>NC_064643.1:146757327-148093577 GCF_023864345.2 Schistocerca serialis cubense
ATCGCTGCGGCCGAAAAAAGATCCTGCAAGAACGGGACCAAAAACGACTGAAAAGAATCGTTCAACGTGACAGAAGAACAACCCTTCCACAAATTGCTGCAGATTTCAATGCTGGGCCATCAACAAGTGCCAGCGTGCGAACCATTCAACGAAACATCATCGACGTGAGCTTTCGGAGCCGAAGGCCCACTCATATACCCGTGATGACTGCACGGCACAAAGCTTTACGCCTCGCCTGGGCCCATCCCTAACACCAACATTGTACTGCTGATGACTGCAAACATGTTGCCTGGTCAGACGAGTCTCGTGTCAAATTTAATCGAGCGGATGGACATGTACGAGTGTGGAGACAGCCTCACGAATTCATTGGCCCTGCTATCAGCAGGGGTCTGCTCAAGCTGGTGTGGCTATGAAATGGTGTGGGGCGTGTGCAGCTGGAGTGATACGGGACCCCTGATGTGTCTACATACGACACTGACAGATGACACATACGCAAGAATCCTGCCTGATCACCTGAATCCATTCATGTCCGTTGTGCATTCCGACGGACTTGGGCAATTCCAGCAGGACAATGCGACACCACACACGTCCAGAATTGCACAGAGTGGCTCCAGGAACACTCTTCTGAGTTTAAACACTTCGCTGGCCACCATATTTCCCAGAAATGAAAATTATTTAGCATATCAGGGATGCCTTGCAGCGTGCTGTTCAGAAGAGATCTTCACCCCCACGCCAATTTATGGACAACCGTGCAGAATTCATTGTGTCACTTCCCTCCAGCACTGCTTCAGAGATTAGTCGAGTACATGCCACATCCTGTTGCAGCACTTCTGCATGCTCTCGGGAGCCCTATACGATATTACGCAAATGTACTAGTTTCTTTGGCACCTCAGTGCAGTAGACGCTCTTTGCATTTTGCATACCAAACAAAGGAGGTGACACGAGAGGAGCAGTAAGTCGCAATAAAATTCGTTTAAACCAGTCAGTCACTGAAACTTAGGAAAAGCTGCAGCAAGAACCAGTGTTTGGGTGGTTGAAGGACTTCAAAGAGGGCGTGCTTGTCTGTGCCTGAAGTCATCAACACAGCTCCTGTCACTGTCCGGAAGAATCAGCCGATAACATTACGTGACTTCAGTCAAACGCTGAGAATTTCATATGGCAGTATCTTTACGGTTGTACATGATCACCTCCATGATGGTGCAGCTTTTCTGCCCGTTGGGTGCCACGTCTGTTGACTTCCGAACAAAAGGCCGTGCGAATGGTGACAAGCCGTGAAATGGTGCGTCTCTTTACAGATGGATGGGATGCGTTTCTGGAAAAGATTATCACCGGTGATGAGATGTGGCTGCATCACTGTGACCCTGAAGGAAAGCGAGCCAGCGCAATGCGGAAATCGTAAGGTTCTTCGGCACCGAAATAGACTGAAGGTGTTCCACCTGCAGGGAAAGTATTGGTGATCACATTTTTTTACTGTCATGGAATGATTTACCAGCATGCAGTTCCCCCTCAGCTTACTGTTACAGCCGCATACTAACGTTAATATTGGCCAAACTGAGGAGACATATTGCAAGGAAATGACCAGAATCTTTTCGGACAGAGTGACGACTTCATCATGACAATACGCGACCTCACGTCGCCAGTAAAATCATGCGGTTTCTGGCTCAGTACAACATTACCTATGTACCCCATACCCTCTGTAGCCCCGATGTTGCGCAATGTGACTGTTTTTATTCCCAACATTAAAGACAAAGCTTCAGGGCATTCGATTTGAGAACTCTGAAGCAGTGTTGAAGAAAAGTGTGGCGATTTTCATGGACCTGACAAAGAAAGGCCTGCACCATGTTTTGAGGACTGGAAGAGACGTTATAAGAATTGCGTTAAAATAGGAGGAAAGTACTTTGAAAAATATGATGTAACCATTGAAATTGAGTAATAAACATCTGTGGAAAAAAAACAGTCTCAGTCTTTGTTAATCCCCTCGGGCATGGGTGTGTGTGTTGTCCTTAGTGTAAGTTAATTAAAGTCAGATTAAGTAGTGCGTAAGCCTAGAGACCGATGACCTCAGCGGTTTGCTCCCATAGTCCTTACACAAATTTCCAAATTTCTTTGTTAATCAGCCTTCCTATATTCATCGAAATTTAATTTGAATAAATGTATTACCAGGAACTGACAGAGAAGATGTATCTTACAAATAATACTGTACAACAAGTAAACACTTGAAATGCAAATTGTCTGCAGAGCCATTACTAGGGACTCATTCATGTGTGATCCCGCACGTCGATGGAACTTACACTCAACCAACCCCGTCGTGCACAAAGGCGTCACCTTCCTGTTTCTGATGGCAGCCGAGAGTGGGTTCCTGCCCAGAAGTATTACTGCGGACTTGGCATGCACGATTTTCAAATGAGCCAATCGGCTTTCGTCAGATTCCGCAGCACAAGTCAGGTCACTTCTCGTCGTTGCAAATACTGGTGTGTTATGTAACCTGTCGACCCCCGCCCGCCTCCATGAACCCTATTTTTTAAAGAATCGAATTCTCTTGTCTAAAATAGCTTCAAACATCTTACTAATTTACAAATCAGTTAATGTGTCAAATAAAGGACACAAAACCTTAATTACGTAGGTTTATTGCTTTCGGATTATTCACCAACAGACTAATATAACAGTCAAAACGATACTGGTAAACCAAAAATGTGATAACCCTATTATATGTACGTATAAGATCTTTTTAGAAAACAGTGCACTCCTTATCAATCAGAGGGTAATATGGAAGCCATGAGTTAAAATGCCTCAAGATGTATAAAAAGTTTGTAACTTTAACACTTGGCTTATTGAATTGACCCTTTAACATACGATTGTATCGTGAGTACATTACAATAGCATTTTAAATACTGAAATTAGGTCAACAACTATGTGAATATAGAACATCAAATACTGGTTGCCCCTGGAAACTGTTACTCGGGGAACTGAAGGGACGGCCGTTTTAGGAGTCTAGTAATAGTAATGTTTGTAAAATATGGATCTCCTTTTAATAGGAGAACTCTCTCTCTCTCTCTCTCTCTCTCTCTCTCTCTCTCTCTCTCCGCTCTTAAGTTCTTATTACTTTATCGCACACTGTTCCAATAATTCGTATTCGTTATTTCGCGCCATAGTATTTACTAGGATTTCTCTGTCGATTCAATATCCTTCCACTCGAAGATGTGGGTGGTGGGGATGAGTGACACCCATCCTTCAATGGCTCCTTCTAGATCGCTGGAACATGCCACGGGGTCCAGCTTTCTCCGTGAGGACCAGTCACACCCCCACCGTTTACTAGGTGCCAGGCCAGATTTGTCGACTCATAGAACAACCTGACAAGACAGTAGCCATCGTTATCTTACAAGTGATAACACTCGTATGGTGAAGGTTAGCGTTATAGATAGAGATCGCGTGTATGAGAGAGACTTAATTCTTAAAACAACCAGTAATACACTACTGGCCATTAAAATTGCTACATCACGAAGACGACGTGCTACAGACGCTAAATTTAACCTTACAAGAAGAAGATGCTGTGATATGCAAATGATTAGCTTTTCAGAGCATTCACACAAGGCTGGCGCCGGTGGCGACACCTACAACGTGCTGACTTGAGGAAAGTTTCCAACCGATTTCTCATACACAATCAGCAGTTGACCGGCGTTGCCTGGTGAAACGTTGTTGTGATGCCTCGTGTAAGGAGGAGAAATGCGTACCATCACGTTTCCGACTTTCATAAAGGTCGGATTGTAGTCTATAGCGATTGCGGTTTACCTTATCGTGACATTGCTGCTCGCGTTGGTCGAAATCCAATGACTGTTAGCAGAATATGGAATCGGTGGGTTCAGGAGGGTAATACGGAACGCCGTTCTGGATCCCAACGGCCTCGTATCACTAGCAGTCGAGATGACAGGCATATTATCCGCATGGCTGTAACGGATCGTGCAGCCATGTCTCGATCCCTGAGTCAACAGATGGGGATGTTTGCAAGACAACAACCATCTGCACGAACAGTTCGACGACGTTTGCAGCATTATGGACTATCAGTTGGGAGGCCATGGCTGCGTTTACCCTTAACGCTGCATAATAGACAGGAGCGCCTGCGATGGTGTACACAACGATGAACCTGGGTGCACGAATGGCAAAACGTCATTTTTTCGGATGAATCCATGTTCTGTTTACAGCATCATGATGGTCGCACATTGGAAGCGAGTATCCGTCATCGCCATACTGGAGTATCACTAGGCGTGATTGTATGGGGTGCCATTGGTTACACGTCTCGGTCACCTCTTGTTCGCATTGCCGGCACTTTTAACAGTGGACATTAAATTTCAGATGTGTTACGACCCGTGGCTCTACCCTTCAGTCGATCCCTGCGAAACCCTACATTTCAGCAGGATAATGCACGACCGCATGTTACAGGTCCTGTACGGGCCTTTCTGGAGACAGAAAATGTTCGACTGCTGCCCTGGCCAGCACATTCTCCAGAGCTCTCACCAACTGAAAACGTCTGGTCAACGGTGTCCGAGCAACTGGCTCTTCACAATACGGCAGTCACTACTCTTGATGAACTGTTGTATCGTGTTGAAGCTGCATGGGGAGGTGTACTTGTACAAGTCAGTCAAGCTCTGTTTGACTCAATGCCCAGGCGTATGAAGGCCGTTATTACGGCCAGTGGTGGTTGTTCTGGGTACTGTTTTCTCAGGATCTATGAACCCAAATTGCGTGATAATGTAATCACATGTCAGTTCTAGTGTAATATACGAGGGTTATTCCAAAAGTAAGGTCCGGTTATAAAAAAAAATCAAAACTAAAATGTTTTTTCAAAACAATTGTTTTATTTACATTCCTTACATCTTTATCTATTTTTCTACATAACTTCCATACTTATTTAAACATTTGTCACATCGTTCAACAAGCTTTTGAATGCCCATGTTATAGAAATCGGCCGCCTGTGACGATAACCAGTCCTTAACTGCTTCTTTCACTTCATCATCTGTGTCGAAGCGCTTGCCGCCGAGAAACTCCTTTAAGTAACGGAACAGGTGGAAATCACTTGGCGCCAGGTCCGGACTGTAAGGAGGATGGTCCATCTGTTCCCATCCAAATTTCTTGATCAGAGCTTGCGTTTCATTTGCACTGTGGGGTCTGGCATTGTCATGCAACAACAAGATTCCAGACGACAAAAGACCACGTCGCTTATTCTGGATTGCACGTCGAAGTTTAGTCAGCGTAGCGCAGTAGGCGGCTTTATTAATCGTTGTTCCTCTCTCCATAAAGTCGACTAACAATACTCCACGTCTATCCCAGAACACAGTCGCCATAACCTTACGTGTTGAGATTGTCTGCTTTGCCTTGACCTTGACTGGCGATGACGTGTGACGCCATTGCATTGACTGACGTTTAGACTCTGGAGTGATGTGAGAAACCCATGTCTCATCCCCTGTGACAACATTGTCTAAAAGACTGTCACCTTCCTTACGATATCGCTCCAAAAAATCAAGAGCAAAAGCCATTCTTTTCATTCGTTGGGGCTCAGTAAGCAGCCTGGGAACCCAACGGGCACACAATTTGTGAAACTTCAAATGTTCAGACACAATTCTGTACAAAGTTGTTCTACTCACATTCGGAAAATGCATGTCTACGTCTGTAATAGTGAATCGGCGATCTTCACGAATTTTTTTGTCAACCGCATTGACCAAATCGTCTGAAATCACTGATGGTCGGCCACACCGTGGTTCATCGTGCACATTATCCCGTCCTTCATTAAAAGCTCGCACCCACTTGCGCACTTTACTGTCGCTCATTATGTTAGGACCGTACACTTCAGTAATCTGCCGATGGATTTCCGCCGCTGAATTGTTTCTTGCAGACAAAAACCGTATCACTGCCCTTACTTCACAATCGGCGGGCTGATCAATTGTCTTAAACATTGTAAAGTGACACTGTGAACTACACTCAGCAACAGTAACAAAGCGAATGGCGGCGTTTGACGCGCAAGGCTTGCCGGGAGTCGGCGCGCATGCGTGTTTTGTCATTGGCGCCAAATTTCAATAGTTACGGCGAATCGGACCTTACTTTTGGAATAACCCTCGTATTTGTCCAATGAATACCCGTTTATCATCTGCATTTCTCCTTGGTGTAGCAATTTTAATGGCCAGTAGTGTACTTATAACCTTTAGAAAATCGTAGCACACTGTTCAAGACCCGTGTTAAAAGTGTCAACAACTGTTCCCAACACCTGATTTTAGTTTTTAATACATTATGGGAGTGATAGTGATCAATGTGTTACAAATATTTCCTATCAAAAACGGTATGGATCACAATTTATTTATTATGGTGACCGGTTTCGACCATTACTGTGGTCATTTTCAGACCAATGAGTAAGAACCTCCTTCTGCTCACTAGTAGTGATTCTCCAGCAGAAATTGTGATCCATACCGTTTTTGATAGTAAATACTTGATTTAGTACTGTAGAAATATGCTGATGAATGGAGCTTCACGTTCGTCCAGCGTACATGGTTTGTTTACGTACTCCTCTAGATTGCAGGCGAACGGGACTAAACAGAAAAGGAGGTGTGGCAGTGAAGAAGGGAGAAGAGAGAGACAAGAGGAATAGAAGAAGTAACGGAAAATGAATGAACACAGTAAAAAGGTGCCTAAACGAGGCAGTACGTGCGAAATGTGCGCGTATAATGAGGACGGCGGCCAGCTGCGCGGCCACGATAGGACAGAGGTTGCCGTACATCACCGGGACGGCGCTCGCCGAGACCCAACCGCCATCGCTAATTAAGGACACTGCAGGAGGAGGAGGAGATGCGAGCCATCGTTTAGCGGCAGCGGCCACTTACCTCGGAAATCTCCGTGTGACCGGCGCCACAAAAGGATTACAAATACCGTCCCACATACATGGCCGTCTTGTTTACATAAATCTTCGCCACTTAAGTGTGCTTTGCATATATCTGTGTAGCTCTGGGCGAGGTCAAATTTATCACCGTCTTCTAGATAGAAACTGAACCGAAACCTCCGTGTCTGGTAGTGATTAGACTGGAAAGGAATTAGCATCTTCGGCAAATCACAGAAAATACTAATTAGGAAAAAAATCGCAACACCAAGACGGAGTTATAAAACGAAAGCTGGTAGGCGTGTTTCTACATCCGAAAGATGGATGTCTCTTGAAAATTTACGCATAAGAGTGGTGTTAGTTGCGCCACTATGAGGATCCATGTGGTGTGCGTACTGTAAGACCTTCAGTACGCACACCATCAGATTATTTGACTTGTCGGTCTAACGAAGTAGGCGAGTGTCAGCAATATTCCTCGTGGTCTTATCGTGGCGTGTTTGTCTTCTGCTGTTAGGTCAGACGATAGAAATGCAACTTGCACGCTTAGAGTAGCAGATTGACGGTGACCAACTTTAAACAGAACTTGATTAATTTTCACTCACATTTATTAAAATAATAACAAGCATAAAAATTACTTAACTTGGTTCTGGATGCTATTTACAATTGACAGTCTGAAGTTCCTTTGGTATTGGTACGTTAATCTTATTCTCACATATATCTCTGATACTTGACAAAAGCGTCTACACATTTATCTTCATGGCTATGTACAGGAATATGGCAATCTTATTAGGCGCAGACTGAAACTTGACTATAGACTGGTACAGACAAATGTAGAACTCTTACAGACTGGTACAGACTAATGCTGACTGGTACAGACTGGTGCAGACAAATGCAGACTGGTACAGACTAATGCAGACTGGTACAGACTAATGCAGACTGACTAATCGGAGGTCTGTACACTCGTTATAATACCTCGCGCGTTCATCTATCCCTGCGCGAGTGTGATCCGCGAGGAGAAATGGTTCTATGTTAGCAGCAATCTCATTGGCTGCGTTACATATTAATACGCGGATCGGTGGAAGCAGAATTTGGTCCGTCTCTATGGCAGCGCCATCTCGTAGTGCGGAGACGGACGAGCGCTGCGCCTGCGCTGTTGTGCTTAGCGGGGCGCGCACTAGTGGGAAAGTTGTGTACGCGCTGACTACGCGGAACTATGTACACAACAATCCAAATAAGGTTTGCTTTAAATACACGCTGTAACGGTCGAGAAATTTGCTTACAAATGGTTCAGATGGCTCTGAGCACTATGGGACTTAACTTCTGAGGTCATCAGTCCCCTAGAACTTAGAACTACTCAAACCTAACTAACCTAAAGACATCACACACACCCATGCCCGAGGACATCACACACACCCATGCCCGAGGCAGGATTCGAACCTGCGACTGCGGTCGCGCGGTTCCAGACTGTTGCGGCTAGAACCACTCGGCCACACCGGCCAGCAAAGTTGGCTACCTTTGAGATTGGATGTGGCGAGTGGATGCTACAATCTATTCATCATAAGAATAAACCTGCTGTTGGAAGTAGGTCCCATTTATGTATTAGATATCTTATTAGAAAGTTACATTAAATGAAACTTTAAGACATTCAAATGTATTAACAGCCATCAACGTTTTTCTTAGTTACGCTTTAGCTACGTAGTTTTTATTTCAAAAATCGTGTACAGTCGCAGCCTCTGCAGCGTTGTGCTCTGATTGTCGCCATGTTAATGCGCAGTATGAAAATGCCTGAGGCTGCTCTCTGTTCCGTAGTGAAACATGCGCGTGGAATACGGTTCGAAAGTGCCGAGAAATAGGCTGTTCTTAAAGTATTTCGTAAATTTACAGAGATAATCGGCTTTGAGCTTTTTCCCAGCGTTGTATATACTTCAGTTTAGAAAGAGATCCGCATTGAAAATGTAGCGCAATCGGCAGCAAAGTGGACTGTGAATCGATGCTATTATTCGTGCGCTGTTTCGAATCTTGTCAACATCTTTTTTTTTTTCCCTCGTTCAATTTGAAATACCTAAATCTCGTAATTATAAAACTCATCATCATTTTTAATGAATAAGGCACGTCTTCTTGTTTCTAATTATATATTGAACGGAAAATTGCTGTTTCCATTTCAAATATAAATTCTTAATTATCGATGTTTTATGAAAGGCTGTTAATAAAATTTGTTTAAATTAAGAAAATATAACAATTTAATGTTTTAAGGCAGAAATGAAAAATCTAATCCTCTTTATACCACAGGGGTAGATAAGTGTCGTAGAGACATGAAGAACAATCATTTTCACTGCATCGAGCACATCATACAAATGCTACATTTTTACATTTGCTACTGTAGCATTACAATATGAACCCAACAGAACTGATCTGGAGCCAAGCTGCGGGATCTGGCCCGAGAAGTAACAAGGCTGTTAAGCTGCCAAACGTACTGGAACTAACGCACGCAGCTTTTTCACACGTCACTGCCGAACGCTGGCGGGATATAGAACGGCTTGTCATAAATGAAGGGAAAATGCTGCGCCTGGTTGGCTTCGTAGATTGTAAAATCCTTCAATACTCTCTTACGTTGCACACAACTTATGCAGAAAAATTACCCTGTTGTTAAATCAGGAATGTTCATCATTGTTTTGTGAATTGCAATAACACTCTAGCTAAAAACGACAACGTGTTGCGGTTTTCGTCTAGCCGTTTAAGGAGCGTATTGTGAGAGATTTGCAGTGTATTATTTCATTCTGCTTAAAAAATTAATTGACATTCGAAGCTGTATTGCTCCTCTGCTCTTCTCTTTTTACGTGTGAACTGCAGCTGGCCACGTAACTGCAGGCTAGCTGTACAAGCAGACCGGCCAGTGCCGTGCAAGTTAAATGCGCCGGTAAAGCTGTTGTCCCCTACTGTCGCTAAGTCGATGTGCGCGTAACGAAAAAAAATGCTCAAATGTGTGTGGAATCTTATGGGACATCAGTCCCTAAGCTGACACACTACTTAACCTAAATTATCCTAAGGACAAACATACACACCCATGCCCGAGGGAGGACTCGAACCTCCGCCGGGAACAGCCGCACAGGCCATGACTGCAGCGCCGAAGACCGCTCGGCTAACCCCGCGCGACTGCGCGTAACGCACAGTACAAAACGTACCGTTGTTATCGTACTTGAAAGACTCGAGACAGCTTGCCTGCAGTCCCACGTGAAACGGAAATCCAATGAGGCTCCAGCAAACGCGGAAGAATACATAGTGCAATGTTTACATCAGGTTTATTCTTATGATGAACGGATTATAGTCAAGACTTCCTCTAGGCGAAAAAGACGCAATTAACAACACCTCACTGAATTGGGACTAGCTGGTGTAATAGGGCTATGAGAAGCTGGTTGTTCCTTCTGCAATAATGCAGAGAGACTTGGCAGGAATGTAGCGACAGTACATGATTTTTGGGATTCAAGAGAATGTGCATCTGCAAGAAGACCGAGCTCTGGACGACCACGTGACACTACCCAGAGGGAGGACAATTGTGTTCGGTGTATGGCTCTGGCGCATCGTACTGCATCCGGAGCAGAAATCTGAGGAGCAGGTGGCACCACAGTGACACAACGAACTGTTACAAATCGGTTACTTCGAGGACAGCTTCGAGACATACGTCCTGTACCGTGCATTCCACTGATTCCAAACCACTGCCATTTGCGACTTCAGTGGTGTCAAGCGAGAACTTATTGGAAGACAGGGTGGAGGGCTATTGTGTTTTCTGATAAAAGGTGGTTCTGGCTCGGTGCCAGTGATGGCCGTGTTTTGGCTGAGAGAGGGTCAGTTGAGAACCTGAAACCAACCTCTCTGTGTACTAGACACACTGGACCTACACCTGGTGTTATGGTCTGGGATGCAATTTCGTATGATATAGCAGCCCTCTCGTGGTCATCCCACGCACACTGACTGCAAATTTGTACGTCAGTCTGGTGATTCGACCTGTTGTATTGCCATTCACAAACAACATTCCAGGGGCTGCTTTCCAACAGGATAATGCTCGCCCATATACCGCTGTCTAACCCCAACAAGCTCCACACAGTGTCGACTTGTTGTCTTGGCCTCCTCGATCACCAGATCTGTCTCCAATCGAGCACATATGGGACATCATCGAGCGACAACGCCAGCGTCATCTACAACCAGCATTAACCGTTCCTGTATTGACCAACCAAGTGCAACAGGCATGGAACTCCATCCCACGAACTGACATCCGGCATCTGAGTAAAGCAATGCATGCTCGTTTCCATGCTTGCACTCAACATTCTGGCGGCTATAGAGGTTATTAATGTACCAGCAATTCACATTTGCAATGGCTTATCTCGCGCTTACATTAACCTGTGATCTTGAAATGTTAATCACTTACATATCTTACCTAGCGAAATATATATCCGAAATTTCTTCCGTTTGTGTAGTCAACTTGTCATTGAATAATGATAAGATCAATGATGACTTGATAAGATGAAGATGAGGTGACAATTGAATGTTGATTTTATTCATATTCCAGAGGCGCTTGAGAGATGACGATAAGGTAATAATGTTCCTTAGGGATAGGGGTATTTTCCCCAATATCTGCAGCTCAATATGTATTGGCAAATGGTTCAAATGGCTGTAAGCACTATGGGACTTAACATCTGAGGTCATCAGTCCCCTAGACTTGGAACTACTTAAACCTAACTAACCTAACTAACCTAAGAACATCACACACATCCATGCCCGAGGCAGGATTCGAACCTGCGACCGTAGCAGCAGCGCGGTTCCGGACTGAAGCGCCTAGAACCGCTCGGCCACCAACGGCCGGGTATGTACTGGTATTAACATATTACAATTATAGCCCAGATGGCAATATGCGTTGAAACGAAGCCTAGTTCGAGAAAATTTTTGTACAGCTGATCAATCTGCAAGGTGAAATTGCTGCTACAAAATTCGCCAGTGGCTAAAAATGGCTCTGAGCACTATGGGACTTAAATTCTGAGGTCATCAGTTTCCTAGAACTTAGAACTACTTAAACTAACTAACCTAAGGAAATCACACACATCCATGCCCGAGGCAGGATTCGAACCTGCGACCGTAGCGGTCGCGCGACTCCAGACTGTAGCACCTGGAACCGCTCGGCCAATACGGCCGGCGCCAGTGGCTAATAAAGCGCCAGCTCCTTCAAAAATTGACGCAAAAATGTACCCATTTAGTTCGGTCACGAAAAGTAGCTTCCGTTTCGTTAGTCAACTGTTTTCATCCATAAAGAGTAGACAACTTTTAGTTGGACTTCGAGGACGCAACATGCGAATCTGCATTTGGTTTGGTTTAGGTGGCATGTTAGTTGAAGTATTTCCTAAGTGCCGAATCCCCAGAAGAATAAGAAAGGCGACTAACGCGGCGAGCAGTTATTTTGTACGTTTTATTATTCGCAGGTTACGAGATGTAACCTGCCGATTTAGCGATGGTAGCACGAATGGACAATCGTTGGTGAGGACGGATATCACCAAAATTCATTTAACGGTCAGAATGTTCCATTGCCATTGCGAGTCATGACCTGCCAGTCTCTCTCCCCCCCTCCCCCCCTTCCTTCTCGCTCGCACGTCTCTTTATCTTTCTTGGCGGCAGTCAATTTCTGTAATTCAATTATCTGGGCAATCTCTTACAGAATATTTCATGCCTTTATGTGTGGACTGATGAGATACACAATCTCCGTCGACTCTGCATTGCGTTACTAGTTTGTTTGTTTGCTGTATTTGTACTGCTACATTTGTATTTCTGTATTTGTAATGCTACATTTGAAGAACATAATACACACGTCGAATCGGAAAAATATCCGTGGCAATATTGCGAAATAAAAAGTGCTTTTGATGTGCGGTTTCCACAGAATGGATAGGTAGACAGGGGTCCGAATTGTTTGCTAATCAACAGATTGTAATACCATTTAGAAAATGTATCTTTTGTACAAACATTCACTTTTTAGATGGAAAATTAGAATGTCTGTGGTATTTGTTGCAGAATTCTAGTGCGAGTCGTTTACGAGATATCGTATTTTGAAAAGCTCTCACACCGACACTTGTACAATAGCTGCGGCAGCACACACTGAAAAACAACACAGGTGCATACAGTAGTTATGTTCATTCTGACCAGAACGAGACAACTAACCATAACATGTTATGTTCAAAATGACCACCGGTAGCGGCAATACACGCATCCAGTCTGGTATGGAACGACTGCTGCACACGTGCTAGCATTTCAGCGGAGATGTCCGAGCAGGTTGCAGTAATACGTCGGTGCATATCATCGGATGTAGGTTGTAGGTCCTTGTGGACAGCGTCCTTCAGCTTTCCTCCCAAAAAAAAGACTACAGGCGTAAAATCCGGTGAACGAGGTGGTCAATGTACAGGTCCTCTGCATCCATTATAACGGTTGGAAACAACTTGTGGAGACATGCTGTAGTACTTCGTGCACTATGGGCTGGACAGCCATCATGTTGGTACCACAGGTTCCTCCTAGTGTATAGACGAACGCCTTAAAGCACCCGTGGAAGATAGTCTGTTAGGAGGCTGCGATACTTGTGGGCGTTCAGTGTTCTTTCTTTGAAAACCGGGCCTACGAGTTGATCTACATTTACATCCACATCTACACAGATATTCCGCAAGCCACGGTGCCTGGTGGAGGGTACTCTGTTGTCCTACTAGTCATTTCCTTTCCTGTTCCACTCGCAAATAGAACGAGGGAAAAACGACTGTCAGCATTGAACAACTACAGCTGCAAGGATGGGGTGTGAGTCATGCTTTGGTAGCGCAGATGATGCCGGCAAGGTAGCTCAGCGTGTTCGGTCAGAGGGCTGCGTGCCCTATGTAATAAAAAGAACTGAGTTAATCGATCAACAACGAACTTTAACGGTTGTCTTGCGACGTCCGCCCCGAGCCGATACAACGAAAGAGAGCGAATAAAATGAGATTTAAAAAATATGGTTGAGCACTTGCCCGAGAAAGGCAAAGGTCGCGAGTTCGAGTCTCGGTCCGGCACACACTTTTAATCTGCCAGAAAGTTTCATATCAGCGCACACTCCGCTGCAGAGTGAAAATCTCATTCTGGACTGTCAACATTCCTCCATATGAGCCTTAATTTGTCATATCTTTTTGGTCCTTAAGTACAATGTATGTTGGCGGCAGTCAAATCGTCCAACAATTAACTTCGAATGCTGGATCTATAAATTTTCTCAATTGTGTTTCTCGAAAAGAAAGGCGTCTTCCCTCCAGGGATCAACACTTGAGTTTCCGAAGAATCTCTTCGAACCTTTTCTAAAATTCTCTCAATAATTCGCCTTCCCCGTCAAGTTCTCACACGCTCGTACCTTTTCATATCGCTTTGCAACATTATGACCAGACTGTGTTAAGCATGACACTAGACTGTATTCGAACGTTACAGGTTTGTACTTCCTTCTCATCTGCATTAACTTACATTTTTCCAAATGTAGGGCAAGCTGCCGTTCATCACACCAACTGGAAATTTTGTCTAAATCGTCTTATATCTTTCTACAGTCACTCAACTTCGACGCCTTATCGTACATAACAGCACCATGAAGAAACTACCGCAGATTGCTGCCCAGACAGTCAGCCAAATCATTTATGTACGTAGAGAACAACAGTGCTGTTATCACACTTCCCTGGGTCACTCCTGACGATATCCTTGTCTCTGACCAATACACGCCGTCGAGGACAACATACTGGGTTCTATTAGTTAAGAACTCTTCGAGCTACTCAGATATCTGTGAACTTTATTCCATATGCTCGTACCTTAACAGCCTCCAATGAAGCACCGTTTCAAAAGCCTTGCGGAAATCTAGAAATATGGCCCGCAGTTCACAGTTCAGGTATATCATGTGGGAAAAGGACAAGCAGAGTTTCGCACGAGCTATGCTTTGTAAAACCATACTGACTCGTGGAGACAAGCTTCTCAGTCTCAAGAAAGTCTGTAGGCGAGGAACCAGTGCCGTAGAGAACTCATTGTAAAATCTAACTGGGATTCCATTCAGACCTGGTGATTTATTTGCTTTAATATCTTTCAATTATTTGTCTATGCCAGGGATGCTTATTACTATATCGTCCATCTACATCTACATCATACTCCGCAATTATCAGTGTAGCGGCAGCCGCCGAGCCGAGAGGACGCGCGGCAGAAACACCTTGTGTGATAAACTGTAGCCCGCAGCTCGTGGTCGTGTGGTAGTGTTCTCGCTTCCCGCGCCCGGGTTCCCGGGTTCGATTCCCGGCGGGGTCAGGGATTTTCTCTGCCTCGTGATGACTGGGTGTTGTGTGATGTCCTTAGGTTAGGTAGGTTTAAGTAGTTCTAAGTTCTAGGGGACTGATGACCATAGCTGTTAAGTCCCATAGTGCTCAGAGCCATTTGAACCATTTGATAAAATGTAAATTAATTTAGTCTTTGTTTTTTGTTCACGTGCTTCTGCCAAGAAGTGAGCTGTACGTGTGTATTTTACTGTGTAGACTAGTGGTTAGAAAATTTATCGTAGTTTTTGCTGCTGCAGAAGTCTTGCGAATATTCTTGTGAATAACGGCTTCCTAGTGTAAATTTTCCGTGTAGAGAAATTTATTTCTGTTTAATAACTTGCGGTCTCAGAGAACAGTGAGAAATCTGCACTCAAGTTTGTATCCTGTCACCTTTACTGAGCAAATACACTATGTGATCAAAAGTATCCGGAGACCTGGCTGAAAGTGACTTAAAAGTTCGTGGCACCTTCTATTGGTAAAGTTGGAATTCAATATGGTGTTGGCCCACCTTGATTTCAGCTTCCGCTCTCGCAGGCATAAGTTCAATCAGGTGCTGAAAGGTTTCTAAGGGAATGGCAGCCCATTCTTCACGGAGCGCTGCACCGTGCCACGAAGTCGGCGTTCCAAAACATCCCAAAGGTGTTCTGTAGGATTCAGGTCAGAACGCTGTGCAGGCCAGTGCGTTACAGGGTTGTTATTGTTGTGTAACCACTCCGCCACAGGCAATCCATTATGAGCAGGTGCTCGATCGTGTTGAAAGATACATTCGCCATCCCGGAATTGCTGTTCAACAATGGGAAGCAAGGAGGTGCTTAAAACATCAATGTAGGCCTGTGCTGTGATAGTGCTACGCAAAACAACAAGGGGTGCAAGCTCCCTCATGAAAAATACGACCACACCATAACACCACCGTCTCCAAATTTTACTGGTAGCACTACCCACGCTGGCAGGTGACGTTCACCGGGTTTCGCCATACCCACAACGTGACATCGGATCGCCACATAGTGTACCGTGATTCATCGCCTCACACAACGCTTTTCCATTGTTTAGTCGTCCAATGTTTACGCTACTTACCCCAAGCGAGGGGTCGTTTGGTATTTACAACGGCATGACGTGTGGCTTATGACCAGTCGCTTGACCATGAAATCCAAGTTTTCTCACCTCCCACCTAACTGTCATAGTTCTTGCAGTGGATCCTGATGCAGTTGGGAATTCTTGTCTGGGTAGATGTCTGCCTATTTCACATTACGATCCTCTTCAACTGTCGGCGGTGTCTGTCAGTCAACAGACGAGGTCAGCCCGTAAGCATTTGTGCTGTACGTGTCTCTTCACGTTTCCACTTCACTATCACATCGGAAACAGTGGACCTAGGGATGTTTAGGAGTGTGGAAATCTCGCGTACATACGGATGACAAGTGATATCCCATAACCTGACCACGTTCGAAGTCTGTCAGTTTTGCGGAGCGCCCCATTCTGCTCTCCCACGACGTCTAATTACAGAGTCCGCTGATATGGAGTACCTGGCAGTAGATGGCAGCACAATGCACCTAATATGAAAAACGTGTGTTTTTGGAGGTGTCCGGATACTTTTGATCACATAGTGTATATCTTCCTATCTTTCTTAACATTCCTTGTAGGACCCGTCGTCATATATGCTGTCACAGCCTTATAATCACTGACACCTTCCTCTACGTTAACTGATTCGATAAGTTTAGGTCTTCCAGGAGGTCTAAGACGTTATCCTCACGAGTTGGTTCTCTAACTATCTGCTCAAGATAATTTTCGGACAAGACATCCAGAACAATGCCACACGATTCCCTGTCTCTGACACCAGTTTTGGCGGCATAGCCGGCCGGAGTGGCCGAGCGGTTCTAGGCGCTACAGTCTGGAACCGCGCGACCGCTACGGTCGCAGGTTCGAATCCTGTCTCGGGCATGGGTGTGTGTGATGTCCTTAGGTTAGTTAGGTTTAAGTAGTTCTAAGTTCTAGGGGACTGATGACCTCAGAAGTTAAGTCCCCTAGTGCTCAGAGCCATATGAACCAGCCATTGGCGGCATAACACTCCCAATCTATACCCGGTTAGTTGAAGTCACCCCTACTACAACGGCATGATCAGGAAAACTGCTAATGATATTCTGCAAGTTCTGTCTGAAGCGCTCTACAACTACAGATCCTGCCCCAGCTGGTCTATAAAAGCATTTTGGACAGTTCTTTGATACTCAGTGATCACATAGTGTATTTTCTCAGTAAAGGTGACAGGATACAAACTTCAGAATATTTCAGCAGTCAGCATCAGACATTCGGTGATGAGCACTAAGATGTGGAGAACAAATGGAAAAAATTCAAATGCATCGTTCAATATGTCCTAGACAAGTATGTTCCGAGTAAGGTTTTAAGGGATGGGAAAGATCCACCATGGTATAATAGCCGTGTTAGAAAAGCGCTATGTAAACAAACAGCACTTCATCTCATATTCAAGAGAAGTAAAAGCTGACAAAAGCTGAACGAAGCGAAAATGAGCGTAAGGAGAACAATGAGAGAAGCGTTCAATTACTTTGAAAGTACGACGTTGTCAACCGACCTGAGTAAAAACCCTAAGAGATTTTGGTCGTATGTAAAATCAGTAAGTGGGTCAAAATCATCTATTCGTTCTCTCAGCGACCACACCGGCACCGAAACGGAAGATAACAGAGAGAAGGCCGAAATACTAAATTCAGTCTTCAGAGTTGTTTCACCGCCGAAGATTGTAACACTGTCCTTCCTTTCAATTGTCGTGCGAACGTTGAAATGGCAGATATTGAGATACCCGACCGCGGAATTCAAAAGCAGCTACAATCGCTTAGTAGTGGAAAGGCTTCAGGATCAGATGGGATACCTGTAAGATTCTATAAAGATTATGCGAAAGAACTTGCTCCCCTTCTAGCAGTAATTTATCGTAGATCGCTTGAGCAACTAAAGGTACCTAACTACTGGAAAAAAGCGCAAGTCATTCCCGAATTACAAAAGGTTGTAAGACAGATCCACACAATTATAAACCTAATATCGTTGACGTCAATCTGTTGTAGAATTATGGAACATGTTTTATGCTCAAGAATTATGATGTATTTTGAAAATGAATATCTCCTCCATAAAAATCAACATTGATTCCGCAAACAGAGATCCTGCGAAACTCAGCTCGCTCTTTTCCTCCATGAGATCCACACCGCAGTAGACAATGGCGCTCAGGCTGATGCCGTGTTCCTTGATTTTCAGTAAGGCATTTGACACCGTTCCGCACTGCCTTTTAATGAAAAAAATACGAGCTTATGGAGTATTGGAGCAGACCTGCGATTGGAGTCAAGACTTTCTTGCAGATAGAACTCAAACGTCGCTATTAACGAAAGTAAATCGACAGAAGTAAACGTATTCGTAATATCCGGAGTACCACAGGGAAGTGTATAGGGCCGTTGCTGTTTACAGTGTATATAAATGATCTAGTAGAAAGCATCAAATGCTCTTTAAGCCTATTCGCAGA
Source organism: Schistocerca serialis cubense (assembly GCF_023864345.2). Classification (NCBI taxonomy): domain Eukaryota; kingdom Metazoa; phylum Arthropoda; class Insecta; order Orthoptera; family Acrididae; genus Schistocerca; species Schistocerca serialis. Next base: position 146,776,031 of record NC_064643.1, read on the forward strand.
TGATGCAGTTGTTTATATCAAAGTAACAGGGCCAGAAGACAGAATTTGCAGAACGACCTGCAGAGAACTGATGAATAGTGCAGACTCTGGCAGTTGACCCTGAACGTAAATAAATGTAACATATTGCACATACGTACGAAAAGAAATCCACTACTGTGCAGCTATACTATTGATGACAAACAGCTGGAGACAGCGTCTACCATAAAATATCTAGGCGTAAGTATCCGGAGCAACCTTAAGTGGAATGACCATATAAAACAGATAGTGGGAAAAGCAGACAGCAGACTCAGAGTTGCTTCTCAGCAAACTGCACTTCTTTTGTCTCCATCCAACTGAGTAGACGTATTTTATGTTAGGCATTCCCAGTAGTAGAATTAGTTTTGTTTTATAATTAAATGCGTTAGAAACGGGTTATATTTATGTTTCATTTAAAAGGAAATGTACTCGCCGCAATTATTAAGTGACGCATGATTTGTGATTTTTGTAAATTTGTTTTAGAAAAGCTAGCTGGAACTGCGAGCTCATCAGATAAAGAATGCAATTCGCATTAAGCCACTGATTTGATTTGATTCTGCTGTAAGCAAAGGGCATTCTGAGGTTACTTGCTCATCATTTAACAGTGACTTGAGATCGTTTTGAGCAGGCACAAATTACGTCTGATTTGCACCATTGTCTCCGAATTGCAAATCTGCTGCTTCGCTTCTGTCAGCTAGAAGCCCCACAGAACTGATGGTGGTGTTACATTACTACGGCTGCAAATTGTAAAAAGTTCAGGAAGAAATTTTATTTTGAAAGCATCGTATTCTTTCAGACGTGTATGAGATGCAGTAGGAAGAACGCTCACCACCATCAACAATGACCGTTGCTCCAATGCTCAATGACTAGGAAACAATATTCGTTAGCTAATTAGAATTTTATAAATCGTGTCACTTTATTCAAATACCGGAGCCCAACGCGTCAGTACATATTCAATGTACAGCTTACGATGGCACTCACTCTGTTCTTGGTTTACACTTTCGTATCGCAAGTGGACAGAAAAATATATCCATTTCCACCAGTCTGACTCTCCTCTGACTAGTGTTTCTAACCATTCTTCCTGTACTGTATTATGTTGATGATGAGGTCCCATACTCCGAGGAGCGTAGGGGAAGATGCGGGAGACCCGCACCGCCGTACTAGGCAAGGTCCTAGTGGATGTGGTTTGCCATTGCCTTCCTCCGACCGTGATGGGGATGAATGATGATGATGAAGACGACACAATACCACCCAGTCATCTCGAGACAGGAAAAATCCCTGACCCCGGCGGGAGTCGAACCCGGGACCCTGTGCGGTGGAAGGGAGAACGCTACCGCAAGACCACGAGCTGCGGACTGTGCTGTATTAATCATGTCAAAAAAAAAATGATTGAGCGGAAGGACTGGGCACAAATTTACGCTGCCTGGAGAAAAAGCAATTTCTTGGCTTCGTGGTGTACCACCGAACTGACAGGAAATTTACGTGCTGATTCTCATTTTTATTAAAACTTGGGTCACGGCAGAGGATACTTCATGCTCTTGCAAGCGAACACTGGGTGCAACTGGACACGAGCTCGGCACATAGATAATAAGAACAGTAGACAGAGAGGAAGAAGATGAAGAGATAACGCTCCGTCGAAAACGAGGTCTTTGGAAACAGCGTACGAGCTCGGATTGGGCAAAGGTGCGGAAGGAAATCGGCCACGTCCTTTCATAAGAACAATCTCTCCATTTATAAATCTGGAGGCTGCACAAGGATCTGAACCGCCGTCCTTTGGAAGACAAGGGTCATAGCTGTTGGCGAGTCGCTATTGCGAGCACTGCGTCGGTTTCTCGGCTTCCGTGGAATGGGAAGTGTTCTCACGCCTGGAGATAGGTGTCTGTTCTTAGCTAAAGAGTGGTATCGCGGCCCGACCTGGGTTTTCAAACGCGAGTTTTTGGCACAGGATGGCTGGCGTTTCCTCTTACCCTTTGGAAACAAACTCCTGAAAATGTCGGCAGGCAGCAGCACTTCGCAGTAGTACTAAGAGTAGAAAATGACTAATCACAATGCCTGCTTTCTGCTTTGGAGGATGACTGCCCGAAACGAAAGCGTGTGAAAATAATTTCGAGTAGCTAAGGGCAGCTCGCCAAGTCGAGGAGTCGTTCGACAGCCCTGGTTGGGTGCAAGAGGTGTTTATAGACCTGTGGAGCAGAAGCGCTGTAGCGAAGTCTACTGCAGAAGTCTGTAATCATGGGCGACTAAAATTACTCGTTCGGTGTGGGATCTCGGAAAGTGTTGGGAAGTGCGTACCCGAGAGCGGGCACGGGAAACGTCGTGGTGGCCTGTTTTCGAAATGGGTATTTTTGTTTAGCGAGAATACACTGAATGTTTAGAGAGACTCGCCTAACAGAGCGTGGAACAACAAGCTAGTTGGGGATGTTGTTTAATGAATGAAGTGGGGTTGGTAGAATGCCGTTTGGCGACGGTACATAGAGTGATTGCGTTGTTCGTTGTCCAAGTGAACGATCGGATTTGTAAGCCTTTGGAGAGTAGTCAGATTGTGACAGGGCACTCATCAGTAGTATAGAGGGAATAACTCTTTTAACCTGGTCTCGCAGGGCAAAGCGAGGCTGGCGACCATTATACAAGAAGTCCACGGCGGAGCAATACGTCGCGTGATTTGCCTCGCGCACCGCACGGCGCTAAGAGTTCGTGGACTCTGAACACAGCTACGAAGGGGAGTCCACCAGACGCTACAGCAGCTCCGACACGACGGGTGAGAAGGATCGTTTCAGAAGGATCGTTTCAAAGTCCAGTGTTGGCTCGTTCGGTCACCACATTTCCCACACGCCATTAAGTGGATTGAGACCAGACCTAACAGTGCTATAGGCTGACATCCCAGTGGTTTGGACGGACATTCAAAGGTGTGTGTCATCAGTTCTTCGATGGATTGCAAAAGAGGCCTGTCCTAAGATTTTTGCAGCAGCTCCGGTGAAGTTTGGAAGGTAGAAACGCGTACGGGTGAGGTGAAGCTGGGAAGGCGCGCCGTGAAGTGTGCAGAGAAAACTCAATCGGTAGATCAGAGTGAAATATCATTCTGGAATCTTTATAAATTTTGGCAAAAGTATACAGCGTGATTTTTTTCCATCGTGTACAAACTCTAGCGATTGATCAATGAGAGGAGACTAAACAAAAAAGTCTAATGAACTTACGTCCGGAAATGCATGGTTTCCATTCAATCATACTTTGTTACAGGGACTGCGGCCAAGTACACGCTGTGCCATGCAGTCACAGTTACAGTATGCATCGTTTCCTCCTAGAGGTTGGTACTTGGTAATGCTGAGTCCAATTCACCTCTCTTGCTGACCCACCTTGCAGCGGGTGTGATACAGCGTTGTACACAATGGTTCGTTTTCGAATCGAGAGCTTGCCGACAGTGTGTTTACTCACGGAAGGGAAATGACAACGGAAGGTGGGCATCAAGGTTGTATCAGGGGACCTATCCCCGCCGACAACAACCACAGCATTCAATGTTTACAGTAGTGTTTCGCCGTTTTAGAAAGCAGGAAATCGTGAAGGGTGTACGCGAAATGTTCGGACACCAGACTTGAACGAAAATGTAATCAACGCTGTGGAAGGCGACCGCCGTGTCAGAACCAGGCAGTTGGCCCGCCAGTACAGGGTAAGCCAGAAGTGTGGAACATTCTCAATGACAGTTGCTACTGCCCTAGTCACTTACAGTGTGTGCAGGGCTTACTAGCGACATACTTTCCACATCGGGAGCAGTTTTGTCACTGGTTTCTTCACCAAGGAACCACGATTCCGAGGTTTCTGTCATCCATCCTACTCACAAATGAGGCCTCCTTTACGCGGAATGCCGGCCATTCTGGACTAGCGGTTCTAGGCGCTTCAGACCGGAGCCGCGCTGCTGCTGCTGCTGCTGCTGCAGTCGCAGGTTCGAATCCTGCCTCGGGAATGCGTGTGTGTCATGTCCATACGTTAGTTAGGTTTAAGTAGTTCTCTAAGTCTAGGGGACTGATGACCTCTGATGTCAAGTCCCATTGTGCTCAGAGCTATTTGAACCATTTTACGCGGAATAGTATCTTCAACTTTCATAACGGTCATCTGTGGGATATTATGCAGCACCTGCATTGTATGGTGACAGCGAATCATAAGCATCGGTGCAACCGGAATGTGTGGGCCGGTATAATTGGCGGCCGTATTTTGGGACCAGTCTTCCTTCCACGTCGCCTAACAGGCCGGAACTATCTGCGTTTCTTGCGGGTGACTTTGCCTTCCCTGCTAAAAGAAGTGCCATTCATGATTCGAATGGTTGTGTGGTGCTGCCCACTTCGCAGTTAATGTACAGACCAATCTCAATCGTGTCTTCCCTGGTCGACGGATCGGACGAAGGGGTCCAATTGCATGGCCTCCTCGTTCGTCGCACCTCAAACCGTGCGATTTCTGCTTATGCGGCGACCTCAAACGTATCGTGTATGCAGCCCATTCCAGATGTGGGACAGTGGAGCAGTGTATTCATGTTGCCTTTGACACTGTTCGGATGCAGCCTGGACGATGTCAACCTGTGAGGCAGAACATGCTACGGCGCGTACACGCATGCGTTCAGGCACATGGAAACCGTTTTCAACACATACTGTCATTGTGTCCCCATGTACAGTGCGTATTAGACCGCATTCTGTAACAATGTATGACCGAAGAAAAGGTCTCCACCACGGAAAGAATGCATTTGCGGTCATAAGTTCATTTGACCTGTTTCGTTCCGTATCCTCTCATCGATCAAACACTACAATATGTACACGGCGGAAAAAATTCCAATCCCAAAGAAAGCAGGTGTTGACAGACGTGAAAATTACCGAACTATCAGTTTAATAAGTCACAGCTGCAAAACACTAATGCGAATTCTTTACAGACGGGTGGAAAAACTGGTAGAAGCCGACCTCTGAGAAGATCAGTTTGGATTCCGTAGAAATATTGGAGCGCTTGAGGCAATACTGACCTTACGACTTATCTTAGAAGAAAGATTAAGGAAAGGCAAACCTACGTTTCTAGCATTTGTAGACTTCGAGAAAGCTTTTGACAATGTTGACTGGAATGCTCTTTCTCAAATTCTAAATGTGGTAGGGGTAAAATACAGGGAGCGAAAGGCTATTTACAATTTGTACAGGAACCAGATGGCAGTTATAAGAGTCGAGGGGCATGAAAGGGAAGCAGTGGTTGGGAAGGGAGTCAGACAGGGTTGTAGCCTCTCCTCGATGTCATTCAATCTGTATATTGAGCAAGCAGTAAAGGAAACAAAAGAAAAATTCGGAGTAGGTATTAAAATCCATGGAGAAGAAATAAAAACTTTGAGGTTCGCCGATGACATTGTAATTCTATCAGAGACAGCAAAGGACTTGGAAGAGCAGTTGAACGGAATGGATAGTGTCTTGAAAGGAGGATATAAGATGAACATCAACAAAAGCAAAACGAGGATAATGGAATGTCGTCGAATTACGTCGGGTAATGCTGAGGGAATTAGATTAGGAAACGAGACATCTAAAGCAGTAAAGGAGTTTTGCTATTTGGGGAGCAAAATAACTGATGACGGTCGAAGTAGAGAAGATATAAAATGTAGACTGGCAATGGCAAGGAAAGCGTTTCTGATGAAGAGAAATTTGTTAACATCGAGTATAGATTTAAGTGTCATGAAGTCGTTTCTGAAAGTATTTGTATGGAGTGTAGCCATGTATGGAAGTGAAACATGGACGATAAATAGTTTGGACAAGAAGAGAATAGAAGCTTTCAAAATGTGGTGCTACAGAAGAATGCTGAAGATTAGATGGGTAGATCACATAACTAATGAGGAGGTATTGAATAGAATTGGGGAGGAGAGGAGTTTGTGGCACAACTTGACAAGAAGAAGGGACCGGTTGGTAGGACAAGTTTTGAGGCATCAAGGGATCACAAATCTAGCATTGGAGGGCAGCGGGGAGGGTAAAAATCGTAGAGGGAGACCAAGAGATAAATACACTAAGCAGATTCAGAAGGATGTAGGTTGCAGTAAGTACTGAGAGATGAAGAAGCTTGCACAGGATACAGTAGCATGGAGAGCTGCATCAAACCAGTCTCAGGACTGAAGACCACAACAGCAACACATTGCCCGTGGCAACTACTTTGAAGGAGTTTGGTGACTTGTTGTTCACGTCTCCTGCATTCTTCCTTGTATGACGCCATTCACCTCCCACTGGAGTCTACTCGCTGCTGGTTTCTCGTGCGGCGCTGACGTTTCCGGCAGGCCGCCGCACCTCCGCAGTGCAAGCCAGCTGCGTCTCACTCTCCTTCCGCGACGCAGTGCGTGTTGACCGAGATGACTGGCGGCCACGCGGCGGTGCGTGAAGTGGCAGAGCACACACTCGCACGCCGGCCGCCGCCGCCTCGCCAGCCGGGCGGCATTCGTACGCAGCGGCCGGCGCCCGGGCGGGCGCTCTCTCGCAGAAAGACCAGCATTCAGCGGGAGTCATTAATATAAATAGAGCAGAGGCGAAGTGAGACGCGGCCGCGCTCTCGACGCTCCGTGAAGCGCAGCGCGGCCGCGTTATACGCGCTTGACCTCCTCATTCCACAAGTGCGGCTTTTACCGACGGCGGGTAAGATGGCATTTCCGTGCGGGACGGTGCGGGCTGCGAGCGAGAGCTCTGAAGATGTGCGCAGTGCCGGGGCAAGCCACCACCGCTCGTGACCCATTACCTGCCGTCGCTTTTCCGAGTTTGGATGGTTGGTTTGGGGAGTAAAGGGACCAAACTACGTGGTCATCAGCCCCTTTTCCCGAGTTTACAATGCAATACCTCTTGGTGACGATTTATCTTAGGGGGGGGGGGGGGGGGGTAGGACGTCAAACGGGCTGACTTGGAACAGGAGAGGCGCCAGAGGACATTTTAATTTCCACTGTCTATACTTTTACGAATAAATTCAAAAAACTTTGTCAGTATGACCAGGAAGGATTCAGGATTCACGCTCGTAGCAGCGGAAGTTCAAAAACATAGCAAAATATTTTTTTTTTAACATGTGAAATTTCATCATTTTTTCACTTACTATTGGCTGCATTTGTTGCTATAGGTACACTTTTCTTCATAAGTAAGAGAGACTGTTCGATGAATTTTGCACAGCATACAAACCATACTTACAGTTGATTGGCGACTCCATGGAGTGTCCTGTGCACCACGACCAGATAATGAATATACTTGGAAGGAGAGGCTGTATACTTACAGTTGTCTGAAACTCTAGAATCTATTTAATTTATGAAAAACTGAATGAGCTGTTAAGTTTTATGTTGTGTTGGCTGAAGAGCCAACACCGTGTTACTAGAAGGAGGCCGAAATGCACGCGTTTTAGCTCACGCAGGCTGGCGTGAGGAGGGAAGAACTATACTGACGTGAGGTCTGGAACATGACAAGGAATGAGAATTCAGAAAGCGGACGTAATTAGTTTCATACTTAACTTTAATCCATTAATGATGAACGGCGCTCTTGACAGTACATTCACAATATTATCTGTCAGTAACTGAACATGGCGCCTTGCTAGGTCGTAGCAAATGACGTAGCTGAAGGCTATGCTAAACTGTCGTCTCGGCAAATGAGAGCGTATGTAGTCAGCGAACCATTGCTAGCAAAGTCGGCTGTACAACTGGGGCGAGTGCTAGGGAGTCTCTCTAGACTAGACCTGCCGTGTGGCGGCGCTCGGTCTGCAATCACTGATAGTGGCGACACGCAGGTCCGGCGTATACCAACGGACCGCGGCCGATTTAAAGGCTACCACCTAGCAAGTGTGGTGTTTGGCGGTGACACCACATTTTAAACTTTATCTTTAGAAGAAAAAAAAAAAATTCTGTAGTTAATTACCTCAATTTTTACCACAGTTTTTAATAGATTTGGAAAATTCTAGAGTTTCATACACTTGTAAGTATGGTTTGTATGCTCTGCAAAATTCATCAGAGAATCTTTCTTAGTTGTGAAAAAAATTTACCTATAGTAACAAATGCAGCCAACAGTAAGTGAAAAATTGATGAAATTTCATATCTAAAAAAATATTTATTTTGTTATGTTTTTGCACTTCCACTACTATGAGTGTGAATCCTGAATCCTTCCTGGTCATGCTTACAAAGGTTTATGAATTTATTTGTAAAAGTATAGGCAGTAGAAAATAAAATGTCCTGTGGTGCCTCTCCTGCTCCAAGTCGGCCCGTTTGACGTCCTACCCCCCTTAAGGAGATCTCATTATTCTGCTTCCGTATGTGCTTGAACTGTACGAGGAGTAGCCATGAAGGTCTAATTATCTCCTCGAAAAAGTCAAGCTACAACTATGACGACTGGTGTAAGTCACGCTTCACAGATTCGCCCTTCACTGCGACACATTTTTGGCGAAGATGAATGACTTTTTGGAAGCCTTTGTTCTAGAAGTCAACATTTTGATTTTTCCATCTCGATCATCATCTCGTCGCCTGCCAGGAAATGGTTTATTCATCCGATAAACAGGAAGAAGTTGCTAGGTGCCATGTCAGGACAACAGGAATAGGTGAGACAAAATTTTGCTAGCTGAAAGAAGCAGAATGTGGGAATATGTCCTGCTGGGTTGTTATTGTGCAGAAAAAACACACCCTTAGGCAGATTACGGCCAAGCGTCTTCTCGACGGCTACCAGTGTCCTCGTCAGGAAATTTCGCTAGTATTAATTTCTGATGGACTGACGCTTTCGGGCATAGCTGAACAACGTTAACTCAAAAAGTTAACTTCGCTCATTGTCAAACCAGTACTACAAAACTTAACTTTGTTCAACGTTGAAATGTTACTGTACAGGAGATATATCGTAAGGAAGTTAATCCTTAATCTTTAACTAAGTTATTGTGCATTGGACCACACTAGCTTGAGACACGCTGCTGCCAACTGAGGCAACGCCAGTGTAAGCTTAGGGACCGACGACCTCAGCAGTTTGGACCCATAAGACCTTACCACCAGTTTCCAACTTGCAACGTCAAAAGATTCCAGTCCTACTCTCTCGTATTCTTTTCACCGCATTATTGCTAGTGGCTCTGCTATCGATATTTGAATGTCCAAGATTGATTTTTGTCTTTGGCTCTCGCCAACCGTGCGCTGCCTTCACTGTTTCTTCAAATGGTTCAAATGGCTCTGAGCACTATGGGACTTAACATCTGAGGTCATCAGTCCCCTAGAACTTAGAACTACTTAAACCTAAGGACATCACACACATCCATGCCCGAGGCAGGATTCGAACCTGCGACGGAGCAGTAGCGCTGTTCCGGACTGAAGCGTCTAGAACCGCTTGGCCACACCGGCCGGCACTGTTTCTTCAAACCATACATTCCGCGATTCATGTGCTCTCCTTATGTGTTGTTTCAATTTATTAACGTTCGAAGTTGTGAGCCTTTTGATTCCTTCAAGCAAGCACTGTTTACAATCGGAAAGTATTTATTCTCCCGATCTGGACACAAAATAAACATAATCGTATAAATGAGGCCACGGATTTTCGTCAGTTGTAGACGAAGATTACAATTGCATGATTTAATTTCCACAGTCACTCCATTAACAAAAAGTAGTACTTAGCCCGAACTCTGTAAACAAACAATAATAAACAGCAACTCTGTAAACAAACAACAATATTGAATAGTTATTCTCGCTCGCGCTCGATTGCTTACATCAATCGCGCGCACCTCGGCGCAGCCACCAACTTACAAGACCTGAACTTGTTAAATAACGACATGTCTTTAAAAAAGTCAGTCCACGATTTCCGCGGGCGGCGTGTCATCATTTCTGTCATAAATAGTAGGTACTCCATTAACGGTTAACGGGCCCAAAGAGAGATGAATGATGTTAAAAGGGTCAATTTTTAAAACAATTAACTTAAAATTTTATATTGCACTCGAGAAGTTAACTTCCTTATCTGTTCTTCGCCGTTTTTGTTGGAGCTGAATCCACTTGTCGGCCCGGCACAACTGCGACATTTCTGTTGCTGCCTCAGTTCGTTGGGCTTTATGATGGGGTGTGAGCAGTCGAGGAACCCAGAGGGCGAGAACCTTTGTCTCATTCAAAGTCTCTTGCACGATACTGAAAACTGGCTCAGGACTGATTTTCACTTTTTCTCCTGTTGCGAAAAAATACTTAGATCCTCGAGACAGAATCAACAGAAGATATTATCTTACGAAAAACTGCGGGTGCTTCATAGAAGATTCAAACAGAATAGAATCCTTAAAGACAATGAAAGGCTCAAGAAAATCTGAATAAGAGTGAAGACAATTACACGAGAAGTGTTTAAGAGCAGTCTTCCCTGCCGACTTCAAACGACTTTTCGTTCTCTCTAACGCCACTTGCTGGATCAACGGCGTTTGCACATATTATGCGTCGTCACTATGGCCGAAATGGAAAATAATGCAATGAAAGTTGAAAACTCTGAATATTATGACCTGAGAAACTGCTTCGCCGAAAGAGAGCAGAAGACAGTTCTTATCATCGATCGTCGTTCGAGTACGAAAATGATGTAAATGACCAGGGAGTTTGGAAGTTAAGTCACTCGATAAGAGGTTAGACAGACCAAACATGCGAAACAAATCACTGCTCATCCAGTAGCAGATTATCGTACAGCGGGAGAACTACAACACGTCCCACGTGATTGTAGAAAGGCAAATTTCGTATTGAATTACACACTTCTTTCATCAATGATAGTCTATGTAAAACTGTGGAATAACTACTCTAGAGGCACCAATAAACATTTTCCATGCATTCATTGTTGCTTTGTCGTTCACAAAACTGACACTGTTGTAAAATACGAAGCCTACATTCATGCAGTGTTTCTTGGTTTCAGGGAAGTATTCGTCGCTTACTAACCTTTTGGAACATCAGAGTAGGCACCTGATTAGAGTGAAGACTTCCTGGTGAACACAGCGGACTGTTCTTATCTGGGAGACAACTTCGGGAGCGAAATAATGTATTTTGTACATGAAGGAAATGTGGTACGATCATTAGGGGAGAATGTAATACTTGGAGGATGGAGACTGAGGAGTCTCCTGGTCAGTATTTGAGTTTAGTGACTAATTTGAGATACGGTCGCAGGTTCGAATCCTGCCTCGGGCGTGGATGTGTGTGATCTCCTTAGGTTAGTTAGGTTTAAGTAGTTCTAAGTTCTAGGGGACTGATGACTTCAGATGTTAAGTCCCATAGTGCTCAGAGCCATTTGAACCATTTGAAGATGCGTGCACTAGGTGCAGTCATCATCAGTTTTCCGCATTTTCTGTTGTTTTTGTTTATGGGAGAGATGAAGTTTTGTTTTGTGCAACACTGGTAAATATTTTTTGTTCTGTTAGATTAAAGTGCTGCATAATACATTACAACCATTTGGAAGATATTGTTAACAATTGAGTTTGAGAATTTGATGTGATGACGGTGAGTAAAACGTTATATACTTTTAAAACCAATCATATAACGTGTTGACAGTTAAACAGTACATCGTCGGCCGTGCACCGTCTTGTAGCTTGAAACAGAAGAAGGTCTTCTGCAACGCAATACGTGATGTTTGCAAATAAATTGTGTTTCTTTAGTATCTTTACCGAGCGAGGTGGCGCAGTGGTAGCACACTGGACTCGCATTCGGGAGGACGACGGTTCAATCCCGTCTCCGGCCATCCTGATTTAGGTTTTCCGTGATTTCCCTAAATCACTTCAGGCAAATGCCGGGATGGTTCCTTTGAAAGGGCACGGCCGATTTCCTTCCCCATCCTTCCCTAACCCGAGCTTGCGCTCCGTCTCTAATGACGGGACGTTAAACACTAATCTCCTCCCCTCCTTTAGTATCTTAGTAATTTTAGCTGTCTTGAATATGGCAATCGTTGTTTCCAACTGCTTCTGTTTCAAAGTGTATTAAAGTTGTAAAGGGGTTTTTGATAATACTTCTCCTTAAATTGCTTCCACCTGGAAATTGAGACATTGGGATGTCGTAATACAATAAAGTAGCAGATAGAATATTAAAGATAATATTGGAAAGATTTTCTCAAGTGCGCCGCTTTTAAATTTCAACAGAATATTTGTTTCTAGGTAGATGGCCATGTCGTACCTTGGAAGTTGTTTAATTCAGCACCCGCAAGTGTTAATCAATATGTCATTGCTACAATACACCACACCTCGGAGCACCGCCTACAAAAATTAACAATGACTTGCGTAGTTTGTGTTTGTTTAATCGCAAATCTCTTGCTCTGTACACTTTCGACTACACGAAAAGGTACCTGTGTAACAGAGGTAAGTGTGAAGCTACACTCCTGAGTGCATTTCAGCAGAGCACGCTGCGTCTGCTATGGGGAACGGAACATAGTGGCTTGTATACATATCACTGAGCATTTGCCTCCTGATATTTTCTCGCGGTCGCAAAACCAGCTGACGATCGCTGTCTACAAATTATGGCTGGTGGAAGTCACAGGACAAGAACTGCGCTCTGCCTTTTTGAAAGAACTCAGACGCCTGTGTTAACCCTGGCAGACAGCAATCGTCCCCACGATGGGATTCTCTTCAGCGACGGACGCATGATTTGTCGAATGCGTGATGGTCATCGTGCAAGAGTGTGGAGCGGCCAGGCACCAATGCACTTGTTATGCTTTCAGTCACACTGGTTCAGCAGGCAAGTGGATTCGTCAAGTTTTCGTCCAGCATCACGTACTGATGTAGAGCGCATCCCAACGCTATTGAACGTAATTTGACGGCTGTGCAATATCGGGACATGATCTCCCAACCTGTTATCCAGTCCTACAGCCAACATTTCGGAGAGGTATTCGTCATTCGAGACGATAATATACGAGAATATTGCGCCCTCTTGGTCAACATCTTCCTCCAGGAGGTGTAAAACAACCGAATGGAATGATCTGCAGCATAGGATGCCGTCGAAGAGAACGACAGGCGTGAGTCGTATCGCATCGGCCATATTGTAGAGACGATAGAAAGGGTGGTCCAAGTTGCAGTCCTTGGGGTGGAGCAACACGGTGCTGCAGAGCAGAGCAGAATACAGGGTGATTCAAAAAGAATACCACAACTTTAAAAATGTGTATTTAATGAAAGAAACATAATATAACCTTCTGTTATACATCATTACAAAGAGTATTTAAAAAGGTTTTTTTTCACTCAAAAACAAGTTCAGAGATGTTCAATATGGCCCCCTCCAGACACTCGAGCAATATCAACCCGATACTCCAACTCGTTCCACACTCTCTGTAGCATATCAGGTGTAACAGTTTGGATAGCTGCTGTTATTTCTCGTTTCAAATCATCAATGGTGGCTGGGAGAGCTGGCCGAAACACCATATCCGTAATATACCCCCATAAGAAAAAATCGCAGGAGGTAAGATCAGGGCTTCTTGGAGGCCAGTGATGAAGTGCTCTGTCACGGGCTGCCTGGCGGCCGATCCATCGCCTCGGGTAGTTGACGTTCAGGTAGTTACGGACAGATAAGTGCCAATGTGGTGGCGCTCCATCCTGCTGAAATATGAATTGTTGTGCTTCTTGTTCGAGCTGAGGGAACAGCCAATTCTCTAACATCTCCAGATACTGTAGTCCAGTTACAGTAGCACCTTCGAAGAAAAAGGGACCAAAAACTTTATTGGCTGAAATGGCACAGAAAACGTTCACCTTAGGCGAGTCACGTTCATACTGAGTTGTTTCCCGCGGATTCTCAGTGCCCCATATACAGACATTGTGACGGTTGACTTTCCCGTTAGTGTGGAAAGTTGCTTCATCACTAAACACAATCTTTGAAACGAAAGATTCATCTGTTCCCATTTGAGCAAGGATAAAATCACAGAAATCGATTCTTTTAATCTTATCAGCTGCACACAGTGCTTGAACCAATTTCAGACGATAAGGTTTCATAACTAACCTTTTTCGTAGGACTCTCCATACAGTTGATTGTGGAATTTGCAGCTCTCTGCTAGCTCTGCGAGTCGATTTTCCTGGGCTGCGAACAAATGCTTGCTGGATGCGTGCTACATTTTCATCACTCGTTCTCGGCCGTCCAGAACCTTTCCCTTTGCACAAACACCCATTCTCTGTAAACTGTTTATACCAACGTTTAATACACCACCTATCAGGAGGTTTAACACAATACTTCGTTCGAAATGCACGCTGAACAACTGTCGTCGATTCACTTCTGCCGTACTCAATAACACAAAAAGCTTTCTGTTGAGCGTTCGCCATCTTAGCATCAACTGACGCTGACGCCTAGCAACAGCGCCTCAAGCGAACAAATGTACAACTAAATGAAACTTTATAGCTCCCTTAATTCGCCGACAGATAGTGCTTAGCCTAGTCAACAGCGCCTCAAGCGAACAAATGTACAACCAAATGAAACTTTATAGCTCCCTTAATTCGCCGACAGATAGTGCTTAGCTCTGCCTTTTGTCGTTGCAGAGTTTTAAATTCCTAAAGTTGTGGTATTCTTTTTGAATCACCCTCTATTTTGATTTCAGAGATGTGCAAAGTGAGACACTTTCGTAAATGTAGCTTATTGTTTGATCCCTGCTCCGTTTGAATCTAAGAATAAACACAGTTGCAGATATGTATGCGGTGCAACAAGTTACTATTCAGTTTAAGAAACCTGCGTTTATAGTTACGCTGAGCACCCACGACTATTGAATGATCCACATTCAGACTACGCCACAACTGCTACTCCCGTTCTACTCAAGGCGTGCTGCACGTAGTAGGACGTTTGAAAGCAGCGCGTTGCCAAGGTACTTAGAAACTCCCCATCGCACACCTCAAATTTAGTGATAAAATGGCCAAGTGAATAGTCCGTCAAGAGCTGAACACAGATCGAACATGAAAATCGGAAGAAGGTGTACTGAACTGTGAAGAAAGAAGCGAAATAGAAACAGTGAACGGCCCAGTCATAAGAAGTTCAATATAGATCGCAAAACAAGAACAACACGTTGTGGTTACGTGCTCACGGGGTCGGACTGCGAAGCGGGAAATTCGTGTTTAAATCTCTACGTGCCTAAAACGAGGGTTGGAACTTGAATAGTGGCAACTATTTATTCACAACCGATACAAAAGAGTTACATGTTTGCACCTGTTAATGTCCTTCAGAGTAGTCACCACCGTTGGATAGAACCCGTTGTCAGCGATGTGGAAGCCGCAGTATATCGTTAGCAGAACTTGTTCTGTTGATAGTGCGAATGGAGCGCTCTACTGCCTGTCGAATCTCTGGAACAGTTCTGAAGCGACTGCCACAAAGTGGTTCCTTCATCTTCGGAATCAAATCAAAGTCACAAGGGCTTAAGTCCGGGGAGTATGGTAGACGGTACAGTACTTCCCAGTCCCATCGACCGAACAGAGCAGCCACAGCTTACGCTGTATCCGCCCGCGCAAAATGATGGGCTGGTTGCGCAGAAAGTGTCGCCGCTTCTTTCGCAAAGCTGGTCGCAGGTGATGCTCCAAAAACGAACAGTAATACTGAGCATTGACGGTCTGTCGTGGAGGAACGTAATGCGTTAGGATAACACCATCACAGTCGTACACGAGAATCACCACAACTTTAAGACCGCTCCATTCGCACCATCTACAGAACAGGCTCTGTAACGGTATACTACGCCTTCCGCATCGCTGGCAACGGGCTCAACACAACGCTGGTGACTACTCTGAAGGACAGTAACACGTGCCAACATGTAACTCTTTAGTATCGGTTGTGAATAAATAGTTGCCACTATTTACGTTCCAACCCATTTTCAATTTTGAGCTTTCCGTCCGGTCATTGGCGTGTCTGTTCTCCATTTGTAGTCTTGGTAATTGTCATACTATAATTGGTATAGAGTAGACTCATGTAGTATGAATATAGACTGAAGAACCAAAGAAAGTGTTACACCTGCCTAATATCGTGCAGGGCCCCAGCAAGCACGTAGAAGTGCCGCAACACGACGTGGCATGGACTCGACTAATGTCTCAAGTAGTGCTAGAGGGAAATGACACCATGAATCCTGGAGGACTGATGACAAATCCGTAAGAGTACGAGCGGGCGAAGATATCTTCTGAACAGCACGTTGCAAGGAATCATAGATATGCTCGATAATATTCGTGTCTGGAGAGTTTGGTGGCCAGCGGAAGTGTTTAAACTCAGAAGAGTGTTCCCGGAGCCACTCTGTAGTAATTCTGGACGTGTGGGTTGTCGCATTGTTCTGCTGGAATTGTCCAAGTGTCTCAATGCACAATGGACATGAATGGATGCAGATGATCAGACAGGAAGCTTACGCACCTGTCACCTGTCAGAGTCGTATCTATACGTATCAGGGGCCCCAAATGAATACCACTGCACACGCCTTTCACCATTGCAGAGCCCCCATCATCTTGAACAGTCCCCTGGCAACATGCAGGGTACATGGATTCATGAGACTGTCTCCATACCCATACATGTACATCCGCTCGATACAATTTGAAGCGACTCGTCTGACCAGGCAACATGTTTTCAGTCATCAACAGTCCAATGTCGGCGTTGACGGGCCCCGGCGAGGCTTAAAGCTTTGTCTCGCGCAGTCATCAAGGGTACACAAGTGGGCCTTCGGCTCCGAAAGCCCATATCGATGATGTTTTGCTGAATGGTTCGCACGCTGGTACTCGTTGATGGACCAGCACTGAAATATGCAGCAAATTGCGGAAGTGTTGCACTTCTCTCACGTTGAACTATTCTGTTCAGTCGTCGTTGATCCCTTTCTTGCAGGATCTTTTTTCGGCTGCATAGATGTCGGAGATTTGATGTTTTAGCGGATTCCTGATATTCACGGTACACTCGTCAAATGGTCGTACGGGAAAATCCCCACTTCATCACTATCTCGAAGACGCTGTGCCCCATCGCTCGTGCGTCAACTACTACACCACGTTCAGACTCACTTAAACCTTGATAACCTACCACTGTAGCAGCAGTAACCGATCTAACAACTGCGCCAGACACTTGTCTTATATAGGCGTTGCCGACCGCAGTGCCGTATCTCTGTATTTGAATACGAATGCCTATACCAGTTTCTTTGGTGGACGAGCGGTTCTAGGCGCTGCAGTCTGGACCCGCGCGACCGCTATGGTCGAAGTTTCGAATCCTGCCTCGGGCATGGATGTGTGTGTTGTCCTTCGGTTAGTTAGGTTTAAGTAGTTCTAAGTTCTAGGGGACTGATGACCTCAGAAGTTAAGTCCCATAGTGCTCAGAGCCATTTTGAACCAGTTTCTTTGGCGATTCAGTGTATTACCGTCGCAAGCATATGCGACGGGATAGTAAGAGCAGGCGAGACACCGCGTAGAGCTCTCACGGAAATGAAAACAACAAATACACGGGTGTTAACTATGTTACCACAAAGCTATTCAAGAATCAGAACTTCCTACACGGAACGCAAGAGTCATAACATGTGGTACTTGTGTAGAAGTGGAGGTCCCTTCCTCACACCGTGTTGTTGCAAACGGACTTATACACCACGACACTGACATAAATTTGAATACAGCGAATAGGCATGTTAATGACCGGACGGACAGTTCACAATTGTGTGAGAAAAATGTGGGTCACGAGAGAAATTTGAACATAGATCTCCCCCTTCGCTATACAATACTGTGACCAGATAACCACAACGCCACGGCTGCATAACTTCGCTCGAATTTGCGCGTCTTGATGTTGGGCCGTTCAATGTTTCAATTTTGGTTGTTCTTTTATAGTTCAGAATGCCTTCTTCCTGTTTTCATGCTTTATATGTGTTCGATTTCTGACGAGCTATCCACTGGGCCACCTTACCACTAAATCTGAGAGGGGTGCGACGGGGAGGCTGGTCCCGGTGGAGGCTCGAGTCCTCCCTTGGGCGTGGGTGTCTTTCTGTTTGTCCTTAGGATAATTTAGGTTAAGTAGTGTGTAAGCTTAGGGACTGATGACCTTAGCAGTCAAGTCCCATAAGACTTCACACAGATTAGATTTTCATTTTTCGCGACGGGGAGTTACCCTTGTTAAGTGGAATGGCCAAACTGGTGTACATTGGAAAAATCAAAGGTAGACCTCTAACAACGACTGCTGTCGGATCACCAGAACGACATGGGGTGTTGGTCTCATTAGCTGCAAACCTGGCTATCGTGTAGGAGATGTCAGAGATTTTTTATTTCTTAATTTTTTCCCCCAATATCCGTCAAAGTTGCAGTAATAATCATTTCATTCTGGCGACTCGTTTCGGACCACCACGTCCATCCGAAACAACTCGCCACAAAGGGATGACTATTATCGCAATTCGAAAATTAAACACACTTCATACCCAAGTTGCTGGACTTATCCTCCATTACGGTGAACTTCATAAATTTCCAGGATTACTTGTTTTTCTTTCAGCTCGTGGTTCTTAACATGCTATGAGAGGATACGCCCTTCTAACTCTGTGAGTTTAACCCAGACAGACTGATAAACGTGACGATCGAATCCGATAGTTCGAAAATTAATCGCAGCCGAAGCCTTTTGAAGATAAACCACACTTTCTTAAAATTCGGCCAATAAATCAAAGTCGGCCATTCGCCGTCGCTAATATCGTCCTTACGTGCTCGTTACGTTTCACATCACTTAGCAACCTTACACCTAGATACTTAATTGTTGTAACTAACACGTTAACAGCGCTGCAAACCTCTGTTCCGCCGCTTCGTAGAAGAGGTCTCATAAACGTCTGCCTATCGTACCAAATGTAAGCAGACATGTAATTCAGGTTCGGTTCGTGTGTTCTTTATTATGGCTGTCACATCGAGTGCTCACGTGCATTGCTACATGCTGCAAAGGGACTTCGGTAGACAACAGTGTGCGTGGAATTTCATCTTACTGCAGCCAAAGGACACCATTACACGGCATTTAATTTCTTCAAAAGCGATATTTCTTTCCTTGCTTTCATTTTCCTTACAGATGACAGTGCAGAGGTGAGTGTGCAGACCATTTTGTATTTCCGGATGACCGATTCAACGATCTCCAATTGCGCCGTTCAGGTCTGTATTTACCTGTGCAGAAAGGATGTCACGTCCGCCATGTTGATACCCCATAGTATGTTTTATGTTAGTAACTGGGGCTGTTCCAGCGTAACGTTAAGCGCCGGCACGACCATCAGGAACGAAACAGCAGAGAGGGCTGTGAGACGACGACAGCCAACAGTACGCTGGCAGACCCCTCTCTAGGACGACACCGAGACAAGAGCGGCATCTAGGTCAAGAGAATATAAGCGCCGCTCCGCCTGGCCGCATCCCGAGTTGAAGTCGAGCCGACCTACGAACGCTACAGCAGTCACGTAGAAACTGTATTGGTTCACTTGTATTGCGAATTGTATATACTGGAGAGCTTGCTTATGTTTGTCTGTCGCCCCTTGTTTGCGACACGTCTATATCTCACGAAGTTAAGTATTGTAATCATTTCCTTTTGTGAAAAACTCCACGATACGATTTGCTTCAATTGTTGTCTAGCGATCCGAGAAAGCAGATTTCCTAGGCACCCTATAATAGACGAGTGGGCAGAACACAACAGGGGCAGCATATTTGTTATTGACAGTAGATACCTGGGCATGTTTAGAGTTCCATCAATAAAATAGGAAGCAATCGTGGGATTCTTGAAAATGCCGTACCACACGTTAGCAGACAAATGTCGGTCCTTATTCAGCTCTCTCCAGCAGCTTGATTTTCTATTGACTAGCGGTGCACATTGCGATGATTTATTTCCCCAAGGTTAGTTGGGGAGGGTTGGTTGGGGGAAGAGACGAAAAAGCGAGGTCATCGGTCTCATCGGATTAGGTTCAAAATGGTTCAAATGGCTCTGAGCACTATGGGACTCAACTGCTGAGGTCATTAGTCCCCTAGAACTTAGAACTAGTTAAACCTAACTAACCTAAGGACATCACAAACATCCATGCCCGAGGCAGGATTCGAACCTGCGACCATAGCGGTCTTGCGGTTCCAGACTGCAGCGCCTTCAACCGCACGGCCACTTCGGCCGGCCATCGGATTATGGAAGAACGGGAGACGAAGTCGGCTGTGTACTTTCAAAGGAACCATAGCGGCATTAGCCTGGAGCGATTTAGGTAAATCACAGCAAACCAAAATCAGGATGGTCGGACGCGGGACTGAACCGTCGTCCACCGGAATGCGAGTCCAGTGTGCTAACCACTGCGCCACCTCGCTCGGTCCCCAAGATTTGTACAGAATGTTTTACCGAAAAATAAAATCTTGCATAGAATACGCCCATAGCTTTGCAATTTTTCTAGACGCCATTCGGAGACCTGTAATCAGTTTTGAAAGGCACTTCCATGAAGCTGTTCATGGATGAAATGTGATGGAACGCAGTATTCGTAGAGCTCTCCTTTGACCGATCCACTGGCATGTTCAGGCTGCCTTGTAATGCCTTGTCGGTTACGTCTCACTGCTGGAATACCACAATACAGCGTGTGTCAAAAATAATCATCCGATGAAAAAAAATCGTAACTATTGTTATTTGGGATATGTGCGTGAACAACGTACTGTTGGAAAGAGCAAACTCTCGAGTTTCACATGGTTCCCGCTAGGTAGCAGCAGCGTGCACCCGCTTCAGTTCTAGTAAAAATGGTGTCGGGACAACAGAAAGCGTTTTGTGCTCTACGTTTTGCTCAGTGCGAGTCAGTAATAACTGTTCAGTTTGACTTTTGTACTAGGTACGGTGTGAATCCTCCTACAGCACAGACCATTAGACGAAGGCATGAACAATTCCGAGAAACAGGTTGTTTGTGTAAAGGCAAATCGCTGGGCCGTCCCCGAGTGTCTGACACAGACGTCGAACACATCGGTCCTAGTTTCACAAGTCCACAGGAATCCGTTCGTCGTGCAGCTCGACAGCGCAACATGCCCCTGATGTCCGTCTGGCGTGTGTTGCGTCGACGTTTACACATGAAACCATACAAAATTCAGCTACTGCAAGGTCTTCGTGAAGGTGATAAAAAACAACGTGTTTAGTTCTGTAATTTCGAACTTGACAAGATGGAGGATGACAGTATTTTTTTTTTTCACTCAAAGTGTTTGGTGATGAGGCAGCATTCCAATTAAATGTAAAGGTAAACCATCATAATGTGAGAAATTGAGGACGTAACAACCACATGAAGTTGTACAACATGAGAGAGACTACCGAAAATTATATGTATTTTGCGCAGTTTCACGGAAAAAGGTGTATCGTCCATTTTTCTTTGCCGGGAACACTGTTACGGGAAGCACATATCTCGAAATACTTCAGAACTTTCTGTTCCCACAGTTGGAGACTGATTCGAACGACTTCATTTACCAACAGGATGGGGCACAGCCCCAATGGCATCTGGAAGTACGGAAATTTTTAAATCAAAGGATTACTGAAAGATGGATCGGCCGCACAGAACCAAATGATTTAGCCTTACATTACTGGCCTCCAAGGTCACCGGACCTGACTGTATGTGATTATTACTTGTGGGGAGTTTATAAAAGCAATAAATGAACTGAGACATCGCATAACAGCAGCTCTGGAAGCTGTAACTCAAGACATGCTCGCTGCTGAGTGGGACCAATTCGAATATCGCATTGACATATCGCATTGACGTGTACCATGCATGTCAAGGGGGCACAGAGAACACCTATGTAAAGGTATGAAAAAAAAATCTGAGTTTCCCGTTCATCAAAAAACAAAATTCATTGTACATGTTTATTAATTTCAGAAATAGAGACGTACCAAATTGAGTGATTCTTTTTGTGACATTCTTTATTTTTCTAGCTCTGGATACACTTTGGGTGGCCAGAGCCCTGTATACTGCACTCTGCGATCACAGTGATGTGCATTACTGAGGGTATTTTATTTTGGACTATACGTTAAGATTTCTTGTCATTCGATTCAGGGATACGCAGTGATAAAAATGATGGTCCATATGTTTCTACCTGCGCTGTTATCAGCATAATTTAATCTTCAGGTGTCTATGGAGGAAATACGTATGAGCCCAGACAAAATCTGTAGGGATGCAGATATAGAAAACCCTTCATGGAATTTTCTAAGTAGCTGCCCGCGAGACCTACGAAGCCTTTCTTTAAGAATATGTCAGTTACGTCTTCTCGCCATTTCCGTTACACTCCTCTTCGGGGCAAATACGACCGAAACTAATCGTCACGTGTTTCCTTGAGTAGCCTCGATGCGATCTGTTACAGATTTCACAAACTTTAGCTTTGTTTTAGGAGCTATCATTCATACCCAAACAGCACTTTCTCAGCATCCATTAATCAACAGAAGTCTGTCATTTGCGTTACCTAAAACTGAATGTTTGTCATCGTTCCATGTCATAACTCCACTCGTTGTTACCCTCGGGTATTTGGGTGATATTACTACTTCAGTTGTGTCTCATCAATCTTTTAGTGAAAGCCTATTACATTTGAATATTAAAACAGGAACTCTATTTTCTACCGTTGAAAGGGCAGGTATTAGTTTCGATTCTTAAACTGTCCTGCTAGGCATCAAAATTCACCGTTTTCTCCCTTCTGTACGCCAATGTTGTGGAAAGTGTAATAGATTTCTCTTGTATATGAGTAATACGGCAGTTGAAGGAAAACTGAATATGTATGGGAACAATGCCGCTCACGTGTGTACTTTGTGGTTTAGGGAAACAATTAAGTTCAAAAGACATTTAACAATAAATGCAGCGTTTGCTGATATCCACGGACGAAGGAAGAAGCGAAAGAAACTTGAAAATAATAGTATACAAGACGTTGCGTAAGAAAAACAGTTATAATATCTGGTTTCGCTTTAACTTGAGGATTCATACTGGCAGACCAGGTTTAAGGTTTTGAAGCTACTGGTAGACATGCACATGTTCTCAGAACAATCAGACAGTAAAAATCCTAAATCGCCATCCAAACTGATAATGGAAAGTGCACAGCCTAGACAGGTGCGCCACAAGTTGCCTAAAAATGGTTCAAATGGCTCTGAGCACAATGGGACTTAATATATGAGGTCATCAGTCCCCTAGCCTTAGAACTAATTAAACATAACTAACCTAAGGACATCACACACATCCATGCCCGAGGCAGGATTCGAACCTGCGACCGTAGCGGTCGCGCGGTTCCGGACTGAAGCGCCTAGAACCGATCGGCCACAGGGGCCGGCACATGTTGCCTATGCATGTGGAATAATTGCGTGGCAGTGACTGGAAAGTATTAAGGAAACAACGAATATTGCTTCTCAGTAGCTTAGGAATTAGGCATCATAGTGTGCAGGTTGCACAACTAGTTTAATACGTATTTAATTTCTTTTTAATTTTCTCACCTCTCGGCACAGATCATATCATCACTTGGGACGAAGGCGCAATTAGGACTTTGATTACAGTGTGGGGAGAGGTCTCTTAAGTTACCTTTAGTAAAGCGAGAGGGAGAAAGTGTCCTCGGATGCTTAGTACTGGTTATTTTAAAACGGAGATAAAAAGTTGTTGACATCGTAGAAAGTGAAGCAGTGTCCATAGACTTAAGAATTCAGTTTATGAGCCATTTATTTCGCAACAGTACGACCTTCTTCAAAGAGGTGTCTTACAGTGGGTTTACACCTTCGCGAATCAATTTGTACACCCTACCACTCTGCTTCTTTCCTATATGTTAGTTCTTTCTTCCTTCCTAGAGTTTTACCTTTCGCTGTCAGAGTCGACTGCTCCGCTTGCAACTCGTTCCTACAATACACAGTCAAATACTTCAATCACAATGGGACAAAAGTGCGAGATAGCATTTTTTCCTCTTGATATTCTGACGCACAGAATTTATCAACTATTATTTGCTGCGACTATACTCACTCATTCTCAATAGCACAAAATATGAATTATTATTCGTTGCTAGTACTAGAGCCAAACTATCCAGAGCGTCTTCTCTACTAGCAGTTTTTACTGCATCGGCATCAAAGTGTGATCCCACTGTTACAACCCCCCGAGCTCAGGTGTTGTAATATGCCAGAACGACCGAGACGTATGGTTTGGGAGAGAGGGATGACTCACACCGAAGCGTGCATAGAAACACAGGCACATGTGTCATTGACTTTGTTACATCGACGGTACACAGAGGGCCTCCTGCGGAACTCGGCGAAGGCACTGTGCAGCGTCCGTGGGCCAGCGCCAGTCGCGAATGCAGGAATCTGCAGCGTCGGCGTCCGGTTGCCCAGCCTTGCGGACGTAGCCCACGGCTAAGCGGCCGCCCGTGCGTTAGCTGCGCTCCGTGGCCCGGAAAGCGACTGGCTGCTCCCTCGACGGCGACTCGTACGAGGTGCGTTTGAAAAGTCTGTGCAAAAATAAAAACTACTTACGTGTTTGGGGTAAACTTTTTTTTTATTTTTCGAAGTAGTCTCCTCTTAGACTTATAAACTTCTTCCAACGCTGTTCTAATTTGTTGATCCTTCTGAATAATAGCAATTGTCCAAGTCTGCAAAACAGCTATTAGTTGCTGCAATCATCTCCTCGTTTTAATAAAATCTTTGTCCCGCCAGCCATTTCTTCAAATTTGGGAACAAATAGTAGTCGGAGGGAGGCAAGTCTGGAGAATAGGGGGGATGCGAAACGAGTTGGAATCCTATTTCCAATAATTTTGCAACAAATGCTGAGGTGTGTGCTGGTGCATTGTCGTAATGGAAAAGGGCTTTTTTTGCGGTCCAATCGCCAGCGTTTTTCTTGCAGTTGTTTTCAAACGGTCCAGTAACTATGAATAATAGGCACCTGTAACAGTTCTACCCTTTTCCAGATATTCGATGAGGATTATCCCTTGCGAATACCAAAAAAAGAAAACAGTCGCATTAACCTTTCCAGACGAAGGAATGGTCTTCGCCTTTTTTGGTTCAGATTATCCCTCGGTAACCCATTGTTTAGATTGTTCTTTGCTCTCAGGAGTATAGTAATGTATCCATGTTTCATCCACAGTGACAAAACCACGCTTAAAGACCTGCAGATTCTTCCTGAACGGCTGCAAACCATCCTTGCAACATTTCACACCATTCCGTTTTTGGTCAAGCGTGAGCAATCGCGGAACCCATTTGCGGATAGATTTCTCGTGTCCAAATGTTTATGCAAAATTTATGTACACATTCATTCGAGATGGACACAGCACTAGCATTCTCACGCACCTTAAATCTTCTGTCATCCAACATCATATCATGGATTTTATCTATTATTTCTGGAGTTATAACCTCCACAGGGCGTCCAGAACGTTCAGCATCACTTGTGCCCTTATCGCCACTCCGAAAATTTTGAAACCTCTTATAAACTGTTCTAACCGAAGGTGCTGAGTCACCGTAATGTTTATCAAGCTTCTCTTTAGTCTCCTGAGGCGTTTTGCCTTTCATAAAGTAATGTTTAATCATCACACGAAATTCTTTTTCGGCCATTTTTTGACAATCACTCGACTTCCTTGAATCACACGAATGCCAAACACAAAGAAATAGACCAATATGGCTGAAACGTGGTGTGCGTTCTTTCCAAAGATGCTACTAACTAAACATGACCTCGATACGTGACGGTGGTGCCATGTCTCGGACTTTGCACGGACTTTTCAAACGCCCCTCGTAGAGCGCCGAAGAGAAATAGCTGACCGCCGTCGTTGTAGTTGAGTCTTAGCAGCTCCGACCGTCCGTCCACGGCAGTTCGTTCGGTGTCCGCAGGCAGCTCTGCACCCGGGAGGCTGCGAGTGCGAGGCTGTACCGCCTCTGCGGACGGCAGCTTGCAGTTCGCTGGACGAAGTCACCCAGAGAGCGGAGGAGGCCAGCAGCCCTGATGTAGCTCCGAGGTGCGACGCTCCCGACCACGACAATGACGCGTCCGTACAGCGGTTGTTGCAGGTGGCTTCAGCGGGCCAACTCGTCGCCAATATCCGTAATCAAAAACGTCGTCGTGGTTGGCATGCAACTTGCACAATCGTCATTCTCTTCGTTTATAGACGCGGACAAATGGCGAGACGACTGCGCGCTTTGAGCCTCCGAATTCACTTATCACTTATTTATACGACTTTTCCCTACGCCTCTGACGTAGTTCCTCTGGAGGGAGCAAGTGAAGTGCTCTTTGATTATTACAACGTTAGCTTTCCTCTGCCCGCTTCGGCCCCTACACGCAAGTCACTAGGCGGTGTTGTACATGCCGCTACGGTCGTAGGTTCGAATCCTGCCTCGGGCATGGATGTGGGTGATGTCCTTAGGTTAGTTAGGTTTAAGTAGTTCTAAGTTCTAGGGGACTGATGACCTCAGCTGTTAAGTCCCATAGTGCTCAGAGCCATTTGAACCATTTTTTGTACCATAGTTTTGCGAAACACAACTTCTCTACTGACTAAATCTTATCCGATTTTTAATTTCGAGTGAGGTTCTTCGTGCATAACATGTGGCGTGAAGGATGTTACAGTCGATGTATTACGAAATCGTCGCTATTTTTGCTGGCTGCATGACATGTCGACTAGAATAATACTGGGTGCTTCAGGGACTAAAAACTCCCCCACTTTCCATCTTTATCGCTAGTGAAAGGAGCTCCATTCCTCTTAAAAAGAGTGGCGAGGTAGGAATTTATCACTTAATCTAAAGTGAGCACGTTTTCCGTTACATTAACAGAAAGTTGCGAGGGCGTTGTACAATGTCCTACAATGAGTCAGAGCTAAGCAGGAAAGGATAATTGGTGTATTGTATTGTATGTTAACCGTGGACCTAGAAACGACGGAGAGGCTCCGTTCCCGTCGCAGCCGCAGTGGTCAACAACCCCACGACGACTACCGCAGTCCACTTCACCCCTCCGCCGACCCGCACCGAACCCAGGGCTATTGTGCGGTTCTGCCCCCAGTGAACCCCCCCCCCCCCCAGGGAACGTCTCACACCAGACGAGTGTAGCCCCTATGAAGGCGTGGTTGAGTAATGGTGGTGTACGCGTACGTGGAGAACTTGTTTGCGCAGCAATCGCCGACATTGTGTAACTGAGGCGGAATAAGGGGAACCAGCCCGCATTCACCGAGGCAGATGGAAAACCGCCTAAAAACCATCCACAGACTGGCCGGTTCACCGGACCTCGACACTAGTCCACCAGGCGGATTCGTGCCGGGGATCAGGCGCTCCTTCCCACCTGGAAAGCCGTGCGTTAAACCGCACGGCCAACCGGGCGGGCATAATTAGTGTAAGGAGAATGTTCCTTACTGACATATAAGCGAAACTCAAGTAGTCGGTAATGCACGACTGACTTGCTAAAAGCATGAATCTTGAATAATTTTTAGTAGCTGCTCAATGATCTGAGAAGTAATCGAGATGTCTGATGTGAAGCTTTTCGGATTTCAAATACCTTACGGGTATGCTGCCGGGTGACGTCGTCGAACACCACCTATATTTCGACAGGAGCACACCCTGCCATTCTCTGCCTTGAGTTTGGCAGGGTGTGCTCCTGTCGAAATATAGGTGGTGTTCGACGACGTCACCCGGCAGCATACCCGTAAGTTATTTGAACATTCAATTCGCCAGGAAAAGTAAAGGTCTCACATTTTCGGATTTGACTGATCAGGGTTGCTGGCCTGGAGGGTGAGGACGAGTGAGTGACCATGGCGTTACGGGTGTTCTGATTCAGAAGACACGATTTTGGTTCTGAGGACCCAGCACTAGCTAAAGTGTGGAATGGAAGTGTGTAACTAATCTGAGGAGGGCTGTTGTGTGGGCAGACCTCAGGTATAGCCAGGGGTAAGAAGGAGGGGGGAGAGCTACTTCGTATGTGGCAAGCCGTGATGTTTCATGCGGCAAGGTGTAAGAAGTCCATTACTGCTTGCTGGTTGCTTTATAATAGGTCCCATTACTAAGAGCAAACTACAGAGGGAGTCTGATCTGGAGAACACAGTTGGCTACGTTTGTTACGTCAGCAATAAATTGCATTGTTTCAGATGGCTCTGAGCACTATGGGACTTAACGTATGAGGTCATCAGTACTGTAGAACTACTGAAACCTAACTAACCTAAGGACATCACACACATCCATTCCTGAGGCAGGGTTCGAACCTGGAACCGTAGCGGTCGCGCGGTTCCAGACTGTAGCGCCTAGAACCGCTCAGCCACACCGGCCGGCTGCGCTGTTTCCGTGGTCGGAATCTACACCACTTTTTGCGATGTTCGGCGCGTGAAACAAATTACCTATCGTAGTGCTCCGCCAATGTAACAGGAAAGGTTTATTGGCGGACCCGAATTAATTCTCAGCCCTGCTACACACGTAAAATCAGTCTAAATAAGGGTCGCCAGACTCGATCTATCCTCGATACCAGGTTCAAATTTCTCATTATTCCAAAGTCAATAATTAAAAGCCATGTAGCAATCTAAGCACTATCTGAAACATTCCTAAGTCCCACTAGAATACATACACCGCTAACAGTGCACACCCAGCCTCCAACTGGTCACCAGCAACTCCCTGTGATAATCACCACAACAGCAAAACAGTACAGTCGGAATTCATTAGGGCTCAATAACTCAAGATTTGTACAGAAACAAATAGAATTTTTGGTATCAGTTAACCGTAACCAATCCCGTCACTTTTATGCAACGCCACCGCTAGCTAGCTAATGGCGCCACGCTCTTTCTATCGAACCAGTCCAAGCTAACTAATCGGCGGCATTTATCGAGAGAAACAATAAAATGCCTGCGCAGGACCCGACGCCTGCGCACAGGAACGCACTTGCGAAACCTCGTTGATCACGAAAGATCATCAACTTCCGAAAGAACAACCACTTTAAAACACAAACTCGCCACCTCATCCCCACTAGCGCTGCCGCCCTACTCTAGTTCGCGAACTCCAGACCGTTCCACGAAATTATGGTACACTCGGGACTTTCGGCCGGTCAGACTCAGTGACCACATGCAGGCTGATTCTCTGGTCATTCCCTGTTGGCGAATGTGCCTCTGCAAGACCTTCTTTTCTGCGTGGACTTTTAGCGATTTCCCTGAGTGTTGGTAAAAACAGACCGGCACGGGAATTACTCTGCTCTTGAGATGAGCCTAGACGTCCGCTACCCATTTAAGAGGATTAGGGAGAAACCGGGCTATCACCTCCACACCGAAGAAAGCCTCCTTCCCCCAGAAACGGAAATCCACAGAAGCCACAACAATGGCGAAACAGAATCATCATCATCATCATCATCATCATCATCATTTAAGACTGATTGTGCCTTTCAGCGTTCAGTCTGGAGCATCCCCTATTCAGTGCTAACATTGGTGCCTCTTCTGATGTTAAACCTATTACTTCAAAATCGTTCTTAACCGAATCCAGGTACCTTCTCCTTGGTCTGCCCCGACTCCTCCTACCCTCTACTGCTGAACCCATGAGTCTCTTGGGTAACCTTGCTTCTCCCATGCGTGTAACATGACCCCACCATCTAAGCCTGTTCGCCCTGACTGCTACATCTATAGAGTTCATTCCCAGTTTTTCTTTGATTTCCTCGTTGTGGACACCCTCCTGCCATTGTTCCCATCTACTAGTACCTGCAATCATCCTAGCTACTTTCATATCCGTAACCTCAACCTTATTGATAAGGTAACCTGAATCCACCCAGCTTTCGCTCCCATACAACAAAGTTGGTCGAAAGATTGAACGGTGCACAGATAACTTAGTCTTGGTACTGACTTCCTTCTTGCAGAAGAGAGTAGATCGTAGCTGAGCGCTCACTGCATTAGCCTTGCTACACCTCGCTTCCAGCTCATTCACTATGTTGCCATCCTGTGAGAATATGCATCCTAAGTACTTGAAACCGTCCACCTGTTCTAACTTTGTTCCTCCTATTTGGCACTCAATCCGTTTATATTTCTTTCCCACTGACATTACTTTCGTTTTGGAGATGCTAATCTTCATACCATAGTACTTACATTTCTGAACTAGCTCTGAAATATTACTCTGCAAACTTTCAATCGAATCTGCCATCACAACTAAGTCATCCGCATATGCAAGACTGCTTATTTTGTGTTCACATATCTTAATCTCTCCCAGCCAGTCTATTGTTTTCAACATATGATCCATAAATAATATGAACAACAGTGGAGACAGGTTGCAGCCTTGTCTTACCCCTGAAACTACTCTGAACCATGAACTCAGTTTACCGTCAACTCTAACTGGTGCCTGACTATCCATGTAAAGACCTTTAATTGCTTGCAAAAGTTTGCCTCCTATTCCATAATCTCGTAGAACAGTCAATAGCTTCCTCCTAGGAACCCGGCCATATGCCTTTTCTAGATCTATAAAGCATAGATACAATTCCCTGTTCCACTCATAACACTTCTCCATTATTTGTCGTAAGCTAAAGATCTGGTCCTGACAACCTCTAAGAGGCCTAAACCCACACTGATTTTCATCCAATTGCTCCTCAACTAATACTCGCACTTTCCTTTCAACAATACCTGAGAAGATTTTACCCACAACGCTGATTAAAGAGATACCTCTTTAGTTGTTACAATCTTTTCTGTTTCCATGTTTAAAGATTGGTGTGATTATTGCTTTTGTCCAGTCTGATGAAACCTGTCCCGACTCCCAGGCCATTTCAATTATCCTGTGTAGCCTGTAGGCGAAACAGAATGGACAGGAAATTATATGTTACAAATGATATGGAATTTAAGAAATATCATTCTTATTGGCCCTCTCTATGAAGAGGGTGACTGACTTCCTCACAGCGTCACTCTTTTATTAACATGGTACTGTTCCCAAAATGCATCACTCGATTGCAAAAGGGCTGTTCTATTGAGCCGACTATTTATACATTTACTCAGCACATAACAAAATCTTTCCATCATAAAATGAGTATACCAGTGAGAATAATCTATTAGAGAAGTTACGTTTATATGGAATATGTATTGATTGGTTTTGCAGAAACGGGCTAGTCCGAAACTTTGAAAAAACGCAGTTCATCCTGTCAATAATGTCACACTTCTTACCAATCTGTTACATCAACAAGAAATACTAAATAGAGTAGAATGTTCTAAGATCTTATGCGTGCCTATTGATAAAACGTAAAGTGGATAAACAATATAGAAGGACTGCTAAAACGTTTAGGTACGGGTACTTTTGCAACAACTTTTGTGTTAGCAGAAGAGCCAACACCGTGCTACGAGTGGAGGACGAAATGCACGCGTTTCAGCTCAGGCAGGCTGGCGTGAGGAGGGAAGAACTATACTGACGTGAGGTCTGGAACATGACAAGGAATGAGAATTCAGAAAGCGGACGTAATTAGTTTGATACATAACTTTTATCCTTTAATGATGAACGTCGCTCTTGAGGTGCATGATTCACAATATTATATGCTCAGAATACATTCTTGAAGTAATAATAGTAACCGAATATGGCGCCTTGCTAGGTCGTGGCAAATGAATTAGCTGAAGGCTATGCAAAACCGTCGTCTCTGCAATTGAGACCGTATGTAGACAGTGAACCATCGCTAGCAAAGTCGGCTGTACAACTGGGGCGAGTGCTAGGGAGTCTCTGTAGACTACACCCGCAGTGTGGCGGCGCTCGGTCTGCAATCACTGATAGTGGCGACACGCGGGTCCAACGTATACTAACGGACCGCGGCCGATTTAAAGGCTACCACCTAGCAAGTGTGGTGTCTGGCGGTGACACCAGAACAACAATAATTGCCGACTTTGGAGACATGGAAGTCAATAAATTAACATATTTTCCATATTTCTTTCACTGATGACTTATAGGATAATATTCTGTGATAATTCACCACTTAGGGAACATTGTACAAAAGAAAGTAATTGGAATTGCGTGTGAGGTTGAGGTATATACATCTCACAAGCATCTTTTGACATCATAGTCACACGTCGCTGATTGATATTTGATTATTTTTCTGCTCATTTCTAGTGTATTTTTGAGGAGAGTAGAGACTTGCTAAATTAGAAAGAAGGTTTCCAATTATCTAATTTAGAAACGATTGGGCCAAGGTATTCGTCCTGTGGTCTGGCTTGACAACCGGAGGTCAGTCTAGAGAAGGGAAGTGGGTCCCGAGGACACTGCAGTTTGTGGAAGCAGTTGCGGTAAGCTTCTGCTCCATGCGGTTTTCTCCTTGAAGGCACTTTGCTGCTAAGCCACTGCTAATACCTAGAGTGTATATGCACGTGACGAATTCACCTCCCTGTATCCAGATCTAAGAATGAGCCGCCGCAGCTGCTCGGCCACCGTGAGGAAATCCGTTGCCTTTCACGCCAGATCTTGTTATTCTGCCAAAAGAGTCTTGTCTGCCACCGTGCTTGGGCGCGAAGGGCTTCAACAGTGAGTCCTGCTTGTTAAGACGCGTTCAGTAAGCTAAGACTGGAAAATTTCTGCAGGGTTCCATCTTATTCACGTATTTTGTTGACACCCACCTACGTAGGGAGAAATGATCATCATAATAAAATAAGAGAAATCGGAGCTCGAACGGAAAGGTTTAGGTGTTCCTTTTTTCCACGCGCCATTCTAGAGTGGAATGGTAGAGAGTAGTACGAAAATGGTTTGATGAACCCTCTGCCAGGCACTTAAGTGTGAATTGCAGAGTAACCATGTAGATGTAGTAATGAAGCGACATTCTCGCTGGTCACTGTGGCAATGGCTGGCTGTGCTCCCCTGCGTGTAGGGTTTTTCTAAAAGTGGGGAGGTAGATTTATAGGATAATAACTTTGGGCACTTGCCGTACTTCCGCAGAGGAAGAGAGACTTCTGGTCCTGGTGCCGAGTAGAGTGCGCTTTCGCTGAGCTTTGGATGGAGTACACATTCGCTGAGTTTTGGAGTAAGTACAGCATTTCGCAATAGCGGTATCCAATTTCTGAGCAGCTCGCAATTTGTAGAATTTGCTATGCAACTGTTGCTTGATTCATTGTTCCTTTTCGTGGGTCTTGAACTCGTTTAGTTTGCATTTGCGAGCTGCACAGGTTAGGAAAACCTGCAGCGTTTCCCAAGCAGTCTTCCACATAAGTGAGATACCTCGCCATAGCAGGACATTCTTGATTGAAATGACCTGCTAGAGACCTTTATGTTTCAGTATTTTAGGTGACTTTGTGCTCGTTGTGTTGGAGCTATTCTTGAATCAATATTAAGAGACCTCATATTTCGTTGGAAACTCATTATCCGTCATTTTATGGTGTTATGATTCGCGACCTTAGTGTAAACAAATGACTTATTAAACCCAGACTTGATTTGAATCTCAGAACCAAACTATTACCCTACAACTGTTCCTCGCTAGGCGACCTTCAAAAAAAGAAATATAGCCTCTTTATCTGCTTTTCCAATTTGTTTGTCCCACTGTTAGGGTGTTCCATTGCAAACCAAGTGCTCATCCTTTTTGTTTAAATCTTAAATATGAGAATATTTAGATCTGTAGTTATGATATACGGGTATTGCAGTAAACTCATCACAAATGTGCTAAAGGAAAGTTAGAGAGACTAAGAAAGACAGTTAGACAGGAACAATCCAATCTCTTTAAGCATTTGGGGGTATTACTCAGAACCTCACAATACATTTATTCACTTGTGAGATTTGCTGCATTACCCTTTAATGAACCTAACTTTGGCACAGAAATGGGTGAAATATGTAGCTATAAAACTGTTTGACAATATATTTATGGAAATAAAGTGTTAACACTTCTTAGAACTGTTTTCAAATGTAGATTAAAGATGCTGTTCTTGAAAACTCCTTTTCATACTAAAGAGACATTCCTGAATATTTAGTCATATTAACTGAAAACACAGCAAGACCAGCAGGCAGCTAACAAGACGTTAATGCTTATTTTCCCCTGGGCAGCAGGACATGTATTAAAAGTCTGGACGCGTGGACACAAAACGGTTATCTTAAAAATGAAGAAATTCCTCCAGCTGTGTTACTAGCCACCTTCCACACGGAGCACGTCCATATCTCACCACTGATTTCTAGTATCAGCCGCACGCAGTTGACGTCAACAAGTGTATGGTCCTGAAGATGACGTTGTTACAACGTTGAAACTAGTTGAAAAAATAAAATCGACACCTTAAATACAGCTGGAGGAATTTCTTCATTTTTAATATAAATTTACACCAGCTGACGTCCCACTGTCCTCCATTTCAACAACGGATGTACGAAGACAAAACAGCTAGTCTATACTCTCAGGCCTGGTCCACATGGTGGTGCAGTTACGACCTTGCGGAAACTACCAGGTTATGAAGTCTGTGACGTGTTTGTGGGAAGAGTGTTCGTCGCAGAGAAAAAAACAGTCAACACATTCAAGTGTGTATGTATTAAGGTGCTACATACAGAAATATCTCCACTTATACCTGTTCCTGTGAGTGTGAGTGTGTGTGTGTGTGTGTGTGTGTGTGTGTGTGTGTTTCTATGGTTGTTCTGTTGGCACGTTTAAAAATCTATCATGGAATCTATGGAACACGTAACTAATTTAATCAGTTTTGTCGATACGCTGATGTCGAATATGAGCAATACATCTAACAGAAATGTATCGCAGCAATGCAGAAGGTATCACATGTAGAGGAGAAGTTGAGTGGTCAGAGGAAGAACGTGAAACAATATAAGATTATCAGATGTGATGCTAGGAGGGAAACTAAAATAGATTAAGTGAAGCATAGACAGCTTACAATGTGACAGACATACTGGTTCATTTTTGGGGGGAGAGAAAAACAGTTGGGATATGCCGTGAGGTAAGATACGCCGATGAGCACAGTCGCAGGTTTGTTCCACGGTCGTCTCACTGATATGCAGAAAGAATCGAAGAAAAGATGAGGCGTTATGCAAAAGTACAGGTAAAATGCTGGACGTATCCGATCTGATATTGCATTTATGGACTGTTGATATTTATTTGGTATGCGAAGAAAGACACTGAGGAGATCAACGACTAAGAAACCAACGAGGTAAAGTAGATGTGAGAGTCGTATGTCGTTTAACATCTCGCACCTCTACTATCATCCCAGGGCTTTTCTATTTAGAAAGTGAAGAAAACTGATTATAACCACTGAGCGTATCAGTGGGGATGCCATGTGGCGTATTTAGTCTAGACTTCATGCATTTCACAGATCATGTTGGCAGTAACGCGAGTCCGTTTCCGGTGCAGGAGCAGAGACTCGTTAACGTGTCGCGAGGCGAAAAATGAGGCTGACTACCCTTCTTAAACAGTTTGATGAGTTTAGGGTGAATGAGCTTAACTGGGTAGATTAAACCTGAACGTTTCTTTCTTTCCTTTTATGACTGTTGAATGGTCATCTGAAATATTGACCAGTCTGGCAAAAGAAAATTTTATGTCGTATCATACGCTGTAAAATCAGTTTTAATGAGAGCCCTGATCATAGTGGATTAACTTAGTCAAGTGAAGAGCATTAGCCTTTGTCATTTGTGGATGCATGCTTCCGTACACGAAGCAGGTTTGCAGGACAAATTTGCCACCACACTTTTCTTAGTCACCATATACAGGGTGTTACAAAAAGGTACGGCCAAACTTTCAGGAAACATTCCTCACACACAAAGAAAGAAAATATGTTATGAGGACATGTGTCCGGAAACGCTTACTTTCCACGTTAGGGCTCATTTTATTACTTCTCTTCAAATCACATTAATCATGGAATGGAAACACACAGCAACAGAACCTACCAGCGTGACTTCAAACACTTTGTTACAGGAAATGTTCAAAATGTCCTCCGTTAGCGAGGATACATGCATCCACCCTCCGTCGCATGGAATCCCTGATGTGCTGATGCAGCCCTGGAGAATGGCGTATTGTATCACAGCCGTCCACAATACGAACACGAAGAGTCTCTACATTTGGTACCGGGGTTGCGTAGGCAAGAGCTTTCAAATGCCCCCATAAATGAAAGTCAAGAGTGTTGAGATCAGGAGAGCGTGGAGGCCATGGAATTAGTCCGCCTCTACCAATCCATCGGTCACCGAATCTGTTGTTGAGAAGCGTACGAACACTTCGACTGAAATGTGCAGGAGCTCCATCGTGCATGAACCACATGTTGCGCCGTACTTGTAAAGGCACATGTTCTAGTAGCACAGGTAGAGTTATCCCCTATGAAATCATGATAACGTACTCCACTGAGCGTAGGTGGAAGAACATGGGGCCCGATCGAGACATCACCAACAATGGCTGCCCAAACGTTCACAGAAAATCTGTGTAGAGCAATGAGTCGCATGTCAACACAAGCACCGAAGTCAACATTACCTTCCTTCAATTGGGCCAACTGGCAGTGAATCGAGGAAGTACAGTACATACTGAAGAAACTCAAATGAGCTCTAACATGGAAATTAAGCATTTCCGGACACATGTCCACATAACATCTTTTCTTTATTTGTGTGTGAGGAATGTTTCCTGAAAGTTTGGCCGTACCTTTTTGTAATACCCTGTATGTATGAAATATGTGTTTTCCATATTGCGTTGCACTGTATTATAACAGATCTCAAAAAGTAAATCATTCAAGTAATGAGTAATGACGCTGATTATGATAAACGAAGTCATTATTTCCTTCTTAAGTAATAATATCATTTCAGAATTTTCGAACAATAATCAAATATTAAAAAATTCATTCTACCACCAAATTACTCTTCATGTTCTGTGATATGATAGCTCTTGATAATACCAAACTATTAGTCAGATTCTAAGGCTCTTTCTAAACGAAATTATTTTATAGAATACATCAATATTTTCCACCTGGCGGCACTGTTAAAACATAAACTTTGGCAAAAGAGACAGTTACATTGACCGTTTTAATACTACAAGTAAAATTGCTACAAAGTATTACATGCTGTTCACAAATAAGAGAATTGACCTTAAAGTGAACCGTGTTATTTAAGCGACATGCTGTCAAATGATAAGTTTATTTATGCGGACACCGGTGAAATTACCATATAATTGTCGCCGTATATTATGTCTGAATTTCAAATGCAACCAGTTCCACTGCGACTGGCTCGTGGGTGGTCGTTGGGTAACAATACGGGAAAGGATATGTGGTGTAAGGAGTGAGTGATAAATAGGCTTGCTGAAAGGGTAAAGGGCGAACGTCATGTCTCCTGGAGTAAGACAAGAAACATCAGGAACGGGTTCTTTAGTCTCGATGGAAGGTAGGGCAAGGGAGAAAAAAGAAGACAATGAGCAGATATTCGCCTGTGCCTGCGGCCGAGAACAGATGGGAAGCCTTCGTTGTACGGTATTTAGTTAAATTTTTCTAGTTGATCATTTCCTTTGCCAACTGTCCCGCCGTTGGGCAAAGATATAGGTATCCGTTGTATCATTTCGCACGAAGCGGTGTGCAAAGCTGGGCTGGTATTTTACAGCCTTTAGGGCACCCAGCGTTACTCTGATCGATTCTTAGCCCTCTTCCCAGACATAGATTCCTGTCCTTAAATTATTCCTCAAGGCATCACTACCAACACTCTCAAAATTTTTGTATAGCTGCTGTGATCTTGAGGAATGTCCTCAATGTTACACAACTTGTGCACTTTTCCTCCGAATATCGCTACTTCTTTATTAAAGCAGTGTTCTAACGTTAGTTGCCATGTTACCTCTCTGCCGATGACGTTCCAAGTACGTGTGATCTATGACGTCGTGCAAAAGATATGTTATACAAGCCACAATGGAACGAAGAGATAACGCTAGGAAGTACATTTCAGCAACGCTGATGTCACTCGGGCCACAGCAGAAAATCTCTATCCCTGAACTCTCCTCTTCTGGTGATAAAAAATACACTAATGTTGCAAAAAATAAGAAGAATGACAATGTTAATCCATTCACACTGGAAAAACACCAAACTGGAACTCAATCTAATTGATAATTTGTTTCATTACCACTCCGCTACAATGGTTGACTGCTTAATCCACATACTTGTAGGCTTAGGATGTTGTGGTCTTGTCTTTCTTATACAGTCTTAACTCTCAAAGTCCAGCCGATACTACCATTAAATCCTTCACGATTTCCCATCGGTCTGAAAACTGAGCCAGCGTTCCTTTATGATGAAGGTGATGTTGACCACTGGAAGATAATCACCCATTACTTATCTTGAGCATGCGATTTTTAGTAACCTTTGGTATATAGCGAGAAACATAATTTACAATGACAAGCATGTAATTTTTATTGATCATACATTTTGCCAACCCGTAAACTGAGCTACCTAAACAACACTTTAGAGTGTTTAGTTCGTGTTATTTAAGAGGTACGCTTTAACTGATCTTTTAAATGTTGTAGTTTTAGTCATCTCTTTATCTTCTTTGGCAAGTTTATTGTAGAATTTGATCCTCTGGTAAATGATACGGTTTTGATTTTATTTTTTCTGTTAAGTGTACGCAAGATCTGAATCTGATCACGGGTAAAACTATCGGTATAATAATTAGTAACATTTTTCTTAATGCACGTAATGGATTGTTAGACGTACTGATATGGTTCACTTACAATTCCCAACTCGTTAAACACTTTCTTAGAAGGGGCCCGTTTTGTCTTTCGTTATTATTTCTAAGAATCTTTTAATAGTTTGAAAAATTATGCCCATCTTTCATGTATTTGATTATTAGGGAACGACTCCGTAGTTAAGAACTGAGTACATAATAAACTAGTTATTTTTCACCTTGTATTCTGTCTACATCATCACTAGAAACTCAGACAACAAAGACACGTCTCATTAACATGCATACTACAGTCTGCTGCTTAGCTCTTTCCATAAATCGTACCTTCTACATTAGGGTCGCAAGCCCCGCTTTTGACATTCAACGCCCTGTGAGACACGATGTTGCCACGCTCTCAAATTATTTCAGTCTAAACATATTTGTGGTTCGTTCTCTGAATCGGTGAAATACAGAGAGATCAGATACTGCACAAGATAAGCCACAACAAAATACTACAAACACTTGAGGCAACCAAAAGAATAAGATAAGTATTAAGAAGTAACACGAATGGCAATAAAATTATAAAATAATCTTTATTAACTTTCACGGAAATGAATTTCATGTTCCATTAACAAGCTATACTTAACCAGATTTACATCACGCTTACGATTCCTAGCACAGCACAGAAAATGTAGATAAGCTGTAATGTGCCCTTTCCAGTCCACCCTCAAAAACTCTGTCGGCTATTTCCACGAAAATCTGCTCTTCATCTCTTTATTATCTAATTCAACCCTACATCAGAATGCCTCACAGTATTTTCCAACCTACTAAAATCATCTAAATCAGATTAAATGATCAAGCTTACATTCTTCGCTGCAGTCTCGCGATCTCCAGTTCTCTCGCCGGCCCCATAAAACCTGAACGTCCAGCTCCAGTTGACGTCTGTTTGGTTTTCCAATCATTTTTTCTCGAACAACCACATTCTAAACTTTCCTTACCGGTTGCCTCGTAGTTGGTGTATATGTTCTCCTTCTCTGCACAAGTGCCACTGTTGGGCAGCGCCCCAGCCATTCTCTTGCTTAGGTCATCTAAATAGATTGACATGAAAAGACAAACTGTCTACATACTTTAAAGTTTCATGGTTATAACAAGTTCCTCATACACATATGCCGTTACCATGTACACCTGTAATACAACATACACTAATGGCCATTAAAATTGCTACACCACGAAGATGACGTGCTACAGACGCGAAATTTGCGTGATATGCAAATGACTAACTTTTCAGAGCATTCACACAAGGTTGGCGCCGGTGGCGACACCTACAACGTGCTGACATGAGGAAAGTTTCCAACCGATTTCTCATATACAAACAGTAGTTGACCGGTGTTGCCTGGTGAAACGTTGTTGTGATGCCTCGTGTAAGGAGGAGAAATGCGTAACATCACGTTTCCGACTTTTATAAAGGTCGAATTGTAGTCTATCGCGATGTGGTTTATCGTTTCCCGACATTCCTGCTCGCGTTGGTCGAGATCAAATGACTGTTAGCAGAATACGGATTCGGTGGGTTCAGGAGGGTAATACGGAACGCTGTGACGGATCCCAACGGCCTCGTATCACTAGCAGTCCAGATGACAGGCATCTTATCCGCATGGGTGTAACGGATCGTGCAGCCACGTCTAGATCCCTGAGTCACCAGATGGGGACATTTGCAAGACAACAACCATCTGCACGAACAGTTCGACGACGTTTGCAGCAGCATGGACCATCAGCTCGGAGACCATGGCTGCGGGTACCCTTGACGCTGCATCACAGACAGGAGCGCCTGCGATGGTGTACTCAACGAGGAACCTGGGAGCACGAATGGCAAAACGTCACTTTTTCGGATGAATCCAGGTTCTGTTTTCAACATCGTGATGGTCGCATCCGTGTTTGGCGACATCGCGGTGAACGCACATTGGAAGCGTGTATTCGTCAGCGCCATGCTGGCGTATCACCCGGCGTGATGGTATGGGGTGCCATTGGTTACACGTCTCGGTCACCTCTTGTTCGCACTGACGGCACTTTGAACAGTGGACGTTACACTTCAGATGTGTTACGACCCGTGGCTCTACCCTTCATTCGATCCCTGCGAAACCCTACATTGCAGCAGGATAATGCACGACCGCATCTTGCAGGTCCTGTACGGACCTTTCTGGATACAGAAAATGTTGGACTGGTGTCCTGGCCAACAAATTCTCCAGATCTCTAACCAATTGAAAACGTCTGGTCAATGGTGGCCGAGCAACTGGCTCGTCACAATACGCCAGTCACTACTCTTGATGAACTGTGGTATCGAGTTGAAGCTGCATGGGCAGCTGTACCTGTACACGCCATCCAAGCTCTGTTTGACTTAATGCCCAGGCGTATCAAGGCCGTTATTACGGCCAGAGGTGGTTGTTCTGGGTACTGACTTCTCAGGATCTATGGACCCAAACTGCGTGAAAATGTAATCACATGTCAATTCTAGTATAATACAGTTGTCCAATGAATACCCGTTTATCATCTGTATTTCTTCTTGGTGTAGCAATTTTAATGGCCAGTAGTGTATTAACATATGGGAGACAAAGAAACTGATGACTCTTTAATTCACAAGGGAATGAGTAGTGGCGTGAAAATTCACCGGCTGCCACTTGCCTTTTGTCCAGGCTATCTTCTATTCCGTTTGATCTCTCGTTAAGTCGTTACGCGCTTACACAGTGCAGTCAAACCTTTATGTGCGAGCTACTGGGGACCATCATAACTTTTCCCTTTCGAAATAAAGAGGCATCAATTTTTTCGTCTCCCATGTGTAAAAATGATGTATTACAAGTGTACATCTTAACCGCTTATGTCTATGAGGAACTTGCTATTATCATGAAACTTTAATGTACGAGGCCTGTACAAAAAGTATCCGACCTTTGGCCAGAAAAGAATATTTCGAATACCTGACGGGATTGGGACCCTAAACCCCTTCAAAGTAGGCCCCTTGTGCTTGCATAAAATTAGCCCACCGATCCTTCCACTGACGGAAACATCTCTGGAAGTGTTCTTTTGGAATGGTATTCAGCTCCGTCGTCGTGTTCCGCATCATCTCTTCTCTATCCTCCATTGGATTCGGACCACAATCTATTGGTTATGACCGTAGATTAAAACTGAAGAAACTGCAAAAAGGTGGGAATTTAAGGAGATGGGACCTGGATAAACTGACTAAACCAGAGGTTGTACAGAGTTTCAGGGAGAGCATAAGGGAACAATTGACAGGAATGGGGGAAATAAATACAGTAGAAGAAGAATGGGTAGCTCTGAGGGATGAAGTAGTGAAGGCAGCATAGGATCAAGTAGGTAAAAAGACGAGGGCTAATAGAAATCCTTGGGTGACAGAAGAAATACTGAATTTAATTGATGAAAGGAGAAAATATAAAAATGCAGTAAATGAAGCAGGCAAAAAGGAATACAAACGTCTCAAAAATGAGATCGACAGGAAGTGCAAAATGGCTAAGCAGCCATGGCTAGAGGACAAATGTAAGGATGTAGAGGCTTATCTCACTAGGGGTAAGATAGGTACAACCTAGGGGAAAATGAAAGAGACGTTCAGAGAAAAGAGAACCACTTGTATGAATATCAAAAGCTCAGATGGAAACCCAGTTCCAAGCAAAGAAGGGAAAGCAGGAAGGTGGAAGGAGTATATAGAGGGTCTGTACATGGGCGATGTACTTGAGGACAGTATTATGGAAATGGAAGAGGATGTAGATGAAGATGAAATGGGAGATATAATACTGCGTGAAGAGTTTGACAGAACACTGAAAGACCTGAGTCGAAACAAGGCCCTGGGAGGAGACAACATTCCATTAGAACTACTGACAGCCTTGGGAGAGCCAGTCCTGACGAAACTCTACCATCTGGTGAGCAAGAAGTATGAAACAGGCGAAATACCCTCAAACTTCAAGAAGAATATAATAATTCCAATCCCAAAGAAACAAGGTGTTGACAAATGTGGAAATTACCGAACTATCAGTTTAAAAAGTCACAGCCGCAAAATACTAACGCGGATTCTTTACAGACGAATGGAAAAACTGGTAGAGGCTGACCTCGGAGAAGATCAGTTTGGATTCCGTAGAAATGTTGGAACACGTGACGCAATACTGACCCTACGACTTATCTTAGAAGCTAGAAAAGGAAAGGCAAACCTACGTTTCTAGCATTTGTAGACTTACAGAAACCTTTTGACAATGTTGACTGGAATACTCTCTTTCAAATTCTGAAGGTGGCAGGGGTAAAATACAGGGAGCGAAAGGCTATTTACAATTTGTACAGAAACCAGATGGCAGTTACAAGAGTCGATGGGCATGTACGGGAACCAGTGGTTGGGAAGGGAGTGAGACAGGGTTGTAGCCTCTCCCCAATGTTATCCGATCTGTATATTGAGCAAGCAGTGAAGGAAACAAAAGAAAAATTCTGAGTAGGTATTAAAATCCACGGAGAAGAAATAAAAACTCTGAGGTTCGCCGATGACATTGTAATTCTGTCAGAGACAGCAAAGGACTTGGAAGAGCAGTTGAATGGAATGGATAGTGTCTTGAAAGGAGGGTATAAGATGAACATCAACAAAAGCGAAACGAGGATAATGGAATGTAGTCGAATTAAATCGGGTGATGCTGAGGGAATTAGATTACGAAATGAGACACTTAAAGTAGTAAAGGAGATTTGCTAGTTGGGGAACAAAATAACTGACGATGGTCGAAGTCGAGAGGATATAAAATGTAGACTGGCAATGGCAAGGAAAGCGTTTCTGAAGAAGAGAAATTTGTTAACATCGAGTATAGATTTAAGTGTCAGGAAGTCATTTCTGAAAGTATTTGTATGGAGTGTAGCCATGTATGGAAGTGAAACATGGACGATAAATAGTTTGGACAAGAAGAGAATAGAAGCTTTTGAAATGTGGTGCTACAGAAGAATGCTGAAGATTAGGTGGGTAGATCACATAACTAATGAGGAAGTATTGAATAGGATTGGGAGAAGTTTGTGGCACAACTTGACTAGTAGAAGGGTTCGGTTGATAGGACATGTGTTGAGGCATCAAGGGATCACTAATTTAGTATTGGAGGGCAGCGTGGAGGGTAAAAATCGTAGAGGGAGACCAAGAGATGAATACACTAAGCAGATTCAGAAGGATGTAGGTTTCAGTAGGTACTGGGAGATTAAGAAGCTTGAACAGGATAGAGTAACATGGAGAGCTGCATCAAACCAGTCTCAGGACTGAAGACCACAACAACAACAACATTCTCAAAACGTGATCTTTTCAGTGGCGCCTTCAATTTTGGAAACAACCAGAAGTTGCAAGGAGCCATGTCTGGAGAGTAGGAAGGTTGGCCAAGAAATTTTGGATCAAGTAAGATGAATGTGCGGGGGCGTTGTCGTGATGCAGTTGCCAGTTTTTTGCCGTCCACATGTCTGGTCTTTTGCGCCGAACTGCGCCACGGAAAGGCTGGAGAACATCTTGGTAGTACTCCTTTGTCACTGTTTGTCCTTCCGGCGCGTATTCGTGATGCATAATTCCGCGGGCATCAAAGAAGACAGTCAGCATCACCTTGATTTTGATTCGCACCCGCCGCACTTTCTTCTGCCTTGGAGACACGGGATGTTTCCATTGCGATGAGTGTCTTTTTGTTTCTGGGTCATGCCCGTACACCCATGTTCACCTCCAGTTAGCACGGTGTTCAGAAACCCAGGATCAGTGTTGGTGGTGTCCAGAAGGTCCTGTGCATCGTCAAAACGAAGGTCTTTTTGTTTCGGCGACAACAATTTGGGCACGAATTTCGCATCCACTCGGTGCATGTTCAAATCATCACGCAAAATTGCATGTGGAGAATGTTGTGACTTGGCAAGACAGCCAAGTCACAATGAGAGGAAGCCGAAAGGCACGCGTTAAGCTCACGCAGATTGGCGTGAGGTCTGGAACAGTTAAAGGAATTAATAGTAGCAAATAAAGTAGGTAGTTGGTGTAATACTTAACTTTAATCCACAATTGTAGAACATCTCTCTTGACGGTACATGTTATAACCGCAATATAAAATAATATCAAAGGCTCTGGCGCCTTGCTAGGTCGTAGCAAATGACGTAGCTGAAGGCTATGCTAACTATCGTC
This sequence comes from Schistocerca serialis cubense, assembly GCF_023864345.2. Classification (NCBI taxonomy): domain Eukaryota; kingdom Metazoa; phylum Arthropoda; class Insecta; order Orthoptera; family Acrididae; genus Schistocerca; species Schistocerca serialis. The sequence goes on from NC_064643.1 coordinate 146,820,517, forward strand.
TCGGCAAATGAGAGCGTAGTTGTCGGTGATCCAGCTCTAGCTGAGTCGGCTGTACAACTGGGCCGAGTGCTAGTAAGTCTCTCTAGACCTGCCGTGTGGTGGTGCTCGGTCTGCAATCACTAACAGTGGCGACACGCGGGTCCGACGTATACTAATGGACCGCGGTCGATTTAAAGGCTACCATCTAGCAAGTGTGGTGTCTGGCAGTGACACCACAGAGAATCTTTTCTCACTCCAACCTCTTGGGTAATCTCCTGTACGGTCAAACGACGATCAGCCACCACCGAATTTTGCATCCTCTCAACAACAGCTACACTCCGAGCAGTTTGGGGCCTACCAGAACGCTGGTCACTCTCCGCTGATGCCACATTTTTGAATCGGTTGAACCACTCGCATCTTCTCCAAACATTTGCTGAATCTTACGAATTGTTTCGCTTTGAGAATCACCAAGCTTTTGACAAAATTTGATGCAGTATCTTTGCTCAACACTTTCAGTCATCTTGAGAGAATCGGTAATCCGACGAAGACGTTGTGCTGCACCTCACTCGGCGACCGACAGGCAGCGGCTGACGCGATGGAAGGCGGGGACAAAATACACGCATGCGCAGAAAGGTCTCTTCCTTTACTGTGTACAGTGGCGCCGCGCTATCGTCTCTATTATGCGCGGGAAAATCAAAGGTCGGATACTTTTTAGACAGACCTCGTATGTAGTCAGTTTGTCTTTTCATGTGAAGCTATTCTTGATCTCTGTGATATACTTCCATGTGCTATATACTACGAGGCTCAGTCAAATGAAAACCTTAAATTTGTAATAAGAAATCGAAATTTCGCGCCTTCATCCTGTAAGTTGGTAAGCGTGCTACAAACAGCGTGCAGAATGGACTTAGGTGGCAGTATAGTGCAGATGCACACATACCGTCGCAGTATCAGTATAAAGATGGCCGCCCCACTTGCGACTTGCACCAGAGAATAACAGCGTTCTGTTATCCGGTTTTTGCGTAGGAAATGTGTGAAACCTATTGAAATTTATCAACGAATGAATGTTCAGTACGGTGATGCATGCTTGTCACAGCAGCAATTCTACGAATGGAGTAGGATGTTCGCAAATGGTATGACTTCAGTGGAAGATGCTCCTCGTCCAGGTCAGGCACAACGAGTTGAGACTCCACAGAACATTGCACCAGTTGAAGCCATAGTGAAGGAAAACCGCCAAGTGACACTGAATGACATTGCAGCATGTTTACAGATTAGTCGTGGGTCAGCACATCACATTGTGCATGATGTGCTCCAGTTTCACGAAGTGTCTGCAAGATGGGCGCCACGGCAGCTGACTCCTGAAATGAGAGAACGACGTGTTGATGCTTGTGAAGAACTTCTTCGGCGCTTTGAACGAGAAGGTGATGGCTTCCTTGCAAGACTCGTTACTACGGACGAAACCTGGGTTCACTTCCACCAACCGGAAACGAAGAGAGCGAGCAAGGAATGGCGCCATTCCTCATCACCAAATCTAAAGAAGTTTCGAACAGAACCATCAGCAGGGAAGGTTATGCTGCTCTCTTTTGGGACGAAAAAGGCGTCATTTTGGAGCATTACATGCCTAGAGGGACCACTGTCACCAGTGTATCATACACGGATCTGCTAACACATCATCTGCGGCCTGCAATCAAATCAAAGCGACGTGGATTGCTGTCAGCAGGTGTCCTTTTGCAACATGACAGTGCAAGGCCGCACACTGCCCGTACAACAGTTGCAACAACCACAGACCTGCATTTTGAGTGTCTTCCTCATCCACCATACTCACCAGACCTTGCCCCAAGTGATTTTCATATGTTTGGACCACTCAAAGACGCAATGGGAGGAAAAAAGTTACGTTCTGATGAAGAGGTACGCCACGCGGTGCATGAGTGGTTTCGTGGACTACCAAAAGAATTTTTTTCTAAAGGAAATTATGCGCTTGTAAGCGCTGGAGAACTTGCATTGAGCGTGGGTGAGATTATGTTGAAAAGTGATACAGCTTTGTACCACTTCTGCACAATAAATAATATTTAAAAAAATATCTAAGGTTTTCATTTGACTCACCCTCGTAATATTCTGAACTGTCCTTACATTATGCTACGGTAATAGGTGAATGGGGCGCGGAGAGGCTGGCTTTACAGGAGGAATCTAAATTTTGTGGATAGTTGGTGTACACTAACTGCCTGGAAAAAGACGAAAGAAGAAAGAAAAAAAGCACTCAGAAGAAATGGTCGGATGTCATTGTAACTTCACAACACGGTCGGATATGTAAACAATCAGAGTTGCTATTCTGTGTGACAGGCAGAACGGCCGCCACAGTGCATTTATTGTTGTTCCTGTTTAGTACCGTTACCTGGTAGGACATATAAGCGATGATACAGCGTTGGATGTTGAGTCAACACTGTGAAGGACACAGAGGTACAGCGTTACCAACATCAGACAGGGTCTATTTGGCCAGCTGGTGCTATATACAGATTTGTGGGGCATTCGGATGTGACAGTGACCCGATGCTGTACTGCATGGGAATGTGAGGGCAGGTCTATTCATCGTCAAGGATCCGATCGACCACGACTGACCACCACAAGAAGGGATCATCGTATTGTGCACAATGCTCATCGTAAGGCCTTCACCTCTGCACCTGCAATACGAGGACACGCAATGAGCTTCCTGCAACACTATGAGTCATTCTACACCTTTGGTCGGAGAGTAATAGCAGCCAGGCTAGGGAATTACCATCACATGCGTAGGCTGCCATTAATACCACAACACAAACGGCTGTGGCTGGAGATGTGCTCTCAACCGTGACTATAACGGCGATCTGGGGAGAGGTCCCAGTCTTCCAGTGTTTTGGAGAGCCACTGCGATGTTACTCCCGGCGGCATAATGTAGGGAGCTATAGGGTTTGACTTCAGATCACAGCTGGTAGTGATTGAGGGAACGCTGACAATAGTACGACACGGACATCAGTCATCATACGTCATCAGGTGTTACCTGCAATGCGACAGTATCATGGTGCCTTTTTCTTTCAAGAGGATAATGGTCGGCCACACGCGGAACGTGTCTTAATGAACTGCGTGCATGATGTTGAAATAGTCCCGTTGCCAGGAGGATACCAGATACGCTCCTGTTAGAACAGTGTGAAACGAGATCGGACGTCTATTTTGTCCTAATGCCAGTATTCAAAATATCGAGGACGAGTTGAAACAGTTGCGGGCCAGTTTGCCTCAGGAAAGGATAGAATGCCTTTATGACACCCCTCCAAAACGGATCACTGGAAATTTGGGAAATTTGTGTTAAGTTCCTATAGGACCAAACTGCTGAGGTCATCGGTCCCTCGGCTTACACACTAATTAACTTAACTTACGCAAACGATAACACACACACGCCCCAGGGAGGACTCGAACCTCCGACGGGGGAAGCCGCGTGAACCGTTGCAAGGCGCCCTAGAACGCGCGGCTAACCTACGCGGCACGGATCAGGCCAGAGAAGTGCAACGCCATATTGGTAAGTGAGCTCACACTGACACGTTCTTTATAAGTATGACTAGAGTTTCATAAACACTGAAATAACATGAATGCCCTCTCAAGTCGTGAAATTTCGGTTAATTTTCTCCTCTCATTAAGTGCTCCATTTGTTTATCAGGCAGTGTAGTTTAAGGTATACGCACAAATACTGAAGGTATCATTGCTGTTCCAGGTTATACATGATCTATGGGAATAACAAAATAAAAAAACTGAAAACTAAAAAAATTACATTAGGGAAGTTACACATAATGAAGCATTAAATGACAGAAGCGCCTATCACACATGCTGATTTTTCAAAGAAAAATCGGATAAGGTAAGTAAATAAAACTCAGAGACATAGAGTTCAGTTCACGTGTTCACTCAGACAGAAGAAAATATTAATATATTAATCTAATTTTACCGAAGTAGGGTGAAGTGCCTGGGTTATACATCCACAAATCGCGAGAAACCTTAGTCCTTTGGTGCGTTGGGCTGCACTGACGCTGCCTCTCTCACATGACGTGGTCTAATCCATTTACGGCTTACGGCAGAAACGTCTGCAGAAGATACAATTACTAACGCTTGTAAGTGTCACACCAAAGCACTACTCTTGTTGCAGTAATCACCTACTTCGGCCAGGTTCAGCCAGAGACAGCGAAATTCATCAATTTGTAATATAACAATATTTATTTGGTTTTTCAAGGATGTGAGGGATGATGAAAGGAAAAGAATTTTTCCAACTTCTTTCCTTTTCTTTCTTCTCTTTTCCTTTCCTTTCCTTTTCCTCCTCCTTTCGACGTTTTGATGGAACTAACGTTGAATATATAACGTGCTGGTGACGCTCTCTTTGTTGGTTTCTTTGTGTGGTCATTGCACTTCAACTTACGTGTCTCAGCGTTTGGTTGGCTGAAATGGCTGCGGCACTGTGTTTCAAACAGATGTAAATACCGTTTCAGCAAAAAAAAAAAAAAAAAAAAAAAAGTTACATATTCGTACAGGAGACAGTATTGGTCAATATTAGAAACTGGATACGTCCGGAAATCGATAGCTGTTGAAATATGGAACATTTTATTTATGACGAGTAATGTTTAGCATTCGGTGGTGTAGACCGTGTTACTGTTGCAATTAATTGCACGATGAATTACTAGCGCTACTGGGGAACGCTACCTTATGCGCTAAGAGCCACTACCCATTTTCTCCGCGCCGTTCGACTTTATTTCACCGCAGGCTTTCATGGCGGATGGATTGGTCGAGGCGGTCCGGAAGCAGGATCTGAATCAAATGATTTTATGGCTACGGGAACATTTCAGAGGCACTGGCGCAAGCCCAAGCCATCGACAATACGCAGATGTTACAGGAGCGTGCGACCCGTGCATGTGATGCAGTCAAAAAGGAGTCAGGTTTATTTAAAGAGTGAAGGAGTTCACTGCGAAGGACAGTTAAAAGAAGTGTCAGGGTGTGCGCTAACCACACGCAGTCCTGCCTACTGTGTCCACTTCTACTTAACGAACAGCAAGGAATGAGAGGACAGATCGACCAATATGTCAACAGGTGATGGTTTCCGGAAATGCCATTATAGAATCTATTCCTCTACTTTTGACCAATGCTACCATTTGTAGAAATTTGTGACATTTTTAAACACGCTGCATGTTTGAATGTCTGTCTCTTTAACAAAGCAAATACAGGATGTCGCAGAAAACCTGTTTTCATTAGTCTCTAAAAACGTCACGTAACTATTGACAGCACTAAATGCTTGCAGTATGTTTCAGGTAGGTACGGAATTTGTTGAAATGGAGCGGACCTGAACGTGCTGTGACTGTGGAAGCCTTTTACAAAAAAAGGTGACTGTGTTGTTGCCGCTAGACGGGTATACCGTCGTCATTTCAACTTTGGAAGCAATGATCCCGTACAATCGCACATGCGGTCAGGTTATGGCTGAAAACCTCTGAAGAAACAGGAAGTGCACTTCTGAAATCGTCAGAAAGACCCAGAAGTCGTCACTCACTGGAGCGAACAGAGGAGGTTCAAAACGTTGTAATCAACAGTAAAAAGCGTTCTGTCACAACAAATTTTGACAGTAGTGGGACTGTCCACTCGTAGTCTCCACACAGTTTTACGGCGTGATTTAAAGTTGCAACCGTACAAGATACAGGTTGTGCAACAGTTAAATGAAAGTGATTATGGAAAGGTGAACTGTTGAGTAAAATTTGCCACAACGAAGGCTTCTTAAATTTGCTATGGATGAGTGACGACGCACATTTTCATCTCAGAGGCTATCTCAACAAACCGGTGCGATGGTAATGCTCACGAACTCCATCAACGCCCCTTGCACACCCAGAAAGACAGCGTAGTGCGCTGTCTCTTTGGTCATAAACACCCCTTTCATTTTTTCTGAATGAACATGGACCAGCAACCACAGCCACATCTCAGCGGTATGCTACCATGGTTGAAACATTCCTCACACCAGAACTTGAACAGTTTCCTGCTAATTAGTACTGGTTCCAGCAAGATGATGCTACGTCCCACTGTGCTCAAATTCCAACGATAGCAGTCCGCAGAGTGTTTGGTAACCAAATCGTTTCTTGGAATGGGGATATTTTCCGACCTTCCAGACCTACTAACTTATTGGTCTGCAGTTACTTCTTTTGAGGCTTCCTGAAACACAAGGTCTATGCTAGACGTCTATACACAATTGCGAAAGTGAAAAGACACCATTCGTGCAGAAATCGGAAACATTATTATACAGATGCTTGATAGTGACGTGAACGATTTACGTCTTTGATTGTCTGAGCGGCAAGGTAACAATGCTGGCCACCTACAAGACATCATTTTCAGAACGTGAACAGTGCGTGAAATGAGAAAAAGGCAAGGGTTTCGTTGTTGTGACTGAAATTTTGTGCAATATAATCTCCGGCCTATTCATATCGGATCGTTTTTTGCCACACACTGTACGATAAAAACTTAAACTTTATTTTCCGACGCTTTACAGTTACTGTCGCGATTCTTAACTGCGTCCTCTCTACAACCTTATCTCAGGCAACGACGTATAATATTAGGTTGGTGCGCAAGTTCGAAGCGTTTTTGTTCTGCACGTTGGTATTCCGGTTGCTATGCGTTTATGCCGGTCCGAATTCTGACAGGCTTACTAAAATGAAATAAAAATAAAAATAGCCACTCACTATACATGAGTTGGGCTGGGAAGTCATTCAGCACCCACCTTATCCATCTGATCTAGCGTCATCAGATTTTCACTGACACACACAGTGGTTACGATTACTACAAGCCGCACCACAAGTTGGGAAACGGGGCCAAATTTCTAGTAGTTTACTGTCGAGTTGAGATTTTCACAAATGTTTTATTCGTATCTTACAGAAACTAGCAGTACGGCAATAAACAGCCTTTCAAACACGCCGCTAAAGGCATTCAAGTAATTTATAACAATACAACAATTTAAAAAAATTTAGAGAACATTAGTAAACAGGCTACTAAAGTAAACAGATAACTTTGTTAATAAAGTACGGTGAGGTAGTGAAGCTACCAACACCGCCATTAAAATCAATTAAACAGGTCTCAGCAAACACACGATTAAAGGAAATAAAAGGAATTTACTATATTGGAGGAATTTAAAGAAAATTTTAAACAAAAGTGTCCTGGAATATCATTAGAACATAACAGATATGACGGAACCGTGTAAGGCGGCCACAAATCACCCACTCAAGGATGCTCAGGCTAGACAGAATACTGACCAATTTAAATACGCCCGTAAACACAATTGCCACTCTCAGGCTGGTCACTGCACCGACCTTTAGCCAGCGAAAACTAGTTATAAGATGGCTTAACTTGGTGACAGAATTAGAGCTAACCTCATGCAAGGAAACATTACACCACAGAGTCCTGAATGAGCGACCACATGATCAAACAACAAGAAGCATGAATTTACTCATAACACACGACAAAACAGCGAAACAATTAAACTGCCAAAACTACACCTCCCATCGGACAGTGACGAGAGGAGGAGGAAAGATCACTGTCTTCAATTACACCGGTGCCAGGGACAGGAAACCCGGTCGCCGGAGGCCACAAGGCAGAAGAGACGCTGGTTACACAAAATTATTACTTAATGATTAAACCTTCCACGAACTTAACTTGCAGTTATGCTCGAACAGGCAGTACACGACCTCCGATGGCAAGGATCCACACATCCGACCGCGCACGCGTCGCCAGCGTACCCAACACGCCACGGTCACGCGACAACACGCTCTGTCACCGGAGTTCACGTTCAAAAAAATGGTTCAAATGGCTCTGAGCACTATGGGACTCAACTGCTGAGGTCATTAGTCCCCTAGAACTTAGAACTAGTTAAACCTAACTAACCTAAGGACATCACAAACATCCATGCCCGAGGCAGGATTCGAACCTGCGACCGTAGCGGTCTTGCGGTTCCAGACTGCAGCGCCTTTAACCGCACGGCCACTTCGGCCGGCCGGAGTTCACGTCTTCTCTGCAACGTTGACGGGTAGTGACCGCTCCTTCATGTTAGGTGTCTCCTTATTAAACTCCAGTGTTGAAACGGGGGATTTAAAGAAGCTTGTTAACGTCCCACCAAGGTGAAATGAACAGCAACTACTAGTGGGGCGATTCTGTATACAACCAACACGCGGGGAGCTCTTCCGTCAACTCGACCCGCTCGTTACACACAACCGACATACATCACGTGGCGACTCGGTACAACCGACCACGCCTGCTTCGCGCTGGAGAGCCACACTGCCCTCCCGTGTCCACCACACTCTCTCTGCGCGCAACGCCCCTACTTCCGCGCCACAACACGAGGTTACAGCCGGTCAAAGATCTCGCTTCCTCCATAGCAGTTTCCCGGAAGCAAAAACGCAGATATCGATAGCAGAGGGAAAAGACAACCAAGCAGCCACTTAATGACAGACAACATCAAACAAACATGTCAGGGGAAGCAAAGGAAAACCAATGCAATCTAAATACAAGGTGTAGCACGAGTCGATACACGGCTCATTCACCTTTTCCGCTCTCCATCGAACAGCTTTCAAAGAGGAGGAGGAGATTAGTGTTTAACGTCCCGTCGACAACGAGGTCATTAGAGACGGAGCGCAAGCTCGGGTGAGGGAAGGACGGGGAAGGAAATCGGCCGTGCCCTTTCAAAGAAACCATCCCGGCATTTGCCTGAAAGGATTTAGGGAAATCACGGAAAACCTAAATCAGGATGGCCGGAGACGGGATTGAACCGTCGTCCTCCCGAATGCGAGTCCAGTGTGCTAACCACTGACTGCGCCACCTCGCTCGGTAACAGCTTTCAAGGAACTTCCTTTCCATATGAAAATACGCTCCGAATATAGCTCTACGAGCTCTTCGCCTCAAAACCATGAGATTTGTGCAGTCACGGAATCAAGGAGTTACCCCAGCGTTGGTAGACTTTTGTAGATAGTCAAGGAGAATGTATTATCGATGACTTAAGTCTCTGTTATGGAATCTGTCGTGTTTATTAAATTTATGGAAAAACGCTACGAACTCATGAACCAACCTAGTACATCCAGTGACGTAGACCAGACGACAATGGCATAAAAAAAAAAGAGAACAGGCCGACAAAGGAGGAAGGAAGCGACGATAAACAACAAACAGACGACCATTCGGGGATGTGGTATATTACAAAAGAACATTCAGTTATTACCACAAAAAATTTTGCGCTTTTATGAAATATTGACCATCAGAAAAATCACTTCTGCTGATTCGGTCAAGAAGAGCCTACTTCCCGATACGCCTCACGGACCGCAAAAAGGGCGCTCAGCGCTCGTTCATTGCCGCCCACCTCCCCAGCAAAACCGCGCCTCCACCCGACCCCTCCTCTCTGGAAGCCTCAATTGAGAGAAAGAGGCCGCGCCAGCTCTTCCGCTCATAAACTAAAAAGAAACAGGATAATGGAAGCTCCGACCCGAGCGAGGCGAACAAAGAGGTGGCCGCAATTCGCCGAAGGCCGTCATCGGCGGATGACGGCTCCGGCTGCGGCGCCCCTGTCCAGGGGGATTCCCGCCCGCGCACAATGGCGGCGCGGCGGCCACCTGCGCGCATTGTGCGCGACCGATAGGGCAGGGCAGGCGCGCGGCTGCGGCGTAGCGCGCCCAGGCAGGGCCGGCGGCTGTCGGCGGCGCATCTGGAAGCTATAGAGGGGACGAGCCTTCCCAGGCCACCCGACTCATAACCCGGGGGGAGGCCGAGCAGGCCCGCGCCCGCACTCCCCGTAATAGCTGGCGCGCTGCGCGAGGTGGCGGCGCCGGCGACGGCGCCGGCGACGAAAACCTGTCGTCCTAAAGGCCACCTGCATCTGCAAACCACTGCGACGGGTATGGCACAGGCTACTTTTCATTGCAGGCCTCACCGTATATTGGAGTTCCTTTCTCTTCCATTCGGCTGTGAGACACGGGAGGAATGGCTGCATAAATACTGGAGGTAGCCAAAAATATGTAAACACCACAAACACAACACTTACCATTCCTGATACAGTCCAGGAAACCCGTGGGCATTCTATTCACACGCAGACCGAAACTACTGCGCAAACATCAACACTGTAGACCGATAACACTACATACACGCCCAATACGTTTCCGAGAGAAAGTCAGATGCCTAGGTGTTTGGCTGGACCGGAAACTTACGTGGGGGGACCACATCGAGTACGTTGCCAACCGAGCGCACGCGAGGCTCAAACAGCTCTACCCAATGCTCAACAGGGAAAGCACACTGAATAGGAGGGTGTCGAGGTCCATATACATGACACTGATTAGATCTCTGATGACTTACGCAGCTCCCGTCGGGGGATATGCAGCTCCTGCACGACTGCGCCGCCTGCAGATCATACAGAACAAAGTGCTACGAATCATTAGCAACGCTCCACGCTACACACGCACCGTGGATCATCACCATGAATACCGCCTTGATACCCTCAAGGAAGTATTCAAAAAACACGCCACGCGACTATACAGAAACTCGAGACACTCGAACAATCCTTTCATCTTCACTCTGGGAAACTACGATCACAACCACAGGTGGAAGTACAAGCGGCCAAAGACACTGCTAGCTAGGGCATAGCCACCTATGGTAAACTAACACACGCAAACAAGCGACAAACGTCGGCAAGCCCCTGCATATCAGCAACACTGACTGGTAATTGCCAGCTGCTATTAGAGCCGACCAACAGGCCATAGCAGGGACACCGACGAACTCGCCCACTGACGCACAAACAAACCGCCAACATTACCTTACACTGAGCTTCCGACTTATGGCCTATCGGACACAAAAGCGATAATAAACCTAACTGTTGCAGGTTGCTGACGCTGAACGAGGAGTCTACACCAGAACCCAGCGCCAGCCTCCGAGCAACACAACCGCACAAAGTCAAGGTATCGACTTGCATGATACCCACTGCTAACAAAGCCTATCCTTGCACTATCGCAGGCAGCAAGACATCCGCTGCTGCTCTTACCACCCGACCTAACTATCGCAGAGGTTTTTTTCCCTTGGCACTTTTTTTTCCCTCTGCCCTTCAAACCGCTACCCTTCGTTCGATTTCGACCCAATCTATCTCCAGATGAGCGCGTATTAATGGTTAATCTTAACCAGACGTACGCAGACATCGCAGTACCCACATCCTGCGACACCTCACTTTAGTGAATACTAAGCTTTATGCAGAGATGGCAGTAGACGTATTGTGTTGGCCATCGTGCCGCTGTTGGCGTGGAGGGGCTCCACCTCTATTTTTTTTTTTTTTTTTTTTTTTTCAAAACAGCTTCCAGTCGTCTGGGACGGATAAATACAGGTCCGTATGGCTCTCGAAGGAATCTTACTAAATTCTTTCTGCAAAATAGTGGCCATTTCAAGTAACGATGAGGTGTATAGCGATCACTCACGCTTCCCTACAAAGTAGACCACAAAGGCACAACGATATTGAGACCTGGTGAATGTGCAACAGTTCATCTTGAAGTTCAGAGAATCAGTGCTGGACGTATAGAACTGTGTTAACAGAAGCCTTGTCTTCTTCGAAAATAGCATCACTATTGGGGAACAAATATTGAACCATCGAATGGACGTGATCAGCCAAAATGGTCACAAAACACTTGGCAACAATTTTACCTTGCAGAGCAACCATTGGGTCGATGGAATACCACAATATGGTTGCCCAATACATCAAGGAACCCCCGTCAAGTTTCACTCTTGGGACAAACTTGGACAGAAGTTGGAAACAGTGAAATAAGACTAATCGGAAGAAATGACTTTCTTCCATTGCTCCATAGTACAGGGTTTGCAACTCTAAAAATGGTTCAAATGGCTCTGAGCACTATGGGACTTAACTTCTAAGGTCATCAGTCCGCTAGAACTTAGAACCACTTAAGCCTAACTAACCTAAGGACATCACACACATCCACGCCCGAGGCAGGATTCGAACCTGCGACCGTAGCGGTTCCAGACTGTAACGCCTAGGACCGCTCGGCCACCCCGGCCAGCTGTTTGCAACTCTGGGGCACCATGATTTTATGTTACGGGCATTTTGCATCCCTGCTGTCTGGCTTTGGAAATCCAGCTCTCCTTGCAATTCCTACATATTCTCCTTGCAATTCCTTCATATGCTTCTGGCGCTGACAGAGCTCGCTAGTGTAACATTCAGTTCTGTAATGACTTTTCCAGCTGTCGTTCTTTTATTTTTCGGTACAATCCTTTTCGCACACTTTCGTCCGCATTGTGACTTAGCGGATGATATTTTTCCGCTTTCCCTGTGCGCGGAATACATCTTCAATGCGTTGCCTCTTCGAACGCCAAACACTTCAGGCACCTTGGCTACGCAAGTACCCACCACACGACCACCAACCGTTTTCCCACGTTCGAACTCACTCAGCTCCGACATAATGCAGTCACAACTACACAGAATACTGTTCTGCCCAAGTCTGATACTGGCAATATATTGAGGGCATTGCACAGGTGCCGTCCGTAGTCAAAACAGCGGTGAAAACCTGTAGATTTGGCTAGCATTTAAATTTATTTTCAAGTATGCATTTCTCGCGGTCTTTCGATGTTTTGTCCACCCCCAGTATCTCTCCCCGTGCTGTAATTTATTTCGCGACGGGAGATAGTTATACGTAGATTCCTCACTTAGTATCTGGTCTTGAGACTTCTTCAGTAGTCTTCGAGGGATGGATGACGTCCATCTTCACGCGCAGCCAGTTCAGGTTTTATAAGAGTTCCACGGCGCTCTTCCATAGTTCAATTCTCGCTGTCCTTCTTTGTATAAATTGAAGCCCACCTGAGCAAAATATTCTAGAATGACTCTGACGAATGTCTTGTAAGCAATCGCCTTTACAGACGGACAGCATCGTCTCAAATGCCCAGAAATTCTTACACCCAGTTATTAAAGAGTTGACCGATTCATTGAAACTGTAGGCAAAGATACTTCCATCGTTTTGTGAATTTCTTAACATTTAAAGAAAGTTATTAATTTTTAAATCATATCGAGGAATTGGCAGTTCGTTTTGTATCATCGCGAAATAGGGGAGATAGTGTCACAGACATGATACGTGAATTGGAGTGGCAATCATTAAAACAAAGGCGTTTTTCGTTGCGACGGGATCTTCTCATTAAATTTCAATCACCAGTTTTCTCCTCCGATTGCGAAAACATTCTGTTGTCACCCACCTACATAGGGAGAAATGATTATCACGATAAAATAAGAGAAATCGGGGCTCGCACAGAAAAAATTTAAGTGCTCGTTTTTCCCGCGTGCCGTTCGAGAGTGGAACGGTAGAAAGACAGCTTGAAGGTGGTTCATTGAACCCTCTGCCAGGCACTTTATTGTGGATAGCAGAGTAATCACGTAGATGTAGATGTAGGTGTGCAGACTGCATCTCCATGACTATCTTCGCCAATAGCCTTCATGTCTGATAAGGCCTTCATTTGGTATGGTCCTCATGTGAAGTATGCCCGAAATGGATTTGATATGGACAATGTATTCAGAAAAGTTGGTTGGCATGGAGGGGGTTATTCTACTCGAGGTATCCCATTACTTCTGAGCTTAGATTATGATATAATTTTTTTTTTAACAATTGGATGTCAGTAATACTGAACGGTAGTTTTGATAACGATTTCTGCTGCCTTTCTTGCAGAAGCGTGTGTGTTGTGTACAATTTTTTGTTCAAGGGATGTATGGTTGAGAGATGAGGAAATTGAACCGCAAATTCTGTACAGAATCTGGTAGGGGTTCACTTTGGCGACGCCACTGACACGTATACCTGCAAAACTCATCTTTTCTTTGGTGGCGGAACTGAACTGGGGCAGTACCCTTGAATTCTCACTGACTAAAGGATTTGTCCAAGACTTCTGCTTTTGCTTTAAATGACGTACCGGTACATGCAGATTGGAAATAAAGACAGCTCAAAAGCTAAAAGTTACTGCAGCAGTTTGGTGCATGCTACAAAGCGTGTTCCAGGGATTCATTCCCTTTTAAAATGCTGTTGAAACTAAATCTTCTTGAATACGTGTGTCCTATCCAGCGTGTAATGCAATGTCTGTAATCTGTTGTCACCAAGTTTTAAAGCATTGCGAAGGAAGAGTTGGCCTTTCAATTTTTATCAAGGGGTCCTGATAGTGATGTTACCACTATCAAAGGCGACTTCATTGAATGTAGGATAACACACATATAGACGTCACGTTCAAGAACACAGATAGATCACACAACATTACAAAAGGAATACATTTGTTTTATGAATTAAATGCCTTTCTCTTGCGGCAACAGAAATATTTAATTCCCAGATTGTGGAAAATGGACACACCGACCATTTTGCAAGGGATAATTTCCTTAGAGCTATGCGTAGGAGAACAGCTGTGTCAGAGAATCTCTCTTGTAGAATCTAACGGATATTTTTGCAAACTTTAAACAAAATTATTAATGATGAATCAAGTTCGTTTAAACCTTAGTCACGCCGTTGGCTCATGTATAATATCGTTCTAATACAGTTTATCTCTACGTAAATGAAATAGCTGAGATGGGTGCGAAGGAAAAGAGTAGCATGAATAACAAATAGTAGTGTACTTATTTTTAAAAGTCGTTACTACTTACTGAACTTTTTACCATTATGCTGAGATTCAGAGATCTATCCCAAATGTTTTCAGAGTTATGTTAACATTTATTATCAAATGTTTCAATTATGGCAATACTGTTTATGATGTGTTCAAATTCAAATGGCTCTGAGCATTATGGAACTTAACAGCTGAGGTCATCAGTCCCCTAGAACTTAGAACTACACTCCTGGAAATTGAAATAAGAACACCGTGAATTCATTGTCCCACGAAGGGGAAACTTTATTGACACATTCCTGGGGTCAGATACATCACATGATCACACTGACAGAACCACAGGCACATAGACACAGGCAACAGAGCATGCACAATGTCGGCACTAGTACAGTGTATATCCACCTTTCGCAGCAATGCAGGCTGCTATTCTCCCATGGAGACGATCGTAGAGATGCTGGATGTAGTCCTGTGGAACGGCTTGCCATGCCATTTCCACCTGGCGCCTAGTTGGACCAGCGTTCGTGCTGGACGTGCAGACCGCGTGAGACGACGCTTCATCCTGTCCCAAACATGCTCAATGGGGGACAGATCCGGAGATCTTGCTGGCCAGGGTAGTTGACTTACACCTTCTAGAGCACGTTGGGTGGCACGGGATACATGCGGACGTGCATTGTCCTGTTGGAACAGCAAGTTCCCTTGCCGGTCTAGGAATGGTAGAACGATGGGTTCGATGGCGGTTTGGATGTACCGTGCACTATTCAGTGTCCCCTCGACGATCACCAGTGGTGTACGGCCAGTGTAGGAGATCGCTCCCCACACCATGATGCCGGGTGTTGGCTCTGTGTGCCTCGGTCGTATGCAGTCCTGATTGTGGCGCTCACCTGCACGGCGCCAAACACGCATACGACCATCATTGGCACCAAGGCAGAGGCGACTCTCATCGCTGAAGACGACACGTCTCCATTCGTCCCTCCATTCACGCCTGTCGCGACACCACTGGAGGCGGGCTGCACGATGTTGGGGCGTGAGCGGAAGACGGCCTAACGGTGTGCGGGACCGTAGCCCAGCTTCATGGAGACGGTTGCGAATGGTCCTCGCCGATACCCCAGGAGCAACAGTGTCCCTAATTTGCTGGGAAGTGGCGGTGCGGTCCCCTACGGCACTGCGTAGGATCCTACGGTCTTGGCGTGCATCCGTGCGTCGCTGCGGTCCGGTCACAGGTCGACGGGCACGTGCACCTTCCGCCGACCACTGGCGACAACATCGATGTACTGTGGAGACCTACGCCCCACGTGTTGAGCAATTCGGCGGTACGTCCACCCGGCCTCCCGCATGCCCACTATACGCCCTCGCTCAAAGTCCGTCAACTGCACATACGGTTCACGTCCACGCTGTCGCGGCATGCTACCAATGTTAAAGACTTCGATGGAGCTCCGTATGCCACGGCAAACTGGCTGACACTGACGGCGGCGGTGCACAAATGCTGCGCAGCTAGCGCCATTCGACGGCCAACACCGCGGTTCCTGGTGTGTCCGCTGTGCCGTGCGTGTGATCATTGCTTGTACAGCCCTCTCGCAGTGTCCGGAGCAAGTATGGTGGGTCTGACACACCGGTGTCAATGTGTTCTTTTTTCCATTTCCAGGAGTGTACTTAAACCTAACTAACCTAAGGATATCACACACATCCATGCCCGAGGCAGGATTCGAACCTGCGACCGTAGCAGTCGCGCGGTTCCGGACTGAGCGCCTAGAACCGCTAGACCAACGCGGCCGGCTGAATACACTAAACAGATTCAGAAGGATGTAGGCTGCAGTAAGTACTGGGAGATGAAGAAGCTTGCACAGGATAGAATAGCATGGAGAGCTGCATCGAACCAGTTTCAGGACTGAAGACCACAACAACAACAACCTCTTGCTTGTGGTGCATGCTAGGAGTGCTGCATCCTACTAACAACATGGACGATCACAACTATCTAGACCAATAAAGCACATAATGACGTCAGTGTTCTACACCTACATTTACCGTCTTCAAGCTACTCTACGGTGTAAAGTCGAGTGTAATTCTGACATCATTATGATCTCACTATTTCTCTGTTCCATTCGCGAACAAGGAAAGAAGTTGTGTGTCCACTTCTAACCACCCACTTAGTCTTTCCTGATGAGCTGCAGCTATAGGCCGCGCAGAGTGGCCGCGCGGTTAGAGGCGCCATGTCACGGATTGCGCCGCCCCTCCCGGCGGAGGTTCGAGTCCTCCCTCGGGCATGGGTGTGCGTGTTGTTCTTAGTATAAGTTAGTTTAAGTAGTATGTAAGTCTAGGGACCGATGACCTCAGCAGTTTGGTCCCTTAGAATTCACACACACTGCAGCTGTAATGTCTCCACAGACGAACTCGCTTCCACTCCATGGCACGGTTTTGGACTTTTTATTTACTCTGTTTTATGCATTTGACACGCCAATGTGGCATCTTTGTGTTATAGATGGCGTGTGCTTTCATTGTGATTGTGCAATTGATGCAAAGTAATATTATTTCCAGGATGTATTTAAAAAAATGTAATCTGGTTATTACGTTTTTCCACTTGTATATGGGTTGTACAGTTATGCAGATTCTTCTCCTGTTATGTTGTAGATCCGAAGATGACAGCTCGACTGTGTCAAAACTGGTCAATGGGCGTATCAGTTTTGATAACAAAATTGGGAGTTTATGTTAGACGACGATAGTGGTGGCGCGGGATCCGGCGGACCCAATGAAGCACACCCACAGAGCCACGCCTCCAGCAGCTCTGTACAGTGCTGTAGCGATATACCTTTAGGTCGGCCGGCGGCAGCGGCTCAGCCCAATTGCACTTGGAGCCTCATGACACCGACACCATAGTTTGTGCTTCGTTTAGTACAGAGAGCTTCATCCCTGTTGTCCTTCCTTGTGATAGCTGGATCTTGCTGCATTATTTGTAATGAGTCTTCGTTTGCTTGGAGAAAAACAAGTAAAGAAAATATTATGTCTGTTATGTTATCATGTTTGTTAAACATTCCTGCCTCCGTTCTGCTTTACTTCGACGACAGTTGTCGCACCACTCTGTAGCCCTCCTACCCGTAGTGTTGTGTACGAAGTTGAACACAACAATCTTCTTGGAACATACACACTCAGAATATCAACAGTAAATCACTCCATGAGGCATAGCGGTAATCTTGCACCGTGTGCCACTAGAGTTTTTTTTTTTTTAATATATTCGTACCGCATTCGCTCTTGCTAAACGATTTCGTGACGAAATGTTCCGATCTTCAACAAATCTTCTCTATTTCTTCTACCAACCATCCTGGTTAGTGTGACTACGTAGGCTTTCCCGGCGTACTAAGTCTTGAAAGTCTCTTCGGGTTTGCTGCCTGATCCTAAATCAACTTGACTCTCTATTTCGGAGATCCATCTGGTCGCCATCTTCAGGAGAATGGTGCTTCTGCTGATGAGTCCTGCTGAGAACTGACGCCAAGCTGCAAATCGACGTCCTATATAGGCTACCGTTCAGTACACGACGTATGCGCCGCCCATCACGGTTGCTGCCCTCCAAGACAGGGAGGTGGCGCCGGCCTTAGTGGAACACTGCTGGCAACGATACATCGCACTCAGGGCCGCACCGAGGAACGTTCAATTTTGATGCGAGATAATACAGGATTCCACGTCTCGCTAAGAGGAAACCCATTGTCTCCGTTGATTAAATTATCCGCCAACCTAATTTCAATCGCCTCTTTATAGACACTGTTACAAAAACCGGAAATGTTGGCACCTATCACAGTTTAGTGTCCGAGGATGATGGGTAGTAATAAGGAATCAATCTGACTTGAGTTGTGTGGGCCGTTCCTTTCGTGGATGGACTTCTTTAAGATTATTTCAATTAATCTCATCCTGGCCCTGGCATATGCTTTTTCCTACAATTAGTTTTATATAGTCGTTACTCAGTTTTCAGTTCTTCCAGGCGGTTACTCCTTGTTACACTCCTGGAAATTGAAATAAGAACACCGTGAATTCGTTGTCCCAGGAAGGGGAAACTTTATTGACACATTCC
Organism: Schistocerca serialis cubense; assembly: GCF_023864345.2. NCBI lineage: Eukaryota > Metazoa > Arthropoda > Insecta > Orthoptera > Acrididae > Schistocerca > Schistocerca serialis. The sequence continues at coordinate 146,839,174 of NC_064643.1, forward strand.
TGGGGTAAGATACATCACATGATCACACTGACAGAACCACAGGCACATAGACACAGGCAACAGAGCATGCACAATGTCGGCACTAGTACAGTGTATATCCACCTTTCGCAGCAATGCAGGCTGCTATTCTCCCATGGAGACGATCGTAGAGATGCTGGATGTAGTCCTGTGGAACGGCTTGCCATGCCATTTCCACCTGGCACCTCAGTTGGACCAGCGTTCGTGCTGGACGTGCAGACCGCGTGAGACGACGCTTCATCCAGTCCCAAACATGCTCAATGGGGGACAGATCCGGAGATCTTGTTGGCCAGGGTAGTTGACTTACACCTTCTAGAGCACGTTGGGTGGCACGGGATACATGCGGACGTGCATTGTCCTGTTGGAACAGCAAGTTCCCTTGCCGGTCTAGGAATGGTAGAACGATGGGTTCGATGACGGTTTGGATGTACCGTGCACTATTCAGTGTCCCCTCGACGATCACCAGTGGTGTACGGCCAGTGTAGGAGATCGCTCCCCACACCATGATGCCGGGTGTTGGCCCTGTGTGCCTCGGTCGTATGCAGTCCTGATTGTGGCGCTCACCTGCACGGCGCCAAACACGCATACGACCATCATTGGCACCAAGGCAGAAGCGACTCTCATCGCTGAAGACGACACGTCTCCATTCGTCCCTCCATTCACGCCTGTCGCGACACCACTGGAGGCGGGCTGCACGATGTTGGGGCGTGAGCGGAAGACGGCCTAACGGTGTGCGGGACCGTAGCCCAGCTTCATGGAGACGGTTGCGAATGGTCCTCGCCGATACCCCAGGAGCAACAGTGTCCCTAATTTGCTGGGAAGTGGCGGTGCGGTCCCCTAAGGCCAATGCGTAGGATCCTACGGTCTTGGCGTGCATCCGTGCGTCGCTGCGGTCCGGTCCCAGGTCGACGGGCACGTGCACCTTCCGCCGACCACTGGCGACAACATCGATGTACTGTGGAGACCTCACGCCCCACGTGTTGAGCAATTCGGCGGTACGTCCACCCGGCCTCCCGCATGCCCACTATACGCCCTCGCTCAAAGTCCGTCAACTGCACATACGGTTCACGTCCACGCTGTCGCGGCATGCTACCAGTGTTAAAGACTGCGATGGAGCTCCGTATGCCACGGCAAACTTGCTGACACTGACGGCGGCGGTGCACAAATGCTGCGCAGCTAGCGCCATTCGACGGCCAACACCGCGGTTCCTGGTGTGTCCGCTGTGCCGTGTGTGTGATCATTGCTTGTACAGCCCTCTCGCAGTGTCCGGAGCAAGTATGGTGGGTATGACACACCGGTGTCAATGTGTTCTTTTTTCCATTTCCAGGAGTGTATTTTACTGTTGTTACTGCTTCAAGTGGTAATGGAACACCTACTACTACTACTACTACTACTATTACTGTATCAACTACATCAATACTCCGTAAGCTATCTGACGGTGTGTGGCGGAGGGAACTTCTAGTACCACTAACTGATCGCCCCTTCCCTGTTGCATTCGTGAATGGCGCGTGGGAAGAATGATTGTCGGTAAACCTCTGCATTACTTCCAATTTCTCGAATTATCTCGATGTGGTCATTTCGCGAGACCTAAGTGGGAGGAGCAATATGTTGTCTGACTCTTCTACCACTACTACCTGGTAAGAGTCCCAGATTAATGAATAGTACTCAAATCGGTAGAACAAGCGTATTATAAGCCACTTTCTTAGAGATTGAATTGCATTTCATTAAGATTCTTCCTATGAATCTGTCTCGCATCTGCTTTTCCTATTATTTGTTTTATGTGGTGATTCCACTTACGGTCGCTTGGGATACTCTTACATATTTTGTGGTGGTTACTGTTTCCAGTAATTTGTAATCAATAGAGTAGTTGTACAGTAATGGGTTTCTTTTCCTATGGGTGCGCAAGTATGTTACCTTAATTTTCGCTCATGGTCAATTGCCAAAGCGTGCCTGTTCATCAGTTCTCTGCAGGTGCTTCTGAAAATCTTTCCTGTCCTCTGGTATTGCTAACTTTTATAGACAAGCGCATGATCTGCGAGCCGCATTAAAAAGCTTCCGACGCGTCCTACCAGATCATTTATACGCAGTGTAAATCGCCTTACTGTTAGTATTTTCAAAATCAACTACCATGAACTAATCATCGATCCTTTGCGGATCTGCCAGGCACCGTCTTTTGACGTTTCGACCTACTTGCAAACAACAGTATTATCTGCGAACGGGATAATGCAGCTTCCGCCGTTATTCATTGCATTCTTCATATAACGGCAACGACCAAATATCACTCCCTTTGAAATGCTTCTAAAATTATCTTTACATCTGCTGGGAGCTGTTTTGCTTTGTTTTGCGTTTACGGTAGAAGGATGTTTCTTTTTCGTGCATACTCATTCAGATAGTTCACAGGTAGAAGAGGAGCAAATGTTTGAAATATTGACGAAATGTGACGTTATTAATGGAATGAGACAGCGACTCGTACAAAACTTGTAAAATACTAAACAATATTTCTTCATTTTATTACCGGTTGCAATCTGTATGATCATCAACATATACCACTTTCATTCTTAACTAGAACATGAAAAACTTATAGCCACGATAAGGCATCGTCACCATATGTGAAAGACACAGAACTATAATAAACAAACATAATCGAACAGTAGTGTAAGGTCACCGTTGGAATGAAATCTCTAACCCTGCACCTACGTTACGGACAGGTAGAACCATTGGAATCTGAGTCAGCAAGTAAGAACGCCACGTGAGTCGCGGCACCGCAGAGCAAACTCTTTCAACTCGAATGTTGACTGTATTACAAGAAGCGACAGATGGCGGCCCGTTTGTCTCTAGCAGTCTTGACGGCAGATTAAGCCACCTGCAGGGTCGCTAAGCGCATTAAACCAGGCAGCGCGCCTTTATCCGGCATGCTAAGTCGATCCGATTACGCGATAGGTCACTAATTACGGCGGGTATTAGCAGTAATGAGCGGCCACTCGCACACAGGTTTCTTAGACGGAGTCGTAATCAGCCAAGGGCGGGATTCAGACTTTGTGCGTAAAGGTGAACGTTCCACGGCGGATCACTTAAACATTACGGTTTGCACGAGGAAGCAAACTGATGCAGTCTTCTGCTGTTTCTCTCATTTATCTTACTGGATATCGGTGTTAAACACTTGTATAAACCATTCTCGGTTTTCTTGACGTGTTAGACCGGACTAAAAGCTCAAACTTTCGTCGATGACGTTCATTCAAATGTAGTTGCGTACGATTTCGCGGCCAGAGACAGTTAACATAAATTTTTTCTCGTTTGGTACCGCGTCATTACAACGGTGGAGAAACTAACGAATCGGTCACGGTTGTAGTGGCCTTCTTCGGCGTCTAAAGGTGTCTTTTAGCTGTGCAGAGTCACTTATGTTTTATCATTACTGCTCACTCAGCCTGACATTACGTTACACGTTCAAAATAACGTTATTGTACGAGTAATTGGTCTCTTCAGGCGGAAGGAGTGGGAACGTCAGTCCCGGATCTACGACATTTCTCAACCGGGGCAAAAGCTTTATAGTGGCGTCTCCCCCCCCCCCCCCCTCTCTTCCTTCTCGAGGTAGGACGTCAAAAAAAAAAAAAAAAAAAAAAAAAAAAAAAAAAAAAAAAAAAATATATATATATATATATATATATATATATATATATTCATTTTCCGCCGCACATCTTTCTGAAGAGTTTTATATATATATATATATATATATATAAAGAGTCGAAGAGACTGGTACACCTTCCTAATATCGCGTAGGGCCCCCGCGAGCACGCAGAAGTGCTGCAACATGACGTAGCATGGACTCGACTAATGCCTGAAGTTGTGCTGGAGGGAACTGACACCAATAATCCTGTAGGGCTGACCATAAACCCGTAACAGTACGAGGAGGAATACAAAATATGCTCAATAATGTTCATACTTGGAGAGTTTGGGTAGTCCCAGTGGAGGTTCGAGTCCTCCCTCGGGCATGTGTTTCCGTGTTTGTCCTTAGGATAATTTAGGTTAAGTAGTATATAAGCTTAAGGACTGATGGCCTTAGCAGTTAAGTCCCCAAAGATTTCACACATTAAAAAAAAAATAAGTTGCTGAGTATGATGGCAATCGGAAGTGCTTAAACTCAGTGTTCCTGGAGCAATTCTGGACGTGTGGGGTGTCGCATTGTCCTTCTGGAATTGCCGAAGTCCGTCGGACTGCACGATGGACATGAATGGATGCACGTGATCAGATAGAATGCTTACGTTCTTGCCACCTGTCAGAGTCGTATCTAGAAGTATCAGGGGTGCCATTTCACTCCGATTGCACACGCCCCACGCCATTATAGTGTCTCCACCAGCTTGAATAGCCCCTGCTGACATGTAGGGTCCATGGATTCATGAGGCTGTCTCCGTAGCCCTACAAGTGCATCTGCTCGATACAATTTGAAACGAGACTCGTTCGACCAGGCAACATGTTTCCAGTTATCAACAGTCCAATGTCGGTGTTGACGGGCCCAGACAAGGCGTAAAGCTTTTTGTCGTGCAGTCATCAAGGGTATACGAGTGGGCCTTCAGCTCTGAAAACTCTTATTGATGATGTTTCGTTGAATGGTTCGCACGATGACATTTGTTGATGGTCCAGCATTAAAATCTGCAGCAATTAGAGGAAGGGTTGCACTACTGTCACGCTGAACGATTCTCTTCAGCTGTCGTTTAGTTTATCAATCACACGAATAAATTCAAAAACGGCGTACACGGCACCCTTCAGTACGGCCCTTAAAAGCAAAATCGTGTTCAAATTAAAATACACTGGCCAAGTCGTCGCTAGGGAGGTATACAATTAAACACACAGAAACACTTCGGTAAAATTTTACTTGGAAATACGCACTGGCTGACAAAAAAGTGAAGCACCCAGAGGAATGTTCGGATGTTAGTGTAACTTCGTGGACGTATACACCATCAGCGGGTATGGTAACGACTAAAGTTGGCAGTTCTCTGAGATAGATAGAGGACCACCACAGTGGACTAGTGTTGTTCGTGTTTGGTATGTTACGAAGTCTAGTAGCGTACATAAGGGGTGCAAACAGAGCAAAATGTTGAGTGATCACTATGATGGACACGGGGTGAAAAGAGCATCACCATATGACTTAATTTGGCCGGTTGGTCGAATCGTGCTATATACAGATTTGTGTGGCGTTCGGATGGCACAGTAGTTCGATGTGGAGACTGTATTGGAACGTGAGCGGATGCATAGTAGTCGTCAAGTTTGGGTCATCCACGTTTGACCATGATAAGAGACGATTGCCGTATTGTGCACCAGCACATCGTAACGACCTCACATCTGCGCCTGCGATCCAAGAAAAAGTAAAGGTCTCCCTGCAGCATTCCGTCATGCCATACCTTTGGTCAGACATAAAGCCTGGTCCACTGTTTTGTCGTCAGTTTTGCATGATCATGCCAGATTTGTCAAATAAACCCCTACGTGTGGAGGGAAGTTTGACAGTCTTGCATGCACTGAGTGAAGTTTGAAAGACTAATGGGCTGGAGCATTGTGTACATGCAAGACTGCCGACAAGATTGTACAAATAGACGCGCGTCAGTATTATCGCTCAAAACTAGCTCCGCTGCCAGTCTACTATTTGTCCACGATAAGGGAGAAACAAATGTACCAATGGAACCCCTAAAGACATGTAATTGGCACCACCAGCCACGAAAGTACGACATGAATTTACCAATCGATTTGTTTCACCAGAAGGGAAAATCGAATGGCAGTATAGATGTCTTTAAATTTTGGTCCATTCTTTAATGTTACCGTGAACATTTTCTTATACTGTTGTCGAATATTGGACTGTGCAATAAACAAGAGAGGTTCGAAGTTTGTATACGATAGCCTCTGAAAGTTTTTAATCTAAGTGAAGTCCTCTGATTATAATTCACTCAACTGCGTTTCTTGATAACACCAGTATCTACTCCATTGTATCCATATTTTCAACCTAACGTTCCTCTTTTTCTGTTTCTTTATTTTTGTGTTTCATAAGGACAAGATGTAGTTCATACGAGACGGAACTCGAACCCATCGAAGCAGGATAGTGTTTGGCGTCCTGGAGGAGCACTTTGGGAACCGTATTTTGGCTCTGGGGTATCCAGAGGCCACTGGCATGGGCCTCGATCGGCCGCCATCTTCTCCGGATTTGAGCACATGCGGGTCCTTTTTGGGGGGCTGTATTAAAGACAAGGTGTACAGCAATAACCCCAAAACCATTGTTGAGCTGAAAACAAGCATTCAGAAGGTCATTGACAGCGTCGATGTTCCGACACTTCAGCGGGTCATGCAGAATTTCTCTATTCGTCTGCGCCACATCATCGTCGTCAATGATGGTATCGAACATGTTATAACCTAAATCCGAATATCTATAGTGACGTTTACAAGTTGAATAAAGAGTGTGCACGCCGTAGTTTGTCACTACTTTACTTTTTTCTTCTATATACGAGGGCAGTTCAATAAGTAATCCAACACATTTTTTTTCTGAAACAGGGGTTGTTTTATTCAGCATTGAAATACACCAGGTTATTCCCCAATCTTTTAGCTACACAACACTATTTTTCAACGTAATCTCCATTCAATGCTACGGCCTTACGCCACCTTGAAATGAGGGCCTGTATGCCTGCAGGGTACCATTCCACTGGTCGATGTCGGAGCCAACGTCGTACTGCATCAACAACTTCTTCATCATCCGCGTAGTGCCTCCCACGGATTGCGTCCTTCATTGGGCCAAACATATGGAAATCCGACGGTGCGAGATCGGGGCTGTAGGGTGCATGAGGAAGAACAGTCCACTGAAGTTTTGTGAGCTCCTCTCGGGTGCGAAGACTTGTGTGAGGTCTTGCGTTGTCATGAAGAAGGACAAGTTCGTTCAGATTTTTGTGCCTACGAACACACTGAAGTCGTTCTTCAATTTCTGAAGAGTAGCACAATACACTTCAGAGTTGATCGTTTGACCATGGGGAAGGACATCGAACAGAATAACCCCTTCAGCGTCCCAGAAGACTGTAACCATGACTTTACCGGCTGAGGGTATGGCTTTAAACTTTTCCTTGGTAGGGGAGTGGGTGTGGCGGCACTCCATTGATTGCCGTTTTGTTTCAGGTTCGAAGTGATGAACCCATGTTTCATCGCCTGTAACAATCTTTGACAAGAAATTTTGACCCTCAGCCACATGACGAGCAAGCAATTCCGCACAGATGGTTCTCCTTTGCTCTTTATGGTGTTCGGTTAGACAACGAGGGACCCAGCGGGAACAAACCTTTGAATATCCCAACTGGTGAACAATTGTGACAGCACTACCAACAGAGATGTCAGGTTGAGCACTGAGTTGTTTGATGGTGATCCGTCGATCATCTCGAACGAGTGTGTTCGCACGCTCCGCCATTGCAGGAGTCACAGCTGTGCACGGCCGGCCCGCACGCGGGAGATCAGACAGTCTTGCTTGACCTTGCGGCGATGATGGCACACGCTTTGCCCAACGACTCACTGTGCTTTTGTCCACTGCCAGATCATCGTAGACATTCTGCAAGCGCCTATGAATATCTGAGATGCCCTGGTTTTCCGCCAAAAGAAACTCGATCACTGCCCGTTGTTTGCAACGCACATCCGTTACAGACGCCATTTTAACAGCTCCGTACAGCGCTGCCACCTGTCGGAAGTCAATGAAACTTTACGAGACGAAGCGGGAATGTTTGAAAATATTCCACAAGAAATTTCCGGTTTTTTCAACCAAAATTGGCCGATAAAAAAAATGTGTTGCATTACTTATTGAACTGCCCTTGTAGTTCTATAATTGTCACCCTCTAAGTTAGTGCGCCGTAGTTCGCGGAGAAGATTCACATGGGAGAATGTTCCTCTTTTCCATAACCAATCTTGGGACCATCGTGATCGACGTGTAGACTTTCTCTTCTTGCTCAATTCAAGAACATATAGTGCAACTGTGGTCAATAGGAGTGGTTCCTTCATGATGATTTCGGAACGACTGAGCAAAAAACTGAGCGGAAGTTCGAATGGTATAGCTGCGAGATTTGTACCAGCCTTCTATGATCATGCAAGACTGACGACAAACGTTACGTGTGGACCGGGCTTAACAGCGGCTAGATCAGGGAAATGTAGCACCATGCCTGGGCTGTCGCTACACCGTAGCACAAACGCTGCCTTTGGAGTGGTGGCTGTAACCACACAGCAAGGACTGCTGATGAATGCTATCGTATTGAGTTAAGCGGTGAAATGCGGTTTTCCACTACAGTGTTGTTACTCCTGGCGTCATAGTGTAGGGGGCCACTGATCATGAATTTGGGTCACGGCTGGTAATGACTGAGAGGACGTCACACACACTCTGTGTTCTCATATATTATGTCTCACGCTACAGTATTGTGGTGTCATTTTTCAGCAGGGCAACGCTCAACTATAGCTGGCACGTGTCTGCATGAACTTTCCGCGCGGTGTTGAGGTACGATTGTGGTCAGTAAGATCTCCAAGTCTGCAGCCTATAGAACATGAGTGCTACCAGCTCGAACGTCAACTCCACCCGAGTGCCAGTATTCAGTACATTGAGGATCAGTTGTGGACCAGCTTGTGTCAGGAGAGGTTACAAAGCCGTTATGACTCCCTTCCCAGCTGGTGAATGCGTGTTATCTAGGCCAGAGAGGGTGCTACGACTTAATGCCAAGTTCTTTGCGAATTTCACTCGACCCCGTAATCAATGAAATACACTACTGGCCATTAAAATTTCTGCACCACGAAGACGACATGCTACAGACGCGAAATTTAACCGACAGGAAGAAGATGCTGTGATATGCAAATGATTAGCTTCTCAGAGCATTCACACGAGGTTGGCGCCGGAGGTGACACCTACAACGTGCTCACATGAGGAAAGTTTCCAACCGATTTCTCATACACAAACAGCAGTTGACCGGCGTTGCCTGGTGAAACGTTGTTGTGATGCCTCGTGTAAGGAGGAGATATGCGTACCATCACGTTTCCTACTTTGATAAAGGTCGGATTGTGGCCTATCGCGATTGCGGTTTATGGTATCGCGACATTGCTGCACGCGCTGGTCGAGATCCAATGACTGTTAGCAGAATACGGAATCGGTGAGTTCAAGAGGGTAATACGTAACGCCGTGCTGGATCCCAACGGCCTCGTATCACTAGCAGTCGAGATGACAAGCATCTTATCCGCATGGCTGTAACGGATCGTGCAGCCACGTCTCGATCCCTGTGTCAACAGATGGGGACGTTTGCAAGACAACAACCATCTGCACGAACAGTTCGACGACGTTTGCAGCAGCATCGACTATCAGCTAGGAGACCATGGCTGCGGTTACCCTTGACGCTGCATCACAGACAGGAGCGCCTGCGATGGTGTACTCAACGACGAATCTAGATGCACGAATGGCAAAATGTCAGTTTTTCGGATGAATCCAGGTTCTGTTTACAGCATCATGATGGTCGCAACGCTTTGAACGCACCTTGGGAAGCGTGTATTCGTCATCGCGATACTCGCGTATCACCCGGCGTGATGGTATGGGGTGCCATTGGTTACACGTCTCGGTCACCTCTTGTTCGTATTTACGGCACTTTCAACAGTGGACGTTACATTTCAGATGTGTTACGACCCGTGGCTCTACATTTCATTCGATCCCTGCGAAACCCTACATTTCAGCAGGATAATGCACGACCGCGTGTTGCACGTCCTGTACGGGCCTTTCTGGATACAGAAAATGTTCGACTGCTGCCCTGGCCAGCACATTCTCCAGATCTCTCACCAACTTAAAACGTCTGCCCAATGGTGGCCAAGCACCTGGCTCGTCACAATACGCGTCACTACTCTTGACGAACTGTGGTATCGTGTTGAAGCTGCATGGGCAGCTGTACCTGTACACGCCATCCAAGCTCTGTTTGACTCAATCCCAAGGCGTATCAAGGCCGTTATTATGGCCAGAGGTGGTTGTTCTGAGTGCTGATTTCTCAGGATCTATCCTCCGAAATTGCGTGAAAATGTAATCACATGTCAGTTCTAGTATAATACATTTGTCCAATGAATACCCATTTATCATCTGCATTTCTTCTTGGTGTAGCAATTTTAATGGCCAGTAGTGTAACACCACATAGCCTCTCAACCCATGGAGTTTCATTTCGTTTGCCCTACCGTTCTTGGTGCTTAATTTTCTTTGCCAGGCAGTGTATTTCTGGCTAATAGTATGATGACATGACTTTTGACTATCTTAAGGTCCGTGACAGACAGATAATTCAAAAAAGTGCAAAACCCTCACATCTCGTCCTTTACAATAATCAGGGTCACCGTTACACGAGATTAGTAATTGTGCTGAGTTTTCAAGATGAACGGTACAGTTTAGCGACGGACAAAACAACCCCTTGCAGCAGGGCAACCAGTCGGACAAAGGACGGAAATACAAATTGACAGAGTGGTGGTGAAGCACAAGGCGATACATCACGATCCACGAGCATGCAACACACACCTCATCACGCTGCATTGAAATGGGCCTCGGCGACCAGACAGCCGAATAGTCACGGCCGTTTGACGAGATCGCGGCCGTTCACACCCCAGTGGACGGGTCTCGTGGACCTGGTCTACGGGCGGAGCCGGCGCAGAGCTGTCAGCGAACCCCGTCTGGCACGATTACACAAGTCGACACTGATCCCAGAGCGCCACACCGAGGGCGTTGCCTTCATTGCTCGCGTTAATCTCCAGTCGCCTCGCCCACGCAATGCGTCGCAAATATTAAAACTCGATTTACTGGCCCCGGCGCTGCTGCCCACGTTCGAGTGCTTAGAGATCATAGGCGGCCAGACCAGTTGCCGGTATCTGGTAAGGACGGCTGGAGACAGGACAGGCGCCGTGAGCTGAAACATGCTGGCCTGTTGCCGTCAACTTGTCACGCTCTTCTAAATCTGTAAAAAGCACAGCGGCAGCTCAAAAGAAGGGATTGTTCTCCACATGAAAGAGACGTTGTAACTATTCACTAGAAAATCACGATGTGTGACACCACGTTTTAACTACCCCTTCGAAAACTTGCAATTGTAATCCCGAACCTTTGATGATATTCGTCTTCCTCAGTGAGACATATGTTCCCCAACGATGGACGATTTCGTGGGGACCATAGCTGTACAAGTACACAGTTTGGCTATCCAGGAAATGGCCCACCTCGAAAATTACCACGTCGACATAATATGTCTGCCATGCAATGGTTTCCTCATCCGAGGAAAGGGGAAAAAGTCACTGGAACCTATGCCTGGAGAATACGGAGGCAAGGCAAAATTTCATAGCTCAAAGAAGCACCATGTCCTACACAGGATAAACTGGGCCTTTGTCATATATCAAACTTGGATAACTTCCCGTGAAGCTTCGTCTTGACAGCATTCTGTATTCTTGTCAAGACATGTCAGAAGTATGTCCCTCTGACAGTCTGCCCCTTATGAGCATAGTCTGTTAGCACCTCACCATGACAGTCCAAAAACATACTCAGCACCATCTTGCCCGATTAATGGTCGTGTTTTCGCCATTTTCGGAGATGGTAGAGGCACAGATCTCAATTGCTGGATTTGTTGTTTTGGTTCTGGATCACGGTGACACAGCCAGCACTCGTCAACAGCGATTAGGCGACTGAAGAAGTTAAATGGATTGGGCTGACGCAGGTCCAACACTTCCGTTGGTGTCTCGGTTTGGTAGGCTTTTCCAATAGGCGTGAGCGGCGACGGAATCGCGAAAGGTGTTGAAAACTGATGCGCGACTCATTTACTTTTCACAGTCCTCGCTATTTGAGAGGGTAGGGAATGGGGTGTCGGCGACGACGAGGACGAGGTAATGAAAGTCTTTAAAAATCCACGAAATTGCGAACTGTCGTGTAAATATTACTTCTTCTTCACTGACGCACCTGCTCACAAAGTTTCACAATGTTACGTTAAATACGTACCACACTGCAGCATTCGAAAAAAGTTATCGCTGGCAAACAAATGAAAGCCTTCTCTGCCATTAGCAAGTGACGATTAACACTTTCCCACAAAAAATATATGTACGGCTACAGTGCACAGAAAATTTGGAAATTTGTGGCAAGGTTTTATGGGACCAACCTACTGAGGTCATCGGTCCCTAAGCTTATGCACTACGTAATCTAACTTAAGCTAACTAATACTAAGGACGACACACACACCCATGTCCGAGGGAGGACTCGAATCTCCGATGGGGGAAGCCGGGCGGACCGTGACGAAACGCCTTGGACCATGCGGCTACTCCGCGCGACACAGTGCACAGACAATGACGTCGCCCACACCTGAGCACACACTGCATTAGGCGAGGGGGCAACGGTAATGCGGGGGGCTCCTTTGGAACGACCAGCATGCTGTAAGGGAGGTGCAGTTCAACAACTGAAGCTTATGCAGAAATGCATACCTCACGCAACTTGTCAGATACAGTTAGCGAGTCTGCAAACTATCGTATTAATAGGATATATCAGTATGACAAATTATTCAACAAACAGAGACATTCAAAGTCTATAGCTTCTCACTGGAGTACCGAAATGAGTAGTCGCATACATAAAGGATCAACCAAAGCAAAGAAAGTTCGAAATTGTGGCGCCAGAAAGAAATATCACAAAAAAGTAGTAAAAATCGTAGTGTAGCTGACAATTCTGCTTACTACTATACCGTTACTCTAAAATACAGAATGTGGGTAATGTGGAAATTATGTGTCAGTCCCCCTGTGACAGTACTGTTTGTCGCAATACATATATTCTATTCTGGTAAACTTTCTGAACGGAAGAGCGAGGCCTGTGAATTCTGGCATTTTAGCTCATGTTTCTTCCACTTGTTGGAATGTGGTGAGACGTGCCACATGCAAGGTCTAGGCAGTGGGTAGACAATGGCGGAAATCTAGCAGGTTTCTCACCGGGAACTCCAATGGGCAGTGGTCGCGCGAGTAAGCCATTTTGGGTATCTCCTGAGTCAAGAGTATTTCAGAACTGCCTTTCAAAGCAAAGTGATCCACATGAGCTCCCCAAGAGATTTTAACAGAAGTCTACAGGTTGTCCTAAAAGCAGAAAAAGATAATAGAGCCACTACCATGTTTCCGTAAACAGCATGAGCAGTGAGGTGCATTTACGTACCAAAAAAATGGCTCTGAGCACTATGGGACTTAATATCTATGGTCATCAGTCCCCTAGAACTTAGAACTACTTAAACCTAACTAACCTAAGGACATCACACAACACCCAGTCATCACGAGGCAGAGAAAATCCCTGACCCCGCCGGGAGTCGAACCCGGGAACCCGGGCGCGGGAAGCGACAACGCTACCGCACGACCACGAGCTGAGGACTGAAACATTGTTGTGATGCCTCGTGTAAGGAGGAGAAATGCGTACCATCACGTTCCGACTTTGATAAAGGTCGAATTGTAGCCTATTGCGATTGCGGTTTATCGTATCGCGACACTGCTGCTCGCATTAGTCGAGATCCAATGACTGTTAGCAGAATATGGAATCGGTGGATTCGGGAGGGTAATACGGAACGCCGTGCTGGATCCCAGCGGCATCGTATCACTAGCAGTCGAGATGACAGGAATCTTATCCGCATGGCTGTAACGCATCGTGCAGCCACGTCTCGATCCCTGAGTCAACAGATGGGGACGTTTGCAAGACAACAACCATCTGCACGAACAGTTCGATGACGTTTGCAGCAGCATCGACTGTCCACTCTGAGACCATGGCTGCGGTTACCCCTGACGCTGCATCACTGCGATGGTGTACTCAGCGACGAACCTGGGTACACGAATGGCAAAACGTCATTTTTTCGGATGAATCCAGGCTCTGTTTACAGCATCATGATGGTCGCATCCGTGTTTGGTGACATCGTGGTGAACGCACACTGGAAGCGTGTATTCGTCATCGCGATACTAGCGTATCACCGGCGTGATGGTATGGGCTGCCATTGGTTACACGTCTCGGTCACCTCTCGTTCGCGTTGACTGCACTTTGAACAGTGGACGTTACATTTCAGATGTGTTACGACCCATGGCTCTACTCTTCATTCGATCCCTGCGAAACCCTACATTCCAGCAGGATAATGCACGACAGCATGTTGCAGGTGCTGTACGGGCCTTTCTGGATCAGAAAATGGTCGACTGCTGCCCTGGCCAGCACATTCTCCAGATCTCTCACCAATTGAAAACGTCTGGTCAATGGCGACCGGGCAACTGGCTCGTCACAATACGCCAGTGAACTGTGGTATCGTGTTGATGCTGCATGGGCAGCTGTACCTGTACACGCCATCCAAGCTCCGTTTGACTCAATGGCCAGGCGTATCAAAGCCGTTATTACGGCCAGAGCGGGTTGTTCTGGGTACTGGTTGCTCGCGATCTATGCACCCAAATTGCGTGAAAAAGTAATCACATGTCAGTTGTAGTATAATATATTTGTCCAATTTGTCTGCATTTCTTCTTGGTGTAGCAATTTTAGTGGCCAGTAATGTAATTCTCTTCATTCTCTTCATTGGAACCGATAACGGTTCCTACAACTCTCTCAGGCGCAGTTTTTAATAAGAATTTCGGTTACTCGTTTGCCCCTTCCGACAAATAGGTAATGGCATTGTATATAATTACAAATGCCCGATTATACAGACATTTCCCTGCACCTGTGGTGCTTGAAGACTGTGGTCCCAAGCCACACAGTGAAGTGAGAGCAACGAAATAGCTCGAAGTGTGCAGGTCGGCTGGTGACTGTCAAACGAGGTGGCCACCCCTTCGGTCTAAAGGGACGGGTTCGCTCAGTTCTGAAGACGAGAATGTGTTTCTGCACTGATGACACGTTATTTTACACGAAATCTGCCCGTCATTAAGAAGTATTAAAAAAGATCACCCAAATATTGCTCTGCGGGTTTAAAAATAATAGCTGGTAATACACATTAATCATGTCATTTCGCAGAAAAGAGAAGACTAATATTACGTTTCTCGATAATCAGAGAAGAATCTGACAACCGTGTGTTTGTTATGTTACGGGGCAGAATTTTTCTTAATCTGTCAAGCAACATATTTCAGAATATTATCTGCTCGTCCCCTTGATCAATATAGTCATTTTCCAACACTACTGCTTCATAATTGCAGACCATGTTCATTACCACCAGTGACTGCCTACTGCCCTGTTTATCGTCTTCTTTTAACTTCTCTTTTATTATGATGAGGGACCTGATTCGAAACAAAGCCCCAGGAGTAGACAACATTCCATTAGAGCTACTGACAGCCTTGGGAGAGCCAGTCCTGACAAAATTCTACCATCTAGTGAGCAAGATGTATGAGACCGGCGAAACACCGTCAGACTTCAAGAAGAATATAAACTTCCAATCCCAGAGAATGCAGGTGTTGACAGATGTGAAAATTACCGATATCCGTTTAATAAGTTACAGCTGCAAAATACTAACGCGAATTCTTTACAGACGAATGGAAAAACTGGTAGAAGCCGACCTCGGGGAAGATCAGTTTGGATTCCGTAGAAATGTTGGAACACGTGAGGTAATACTGACCCTACGACTCGCCTTAGAAGAAAGATTAAGGAAAGGCAGACCTACATTCCTAGCATTTGTAGACTTAGAGAAACCTTTTGACAATGTTGACTGGAATACTCTCTTTCAAATTCTGAAGGTGGTAGGGTTAAAATACAGGGAGCGAAAGCCTATTAACAATTTGTACAGAAACCAGATGGCAGTTATAAGAGTCGAGGGGCGTGAAAGGGAGGCAGTGGTTGGGAAGGGAGTGAGACAGGGTTGTAGCTTATACCCGATGTTTATCAATTTATACATTGAGCAAGTAGTAAGGGAAACAAAAGATAAATTCGGAGTAGGTATTGAAATCCATGGAGAAGAAATAAAAACTTTGAGGTTCGCCGATGACATTGTAATTCTATCAGAGACAGCAAAGGACTTGGAAGAGCAGTTGAACGGAATGGACAGTGTCTTGAAAGGAGGATATAAGATGAACATCAACAAAAGCAAAACGAGGATAATGGAATGTAGTCGAATTAAGTTGGGTAATGCTGAGCGAATTAGATTAGGAAATGAGACACTTAAAGTAGTAAAGGAGATTTGCTATTTGGGAAGCAAAATAACTGATGATGGTCCAAGTAGAGAGGATATAAAATGTAGACTGGCAATGGCAAGGAAAGCGTTTCTGAAGAAGAGAAATTTGTTAACATCGAGTATAGATTTAAGTGTCGGGAATTCATTTCTGAAAGTATTTGTATGGAGTGTAGCCATGTATGGAAGTGAAACATGGACGATAAATAGTTTGGACAAGAAGAGAATAGAAGCTTTCGGAATGTGGTGCTACAGAAGAATGCTGAAGATTAGATGGGTAGATCACATAACTAACGAGGAAGTACCGAATAGAATCGGGGAGAAATTTGTAGCACAACTTGACTAGAAGAAAGGATCGCTTGTTAGGACATATTCTGAGGCATCAAGGGATACAAATTTAGCATTGGAGGGCAGCGTGGAGGGTAAAAATCGTAGAGGGAGAACAAGAGATGAATACACTACGCAGATACAGAAGGATGTAGGTTTCAGTAGGTACTGGGAGATGAAGAATCTTGCAAAGATAGAGTAGCATGGAGAGCTGCATCAAACCAGTCTCAGGACTGAAGACCACAACAACAACAAAATCTGCTCGTCCCCTTGATCAATATAGTCATTCTCCTACACTACTGCTTCTTAATTGCAGAGCATGTTCATTACCATCAGTGACTGCCTACTGCCCTGTTTATCGTCTTCTTTTTACTTCTCTTTTATTATGAAGAGGGTCCTGCGGTGTTGAGAGCCTTGGAGCTGGCTGGAATAACGTTCTGTTTAAATTTGTAAAACAAGCGTTTCGACTTGTTAATAGCATTATTTTGTGTTGGTTCCTCGCTTTTTCATGCATGCCTACGTGTGAACTCGCTTGTTTGTCAGCTTTAGAATCGTATGATGGAGCAGGAGAAGTCTACTGGCATCTTCCTCACGCCGCAACACTGTTGGATAATAATAATGAAATCTGAAAGAGTAGGAGTTTGTGTAACCTTATTACTAAAATTTTGTTGGGTGGAACACGGAATATCGTCTTCTACTGGCCGGCGAGATTCCTACTCTGACAGAAACAGCCAATTCTCAGGGCATCAAGATAGGTAACACTTCCTGCTAGAAGATAGAGGAGTAAAGACGCCGAATGAGACGAGCGTTTCTGTCGTATAGAAAGACGTCCCCACCTGAGCGCTGAGTCCCCAGCCACTCCCGCCACTGCCTCCCGCATTCACACTAAATGAGTTGGCAAGCTGGACCAGCGTTGGAAACACCGGTGTGGTAGAAACACGAAGTTAGATTACTGCCTTCAGCAGCAAGTTGTACAGTTTTAACTCTTCACAACCGGTTAGCTGCTTTCACTATGCACCTTGATGAGTTTATCCTGCTCACCCATCTATGCCACGGTTAAATTTTAAAATTACAGTCCTTTGTCCAGTTATCACGTGTTCATTCGGTTAAATCAGTGGGTAATTTACACAAGTACGTTAAATAATAAATCTGAAAGTTATAGTGGCCACTGGTTTCTGTTATAGATAGATGATCCCTCCTCATAGTAATATATTTCTGTGTGAGGTGTGATACCCATATTGTCACGCATGTTTGGGCCATCCCTATTAATTATCATCCTAATGGGGTGCTTCCCATCTCTGTATATCACCAGAGATCGGACTACAACGTCTAGGGCAGTGGTTCCCAACCTTTCTTAGACCATTACCCGTGAGTGCAATCAAACAGTAGCCAGTACCATTGTCCCCCCGCTCCCCTCCCCCACATTATCACCAACTTAAGACACTTAACTAAACTGGAGAATGACAGATTTTTCTTAATATACTTTTATTTTTAGAATGATGAAAGATCAATGATATTTGGTGTGTGTGTGTGTGTGTGTGTGTGGTGTTAGAATGAATGACGAAGGAATTCGTGGTGCATCGCAAGTGCTACCCACAACTTCTTCTCAGAAAAGAAATCTAACTATCCACAGTGAGGGTACACACTTGTTAGAACACATGTTTCCCCTCAATTGTGGCCGGCCGGAGTGGCCGAGCGGTTCTAGGCGCTACAGTCTGGAACCGCGCGACCGCTACGGTCGCAGGTTCGAACCCTGCCTATGGAACTTAACATCTGTGGTCATCAGTCCCCTAGAACTTAGAACTACTTAAACCCAACCAACTTAAGGACATGACAAACATCCACGCCCGAAGCAGGATTCGAACCTGCGACCGTAGCAGTCGCGCGGTTCCGGACTGAAGCGCCTACAACCGCTTGGTCACCGCGGCCGGCGATAACTTATATAATCAGTCCTAGTCTTACAAAATTGTGATAGTAGTACTGATCTTTTGAAAATAATTTAGTTTCGTGGCTGAAACAAAATCCAATCTTTTAGTTTTTACCCCTCAGAAAATGTTATTTTACCCCTCAGGCGGTAACTACCGCCAGGTTCGGAACCACTGGTCGTGTAGGGGTATGCTACACAGCACAACCGGTACTCCACAGTTAGAACGTAACAAACTGTCAACGGCAAAGTAGAAAGTGTTCAAGTTGGCAGCCCTGCTATTTACGTGTTCTCATTTGTCGACTAGAATAAACAGCGTGACACTCACTCGCAGGGCTAAACACACTTGCTACCTTAGCACCGCAGAAGGAGTTCCTCAGATTGAAGACATAATCCTCGGAACGCGGCGCGAGACTCTTATTTGTGATGGCCGTCGTAAACAGCGCGTTGCAACAGCCGTAAAGCTGCTACCGCGGCCGGAGCAGACAGACACACACACTCACTGCTAAGAAGCGTGCCGTGTCGCGCCGGGCCGCTGAGTTATGGCCAGGTGGCCCGATGGCAGATTTAGTGCGCCGCTCGACACGTAGGTCAGTGCAAATGCGCGCCGCTCGATTTATCGCTCCCGGTCGACCTCGGCCGACACGGCGAGTCCTCTCGGACCGCTGTCCGGCTGGTAGTCGCACGGATTACGCGGCCCGACAGAGGCGTGTCCGCGTGGACACGCCTGTCACACGGCGGTGACGGGCCCAAATGGAGACAGCGTGCGCCGCCCTGCCGTGATGGGTCTGTCTGCAGCACCAGGGACAGCGCTCTTATGAACACCTTTCCAATTTTCAGTGGCAGCAGAGCCTCCTACGCGATGTCGCTAACGCCCACGTGTGTGGGGTCGTTCGATTCCTTTACCAGGGAGGGAAGTGGTGGCGTGTGAAGTTTCTGGGTACAAGTGTAAACGTCAATGTCGTGGATTAAATTAGGAAACTCTCCACTGGTCTGTCACGTGTCGAGATACATACTTGTACGTCTCATGATCGGGGTTCACAGTCATGTACAATTTTTTAAAGGCCATCATATTTGCCGTTGACTGTAGAAATCATATATTATATATAGTATATATTATAATCGCAGTTTCGGTATTTGGGTCATTTTCAAGTGGTACTGCAAAAGATTTTGCTTTAGCATATATCATACTTTAGAATCCTCCGATATTTATACATGTCATCGCCAAAAATAAACCTCTTCACTGTAGAATTACACTAATGTACATCGTGAAATGATGTAAATTAGGTGAAATGACAGGCGTCATTGCACTGTCCGCGTTGATACTTCTCTTGGTACAAAAAATCCCATTTCTTGACTCAAGGTATGTGAGGTGGCTCTATGATTCTGCATGTACGAGCAAAATAAACGCGTGACCTGTCAGGCGCTAGTCGCGCGGGACCGTTGAGATCCTACCAGTCGTTGAGTACGCTATCTGATCAAAAGTATGCGGACACCTGTTAGTGGAAATTAGTATGGGGTGTGTCCACCCTTCGCCTTTATGACGGCTTGAATTTCGCTGGGGCACTTTCAATGAGTTGTCCGAACGTCTGTGAAAGAATGGTGCCCTTTCTTCCTCAAAAACTGAAACAGGCAAGGTATTAATGTCGGACGCTGGGATCAGGAACGAATTCGAAGTTGTCACTCATCTTAAAGGTGTTCTATTGGGTTCAGGTCGAGAGTCTGGGCAGACCAGTCCATTTCACGAATGTTATTGTCCACAAATAATTACGTCACATATGCTGCCGTATGACAGGGAGCATACAATGTTTTCATATCCTTATGCAAGTAGCGGTTTCTTAAGCGCAGTAACAGGACCCAACCCCATCCACGAAAATCACCGCCCCCTCAATCCTTCACTGTTGGAACTACACGTGATGGCAAATAACATTCTCCTGGCACTCGCCAAACTCAGAGCCTTCCATAATATGCTCACGGCCAATAGCGTGATTCATCACTCCCGTTCACTCGTTCCCAGTCACCCAATGTCCACTGGAATATCTCTTTACACCAGCTCAACCGGCGCTTAATAGTGACTGCAGACATGTGTGGCTTACGAGAAGCCGCTCGATCACTGTACCCCTTTCTTCTTAACTACCTACGCGCATTCTTTGCGCTAGCTGGACTGCAAGTAGCACTTTCGAAGTCACGAGTGATTCCTTACGCTGATTTCACGAGATTTTCTACAACCAGCTTCTGCAGTGCTCGACAGTAGCCGTCCGTCAGTACACGAGCTCTGTCTCGTGTTGCTTATCAGTGGTTGGTCCTAAGTGTTGACACTTCACAATCACATCGCCAAAAGTGGCCTTGGACAGCTTTCGAAGGGTTGAGTTGTCCCTGATGGATTTGTTACTCTGGTGACGTTCAATAACTAGTGCACGTTCGGAGTCACTGCGCTCTTGTGACCGGCCCATCCTGCTGTTACTGCTGCTCTGCTCACAGCACAATACAAACCGTCGCCACACTCGCGAAACCGCCTCTCGTGGCAGCTTGAGTGTACTCACGCATTACATAGGGGTGTCGGGATACTCCTTCTTACAATAAGTATAGCGCCATCTTCTCACAAACAACGTAGATTCAGATGCGTTTTTTTTCCCCCAATGAGAAATCTGATATATCGCTCCACAGACACTAAGACAGCTCACTGAATGTGTCCGAACCAGAGACCAAGCCGATAGAAAGGCGAAGGACAATAGGTGTACAGACACATTTGATCACATTATGTAGAATGTTTCAAGTTTCTTAACGAGAGGTTTCCGCATCTGTAGAAAGATTATTTGGAAGAACGCGTGTTTGTTGGAACTTAAGATCGAAAAATTACGGTCGACTGCAGTTTTGAACTGTCACCTTAACTTAGTTTCTGAAACATTTGCGTAACTTTTGTGGGGAACAAGATGAGTGATTTTCATCGGGACATCAAAGAGAGAGATGGACGGTATCAGCGCCGATGGAATATCGATATGACGGAGACTATCACTGCTCACTTCACGGAGAGGTACAACAAGTAATTCATGGGAGATGTAGCTGTATCAGGTCCTTTAAGAAGGAAAAAATTAATGGATTAAATAATGGATACGTAATTCGTATGTAACATATCTGTTTTCATGTTTATGCTTCAGTAAAACGAATGCCGCAATGAAAAATTATATTAATTTTCATTCCAAATACGTACGTCTTTCATAAGTCTCTAGTTTATAAGAAAATGGTTCAAATGGCTTGAGCACTAGGGGACTTAACATCTAAGGTCATCAGTCCCCTAGAGTTTATAATTACTTAAACCTAACTAACCTAAGGACATCACACACATCCATGCCCGAGGCAGGATTCGAACCTGCGACCGTAGCGGTCGCGCTGTTCCAGACTGAACCGCTCGGCCACTCTAGTTTATAAGAAAATCACACTGTGACGCAATAGTAAGCAGTAGAAAATAACTGAGATCTCATTTGGAATCAGTGCCCAAAAGCTAAACCATGAGATTAAGCTATTACGTAGAAAACATTAACAAAAAACTCTTTTCGTTTTTGTGTGTAATTACACACTGGCAGGTGTTATTAAGTATTTCTGCGTGTCCTGTACACGATGCTGACATTAAACCGGAAACACGTACGGCTCCATCAGCGGACTACAGTTATCGTATTAATCAGTGCTGATGGTGGGTGCAATGTTTCTACGGTGTTCAGACAGTGACACTATCACTGCGCCGTTTTGGGAGTTCGGGCGGACACTGAATATGCATTGAGCAGTCGGCCATTGAATACGGATCAAAATTTATGCAGGAATGCGCCCGGCTCGCCCCCGTACGTTGATACAAAGAGAAATACTGGAGCCAGGCGGCCCAGTGCCGTGTGCCGCATTCGGCGCACTACCGCTGCTGCCAGCTTACTGACTGGAACAGCTTTTCTCGCCTTTATCCGTCATTGTAGGTAACACACTTAGTTCCAGGGGAATCGAGAAAGCAAGTAAATTTCAAATGGTCTGCTCCATTTCGTTAAGCTACTGTGGCAGACACTATTAATAGTACGATGAGGTGTTTTGCAGATAATACAGCTATCAATACCGAAGAACTATCGCGACCGATACGGTCGCAGGTTCGAATCCTGCCTGGGGCATGGATGTGTGTGATGTCCTTAGGTTAATTAGGTTTAAGTAGTTCTAAGTTCTAGGGGACTGATGACCTCAGATGTTAAGTCCCGTAGTGCTCAGAGCCATTTGAACCATTTTTTTTTTAAGAACTATCTGAGAAGAGCTGCACAAGTATGCCGTGATTTCTTCGTAATATGTCAAACTGGTAACTAGACGCACCTGAGTCTCTACCGACTTAAACAATGCTCAAGTAATTTGACGGGAATGCAGCCGGGTGACGTCGTCGGCAACCGACGATATTTTGATTTGCCTTGAAAATTGCAGTGTGTGCTCCTGTCGAAACATCGGCGACTGTCGACTACATCATCCGGCTGCATTCCTCTAACTTAATGGAAATGGGAACTTGGTTTAAATGTTTAGAAATATAAAACTGTTCACTTTGCAACGCAAAAATGTAGCGTTCTATGATTACGTATCAATGGGTCATAATTGGAATCAATTAACTCAGCGCCGCCAGTGTGGTCGAGTGGTTCTAGGCGCTTCAGTCTGGAACTGAGCGATCCCTACGGTTGCAGGTTCGAATCCTGCCTCGAGCATGGATGTGTGTGATGTCCTTAGGTTAGTTGGATTTAAGTAGTTCTAAGTTCTAGGGGACTGATGACCTCAGATGATAAGTACCATAGTGCTCAGAGCCATTTGAACCAATCAACTCATACAAATACCTGAAGGTAGCAATTCGTTGGGTTTTGAATTGGAATTATCACATTCGTTTAGTCGCAGATAAACCAGTTGGCAGATTTGTTTCACTGATAGGCTACTAGCGGAAAAAAATCTTTCTCCAAACGAGATTGCTTTAAAAAAGTTGCACAGACAACTAGCTGCAGACCAGCGTAGATAATTGACGGAAAGCACAGGCGGCTGCCTTCTAAGATGAGGGTGCTAGAAAGTTGGTACAACACTACGACAGATACCTAGGTCGGAGCACCGACTATGTAGAGACGTAGGTGGGAGGTGTGACCAACTGTTGCAATCAATTTGTACCAGTTGAATAGCACAAAAAAAATCAATTAACCAACAAAGAAGTTGTACGGCACATAAATTTATTAGGATCAGATAAAGGAGATTTCATTTGTCGCTTAATGTAATTGGTCTCTATGAAGCACAATTATTAGCTGAAGTTGCGAACTATGAAGTTAATCACTGGGAACACAGGTGATGTTGGCCAAGCCCTCTGCTGCAATAAGATAAACTGCCGCTCTTTGTAGACATTCTGGGGAAGGAGGGGAAGAAAAGGGGGAGAAAGGAGAGGGTGGTAGGGAGAGGAGGGGGGAGGCATAGAGACGAAGAGTTGCAGCACCTTCTCAAACTTACATTATTTTGAGTGAGCATCATGAGAGAATCTCTGTACAATTTGATAGGCGAGGGCTAAACCTCACGGCAACCGGACGCTGTGGGTCTCCTGGTTGCATCTAATAGGGTAGTGAAATTAGGGAAAAGGCAGGACGCTTATTGGAGTCCCAGCCAATCACATTCCTTTTAACATGCAACTGTAAGCATACGATGGCTACTCTTTTATTAAGGTCCGATAGGTCACGAAGTGGAAATCACAGTGAAAAACAAAATGGTTCTGATTGCAACAGTTAGTCACACCTTCCAGCTACTTCTCTTCATAGTCGCCGCTCCGACGTAGGTATCTGTCGCAGTGTTGTTTAAACTTTCTAGCACCTCACCTTAGACGGCAGCCGCCTGTGCTTTCCGCCAATAATCTACGCTGGTCTACAGCTCGTTGTCTGTGCCAAAATGTCGTCTTTATAGCCAGCGGTTCAAGTGAGTACAGCTGAAACGCAAGAGGGAGCCTTCTCCGAGTT
This sequence comes from Schistocerca serialis cubense, assembly GCF_023864345.2. Taxonomy (NCBI): domain Eukaryota; kingdom Metazoa; phylum Arthropoda; class Insecta; order Orthoptera; family Acrididae; genus Schistocerca; species Schistocerca serialis. Next base: position 146,863,557 of record NC_064643.1, read on the forward strand.
GTATGGTATGTGATCAAACATTTCCCATCGAAAACGACGCAGGTACGGCCGACATTTGTTCCGAAGAAGAAAATGCATGACTGAGTGGGCTACATAAATTTAGACGAAAGCTCTCAGGCGGCTCTCATGTTTGCGGGAGACACTGTTGTTTAGGAACTTTTACGTGCTCATTGTGCGCTCAGAACTGAAAAACGCGACGCGACGTGCTAGAGATTCGGTCCAATACATGCAAAGCGTCATCGGATTTTCACTATGGCTTCAATTTCGTGACCGATCGCACCTTAATAAACGACTTCTCTCCCGCGCCCGCGTTCCCGGGTTCGATTCCCGGCGGGGTCAGGGATTTTCTCTGCCTCGTGATGACTGGGTGTTGTGTGATGTCCTTAGGTTGGTTAGGTTTAAGTAGTTCTAAGTTCTAGGGGACTGATGACCATAGATGTTAAGTCCCATAGTGCTCAGAGCCAAACGACTTCTCTCTGCTACCTCCATCTCTTCTCCGCCCTTAATAGGAGTGAGCATCGTTCACATCGCCATTCTTTCGAAGATGTCAAGTTTTTTTCCCCATTTTCTAGCTGGAAATACAGGGATACTCATAGGTACTTCCGGGGTTTCTAAAGATTACTGCGCGTGATCTACAAGACGTAGGAAAAATAGACACATATCGGTGGATAGAGCACCTCTCGACTCGTAATTCGCGCCATGGATCAATTGCAATAGGGGGCAATCGAGTCAGAACATCATCTGCTCTGCATTGTCGCATCGAGTAACTTCACGCCTGCATCCCAAAGAACGGATTTCCAAAGTGAGTTGCAGTCTTGCCGTCCCTGGCAATTTATATCAGCGATTTCAGTGAACTGCACATGTCCGAGTCACAAGCACTGCCCACATTGAGCAGCTGTAATGCGAGCTACAAACCTGTGAAGATGCCCTCTCCACTGATATGAGTCCATTTTCTGTATGTCTTGCAGTTTTTACGCAGTTGTCTTGTGAAACCCTGCAGGTACTTAAAAATAACATTGTACAGCTCAAATACTGTCTATATTCAGCGTTGTGCGAGAACCAATACCCCGGTAGGTGGGCTCCGATCAGCGCATAACGGCCTGGCCCGCTGCGTGGATAGTTTGGCAAGTGATGTGTTGGTTTCACAAGGGAATAATCAAGGTGAGTTTAGAACAACTAAGAAAAATGTTGCGCCATGTCCCACTTCAAGTGGTCTGTCAGTAGCACCTGTTCACAGAGCAGTGCACAGACTCAGAATGAAACCTTACATACGGACGGTAGCGCATCGACTGACCAATTCAGATGCTGTTGCTCAACCTCAGTATTGCGACTGGCTATTTCAGTCAGTGCATCACGGTGAGGCTCACTGGAATGCTCTTTTTTCGGTTAAACAGAATTGTACATATCAGGTTCATAATTTACATCAACAATGAGCAGCCGGCCGCTGTGATCGAGCGCTTCTAGGCGCTTCAATCTGGAACCACATGGCTGCTACGGTCGCAGGTTCGAATCCTGCCTCGGGCATGGATGTGTGTGATGTCCTTAGATTAGTTAGGTTTAGTTAGTTCTAAGTCTAGGGGACTGATGACCTCAGATGTTAATTCCCATAGTGCTTAGAGGCATTTGAACCAACAATAAGCCAGAAGTATTGTTTAGATTGTCTTGCTTTCCTACTGAGGCCTCGTGTTGTACTAGTAATAGATTTTGTGCACAAAGGTAAACAATAAGTATTTCGTTGAAAATTCGGTAAACTTACCAGAGACGTTACTTTCTTCCTTTTTGACCTTCATAGAAACATACATGAAATGGTTTTAAAGTTGATATAACCTGCAACGTGGCGAAAGCTTACATGGTGTATGCAGTCTGTCCCAGGGGGGAATGGTCATTATTCAGGGATATGACAACAACAATCATTCGAAGCAAAAAAGTCTAGTAAACATAGATTTTTTTTGCTCTGAAATGGATACCTTAAGAGTTAAGAGCACTTCATCATGTTCGAGACAGTGAAACAAATCTCTTCTTCTACAAGCTCCTCTCTTTCAATACTTTGGGAGCAGGTAGTATTGACCGAAACAAGAAAAAATTGTGTCGTAAACATGGGCTCTAAAAATGCGTACCTTAAGAGCCGTGAGCATTTGTTCAGGAAAAAAAGATGTGTTTCACAGTAAACTTTTATAATCCACGTTTACTGGACTGTTTTGGCACATAATACATCCCCTCAAAATATGGGAAGGAAATATCTTGCAGTAGAAGAGATTTATTACACAGTATCGAAGATACAGAAGTGCTCGTAACTCTTACGATAAGCATTTTTGAGCCCATGTTTACTAGACATTTTTATTTCGAATGACCGTTCCTGTCATATCCCTAAATACTGCCCATTCCTTCTAGAACACCCTGTATTTCTGAGCGACGAATACTTGTAAAATGGTCCACATTTTGGAACGTGTTCCCGGGAAACTAGCTGAACCTACAGCTTCCTATGTTTTTCGGTAGCACAGGTGCTCAACATCTACAGAATGTGGCCCAGCTTCGCGTAAGTATCAAAAACATTAGTTACTGTTGTAAAATGTTAATTTACGAGTAAAGACCCTGCATGGCGTATATGGGCACAGAAAAATGTCTTTGCTAGAGCGACGAAATTAATTTAATGGTGAAAAAGTGCAGCAAAATTATGTAGGAAAAATTCCACTGAACGACTAAGACTACACAGATAAATATTGTACATAACATTATAGGTATGAACGATGTGATCAGACCTTTTGTGTGTTATATTGCGGTCAAATAAAATACTTGTGCACTGAACAGAACCAGTATTGAGCATAGGTATTAGATGAAACTGTGTACCTGCACAGTGCGAGAGCACAACAAAACAGGTATTTCTTTCTGTTACAGTGATAAAACTGAGTGTGAACAACAAATCGTAAGTCGAATTCTGTATTATAAATAGTCGTATAACCTTACTGATTAACGAGTTTAACGTAAGAGACAAATTGTCGGTGTTTATACAACGAGCAGACAATACGAGGTGCATTCAAGTTCTAAGGCCTCCGATTTTTTTTCTAATTAACTACTCACCCGAAATCGATGAAACTGGCGTTACTTCTCGACGTAATCGCCCTGCAGACGTACACATTTTTCACAACGCTGACGCCATGATTCCATGGCAGCGGCGAAGGCTTCTTTAGGAGTCTGTTTTGACCACTGGAAAATCGCTGAGGCAATAGCAGCACGGCTGGTGAATGTGCGGCCACGGAGAGTGTCTGTCGTTGTTGGAAAAAGCCAAAAGTCACTAGGAGCGAGGTCAGGTGAGTAGGGAGCATGAGGAATCACTTCAAAGTTGTTATCACGAAGATACTGTTGCGTAACGTTAGCTCGATGTGCGGGTGCGTTGTCTTGGTGAAACAGCACACGTGCAGCCCTTCCCGGACGTTTTTGTTGCAGTGCAGGACGGAATTTGTTCTTCAAAACATTTTCGTAGGATGCACCTGTTACCGTAGTGCCCTTTGGAACGCAATGGGTAAGGATTACGCCCTCACTGTCCCAGAACATGGACACCATAATTTTTTCAGCACTGGCGGTTACCCGAAATTTTTTTGGTGGCGGTGAATCTGTGTGCTTCCATTGAGCTGACTGACGCTCTGTTTCTGGATTGAAAAATGGCATCCACGTCTCATCCATTGTCACAACCGACGAAAAGAAAGTCCCATTCGTGCTGTCGTTGTGCGTCAACATTGCTTGGCAACATGCCACACGGGCAGCCGTGTGGTCGTCCGTCAGCATTCGTGGCACCCACCTGGATGACACTTTTCGCATTTTCAGGTCGTCATGCAGGATTGTGTGCACAGAACCCACAGAAATGCCAACTCTGGAGGCGATCTGTTCAACAGTCATTCGGTGATCCCCCAAAACAATTCTCTCCACTTTCTCGATCATGTCGTCAGACCGGCTTGTGCGAGCCCGAGGTTGTTTCGGTTTGTTGTCACACGATGTTCTGCCTTCATTAAACTGTCGCACCCACGAACGCACTTTCGACACATCCATAACTCCATCACCACATGTCTCCTTCAACTGTTGATGAATTTCAGTTGGTTTCACACCACGCAAATTCAGAAAACGAATGATTGCACGCTGTTCAAGTAAGGAAAACGTCGCCATTTTAAGTATTTAAAACAGTTCTCATTCTCGCCGCTGGCGGTAAAATTCCATCTGCCGTACGGTGCTGCCATCTCTGGGACATATTGACAATGAACGCGGCCTCATTTTAAAACAATGCGCATGTTTCTATCTCTTTCCAGTCCGGAGAAAAAAAAATCGGAGGCCTTAGAACTTGAATGCACCCCGTATGGCTGCATTTATCGGGATGGATGAACTCGTTGGAATTCCGAAACTTCTCATCAGTTACAGCATCGGCCTCTGCATGATATAAATACGGAAGTATGAAGAGCAATTAGTGTAATACGAATTACTGGACAGTTTTCTCCAACTCATAATTTCTGACAAGTGTGTGATTAGTATCTTGTAGACTTTTTCCAAAGAACTAACTACCAACGAAGAGACCTACATTTATTTCATACACAACAGTGGCACCCACTGCCAACAGCACAAAGTAACATTTATTTACTTGAACATAACTGATGCGTACCTACTTAAAAAAAGTCATGTTTTCTCCACCGTTAAGAGCGCTGGAAAATCGTTCTTAAGTTTTAGCACGTCCCTATCCAATTTGTGATCAAAACCTTCTATCAGTTCTCTGTTACTTCACCGCTCCATACAGTGAAATGTCTTACTATTTTCCACCCTGTCGCAACCATATAGTACAGATGAAATGGTTCCGTATTTTATCTGCAGTAGGACGGCTGCGTTTTATGATGCATGGATTCGTTAACGCGCCTCCAGTGCTTTCTCTTGTGCCACCCTTGCCCACACTTGGTAGATGACACTTTCTATCTCGCGCCTTAGTTCCTCTCTCCTGTCCCTATACTTTCCATCCTCCTTGAGTTACTCACCTGCTACCCGCCACCCACCGTGAAACCACCTGATTGGCTGTCTCAAAATTATTTATAACAATCTTCTTGGATTGGTGAACAAGTTCTTCTTTTATGTTACTTGGCGCATGTCGCAAAAGTTCAGTAAATTGGTGGGCAGTGGAACAAATGGCACTCCACAGTGGTCAGTACCGATTAACTGTAAGTAATGAACGACTAGTAATCGTACAAGTTCACTCCATTGTGAAAGCTGAAAGCGTGACAACAGCATAACTATCAGGGAACACTGCACAAACTGGCGCCATCTGAAGGCTCCGAGTGTTCACATGCAAGTGGCTGCAAATTACTGCGAGCCCATATTTAAGCGCTGTACTCTGCCCAATGTTCTCTCGGCGTGCACCATCTGCGGAGCAGCGTGGAACTGTCTCTGCTCGTCAGGGGCAGTATCTAAGACTACGTATCGACACTATTGTTTCCTTAGGAATCCGAACCATTCCTTATCTGAAAATCTTTGAAGATTTGGTCCACCCCTTACCATCTACATCTATATCTACATATATACTCCGCTAGCCACTAAGCAGTGTGTGGCGGAGGGCACAATTCGCACCAAAATCATATCCCCCCCCCCCCTCTGTTCCACTCGCGGATGGCACGAGGGAAAAACGACTGTCTGAACGCCTCAGTACGAGCTCTTATTTCCCTTATCTTTGAATGATAATCATTACGCGATTTGAAAGTTGTTGGTATTAATATATGATCTATATCCTCGTTGAAGATCGGATTTCGGAATTTAGTGAGCAGCCACTTCTGTTTAGGGCGCAGTCTATCTGCAAGTGTGTCCCACTTCAAACTGTCTATGAGATTTGTAACGCTCTCGCGATGGCTAAATGTAACGGTTACGAATCTTGCCGCTCTTCTTTGGACCTTCTCAATCTGTTGAGTCAGACCCAACTGGTAAGGGTCCCATACAGACGAACAATACTCCAAGACTGGACGAACTAACGTATTGTGAGCTATTTCTTTTGTTGAAGGACTGCATCGCTTTAGGATTCTACCAATAAACCGCAATCTAGAGTTAGCCTTACCCGTTACTTGTGTAATCTGATCATTCCACTTGAGATCATTACGAATAGTCACACCCAGATACTTGACGGACGTCACCGCTTCCAAAGACTGGGCATTTATTTTGTACTCGTACATTAATGGGGATTTTCGGCTTGTTATACGCAGTAGGTTACACTTACTAATATTGAGAGATAACTTCCAGTCATTATACCACGCATTTATTTTCTGCAAATCCTCATTAATTTGTTCACAACTTTCGTATGATACTACTTTCCTGTAGACTACAGCATCATCGGCAAACAGTCTCAGGCCGCTGTCAATACCATCAACCAGATCGTTTATGTAAATCGTAAAAAGCAGAGGACCACTTCCTTGTTTAGGTTCGACTGTGCGATTTTCATAGCGCTGGAGAATTTACTAGCTGACGTGTAGCACCCTAGCAACATCTCACTCTGTGGGTGTTTCCACGACTTGCTAAGCCGCTACACGAAGTCAATTGGAACTTTCTAAACGAAATAGCTCAGCCTAAGTGCGACTTCCTCCGGACACTCTCACAAAGGCAGCCGCCTGCACACAACTCGCGACTACCAAGCGGGATACAGGAAGGGAAGAGATAGAACAGAGGGGCCTTAAAAAACAAAAAGACAGTAATAACCTTCGTGGACTTAACAAAGGCATATGACTCCATCGATAGACAGACTCTTGTTAGGATCCTGAAGAACAGAGGACATGATGGAGTTACACAAGAACTCATAAAAGAAATTCTGACAGATACAAAAGCAAGAGTGAGATTCAGAGGAGCACTGTCAGAAGAATTTGAGATCAAGACTGGTGTTGAACAGGCAGATGGATTGTCACCATTGTTGTTCAATATAGCACTGGACGAAGTGATAAGGCAGTGGAGAGCAATAAACGAGGAAATGGGAATACCAAAGACCTATGTGGGGGACAAAAAGGACAACAGGGCTCAAGTGGACTGCCAAGCCTTTGCAGATGACATAGCAATAGTAAGGGAGACGGAAGACGACGCAAAGACACAACTCGACAACTTAAGTGAGGTAGCCAGAAAGATGGGACTGAGGATCGCCTACAACAAGACAAAGACATTAAACACCACTGCAAACTGGGAAACACCGGAAGGCACTGTGCAAATGGTGGACAAATTTAAATACCTGGGAGAATTTATAACAGGAAGGAACAGGAGCAAGGAGGGAATAACAGAGAGGATAAAGAAGATGAGGTCCGCCTTCTGCATGACGAGAGAGGTATACAATAAAAAGAATATATCTACAGAGGCAAAGATAAGCCACAACAAGGCAACAGTGAGGAATGCAGTATTATATGCTGCTGAGACGATGACACTAGGAAGAAATGGGGCAGAGCAACTAGAGAAAGAAGAGAGGAAAATACTGAGAAAAATACTAGGTCCTAAAAGAGGTGGAGAGAGGTCGATGCGAAGACCTAGGGAAGAATTGTAACGGAACATGAGAACAATATCCGAGGAAATCAGACTCAAAAGGGCAAGGTTTGCTGGGCATGTAGTTAGGATGAGTATGGACAGAATGACGAAGAGAGTGTGGGAAACAACAGGGAGGACAAGGAGAAAGACAGGAACCAAGTGGATTGTTGAACTTCGGAAGGACTGGCTGGAATTGGGGATCAAGGTCGAAGGAAAGGAAAATTGGAGGATAATATACACCGACAAATATGCCGGAGATCTATGACAGAGGAGAATACAGGAGAAGATTAGAATGTCACCAGTGGAGCCGTCAGGAGAAATGGACACTGAAGATCTCGGAAGAAAATCGGGAGAGAAGAAGAGAAAGAATGAAGAGGTTCTGGGAGAAGAAGAGGAAAATGCAGTCCACGAAGGGGCTACCCGTGGTCCTACAGAGGCCGTAACGCAAGAAGAAGAAGAAGAACTCGTCTCCACATTCTGTAGATTGTTACCTTCTAAATAACCGAGGCACCAGGAGGTGGTATCCCATATAATAGCAAAACTGAGGTATTACGACAGTTTCTGCCGTGCGATGCAATTTAGGTTAGTCAACCTCCGCTCGGATAGCCAGACATCGCGACCGGGACGGAAACCGCCGTTATCGCAGCGCGCAGGTATTCCGAGGCTCGGCTCGTAAATTAGAGGCGCGTGTCTGCTGAGAGGGAGGGTAAATATTTGTGAGGTAGTTGGGCGGCGTGGTGTGATGCGTGCCGGCGTGGGCGGCGCCAGTGTCGGCGATAGGCGCCAGGACGCGGCTACCTGCCGCGTATCGTATCGTATCGTATCGGGAACCGGGCCGCGCAAACACGCCTCCCACAGCTCACACAAAGCCGCCTGCGCGGTGGGTGGCCTGCTTCCGGATGACCGCCTCCTCCGGCAACTGCAACTGCTCGCACGACTACATCCCTCTTCTCTACTCTCGAGCCTGTTTACAACGCCAATCACAGCATCTGCACTGATCAGCCAGAACATTATAACCACCTACCTCCTATCTATATAAACCCGTCCACGCGATAGCAGCGTCGCGTGGCGAGGAATGACTGCTAGTGAGACACATGCACGGTGCAAGTACGACGGTTGTTCAGAAAGGAAGTTCCGATGGATCGCGAAATGGAAACCACAGTGAAAACCAGAAACGTTTTATTTGCAACAGTTAGGTACACCTTCCACATACTTCTCTACATAGTCGCCGCCTGTAAAATATCTGGCTTAGTCAGCCATCATATTAGGCTCCAAGAAGCTGTTCCCAGAGCAGTGGAGATGCAAGATGACGAAATGTGGTGCGAGGTACCTGTGACAGATGTTAGATTCGGTACTATTCCCGTGAGAAAGACCGCCTGCATAATGCTACTGCTCTGTGATTGACTGCTGTGTTCGGAGCAAGGGCGCCAAAACGTTTAAGTATATTATCATTATTAGTTAAACTACTCATTGGAATGACTTCACTTTTTAATATAAATATCTCTCAATAGCTGAGTATCAATCAGTCATTTTAGAATTATTAAAAACAATTTAAATCAAAAACAAAAGACTGACGAAATTGCAGACGAAGCACTTCGGAAGCGTTTGGTTCACGCATTTTCTGGTATGGCGCGCGAAGTGTTTCGGGCTGTTCGTCACTCTGGATTAGGCAGTCGAGAAGAACAGACAGTATAGATCTTATGATAACACTAAAAGGGCCACACCAGCTGCAAGTTTTTGCGTGAGACTATACGTGTGTCTGTTACGTAGCAAACATTAAAAAAAAAGCCCCACCAAGAAAAGTATAACGTTTTTTCATTGGCTAGACAGAATTTTTGTAGGCGGAGCTTAAGGTTAACATTGAGACGCTGATTGGTCAGTTGAAAACACAGCCAGATACCTTTTTCTTAAACCAACTTCGGTAAACAATAGTAAGGACAAGTTTGAGAGAGTTGTTACCGAGACGGCGAGGTGTGTGGAGCTGCGTCGCCAGCCGCCCCTGACGCTGCCTAACCACCGACAAGGTAATGAACGCACGCGATGCCGCATAAGAGCGCATCAGGCTTCACTCAGGACCGCAGAAGTCTCATCTGTTACATACCCTTTTTATGCAATACTTGTGTCAATCGTCAATTAAACCTCGTGGTATTTACATTTGCTACTTGAAGTTAACATCTGAAACACTATGATTTTTCTGTTATATAATTATTGAGAAGCTACATCAGCCACTGTAATTTACGATAAGTTAAATAAGTAATTAAAGATAATTGAGGGTCACTGTAGACCATTTTTGATAGTTGTCTCTTTTATGAAACTTAATTTAAACCTAGATATAGGTGTGATATGACATAGGTCATCCTTCGATCCATTATAAAACTTGGAAACCCATTCAGGGAATATTCGTTCACATTTTTGTTGAACGCAATTGGTTTTTATCATCCTGTATTAAAATATTTCCTTTTATCAATAGTACAATTTATAAACAATGTTTTGTGAGTAGAATAAAAATTCCAATGGCAAACTTAACTGCTTTTTCGACGTTATTTTACCAGCTAACTAAAAATAGTAAAGCCTTGAACCCCTTCCACTAAATTTAGTTAGTATTAAGATTCTTTTACAGAGAGTGCAGTGGAGCCGACGCTGAAATCATTAAGTTGGTTGGTTGTTTGTTTGGGGGAAGAGACCAAACAACGAGGTTATCAGTCTCATAGGATTAGGGAAGGATGGGGAAGGAATTCGGCCGTGCCCTCTCAAAGGAACCATCCCAGCATTTGCCTGGAGTGATTTAGGGAAATCACGGAAAACCTAAATCAGGATGGCCGGACGCGGGATTGAACCGTCGTCCTTCCGAGTGCGAGTCCAGTGTGCTAACCACTGCGCCACCTCGGTCGGTCGAAATCATTAAGTATTTGATTACATCATCGCTAGTCTCACTGAACTCTTCTGAACTCTACATGTCATGTGTGGTCTGGCGTCTCCTTACCAGCAACAGGTCCCAGGTTCAAACTAGTCCATTCCCTAAAAAACACGCTCAGAGCGCCTTCGCGCGAAAGTGGTAGGGAGCCAGACTTAGAACAGACAGACACCACGCAGTATGTTAGACCCTACGCATCTTTACGTGCTCACTGTTCACTCAAAACTGAAAAGAGCGACGCGACATGATCGACGGGCATACTAGAGACACTGCCCGACACATTTGTGCGAAGCTTTACCGTATTTTCCCAGTGGTTTCCATTTCGCGACCGATCGGAACTTACTTTCTGGACAACCCTCGAAGTATCTGCGAGCGCGATGCCCGTGTGTAGAAGAGGGAAGGTGTGCGATATATCTGGGTTTGACCGAGGGCACATTGTGATGGTCTGGAGGATCGGTAAGAGCACGACTTGTCAGGTGCTCGAGGAGTGCTGTGGTTAAGTGTCTTCAACAAGGTGAAACCACGACCAGACGCCGTGGGGTTGGGCGGCCAACCCTCATTACAGATGTCGGACGTCGTAGGCTGGGCAGACTGATAAAACACGACAGGCGGAGAACAGTGGCGAAACTAACATCGCACTTTAATGCTGGGCAGAGTACGACAGATCTCCGAAGCCGACGACCCATGCATCTGCCAATATTAACACCACGACATCAGCAACTACGATTGAAATTTGCATGTGACCGTCGACACTGGACGTTGGCGCAGTGGCAAGTGTTGCATAGTCTGATGAATCCCAATACCGTCTTCATCATGCCGATGGGTAGGCGTGAATCCGTCGTCTTCCAAGGGGGAACAGTTCACTGACACCTGTACTCGCTACGGTCGCAGGTTCGAATCCTGCCTCGGGCATGGGTGTTTGTGATGTCCTTAGGTTAGTTAGGTTTAACTAGTTCTAAGTTCTAGGGGACTAATGACCTCAGCAGTTGAGTCCCATAGTGCTCAGAGCCATTTGAACCATTTGAACACCTGTACTGCAAGACGGAAGCAAGCTGGTGGCGGCTCCATTATGCTCTGGGGAACATTCGCGTGGGCATCCATGGGTGAAGTGAAGCTCGTGCGAGGCATTATGACGGCCTAGAAATATCGTACACTCGCTGCAGACCATGCAGATCACGTTTCCCGATGGCACTGACGTTTTTCAGCAAGATAATGCGCCATGTCACACAGCCAGGCGCGAGACGGAGTTTTTCGAGGAACACAGTGGCGTGTTCCAATTGATTTGTTCCCCACCCCCCACCCCCTCCCGTCACCAGATCTGAACACATGTGGGGTGTGTTTGGACGTGGCGTGAGAGCTCGCTGGCCCCATCCCCGGAATTTACGGGAATTCGGTGACCTGTGTGTGCAGATGTGGTGCCAACTCCCTCAAACGAACTACCAAGGCCTCATCGCTTCCATACCACGACGTGTCGCTGGTGTTACCTGAGCCAAAGGTGGACATACCAGCTATTGCGTAGGTGGCCACAATGTTCTGACTGATCTGTGTATATTTACCCTGTAACTAAAAAGTAAACCCTCCGATCACGCTGTGATGAACGTTCTGTAGCGACTGCCCACCGTGTCACCCTCTGTTAAATGCGGCATGGAGGGACACTGGGCCAGCACACCACTCTCCCGGACGTTATCGGTTTTCCAGACATAGCGGCCATCAGGGGGCTGAAACGACTCTGTTCCAGTTTTCCCTTCAGAGTATGCTGCTACGATAGGTCCATATTTAGGAATCACATACAACCGCTCGCTTGACGAAAGATCCATACCTAAATATTAGATAGTTGCACTGATCACACTAATACTCGAGAAATGAAATTGGAGCAAGCAGACGAATTACAAACACGTATCACTGATGTTGATTTGTAGTAGAATTTTGGAACATATACTGTGTCCGAACGTTACGAATTCCCTCGAAGATTGACATATAGTCAGCACGGATTCAGATTCTTGTGAAACACAGCTGACTCTTATTATCTACACGACGTAATGAGTGCTATAGACAGGGGGATCCCAAACTGATTCCATATTTCTAGATTTCGAGAAGGCTTTTGACACAGTTCCTCACAAGAGACTTCTAATCAAATTGTGTGCCTAGGAGGTACTGTCTCAGTTGTGCGACTCGATTGGCGATTCCGTATCAGGAAGGTCGCAGTTCGTACTAATCGACGGGAAGTCATATCCAACAAAACAGAAGTGATATCTGGTGTTCTTCAAGGAAATGGTATACGCTTTCTGGTATTTCTAATTTATAAAAATATTTTGGTGACAATCTGAGCAGGCGTCTTAGATTGTTTGAAGATGATGCTTCATTTACCATCCAGTAAAGTCAAATGAAATTAGTTCCATTCTATAGTGGATCTAGTAAAGTCACCAGAAAATCAAAACCAATTGCAAAATAATTTCGACAAGATATCTGTATACTGAGAAAAGTGGCAATTGAGTCTAAATAAAGAAAAGTGTGAGGACATCCATATGAGTGCTAAAAAGAATCCGTTACTTTATACAAATCTAAAGGCTGTCAATTCAACTGAATACATAGACATCATAGTTATGAACAACTTAAAATGGAACGATCACGTATAATGTTGTGGCGAAGACAAACGAAAGACTGCGTTTTATTGGCAGAACACTTAGAAGATGCAACAAGTCTACTAAAGAGACTGTCTATGCTACTCTTGTTCGTCATCTGCCAGAGTACTGCTGTGCCGTATGGGCTCATTACCAAGTATAGTGGGAGTATAACGAAAAAGTACAAAGAAGGGCAGCTCGTTATGTATCATCGCGAAATAGAGGTGAAAATAATACGCGAGTTGGTGTGGCAATCGTCAAAACGAAGGGATGTTTCGTTGCGGCGAGATCTTTCCACGAAATTTCAACCACCAGCTTTCTCCTGTAAGAACGAAAATATTTTACAGACTCGGGCCTACATAGCGAGAAATGATCTTCGTAATAAAATAAGAGAAATAAGAGCTTGTACGGAGAGATGTAAGTGCCTAATTTTCGCAAGCGCTGTTCGAGAGTGGGACGACAGAGAAATAATCTGAGGGTTGTTCAATGAAGCTCTGCCAGGTAGTTAAGTGTGAACTGCAGAGTAGTCATGTAGATGTAGATGATACCATGTGGCCTCAATTCTTCACCAGACTTCATCACTCGTACTGGCCGGGGGGTGGAGGCGTACCAGTCTCTCGATATTTAGTGATCATATACCTTAAATGGAGTAGAGATCTGTAGGACGTGGTGTTCAGAGGATCAATCGAACGCTCTCTGTATGGAAACACATCAGGAAACTTTAGATAACATGCAATCTTCCGTTATCTTGTTGAAAGATAATGCCACGGAGATTTTGAAGGTGGGGCGCAGCGATCGGCCTTAACATCTGAGAAGTTAAACAGCTGCTGCCAAAATTACCGGCTATATGAGGTGATCGTGTTGTGTAGCAAATGGCGCAACGTACAACCAAGCCAGGTGCTACGCTCGTTTCACGGTAACGAAGGCAATCTGACAACGTTATTTTCTCATCGGAGCCTCCACACACGCATACGTCAATAATGATCCTGTATGCAAGGCCAGGACCCGTCCGAAAAGTCGACTTGTTGCCATTGTTGTGTCCAGTGTTGTCGTTGTGTGTACCACTGACGACCAGTCTCTCTTCTGTCACGTCAAGGGAAGCCGCAAGAATGGTCGCCGTCCCGATAGTCCGTTGTGCTTCAGGCGTCGCTCTGCCCGTATATATGCTTATCGTACAGGAAACAAACCTATTTCCTGACTCAGAGTATACGACGTCGCTGTACGGTTCTGCCCATTAAGGGAACAATGTATCCGTCCTCTCGGGCGCTAGACGCGTGGAGCAGTTGTTATCCTTCATGGCAATGACTTTTTTTTTTTTTTTTTTTTAAGCCGTCAGTCTTCTGATTGGTTTGAAGCAGCCCGCCACGAATTTCTCTCCTGTGCCAGCCTCTTCATCCCAGAGTAGCACTACAAGCCTTGCTCTACAGCTTTTGCCCTCTACAGCTCCCTCTAGTACCACAGAAGTCATTCCCTGATATCTTAGCAGATGTCCTACCATCCTGTCCCTTCTGCTTGTAGAGTTTGCCACATATTCCTTTCCACTCTGATTCTGAGCAGAACCTCCTTAGTCCTTTCCTCAAAATATGGTTCAAATGGCTCTGAGCACTATGGGACTTAACATATTAAGTCATCAGTCCCCTAGAACTTAGAACTACTTAAACCTAACTAACCTAAGGACATCACACACATCCATGCCCGAGGCAGGATTCGAACCTGCGACCGTAGCGGACGCGGTTCCAGACTGAAGCGCCTAGAACGGCTCGGCCACACCGGCCGAATTACTTTAAATGCTTAGTGGAATCGTACTGCACGTGGTCCGTTGAAGGACAAATGTAACCTTCCTAAGACAATTTCTCATTTGTTTATTACTGTAAATTTATTTTCAATTATTTTGATCCCACAGCCATTCCTGAAAATTAACATATTTTCCTTGGATGTCCCTATGTGTACATGTATTCATACTTAGATCGGTAGATCACGCGTGTACAACTCTTTAGACACAACCAGCCTTCAGCAAAATCGTTTTAGAAATACGCTACCACCAGGAGAAATATTTTGAAATTCTTAGAATGCATCTAACAACATGTACGAGGTGGGTTTGTACTGATGATATCTTCCAGAATTCATGCCGATTCTGAAAATGTTCAGAATTATCATTTTATTTCGTGTTCCTCATGAATAAGTTTTAGACCAAACACGGTGAGGATTTACAACCTCTCTGAACGCAACCTCTCAATAAGAAAGGGTGCAAAAACACTTGAAGATGACATCAGGAGATTAGACTGTATTGATTATAAAGTTGCATTCACTGGAGTTCATATTCAAACGGTTCTTAAATTGCACGTTGCTCTACGAACATCTTTCCTACTTCTGAGTACATCAATCAAGTAGCAGTCAGATCGCGCTACTTTTCTTTCATGGGTCAGTTTTTGTTATGAAAAGGGGAGTAGTTTCTGGCATCTTCGCTGAGGCCATGTCTGTTATGTACTCAGTTTTGTCAGAAAAAAATAAAAAATGTAAGTAAGTAGGACGCTTTCGTTCTTCGTCATGACAATGCCATTTGTCATACAGCAAGTCAAGCTACTGATAATTTGAAGGAGTTAAGTATGTCCGTATTCAGCAGATTTACCTCTTACTGACTTCTTTTTACTCTCTTATATCAAACAATAACTGCTTCGCCACTGAAGCAATAAAATGATTTGCAACAAAAAAAAGAAAGTTCCTTTTTTTAAATGTTTTTCTAAAAGCTTAAAATGAGGTCTTCCCATCTTTTAATTTTTCGTCAAAACATGGCCTTTCGCTTGTATTTATGAACCGAAGACGATAAGGGGTCTGTATGTACACACAATTACCTCTCAACCCGACTATTACGTGAACGCGATGAACATTAGTTTCGCTATCTCGGGCGAAGAATCTCATAACTATTGTACTTACTGCACGGGGCGTGGCCGCTGCCTTCGGAGTCACGATGAAACGTGAACCGCCGCTGTCTGCTGAACGCCACGCCTGCCGATACTGTGAAATTATGACTGTCACTGGAAAACTGTAATTATATGATTAATTATGCGGTAGCAACTTCCGTCCGTAAGTACTAATACGCCAAGGACGCTACACATTTATGTCTCGTTTGCCATCAATTACCGATTCAAATACCCCTCTTTCTCTTTCATTTTGCGCTGTTATTGACACTGCCAGCTCATAAATCCGCCGACTTATCGCTTTTTAAAAGGAGGCACTGATTTAAATGCCACATTAATCTCTACCGGTTCTAATCTGCAATCGATACGTCACGCGTCATGCTCGGTGTAGGAAGCAGTGTGGGAAGGCGCAGAAATCCAGCTTTACTGCGCAGCATGCATTCTCACCCACAGCGTTTTCCTGTTTATTGTCACAAGTCGAGGTCATCATATACTGATGTCATCCGCCTGGGACAGTCGAGGGTCAATACACAATTCAGATAATCGCTGACAACAGGAACACAATGAGAACCTAAATCACGCCTAGGTTTTTGTTTTATTTTGAAAGAAATACTTTATTTCATCATTAGCGATTAGCTAATTTCAGCCGCTTTGGCCTTATCATGCCACATAACAAAATTGTTGGATCAATATAGCTGCAAAATACCGGAGATAATTATAAATAATGAAATAAAGTGTTTGCTTCATAATTAAGTGTGTATTCATATTAAACTAACTGCCTATAAAGGAAAATGATTTATTTTAAGAAATTAGTACGAACGATGAGCAGAAACTAAGGTTAAAAAGCCTGTGATGAAATATGTACATTTCATTTCAAACAATCAACGCAGACAAATTGTAGTAAATAAATTAAGTTATTTTTCGACGTAGTCTCCATGTTGCAGTTGTGGTCTTCAGTCCTGAGACTGGTTTGATGCAGCTCTCCATGCTACTCTATCCTGTGCAACCTTCTTCATCTCCCAGTACCTACTGCAGCCTACATCCTTCTGAATCTGCTTAGTGTATTCATCTCTTGGTCTCCCTCTACGATTTTTACCCTCCACGCTGCCCTCCAATACTAAATTGGTGATCCCTCGATGTCTCAGAACATGTCCTACCAACCGATCGCTTCTTCTTGTCAAGTTGTGCCACAAGCTCCTCTTCTCCCCAATTCTATTCAATACCTCCTCATTAGTTCCGTGATCTTCCCACCTAATCTTCAACATTCTTCTGTAGCACCACATTTCAAAAGCTTCTATTCTCTTCTTGTCCAAACTATTTATCGTCCACGTTTCACTTCCATACATGGCTACACTCCAAACAAATACTTTCAGAAGCGACTTCCTGACATTTAAATCTATACTCGATGTTAACAAATTTTTCTTCTTCAGAAACGCTTTCCTTGCCATTGCCAGTCTACATTTTATATCCTCTCTACTTCGACCATCATCAGTTATTTTGTTCCCCAAATAGCAAAACTCTTTACTACTTTAAGTGTAACTTTAAATGCGAACATTTGTAGGTTAGGCTTTACTGTGACTGTTACTGACATTAAATGAAACAACAAGTTCACTGTTACGAGTCAGGCAATCAAGGCTATTTTCGAGTACAAATACAGTGCAGAAAAGGTCGCAATGACGACACAACACATACACTTCAATAGGAATTGTCTCAAGAATAACGTCATCCCAAATTATGTCAAGATTGACATCAAAACAAAGACGACAACTGCGAAGAAAACACTGGAAATCGCACGAAAACTCTGAATGAAAAATGAACTGAAAGAAATTTATATTAAAAAACAAATGTTCAACACAAGTTTATAATGCAGAATTACAGTTGGGAAAGTTGCTTCATAGATTAGAATATGATTCCATAACCAAAAAAGTCAAAGAGTACACTGAGTTCATCGTACAGAAAACGAAAGCTACACAGAAGAGAAAACTAGCCAATCTTATAAAGCAACAATTACCTCCCAAACCGAATCAAAACAGCCAGAAGAAACACACATTCTACACATCTTTCCTCAACAACATGAACATAATATTCACTGCAGAAGAAGAGGCACTACTCTGCAAAGGCTTAAAACACAATGTTCAAGCTCCACTGGATCAAAAGAACCAAGAAAATCTCATCACTTGTGTCACACAGATCTCGACCATCGCCTTTAAGAAGCAAACTGACAGAATATCAGCCTGCCACAAAATTAACGAAATCATTGAAAAGGAAATAGCAAAACCATTCCCAGCATACAAGAAAAGAGAAGAAGCCCTTACAAGTACCATTAAGACTAAATTAAACGTGAATAATGCAATAATTGTAAAAGCTTACAAGGGCAACACAACTGTTGTAATGGACAGAACAACATACATAGAAAAAACTTGAGACTTCTTCCAAACCAGCAACATAACTGAAATACATAAAGATCCAACAGCCAGAATACAAAAGGAGATTAAACACATTTCAAACAACATTAACTTTCTACTCACCATCCAAGAAGCAAGAAACATTGTAACAATGAGCCCACAAGCACCTTGCCTTAGATCACAACCAAAGATCCACAAAAATGGGACCCCCATCAGGCCCATAGTGAACTGTAGGAACAGCCCAACAGTCAAGCTCAATAAAATGCTCTTCAGAATTCTCAAACAAGCATACGCATTCAATAATGAGAGAACACTCAAAAACACAACAGAATTCACACAATATGTCAGAAACATACAAGTACCTGATGAAGCCACACTTGCCTCATTTGACATACAAAACCTTTATTCTTGTGTGCCAATAGATCCCACACTACAGATAATTAATGCCAACCTACATAAACACAAAAAAATCCTTTCAACTCACATTAATGAACTAATGGACCTGCTTGAATTCACACTTTCAAACAACTGTTTTAAATTTAACAATAAAATCTACAAACAAACAGATGGTTTGGCAATGGGCTCAAATCTTTCTGGATTGCTAGCAGAAATATTTATAAGTAACCTAGAAGACAAAATCCTGAATTCCAATCACCACCTCCTCAAAAATATCATCTACTACTACAGATATGTTGATGATACCATCATTTTAATCAAAGGCACTAAAGATGACATCAGTGAGTTGAATCAGTTTTTCAACAACTCCCATGAAAACATAAAATTCACAGTCGAACACCAAAAAGATGACAGTATAAATTTTCTAGACCTTACAATTAGAATAAAGAATAACAGACATCAGTTTGAAATTTATCGGAAGCCTACTACAACACATACCACAATCCACAACTCCTCTTGCCACCCCGCAGCACACAAAATGGCAGCATTCCGGTACATGATTAATAGAGCTATCCAACTACCACTCTCAGAAGATAAATGTGATCAAGAAATTGAAATAATAAAACAAACAGCTATTGAAAATGGTTATAACAGCTCCATAGTAGACACCCTAAAACAATCAATAATGACAAAGCAATCACAACACAAAAAAACAAACAGAAAATAACATCTTCCATACAATTCCCTTTCTGGGTAACATTTCATACCAGATTGCCAATGTCTTCAAACGAAAAGGCATAAGCATATCCTTTACAACAGACAACAAGATTGGACAAAAGTTGCCCCACAACATCGGCACAAGAAACCCACTTCATCACACAGGTGTGTACAAAATTGAATGTTTGGACTGTGACTGCTTCTACATAGGCCAGACAGGCAGATCATTTGAGATTAGGTTCAAGGAACACATGGCAGCACTAAAAAACAAAAAATACCACACATCAGCAATAGCTACCCACCTGCATGATACAAAATACCATGTTGACAACACAAGTATTAGTGTTCTACACATCCAGCCAAAAGGCAGAAAACTAGACATCCTTGAAACACTCCAAATATACATACACCAAATGAAACAACCAGAATCCATCTTAAATGACAAAAATGACAATATTTACAATAGTATCATCTCTGTTTTCAGCAACCGCCTACACTCTTAAAAATGCACTCACATTCACACACACACACACACACACACACACACACACACACACACACACACACACACACCTAATTTTTACCATAAATATTGACAGCTGCCAAGAGCACAAGAGTTTGACCTCATTCACAGATAATTCATCACACCAACAGCTTGTACCCCTTGTCAGCTTAAAACTGTATGTACATCAACTACTGCCACAAATGTATATCTATCTGCATATTTTATAGCATTAACCAATGTATTACCCCAACCTTTAGGCAGCTAATATATGCAACATGTAATCTTAAAGACTCCTTACTATGTAAATGTTTGCCCTCATATAATCACTCTTTCCTCTCTTCTCCTTCTGCCTCCAGCCCCTCACATCTGTTTATTAATCCGAATCAAAGAGTGTCAGCTATGTATGATTTTACTGCTGTAGCCAATATGATCATTGTAATTTAAGTCTGCAACATTTCATCTAACTGTTATCAACAAGCACGAAGTTTAAGCCATTTTAACATTTCACCTGATTGTATAAACGAGTACGAATGATCAGCTGTTTTAACTTGTCAAAAGTGGATTTATATACAACCTGAAGTACACACACATATATTCGACACCTCAGAACAAACACCTCCAAATGTTTAAAACAATTATTCTGTAATAATTTTGTTACGATGTATATTCTTTGCACTTTGCGATTATGTGTTTTCTTCTGCTATACGAACCTTGCACCCAGCTGATTCCAGACGCCATATTTGTTTACAAATGTGGCAGTATACATGTGATGTGTTACGACAGCAAAAGGAACCTGTGACCACTGAAGGTACTCTAGTTTACTTATTTAATGTTTACCATTAGATATCAGTTTAATTTTTTGTCAAAAGTAATCCTAAACCATATTATGAAATAATGTCTTGTTTCTCCACTAGGCAGTGCCACAAGTTCCTCCAAAAATCGTAACACAACACACACACAAATGTAATACTTACTAATGTAAATCCACCTGATGATGGAGGTTTAAACCTTCGAAACGCGTCGTGGAAATAAATAAAACGGTGACTGGTAACAATGAACTTGTTGTTTCATTCGATACTTTAAGTGTCTCATTTCCTAATCTAATTCCCTCAGCATCAACCGACTTAATTCGACTACATTCCATTAGCCTCGTTTTGCTTTTGTTGATGTTCATCTTATACCCTCCTTTCAAGATACTGTCCATTCCGTTCAACTGCTCATCCAAGTCCTTTGCTATCTCTGACAGAATTACCCCTCCGTTGTGGTTGCACCTACGGTACGGCTATCTGTATCGTTGAGGCACGCAAGCCTCCCCACCAACGGTAAGCCATGGTTCATGGGGGGGGGGGGGGATGTACTTGAGGACAGTATTATGGAAATGGAAGAGGATGTAGATGAAGATGAAGTGGGAGATATGATACTGCTTGTGTGCTCCATAACAGTTTAAATACCTGTCATATTGTGGGATGAATTTGAACATACTCTCCTGGTAAAAACCCTGTCCTTGCGCGTTCAGCCACATTGTCGCGAAGGGTTTCACCTCCTTGTCTGAAGAGAATCGTTGGACTCCTACGTCCTCAATCAAGTGAGGAAAAGGTGGAAAAGGTGGAAGTCGCTTGGAACAAGGTCCGCGCTGTAGGAAGGGTGGCCGGTGAGAAGTCCTGGCCAGTTCCTCCGGATGCCTTCACACAGTTGTGTCAAGCTCTCGCAGTCACTGTCTTCCCTCTTTCCAACAACTTGACAAGTATGACACCCGCGCTGTCTCTAAACATTGTAACCGTCACCTTCCCGGCAAATGGAGTCACCTTAAACATCTCCGGCTTTGCAAGGAGAGTGTTTCCACTCCACAGCTGGAGGTGTAGTGATGGGCCCATGTTTCGCCACCCGTGACAGTGCACTCCGTTTTCAGGCCACGAGTGGCCTGCCGGGACCATCCGACCGCCGTGTCATCCTCGGTTGAGGATGCGAATAGGAGGGGCGTAGGGTCAGCACACCGCTCTCCCGGTCGTAAGATGGTATTCTTGACCGAAGCCGCTACTATTCGGTCGAGTAGCTCCTCAATTGGCATCACGAGGCAGAGTGCACCCCGAAAAATGGCAACAGCGCATGGCGGCCTGGATGGTCACCCATCCAAGTGCCGACCACGCCTGGTGGCACTTAACTTCGATGATCTCACGGGAACCAGTGTATTCACTGCGGCAAGGCCCATTCAGATAGTGAAGGGAGACGAAAATTTAATAGTCATGGGTGACTGGAATTCGACAGTAGGAAAAGGAAGAGAAGGAAACGTAGTAGGTGAATATGGAATGGGGCTAAGGAATGAAAGAGGAAGCCGCCTGGCAGAATTCTGCACAAAGCATTACTTAATCATAGCTAACACTTGGTTCAAGAATCATGAAAGAACGTTGATACATGGAAGAAGCCTGGAGATACTGGAAGGTTTCAGATAGATGATATAATGGTAAGACAGAGATTTAGGAACCAGGTTTTAAATTGTAAGACATTTCCAGGGGCAGATGTGGACTCTTGACCACAATCTATTGGTAAAGAACTGTAGATTAAAACTGAAGAAACTGAAAAAGATGGGAATTTAAGGAGATGGGACCTGGATAAACTGACAGAACCAGAGGTTGTAGAAAGTTTCAGGGAGAGCATTAGGGAACAATTGACAAGAATGGGGGAAAGAAATACAGTAGAAGAAGAATGGATAGCTTTGAGAGATGGAACAGTGAAGGCAACTGAGGATCAAGTAGCCTTTTTCCGACCCGTGACAGTGCGGCGAAGAAAACCGTTTCCTTCTGTGTATATCTGTTGTGAAAGTTACAGACTTGCCCCCATGGGCTTCCCCTTGTTTTGGTTGGGCAGATTTCGTGGAACTCATCGGGAACAAACTTTTGGTATTGCAGAAGATTGTGAACTATGTGAACGCTTCCGAACGACAGTCCCAATTCTACCGCCATATTCCGTAAAGTCATCCTCCTGCTGTCCTGAACCAGCTCCTCCCCGCGAGTTGTGTTCAAATCTGTTGCCGTGCTCGGTCGGCCAGTGCGATCCTCGTCGGAGACGTTTTCTCTACCGGCCGCATATACTTTCGTCTCCATTTTGCGTCATACTGAAGAGGTATAACAGTCTTCCCGTAAGCCTATAACAGCTGCCGGTAAATTCTAGCCACGCTTACGTGTTTAGCCCACAGAAATCGAGTAACTGAACAGATTTCTTGGCGAGACTAGTTTTCCAAATGAGTCGCCATTTGTGTTTACCTACAATTTCCGTTGTAGGAGGCGGGTGGCTGAAACTCTTCACAGCTGAGAGCCGCATACATTAGTTACCGCACACAGTTAATTTCTCTACAACAGACTCAACTCCAGTAATGTCGGCCTGCTGTGGACCCATGCACAAAGAAGACTGTTGTAACTAAACCGTTTCTGATTAGTGCAGTCATCTCACTGTCGTTTCTCTTGACTTGCCTCTCGTATTCCGACTGTACAGTATCTCTCACGACTGACCAACAGAAATCTGCCAGCTTAACCTTCTCCATCTGCCTTGGCAGCGTTCTTTCTGCCTCGCCAGCTGAGTGGTCCAGCGTCTCGTCACATCCCATTGGCGTCCGCGGCCAGGATCCACGCACTCCTAAGCCGTCCTCACACGGGACGCGTTTCTCTTTGTTAAGCATGCCAGACGTGGCCTACATCGTGATTGGTACACGCTTAGAAACTAGCTGGTGCGTCACACGGAACGTGAAGTGCTCCTCCTCATAATCCACGACCGCAGCGCTCTCAAACGGCGGTAGTCCGCTGCATCTGGCTCGAAAATCATGAAGTATGTTTACGAAAATGGAAGCGCATAAAATTGCTGTGTTATCTCTATCAAAACGCATACTGTCCTTTTATGCTAGCCATATTGTCCTGTCTGTAGCATATGTAAATAAAAACTACAGCCGGCCGCTGTGGGCGAGTAATTCTAGGCGCTTCAGTCCGGAACCGCGCTGCTGCTACGTTCGCAGGTTAGAATACTACCTCGGGAATGGATGTGTGTGACGTCCTTAGGTTAGTTAGGTTTAAGTTGTTTTAAGTTTAGGGGACTGATGCCCTCAGATATTAAGTCCCATAGTGCTTAGAGCCATTAAAAAAGAACAAAAAAAAAAAAAAAAAGAAAAGAAAACCTACAATATTCATGAAGAGAACATAAGGCGAAAAGAAAAGTACCATTTCCACCCAGTAAAGACATCAGCATTTAAATGAGATACAAATTTAGAATAGTCTTCCACACAATATAACCATTAATTCCATCATTCTCACTTTTTGGTAAAACCCTAAGGTCATTCTTACTAGATCGCTGCTTCTATTCAGTAGCGGAATGTTTAGAACTTGTGAAATACAAAGACTTTAAACAAGGAAGTGCAAAATATTCTGTTTCAAGTAGTGAGATCTCTCTCGTACTCGCATACAAAACCAAAATAATACGACTATTTATTTACTGCAATACTACTGTCAAATTTTTCAGTGCCTCGTGTAACTCTCTCTCTCTCTGTCTGTGTGTGTGTGTGTTCACAAAATCGAAGAAACTCACTACTAAGAGAAAGCGCTGTACATAACACTGAATATTACAGAAAATTCTTCTACTACATTACTAGAAAACGCGAGTGTGAATAGGAAAATTTTGAATATAGCAAGACGCGAACAAACTCCTTTCGACTGCGTTATCTCCGCGTCTCTGTCCACTACACTACGGCTAACATACGACCCAAGTCTTCCATCTTACGATCCTCGGAAGGCCTGAAATGGCGATATCTCATTAACTGACATTTAATTAAAACAAATCGCACAAATAACATTGCGTTTTGGAGAGATCCTCGAAGTGCTGGTGTTTTGGAACAGCATGTATTCATAGGACGTAAGTTATAACATAACATCCACGAAATATGGGGTTCAACCGAAAACGACTAAATCCAGTATGGCGTCTCCCAAGTATCCTTGTGACGCAGAAGGTGATCTTGCGTTCCACTGGCAATGTTGCTTCACACGAAGCAAAAATTTAACTTGTCTTACTAAATCTTTCACACGACTGAATGCTTCGAAACGTGAAATTTCACGCTGTGAAGTCTCAAAACCTGACCAGCCAATTAGCGATATTCGTCTCGCGAGATAAATTGCACGACGTGTTGCTCTGTAGACGTACTCGGATTCGTTTGTTGGTGGATCACAACACGGAGAGAGTCAACACGGATAAGACGATTACTGCAGCACGTGAATTCTTCCACCACTGCAAAAATCCAACAGTCGAAAGGACCTAAACAACGGCATGTCCAGGGTGAAGTCAAAGGATACAGTGTGATTCATCGAAAGAGTCGCATATCTTCGAGAATAAACTGGCCAGAGAGACTGCGAAGTCTAGTACCTTGACAGAACATGTCTCACGAGGTTTTGAAGATATAGTGAGGCTGGAAACCCTAATAAAGAATGAATGCGATATGGAGAGAGCCAAACAGGCATAGGACGTTTTGCTACTTTAGTGAGGCACTAGTGGTGTGTCAAGGGAAGATGGTGTGTCAAGGGGAGACAGTCTTTTTTAGAAAGAAAACAAGTCGAGGAAGTCAAGCCACGTAACATCGGCCGATAATTAGAGAAGATTCATCAGCTTCCAAACAGTTAATTATTCAAGTAACATGTACCGTCCTATTTCTTCTGCTATGCCTGTGCCATCGGCTATTTCATACCCTTTTAATCACACACTTCTTCCTTGTTTTCGTATGTGACTGCAGTTTTTGGACGTATGTCACATGGATAAACGTAAAGAGCAGTACAGTCACGCTCGAATTCAGCTGCCTCTTTCTAAATCGCCGACAATGAAGAGGGAGGCTCCTTACAGATCCTCACCAGCATCGGATCAATTTCAGTTGACGATGAGCTACACAAAACAAAGAATTTTACGACGTGATAGTGTTCCAGTTTAATTCTATTTGGGGACAAAGGACTCATAACAGGAACACTTTAAAAGACGACCGGAATGTGGCCTACCTTGACGCACGGAATTCCTTAGGCATACTGAAGAATTGAGCAAGCAGTAAAGGAAACAAAAGAAAAATTCGGAGTAGGTATTAAAATTCATGGACAAGAAGTAAAAACTTTGAGGTTCGCCAATGACATTGTAATTCTGTCAGAGACAGCAAAGGACTTGGAAGAGCAGTTGAACGGAATGGTCAGTGTCTTGAAAGGAGGATATAAGATGAACATCAACAAAAGCAAAACGAGGATAATGGAATGTAGTCAAATTAAATCGGGTGATGCTGAGGGAATTAGATTAGGGAATGAGACACTTAAAGTAGTGAAGGAGTTTTGCTATTTAGGGAGTAAAATAACTGATGATGGTCGAAGTAGAGAGGATATAAAATGTAGACTGGCAATGGCAAGGAAATCGTTTCTGAAGAAGAGAAATTTGTTAACGTCGAGTATAGATTTAAGTGTCAGGAAGTCGTTTCTGAAAGTATTTGTATGGAGTGTAGCCATGTATGGAAGTGAAACATGGACAATAACTAGTTTGGACAAGAAGAGAATAGAAGCTTTCGAAATGTGGTGCTACAGAAGAATGCTGAAGATAAGGTGGGTAGATCACGTAACTAATGAGGAGGTATTGAATAGGATTGGGGAGAGGAGAAGTTTGTGGCACAACTTGACTAGAAGAAGGGATCGGTTGGTAGGACATGTTTTGAGGCATCAAGGGATCACAAATTTAGCATTGGAGGGCAGTGTGGAGGGTAAAAATCGTAGAGGGAGACCAAGAGATGAATACACTAAGCAGATTCAGAAGGATGTAGGTTGCAGTAGGTACTGGGAGATGAAGAAGCTTGCACAGGATAGAGTAGCATGGAGAGCTGCATCAAACCAGTCTCAGGACTGAAGACCACAACAACAACTGAAGAATACAATACATTTGATTCTACATGTATATTTAGCCGCCTGGAAACTGAGAGGTCGTGGGATAAAATCTCTGTACGACAATGAATGTTTTCAGTTCCCCTTTAATACAGCCTCCACTTCTCAAAGATATGATGAGTCGTCTGGAACGACCCATGGTTCGGATTCCATGCAAATGTGCAGGTCCCCTTTATCCTGATGGATAACTGGAGGAGGTTACGGATACGCAAGTCGCCATTGTCGCGTCCAATTGGATATCTAGGACCCGTCCCTTGAGCGACACGAATTATTAATTGTTCCAGACGCATTCCACACAATTTGATTGAGGCTCAAAAATATGGCTTTGTTGATTAGGATAAGGTAACTATCAAAAATTTGATTGAGAAAATGTAGAATCAATGTACAACATGGTAACACGAGCCGCAACATGGATATATTCGTCAGAGCTGGAAAACAACCGTTTAGCTGTTCGAAGATGAACCGGTAACAATAAAAACGCGATTCGCTCGCGGAACACTTCGAAGAAAACAATCACTTGGTTCTTTGGTTATAATGGACATGTCGTAGCAGTGCTTTAGGCGGCCGATGGAGTGATAATACCGAATGGCATAGAATGGACTTTCAAAGAGCAAGTTACACATTACCATGCCAAACCAAGTGATTTTATTGAATGCTGCATTATACTTCAAAGTGACACATATGCGTGACAGTACAGGGTGCCCATAAAGTCCCTTTACAACTTCAAAATTTTATTACAACTGCAGTTGCTGAAATATCTTAACAAAATTCTTTTATTGTAATCACTGTTTACTAAAGTTTTTATATATACTAAAATTTTGTGTCTGAGATACTCTGTCGATGGAAGGAACTGAATCTCTATAAAATGGCAACTCCTCAAGAGAAGGCACAATGTGTGTCCTGGTTTATTGCGACAAAATCGGACTTCAGACTCAACGAAACTTCAGAACGGAATATGGAAGAGATCCACCATCGTGCCCTTCAATCTGTGCATGACACAAAAAATTTATGGAGACAGGGGCAGTGTCGGATAAAGGGAGGAGCGGGCGACCAAGAACATCCGAGGAAAACATCGATCGCGTATTAAACGTCTTCACTCGTTCATCTACGAAGTCCATCCGCACTGCTGCCATACAGTTGCAACTACTACGTTCAACTGTGCATAAGGTCCTCCACAAGAACTTACAGTTGTACGTTTGCAAAGTGCCTCTGTTACAAACATTTGAGCCAAATGACAAGCCAAAACGGACAGAGTTTGCACTCAACATGTTGGAACGCCTTTCGGAGGATGAAGCATTCCTTAAACGAGTTTGTTTCAGTGACGAGGCAACTTTTCATGTTTCTGGGACGTTAAACAGACACAATGTGAGAATCTGGGGATCTGAACACCCCCATGTGACTAGGGAGCTTCACCGGGATAGTCCAAAAGTGAATGTGTGGTGTGGAATCATGTGCAACAGAACAATTGGTCCATTTTTCTTCAACGAGTCAACAATTACTGCAGATGTTTACCTCGACCTTCTGACCGAATATGAAGCACCACAATTGATTGGCTTACAACCAACTATCATTTTCCAGCAAGATGCACCACCATATTGGGGACTGCATGTTCGTCGGTTCCTAAATGAAACATTTCCAAGCAGATGCATTGCGAGGGATGGCCCAATTCCCTCGCCACCGCGTTCGCCAGATATCACTCCCTCGGACTTTTTTTTTATAGGGGCATGTAAAAGATATGGTGTATCAAACACAGGTACGGGACATTACAGACTTGAAGCAAAGGATTCGTAATGCCATTGCCACCATTGATGACGCTATGCTACAGCGTGCATAAAGGTCTACTAAACACAATTTAAAAAAAATTATAAACACTGCCGTTGTAATAAAATTTTGAACGTGTAAAGGGACTTTATGAACACCCTGTATTTCTCAACATAATCATCAAGTCCCTGGCTGCGCGGGATTACCCGAGCGGTCTAAGGCGCAGCAGTCATGGACTGTGCGGCTGGCCCCGACGGAGGTTCGAGTACTCCCTCGGACATGGGTTGTGTTTGTCCTTAGGATAATTTAGGTTAAGTAGTGTGTAAGCTTAGGGACTGATGACCTTAGCAGTTAAGTCCCATAAGATTTCACACACATTTTTGAACCAAGTCCCTGTATACAGCGGTCAGAACGTTCTGTCAATCATTCAGTTCCTCGACGATAGAAATCCGCCATTTTGTCCCGGAGACATTCGAGAACAACGTCAATGTTCTCGACGTTCGAAAATTTCTTTCCCGCAGCTGTTCTTTCAGCTGGCGGAAAAGACGGAAATCGCACGGTTCAAGATGTGGACTGTATGGCGAATGCTTGCAAACTTCCCATCGAAAACTCTGAAGCAAAACCCGTGTTGTGCACGCCGTGTTGGAGTGTTGTAATGCTTTTTCTCTATGCCGTTGTGCAGCATTGTCAGTGTTGTGTAGAACTAGTGAGCATTAATAGTTGTGACATTTATCGTAAACTCTTTACACACAATCCTCCACAGTCAAAAAACACGATAGCCATGACCTTAACTGGTGATGGCGCAATTTTGCGTTTCTTTCACGGAGAAGGTGATCTATCTCCATTACATAGATTTCCTCTCCGTTGTGGGTGTGAGATGATGGACACACGTAAAAAGGGCTGAAATGGTGCGACTTACGAAATCATAGCCTTCCACGGAGCAACGCTATGAAACGCTATGAAACTTGTGCATTTATGCGCATGTCACAGTGGTCGCGAAACTCAGGGTGAGGACAATTTCCGATACTGCAGACGGTCTCGTATGATGGAAGGAGCACTGCCTAATGAGATGAGCATTTACTGTGCAGTGACGGCGACCGTCACTCTACGATTACTGTGAAATACTTCCTTGATTGCCCGGACGTCGTCTTCTGTGGCCGATGTCTATAGCCTTACTTCCCGAACTGCATCACCCACACCTGTGCGACCTTGGTCAAATTGTTGGCACTATTTCGTTGCGGCTGGACGCGACACTGCATTTGGTCCATATACTGCTGATCCATATACTGCCAAAATTTTGCCCACAAGGGTCGTTAGTGTCCTGCGTACTTCAACTCTGGAGAATGTTTCCAATTTCCGCGCCATTTCTCTCGCACAGGAAGACCGCACTGCAGTTCCTTCTCTAAATCCTCGCACAAACGAAAAAATGGCTGACATCGAAATAAGTGTCTAAGGAATAGAAAAGCAACTGGAATCACTCAACAGAGGAAAGTCCACTGGACCTGACGGGATACCAATTCGATTCTACACAGAGTACGCGAAAGAACTTGCCCCCCTTCTAACAGCCGTGTACCGCAAGTCTCTAGAGGAGCGGAAGGTTCCAAATGATTGGAAAAGAGCACAGGTAGTCCCAGTCTTCAAGAAGGGTCGTCGAGCAGATGCGCAAAACTATAGACCTATATCTCTGACGTCGATCTGTTGTAGAATTTTAGAAAATGTTTTTTTGCTCGAGTATCATCTCGTTTTTGGAAACCCAGAATCTACTATGTAGGAATCAACATGGATTCCGGAAACAGCGATCGTGTGAGACCCAACTCGCTTTATTTGTTCATGAGACACAGAAAATATTAGATACAGGCTCCCAGGTAGATATTATTTTTCTTGACTTCCGGAAGGCGTTCGATACAGTTCCGCACTGTCGCCTGATAAACGAAGTAAGAGCCAACGGAATATCAGACCAGCTGTGTGGCTGGATTGAAGCGTTTTTAGCAAACAGAACACAGCATGTTGTTATCAATGGAGAGACGTCTACAGACGTTAAAGTAACCTCTGGCGTGCCACAGGGGAGTGTTATGGGACCATTGCTTTTCACAATATATATAAATGACCTAGTAGATAGTGTCAGAAGTTCCATGCGGCTTTTCGCGGATGATGCTGTAGTATACAGAGAAGTTGCAGCATTAGAAAATTGTAGCGAAATGCAGGAAGATCTGCAGCGGATAGGCACTTGGTGCAGGGAGTGGCAACTGTCCCCTAACATAGACAAATGTAATGTATTGCGAATACATAGAAAGAAGGATCCTTTATTGTATGATTATATGATAGCGGAACAAACACTGGTAGCAGTTACTTCTGTAAAATATCTGGGAGTATGCGTGCGGAACGACGTGAAGTGGAATGATCATATAAAATTAATTGTTGGTAAGGCGGGTACCAGGTTGAGATTCATTGGGAGAGTGCTTAGAAAATGTAGTCCATCAACAAAGGAGGTGGCTTACAAAACACTCGTTCGACCTATACTTGAGTATTGCTCATCAGTGTGGGATCCGTACCAGATCGGGTTGACGGAGGAGATAGAGAAGATCCAAAGAAGAGCGGCGCGTTTCGTCACAGGGTTATTTGGTAACCGTGATAGAGTTACGGAGATGTTTAATAAACTCAAGTGGCAGACTCTGCAAGAGAGGCGCTCTGCATCGCGGTGTAGATTGCTCGCCAGGTTTCGAGAGGGTGCGTTTCTGGATGAGGTATCGAATATATTGCTTCCCCCTCCCGAGGAGATCACGAATGTAAAATTAGAGAGATTAGAGCGCGCACGGAGGCTTTCAGACAGTCGTTCTTCCCGCGAACCATACGCGACTGGAAAAGGAAAAGGAGGTAATGACAGTGGCACGTAAAGTGCCCTCCGCCACACACCGTTGGGTGGCTTGCGGAGTATAAATGTAGATGTAGAAGTAGGGCTGTTGATATCTTTAACAATATCGGGAGGCCGATATGTCGACATTTAAAAAGGTGTCATCAGCGGTCTCTGTATATCGAGAAAAAGGATGGATAAATAGACAGAGAAGGTATCAACGTACCGGCCCATAAAAATATCGGCTTCACATTGTAAATATACTGCTGGTTTTAGAGCTGTATATCTAGTAAGTATTGCCGGTCGAAGTGGCCGCGCGGTTCTGGCGCTGCAGTCTGGAACCGCGAGACCGCTACGGTCGCAGGTTCGAATCCTGCCTCGGGTAAGGATGTGTGTGATGTCCTTAGGTTAGTTAGGTTTAACTAGTTCTAAGTTCTAGGGGACTAATGACCTCAGCAGTTGAGTCCCATAGTGCTCAGAGCCATTTGAACCATTTTAGTAAGTATTAACTTATTATTACATGTTCTGTACATCAACAAACAGGCAGCCTGCCTATCCCTCTTGAGCAAGAATTGAAAGAAAACCGATGCACGTTCACGCTTGGCGATAACCACTTTGCTAGCAATGGTAAGTACCACAATAAATGGTGACCGATGGGTTCGTCGTTCGGTTTCGTCACATATCGGGTTTACCCGGAACACTTCACATCGATTTCCCTGTGTGTGGTTTTTTTTTTTCTCCTCAATATCTGCCAACGCAAGCGACCTAGCAGTTGCAGTGCCATAGCTGCGTGGTAAAGCCGAACGTTGCAGTTCCCATTGGCAGCGCCAAGCACCGATTACGTCAGCATATTCCCTCACATGTTCCGCCCACCGAAAAACCAATCTTGTCATTTAGATTTTTGTTGGTCATTCTCAGCAACTGTTTTTGAAGAATGCCAGTGTGAAGAAATAACACACTAGCAGCGTTAAAATTGCTATTTCGCCACATTGGAAATCTTGTTATTCCATTCACACTGCCACTCCCCCAGTGCAATCGGACTTCTTCTTTTGTGCCACATATACTTGCTTCACACAGACAAAGAGAAAGATTGGACATGCTGAAAGCTCAAAAATTCGAGACTCCTTCACACAATGAAAGAAAAATTATGTTCTACTGCAATTTCAAAAGAACAACTTCAAGTATGTATCGAAAATTGTGAAAAAAAAAACATCAAACAAAAATATCGGCACTCGATATTGCCATTTTGATTTCGATATATCAGGGGAGACAATATCGCCGATATTTATTGATATTACTTGGAAAAAATTTCGATGTATCAATATTTTATCAACCGTCGTACTAGTGATGCACTCGTTATCCGAACGGCAGCACAATTGTGTCTGCAGGAAACCCAGAACGTGTACTCTCCTCTGCCAAAGCACTACTCTCGTTGCGCAATGGTTTTCACTTGGGATGAAATGTACGAAATTTTTTAAAAGTATATTCGCATAGCTATTTGATTCCACAAGTCATCCAGAAAACCAGGAAAAACAATCGAAAACTTCGAATCGTTTCTCTTCGTGACAAGACCAGCTGTGTTGCATAGAATATCAAGGAATCGATTATTCGATAGAGGGAAACAAAAACAAAAAAAACCAAAAAAAAACAAAAAAAACCGAATTGACGACTCATTAACCGTATTTCTTCGACGCACGACTTAACGACTCATTTTTGTTCGCTTATGTCAAACAAAAAACTGCGAGGAAAGGGATTTTCGTCCCCTTAGTATCCGGTTAAACCAAATTTTTGAGGTGCCATCATCAGATTGGAAACAATTTTCCAGAATTGATTGCAACGCATGCTAATATGTATAAATTTTAAAGGTGGACATTTTAAGAAACAGTTGTTTATTTATCGTCTGGCTTTTTACACACAATGAAAAATTACATAGAATGTAGAGCATAATAAATACATACGATATAAAACGATATAAATGAACATGATGAGCACTTGCGTAATTTATGGTTCCGCACCTCAATCAATAAAAACACAACATCTATAGGATCACTTTGGTACCCGTCTGTCTTTCTGTCTCGTAAGATATCTTTTTCTCAGAAACGGGTTGATGTATCAAGATGAAATGAATGTTAAAAACTAAGGTCTACGGTCCCTGGCAGTGTAACAAATTTAAGCTTTTTATGATTGACGGCATATTATTATTTAATTGGCTGGTCCAGTTTGAGTGGTTCGTAAGGTTTTGTACTCATCTTCATCAATGACACTTGGTGATTTAGTTTGTGATCGTCGAGAGCGGAGTCTTTTTATGATTTTCATCATCAATATCTCGACGGATCTCGTACTATCCACGATCTTTTTGCACTGGATCGTGAAAACATTTATGCAACGCAACTGAGAACGTGGAATGTGGATTAGTATCGGTAGCCATTTCGTAGGTGTTGATTTGATAGCAACTGAAATCATTCTCATGGTGTTATTCAATTGTATGTCTAATTTTTTTGTGCATGTGGGCTGTTTAGCCAAACTGGGCCACAATATTCAGTGGTTGAGAAGACAAGGCTCAGCTCAGAGCAGAGGAAAGTGTGGTTGATGCCGATGCTCTCCAGATTGTATCACATAGCTTTTGGACGATGTTGTTGCTTGTTTTCAGTTCTTCAATTAAGGAACAGTAAAGCGGTTTGTTTGCCTTTCATATTATTTGTAAAAAAAATAAAAAAAAAAGGTTAAATGTGGCTTTCGTATCAATGTGATATCTGTACCGGATATCTCATTAATCACATTTGTGTGGTAAAAATGCGCCATTTAATGAGGTACTATTATTTTATTTATCGTATGGCAGTACATACACAACGATTACACAATTGCTACATGTCAACATTCGAACACAGCTCTCCAGCGTAAAATAACACAAATGACAGCAGCTATATATCAAGGTCTTTTATGTATTCTTTCACAACCATTCGTCGCTGTCAGGAAATCTTCGAAAGAAGACATGTTGATACAACATGAGCAACTACCTTTCGTTCCACACCACAGTCACACGAAGTTGAAGGAAAATCTGCCCCACTTCCGTTGAGTGTCTGCACGTCTTCCATGGCCCTTTCGGTCGCAGAGCAGTTCGGGCATAGTTGAGGCAATTTTTGTTGCCAGCAGCTTAAGATCTCTAGATCGGTTGCTAGGATTTTTTCAGTTGTTTTAAAAGTTTTGTATTGTATAGCTATTGCTCAGTCGTCCGCGTAGCCAAACCTTCCGGAGTGTGTTGGGGGAATTAGATACATATAAATCAAACAAGAGAGGAGCAAATACAGATCCCTGTGGTAGGTCATTATTCAATACATTTGGACAGCTAATATCTTTTCCTGCAGTTACAGTAACGCCATCCGGACTAACATGTTGTCAGTTAGTTTTGTTGTCCACCTGCATGGGACGAGTTGTAACATTTTATAAAGCAATCCATGCCTCCGTACTGTGTCATATGCTGCACTTAGAACAACGAAAGCAACTTATGTTTTCTGCTACATTTGGTATCGCGCTAAAGATAAGACTGGTAGCTGTACTGTGAAATGCACCTTTGAATGACCGAGATTCTCGCTCTGTCTGCAGGATGCTGATTAGCGCACGGCCGTCCTGGTGGGAATCCATCTTGCGCAATGGGAAGATTCTGAAAGATCACTGAACTAATCCAATTGCACAGAAATCTTTCAAGGAACTTACAAACAGTGCTCAACAGTACCATTGGGCGATAGTTCATCTAATTGCTGTTATGATCCGAAATTACTTCGCTGATTTGGTTGGTTGGTTTGGGGAAGGAGACCAGACAGCGTGGTCATCGGTCTCATCGGATTAGGGAAGGATGGGGAAGGAAGTCGGCCGTGCCCTTTCAGAGGAACCATCCCGGCATTTGCCTGGAGCGATTTAGGGAAATCACGGAAAACCTAAATCAGTATGGCCGGACGCGGGATTGAACCGTCGTCCTCCCGAATGCGAGTCCAGTGTCGACCACTGCGCCACCTCGCTCGGTTTAATTCGCTGAACGCGAATTGCTTCACATCAAGTGAGTTAGGTATAGATCTACTAACCAAAATTGACATATGATAATTTGTGCCAGACGGGGACTCGAACCTGGATTACCTCCTTATCGCGAGCGGTCGCCTTAACCACTCAAGCTATCTGAGCTCGCTCTCCAGACCTCTTCAGGACGAAAGTTTGCATCAGTTCAGGGAGCGTGCACGGATGGTCGAGGTGTTTAAGGGGGCCGCTCGCGATAGGAGGGAAACCCGGGTTCGAGGCCCAGTCTGGAACAAATTTTCATATGTTACTACTGGGTAGTGCAGCTATACCTAATACAGCTGATGTGAAGCAATTCGCAATTCGAAATTCGCAATTCGCATTAATTTCGAATTGTTTCGTACGTCTGTGGGCCGTCAACCGTGACTGTTCTTTCAGACAAGAGTGTAGTGACGTTCTGCCCGCTGGGGCAGTTCCTCTCAAGGGAACCTCCCCTCCCATCACACTCAGATTTGGTTCCCCTCGCATCCCACTCAGATGTAGTGGTAAGATAGCTCATTGGATAGCCCAGAGGCGGGCAAACGTTGCACGCGGCTCGTGAGCGCACAGCGCTGCACGTGTGCTGCTCGCGTGCAATCGTCGAATGGGGCACTGGCGACAGCCGGCACGTTGCGGCAGTGTAGTACAAAGCTAAGCCGCGGACGTTGATGCGAAGCGACCACTACGTAGTGAACCTTGTATTTGAAGAACCGGAAAATGCAGAGTGAATCAAGGAAACGGAGACGTGGAGATTTAATATCTTTTAAAAAGTAATGGGAGAATCATTTTTTCTTTGTGAAAGACGTGAAAATTCGAAATGTTTAATATGTGACAGTATTCTCCCTGGTCAGCGGAAGTTTAGTATTAAAGGCCATTATAATAAATTTCACAAGGACGAGTACAATTTATTGTCGCATTCTGAGCGGATGGGGAAATTGACTGAGCTTAAGAAGAGCGACCTGACGATATTAGATGCATCTGTCCTAGTTGCCGTTGTCTCGAGAGATCTGCGACTTTCTCTCGTCATGTCTCTCATCTACCTGATTTAACATTTTATGGAGCACTGTTTTCAATTTTGCAGGACGACAACAATAATAGCCCAGCGGTACGTGCAAGCTATAAAATTGCGCTTAATATAGTGAGTGCTAGAAAACCATTTGCTGAATTAATAAGCCTCGGTTAAGAGCAAACATAAGTGATGAAAATTTACGTAACTGTTTGCGTTTGTCTGTATGCAGAAATTTTGTTCCAGATATTAAACGTATTGTGAACTCCACCTGTGATAATTAAATAAAACGTATCGTAGTTAATAGGTACTCTTTCAAACCATGATTTATTTCAAGCACTCCTGCTAACCTTATTCCGTCATTCAATAAAGCAAGCTAGAAAAACAAAACGCATTACAGAGGAAGGAGTGGACAGAAGGTATGGTGGGGAGGGGAGGTAAGCGGGTGGCCAGCTTGCCCCTGTGTGCACGCGGAACACCTGTTAACTGCACGCGTGCAAGTGCATCGCACACGTGCAGGATTCCTGCCCGCCCCTGGGATTGCCCGTCAACAACTGAACACAGATCAAACACCGAAACAGGAAGATGGTGTACTGAACTATGAGAAAAAAGCAAAATACAAACAGTGAACGGTCCAAGCTTAACAAGTGAGTAAAGTGCTACAGCCATCAAGCCACTTGAACGGATGTCATGGGACGTCCGCTCCCAAAGAGGCGCAAAGAATAAAATGAGATAAAAAAAAGTGATCACGGTGTTTAACTGCCAAGCGGGCGATCTGGCTTCTAAACCCCAACGTGCCTTTTATTTTCTTTCACAGTTTATGAACTGACCGTGCGGTCATTGAAATGTTTGTTCATTTTCCGTAGTCTTGGCAGCTGTCATACTACACATTGGTTATAGAACATAAATGACGTGGAAAGAATAAATTACCCCCGCAAGTAAGTGTGATGAATAGTGAGAGCAGACGAGATACGCCGGCCGGTGTGGCCGTGCGGTTCCAGGCGATTCAGTCTGGAACCGCGTGACCGCTACGGTCGCAGGTTCGAATCCTGCCTCGGGCATGGATGTGTGTGATGTCCTTAGGTTAGTTAGGTTTAAGTAGTTCTAAGTTCTAGGGGACTGATGACCACAGATGTTAAGTCCCGTAGTGCTCAGAGCCATTTGAACCCCAGACGAGATACGACATAGACGTCGCACGGAATGAAAACAACAAATAAACGGATGTGAAATATGTTGCTACAAAAAAATTCAGCAGTCAAAACTCCCAAAACGGAACACAAGTTCAAAAACGATAATAACAAATGTTTCAACAGAGCGCGGGGAAACTGTGTGATTGTGAAACTGTTGAGTTCATTTGTTGCAGCTTATATGACAAACTATTTTGATTTCGTATTTTCCTTGGGAGTGTTCACATTCATACTAACACCTAAATCGGACCAGGAGGCATACATCACTCACTCACCGAGCGAGGTGGCGCAGTGGATAGCACACTGGACTCGCATTCGGGAGGACGACGGTTCAGTCCTGCGTCCGGCCATCCTGATTTATGTTTTCCGTGACTGATTTCCCTAAATCGCTTCTGGCAACTGCCGGGATGGCTCCCCTGACAGTGCACGGCCGACTTCCTTCCCCACCCTTCCCTAATCAGATGAGACCGATGACCTCGCTCTTTGGTCTCTTCCCCCAAATCAACCCAACCCCTCTCACTCACCAGGCGTATAGTTTCGGCCTTATAATATGTCTCACTCACTCACCAAGCATACAATTTAGGTCTTATCATATGACATACGCATTGTCGCTAATGCCGTGTATGACACGCCAGACGTGTTTTCTGGTGGAGGATTCGGTTGGCTTGTCGCCTTGTCTTCGAAGCAGCAAAGCCTTGCGGTTCCATTCGCAAGTCACTTTCTTTCGGTTGCTAATAGAGTAGTTGTGCAGAATCAACTTTCATTACAGGTATCTTGCTTACACCTCGCTGTTGCAAACGATACAAACACAAATCTGAATACAGCCAACAGCGAAAAAAATTATAAAAGGAAGGCGTGAGGGAGTTTTGAACACGGCCCGCCTGCTTAGCAGTCCAATCTTATTTTTAGCTCAGTGTTGCACTTGATGAGCTTGGACCGTTCACTGTTTCTATCTCGCTTTTTTTTTTCGTCAAAAATTCAGTACACCTTCTTCCTATTTTTATGCTTGATATGTGTTCCGTTTCTGACTGGTCGTCCACTGGCCTCTCTTACAACTAAATCTGACCAAAGGAGGCCACGACGTTTGGAACGCGGATTTACTGCAAACTTCGTACACTCGTAGTACTCCATGAGGACAACAAAATGTGTAAGCAGTAGCGCGTACTTCTCAAGCGTTATTGAGAAAATCGCAAGATAATTTCGGTTGTGAAATATATATCTGCGAGTGGCCATTTTTACCATAAAGCTGCGGCAGCCGAGTGGTTAGCGTTGAAGCACCATAATCGCTGCATCGAGTCCCGATCGTCAGTTTTTCTTATTTTCAACACAGTCATTTTCTTTACTATTTATGTTACAATTATATTATTTGTGATAATAAAAATTTGTAGACAGCCAAATAAAATGGTAAATTTAATAAAAGTTCGTCCGATTACACGTATTTTTCCCATTGTATCAATTGTAATGTAAATAGTAAAGAAAATGACTGTGTTGACAATAAAAAAAAGAAGCTGACGAACGGGACTTGATCTATCGAGCCAGCAATTACGGGGCTTGAACGCCAACCACTTTTTCTTTTATCTGCTCGGGGCGGACGTCGTAAGACACCCGTTTTAGTTCATTGTTGATCGGTGAACTCAGTTTTTTTATTACAGAGGGCAGGTAACCCTCTGACCGAACACGCTGAGCTACCGTGCCGACTGTCACTCGGCTGCCGCAGCTTCCTCGTAAAAACGTCCACTCGCAGGTATATATACTGGAGGACCGAAATTATCTTTCCATTTTCTCAGTAACGCTTGAGAAGTGCGCGCTACTGCTTACACATTTTGTTGTCTTCATGGAGTACTACGAGTGTACGAAGTTTGCAGTAAATCCGCGTTCCAAACGTCGTGGCCTCCCCTTGTCAGTCGTAGCGGCCGTACCTGACCTGAGCCCGGATGGCAGGTGCCAGTGATATGGGTGGAGACAAAGGGGGAGGAGGAGGTGTGCGCCTGTTCGGTCACGTGCGGAGGTAAGTGCTGGGCTGCAGAAGGACGCGGCGAGCGGCGGTGGCCCGTAATGTGCGCACGTGCCCACAGCGCGGCCGCAGACGAATCGCGCGCCGCGCCGTGGCCGAGCAGTGCAGCTGAGCAGACACCTGCGGCCGGCGCAACTTCAGTCGCCGCTGCGCAAGCGGACGGCCGCGCTGTCACCTGGGGGCTGTACCACTTCATTCCCGTCTGTCCACTCGTATAACAGGTTAGGGGTAGGGACAGAAACGCCACTGTCGTACACAAGGGACACAGACGAGAGCATCAACTCAACTTCACACGAAAGTATCCAGGAGATGAATCTTGCGCGCTTATTGTTACTGTAATCCAAACAAAATTAGTTGATAGTAGGCGTCTGTCACTTGCCACTACAGTGCTACCACGTCCGCTGCTCGCTACCGCTGGGCTACAGGCGACACACATACACGGTTGGTCAGTACACAAATGCCGTCAAAAGTGTAAGACGGACCAGTGCTGGAAGCGGTCGCCGCGAGGTACGGCGGAAATGCGAGGTGCTCTGACGACAGCTAATTTTAAGTGACCAGTGACTGAACTGAGGCAGACGGCGGGTTTTGTAGCCCTG
Organism: Schistocerca serialis cubense; assembly: GCF_023864345.2. NCBI lineage: Eukaryota > Metazoa > Arthropoda > Insecta > Orthoptera > Acrididae > Schistocerca > Schistocerca serialis. The sequence continues at coordinate 146,903,939 of NC_064643.1, forward strand.
AATTTAAACTCATGTCCTAACCTAGCCACAATGTGCAATGTACGCGAGAAAAAGGCGATCAGTCCGCAGCTCGTGGTCGTGCGGTAGCGTTCTCGCTTCCCGCGCCCGGGTTCCCGGGTTCGATTCCCGGCGGGGACCGGGATTTTCTCTGCCTCGTGATGACTGGGTGTTGTGTGATGTCCTTAGGTTAGTTAGGTTTAAGTAGTTCTAAGTTCTAGGAGACTGATGACCATAGATGTTAAGTCCCACAGTGCTCAGAGCCAAAAAGGCGATCAGGTCTGCGACAGAACTAAAATCACGACACCTTTGTTAAGGGCGATTAACGCTAACCCCTACAAACAAAACCAAGACTTCATACTATATTTATTTGCATAGCCGCCGGCCGGGGTGGCCGAGTGGTTCTAGGCGCTACAGTCTGGAACCGCGCGGCCGCTACGGTCGCAGATTCGAATCCTGCCTCGGGCATGGATGTGTGTGATGTCCTTAGGTTAGTTAGTTTTAAGTAGTTCTAAGTTCTAGGGGACTGATGACATTAGAAGTTAAGGCCCATAGCGCTCAGAGCCATTCGAACAATTTTTTTTTTTTTTTTTTTTTTTTTTTTTTTTTTTTTTTTTTTTTTTTTTTTTTGCATAGTCATCTTCAGCAGCAAAATTTCTGTTTTAGCGGCAAAAGAAAACTGTAATTTCTCGCTGTCATTGCTTACCTGAAACTATCGTAACACTGGCTGCACGTGATGCCGCGTTACCAACCGATGAGCAGTTCTGGCTGGCAACTGGTTGCAGATTAATGGCAACATAAGCATATTCCAAACGAAAGAAAAATGATAGAAAGAAAAATAACAGCAAATAAAACGTCAAAACGATGGTAAAAATTACGCAGCAAAGTATTTACAACAATTAGTTGAATAAAAAGGATAAAATCTTTTCATTAGAGTTGTTGTTGTTGTTGTTGTTGTTGTGGTCTTCAGTCCTGAGACTGGTTTGATGCAGCTCTCCATGCTACCCTATCCTGTGCAAGCTTCTTCATCTCCCAGTACTTACTGCAACCCACATCCTTCTGAATCTGCTTACTGTATTCATCTCTTGCTCTCCCTCTACGATTTTTACCCTCCACGCTGCCCTCCAATACTAAATTGGTCATCCTTTGATGCCTCAGAACATGTCCTACTAACCGGTCCCTTCTTTTTGTCAAGTTGTGCCACATACTCCTCTTCTCCCCAGTTCTATTCATTACTTCATCATTAGTTATATGATCTACCCATCTAATCTTCAGCATTCTTCTGTAGCACCACAGCCGGCCGAAGTGGCCGTGCGGTTCTAGGCGCTGCAGTCTGGAACCGCGAGACCGCTACGGTCGCAGGTTCGAATCCTGCCTCGGGCATGGATGTGTGTGATATCCTTAGGTTAGTTAGGTTTAACTAGTTCTAAGTTCTAGGGGACTAATGACCTCAGAAGTTGAGTCCCATAGTGCTCAGAGCCATTTGAACCATTTGTAGCACCACATTTCGAAAGCTTCTATTCTCTTCTTGTCCGAACTGTTTATCGTCCATGTTTCACTTCCATACATGGCTACACTCCATACAAATACTTTCAGAAACGACTTCCTGACACTTAAATCTATACTCGGTGTTAACAAATTTCTCTTCTTCAGAAACGCTTTCCTTGCCATTGCCGGTCTACATTTTATATCCTCTCTACTTCGACCAGCATCAGTTATTTTGCTCCCCAAATAGCAAAACTCCTTTACTACTTTAAGTGTATCATTCCCTAATCTAATTCCCTCACCATCACCCGACTTAATTCGACTACATTCCATTATCCTCGTTTTGCTTTTGTTGATGTTCATCTTATGTCCTCCTTTCAAGACACTGTCCATTAGAGTTAGAAAAATAAAAATATTCACTGCACTTGATGAGATTCGAACTTTTTTCCGTTGCATTTGGTCGTGGCGGACGTTCGCACGACATCCGTTGAATTTCATCTTTGAACCCTTCACCAGATCTTTTTACTATTTGTTATAATAATAATTACAGAGAGCAGCCAGCTCTCTGACCAAGCACACTGAGTTACAGTCCCGGCAAGCTTCGATCTTTTACGCCTCATGGTTTCACGCTAACCACGACGCTATGTCATTACACTGCAAAACGTATTTATGACTGTGGTGTCCCAGTAGCAACGATTAATAAATTACCGCACATAAAGTTACAGGTCGCGCAACCACAGCTAAAAGCTCGTCTTTTGACAGAGTTTTGCAGATGCTTCACTGACCATGCACGGTTCGCTTCGGATGCTCAAATGCCGGTTTATCCATGGTTTTACTGAGGAGTCACATGTTTTTATGCGCCTTGCACCTTCGAAGTCATGGCACATGAAGTTTTTTTTTTTTTTTTTATTTTTTTTTTTATACTCTGAGCACTATGGGACTTAACATCTATGGGTATCAGTCCCCTAGAACTTAGAACTATTTAAACCTAACTAACCTAAGGACAGCACACAACACCCAGCCATCACGAGGCAGAGAAAATCCCTGACCCCGCCGGGAATCGAACCCGGGAACCCGGGCGTGGGAAGCGAGAACGCTACCGCACGACCACGGGATGCGGGCGGCACATGAAGTATTAGTTTTATATGACCTGAAGATATATCTCCAGGGTATAGTTCAAATTCGCGTTAGTATTTTGCAGCCGTGACTTATGGATAGGCCTTGAAAAACGGGACACAGATCAATCGAGAAAACAGGAAGAAGTTGTGTGGAACTATGCAAAAAATAAGCAAAATATACAAACTGAGTAGTCCGTGTGCAAGGCAAGCAACATCAAGGACAATGTAGACTAAGGGGCGCCGTGGTCCCGCGGTTAGCGTGAGCGGCTGAGGAACGAGAGGTCCTTGGTTCAAGTCCTCCTTCGAGTGAAAAGTTTACTTTTTTTATCTTCGCAAACTTATGATCTGTCCGTTCGTTCATTGACGTCTCTATTCACTGTAATTAGTTTAGTTTAGTGTCTGTGTTTTGCAGCCGCACCGCAAAACCGTGCGATTAGTAGACGAAAGGACGTACCTCTCCAATGGGAACTGAAAACATTTGATCGCAAGGTCATAGATCAACCGATTCCTCCACAGGAAAACACGTCTGATATATTCTATACGACACTGGTGACGGCACGTGCGTCACATGACAGGAATATGTTGTTGACCCACCTAACTTGTACCCTTAGCGAATGGGTAAAAATATTCTTCTACCTTGCCCGATTTAGGTTTTCTTGTGGATGTGATAGTCACTCCCAAAAAAGTGATGAAAACGTAACGGACGGACAGATAATAATTGTCTGAAAATAAAAAATTGAACTTTTCACTCGAGGGAAGGCTTGAACCAAGGACCTCTCGTTCCGCAGCCGCTTACGCTAACCACGGAACCACGTCGCTCATCAGCTCACTTTGTCCTTGATGTTGCCTATCCTACACATGGGTTGTAGCCTCTCCCCGATATTATTCAATCTGTATATTGAGCAAGCAGTGAAGGAAACAAAAGAAAAATTTGGATTAGGTTCGTCGGAGTAGGTCCTTGTGTCACTGCGCATAGTCGCAGCGCGTTGTATTGACAGCCAACGACCTTCCCGTCAGGTCACCGAACATGAGCACCGTCGGGCGTGGCTAGCAATTGAGTGGGTGACGGTACGCGTCTACCGTGCGCTGTTGGTAAGCGGGGTGCACTCAGTCCTCGCGATGCCAATTGAGGAGCTACTCGACCGAGTAGTTGCAGCTCCAGGTCAAGAAAACTGACAGCTGCTGGGAGACAGTTTGCTGACCCCACAGATCTCCATAGCCGCATCCGATTACATCTTTTGGCTAAGGATGTCATGGCGGTCGATCGGTACCGACGCATGTTCGAGGCTTGTGCGGACGGAGACAACGTCTGTAAAAACGTCTACGTTTCAAATAAGGGTAAACATCACTGACGACCATTTCGGTTGTCCGGCTACTGGCACCACACCGGAAACCGTTCAAACATTGAGGGTTCTGATTGTGCAAGATAGTAGACATAGCACCCAAGAGAATAACTTTGGGCACACGTGAAAAATCTTTCGTCAAAAGAATTTAACATGAGAAGGATTCTACTGAAGTTTCTGTCATGACTGGTTCACGACGATCGGAAGGAGCATCGCGTGGAAGCCTGCACGGAACTTAAACAACTGCTTCTAGACCACCCGAACCGAACTTACTTTCGTTGTGACGACACACTGGTTTATGGCTATGAGAAACTAAGCAGCAATAGTTACAACAGAAGAGTCTTCTTCACATTGGCCAAAAAAACTCGACAAGTCAAAAGTACCTGCAGCATATTTTTATGCATATATTAACGGGAGTAAACATTTCATCCCTGCTGGTCAGACTGGCGATAGAAGAGTTCTATCACAGTTTTCTAAGATGTTTGGGGTGGAACAAGAGGAGAAAATATCCACAGAAGTGAGCGAGAACGAATGGGTACTGCACCATGAAAACGCGCGTATACGGCGTGCATTATGCAGGAATCTTTGGCCAAAAATAAGATTGCAGTCTTTCCCCAATCACCCTACTGTCCAGATCTGCCTCCGTGTGACTTCTTTCACCTCTCTTACGCGAACATGAAGAAAGGGTGAAGATATGATATACTGATGCAGACTCAAGTGGAATCGCACAGCTAAACACCCTAACAAACATTTACAGGCTGCACTTCAAAACTGGTAGAAACACTGGGATCGGAGTGTTCGTTCCAAGAGAACTAGATTGAAGGTGATGATGCAGAACCGGATTTGGGTAAGATGTCACAGTTTTAATTACTATGTTTCGAGGACTTTCGGATACCATCCCGTAATATAGAGGTCTTCGGAGATGTGGATATCAGCGAGTATATGTGTGGATACATTTACCAGCCAGAATATTATGACCACTGGCTTACTGTCGATACAAACCAGTCCAGGTGAAAGCAGCATCTGAATGACTGCTGGTCAAACACACGGTGCATCGTGCATCTTGTAGTGCTGTCCGTGTGTAGAATGGGGAAGGCGCGCGATTTATCTGAGTTTGACCGAGGGCAAACTGAAATGGTACGTACGATCGTCACGAGCATTTCGAAAACTGTACGACTTGTCGGGTGTTGGAGGAGTGCTGTGGTGACTGTATTCAGGACGTAATGCAAACAAGGTGAAACCATGCTGCTGAAATCTTCTCGGGCTTCCATCCGGGTAGCTGCGTCGAAAATCAGCGACGTTTCGATGAGTGTCATTCTCATCACTTCTGGCAAAGATGATGAGAATGACACTCATCGAAATGTCGCGGATTTTCGACGCAGCTACCCGGATGGAAGTCCGAGAAGATTTCATCAGCAGTATACACCGGGAAAGCCTACATTCACATAAGGTGAAACCATGTCCAGACGTCGTGGGATTGGCCGGCCACCCCGTATTACCGATGTCGGACGTCGTAGGCTGGTAAAACAGGACAGGCGGCAAACTGTGGCAGTACTAACACCACACTTTAACGCATGGCAAAGTACAAGTGTGTCTGAACACACAGTGCACCGAACACTCCTAACGATGGGGATCTGCAGACGACCCCTGCATATGCCAATATTAATACCACGATACCGGCAACTACGACTGAAATGGGCACATGACCATCGGCACTGGACGTTGGCGCAGTGGCACAGCGTTGCGTGGAATTAGGTAGCTTTTCCATCATGCCGATGGGAGGGCGCGAATCCGTCGTCTTCCAGGGAACAGTTGGTTGGTTGGTTGGTTTGGGGAAGGAGACCAGACAGCGTGGTCATCGGTCTCATCGGATTAGGGAAGGATGGGGAAGGAAGTCGGCCGTGCCCTTTCAGAGGAACCATCCCGGCATTTGCCTGGAGTGATTTAGGGAAATCACGGAAAACCTAAATCAGGATGGCCGGACGCGGGATTGAACCGTCGTCCTTCCGAATGCGAGTCCAGTGTGTAACCACTGCGCCACCTCGCTCGGTCAGGGAACAGTTACTTGACATTCATATTCCGGGACGGAGACAAGGTGGCGGCCGCTCCATTATGCGGCGGGGAACATTCACGTGGCCATCCACTGGTCCGGTGGAGCTTGTGCAAGGCGGCATGATGGCCAAGGAGTACCGTACATTGGCTGCAGACCACGTACATTCCTTTATGAAGATCAAGTTTCCAGACGGTAGTCGTATTTTTCAACAAGATAATGCGCCACGTTATAAGGCCAGGAGTGCGATGGATTCAAGTAACACAGGGGCGAGTTCCAATTGATGTTCTGCCCCCCCCCCCCCCCAACTCGCCAGATCTGAACCCGATCGAACTTAACTGCGATGTGATTGGACGTGGCGTTAGAGCTTCCCCCCACCCTACCACCCTCCTACTGGAATTAGGTGACTTGTGGGTGCAGATGTGATGCCGACTCCCTTCAGCGACCTACCTCCCATGCCACGGCGCGTCGCCGCTGTTATCCGTGCCAACGGTGGACAAAAATGATTCATATGGCTCTGAGCTCTATGGGACTTAACATCTGAGGTCATCAGTCCCCTAGAACTTAGAACTACTGAAACCTAAATAACCTAAGGACATCACGCACATACATGCCCGAGGCAGGATTCGAACCTGCGACGGTAGGGGTCGCGCGGTTCCAGACTGAAGCGCCTAGAACCGCTCGGCCACACCGGCCGGCCCAAGGTGGACATACGGGTTATTGAGAAGTAGGTCATAATGTTCTGGCTGGTCAGTGTATATGCAATAATAATTACTCTGTAATTAAAAGGACAATATCAGTTCTACCGTTTTCGTTTGTCTGCGTTGGTTGGGTTGATTTTGGGGAGGAGACCAAACTGCAAGGTCATCGGTTTGATAGGATTAGGGAAGGATGGGGAAGGAAGTCGGTCTTGCCCTTTCCCGGCATTTGCCTGAAGCGATTTAGGGAAATCACGGAAAACGTAAATCAGAATGGTCGGACGCGGGATTGAACTGCCGTCCTCCCAAATGCGAGTCCAGTGTGCTAACCACTGCGCCACCTCGCTCGTTTGTCTGTGTTATCAATAATAATTATTATTGTTTCGTTTTAAGTCACTACTGTCACCCACTGCGTCGGAGTGTCGTGACGTTGGCCACAACGAACAGTGTCCAAGCCGGAGATGCGTTGTTGGCGTCTGAAATGTCTAACGATGGGGAAGTGCCCTTCTTCCCGGGTTTCCGCCTGAGCACTTCCGTCTCGTTTACAGATAACAGAGGTCACTTACGTAAATAGACAAAGCTGCTATAAAGCTACTTTAAGGCTTTTGTTGGATTCTTTGTCTCACTGTATAACTACTGCCTGTGCATCATAGATGACACACGTAATCTTCGGTACAAAATCAGTGAATCCATGAACGTCCCTCTTGAATATATTGACAAATATACAAAACCAGTCGTATCACACTGAGAAGAGTCGCATGTTAACACGATTGAATTATCGTGCATTTGATAAACGAACTACATGGCAATATTTAAACAATATGCAATATATGACGACTACTCGTGACACTTTCTAAAACCTCCGAAATGTTCCGCTGAAAATTTAAGAAAATCCGATTCATTAATTAGGAAAGAACATTGTATCTACGAAATGTATGAAGAATATGACAAGCTGTCTTCTTTTAAAATTAGTGCAAGGGCAATAGTATGTCTTGTTAATTTAACTTAAATGTAGTTGATGGTGTATTCACGAATCTGAATCAAGAACAGCTGCCGCCAACATGAGTAACGTAGAAATAGATATTGTCGGAGCTAGCTCGACGAAAGATCCGAACCGAAAGACTGGAAAGTTGCACAGGTCACACCACTATTCATGAAAGGCAATAGGAGTAATCAATTAAAGTACATGCCCATATCATTAACGTTGATATGCAGCAAGATTCTGAAATATGTATTGTGTCACAACATTAAAAATTACCACGAAGAGAACGTCTATCGAAACGTAGTCAACTCGAATTTAGAAAACATCGTCCTTGTGAAACACAACTAGTTCTTCACTCGCGCGAAGTGTTGAGTGCTATCGACAAGGGATTTCAACTAGATTCCGTATTTCTACATTTCAAAAATGGTTCAAATGACTCTGAGCACTATGGGACTTAACATCTGAGGTCATCGGTCCCCTAGAACTTAGAACTACTTAAACCTAACTAACCTAAGGACATCACACACATCCATGTCCTAGGCAGGATTCGCACCTGCGACCGTAGCAGTCGCGCGGTTCCGGACTGAAGCGCCTAGAACCGCTTGGCCACCGCGGCCGGCTTCTACATTTCCAGCAGGCTTTTAACACCGCATCTCACAAGCGGCTTGTAATCAAATTGCGTGCTTATGGAATGTCGTCTCAGTTATGTGGCTGCATTCATGATTTCCTGCCAGAGAGGTCACAGTTCGTAGTAATTGACATGTCATCGAGTAAAACAGAAGTGATGTCTGGCGTTCCCCAGGGTAGTGTTGTACGCCCTTTGAAGTTCCTTATCTATATAAACGATTTAGGACGCAATCTGAGCAGCCGTCTTAGGTTCTTTGCGTCTAGTAAAGTCATCAGAAGATCAAAACAAATTGCAAAATGATTTATAAAAGATATCTATATGCCCGAAAAATTGGCAATTGACCCTAAACAACGAAAAGTGTGAGGTCATCCATATAAGTGCTAAAAGGAAGCCGTTAAACTTTGGTTGCACTATAAATCAATCAAATCTAAAGGTTGTAAATTCAACTAAATACCTAGAGATTAAAATTACGAACAATTTAAATTGGAAAGAACAAATAGAAACTGTTGTGGGAAAGGCGAACCAAAGACTGCGTTTTATTGGCAGAACACTTAGAAGATCCAAAACATCTACTAAAGAGACTGTCTACAATATGCTTGTTCGTGTTCTTTTGGAGTACTGCTGCGCGCTGTGGGATCCTTACCAGATAGGATTAACGGAGCTTATCGAGGAGGTTCAAAGAAGAGCAGCACGTTTTGTATTATCGAGAAATAGGGGAGAAAGGGTCACGGACATGATACAGGATTTGGGGTGGAAATCATTAAAACAAAGGCGTTTCTCCTTGCGCTGGGACCTTCTCATGAAATTTCAATCACCAGCTGCTTCTCTGAATGCCTATATATTTTGATAGCGCCGACCTACATAGGGAGAAACGATCATCACAACAAAGTAAGGAAAATCAGAGCTTGCGGGGAAAGATATGGGTGTTTGTTTTTTTCCGCGCGCAGTTCAAGTGTGGAATAATTTGGAATTATCGTAAAGGTGGTTCGGTGAACCCTCTCCCAGGCACTTAAGTGTGATCTTCAGAGTATTCATGTACATGTAGATATTATAGTTGTGATTACTGCTTTGTACTTCGACGGAGACCAGGATCAGGCGTGCTCTTAAGCACCGCTGTCCCGCAAGTAACTACCCAACAACGGAACTGTGATAAGCAGAACATAAAGCAAAAACAGTCCTAAGAGTCACCGTGTCTGTGAAACACAGATAGGATCTACGTAGCTCTGGAGGATCAACGTAGATATGTATTTTGAGTAGGTACGAGTGTTAGTTAGTAGTATTTGGTACTCAGAATTCTGTAAAGCGTTAGAGGCACTGATAATAACTCACACGACACTTCAAATTGTAAGAACAAGCTATCGTACTAACCAAGTTAAATATTGTCTGCAAGGAGAAGTATTACTAAGTTGTAGCTGACAAGGTGAACATAGGTATACTGGTTTCAATATTTGTTATGTTAATTATATTCGATGCAATTCTGAACTAAAATTTCGTTTTCATTTTCCGTCTTCCGCTCTATTAATCACATGTAATAAATTTTTACAGGCACCTAGCTAAGCAAACCACAGGGAGGTTCACATCCCTGCCTGTATAAAATGTGCGAAAGTATCGTTAAGACTCTTAAAGAATCCCAATACCAGTCGGGAATCGATTAGCGGATTTTGGAACAAAACTAATGATAGGTTTAGCCTTCTGTTAATTTCTTTTTCTTTTAATGATATGGCGCCATTAATATCACAGCTGACAGATTTACGTGAATAAAGCAGACAGATGAATAACAACCACAATCGCAGAGTAGACAAATGAAATTTTATTTCTTCTGGTAGTGAACAAGGTGAAAACATTTTTGGAAGACTTAACTGTCTGTTATTGTTCTCCGTTTCTGCATGAGCGACTTCGTGGAGACAGTTCCACTGACATCTAGCGGCCGATTGTGCAACTCGCATGGAATCTGTCATCGTTAAGAGCCGCGGCCAGATATCGCGCGTGTCGCTGGGCGCACTGGCCAGTAGGAGTGCGTCCGTACGATCAGCGAGAGCATCCCGCGAAAGCAAATGAACAGAACTCGACATATTTACGAACACACTTGCGCATAAGCGCTGTGGCTGGCCTAATCAGAACAATAACTGCCTCTGTGAGAAAGTACAAGAATACGGGGAAATATTATGTCACTTAAATATAAAGCACCTGACACTAAAGCATTCAAAAAGTTTCGTTAAGGTTGGTTGGTTGGTTTTGGGGGAAGGAGCCCAGACAGCGAGGTCATCGGTCTCATCGGATTAAGGAAGGATGGGGAAGGAAATCGGCCGTGCCCTTTGAAAGGAACCATCCCGGCATTTGCCTAGAGCGATGGAGGGAAATCACGGAAAACCTAAATCAGGATGGCCGGACGCGGGATTGAACCGTCGTCCTCCCGAATACGAGTCCAGTGTCTAACCACTGCGCCACCTCGCTCGGCGTTTCGTTAAGGGTACAAGCAAAATATCTGTGTTAGATGCCTTTCACCTAAAGGTAGCTTGCGTCTACGACGAATAAATCGTTGTCAAATGGATAACTCTACGGTGATGACAGCTTGTACTCTATACGGTACGTCATATTGTGGATTTCAGCAGCTATGGATGGCAGTGAAATGACAGAAACGCAAGCGAGGTACGTAATCTATTGCTCTTGTGAAATACTAAAGTGGCCGCCGATCTTCGTCCCCATTCGGCTTACGACAGGTTAACCTTTAATAGCGACGTATTATGCCCGTAATACATACAGACATTCACAATTTAACGCACGGCGTGTGTGCACAGTAAGATGTTCGTAAAGTGCACGCTTTCCCTTCAGGTTAAATCCTAGAGTTTGAGAATATTAATCCTGTATCATCCCCGTGATCCTTTCTCCCCTATTTCTCGATAATACGAAACGTGTTACACACTAAAAAAATCCTGTCGCCCAACACATCCCACCCCAGCAAGAAAAGTGGCTTATGTAAAAAAACTCAAATTTTTAGTTTAAGACACTCAAAAATACGTGCGAAGTGCCCCAATATGCAGAAAAACATCACATACTGATCTCGCAATTTGTCCAGTTCAGGGAAGTCGTGTCAGTTTTGTTGTAGGCTACTTCACGATTCGCCACGGTAAGAACAGTGTCGCTTTAGCGTTCTACTGACGAGTATGCTTGGGTGATTCAAGAAGAGCAGCACATTCTGAGCTGTGACACTTTCCATGTCTATAATAAGTTGAATGTAATTTTTTATATCATCGATTGTTACAATGTCTGTATTTATACAGAATCTCTATCTTAACATTATAATGTCATTCAGGCATGCATGCATACGAAACTTGATGTGTTGCAGCGATCAAGAAAAAAATGGAAATTTATGGTATAACAGTTCATACTGAATGCCTATTCTTGGCGAAGGTATTCGTACGTTATATAGATCCATTTATGACACTGTGTTTTCCTAAATTTCGTTCCAGAACTTGTACGTAATTGAGGTTCTTATTAAAGTGATTTAATTTTCATAAATTAAAGTTCTGAATTTTGTATTTTTCTAATAAAGCAATTTCGACTTGTTTTCCATTTTCTATTCTAACTTAACTACTAATTTTTCCCGATGGAGGGTCGAATGCAGTATAATATTACAGTGAGTAAAAACATTATTTGGCCTGGAAAAGCGGAAAAATTATAACATGAGGGATTATAACAAAAAAAAGTTTTCAGAAAAGCAAGAAAAGTCACACAATCAAAGAACTAATTAAAAATTGCCTCAGAGCACTTCACATTTGATGAGAACAGAATTACATGTTCTTGCCGGCATGTGTTACCTTTCCGCTTTTTCGACACTCTCATAGGCTTTTATTCAGTGCACAAAAGACAAAGAAATGATTTTTATGTTGCGGGCACAGATTTAAACTGTATTCAAAAAAGTGCGCAACATTCTACAACCAACCTATTCCGTCAATATCTTCTATGACCTTCTGACACTGACAGAGGGACAAGTGAACAAAATCTGAATAAACGTGTAGATTAGAACTACATCGTTCAAGAGCAAAGATAAAACGGGGATGTCCTAGCGGCGCAGTAGGCCTATAGCTGGATCTTCTCGTAGTTACAGTAGTATTATTTTATTTACGATAATGTGCGCCTTAATATTATGCTGATGGAGATGACGTTCGTTCAGTAGAAGTATTTAAAGCTGGAGGCAAAATAATATAGAAGGAACTTGCATAAATGTTTACAGAATGTCTGCAAAAGAAGACAATTCGCCAAAACTAGATCAGTGCCGTGTTTGTAATACTTTACATGAGGCAAATTAGACAAGTAAAAAATTACAGTCTTATTAGTATGCTAATCGTACTATTCAAGATATTCACTAAAACTACCACCAGCCACACAGAAGGCAATTACTTTCGTTCTTACGGACACGATTGGTCTGGAGGATCATCTTCTGACGAATTTGTGGTCAACGGCTTTCTAACGTCCAACTCGGAAACACAGTCCTAACTATCTCCCAAGGAGCAATTTGTCTTGACCACACAACGTTAACGAAGAGAGAAAGAGTAGCGGACGTATATTAAAAATAGCCCTTTTAGGGTCACTCAAATCACGTAGGTACTTTAATGGGCGAAGAAAAATTAGCAGTCGTCGGTAAAAAAGGAAGGAAACGAACATCCACTGAAAACATTTATGGATGATAATTTGTGTGTACGGTGCGTTTGGCGAAGGAGCAAGAAACAAAACAATCGAGAATATTTATGACGTCCATTATGGTGATTTTAATGGAGTAAATAATACTACAACGTGGATGAAGAGAAACGTTTATGACAGCGATTGGCAGTAAAGCTTCAGAGACTGTGAAACGATTGGCAGTAAAGCCTCAGAGACTGTGAAAAAAGTGGCAAAGTTCGTTTTTTAAGGCAATGTACACATAATTATCTCGCAATATTTTATTGCCGTAAGCATAAAACGCTGAACTCTGTTTTTCAAATAATTACCGTCTGCTGTAGTATCGAGAACAATCTACAGAACACGTGTAACAGTATGTGGAGCAACACGAGTGGATCATATGCACAATATTAACGATGCTACGACAAAACCATCACGAAATGAGTAGAAGATAACGTGTATATCTGGGGGATTCATAAAGTTTTAAAATAACCTCAAAAGTAAAGTTACGTAATTTGTTTGCAGGTACGTGTCGCCAGTCCTTATATAAGCTTAGCGCATAAGTTCGTAGCGTTTTTGTTATGCATGTTTTTATTCCAGCTACTAGGACTTTATTTATTCATTGCCATTTTTATTTGTAGTTCAAAAAAAAAAATGGTTCAAATGGCTCTGAGCACTATGGGACTTAACATCTATGGTCATCAGTCCCCTAGAACTTAGAACTACTTAAACCTAACTAACCTAAGGACATCACACAACACCCAGCCATCACGAGGCAGAGAAAATCCCTGACCCCGCCGGGAATCGAACCCGGGAACCCGGGCATGGGAAGCGAGAACGCTACCGCACGACCACGAGATGCGGGCATTTGTAGTTCACTCTTTGCTACTTCAGTTTACATATTGTCATTTTGTCATTTGTAGAGAGGGAGTGGAGTTAAAGACGCTAGAAAATGGAGTGCGAAGTGGACAAATCAGAGCATTTCCGACAGTATTCTTGTGCTTGAGTTCAGTTGCAGGGTGACAGCATTGGAGGCAGCCAAAAATATTTGCGCCGTGTATGGGGATAATGCTATTGGACAAAGCACGACAAGGAAATGGTTTTCCCGTTTTAAGGAGGATAATTTTGACATTAGGGAGTCTTCACGTTCAGGAAGGCCTCCGGAGTTTGCTGAAGAGCTTTTAAACGCATTAATCCACACTGATCACCTCAGTGTACTGGAGAACGGCAAACGTTATGAACTGTGAGCATTCCACCATTGTGTGACATTTGCATGCAGTGGTGAAGGTTCAAAAACCGGGTGTATGGATCCGTATGCTGTAAGCCAAATTCACAAAAATCGGCGGGTGGTCATACGTGCATCTCTGCTTGCTCGTTATCAATTGGCTCGTGAACAACACCGACCCTTCCTATTCTGTGTCGTTGCTGCTGACGAGAAATGGTGTCTTTAGGCTAACATAAGGAAAATAAAGAAATGCTTGAGCCCAAACAAAGCAAGGCGCAACTCCCTGTACAAAGACCTCTTCGCATCCACAAAAGTTAATGTTATGCATCTGGTGGAAGAGTGACGGTGTGGTGTACTACTAATAGTTTCCCTGAGTGTAACCATCACTCCTGACATTAACGGTCAACGTCTTGTAGACATAATCCAAGAACAACGACCAGGACGACTGCTACTCCACGTTCATGCTCGTCAGCATTCTGCTAGACTGACAAAAAGCATTATACGTGAGTTGGGTTGTGTTGTCATTCCGCTCCCGCCTTATTCACTTGCTCTTGCGCACTCAGATTTTCACCTTTCCCGCTCTCTATCGAACAACCTTCAAAGAACTTCCTTTCCATATGAAAAAGCGCTCCGACCGTGGCTCGTCGAGTTCTTCGCCTAAAATCCATGTGATTTCTACATTCGTGGAGTCGAAAAGTTGCCCTGCATTGAAGGATTAGTGTTAATACTTGAGGAAAACACAAAATCTCTGTAATGTGTATCTGCCGTGTTTATTAAATTAATAGAAAAACGCTACGAACTTAAGCACCAAACCAGTACACGTTGAAATTTTTACACCACTTTCGGGGGCAGCAGTGTTGCACGTAGAGGACAGAGTACCTACGAGCACATGACGTTTTCTGATCGGTACTTCAGTCTAGTGGCTGATTTTACAATCACATGAAGGAGAGCGCACTACAGACCGCCACAAGCAGTTTCTTTCATTTTTTGGTAGTTGGTAAATATGATGTGTTTTGTATAGCATTTGTAAATATTTCGATGTCACACATTTTTAAGTGCTGTATAATATATTACAAGCCATTCAAAATACATTGTTAATTCTTCGGTAACAGAATTTTATGGTAAGTAAAATGTTATATATTTTTAGAACTGTTTTATGACATGGGAAGTTAAGTCATACTCAGTCAGCCGTGTGCCATACTGAACCTTCAAAGAGAGGGTCTTTTACCAAGGGGCATGACATATTTGCACATTAATTGAGTTTCGTTAAGGTCTTAACAAAAATGGTTCAAATGGCTCTGAGCACTAAGGGACTTAACTTCTAAGGTCATCAGTCCCCTAGAACTTAGGACTACTTAAACCTAACCAACCTAAGGACATCACACACATCCATGCCCGAGGCAGGATTCGAACCTGCGACCGTAGCGGTCGCGCGGTTCCAGACTGTAGCACCTAGAACCGCTCGGCAACCCAGGCCGGCAAAGTCTTAACAGTTTTACCTGTCTTGACATGGGAATTCCTGTTGGTTTCCAACAGCTTTAGTTTCAAAATGTAGCACCTAGAATCGCTCGGCCACCGCGGCCGGCCGTTGTGAGGTGCTAACAGATTATGTTCGTGAGGAGCAAACCTGCACAAGAGCATACTACTTGCGTCGCAGCAAGCTGTCCTAGGGGGTGTTTTTGATCCACTCCACTGCACAGCTCATTCTGCACATGAAAGTCACACATGCACCTTTGTTGCGCTACAAATTACCTCTTCCCCCCCCCCCTCCCCACGAAATAATCATTTCTTCTCCTGGCATGGCATTCAGTGACTTCTTCATCCTTCCTACCGAGCGAAGTGGCGCAGTGGTTGGCACAATGGACTCGCATTTGGGAGGCCGTCGCTTCAAACCCACGTCCGGTCATCCTTATTTAGGTTTTCCGTGATACCCCTATATCACCGCCGGCCGAAATGGCCGTGCGGTTCTAGGCGCTGCAGTCTGGAACCGCGAGGCCGCTACGGTCGCAGGTTCGAATCCTGCCTCGGGCATGGATGTGTGTGGTGTCCTTAGGTTAGTTAGGTTTAACTAGTTCTAAGTTCTAGGGGACTAATGACCACAGAAGTTGAGTCCCATAGTGCTCCGAACCATTTGAACCATTTTGAACCTATATCACCTGGCAGTTTCCTTTGAAAGGGCACGGCCGACTTCCTTCCCCATCCTTTCCTAACCCGATGGGACCGATGACCTCGCCGTTTGGTCCCCTCCCCCATACCAACCAATCAACTCATCTTTGCTCGGATAAGGGAACCATTGTGCGGCAGGGACTTCCAGTAAGCTGACGAGGCAATCTTCGAGGTGGAACGTTTCCTGAACAGCCAAAACGCATACTTCTACAACTACGCACGCCGTCACGCCACTCTTCTTGGGGAAAAATTTGTCGCATTGATGGGTGAATATGCAGACAAGGACTAACATCAGTTTTCATGGTCGCAGGTTCACCCTTTCGGGGCAGCAGAGGACCATACAAGCAAGACATGGCCTAGTAGAAATCCTTGGCTAAAAAAAAGACGTATTTAACTTAGATCTCCAGGCTGGGAATACTCATGAGGATGCTGTCACCAGCATAAGCAACGCTGACATCCCACGGGTCGGAGAGTGGAATGTTTGATCTCTTAATCGCGTAGGTCGGTTAGAGAATTTAGAAGTGCGAACTAGTGACGTGTGGTTGCAACAAGAACTTCTGATCAGGTAAGTACAGGGTTATCATTACAAAGTCAAAGGGGTAAGCTACTATGAAGACCGTAGTGAATGCGTTATCGTAGCCAATACAGATACGAAGACAACACCCAACACACTAGTACAAGTTTATACGTCAAGTAACTACGCAGATGATGAAGAGGGTGAAGGAATGTATGATAAGATAAAGGAAATTATTCAGGTAGTTAAGGGAGACTAAAAATTATGAAGCGTCACTGGGATTAGATAGTAGGGTAAGAAAGAGAATGAAACGTAGTAGAACATGGAGGGAGAAAGGAATGAAAGAGAGAGCTGCCTCACAGAATTTTGCACAGAGCATAATTCAATAATCGCCAACACTAGGCTTAAAAATTAGATAAGAAGGTTGTACACGTGGGAGAGACCTGGAGACACCGGTTGATTTCAGAACAATTATTTAATGGTAAGACAGATATTTTAACCTGTAAGACGTTTCCAGGGGTAGATGCGGAATCTGAGCGCAATTTACTGGTTACGAAAAGCATATTAAAACTGAAGAAATAGTAAAAAATGCAGGAATTGAAGGAGTTGGCGTGACGTTTCAAGCAGCTGGTTTGACTACTGCACGACGGGCTGAATCTGACAGGTCGGCTGTGGGCCGGTGTGATTGTTCGTTGGGGCGGCTAGCTGTCAATCGGCTGTGACAGGCGAGCTGAGCGGAAGTGAAGGCTGGTAGCCAACGAAGCCCAGAGGTCATCGGGGTTGTTCCGGACAGGAAGAGGGACATGTTCCGGCGACGAGGTCGCAGGACGAACTAATACGAAGGGACTTCTGACTTGAAATGTAGTCACTAATATGGTTTTAGTGAAAATACATTAAAATTCGTTTCAAGCATGCTAGAGAAAAACCAATGGCCGTTTTGGACCCGCGGTAGTGGGAAGGGTTCATTGAACATAAATCCATGTCTGAAGCTTTAACAGTTAAAAAGCATTATTACCATCACTGTTTATAGTAGATGGTAGCAACCGAATCCCTCACAAAAGTGGCACTCATGCTACACCCACGAGAGGTTAACCCCTGCAATATAATGAACAGGTTCTTTTTGTAATTAAACTACTAAAACCGCTATAAATAATTTAGTTTATTTACTTAAATAGTGTCATAACTATGAACTCCTACACAGAGACACAAATGATCTTATCAGTATCAATTTATTTCCTTACTGTTCCCATAACTTTCGACGTGTATTGAATTGTAGTTATGATTGTTATACAATAATCTATAAATGAGTTGCCGGCCGGAGTGGCAGAGCGGTTAAAGGCGCTGCAGTCTGGAACCGCACGACCGCTACGGTCGCAGGTTCGAATCCTGCCTCGGGCATGGATGTGTGTGATGTCCTTAGGTTAGTTAGGTTTAAGTAGTTCTAAGTTCTAGGGGACTTATGACCACAGCAGTTGAGTCCCATAGTGCTCAGAGCCATTTGAACCATTTTTTTATGAATGAGTTTGTTAAGAGGTTGGAAAAATGACTGCAAAGATTTTCATACGTTTTATCCTAAGTAATTATATGAAATTGTTAGGAAAATTACGAATGGTGGTCAGCATGAAAGTATCTACACTGGATCAAAGAGGGTCATGTGACCGAACCTTTAAACAAGCGTGCGGAGCAGAGCTCATGGTCTTTCAACTGTTGTCTTGCGTCTGGAGGGATGGTAAATGGAAATGAGCGTTTGGCGTCACTGGCCGGAAGGTCCCTTACGGGGCAGGTCCGGCCGCCTTGGTGCAGGTCTTATTACATTCGACGCCACATTGAGCGACTTGCGCGCCAGATAGGGTGAAATGATGATGAAGACAACACCCAGTCGCTGAGTGGAGAAAATCCCCGACCCAGCCGAGAATCGAACCGTAGGATGGCAAGCGGTCACGCTGCCCACTCAACTATCGGGGCGGACTGGAGGATTGGTGAGGTATTTCGTCTGGAGACGGCAATGCTCTGGGCGGTGTGCATGCCGCCAACGCTACTTTCGTTTACCGGGACCTGTACATTGTGATTTAGCGTATATAATGTTACGTCTGCACAAAGTACTACCAAAATTTTCAATGGTGATAGACACTGTTTTTTTATTCGATGGGTTACTTTTATGTGGCCACCATTCGCATACGTTGTGCTTCTCTAAAAAATAATGAAAAAGGATTTATATAAAACTCAAAATTAATCCGTTTCGAGCGATGTTATTCTCCATCGTGATTTCGACCAACAGATCCAGCCTCAGTACACGTTTTATTAAATACACTCCTGGAAATGGAAAAAAGAACACATTGACACCGGTGTGTCAGACCCACCATACTTGCTCCGGACACTGCGAGAGGGCTGTACAAGCAATGATCACACGCACGGCACAGCGGACACACCAGGAACCACGGTGTTGGCCGTCGAATGGCGCTAGCGGCGCAGCATTTGTGCACCGCCGCCGTCAGTGTCAGCCAGTTTGCCGTGGCATACGGAGCTCCATCGCAGTCTTTAACACTGGTAGCATGCCGCGACAGCGTGGACGTGAACCGTATGTGCAGTTGACGGACTTTGAGCGAGGGCGTATAGTGGGCATGCGGGAGGCCGGGTGGACGTACCGCCGAATTGCTCAACACGTGGGGCGTGAAGTCTCCACAGTACATCGATGTTGTCGCCAGTGGTCGGCGGAAGGTGCACGTGCCCGCCGACCTGGGACCGGACCGCAGCGACGCACGGATGCACGCCAAGACCGTAGGATCCTACGCAGTGCCGTAGGGGACCGCACCGCCACTTCCCAGCAAATTAGGGACACTGTTGCTCCTGGGGTATCGGCGAGGACCATTCGCAACCGTCTCCATGAAGCCGGGCTACGGTCCCGCACACCGTTAGGCCGTCTTCCGCTCACGCCCCAACATCGTGCAGCCCGCCTCCAGTGGTGTCGCGACAGGCGTGAATGGAGGGACGAATGGAGACGTGTCGTCTTCAGCGATGAGAGTCGCTTCTGCCTTGGTGCCAATGATGGTCGTATGCGTGTTTGGCGCCGTGCAGGTGAGCGCCACAATCAGGACTGCATACGACCGAGGCACACAGGGCTAACACCCGGCATTATGGTGTGGGGAGCGATCTCCTACACTGGCCGTCCACCACTGGTGATCGTCGAGGGGACACTGAATAGTGCACGGTACATCCAAACCGTCATCGAACCCATCGTTCTACCATTCCTAGACCGGCAAGGGAACTTGCTGTTCCAACAGGACAATGCACGTCCGCATGTATCCCGTGCCACCCAACGTGCTCTAGAAGGTGTAAGTCAACTACCCTGGCCAGCAAGATCTCCGGATCTGTCTCCCATTGAGCATGTTTGGGACTGGATGAAGCGTCGTCTCACGCGGTCTGCACGTCCAGCACGAACGCTGGTCCAACTGAGGCGCCAGGTGGAAATGGCATGGCAAGCCGTTCCACAGGACTACATCCAGCATCTCTACGATCGTCTCCATGGGAGAATAGCAGCCTGCATTGCTGCGAAAGGTGGATATACACTGTACTAGTGCCGACATTGTGCATGCTCTGTTGCCTGTGTCTATGTGCCTGTGGGTCTGTCAGTGTGATCATGTGATGTATCTGACCCCAGGAATGTGTCAATAAAGTTTCCCCTTCCTGGGACAATGAATTCACGGTGTTCTTATTTCAATTTCCAGGAGTGTAATTCGCAAATGTCTCAATTCTAATATAAGGCTTTTGCATTAAAATTATGATGTTGTGTAGTTGGGCTAAGGAGTAACGGTGCAAGGTCACCCCCTATTTGATGTTAGCGAGCCACGCTCAAATTTAATGGCCGTGCATTGCCCACACCCTGCGAAACGGTAGATAACGTCGTAATGAGACCTGAATAAATGTATGGAACCAGAGGTTGTTGAGAGTTTCAGATGGAGCATTACGCAACGTTGGACTGAACCAGGGGAAAGGAATTCAATGGAAGACGAATGGATGGCTTTGAGAGAGGCAGTAGAGGACCAAACACGTGGAAAGGCAAGGTCTAGTAGAAATCTCTGGATAAAACAAGACGTATTTAATTTATCTGATGGAAGGAGAAACTAAAACAAATGCAGTTAATGAAGCATGCGAAAGGAAATGCAGGCATCTAAAAATGATATTGACACGAAATGCCAAAAGGCTAAGTAGGAATAAGTAGAGGACAAATGCAAGGTTGTAAATACATGCATGGCTAGCGGGAAAGACAGATGCCGCCTATAAGAAAATTGAAGAAGCCTTTGAAACTAGTATTAAGAGGAAAAAAGGAAAACTGAAGGTGTAAGGTATATGAGAACAGTATTACAAAAAGAGAAAGGAAAGTATGTGAACAGAAGATAGAAGAAATGTCACTGTGAGAAAAAATTGACGGAGCACTGAAAGACCTAAGTGGAAACAAGGCTCTTGGAGTAAACGACTTTCCCTCTGAATTATAGAGATCCTTGGGAGAGCGAGCCACAACAAAATTATCACACCTGATATGCAAGGTATGTGAGACAGGGGAAATGCCTTCAGAGTTCAAGAAGAATATAATAATTCCATTTCCAAAGAAGGCAGGTGCTGGCGGGCGTGAAAACCATCGAACCATCATTTCAGTAAGTCATTATTACAGAACGCTGACACGAAATATTTAGAAAGAATGGAAAAACTGGTAGAAGGCCATCTCAGGGGAGCTCAGTTTGGGTTCCAGAGTAATTTAGGAACACTTGAGGCTATAGTGATCATACATCTTGCGTTAGAAGATATGGAGAAGAAAGGCAAATCTACATTTGTAGCATTTGTGTATTTAGAGGAATTTTTTGACAATGTTGAGTGAACTACATAATTGGAAATTTAGGGATAAATTTAGGGATAAGTACAACATTTAGTTTCATTGATACCACATACGAATCGCGTCTCAGCCAGTGGAGGAGGTGAGTCACAGCTCACGTCACGCTTGACAAAGACAAACACACGTTTATTGGTAGCGAGCTCAACTGACTAATGAGAAGGTACGGAGAAAAGAAATTTATGGCACAATTTGATTTAAGAAACGCCTCATTTGACGGGATATGTCCTGAGGTATCAAAATACTGCCAGTTTGATGTTAGAGGAAAGAGTGTGAGAGCGTGGAGGAGGGCGGGGGGGGGGGGGGGGGGGGGTCGGTAAAAATTGTAGAGGGAGACCAAGGGATGAATAGTAGTAAGCAGGTTCAGATGGATGTCGGTTGCAGTGGTGTTTTGAAGAGTGTTGCACAGGACAGACTAACGTAGAGAGCTTCAACAAACCAGTCCTCGGACTGAAAACCACAACAACAATTTTGTCAAAGTAAATTTCATGGCAAAAATATCAATAGAAATAATTATGAAAGCGTATATACATTCCACCACATTCAGTTTGCCTACGTCTTTGTCGTTTCTTCCACATGAGTTTTTCTTTCGTCAAGCAGTATGTTCTTCTCTTGCGCCGCATGTGTTTGAGCGAGACCAAACTCTGTGCTTTAGTCACAGTCGGTTCTCTAATCCCTTTAGTATCATGCTCGTCCAGCTCTCTCTTTCTATCACTTTTGCTGGACTCTTGTTACCGCTAAGCTAGAGAAGTCGTACGGCCGTAGAAACTTAGAGGAGAACACGGCAAGTGCCATCACCTGATCTCCCAGAAACGTCGCTCAGTGAAAGAAGGGTAAAAATAAGCGAACACATCTCTCGACTCATCCGAAGACACTCGACTGTTTCTGAGGAAACGACGGTGAAAGCTCTTGAGTGACTTTATCTGTCATTTAGCGAGTAAATGCAGTGGTGGTGGTTAGTGTTTAACGTCCCGTCGACAACGAGGTCATTAGAGACGGAGCTCATGCTCGGGTTAGGGAAGGATTGGGAAGGAAATCGGCCGTGCCCTTTCAAAGGAACCATCCCGGCATTTGCCTGAAGCGATTTAGGGAAATCACGGAAAACCTAAATCAGGATGGCTGGAGACGGGATTGAACCGTCGTCCTTCCGAATGCGAGTCCAGTGTGCTAACCACTGCACCACCTCACTCGGTACCAATGCAGTGGCACAGTGTGTAGCGTCGTGGCTTCACACTTTTGCGACTGTGTTCGAAATCCGATTATTATTTTCGTTTATCTATCCATGTATGTAGAAGATTACTACACGAATTTACTTCAATGTATAGTGAAACAACACTGTCCCTGTTCGTCTAGAAATTGTTTTTCTTGTGAATCAATTTAAAAAAATTAATGAGAAAATTATTTGAAACTTTTTGGTAAAATTTCTGTGTGTATCTTGAGTCATAATCGACCACAAGCGCCAGTTTTCGGCAAAGCGTTTGTCGCGAAACTACTGCCAAAGCATGAGATCTGCAACGATGTTAGCGAGGTTTCTTTCCCGAGTAAGATTCATATAAAGAAATGTCACTCTGCCAAAAATGCCTTCATTCGTGGTTTTCGAAACATCTCTGTATCGAATGTTTCCACTATCGGTATCAACCAAGGGAATGCACCGAGCCTTCCTGAGCAATAAACATAAGAATAAAACAGAAGGATTAATACAATAATTGATATAAGAATGAAATATAAGAACATAGGAATTTAAAAAGATAATAACTCCTGAAAATACCATACACACGTATACCACATAATAAAAATATGACACTTGTAGTGAAGTCCAGATCTAATTTTACAATTAATAAAACGCCATTGTATCCCGTAACTTGATGAGAAACATTCGAGTAGAAACCTTCAGCAGGCATGGATAGAAAAATGAAAAGCAGAAAATAAAGTAAAGTAAATAAAAGCAAATAGAGTTTCGAACTCGGGGTAAAAAATTTTGAAGCCACGTTGGTACCCACCGAGCCACTGCTTCGGTGAAACATTTACTCGCTAAAAGGCACACAAGTCATACGAAAACTCTGACTGTCGTTTCCTCAGAAGCGGTCGAGAGTGCGCGATAAGCCGAGAGACGTGTTCGCTTACTTTGGCCTCTCTTCCACGAAGCGAAGTTTTTTCCATAATCGAGTTATGGCATTTGCCGTGTTCCCCTCTTAGTGCTACCCGTGCGAAAGGATTGCAGGTCGCTAGGTCTTCTAAATTTTTGTTTAATTTTTGACGGAGATAGTGAATGGAAAGTTGCCCAAATTAGCATAAAAAGAAAATATGAACATTTTTAATGTGCCTGCTTTATTTTGTGGTATAGAAACAAAAAGAGTCACAGAAATTTCAAATCACTGATTGCGGGAACACAGCAGCGAGACTAAATGAGTGAACACGGGAGTTGAATACTCGAACACTGACCCGTGAATACTAATAAACGAACCTTCCACTCTGCGAAAAATTACTGTGTTAATTACTTGAATCAGCAAGGCTCAAAGTAACTCTAGCTGGCAGGTGAGAGCGCACGAACACAAAATTAACCGTTGTGCCAGAAAGTGACGTCATTTTCAAGTAAATTCAAAAATAAACCGACACCAATTCACGGACAATTGAGCTAGCCATGGATCGATTAGGCAAGAAAATATTTTTCATTTGTCGCCATCGCGACGTTTGAGCTGGATATCCACGGATTACCTCCATGAAATACAACGCAGACTACCCGCGATACGTCCTGTGCCCGAATCTCTTAACACCGCTTGAACAAATGCTCAGCAGCGCCCCATTTAATTCTCTTTACATGGCGAACTGACGTCCCAGACGTCACATCCCAAGAGCAAAAATGTCAGATTTAGCAAACGATACATAATAATGCGACAGTCGATCTCAGCTGTCAGAGGGATGGCAAAGGTGTCCAGGGCCATTATAAAGTCCATGAAACATGCTACAAGTAAAAAACTGGTTTACAGATAAAACAGTAAACATAATAAATGATTCAGTTCTTGAAAACAATCTCTCAAATATTTTAAAAGTGGTTTCGGCAATCTAAGCTGGAAAGACAACGATAGGGGCACCATCATCGTCGTTGCTAAAAAACATGGCAAAGCATGCAGAGAAAGCATTTTGTGTGCTACAATGTGCCCAATGCCAATGGCTAGTGATAGTGCAAAGTTCTTTCCGAGATAGGGTTCACAAGACACCACCTTTTTACAACAGAATAAATATCCTTGGTCACAAGCTTTTTGTCAACAGATTACTGGTTGGTTCAAATGGCTCTGAGCACTATGGGACTCAACTGCTGAGGTCATTAGTCCCCCAGAACTTAGAACTAGTTAAACCTAACTAAGCTAAGGACATCACAAACATCCATGCCCGAGGCAGGATTCGAACCTGCGACCGTAGCGGTCTTGCGGTTCTAGACTGCAGCGCCTTTAACCGCACGGCCACTTCGGCCGGCACAGATTACTGGTTTCGGTCTATAATGACCATCTTCCAAATGTTAAATTCCACGATGCCACTATGACTGCAGTTCATTAGAATATTGTTTTTATAAAACAGGTCTGAAGATGGTCATTATAGACCGAAACCGGTAATCTGTTGACAAAAAGCGTGTGACCATAGACGTAAAGTAAAGGAAATTTATTCTATATTCGGGTCACTGTTTTATTCGCGACAATGTCGCAGCTTGTGAGTTTACAACAGCCTAATGAAATGGTACAGGTAATTCGAGGAAGACGTTTATTTGAGCCAACCTAGCGAGGTGGCGCAGTAGTTAGCACACTGCACTCGCATGCGGGAGGATGACGGTTCAAACCCGCGTCCGGCCATCCTGATTTAGGTTTTCCGTGATTTCCCTAAAATCGCTTCCGGCAAATGCTGGGATATTTCCTTTGAAATGGCACGGCTGATTTCCTTCTCCATCCTTCCCTCATTCGACCTTGTGCTCAGTCTCTAATGACTTTGTTGTCCATGGCACGTTAAACACTTATCTCCTCCTCTTCCTCCTCCTCCTCCTGTTTGAGCGATGCGAAGGGTTCGGCCGACCGGGAGTGTCAGAGCAGTGGATCGTTTGAGTGACGTGATCTTTCGAAGTCCCACAAAGTGTACCTATGGAGCTATTATAGAACTGAACATCCCCAGGCATCTTCATTTTTCAATCAGATGGCGACTACCCACACTTCCACAACTGTGCACGAGATTACAGCAGTGAGACGTTGCCTCATCGCTGGATCAGCTCTGTTGCGACCGTTGAGGTGGCGCTACTCGAATGGCCACCTCGGTCGCCGGACTTGACGGCTTGCAATTTTTCCTTGTGGGGTTATGTCAGGATTCTTCACCATTCATTTGTACTGATTTTTTGAAGTGTTTCTTGAAATTCGTAATTACCCTGTATTTACGTGTGCAGCAAAAGGAAAACAATCGTTTAATACTCGATACCAAGAATAAATGGAAGATTGCGTAATATGCAGGGCCTTTTGAAAGCTAAAGAAAAAGTAATACCGTTCATTATACACGATTTTACGTGATTACTTGGTAAAGGTGGACTTTTCCTGCTTGCCTCAGGACCAGAAATGTTTTCTCCCTCTCTTTTAGATGTATCAAATTGTTGCCTGTTTCTTTAGAAGCTGATTTCCTCTTCACGTTGCTTTTCAAGAGTATAATTCTTTTAAAAATGATACCATTGTAGAAGTTCCACAAAATGCATATTAAAGCAGGGAGTTTTTTCATCATTGCGGAACTTGAACTGCTAGCACATTTAAAATCATTTCCATCCCTACTTGACCCATCTGCGAAGTCAATGTCATCGTTACCCCGCTGTACAATGTGAGTTTGTTAAAGGGGGACAAACGGCAGCAAACAACACGTCAGACGACAAGGACCAAAAAAGATCAATTGGATATAAGATTGGAAATTTGTTCCAGGGGAGGTTACACCCACTTGAAGTTGGATATATTAGATCTTTGAAACTGTAGGTTTCAATGACTGATAACACGTATGATACACTAAGCAAGTGGAATGTCTTAGCTCCACATTCAAGAGGGCAGTGAGTTGTGGCTCCGCCATGTAGTAGCCAGATTACCTTTCGTACTACTATAGGCTCGTCTTCCAGCAGGGGAGGCAGGGTCACCCGAAGGAAGTGCAAATACGCCTCGCCTGTGAAGAGCCATGGTTGTATGATTGGTCCCAAGAGGCCGTCACCAATATTTCCCGCCTCGTACATTGAGGCTGAATCGGTGCTGATGGTTTGCTGCCGCCCGACCGTAAGAATTCTTCAAATTCCACAGGTGCGTATTGTGAAGCTTAAAGATACTGCTCGTCGTAAGTGTAGGCTCATCTGTGAAGACGATGGATGACAGATATCCCAGCACCGAGGTGGCCTGTGCGACGAACCAGCGACAAAATCGTCGTTGCAGAGGCAAGTCCGTAGGTAATAACACCCGCAGGCGTTTTAAGCGATACGGCTAGTGGCGGTTATCGTGCAGAATGTTCCACACGGTTGTCTGGTTTACCTCACGCTACTGATCTGCCTGTCTGGTGCTGATCTCTATCTAAGATCTTTATCTTCGCATTCCAGTGGGTTATCTCCCTTGGGAAGCATTTCTAGCCGTATGTATATGACCAAATTTGTTTAGTATTCTGTCAGGATCGTTTCCTGAAGTTTATCCCAATTTCACAAAATCACCCAACAAAAGCCAGAATTTTCCTACTGCTACCGCCGTGGTGAGTATACGAGATGTATCCATCGAATGAGGAAGGTTCTCCGTGGCATAGAACTCTGGTGTCGTAGCGCGTACCAGTGCAGTTTGTTAAGCACTCAGACGCTCATTAAACGATCTCTTGATGGGGCGGCCAACTGTTCACTTTGTTAATCTGACTTGACGGTCGAAGTGCGTCGAGCGTAATTTAAAAATCGCTCGGACGTGGAGTTTGTAATAGATCCCATTTGTGAGGATCTGATATACTATATACTTGAAATTCTTTTTATTAATATCCGGCTGGCACCTGCCTTTCCCCACAGCTATGTTCACGTGGTCGTTCAAATTTAGATAGTTCCCGGCAGATGTATACCGGTTGCCGCCTTTTCCCGTGATATAAACAGATCGTATAGTGAAACTAAACATACCGGACAAAAAACTGAGCACTCCCAGGAGCTACGTAGATAATACCTCTTCTGTATTTCGATAAAAACGTCGGTCTGGTGAGGAAGAGAGCCCAAGTTTCTTGAGCCTCTCATTAATGGTTACATCCCGTAGAGCTGCCAAACGGTAAAGATGTTGATTGCTATGCTCCACTCGCTGTTCCAAAAGGTACTAGATCTTCTCTGTGGGATTAAGAGAGGATAATTTAGAAGGCCAGTGCAGATGCGAAATGATGCCTGAGTGTTCATAAACCAAAAACGTACGTGTGCAGCCTTGTAAACACGGTTGTCATTTTGGATGGTTGGTTCAAATGGCTCTGAGCACTATGGGACTTAACATCTATGGTCATCAGTCTCCTAGAACTTAGAACTACTTAAACCTAACTAACCTAAGGACAGCACACAACACCTAGTCATCACGAGGCACAGAAAATCCCTGACCCCGCCGGGAATCGAACCCGGGAACCCGGGCCATCTTGGATGACTGAGGTGTCCACAGTGTACTCTTGATGAAGATTTGCAATAAAAGGCAACGCTTGGTCATCGATAATGTTGATACAGATTTCCTGATTCATGATGACGGTAAGCTCAATGACTGGGCCCAATTCTTGGTACGAAAAACCCTCCAAAAACACCAGAGAACCGTCTCCAGTCTGAACTACACCGCCCACACACTGTGGGTTTAACACGCCATAGTGGGCAGCAATTCTTGTTCAGTTTCAAACCAACTGTCACAAAAAAGGCGTGACACTAGTGTCAGATTCTTATCGGTTACAATATTTTTACGAGCACTTTTCTTATTCTGTGTTGGATGGCTGCGAATGTAAACTACTCCTTGTAAACGCGTTGCACAGGCCGCGTTGATAAAACCAACAAACCGGGCTTTCATTCACAATGTAGCCCTCAACATGCTCATACAAGATATCCTCTTTTTGTCTCCAAATCCTACGGCGAAGTTTCCCCACAACCGCCAGGCACGGACGGACCACGTCACTGTCGAGACTTACATCACGAGCGGGGCCCACATAATCGTCTGGTTCCAGTTGTATACCATCTAAAGAGCTCCAAAGCGATCAGTGACTGTTTTAATGGGGTGACTAACACTTGGTCCGGTAACGTTTAATCGGATCGTTTGGTTCACATCCTTGTGGCACTCTCACAATTAAGTTTTGTTCGTTTCGCATCCAAAGCTACCATTTGATGTTATCTGCACGCCAAGGAATGTGCTGCGTCTCACCGCTTCTAGTGACTCAGCGTACTGTTTCACCGAGTGTGTACGCGTAACCAGGGAAATCATGCATGCGAGTTGATCTCGCAAGCGTCCTTCAGCGCTTCCTCTCAGACAGACAGAATACGCAGCAATACCGGGATCTTAGCGATTCGTGACGCTGCTTTTCGCTGAAACCTTAGAACAAAAAAGTTTTTTTTTTTCACACTCGATATATTTGTGGGAATAATTGATCCACTAATCCAGTGTGTGTTACTATTAGTACAAAGTTTATCTTCGAAGTTACTTTCAGCGTCGGGTTATCCTATGCCGTTGACAAACGTGTTTTTGTTTAGTTAGAAACAGAAAGTAATGCTATAGACTTAAATACTGCGTGCGTTATTTTATATGGTTCATAAGCCTTACTCATGTAATTTGTGATCATGATAACGAAGAAACAAGAATAAGTGTGAACTGTTTATTTTGTGGGCAGTTAAACACGACATCGCGACAACGGAAGACACAGTCAGCTACACGCCATCTACGATGAGATTCAGGAAATTCGACATGAAATCAAGGTTTTGAAGCTCTCTCTTCATGCGACGCCAAATGAGAAACAAAGCAATGCAATGAACAGAGCTCTAAAACAGAGCAAAGTCCCGCGTCGGTTGCATGTCTTTTACACACCACCGTGCGCTTTATCTTTCCGCTGCGCCAGGAGGTGACGATGAGCCAGCTTTGAAAATATTGACTGTTCCGGTGATTTCTTCCGCGTAGCTCAAATGGCTCTGAGTACTATGGGACTTAACACCTGTGGTCATCAGTCCCCTAGAACTTAGAACTACTTAAACCTAACTAACCTAAGGACATCACACACATCCATGCCCGAGGCAGGATTCGAACCTGCGACCGTAGCAGTCGCGCGGTTCCGGACTGCGCGCCTAGAACCGCTAGACCACCGCGGCCGGCTTCCGCGTAGCGACTGCACTCACTTGCGGTGAACCAACCGTCCGTTCCTCATGCGGTTCTTCCTCGCCGCGTTTCCACTTACGGACACTGCCGTTTATTACAGAACAAACCACAAATTTGGTTTGCAGTCATGGAAAATATTTTCGCGCATCAACAAGTCCTCGATGATAATGAACAATTTACGGTAGTGGTCACCAACCGATATTAGCAGGCATCAGCACTTGTGTCGGTAATCGATATGCGCCTACCACATCATCAAACTTACATGGAAATCATTCTAAACACATACTGTAACAATGGCTGCATGGTACAGCGCGTATTAGATCGCAGTCTCTGTAACAATGCATGATTGAATAAATGGTCTCTAGCATGGAAACCATGCATTTCCGGACGTAAACTCATCAGACCTTTTTTGTTCCGTACCCTCTCATCGACCAATCCCTAGAGTTTGTAAACAGTAGAAAAAAATCACCCTATAGTGCATGATAACCGTGATTCATATTTTCTCGTTGAACACGTTCTCTGCAGTCTCACGTTGTTACAAAAGATCCGCCGGCCGTGGTGGTCTCGCGGTTCTAGGCGCTCAGTCCGGAACCGCGCGACTGCTATGGTCGCAGGTTCGAATCCTGCCTCGGGCATGGATGTGTGTGATGTCCTTAGGTTAGTTAGGTTTAATTAGTTCTAAGTTCTAGGGGACTGATGACCTAAGATGTTAAGTCCCATAGTGCTCAGAACCATTTGAACCATTTGAACCATTACAAAAGATCCAGTCCCAATCCAGCGAAAAATTAAGTCACTACGTAGTCACACAGTCGGATGGATTCCTTTCATTTCAACAAGTTCGGGTAGAATTTTTAACCAAGGCAATGGGCTGATTATTTCTAAATTTATGTGTGCTGTGAGACACACTCACCCCTCGCCCCTTCATTCTTTTGTTCGCTGCTTTTATCGCTTGTCTATTGTTTTGGAGCTGAACTTCGAAATGGTTCAAATGGCTCTGAGCACTATGGGACTTAACATCTGAGCTCATCAGTCCCCTAGAACTTAGAACTACTTAAACCTAACTAATCTAAGGACATCACACACATCCATCCTCGAGGAAGGATTCGAACCTGCTACCGTAGTGGTCGCACGGTTCAAGACTAAAGTGCCTAGAACTGCTCGGAGACACCGGCCCGCGGAGCTGAACTGTTAACTCGTGTGGAAGTGTTGTTTACAGCGTTGTAATGTACAGTATATTTGCAGACTGACTGTTTGTTAGTGCGTTGGGTGAAATTGATTATTCTAATCAATTAGTGAGTAACTCATATCTGAGTTTCATTTCTGGTTTTCCGCACTCGAAATGGAATCTCATCGCGTGAGAAAGTTTTTAGTGGTGCCAGCAAAACAGCAGTACAGAAAGAAGCAGCTAAATTTGTGAAGAAGCTGCCAAAAGCGACTTCGCATTTTACGAAAAAAGATTACTTAATTTGCAACGGTAGTAAAGTTTGTACTGAACCAGAACCTTCTGCACGTGTACCTACTTCTTCTAAAGAATGTTTGACAAGTTCTGGTGAATCTGAAATTGTTGTCGAACAGTATTTGGTGAGTGAGTCGGTAATGAATGCAAATGTTAGGCGACCATAGAACCAAAACCTATGACAATACTAACTGTGAATTAATGAAGTGCTCTACACTGAAGAAAGATCCGGCGAAACGGAAAAAAGTGAACAACGAATTCGTGGCTCTGTGTTTAGCGAAACGTTTGGACTATTTTAAGACTAATTTAGGTAATTTAAATAAATTTGAAAGCGTCAACAAATCGCAAAAAAAGGTACGCATCCAAAAACTTGTTCTTTAGAAAACTGTTGAATGGAGAGAGAAATTACAGAAAATGGCTGTTGCAGTCCGAATATACAGGAAATGTGTTTAGTATTTTCTGTAAATTATTCAGTGACAGCGGTGCCTCAGACGACATGCGTATTACATTTTCAATATGTGGATTTTTTGGCTGGAAGAAGGCGGAAACGAAAACAGCGCTAATCATGGCAAAAATCCAGTGGCGCGTGTTCTGCGGTCGAAGAACGAGGGACGTACCGAGACTGAACTGCAGTTTATGCAAAATACTACGGACTAGTTATAGATTCAGCGGTAGACACGGTATATGGAGATCAACTAACCGTTATAGTACGGTATAGTCTCGAGGAAAGAGTTCACGAGAGATTTTTGTATTTTGTTCCCATAGAGTCATACGGGAGAAAGTCTTAGGAAGCGGGAAATATTCAGGTTTAAGTTCAAAGATAAAGGAACTGAACTCATTTACTTCTTATATGCACCGTGCTACGCCTTCGTTAAGCCTTGTCATCCAAAACGGTGCAGAGGAATCGTTAGAATCAGTTTTTTTCTTTTTTCCCGGATATATGGCTTTTTTGTAGCTTCTAATCATTGTTGGCACATTCTTTTGAAGAATAATGGACGGCTTAATACATTGTCCGATACCAGATGGTCGTGCCGCAAGGAAGCAATAACAGCTGTTTGACGTAATTTCGAAGCCGTTTACAAGTCAATTGAAGGAATTGTCGAGAACAAAGAAGAAAAGGCAGCGACAAGCAATGAGTCAGAATCGCTTCAGAAAGAACTAAAAAAACTGAATACAGCAATATTGGTTGTTTTCTGGGATGACATGTTGTCTCCAATGGACAAAACTAACAAATATTTGCAAAAGCCTGGACGGGACTTAGCGGATGTCAGCGATGTGATCATTGATTCCGTTTTTCAGCCGTGTTAGGGAAAATTTTGATGAATATGAAAACCAAGCTAAGGGCTAAGTGAGCATGTATATCAAGAATATAGCTACGAAAGGAAAGGCAGAAATAAGAAGATTCCGTGACGGAGAAAAATCAGAAGAATTGAGTGGACGTGACAAATATCGTGTGGCACTTGTTACAGTTGATAAGCTACAAGCGGAACTGAAAAAGCGAGAAGAAAAGTATTGTGAAATAGTCGCTGTTTTCCTACCTTTAACAAATAATATAGTAATGCAAGAGCTATCAAGAACTCTTAACAGAAACGCAGAAACTTCGCGAAAAATACCGGGGTGATCTCGTTGGAGAAAGTTTTCATTGTGAATTTCTTAATTTTACCGAATATCTGAAGCGTTCCCTTAAAGAAAAGGCTGATAAACAATTACGAATTGTGAAACTAAGAGAGGATTTTCCAAACTGGCTCTTATTAAGAAAAGATAACAGGCCACATGCAAGAAGAAAGCATTTCCACCCTCACCTTGCTATCAATTGAACGTCAGGTTACCAGTTCTCTTGACTTCCAGGATTTGACAGAGGAATTCGCTAGGGCTAAAGCGAGTAAAAGAAATTTTTGAGGTACTCATTTTCTATTTATTGCATTTATGTAATAGGGTAGCTTTGTTTCTTTAAATGCAACTGGCCCCGCGCCTCGTCATGGGTTGACCAGGCTCTGCCACCAACCAACGTTAATTTATTTAGTGTTACACAAACAACGTCTACGCAATCAGACATCAAAGGTACTTTTGGAATATGCAAAATTAGATATTAACACACTAAATTTCAAACCCTCGAATGACCTGCCTGTGGCCTGAGTGGGGTTGCCTATCCCATTGTCGTATTTTGTTTACTGAATCATTTGCAACCAGTTGATTTTATGGGAGTTTATCTTTCCCTGACATCCCATCTTTAGATGTTTACAGTTGTTTACGGGTAGTGAACATTGTTTCTTTACCTCGGCGTTGCAGATTTTTGCTATGAACATTTTTAAAAAATAGTTATTGTAAAACGTTGTAAGTACAGAAACAATGTTCACGACGCGTAAATAAATATAATCATTTGATGGACGGGTGAACATAAAAAGAATTTAGTACAAAAAACTCGTTTTTTTAGAAATAATTCACTGGCGTGGCGTGTCGGGGAAGGGCTGCCATTGGTATCTGTGCGTTACCCCCATAGAGTATAAAAACGGGCTTTACGCACGTGATTTTGAGACGGCGCTGCTTGTCTATTATTTGCTGTATAGCGTAGCTTAGATATTACATGTCTTCGCCTTGTTTTATATCGTTTCTGCACATTTGAGTTTAAGTAACAGCTACGGTGCAGCGTTGTTGCTGTTACGGATGTTCAAAAAAATGGTTCAAATGGCTCTGAGCACTATGGGACTTAACATCTATGGTCATCAGTCCCCTAGAACTTAGAACTACTTAAACCTAACTAACCTAAGGACATCACACAACAGTTACAGATGTAAAGGGAAGTGTGTGAAAGGAGGACCAGTTACTTTTCATAGGGACGTACAACAAACGTGTAATTCTAAATGTCTTATTGATATGAAGCCCTTCATATGTTGAAAAATATCAAGACATGGCATTATAAAGTCTTCTACTGCAGACGTAATTTTCTGCGATTTTATGGCATGTGTTTACGAGACAAAAACATTGTTCAAATTGCTCTGAGCACTATGGGACTTAACATCTGAGATCATCAGTCCCCTAGACTTAGAACTACATAAACCTAACTAACCTAAGGACATCACACATCCATGCCCGAGGCAGAATTCGAACCTCCGACCGTAGCAGCAGCGCAGTTCCGGACTGAAGCGCCTATAACCGCTCGGCCACAACGGCCGGCGTTTACGAGACAAGTGCTAGATAAATTTGCAAGTGTGCTCGAGTGAACAGCCAGTCAGTTTGTACATATTGGTGCTATGTTCATATGGAGATAAAATTTATGCATGACATTCTGATTAACTTCCTCTGATTTATGCAGGTTCTCAAACCCGTGTGTGTGTTTAAGTATTTCTGCATGAGACAGTTTCCAATACAGTGTCGTTGTAGCGCAAAGAACAGATTCAACAATATAACCACTGCAACAGAAAAAAAAGAAAAAAACTGATCTCGTACTTTTCATTTTTTGTGTACAGTTTTACTTTTCTCATGAGGTGGCGCAAAAATAGTACAGTTATTTTACTTTATAAAAAGCAGAAGGTCGAGTAAGGAAAAATGAAAAAAATGATAGGGAAGCCGGTGGTGCAAATCACTGTATTTCCCGTAACAATTTCATGGCGCCGGCTACAGTGTCACTGTCACATAGTTAATTAAAACAGAGATTCGACAATATGAATAAGTACAGTAGAAAACGTAAAAGAATGTTGTTGGTTATCACTTCTTCTATCGTTACCGGAAGAACGTAAATAAAGTATAACCTGAGCTGTGATACTACGGAGAAAAAGCAGAATACTTTTGCTTTCCACATCTTTAAGCCAACATCAGTTACTGGTATCAAATTTTTAAGCTGTCTGCAAAACACGTATACCAAGTTTGAAGGTACTTCTGAAGGCGATCTACCTGTAGGAACTAAGTAATAACACTCAAAATACGATAAGCGCTATACAGGCTAAAAAGCGCCATCCCAAAATCAAGTGACTTAATCTGCAACAGATGTTGCGGAGATAATTCTCGTTCTGCGCACTCGAATGCTCACTCCATAGATATTTATACTCTACGGTTACCCCATAAGCATTAACGCTTCAGTTTTGACTTCATGCACTAGGAGCGGTGCTGTACCGTCACCTGACGAGGTGGCCTAGGAGATTAAGAGAGGATGCGAATCAGGCCCGCTTGTCAACAAAGGTTGCCCGTGTCTCCCCTTAACAGCGAAATTTAATGTGTTAAATTTTGTGTTTGCATTATGTTTTCGCTGTAGGCCACAGTTTTCGAGATATTCAAAACAAAAAGGAAAAAAAAAATTTCGAAGGTCTTCTTTGTACGTTTTTTGTGAATAATTCGAAAACTATGGTCACTAGCAAAAATGTATCCCAGTACAAAATTTAACTATATTAAATTTCCTACAAAATGATCCAGCAACGCCCTTGCCGCAGTGGATACACCGGTTCCCGTGAGATCACCGAAGTTCACAAGCGCTGACGGGCGTGGTTGGCACTTGGATGGGTGACCATCCAGACCACCATGCATTGTTGCCATTTTTCGGGGTGCACTCAGCCTCGTGATGCCAATTGAGGAGCTATTCGACCGAATAGTAGCGGCTTCGGTCAAGAATACCATTATAACGACCGGGAGAGCGGTGGGCTGACCCCACGCCCTTCCTACCTGCATCCTCCTTGAGGATGACACGGCGGTCGGATGGTCCCAGTAGGCCACTCGTGGCCTGAAGACGGAGTACAAAAGGATACTGTTAATTTTTCTACAGGACTAATAGTTTGCGTGTAGTGAGCGAGAGAATATGAAAATCTTGTGCATCGTATCAGAAGACGTTTCGGGTTGCATAAAACGATAGGTAGGGGCAGTAGCAAACATCCACGTGTGTCCAGGGGATTCGCCTTTTATAACGAAGCAGAGATGTGAAAGTTGGTCTCAGCGTTCTACGGGCCAGCAAGCCAAAACGTCGGGTGAGCAGCGACAGCTTGTTGGATATGACATCTACAATGTCGGAGAGCACCGCAGCGGTTTCACCGCTTTACTTTGTTTACATTTCAAAATAAATGAGTTCTGCCGAGGTAGTAACGGATGCTTGCGGCCTCGGGCGACAGATGGCCCGTACGCTGGAGTGACGGAGTGCAACGAGGCATTCCGGGAGGGGCCGGGGACGCAAATGAACTGGTAACGGCGCCGTGTTTAGCGGCACACCTGCCCTGACCTCGCCGTTATTGCCGGCGCGGCGGCGA
Organism: Schistocerca serialis cubense; assembly: GCF_023864345.2. Taxonomy (NCBI): domain Eukaryota; kingdom Metazoa; phylum Arthropoda; class Insecta; order Orthoptera; family Acrididae; genus Schistocerca; species Schistocerca serialis. The sequence goes on from NC_064643.1 coordinate 146,940,709, forward strand.
TGGATAGACTGCGGCGAGCAGATCTGGCGCCCCTGGCGCGCGCCGCGGGGCTAATTCATTAGCGCGCCGCCGTAAAGTCTGGCCGCCGGCTCCCCTCCCCACCCGTGCACAGCGTTCCCTTCGCAGCCAATCTCTTCCGCCGTGAGGAGGGCAGACCGCGCCGGCTGACGTAGCAGGCAGGGGGCGGCCGAGGTTGCGGCTCCCGGCTGCGACTCGAAAACTGCAGCACCAGGCAAACAGCGACGCGCGCCAGCCATCGCGCAATTAGCAGCCACGCGGCTGACACAGCAACACCTCACGACCGCTACTGTTCCTATCATGTACCGGGTGCGGCAAAGAAATATGCATATTTGAAAGAAAAAAAAAGAGTCGATAATTTTGTTTTAATTCTGTCAACGATTTCCGGCAAATGGCACAACATATTGTCAGTTCATTCATTATACTCAAATGTTTTTCCCGTTTGCTCCTTTTGTATTTATGGATTGTTCAGCCTTTTTACCTTTTAAAATGCAGTACCACCACACTCTCAAAGATTGCATTTACTGTATGTTTCCTCACTTTCCTCCATTTTCCTAGTTTCATTCACTTCTGTTTATCTTATGGAGCCGGCCCGTGTGGCCGAGCGGTTCTAGGCGTTTCAGGCTGGAACCGCACGACAGTAACGGTCGCAGGTTCGTATCCTGCCTCGGGCATGGATGTGTATGACGTCCTTAGGTTAGTTAGGTTTAAGTAGTTCTAAGTTCTAGGGAACTGATGACCTCAGATGTTAAGTCCCATAGTACTCAGAGCCATTCGAACAATTTATCTTATTGATAATGCTTAGGTTGCTTATGCATTCTGTAGTTACATTGATAATGCTTTCTTCTTTTAACTGGTTTGTGTATCATTCTCCATGTGTTACGACACCTGTTTTATGCCTCCTGAAGTAGCCTTTAGCCTTGTCAAGTACTAATTTTATTTTATTGGTTTCGCTTATTAATAGAACGTGTTTTGTAGGCATGCTGCTCCTATATTTGTGTTAAGGATTTTTCCTGTCTACTCCGTTTTTATTTATTTACTATTCAATTTTTTACCTCTTACTTTGCATTAGCATCACACTGTCAAAGATGTTACTTACTCTTTGTTTCTGCTTTAATCTAGACGTGTAACTTCTCTTCCAAAGTTGTTTACAAACATTGTAACTTCTTTGGTGACAATGCTCAGTAAATGCCTGAAGATGGCCTTGCAAGCTGAAAACCGGTTAACGTAATAAAGGTAATACTGTAGAACAAAAGCAAACTAGCGCTTTTCATTTATTGTAATGTTGTTCTATCAAGAACCGGTGGAAGATTCAGTGAACCAAAAACATTGTTTATACGACTTTGTTGAGTTAAGACATTGAAATAAATAAGAGAAAATTGTAGTTTTTAATATTTTTAACCATGATTCGACGTTCGGCAAAAAAAATATGTACCTCACCATCACTGATCATACCAGAACTACTGCTATGCAAGCGAAGCTGCGTGACAGTCAGTAATTTATAACTCAAAAGGAATAACTTAAGTGTATTATTTGAATCAATCATTTACCTAGGAATAAACGTCTAGAAAAGTTCGATGCACTCAAGCGGATGTCAGCATCATCTTAAAGGTGACACAGAGCAAATTATATACATGTATCAGAATACTTCTTCAAAGTAGAATGTACACCGGATAACTGGGACACTGAGATTCCAGCGATCAAGATTAAAGTTTGCATGCCTCAGACACTCTCGCTCTTTAAAATTTCATTGCAGTTGGATTACTTCACAAGAACAGATACAAGAAAGAATACGTTGCACAAACAACATTTAAAAACTGATAACTAAAACATCGGAAACATTAAAAACGCAAGAGCTGTCAGTAAAAATCGTTTAATGAAAGGGCACATTATATACATTTTGTGTAGTTTCTCTAATCCGCGTAAGGCAAATATCGATATGGTTCCTTCTCCAGTTTTAGTGTGTGCTCTATCTGTAATAACCTCGTCCGCCGATGGGGTGTAGAATTTTGATCTTCCTTCCCTCATTTTTTCTTTCTTTCTTGCAGCCTTTGTCACACTGCAACTCGGGATCGGCCGTGCTGCTATTAATTTGGCGGGATTAGTTACACAGGATGGCTGGACGCCGTTCCAGACGCAACCCTGCACCCCCCTGGGACGGAATGGTGTAACCCAGCTGTCCGCGTCTAGTGTAAGCCATGGAATAGAGCGAATTTTTTCAAAAGTCTGGGAGGCGTGGAACTGAGGCGGAACGTGGGGACCACCGCAGTATTCACTTAGTGGGATGTGGAAAACCGCCTAAAAACCACATCCAGGCTGGCCGGCAGACCGGCCCTCGTCATTAATCCGCCGGGTGGATTCGATCCGGGGAATGAGTGTAACCCAGCTGTCCGCGTCTAGTGTAAGCCATGGAATAGTGCGAATTTTTTCAAAAGTCTGGGAGGCGTGGAACTGAGGCGGAACGTGGGGACCACCCCAGTATTCACCTAGTGGGATGTGGAAAACCGCCTAAAAACCACATCCAGGCTGGCCGGCAGACCGGCCCTCGTCATTAATCCGCCGGGCGGATTCGATCCGGGGCCGGCGCGCCTACCCGAGTTCAGGAAACAGCGCATTAGCGCTCTCGGCTACCCTGGCGGGAGTCTTCCTTCCCTCATTACTAAACTGTAAAAAGAACAGCCAGCTAATCGTTATTAGGTCCATGAGAAGGTGGCCAGAATACCCTCGGACAAATTTGTAACAGAAAGAATTCCATGTGAACAGAGGTCATGTGCCGTTTCTTTTTGACACTGGTGCATGCTGGACGGGAAGTTGAGCAGCTCGTACAATTCAATGCGCAGCACGCTAGCTTGCGAGACAGGTACGCGATCCAGATCGATCGAATCTATATGACGGATTAACGACGTTTGGTCTGCTGCACAGCCTAGGCTGAGCGTGGGATTTTTAGACGTGTTTTCACGCCATTCAGGCAGACGCTGGTCTGGTCCCCGATCTCCATCAACGACAACAGTTAAAAAAAACTCTTAAAATGCGATAACATAAAGAACAAAGTTAACACGAAACACAGGCAAATGATGCACGCGACTTCCCACACACGACTGTGGCGACAGAAAGGGCAGATCTGGCAAGAAGAGGGCTGAAGGTTTTGAAATATGATACAGAAGAATGCTGAAGATTTCGTGGATGGATCGGATAGTTCTCGAAAAGGAACAGAACAGAAGTGAAGTACTAAGACTTTCAGTGCTTTAGTGAGAAGATCGCAAAGATTTTGTAGCCCCTTCTCATTCCTTGTCTGGTATGAAGCGCTGAAGGACGCTCACATACCAAGGGACTATTACGAAATCAAATCGCACGCATTATGTACATGCTTATGCGTACGTGCTCAGTGGAAAGTTTGATTGTATCTTATCCACACAATCCCGAAGATAGCAAGGGTAGGTTAAGCGCGACAACTGTCGGGCAGTCAGCTTAATGGTTCGTGTAAGCACGTTGCTGAGACGAATAATTTGCAGAAGAATCACAAAAAAAATTTGAGGATATGTTGTATGACAATCAATTTGTTTTTAGGAAAGGAAAAGGCGCCAGAGATGCAGTTTTGCCGTTGCAGTTGATAATGGAAACAAGAGTTAAGAAAAATCAGGACATATTCATAGGATTTCTCGACCTCAAAAATGCGTTTGGCAATGTAAAATAGTGCAAGATGTTTAAAATTCTCGAAAATTAGGAGCAAGCTATAGCGAACGACTGATGATGTACAATACGTACAAGAGCGAAGAGGGAAGAATACGAAAGGAAGACCCAAAACAAGGACCTCGGATTAAAAGAGGTGTAGGACATAGATGTTATCATTCGCCCCTACAGTTCAATTCTATTCATCGAAAAACAAGTGCCGGAAATATAAGAAAGGATCGAGAGTGGGATTAAAATTCAACGTGAGAGGGTATGAATGATATGATTAGTAGATGACATTCCTGTCTTCAGTGAAACTGAAGAAAACACTTACAGGACGTGGTGTATGGAAATGTAGTGGGCAACCTAAGGTGTACACTATATAGACGGAGAAAACAGAAGAAAATTGAAAGCAATGAGAAGTAGCAGACACGAGGTTAGCGATAAAATTAACATCAAAATTGGGACCCACGAATCAAGAGGAAGTTAGGGAATTCTGCAATCTCGGAAGCAAACTAACAGATGACGAACGAAGCACGGAGGACATAAAAAGTAGATTAGCACAATCAGAGAGATCAATGCTGGCCAAGAGATGTCAGGAGGGATCAAAATGGTTCAAATGGCTCTGAGCACTATGGGACTCAACTGCTGAGGTCATTAGTCCCCTAGAACTTAGAACTAGTTAAACCTAACTAACCTAAGGACATCACAAACATCCATGCCCGAGGCAGGATTCGAACCTGCGACCGTAACGGTCTTGCGGTTCTAGGCTGCAGCGCCTTTAACCGCACGGCCACTTCGGCCGGCGAGGGATCAAACATCGGCCTTAATCTGAGGTAAAAATTTCTGAATGCACGTTTGGTGCACAGTATTGTATGGTAGTGAAACACTGACTGTGGGAAAACCAGAAAAGAAATTAATCGAGGCGTTTGAGATGTGGTACTACAGAAGAACGTTGAAAATAAGTGGACTGATAAGATAAGGAATGAGAAGGTTTTCCCCAGAATCGGAGAAGAAAGGAAGACATGGAAGACACTGACAAGAAGAAAATAGTATGATAGGACATGGGTTAAGCCATCATGGAATAATATTCACGGTACTAGAGAGAAGTACAGGGGATAAAAACTGTAGGAGGAGGCAGAGAATGAAATACGTCCAACAAAGAAGTAACGAAACAGGGTGCAAATGGTACTGTGCGATGAAGAGGTTAACACAACAGACGAATTCGTGGGGAACCAGTCAGAAAACTGATGACTCAAAAAGAAATTACACGACACGCGGGTGACAACTGAAATACTGCGATCGTTTCAGTGTGCCGCAAATAGGCGTAAATATCCGATATCGCGTGTCTGCTCGATCGGCCGTCAGTTACTGGAAACACTCACAGCCGAAGAGTACCGCGCAAGCGCTGTATCCCGTGTTCCGCAGAAATCGCTACCAGTGTGGTAGACTGCGATCACCGCATACGCTCCAGTGCGTTGCTGACACACACTGTCGTATTTGGGATATGAGTCTCGACTGGAAAATAAATAAATAACTAAATAATCAAAAAAGAAAAAAGCGAGATGAGAGTATTACTGGAAAAAAGTTCGAGATAATTGTCACCCTACTTTGCTTCAGACTGGTGTGTGGCAGTCGCATTTGGTCACAGAGCTGCGTATAAACGTAAACCGAAACCTTACAGATTGATGGTAGTGTTGTGACTTGGCAAGACAGCCAAGCCACTAGGAGATAGCCGAAAGGCACGCGTTTAAGCTCACGCAGGCTGGCGTGAGGTCTGGAACAGTTAAGGGAATTTATAGTAGCAAAGAACGTAAGTAACTACTGGAATACTTTAATTCATAATTGGTGAACATCGGTCTGACGGTACATGCATCACAAGATAAATAGCAAAGGATAATGGCGCCTTGCTAGGTCGTAGCAAATGACGTAGCTGAAGGCTATGCTAACTATCGTCTCGGCAAATGAGAGCGTAATTTGTCAGTGAACCATCGCTAGCAAAGTCGGCTGTACAACTGGGGCCAGTGCTAGGACGTCTCTCTAGACCTGCCGTGTGGCGGCGCTCGGTCTGCAATCACTACTAGTGGCAACACGCGGGTCCGACGTATACTACCGGACCGCGGCCGATTTAAAGGCTACCACCTAGCAAGTGTGGTGTCTGGCGGTGACACCACAGGTAGTGCATCGACTGACCAGTTCAGATACGGTTGCTCGACGTGCTACTGGCCGTTGTCGTCTGCGTGTAGCATAATTTATTCCTGTCATCAAAAACAAATCTTAATACTATCATATAAGCATTGGCATTGTATGCTCTTCCACCTTCCTGTATGTAGCAAGATCATTTCCTTTTGTTAGTTACTATAACTCTAAAAAAATACCTATCAGAAGTTATTGTTTGGTGGTAGAAATATTTTAGGTAGTAAAAATTAGGTATAATAATCCCTGTTGAACTAACTGCACTACACAGTCCTGTTTTGACATCTTGCACAGGCTGTTGACGTAACTGATGAAGATTTCCAAAACTCCATCGCCGACGGATCTGCTAACTAACATACCCCGATAAATGCGGCCATGCTTCATATATATACACTCATCAGTCAGAACATTATGACCACCGACCTACTATCGATATAAATCCGTCCAGAAGGTAGCACCGTTACCTGGCGACGAATGACTGCTAGTCAGACACAAGCACGGTGCATGTATTATCAGTGAGCGTGCTGTCCGTGAGTAGAATGGGGAAGGTGTGCTATCTATCTCGAGTTTGATCGAGGGCAGATTGCGATGCCCCGCAGGCTCGGCACGACCATTTCGGAAACTGCATGACTCGTAGGACATTCGAGCAGTGCTGTGGTGAGTGTCCTCAACACGTGGCTAAACCAAGGTGAAACCGTGGTCAGACGTCGTGTGGTCGGGCGGTCATCCTTATTTATAAATGTCGGACGTCGCAGGTTGGACAGACTGCCAGGATACCACAGGCAGCGAACGCTGGCGGAACTAACATCACATTTTAAAGCTGGGCAGAGTACAAGTGTGTCTGAACCGAACACTCCTAGCAATGAGCCTCCGCAGTCGACGACCCATCCAATGTTAACATCATGACGTCGGCAACCACGACTGAATGGTCACGTGACTATCGGCATTGGACGTTGGCGTAGTGGCAGAGCGTTGAACGGTCTGATGAATCCCGACACCTCCTTCATCATGCCGATGGCAGGGCGCGAATTCGTCGTCTTCCAGAGGAACGGTTCCTTGATATCTGTACTGTGGGCGGAGACAAGCTAGTGGCGTTTCCATTATGTTCTGGGGACCATCCACGTGGGCAACCATGGGTCCGGTGGAGCTCGTGCAAGGCACTATGATGGCCAAGGAGTATCGTACATTAGTTGCAGACCACGTACACCCCTTCATGACGATCATGTTTCCCGATGGAAGTGGCATTTTTAAATAAATAATGCGCCATATCACAAGGCCAGGAGAGTGTTGGAGTGGTTTGAGGAACACAGTGACGAGTTCCAATTGATGTGCTGGCCCCCCAGCTCGCCAGATCTGAATCCCATCCAATACATCTGGGATGTGATTGAACGTGGCGTCAGAGCTCATTGGCCCCCTCCCCGGAAATTACGGGAATTAGATGACCTTTTTGTGTAGATGTGGTGTCAGCTCCCTCCTGCGACCTACCAAGGCCTCACTGATACCATACCACGACACGTCGCCGGTGTTATACGTGCCATAAGGAGGACATACCGGCTTTTGGGTAGGTGGTCTTTATGTTCTAGTTGATTATTATACGAGGGTTGTAACTTTAACAGTGGCAACTATTCATTTACAGCTCGTACAAAATAGATACGTGTTTCAAAGTTTTACTGACCTTCAAAGTAGTTACCAACATTGCGTATAACCCGTTGCCTGCGATGTGGAAGTTGTATGTTACTCTTAGCAGTGCCAGTTGTGTTGACAGTACGAGCGGCGCGGTCTACTGCCGACCAATTTGTAGCAGTTCTGAAGCGAATGACGTGAAGTGTTTCCTTCAGTTTAGAAATCGAGTTGAACTTACAAGGGCTTGAGTCAGGGGAATGCAGTAGGTGGTATAGCACTTGGCACCCCCTCAGTCAAACAAATCAGTAACAGCTTGCACTGTACGTGCTTGAACATTGTCCTGCAAAATGATGGTCAGGTCCTGCAGAAAGTGTCATCACTTCTGTCTCTAAGCTGGTCGTATGTTGTGTTCTAAAAATGAAGCGGGTACTCGAAAGAGTGCGTGATTCATGACGAAGAAAGGCTGAAGGATGTGTCAGGATGCATGGTAACCACATGGAGCGTTGCCTATAGTGTGTAGTTCTGCGCCGGCCGAAGTGGCCGTGCGGTTAAAGGCGCTGCAGTCTGGAACCGCAAGACCGCTACGGTCGCAGGTTCGAATCCTGCCTCGGGCATGGATGTTTGTGATGTCCTTAGGTTAGTTAGGTTTAACTAGTTCTAAGTTCTAGGGGACTAATGACTTCAGCAGTTGAGTCCCACAGTACTCAGAGCCATTTGACCCATTTGTACTTCTGCGTAACAGACAGACTGAAGTGCGAGGACGAATTGCGCCATATCTCAACATCTGTAAAATAGCAGTGAAAAACACGAAGAGAAGAAACGAGTCTTAGTGGTGAATAAATGGACGAGCGGACAAGACGAGGGGGAGGGGGGCATGACATATCTTCGAGAATAAATTCTTTTAGAGACCCTAGTGGGCCTTGCTCAACTGAAATTAACGTAACAGGACAATGCAATGAGAATAGCAATTACTTCTTCCGGGAAGTTATTGCCAACTCCACCATTCCAGGACCCTTGTGAATCGAGGTCTGTCAAAGAACTATACTTTCGGTACGTAAGTATTCTCACTGTCATCACCATTTCTCTTAGGGGTCTCCATTACATTTTATTTTTGGAAATGCTACGAACACAAAGTATTTGTTTTCTTACTAATTTCATCTACTGTTGTCTGTGGCTTATGCTCTTAACCTTCAGCATACTTCGTTTATTGGTGTATCAGTTTTGTTCCTGTTGTGATAATCTTCATTTCTGATGTCAAAAAGACACAGCTTCAGTTCATATTGTTTAATTAAGATACAAGTGTATTTGTTGCATCATGATGCCACATTATATCTTCACTCCTCTAGGAATCATCTTGTCAGCACGCCGCATAAGCTGTAAAATGTACAGTTGTAGACGTAATCCCCTCTTGAAGTCACAGCTGTGAGTAGACGGTTCGGTTTTATCAGCAATATTCCTGTACCATCGTATATGCTTCCACGAAGAGATAAAGACTTGCCCACGGTTCGGTGCAGCCTGCAGCTACTGGGTGGGACTAGCGAGTGTAAGCAGTATGCACAACTCCGCGAACTCTAGTTGCACGCTAAAAGGAACGTGTTTAGGGTGCGTTCATGCTGCAACCTTGCTGGTCGTGGCGCGCCGGCATGGTCCTGCGCTGATGAAGCAAGCCCATAGGCTTAAGATAAGACCGCACTGAGCGGGATTACACAGCGGGAGGGCGACGCGGCACGATGCAACCAAATGTTGTTTGTATGAAATCGCATCGCCGCGCGGCGTGTAGTAGTTCCGTTGTCGCTGGTACGGTATAGGAAGTGTCTAGACACCGCACGTCTTTCAAAACGAAACTCTTTTGTCATGCGAAACAAGAAGTTTTATACCAAAATGACACTACACAAGGGAAAAATTATTATACGTATGGCTGAATATTCGGTATTATATGACCTTCATAATGAACATTATTTTGTGAAACTGACGGTTAGGTCTTTATTTTTATGAATACATTCTTATTGGTTCAAATGGCTCTGAGTACTATGGGACTTAACTGCTGACGTCATCAGTCCCCTAGAACTTAGAACTACTTAAACCTAACTAATCTAAGGACATCACATACATCCATGCCCGAGGCAGGATTCGAACATGCGACCGTAGCGGTCTCGCGGTTCCAGACTGATGCGCCTAGAACCGCACGGCCACGCGGGCGGCACATGCTTATTATTACATATTTTTACTAGTTATTTTCTCTTCGACTAAATCCCCTCTATACCATATCCTATTATCAGACCAAATTACCTTGCGAGGAACTGAAATAATCTTTGAATCTGTCCCATATTTGCACATCATTATTTAAGAAATTCCCTCGTATAGCCGGCCGCAGTGGCCGACGGGGTCGATCGGGAGTCCTTGTGTGGCTGAGGTGGTATGTCTTGGGCCCTCTTGGGCGGAGTTTGTGTTTCAGAAAGTGGTTACCATTTCGGAATTCTGCAATTAGTGATCTTTCGTGATCAATGAGGTTACTTTTCCAGTGCGGAAAGCCTAAAAAGTAATCAAAAGTGCATTCCGGAGCACAGGCGCCGAGTCATGCTTTGTTTTTCTCGGCGAGTGTTACGGATTAGTCAGTATGGACTTGTTTGGTAAAAAATGTCCACAGAGCAGAGCGTGGAACCATTAAATTGCTGGAAGTGGCTCTGATAAGAGCTGCAGACTTAGCTAGGGTAAATGATGCCGATATATTTCATTCGTTTCCTCGAAAATTTGAGTGTGGTGTCTTCGAGTGACTTTTTCCCTACTGACTTTGAATCGGGTGTTAGTTGCGCTACTAAGCTGTCAGGAAATTGCTAGCGGAATACGGAGGTAAGGATGCAGAGGACATTAAATTTTAGAAATATGATTTGAGAAGTGTGAATATATTCAGGTAATGTTGTTGTTGCATTGCTTGCTTGTGCGTAATTTCTGATGTTTTCGAAAAGGGAAAGTTTTTTAGCGGAATCTTTCTTAATTGATTCTGGTCACCTAGCTTGACTGTCGAGACGAGATCAAGTAAGCTGATTTATTCACATGGCTCGCAATCAGAAATTACCGATTTACCACTCCTTTACAATTCTATTAACTCATTTCATGACAGAGTCATATTTTTATATAAAGAGAGTTATTTTTATGAAAATGAATGCAGTTGTCAAGAAAACAGAGCTACAATATAATTTTCCAGTGCTAATATCCTTTCAGTCATTTAGTAAATGCAGTATCTTCCTCCGCCTCTTCAATAAAATTATGTTTTGTAATTGTGCGTTGCCACATTTCACTGCGCAGAACACAGTGGTTGAAACCAAAGCTCAATGCGGTCGGCGTAGCTCCACGTCCTTGCATTGCGCTGTGCAAAACTTTCTTTTCTTTAGCTGGCTTGCTGCAGCGCCGTATTCTTATTTTCAGCGCTTTCGAGCAGTACTGAGTTTCTGCCACCACAAGCAGGCCTTACGAAAATTTACGAGGGCCAGTTTTATATCACAATCAGGACAGTAAGATCACTCAGTGTTAAGCATTGCATTTCAAAATTATTATCAGGTTTAGTTTAGGAAACAATCTGTTCTGATTACATTCCTTATGCACACAAACTTATTCTTACAGGGCAGTTTACATTTGCGTGAGCATAATTTAGTGTTTGAAAATTTATTTAGTTAGTTTGTGTACGTAAAGTCACAGGGCATTTTCAAAGAATCATTTTGATAATTTATTTTATATCTACATCTACATGGCCCTCTGCAATTCACACTTAAGTGCCTAGAGGGTTCATCGAACCATTTTCATACCACTTCTCTACCATTCCACTCTCTAATCTTTCCGTTCGAGCTCTGATGTCTCTTGTTTTATTATGATGATCATTTCTTCCTACGTAGGTTTGTGTCCACAGTATATTTTCGCATTCGGAAGAGAAAGTTGGTGATTGAAATTTCGTAAATAGATCTTGCCGCAAAGAAAACCGCCTTTCCTTCAGTGACTGTCACGCCAATTCGTGTATCATATCAGTGACACTCTCACCCCTATTGCGCGATAACACGAAACGAGCTGCCCTTCTTTGCACTTTTTCGATGTCCTCCGTCAATCCTGCCTGGCAAGGCTCCCACACCGCACAGCAGTGTTCCAGGAGAGGACGGACAAGTGTAATGAAGGGGCTGTCTCTTTCATCGGTTTGTCGCATCTTCTAAGTGTTCTGCCGACAAAGCGCAGTCTTTCTTTCGCCTTACCCACAATATTATCTACGTGGTCTTTCCAATTTAAGTTGCTTGTAATTCCTAGGTATTTAGTCGAATTGACAGCCCTTAGATTTGTGTGATTTATCGTTCACACAAAATTTTCTTTCTTTGTAATTTTTCGTGTAGTTTTTATACTGTCAGCTTTGAGCGTTGAAACTGCATGCCACGTACTGTGACGTCACGCACCATAGCACTGTCACGGCAATGCGCAATACAGAATTTCACAGGGCGGTTTAATCAGTATACAGTTTTATGTTTTCTGATCATTTTGGTAAATGGTACATAGTTCTGATTGATTTGGCGACTGTTATTATAAGATAGCTTGATTGATTTGGCGACTCTTAATATCAGATAGCATTTCGGTAATTACACCACTGCATCATTCAGGGTTACAACACAGACACGGACGAAATTTAACAATAGGGAACTAATTTAGTTTACAGAATACAACAACAAACCAAAGAAGTTACAGAGCGCGTGGATTCTGCCCGCGACCGGGCGTGTGATTACGCGAGACGCCAAGGAAATTCCGAGCCGCGGACGAAATAAGCGTTTCAGTGGATCACGCGGTCTAAATGCCTCTTCCCAGTGTATCCTACAGTTGCTCTGTACGTGTAGATGGTTGGCCTCTCAAGCGGGGTAGAGACGCAGCTCGCTGTCTACGAGTATGAACGAACACTTGAGAAAGGCAACATGCAGACACGATATACCGTTTTCAATGTATCAGAACTGCTGTAGCTCAATATCAAAAGCCGTAGTGCTTAAAGTACTGAGATCTCTGCCACGAGTTATCACATTCCGCTGTGTTTTAATCACTTCACTGAATCTCCACATTTCCATTTTGTTGACGAAAAAGGGAGGTACGTATGAAAACTTCTATTCTGAAATATATGGCTCTTCAGGGGAGAGTTGCCTATATTTTACCGGGTCATAATTTGTACCATTGCTATGCAGTTCGCAGGACGGCGTGGCCGAGCAGTTCCAGGCGCTTCAGTCTGGAACCGCGCGACCGCTACGGTCGCGGGTTCGAATCCTACCTCGGACATGGGTGTGTGTGATGTCCTTAGGTTAGTTAGGTTTAAATAGTTCTAAGTTTTAGGGGAGTGATGACCTCAGATGTTAAGTCCCATAGTGCTCAGAGCCATTTGAACCTCTTTTTTTCTATGCAGTTGTACTGATGGACATTTAGTGACGTCAACGCAAACTACGTGCGTATTGGAGCCATATTGACAGCCCTGACTAGTGTGTGTTGACGAACAGATCGGCTGAGGACAGCATTGATTTTGTTGTAGTTTTCATCTAACATTTTGTTTACACGGCAAAGAGAATTACTGTTATAAGGTAAGTGAAAACATAACGTTTTATTTACGGGTGAATATACGTGAAATAATCTTAGTTTTGAGACGGGCAAGAATCTATATTCGTTGTGGTTCGTTTGGAGCAAGCTGCCGACCAGAAAACGACGACGAGGTCTGTATTGGACTGCTATCATATTTCAACATTGTACCGTTATAATCTGAGAAACCAGCTCGTATAATAAGCTTTAACAATGCGTTAAGCATTACTAGTGCAACAGAACGTTTCGAAATGATGTGGTGAATTTTCTATTGCGTTAAGTGTTAAATAATTATTTTGTATTACATTACATCGAGAGGAAGGCGTTATGAGAAGTGGAGCACAGATGGACTGCATTTAGTCGTAACGGCATACCTAAATGTATTAAACGAATGTGCACGCATACAAAATGGGCCTAGGTCAACACTGAAGAAGCATGTTCAAAATAAAAACGAACATGCAAACTGGGATATAAAACATTTGGCGACAATAATGTGTTTTCCAATTATGTTGAAAACTAACTGGAAGAGAATATTCTTACATTTGAAGAGATGATTTCGGTTTAAGCATGTTGCACGTAAGAAAACTTGCGATCGGCAATGCATAAGCAAACAGACTTCGCCATAATCTCAATGCATAAGAAGTCATGGGCAGAAGAAGAGTGGGCTGAAGGTGTCCATCCAAGAAATACTGAAGCAATGGAGAAGGAATCTACAACTAAAGCTCCACTTGTCAAAAGGAAAAGCCACCACAGAAACCCATTCAGAACAGAGGAATGGCACAGCAAGATGTGCGAAGAAGGTCGAATAGAAGAAATGATCAGTTGCATGAAACGCAAAATGTGGGTTCGTGTGGGGATGGGGAAAGGAGGGTAAAAGTTATATTGAAATGGCTGGAAATAGTGATTAACAACAAAAATATGGAACATTTCGTTATGCTTAGACTAGTATGTTTCTTTAAGCTAAGGTACATACCTACTGACACAAATTACGAAACCAGATTCCTAATTTGTACCACTAGCAGAGGTTTAGAAAATTAATTGTACTGTGTTAATTATTAACAGAATTTCGAATCTTTGAATGGGATGCCAAGAGCTACATCCTGCAGTTGAGAATGGCATTGTTTAAACATTTTTTTACCTTAGTGTTTAGGTTATAATAAATAAAATCTCAAAAGTGGTACAATTTAGGTAACGCCCTCTTGTACTGAATATCAACAAAAACGTCTGAAACAAATGTTTTGCTGTTTGCCCAACAATACCTAATGTATGACTTCTGTAAGTCTGCTTAACATAACTATCAGTCACACGGTGTTGTTTCTTCGGCAACTTTTCAATGACTGCTAGCCTTTTTTCTGTCCATTTTCCTCTTTGCGCGGCCGTGTTTACCGACCCACTCATACCCTCTCGCTCCTCTACATTCCAAGGCATCCTAGTCTTTATACGTCTTCGTGTCCGCGCGTTCGTGTGCGCACGTTGTTCGACAAGCGTGCGCTGGGAAGAGCGTTGCAACAAGACACCTTCCATCCCGCCCCCCTCCCCCCTAGACCCCTGTACACGCTGGATGCATCCACATAAGAGGCCGCCTCAACCTCGCTCCTCCGTCTGACATAACGCGACGCACGGCATCCCTCGGACCAAGAAGCGCACTGTCGACCTCTTCGTAACGTTCCTCTTTTTTCCAACACCCGTGGAAGAACAACTAACTCTTGACCACCCACCGCCCCACACCAACGCCACCTAGAGAGAAGGCCTGAGAGCTCCCTGCGAACAGCATGATGGGTATCCAAGAGTAGTCATAACAAAAGGAAGCGACAAAATGCCGTACAGATGTTGTGTGACCGGGTGTAAAGGCAGTTACCCGACGGGACCGAAAGTGCAAGTTCTTTTCTTTCCAGAGGAAGAAAAATTATTTGAAAAATGGAAACGGGCTATCCCAAGGTAAAATTTAACAATGAGCAAAACAACAAAGCTAAGTCATTTAAGTTCATTTACGATTATACTGTAGTATAAAATAAACAATGTGACCCATAACCTTAAATTTGCACATCCCCTGGCACTTACTGTGATAATCTTTTGAGGGTATTGTATTATTATTGTTATTAACGCCGCTAACATACCTTAAATTCCGTAAGGGGAAATTAAGCTAAACACCATTCATAAAGTGTGTCCATTGCAATTTAGATTTTCTATGTTGTCGCTGAATTCACAGAAGTTACAGGACACTAAACGCCAATTTCTGCTGGGTTATGAGCCTAACACTAATATTTACTTACTTGTTTTTATTTCCTGTTCGATTTTAGCTGTTTGCTTTCAATGAAAGTGAAGCCTGATATGGAACAAGAGCGAATCATTATGTGCTTCGGCGTTTTCCACTTAATGTGTTTAAAGAGATTGTTTTGTTATTTGTTTTAGAGAACACATCTTTAAACCTTAGAAGAGACTGAATAAAGTGGTACAAATTTCATGTCTGTAAGTCAAATGGTTTTGGGATTGTGGCCTTTTTAAGATTTCAAAGCAAGACAAAAATAGCAGAATTTTGGTCATTTTAAAAATTATGAACTCTAAAATAAAAAGCATAAAAATATTCAATTTTGGATTTTTTACCATTTTGATAGAATAAAATGAAATATGCAAAATTCCGAATCATCAATGATAAATCAAATTTTGTATTGATGGATTTCACATGGAAAGATCCTGATCGTTTCATTATTAAAAATGCTAATTTGTATGTAGTTAAAAACATGTGTATAGGCCTAATGAAGCCATCAATCCCGTTAGAAGTTTTGAATTTGCAGTGCAAAAACAGGTAAGTTTTAATGTATTAGCGTGTGAAATAATTAATGTAAGAGAAATTTTGTTGAAATAGCGAAATGTACGACATCAGAAATATAATATGTAGCCAGAGAAAAGCGTTTCTAGAAGTGCCTGCAGTAGAAACTGCTCTTGGATGGAAGGAACTTTTATGACTACTCTGGGCAGGCGAGGTGCTCAGCGCCCAGGCCTTCTCTCTAGGTGGCGTTGCCTCCACCCTCGCCGTACTACTGACGTCACCTGTCTGCACCTAACTGCGTCATCTGCGAACATGCCCATTCGGTAGTGTTTTTTAAACATCGAAGTACTATCGATTAATCGATAATTTATGGATTGTCGTCACTATCTTTAGCCTGGTTTAACTATCGATAGTCATATCCTTTATAATATAATTAATTTTTAATCGCCGCGCGTAAAATTGTCGGATCCTATTACTTACATGGCGTGTGGAGTGCAGAGGAAAAGTAGATTATAAGCATGTATTTAATCAACATCGCATATGGTGGCGCCTTGGCCAGTCTGTGCAGTTTATATATGTTTGTTGTTAATAGATTGGTCGCTGCGATGGGAGGGGGGGGGGGGAGGGGGGGAGCGGACATGAGAGGGAGAATTTTCTTGTTCGTCTTCCAGTGATGACGACTCACGGTCGTGCGCATCACGTTTCGATCAGTTGCTTGTGGTAAGAACTATACACGTAAATAAGGTGGATTCAAGACTGCGCATTATACAGATTGTCGTCTTCAATTCTGTGAGCATACTTACTTGTAGCAAGGAATATAAATGTAAATAACGCTTTTGTAGTGCAAAACAGTTACTAGATGGAAAAATTACATTTTAGTGCAAAACAGTTACTAGATGGAAAAATTACATTTTAAAGATTTGTTAAGCGTTTGTGATTGTATTGGTTGTATTTTAAATCATATACTTTTACTATCGTTATTAATTAAACACACTTGCTACTGCCCTCTTGCCGGCCGCGGTGGTCTAGCGGTTCTGGCGCTGCAGTCCGGAACCGCGGGACTGCTACGGTCGCAGGTTCGAACCCTGCCTCGGGCATGGGTGCGTGTGATGTCCTTAGGTTAGTTCGGTTTAAGTAGTTCTAAGTTCTAGGGGACTTATGACCTAAGATGTTGAGTCCCATAGTGCTCAGAACCATTTGAACTGCCCTCTTCTGTTTCTGACTCCTCATTGTACTTACAAATGTTCTCATTTGTGTTAATGTATAAAGTGATTCGAAAACACAAAACACTGACGCGGTCCTAACGCCCCTGCGTCACTTCTGCTTCTGTAGAAGCACAAATATCGCTCATACGTTGGTTGCCTGCATTGTGTTCGATTATCGGAACTTGTTTTTTCAAGGACACACCAGTTCCGGTGAAACTGAATATAGTAAGACCAACCTGTCGAGTGTCAAGTTTTTTTATTTGTATTCATTAAATACACAGCTGTATTTACATGCTATCCGCTTTCACAGTTCTGCAAAGGATATACAGAAGCAAATCGGGCGAAATGTGAACGTTTCAGTGGATGTGAGACAAAATGTATTCATGACTTAAACAGCAGATACGAGTTGCCAGATAAAACCACACTATTTTCACCGATCCCAAAACTATATGAGGAGATAAAAAAAAAATTAGAAAAATCCCTTATAAAAGGTAATTTTTTTAGTGTTACAACGTATATGTGGACAACCAACGCAAATGAAAGCATACTGCCACTGACTTGCCTCTTTGTAATGGACGAAAAATTAGTTTCACCCATATTAAAAGTGACAAAAAATACAGGTCATCACAACGTAGGAACGTATGAACATGCAACATTTTTAAAAATGTTTCCGCCGGCCGTTGTGGCCGAGCGGTTCTAGGCGCCTCAGTCTGGAACCGCGTGACCGCTACGGTCGCAGGTTCGAATCCTGCCTCGAGCATGGATGTGTGCGATGTTCCTAGGTTAGTTAGGTTTAAGTAGTTCTAAGTTCTAGGGGACTGATGACCACAGATGTTAAGTCCCATAGTACTCAGAGCCATTTGAACCACTTTGAAAAATGTTTCCGCCTTTGACTTGTCAATGCTATGCTGAGTTTCGGTTCATTCTTGTGATCGGTACTAGTTTGTACAAGTCAAATCGTTTTTATTGACAGCTTCACCTCCACCCACCCACACGCACACACACACACACACACACACACACACACACACACACACACACTTCCCCTCTTGATAGAAATCTGAAGCCGTCGCGTCATTTGTATTTTGTATACGGACACTGCCACCCTTAACAAATGATTGAATAATTGCGGCCGGCCGCGTTGGTCTCGCGGTTCTAGGCGCTCAGTCCGGAACCGCACGACTGCTACGGTCGCAGGTTCGAATCCTGCCTCGGGCATGGATGTGTGTGATGTCCTTGGGTTAGTTAGGTTTAAGTAGTTCTAAGTTCTAGGGGATTGATGACCACAGATGTTAAGTCCCATAGTGCTCAGAGCCATTTGAACCATTTGAGCCATTTTGAATAATTGCGTTACAACAGGCTTAATTTATTTTCTTACTCGCTACTACGAATAAGCAAGACATTTGAGCATGGGTGTCTCTCTTGAGTTTTCTCAAAATATTGTTAGTTCCGCACGCCATTTGTATTAGACCGTCCAAAGTTTACACTTGAGAGTTTGTACGACGGCAGAGTAACAAGCGAGAAACGAACGCGAACCCCAACACCCTCTGAACCAAAATTAATACAGAATAGCGAAATCAGCTGGTCGAGGCGTTAAATTACTGAGTTGCTGTCTTCCGCGTGTACAAACAACGTGATTTGGTGTGCGATATATACGGAAGTACTCCCATTGTGTTAGCGAATCGGAATAGAATTAAAACTTTCGGTGCTTGTAAAATGGCGTCAATATTAATACATATCTTTTGCCAAGAAGGGCTAACCACAGCAAGTTGTAAATATAGGCCGTATTAACGGAATCGGAACTTGATAATGGTAATTCAAAACTCTCCGCTATCTGTAATTGATTGTCCCCATAGTGAACCCGACGAAACGCTATCTATCAGGATTGGTCAAGTGCAAACTTTGAGCACCCCGGGTATGTCATAGGAATACAATGGTATGATGGGTGAAGGTGCCAGCACAGCTGTCTCTCGCCACGCCTTTCCTTAGCCTTGATAACACAACTGGGCTCTTTATACCGTTCCGCGCGCTTCCCCCGACAAACGGAACTCCCAAGAAAACTTTTACAAGATATACACTTCACATCGACTACGTCAAGATCACAAGTGATGCCGACCTCTGCGATGTATCAGCCATAGCGTAGCAGCAGAGTGATGGAGCTTCTGTTTTGAACTGAGTGTCAACTCAACTGAGAAAAAACATAATGAATGACGAAGCCACCCCTGATCTCTTCGACGCACTTTCACTAAATCATGCTATTCCCGAGTGCAGTTTATACCGTATCTGCTGCAGTTCAGCAGTAAGCGTGCGTGACGGCAGCATCGCATGGCAGACCAGTAAACATTTACCATCTCGCATCCCTATTCCTTATGGTGATCTTCTTCTTCTTCTTCTTCTTCTTCTCCTCCTCCCTCCTCCTTTCCCCGTGCTTCTAAGACGCTGAAGCACAACGTAGCATCGACAAGTAATAATATACTGCCACAATTTTTATCAGAATTATGTTTTTTGTATATGAAAGTAATTTTTCAGATAACAAGACGTCGAGAAAAATACTTTCTTAGGAATATTATGCAAAATTTCGGACATATTGGCAGGTGATTTTAACACTACAATTTTTTTTCAGGCCACAACCAAAACTTAGTAGAATACAGCATTCGTGATAAGACAGTAGTAGTGATTACATACAATGCTGCTGTTATGAAAATTCTGCCGAAATCTTAAAGATTCCACATTCACCCCGTTTTGCCCACTGAAGCAACTTAACAGTACAAGATTGTTTCAAATTAGAAATATTTTCCAAAATTTTACCGAAAACAAAGTTCGTAACTCGACACTACCCAGTGACAAACTGCTCAATGCGATTGATACAAGAGATGCCGACTCGATGGAACAGCTCATACTACATGCTCAAACGAATTTTCGAATTACGATGTGAGCTTGCGATTGCGATCAATGAAAGTTCAAAAGCACTGCCTTCCCTCACGGCAGAAAATTATCTACCTACACAAGAGATAATAGGTCTTCTTGAACCTTTTGAAGTAGCAACAGCAACAATCTCAGGGGTGTCATACATCGCTGCTTCCTTAATTATACCTCTTATACGAAGTATTCCTGCAAAGTTATCAGACTTGGAAAGCACTTTATCAATCAGTGAAACACGAAGTTTTCTAGATTCCTTGATTAAATCTATCAATGAAAGAATGAAATCATTAAACACAGTGACTGTTAATGTGCTTGAGACATTATTATATCCTAGGTTTAAAAAACTTGGTTTCAGGTCATTTCCAGTGGCAAACAACGCTTCACAATTACTTCAGAGAGAGTATGCTGCTATTATCGCATTAACTTTAAGAATAATACCTGAAACAGAAGCATCCATGAGCAGTGCTAATACGTCTACTGACACGTCTAGCAGCTTTAAATTGGATTATCTACTTTTTTTGCCCAATTAGCAACAGCGTAACGTCGATATCGTCACACCAGTCAGTGATTACATAATTGACCTACGTCAATATTTTGAAAAACTTGTAATACACAAGCATAGCATGCTTGTGTATTAAAATATTGGGTAAAATCTAATAGTACGTTGCCTGTAATGGACACTAAATATTTGCGCTGTCCAGTGATAGAGAAGTTTTTCTTGAAGTCAGGAGAAATAACTACTAAAAAACAACAGCCTAAAGGAGAAGAATTTAAATACCTTACTTTCTTTAAAACAAAATTTCCATATCTTGTAGTGTTGTATTTTAAAGAACAGGCTAAAGGACAAGGTTTAAATACCTTACTTTTTATAAAAAATTTGCATATATCGTACTGTTGTATTTTAAACAATAAAGAAGTCCTTAGATAGCTATTTCTCAGTTGAAATACCTGCACAAGCCAATCGACAGATAATCGATATACCGATAGTCTCTAAATGTACTACCGATGATTTCACATGTGTCAACTATCGATGTTTAAGTTACACTATCGTATGGCTACATGCCATATACACACACATATGGTAATCATCTACTTGTCATCGTATATCGGACGCTACCTTCGCTTCTGCCGTCACCTATCCGATAGGAACGACTTAGTAAGTTACCTTTACTACTAAGTCTACAGTCCAGTTTACTATTTTCATACTAGCTATCACATGTTAATAAAATTCTTTCTTATCATTTAATTTGTTCCATTTGTACATCGCAATATTTACGTAATATCTATTTCTGTAACATTTTATAACAAAGCGTTGTCTTTATTTGTTTATTTTAATTCAAACCACTGCTCATTCAATGTAAATTACACGTAATGAAGCGTTTATGCAACGTAAATGTTTTACTGTACATATATTGAAATTCTTTGCCACTATTTCTTCTGTGATACCGCCTTCATTATACACAGTCTCATATGTGGCAAAAACAATTCGGGCTGTGTGTGTGTTAAACTAGAATTTTTTTTTGCTACGCAACAGTACCAAGGTGCATCGAAGGCCTTCTGGAAGTCAAGAAACACGATAGTAATATTAGCTCCGTTGTCTACTGTCTTCTGGATCTCATGAGAGAACAGGGAAGCTCAATCTTAGCGGAAAACATTGCGGTCTTAACGGGTACAGAAACCTATGGGTACGGAAGGGCGATTAATTGCAATTAATCGATTTATCGTAATTATTCTGGTAATACATTATGGATAGACCGGTATTTCTTTGGCGCCTATTAATTTTACATAGGGCATAGGCTAATCGATTATCCTTACGATCAATTATTTTAATTTTTTTCCTGATCTTGTTTCGAAGCTTTTTGGTGTTGATTTTCTGTTTACAGCTTGATTATGGAAAGCACTTCGACTGTCCGCTAGTACTCCAATTGTGTAACGTCGGCACAAACTAACACATATTCTGTCGACTGTGTTCGGTTTGCGATTGCTACCAACATCAGCGGTGTAGCAGTAGTGGCCTATGGAAAACTCGTAGTACATGTACGTAGCTGCTGTATGTGCTACAAACGGCGGTTACTCATGTTACTATTGGGATACTGTATACTTATTAAAATGGAAATACCACTCCGACATTTATCCAACTATGATGAGATGTTCAATACATGAGGAGTATTAAATAATGAACTTTCATACCATTCGGATGTGATGTGCATCATCATCAACATCATCATCATCAACATCATCAATGTGAGACCCCAACGGCACGAATACACACTTTTATTCGTTGTGTCACGGAACCAAATAACCTAAGTAATTTCTCGATGTGCCAGAAATAAACGGCATGCCAATTCATGAAGATTACTGAGTGAAGACTAGGATGAACGTCTGAGTCTTCCCATGGCATCCCCCAGGCATGCTGTATGATTGATAACTCAGGGGACAGATCAGGGCTGTCAAATATCCGTATATTCCTCGGTGCGTATGGGGTCTCGCATTATCCTTTTGGATTATTCCACTTCGTATCCTTGTTATGAAGAGTATGGCAACGATGTTTATCATCCTTGCCACGTACTGGCGAGCATCCAGCCTCCCTCCAGCAATTCTCAAATCGGTGCTCTTTCATTATTAGTAGCTTCCCATACTCTGATTCCATGTGTTATAGGGGTTTAGGTCTGGAGGAACGCTGCTTCCCCTGATCTCAATAAACAGAAGCAACACTCATTGCTGAGCACCACATACTGCAACTCAATGTCTAAGTTGATTCTCGTTCTACATCACGTAAATCTCCACTGGCTCTAGTATGATGCAGGCGGTAAACGACGCATTGCGACTCGAGGTCTCAACGCAGCTTCCAGTTATTTGTTCACTATGGTTTCTGGTAGCACCCTGCCTATAACCTCTCGACACGGATTCCAGCTTTTTCATCCGTCTCTTCGTCAGAGGTAATCGAACGATCTTGCGATCTTCTCGTGGCGTAGTAGTCCTAAAGCACTCGTGCCTACTCTTACAGGCACAACGTTTTCCTAAGTCTGCCGGCCGGTGTGGCCGTGCGGTTCTAGGCGCTTCAGTCTGGAACCGCGTGACCGCTACTGTCGCAGGCTCGAATCCTGCCTCAGGCATGGATGTGTGTGATGTCCTTAGGTTAGTTCGGTTTAAGTAGTTCTAAGTTGTAGGGGACTGATGACCACAGATGTTAAGTCCCATAGTGCTCAGAGCCAGTTTGTCCTAAGTCCATCTCGTCACCACTCGTTCTGCACTCGCTGTACTATAGCCAGCTGTCTACCTGGTATGTTGGTATGATGCTCACATAACCCTTATACCAGTGATTCAGCCTTCCTCGAACTCCGGAAGATGGCAATAAGCTTCACGTGCAGGTCATGTAGACATGGTGTGACGTAATTCCCACCCGAAAAGTTCTAATAACGTTGGACACACCCTGTGAGTATCCACGCTATTTTGTATCTGTAGGTATGGCTTTCCTCTGTACGGAAAAATAAGCTCGCATAAGTATGAAATTTAATCAACATATCCCACAGGCATAGAAATACTGGAGTCTTAATTTGGTAGCGTTTGGCCAAGTTGTTCACCGTGTAACTCTTTCCATTTCGGTAAGCGCGATAGCTTGCCTTGACAGTGAAGCGCAGCGTCTTAATTTCTTCATGGTAGCGCCTTTACAACCGCATTTAGCCCCCAGATGGCAGTTTTCGCGGTGATAAAGCCCTGGCTGCAATAAAACTGCTGCACATCCTATCTCCATCCTCCCTCGTATCTTCCCTTTACTCTAACAACTGTTTACAATTGCTGTCTGAAGGTTGGGAAACTCCCTTCTCTTAAAAAAAAAATCGGCGAGGCTTGGTATTAAAACAACGATGCTAAGAGGCAATATCACAAGCTTAACCGTGACGTGAAGCTCAGTGTACTAAAACGCTTTAATGGTGGTCCTTTAGAACCGAAGATGGTAGCTCCGCACAACCCTCGCGGGATGAACTAATTCTCCGAGCAAGCGAAGTCCGCTCCGTCATCTTCCGCCTTAATGCGCCCGTAATATTTTAGTACTGCTTGCGAAGGGGAGGTGGAACGCGCGAGGACTGATGGGGTGCAACCAGTCAAACCTTGTTTATATCTATCCTATTAAACATTCTAAGCATAGCATCAAGTACAAAATTTCCTTTCTTAAATTTTGGAACCCCTCGGGAGTCAGACTCCTTCCATAGTAAGCGCGAATGTAACTGTACTCCCCTTTTTGTTCTGAAAATGTAATAAAAACCGTTTTACCATTTCGCAATTTCCTCCTGGCGCAAGCACGCAGCGTCCAAGACTCCATTCGCCAGTTTACGATGAAGACGACTGTTAGCTTAGGTTTGTGTGTAGAAAACGCTCTCCAGGAGACTTCTTACTATTACGTCAGCAGTTTCGTTTTATCTCTGAGGCACCATTTCGGTGGCGAATAATGGCAGATTAAACCCGGTATGACCAGTCGTAATCGTTATGCGTACGAGCACAGATAACACAAGAAGGAAGCTCGTGGCAATATGAGACGAGTGCAAACGTTACACGTTGCGCGTTCGTATGCTATCAAAATCTCAATTACTCTATTACTCGCCAACGGATTTGCTACTAAATTAAATTTCGTTACATCTAACTCATTGACAATTAAACAAAGGAAGTATACTGCTCAACCAATAACAGAGACCCCGTAATTCTATGGAAAAGCGTAGTCTTTTTTAATGAAGTATTTCAACTTCAGGTCACACAAATGATATCATTACCGGTGTGGCCTTACTGCCAAGTCATCGTCAAATGAACTGTTTGAAAAGGGGGATAGTAAAAAACTACGAAACTAAATTGCAAATCTAACTAAGTTCTATGTTCGCCTATGCGTGCTAGTTTCCTAATAAAACACTTATTTAACAGATATTTTTGAAGATGACTGGTAATAAGTCGAAAGTGTTAATAATACTATTTTCATGTCATTAGTCTGAAACGTGAAATTAAACAAAAATGCAAGATAGTCATCGTGTTGCCCAAAGATAATAAACATAATATGTATAATTAAGATAGTAGACTTACAGGAACTAGTCTGTTAAATGAAATTGTAGGGTTCAGAGACAACTGATAATTCACGCGCGCCATACTAGATTGGAATAATAGAGAATTGTGAAGGTGGTTCGATGAACCCTCTGCCACGCACTTAAATGTGAATTGCAGAGTATCCATGTAGATGTAGATTGGGGTTGAGATGTATTGTCGATTTAAAAAGAGCATGGAACTTTAGTGTCTGATGCCGAGTAGTTAGTACACTGTCGCTAGTTTCATTCATAAAGACTAAATGGTTCAAATGGCTCTGAGCACTATGGGACTCAACTGCTGAGGTCATTAGTCCCCTAGAACTTAGAACTAGTTAAACCTAACTAACCTAAGGACATCACACACATCCATGCCCGAGGCAGGATTCGAACCTGCGACCGTAGCGGTCTCGCGGTTCCAGACTGCAGCGCCAGAACCGCGCGGCCACTTCGACCGGCAAAGACTAAATCTTACAATAATTAAGTTGCAGGGAGTCATTTTATGCTGAAATGGTTCAGTTAAAACGTCAACGTGGGTGCAAGGCTGTGTTGCAAAAAGCCAATTAAAATATGCTACAGTCTCCATACAAACCTGAAAGGAAAATAATAGGAAAACAACACAGAAATGTGGGTCATCACACAATGTGGCATTAACGTTAATAAGTACAAGGTGACAGATTGAACTATATTAAATAAATTCGACACAACTTCTGAGCGGTTTGCGTTAGGACGTTCAAACTGCACGGTTGGCCGCGCAGCATTACGGGAATTGGTATGGCTTGGTTTAGCGACGAAGCCCACTTTCATTTGGATGGGTTCGTCGATAAGCAAATTTTGCACATTTGGGGGACTGAGAATCTCCATTTTGCGATCGAGATGTCTCCTCAACCGCAACGGGTGACCGTATGGTATGCAATGTCCCGTCACGGAATAATCTTTGATGGCACGATGGCTGCTGAAGGGTTTGGAAGATGATTTCATCCCCATTATCCAATGCTCATGCAAGACAGAGGTCGACCCCATCGAAGGAGGAGAATGACTGATGTCCTGGAGGAGCACTTTGGGGACCGCATTCTGGCTCAAGGGTACACAGATGCCACTGACATGAGCCTCGATTGATCGCCATATTATCCGGATCTAACACATACGACTCCTTTTTGTGGGGCTATAGTAAAAACAAGATGTACAGCAATAATCCCAAAACCATTACTGAGTTGAAAACAGCCATTTAGGAGGTCATCAACAGCATCGATGGTCCGACACTTCACCGGGTCATGCACAATTTCGCTATTCGTTTGCGCTACATCATCGCCAATGATGGCAAGCATATCGAATATGTCATAACCTAAATTCCGAATAGTGTATGCACGCCGTAGTTTATAACTAGTTTACGTTTTTTTCGTATAGTTCAATAATTGTCACCATATACATGTACTAGAAAACTGCAATTAACAAAAATAACGAAACCAAAATTTTTATATTCGAATGAATATGTGACATTAAAAACACGGACCGGGTGTTCAAAGAGCAAGAGTGTCGCATGGCTTCAGGATTATGTAGGATTACAAGTTTATATCTTCGGCGGAACAAGGCTAAATAAAAAACCGAACTTCCCGTCAAATTGTCTCCTCTTCTTACTCTTCCTGTTCCACGGATTTGTGTCGTTGTTTTGCCCGTTGTACGTTCTCCAGCCAATGGGGAGCAAAGTTGCAAATACGTAGCCCGCACTATGTCTTCTTGGTGCCACACTGTGCATCTGTCAAACAAATCACCATAAAAATACGTTGCGATCAGAGTTTCCAAGTTCGCCTGCCAACTGTTTATGACCATTGGAAAATGCATTCTACAGCAGCCATGTTCCCATCTGTTCGCTGTTTCCCATCGGAGCCTTTGGTATAGTTGTCCACTCTGTTGCAGTCGTTCTTCAGTGTCGAAACGTTTCCCAGGTCCAAGTGTACGGCCTAGGTTTTAATCGCTTAGGGAGGTCTAGCAAGCCATTTGTCGAGAAACAGCTGATGAGATGTTCTCAGGAAGACCGCTTGTGGTGGTGGCATGCCTTCCTCCCAAACCAACTATAGTTGTTGACTGAACAGTATACACTGTCCCGACGTAGGTCATTCCGAAAGTAATGCCTCCTATTTTTTTGGTGGTAACTTTGGATGACCGCTCCAGATGTCGATAGTGTACTGTTAATGCTTGAACCTTCCTCTCTGATTTACAGATGGTTCAGTTACTCTGCGGTAATTGGCGCCAGCAGAGGAGTGTTCCAAAATGGAATCTGATGTATGGATGAGCCACATACACTGAAGCCCCAAAGAAACTGGTATAGGCAAGCGTATTCAAATATAGAGATATGTAAACAGGCAGAATACGGCCCTGCGGTCGGCAACGCCTATATAACAGAACAAGTGTTTGGCACAGTTGTTAGATCGGTTACAGCTGCTACAATGGCTGGGTTTCAACTTGGTGTTACAGTCGCCGCATGAGCGATGGGACACAGCGTCTCCGAGGTAGCGATGAAGTGAGGATTTTCCCGTACGACCATTAGACGAGTGTACCGTGAATATAAGGAATCCTGTAAAGCATCAAATCTCCAACATCGATGCGGCCGGTAAAAGATCCTGCAAGAACAGGCCCAACGACGACTGAAAAGAATCGTTCAAAGTGACATAAGTGCAAACCTTTCGCAAATTGCTGCTGATTTCTATGCTGGGCGATCAACAAGTGTCAGGCGTGCGAACCATTCAACGAAACATCATGGGTAAGGCTTATCGGAGCCGAAGGCCCACTCGCCCTTGATGAATGGATGACACAAAGCTTTACGCCTCGCCTGGGCCCATCAACACCTGCATTGGACTGTTGATGACTGGAAACATGTTACCTGGTCGGACGACTATCGTTTCAAATTGTATCGTGGGGATGGACGAGTACAGCTATGGAGACAACCTCACGAACCCATGGACCCTGCATGTGAGCACGGTGGAGGCTCTGTAATGGTGTGGGGCGTGTGCAACTGGAGTGATATGTGATCCCTGACAGCCTAGATACGACTTTGACAGGTGACACGTACGTAAGCATCCTGTCTGCTCACTTGCATCCATTCATGTCCATTGTGCATTCACGGACTAGGGCAATTACAGCAGACAGTGCGACGTCCACAATTGCTACAGAGTCGCTCCAGAAACATTCTTCTGAGTTTAAACACTTCCGTTGACCACCAAGCTCCCCAGACATGAACATTATTGAGCATCATTAATTAAATCATGCTTAAGAGGAACTGAGTGATTTTTTTGTGCACATAAACAGTTGCAATCCAAAGATACAATTCACCATGGTGAAAGAGAGTAATGGACAACTAAATTTTTTGGATGTATTGGTTATTAAACGGGCAGATAGGACTTTAGGACACAAGGTGTATAGAAAAGACACACACACCGATCGCTACCTACATAAGGGTTCAAATCATCATCCTAGGCAGAAAAGAGGAGTTATAAAAGCTTTAGTGGACAGGGCTAATAACATCTGTGAGCCAATTTATTTGCAAGATGAATTAAGCCATTTGCAAACGGCTTTCAAGAGAAATGGGTACACTGACAACGAAATAGATCGAGCACTCCACCCTAGAAGAAAAGTGTCCGAAAATACACGACAACAACAACAACCGTCGGCTGGAAAAGTTTTTCTTCCATTTATTCATAACATCACGGCCCGTATTGGGAATGTTTTGGCCAAGTTTCAAGTGGAGACAATCTTTCGACCTACCAAGAAAATTAGTGAAAGTTTAAGATCGGGGAAAGACGCACGACACCCCTTAGCTACCGAGGTGTGTATAAAATTCCGTGTAGCTGTGGCATGGTTTATAATGGAACAACTAAAAGGAGTGTTAATACCCGCCTAACGGAACACAAAAGGAACTGTAGATTGGGACAAATTGACAAATCAGCTGTAGCGGAACACGTTTTCAAAGACGGTGATCACGAAATAAAATTTAGTGAGACAAACGTGATAGCTAGGACCTCACATTATTAGACCCGCATGTATAGAGAAGCTATAGAGATCTACAAACACGAAAATAATTCTAATAAAAAAGAAGAAGGATTAAAACTAGACAAGATATGGCGGTCGACTCTGTACCAACGAAGTGACTATCGATTACCTATAATCGAGAGAGTTGGCACCAGCCAGAGATAGTTTTAAAGTGGAAAGCACATGATGAGTGGTGGCGCCATCTAAGCGCTCTATATAAGCGGGACCTCCAGCGCCTAGCAGCCAGTCGCCGAATCACCTCAGAAGATGTTGCCCGCAGTAGGCAACGAAACGTCAGGAAGGAGAAGCAGTTTTATATATGGACCACGGCAATCCAGCCTGGAAGTTTTAATTAATGAAGACGCCGGCCGTGAAAGCTGACATGTTATGATTATTGAGCATATCTGCGATGCCATGCGACGTGCTCTTCAGAAGAGATCTACATCCCCTCGTTCTCTTACGGATTTATGGATAGCCCTGCAGGACTCATGGTGTCAATTCCCTCCAGCACAACTTCAGACATTAGCTGAGTCCGTGCCACGTCGTGTTGCTACATTTCTGCGTGCACGCGGGTTCCCTACACGATATAGACCGGTGTACCAGTTTCTTTGTCTCTTCATTGTAAAAAACCGATGTGTGATCGAATTCCTCACTGCTGAAGACATTGCGCCGACTAAAATACATCGACACTTGCTAAAGGTGTGTGGAGACAATACAACAGACGGGAGCAGTGTGAGGCGATGGGCGATGGGGACAGCATTTTCACGGTGGTGAAAAGGTTGTGCGTGATAAGCCACGTCCCGGTCGACCCTGCCCAGATGTCAACCCTCGCAATGAAGAGCGTCTTGATCAACTCATCCGTGCTTATCGGAGAATAACGACCAGAGAATTGCGTGCAAAGCCGAATATTGGCTGTAATGCCTTGGAAACAATGTTGGAACATCTCGGTTATCGCAAAGTCTGTGCGAGGTGGATCCTGAGGATGCTTACAGAGGTACAAGAAAATTCATCGAGGGGAATCTGTCAGGACCTGCTGGACGAATATGAAGCTAAATGTGACAATTTTCTGAATAGCGTCGTCATCGGAGATGAGACGTGGCGTACCACTACGAGCCGGAATCCAATAGACAGTCCATGGAATAGCGACATGCGAATTCTCTGTCAACGAAAAAATTCAAGACACAGCCGTCTGCAGGCAAAGTGATGTGCACAGTCTTCTGAGGTACCCAGGATGTGGTTCTTCTGGATGTCCTGGAGCCTGGAGAAACTGTCCATTCAGCACGCTACAAGACGACACTGACTAAGCTGAAACCTCGAATTTCCAGGGTAAGGCCAGAGAAAAAGACCAACTTTTACCTGATACATGATAATGCCAGGATCCACACCAGTTTTGCGACCACGCAACTCATTGCAAAGTTCGGCTGGACTGGTTTACCACATCCGCCGTACAGTCCCAATTTAGCGCCTTCAGACTTCTATCTCTATGGGCCCCTGAAAGATGGACTACGTAGGGAACATTTTCAGTGCTCCAATGCTGTTGTCAATGCTATAAGGAAGTGGTTTTAGCCTCAGCTGGTTTCGAATTTTAAAAGCGCAGCATGCAGGCTCTGTTTCATCGTTGGCAAAAGTGCTTAACTAATGGTGGTGAATTTGTGGAAAAATGACAGTCTTTAGCTGAAATATAGCTCTATTTAGATGTGCTGTTGTGATTTATGTATCTCCTGTAGTTCCCATGAATAAAAATAGGAGGCATTACTTTCGGAACGACCCTCGTACTATCACTTGCATATGAAATCTCTTCACTCCTACATTTGCCACCTCATAAATATACTAGTGGACATCAAATGGTAAGTTAGGCATTGTTATGAAAGGCCAAGCAACTTTGCTTGAATGCGGCGCTACGGTTTAAAGCTACACGACACTATATTTCGACAAGTCCCTGTAAACAACGGTAGGAACACTCTAACAGTCGCTCCTTTCCTTGACGAGAGAAATCCGCCCCTTGCTTGAGGACCCGCTCGACGAACCGCTGTGTGGACGTCCTCACAGCTGGAAAAATCTCTTTCCCGCCAGATGCTCTATCAACTTCACGGAAAAATGTAAATCGCATGGTGTAAGATCTGGACTGTATGGCGGTTGCTTCCGAACCTTCCATCGAAGACGTTTAAGCACATCTAGTGTTGTTGGCGCTGTGTGGCGTGATGCATATCGTTATTAAAGATAATAAAATGTTCGTCCAGCCCCTAGAGAGCTCTAAATGGCAAAAATCGTGAGAGTATGTTGGGAGATATTGTTAACCACGAGAGAAACGAGATTTTAATGCGAGGAACGGCAACTCTTACGCAGGTACGATCGGCGCGTGGCGTGCATTGTCCAGTCGACTCTCAGAGCAGACGGCGTGCTTGTATGATTTTGGCGATCGCGGTAGTCGTGTGCATCCTCTCGCGACGCGATCGGATTCTTACCGTTATGATCCTAAACACAACTGCCTCCACAGTAATGGCGGCCAGCACACGTTCAGCAAAGATGGGTGCCGAACTTCCGCGCCAGTTATTAAGAGCGATCTTAGAAACTAATGGCTTCGACGAGAGCTTTCGTCAGAGTGCGGCTGGAGAGCGTGTCTCCGTTAGTTTTGTTGCGTTGGTGGTGTGTCGGTGTAGTTCATGCATCCCGCTTTAGTGGGGAACCTGCGCTGACCTTTCCTACTGCTTTTTAGACAGTGGGTTGGGGGCGATCTCCTGGCTCTAAAGTTGGCCAGTCTCCACTAATCGGCTTGGCCGTGAAGCCAGTATGAACTAAACAGCTCGTTTCTTCAACGATCCGCACCACCGTAGGTCCTTTTTTTTTTTTTTTTTTTTAATAGTACTTCTGGCAGGTATTAAAAATATTTTTATCTTATCATGGGCCTGTACTTCAGCAACAACGGCGGTCCAAAATACCGAGCAAAACTGATTCTGTAGTCGAAATTTGCATATGACGTTTTCCGACTTAATTAAATTGCACGCAATTGACCTGTAATTACGATCATCTTATTTGTAAATTCTTGTCCTATATGAATCCGTCATTGGATTTTATACTAATTCAATATAATCTGGTGCTTTAGGGTTCTGTATTTCATTCGGTAAAAACAGAACCCTTACCGGCTCACATTGTTATCCATCTGTCTGTCTGTCCTATTGTTAAAAACACATTTTCTCAGGAACCGGTAGATGTACCAAGTTGAAATTTATGTCAGACTCACATCTTCGGTTTCTTGACGGTGTAGAAATTGAAGGTTCTAAGTCAACGCAATCAAAAGATATGCCACGAATTTTGATACTTGCTGTAGTGTTGGCAGAAGAGTCAACACTGTGTTTCTAGAGGAGGCCGAAATGCACGCGTTTAATTACACGCTGACTGGCGTGAGGTCTGGAACAGGACAATATCTTGAGAATTGCAAATAAAGTACGTAGATGATGTAATACTTAACTTTAATCCACAACTGTAGAACATCTCTCTTGATGATACATGCTTCACATAATAAATATCAATTGAATACGGCGCCTTGCTAGGTCGTAGCAAATGACGTAGCTGAAGGCTATGCTAACTATCGTCTCGGCAAATGAGAGCGTAGTTGTCAGTGAACCATTGCTATGAACGTCGGCTGTACAACTGGGGCGAGCGCTAGTACGTCTCTCTAGACCTGCCGTGTGGTGGCGCTCGGTCTGCGATCACTGACAGTGGCGACACGCGGGTCCGACGTATACTAACGGACCGCGGCCGATTTAAAGGCTACCACCTAGCAATTGTGGTGTCTGGCGGTGACACCACACTTGCAATCACGCTCGAATCGTAAAACTCCCAAATAACTTGGCGCCTGTAGGCATGGTACACTTAAAAGCTACATACAGTCATGACAAAAGACCTATTTGAATTTTCCTTCAGGCTTGAATCGTGTATCAGCCATATGGGAAACCTGAACTCTTTTTGCCTTTGTGAGAAATCTAATTAGAGTGAGCCGCTTTGCTGCAGAGAGAGAGAGAGAGAGAGAGAGAGAGAGAGAGAGAGAGAGAAAGGAATAGAGGGAGAGATAGCTTCTGTCGTCCTTCGCGAGTGGAAGCACTTTAGCATGTCACGTGACTTAACGTCATCAGCCCTTGTACTTTTGAAATGCTCTCAGTTATTCAGCCGCGTGGCGTCGTCCGACCAAAAGGCTAAATAAGTGAGAACATTTCAAAGCCGTCACGTGACAGGAACGTCTAAAATCACAGACCCTGTACAAAAGACGAGAGCATCACAATCAGGCGCGCGACATCTGCACGTTGGATCAGTCCCTCATGTTGTGTGCCCGAATCTCAAGCCGCCTCATCTCCGAGCTGCAGCTGGCAAGGCACTGCGCTATTCACGTGTCATCATGTCAAAGTTGGACGGTTCCCGTCCAAAGCGACGGACGCAATATGCATTTCGATCATATTTTAGTGCAAGTAATATTCAGCTGGGACCTGAGTTGTGGAATCTTAATGGAACGGGACACGGGCAGGGCTGCAGATGAGAGACAGCAAGTGGTTGTTCCCGCAGATGCTTTGCTGGTGGGCTTGCGGGTGCTAGATGCTTTTGCGTCATGGTGCCTGAGAACGGGGAAGTGTAGAAAATGTCTCACCGTCTGCTTAGCACCGCACGCACAGGACACATCTTGGTCATCGTAGAGTCTTCATTTTAACAGGACAGTTTTACTTCGGTCAATTCCCACATTAAGATCGTTCCATGATCTCTAAGCATGCTGTTTCCTGGGGATAGATCCTCTTTTGGTGGTATCCAATCACGTTTGGCTCAGTCCCGCCAGCGTTAAAGTCTCTCCTCTGCCTTTGACTTTACTGGGGGAGCGGTACCTGAGATAAGGCTTTTCCTGCTGCAGAGACATCGAGCAACAGGTTGGTAAGGTACCCCTTATATTCAAGACACATTTCATTTCCTTACTTTCCACTTTTACAATTTTGTATCGCGTTTGCAGATATCATGCAGCATTTAGTGAGCAAAGCGGTACTTCAGAACGCACACATTGGGGAATAAGATTTCAGTTTCCACGCAGACTGAAGGAGACGGTGGACCATTTAGCGTTGCCAATGGAAGGTGGTGGAAGCGCTGTGGCTAGACATGAGAGTTCCCGTTACGTCAGCAGCGAGGTACGTAGGGAAAGCACAGTAAGTGTGATGCGAAGCAAGTAATCTTGCTTAACAAATATTTGCTAATAAAAATAGCGTATTCCAATACAAATATTAGGATAAGACTGCACATTATAAGTACTTTCTTACAATTTAACAGAGCCCGAAATCGATCATCTTAATAAATAAATGAATAATGTTTAAGCTAACGAAAACGTACGAAATATCACGAGCTTAAGTACGAGTGACAGGCTGCGCCCCATAGTCGTCGATGGGATGCCTTCCGATCTAATTTTGTCGTAAAGCCATGCTCTCAAGAAATTGTTAGTTTTCGGTCAATCACTACTACTAACTGTGTCAACATAATCAGTTTGTGGTGTTTAGTAAACAAATATATCATAACTGCATCCCTTTTGAACGTTATTCCGAATACTATAGCTTTCCACTTCATGATCTAGAATCACAGGCAGTAGAGTTGCACTTAACAGAGAACCCGACGGCGCTATGCTGCTTCTGCGAGGAACGGAGCTTCTGGGCAAAACAGGCAGAAACAATCCTCCATGACGACTCTCTAAGGTAGTCCAAAGACGGATTGTTTTATGTTCCGTTAAACTCGGATCGAAAAGCGTGATCAGTCGTACTGAACGTCTCATTACCGTGCTCTACGGACTCGCTGGCTAAACTAATATATTTCTGTAATAGGGCGGGAGGGGGGGGGGGTTCTTGCAAGGGTTATGCCCATGAAGCGATTGTCCATCATCACTGTTGACTTTTGCTCTCCGATTTGGCTTTTATTATCAGACTGATGTCGGGCTGTGCTATTCCGGCTAGAGCCTGTATCTTCTCAATTTGAAGGAAACAAGGGATATTAGAATTTAACGTCCCGTCGACAATCCGGAGTTTAGAGACGAAGGCCAAGGTTGGATTACGCAAGGATGGCGAAAGAAATCGGCAGAGCCCTTTTGAAACGAACCATCCAGGTATCTGCCTCGAACGATTTCGGGAAACCACGGAAAATCTAAATCTGGATGGCCCGACGGGGAACTGAACCGTCGTCCTCCCGAAATCCGAGTTCAGTGTGCTGACCACAGCACCTTTTCGCTCGGTCTTCTCAACTACAGTTGGTGTCAAGCATCGCGTCAGCTGGCGGGAAGTTTGGTGAAGAGCAATATCTGCTCTGTCTGAAATAGAAAGATTTGTACAACACACAGAGGAAACATATTCTGCTGCAGAATATCACAGGGCTAAAGCTGACGTCATAATTACAGGCTCAACATGGCTCTGAGCATACTGGGACTCAACTTCTGAGGTCATCAGTCCCCTAGAACTGAGAACTACTTAAACCTAACTAACCCAAGGACATCACACACATCCATGCCCGAGGCAGGATTCGAACCTGCGACCGTAGCGGTCTCGCGGTTCCAAACTGTAGCGCGTAGAACCGCTAGGCCACTCCGGCCGGCTATAACTACAGTATGTGTCACTTATGATAAAGCTGTAATAACGCTTTGATGTTATGTGCCACTAGGATGGACAATACTTATGACAGAGAATTGAATTTTTGAAATTAACCACATCACGAGGGACTTTTGTATAAGTACGTAGTGCGCTTTCAAGCGGGCGTACTCTTGGCGAATGCAACCTAACACGCACAGGACCCCTTGCACGTTGCTAAGGAAAAATGACAGCCAGCTACATCGCAACGCAGCGCGAAGCCTACAGAAGAACATCAAGTCTGCGCACACAGCACCCTCGCGACATTTGCACATCTTTGTGTTTTCCGCGAGGCTATGCAAGCGGTACAAAAGGCTGTGTCATTAGGCGAGCTAGTGTCAGTCATCTTCAGCAACTTCCGCCAAGCTATGCGAAATTCGCTTGCAGTGCTACAGTTTCCTTTATTCGCCTTAATTAGGCAGAAACCGACATCACCTGAACCAACTTCCATGAGCAATGCAGCATCGATACAAGGTACGCCATCAGCCATCGTGGGAGAGAGAAAGAGTGGTCATATTGCACCATTCCACCCCACGGTTCAGAACCAAATGACAATCACCGGTGACCAGCCATACCACGCACAACGGTCTCCTCGCCATGTGGTGCTGAAACCAACGTCCCACAGTTTTACCCCCATAACCGTACAGGACACAGATATTAGCATAAGGGTAGATACACCGTGACTGCCACCAATCAAAGTCATAGAAGGAGGTCGCCGAAATTGGTGAGTACACGCTGACTGGAGCAGCGTACATCGAATACTACGTGATGAGATGAGGACCGCTTCCTAACATGTAGTGTCTTGATTTTGTTGTTGACGATGATGATATCGAACATGAAAGGGCAAAGAGGGAGTGAAACCCAGTCGCGACATCCTGCCCCTCTTTTCGAATACCTCTTATGGGACTCCCAACCTTAATGTTCTCATCTGACGGGTGGGATACGTCAAATAACTCCCACCTCCGCAACTGCATCACTGCACTCTGTAAAGTATTTGCAATTGAATGTAGGACATTAGTGCGAGTTCCAGGGATCAGGAACAGTACTCCACCACGCCTGCTCCATTAAATTAGCAATTACTGGTTTCCACCACTACTATTCGAAGCGACTAACCAGCTACCCACGTATCGAAAGCCACATCATAAACTTGCGTCAGAGACTTCATCATCAGAATCGTGTCTCTATGATACTATCAAACTACAGCAGCTTCGTTTTGTCTATTCCCCAACTAGGTCATGTACTGTTAAGGCACTGGTCTTGTAACGTCACAATAGGTGTCGTTACACGATTAAAAAATGGGTGATGCAACTAATTAATCTCATCCCCAACAACCGCATGCCTGTAGAAGCAATATGGGTCTACACATTTCTTTTTTTCATTCTTATGTGCAAGTCCTGTGTCCTGATTTCCATTTTTCACGCTTCCTGAAAGTGTGTGGTCAAGTGTGAATGATTTGAATGCAGTAGCAGAGACGAACCAGAGAAGTGATGGGTTTCTTAATCTTCTAGCATCCTAAACGGTGTCCGTGGAAGGCAGAGAGCAGGAACAGGAGGGCTTAGCCAAAGATGAGTAAAGCAAAACGTTTTCCTAGCAGAGGTTCGTCAAGGGTTTCCCCCACCACCTCGGGCGGTTCGGAGAGAGCTCCGCGCGACGGTTACAGGTTGAGTTGTTCTGAAGACAGGTAAGCGACCAGACGTTCGCTCAGAAAGTCTGTGTCGAACAAGGGACAAAAGGTATTTGAATTTGTTAATAATAATTTGTTAATCTCAACAATTTCCTCTCCTAGCCATTTTTTAATTACCATTTAGGTTCTGGTTACAATTTTTGGTTCAATTAATCAGTGCCACAATAGCGTGATTTCCGTTAGGCGCGACCACGCGATCTATAGATTCAAAGCGCAGCCCAAGCCGAAAAGGTTAATGCCTGTCATTTTATTTTATTTGTGCGGGACATTTTAAAATATCAATGAAACTGTACCGAGCGTATATTCGGCAAGATGAATCGATTTGATTCCAAGCGCTTCACGCAAAGATATGCAGCCACCAAAATCCTGCTCGATGCCAGCCACGAGGTGCATACAATTCTTCACACTACTAAATGCTCTCGACATTTTGTTTGCGTGTGAATTAATGCATGTGAATGTCTGTGTTACAAACTTGAGCAGTGACCACGTGCTTCGCAGATTTTCCCACCCCACACGACTCTACAGATTAAGGCCAACGTGGCTTGTTATTCTCGTATGAGAAAGCCATAGGATCGTATATAAATGTACCACGAATGTTTTGTCCATGTATTAAATATAAAAAGATTACTGTTAACATGCGAATATTAGTCAGAAATAAATATTTTATCATCTGAAGCTATTTCTGTGATCGTTAATTTATTTTCAGTACATCTGAAGATAGTGTCACATTTGTAGTATTGATGATTACGCCTCTAAAATTCAAAGTGCTTGGCTGAAGTTTAGCAAACGGTACGTAACTTTCTCTGACTGCCCCATAGAATACCCTTGCGTTATCCGTTGCGACCTTAATAAATTCAATTAGTGAAGGAATTGTTCCTAAAATTTAGATGGGCCTAAATCTATTTCAAATAACGGGCAAAACTATTCAGAAAATGTTACGTCACCAAAGAAAAATAAGAGCGAATGTGGACAGGATATGCCATCATAACAGGCTGGAACAAAAGAAATAATAATCAAAAGAAGCTCCTGTTAGTGAAAGTAAGTAACCATCCACAGGCTGCCACTCAATGAATAGTAAGAAAACCAGTGGTGAGTTACAGTCTCTGTCGATTACCGGCTCTGACATATAGTTAGTTATATCTGCGGCTAAATTGTTCAACTTCGCAACTGCACCCCTATCCGAGATTATTACTATTGTTTTTTGTTTTTTTTTATCAGTGCATATCACCTACTTGACTTCCTTAAACAAAATACTAACAAATGGGCTGGTCACTGATTAGTGATATACAATCGTCTGTGTAGAAGAGAACAGTCAGCACTCCATTTTTAGGTATAAAATTATCGTTACCATTAGTGAAATCTCTCACAAAATATGGTAACCTCATTCGCGCCATCTGCTGAAGACAGACTGTGGAAACCTATATCGGTGACGGTGTGGTGCAAGCGGCCGCTGTGATGACGTCACCGAGTGGCACACGTTTTTGTGCACGCGCCGGAACCGAAGGCAGCAATCTTCCAATTACGAACATAATTGATGTGTCCGGCGGTTGCTCACGAAGCAAGATGTATTGCTCATTTGCGGCCTCGCTCACCGCAGCACGCATTCTTCTCCCCAGAGCACTGTGCATTTTCCCCGAATTCGGCGAAACGAATGTTGTACGCTGTAATGGCCACATCCCTCAGCGCCCTGAGCCCTTCCCCCATCCAGTAGGAGTCCCCTGCACGGACTGAGCTGCGAGGTTCAACCGTAAGCTGGGCAGAGCGCGCAGAGAACGTACATGCGAATCAGATACGAGGCGTGTTTTTTTAAGCAAGTACCGTTTTGAAATTTAAAAAAGACGTGCCAAGGTATATCAATAATTTTATTTTTACATGAAAGCCTGTACCTTAATCTGCTTTTCTACATATTTTCCGTCAGTATTGAGGCACTTGTCATAACGTTGCACCAGTTTTTAAATATCCTCACAGAAGTCTGCTGCCTGACTTGTTAATCACTGCATCACCACTGTTTTGACTTCGCCATCGTCTTGAAGACGCTGACCGCCCGGGTGTTTCTTCAAGTGCAGGAACAGATGGTAGTCACTGGACGCAAGATAGGGGCTGTACGGAGGATGATCTAGAGTTTCCTATGTGATGTGATGAGATCTTTGGTCTGATTCGCCACATGCGGACGGGCATTATCTTGCGGCAAAACGATACCCTTGCTCAACTTCCATGGACTGTTGGTTTGATTCTGGTGTGACGTAGCCACCCATGTTTCATCGTTCGTAACAATAAGGCTTAAGAAATCATCACCGTCGTTGTGGTCCCGCTCAAGGAAAGTCAATGCACTGTCTAAACGTTTGGTTTTGTGCACATCCGTCAACATTTTCGGTACCCAACGTGCGCGCAATTTTCGGTAATTCAAGTGCTCGGTCACAATGCCATACAAAACACTACGAGAAACATTAGGAAAGTCATCCCGCAAGGAGGAAATCGTAAAGCGTCTGTTTTCTCTCACCGTATTGTCCACTTCCTGCACCAAACTTTCATTAACGACCGAAGGACGCCCACTCCGTTGTTCATCATGCACATTTGTGCGGCCATCTTTAAATACTCTCATCCACTTTCTTACCATTCCATCACTCATAATGTTTTCTCCATAAACTGCATAGATCTCACGATTAATATCGATCGCTTTTAGGCCTTTAGCACTAAGAAATGCTATAACAGCCCGTACTTCACAGTCGGCGGGACTCAACGATTATCGGAGGCATCTTAAACACTCAGTATACAACGCAAACAAGAAAGAATCAGACTGTAATGGCGCCAGTGCCTAGATTAAGGTACAGGCTTTCTTTTAAAAATAAAATTATTGAGATATCTTAGCACATCTTTTTTTTTTTAATTTCAAAACGGTACTTACTTAAAAAACACGCCTCGTATACTCTTTCAATGTGTACAGGGTGGCTATAATCAGATTTTCATTACTTGAGTTACTGTAGAAGGGAAACTATTTACCGTATGGGTGCCAGACTTTATGTGAATGATGTTCAGGCTGCGCGCTGCAGGATTTGCACTGTTAGTAGTGTTACTGTTGTAATCTCCCCCTCCTTCCTTCTTCCAGCTATTGTCCACATTAAACAATGCTCAGTCCAAGTAATTAATAAGCAAAGTCTTTATGAGGATTTTGAGAGGAGCGAAGATTACAATAAACTTTCAAGTTTACTTGGCTTGTCATGTTGAGATGACTTCAAGCTAAAAATCTCACATCAGGTCCTCACGGTTAGTTTGGTTCAAATGTCTCTGAGCACTATGGGACTTAACAGCTGAGGTCATCAGTCCCATAGAACTTAGAATTACTTAAACCTAACTAACCTAAGGACACCACACATATCCATGCCCGAAGCAGGATTCGAACCTGCGACCGCAGCGGTCGCGCGGTTCCAGACTGAAGTGCCTAGAACCGCTCGGCCACTCTGGCCGGCTACGGTTAGTTTGAACTAAATAAATATGAAGATTGTTGTTACTGATTTTTTTTACGTAAATATATTTTCTTACATTTCAGTATTTTGATTATTCACGTTAACAAAGCCGAAATTGCATTTTTCGCCTCTATTATCCAAAACTACGTCGGATCACTTCAGAAGCAAGCTTACGACTCACACTCTGCTGAAAAAAAACAATATTCCAAAGGGTTTACAGTTTTTCTTAACAAATGAATTCCTACTAGCTCTCGTTACATTATTAATTTCGATTATTATTTAATAAATGAATCCATAAATAAACATAGTAAACTGTACAGGATTAAGTAATTAATAATAGACATTTTAAGTGTGTAAATATTTCTATAAAAAATAATTGTAACTTTACGTTCAGAACTAGTACTTATCGATTATAACATCGAAACTAAAATATTTCATAAAGTAATTCCTTTTCATAAAGTTTAGATGGAAATACAACATACTGCGTATAAAACTATATGGAGGTTTTCAGAAAAGCAAGTGAGATGATATTGACTTGTTCAAAATTCGAAAAATAATACTGGTATCGACAACTATTGTTGAGGAAAAGTGATGCTAGAGGAGATGTCCCGTTTCAGTGCCATGACTTGCCGTTGGGCGAAGGTACTGGTACGGCGAGGTAGGACGAACTCGGACCTCAAGGACCAAGAACATGGCAGCGTTACTGCGATCTGGTTCGCCAACATGCGATTCCCTGCTCGACGCGAGAGAGGTTCTTTGGACTCAACTATTTTGATGCCCGACAGAGCTCCACTTGACGTTGCTCGTGAAGTGAGTCGATTATTCCGTAACACATCTGGAGAAAAAACCGAATGATTGTCCGATCGTTCCAAATTGCGTGTCTACCAAGATCACTAGATTTAAACCCGTATGGTTTCTGGCTGTGGGGTTACCTGAACGACAGGGTTTATCAACGGGACACTGACACACGTTGGAAGTTGAAAATGAGTATAGTGAGGGTTCAAATGGCTCTGAGCACCATGCGACTTAACATCTATGGTCATCAGTCCCCTAGAACTTAGAACTACATGACCTAACTAACCTAACGACATCACACAACACCCAGTCATCACGTATAGTGAGGGAGGTAGCCAACATCCCACCTGCGATATGTCGGGCGACAGTAGAGCAATCTCTAGCACGGTTCCACGCTTTCCTGGATGCAATGGTCGTCACATTGATCAACGTCTGCAATCAGGAATGTAAACATGTTAGGCAGTTAACGAATGTTACCCTGTCATGTAGAAAGTAAAATGTGTTTCTTTCATTGATTTATTCATTATTTCTCTTCCGCATGTCCTTACAGATGTTTACACAAAGATTTATTGCCTACGATCACTCGTTTTTCATGGAGACCCTCTCAATTAGTGGCAGTTTAATTATAACAACCCTGTACTTCGAGCGTCTATCACGAGAGCGAACCTGAAGTGGTGTTTTTCTGAATTTTTCGTGTTCGTCATCTACATGCAGCATAAACATGTATGTCAAAGGTCAGATTACAAAACAAGCTATTTCGGAGAGAAATTGTAGCAGAATAAAGTTTTTATTGTATTATTAATGTATGACACACCCCTTGTGCACCAGTTTCCACAATGAACCTTTCAGTCTGTGCTGCTGTGAACATTCTGGCAGACTAATACTCTTAGCCCTCCCAGACAGCATTCTGATCACACTTGTAGACCAAGGCAATCGATTTTTAAAAAACGAAATTTTTATCTTTCCTCGGATAATGGGACCATCGTCTTCAGGGTCGATATGGTACATAGCTGGTTCTGGGTCTACGCACATACCGTGACGCTACATGCT
This sequence comes from Schistocerca serialis cubense, assembly GCF_023864345.2. Classification (NCBI taxonomy): domain Eukaryota; kingdom Metazoa; phylum Arthropoda; class Insecta; order Orthoptera; family Acrididae; genus Schistocerca; species Schistocerca serialis. The sequence goes on from NC_064643.1 coordinate 146,983,412, forward strand.
CGCTATGCACGTATGACGAGTAATCACAAAGTTTTGGTGATTACCTCGAAAAATCAATATGGTTATGGTGTTAGTCGCTCTCCACGTATTCACGCTTCAGAGCGACACATGTTTACCAACTATGGATGTCTTGGAGGAGCCCTTGGGTGGATGAGACTCCATTTTGGCTCCGCAAAAAACTGCTCCACCTAGAAAATCACCTCGTCTTCATTCTGGAAATGTTTGTCACGCAATGGTTTGCTGATGCGAGTAAACAGGAGTGCCATGTCAGGACAACAGGGGGGACGAGATAAAATTTGGTAGCCTAGAGAAGCAGCACACGTGCTAAGCAGAATGACTTGGAGCTTTGTCGTGGAACATGATTACCCCCTTGGACAGCTTCCGTCGACGCTTGCTCTTGACAGCCTCCCACCTCCTCGTCATGGAATTTCGGTAGTACGCTCCAGTAACGGATTGTCCCTTGTTAGTATAAACTTTCAGCACCAAACTATGGCAGTCCTAGGAAACGCTCAACGTAATTTTCTCTACGATCACTGGGCCTTCATCTTTTTCGGCGGTGGTCAATCCACACGTTACGTAGCGTTTATGCCACATATCCGCCTATATTTCATTACACTTTGTTGTTACGTCGTAATATAAAGTATAGAAATATTCACATGGCTGTAAGGTAGCGAGAAGAGCATATGCAACGCCACGTTACAGGTGGAGAACGATGGTGTAAGTAAGAGCCGTATCATGTTGGAGCCCATACAGGTAGCAGGGATTCACCCGCACGGTTTGGAGGTAACGAGCATAACTTTCATCATTTATATTTACTGTTTAAATGTTAATATGCATCTCCAACCGCGCATCTGACGTAACGTGCACTGATAAAATGTTGTCGGCCCCTGTGGCCGAGCGGTTCTAGGCGCTTCCGTCCGGAACCGCGCTGCTGCTGCGGTCGCAGGTTCGCATTCTGCCTCTCGTTCAGTAAAGTAATCAGAAGATAAAAAAAACTGCAAAACGATTTACAAAAGATATCTGAATGGTGCAAAAATTGGCAATTGACCCTAAATAATGAAAAGTGCGAGATCATCCACATTAGTGCTAAAGGGAATCCGTTAAACTTGGGTTACACGATAAATCAGTCAAATCTAAATGCCGTAAATTCCAACTAAATACCTAGGAATTACAATAACGAACAATTTCAATTGGAAAGAACACAAAGAAAATGTTGTGGGGATGGCAAACCAAAGACTGCGTTTTATTAGCGGAACGGTTAGAAAATGTACCAGCTCTACTAAAGGGACTGCGTACACTACGGTTGTCCGTGGTCATTGGAGTACTGCTGCGCGGTTTGGGATTCTTACCAGATAGGATTAACGGAGTGCATCGTGGAATTCAAAGAAGAGCAGCATGTTTTGTAGTATCGCGAAAAAGGGGAAAGAGTATCACGGACATGATACAGGTTTTGGGATGGACATTATTAAAACAAAGACGCTTTTCGTTGCGGCAGGATGTTCCCACGAAATTCTAGTCACCAACGTCTTCCTCCGAATGCGAAAATATTTATTTGACGCCTACCGCCGGCCGCGGTGGTCTAGCCGTTCTAGGCGCTCAGTCCGGAACCGCGCGACTGCTACGGTCGCAGGTTCGAATCCTGCCTCGGGCATGGATGTGTGTGATGTCCTTAGGTTAGTTAGGTTTAAGTAGTTCTAAGTTCTAGGGGACTGATGACCACAGATGTTAGGTCCCATAGTGCTCAGGGCCATTTGAACCATTTGACGCCTACCTACATAGGGAGAATCGTGTACCATAACAAAAGAAGGCAAATCAGAGCTCTCACGGAAAGATATAGGTTTTCGTTTTTTGCCGGTCGTTGTGGCCGAGTGGTTCTAAGCGCTTCAGTCCGGACCGCGCTGCTGCTAAAGTGGCAGGTTCGAATCCTGCCTCGGGCATGGATGTGTGTGATGTCTTTAGGTTAGTTAGGTTTAAGTATTTCTAAGTCTAGGGGACTGATGACCTTAGATGTTAAGTCCCATACGCTTAGAGCCATTTGAACCATTTTGTTCGCCGGCCGGAGTGGCCGTGCGGTTCTGGGCGCTACAGACTGGAACCGAGCCACCGCTACGGTCGCAGGTTCGAATTCTGCCTCGGACATGGATGTGTGTGATGTCTTTAGGTTCGTTAGGTTTAAGTAGTTCTAAGTCTAGGGGACTGATGGCCTCAGATGTTAAGTCCCATAGTGCTAAGAGCCATGTGAACCATTTATGTTCCTTTTTTTCCGGGACCTGTTCGAGGTTGGAATAATAGAGAATAGTTGTGAAAGTGGTGCGATGTAACCAGGCATTTAAGTGTGATTTGCAGAGTATCCATGTAGATGTAGATGTCACCTGTTGGAAATTTTTGGTAAGTTCTATGGGACCGAACTGCTGAGGTCATCGGTCCCTAGCCTTGCACACTAGTTACTCTAACTGAAAATAACTTACGGTAGGAACAACACACACACACACACACACACACACACACACACACACACACACACACATGCCCGAGGAACTGTGGCAACACTCCTTGGACCACACGCCTAGCCCGCGCCTGATGTCACCTGTTTTCGGATCACCTATTTTTTCGGAGAGAAAATTGATTGTTGGTTAAGAAAGACCAACAAAACCTATTTGTAAACACTGGTCTGGAGAAATTAGTTACTCGTGTCGGTTGCGTGCGAGTTCAGATTCCTCCAGCTACGTCGAGCTCACAGCACCCACACACGACGCACGGAAACGCTGATGAGAAAACTTATCTCCCTCAGGGTCTCGCCTAACAAAGCCGAACGCTGCCCGTGCTGGTCAGCCGACTAGTGCCGGAGATGCACGTGCCGGCGTTACTCCTGCGATAAGGATGAAATTCCTCTAGGTACTGGGCAACAAGCGGGCCCGCACACGGACGTGAATGGAGCGATGCGGGCGACTGGGTACGCCCGTGTAACGGACGTGGCTATTAGAGGGCCCGCTGGAGTGTGGCCTGCCCTGGAAATAATTACAACGTCAGCTGCGAGCTGGGAGATGAGTCCGGATGGTACCGCCGGTGGGCGGACGCTATCAGCAAACGCGGCGCGTAGACCGACGCACGCACCATGCACCGACCAACTCTCGCCTTGACTCTTCTACTGCGGGCGCTCTAGCGGGGGTGCTGCCCCTTCTCGGCTTCTGCTCTAACAAAGAACTTCTCATAGATTCTTCCTCAGATCAGTGCAGTCTGATTCAGCAGTCGCCGACATCTGGGCAAATATCATCATCATCGGCAGGTGAAATATCTCTGATTTCTTCACCGTCTCAAGTATCTGCTCCGTCCATCTTTTCTTTGGCCGAACGATATTCGCTCCTCCCTGCTTCGAATTTGAGCTGGCGTACTTGGCGCTAGCACACCATGCGGCGTAGAGGTTAAGAGAGTATCGATGGAGGACAACGACAAGACTCGCGGGAAACGCGCAGCCAACGCCCTCTCAGCCGCCAGTATTTAGGATCGCCAACGCGGACCGGAGGGCCACCTTAGCCGATTAGTTAGTTCCAGTTAGTTCGGGTCCATATGCCGTGGAGTTTCAGCGTGTCATCGAGACGGAGCCGCAGACTTAGCCTCTAGCACAGAGACAGGCAGCACATAGTAACCTTATACTGAACACAGCGGACTTCTACTTCAACAGCATTGAGACTACGTGCACTATACAAAAGAGAGCTTGTACCACAGCACATGGAAACTTAAAAGTTAAATAGCTCTTTGTATATGAATAAAGAACCCAGTCATTAATTGCGTGCAGTTTGTGTTATACAGGGTGTTACAAAAAGGTACGGCCAAACTTTCAGGAAACATTCCGCACACACAAAGAAAGAAAATATGTTATGTGGACATGTGTCCGGAAACGCTTACTTTCCATGTTAGAGCTCATTTTATTACTTCTCTTCAAATCACGTTAATCATGGAATGCAACAGAACGTACCAGCGTGACTTCAAACACTTTGTTACAGGAAACGTTCAAAATGTCCTCCTTTAGCGAGGATACATGCATCCACCCTCCGTCGCATAGAATCCCTGATGCGCTGATGCAGCCCTGGAGAATGGCGTATTCTATCACAGCCGTCCACAATACGAGCACAAAGAGCCTCTACATTTGGTACCGGGGTTGCGTAGACAAGAGCTTTCAAATTCCCCCATAAATGAAAGTCAAGAGGGTTGAGGTCAGGAGAGCGTGGAGGCCATGGAATTGATTGGTTCAAATGACTCTGAGCCCTAGAACTACTTAAACCTAACTAACCTAAGGACATCACACACATCCATGCCCGAGGCAGGATTCAAACTTGCGACCGTAGCAGTCGCGCGGTTCCAGACTGTAGCGCCTAGAACCGCTCGGTCACTTCGGCCGGCTTGGAATTGGTCCGCCTCTACCAACCTTCATGTTGTGTCGTACTTGTAAAGGCACATGTTCTAGCAGCACAGGTAGAGTATCCCGCATGAAATCATGATAACGTGCTCCACTGAGCGTAGGTGGAATAACATGGGTCCCAATCAAGACATCACCAACAATACCTGCCCAAACGTTCACAAAAAATCTGTGTTGATGACGTGATTGCACAATTGCGTGCGGATTCTCGTCTGCCCACACATGTTGATTGTGAAAATTTACAATTTGATCACGTTGGAATGAAGCCTCATCCGTAAAGAGAACATTTGCACTGAAATTTGGATTGACACATTGTAGGATGAACCATTCGCAGAAGTGTACCCATGGAGGCCAATCAGCTGCTGATAGTGCCTGCACACGCTGCACATGGTACGGAAACAACTGGTTCTCCCGTAGCACTCTCCATACAGTGGCGTGGTCAACGTTACCTTGTACAGCAGCAACTTCTCTGACGCTGACATCAGGGTTATCGTCAACTACACGAAGAATTGCCTCGTCCATTGCAGATGTCCTCGTCGTTCTAGGTCTTCCCCAGTCGCGAGTCATAGGCTGGAATGTTCCTTGCTCCGTAAGACGCCGATCAATTGCTTCGAACGTCTTCCTGTCGGGACACCTTCGTTCTGGAAATCTGTCTCGATACAAACGTACCGCGCCACGGGTATTGCCCCGTGCTAATCCATACATCAAATGGGCATCTGCCAACTCCGCATTTGTAAACATTGCACTGACTGCAAAACCACGTTCGTGATGAACACTAACCTGTTGATGCTACGTACTGATGCGCTTGATGCTAGTACTGTAGAGCAATGAGTCGCATGTCAACACAAGCACCGAAGTCAACATTACCTTCCTTCAATTTGGCCAACTGGCGGTGAATCTAGGAAGTACAGTACATACTGACGAAACTAAAATGAGCTCTGTTGTGGATTGGCAAGACAGCCAATCCACTAGGAGGAAGCCGAAAGGCACGCGTTTAAGCTCACGCAGGCTGGAGTGAGGTCTGGAACAGGACACGGAAATGAGAATAGCCAAAAACGTATGTAGCTGCTGGAATACTTAACTTTAATCCATAATTGGTGAACATCGCTCTTGACAGTACATGTGTTACAGCATCAATAGTGACTGGTAATGGCGCCTTGCTAGGTCGTAGCAAATGACGTAGCTGAAGGTATGCTAACTATCGTCTCGGCAAATGAGAGCGTAATTTGTCAGTGAACCATCGCTAGCAAAGTCGGCTGTACAACTGGGGCGAGTGCTAGGAAGTCTCTCTAGACCTGTCGTGTGGCGGCGCTCGGTCTGCAATCACTGATAGTGGCGACACGCGGGTCCGACGTATACTAACGGACCGCGGCCGATTTAAAGGCTACCACCTAGCAAGTGTGGTGTCTGGCGGTGACACCACAAGCTCTAACATGGAAATTAAGCGTTTCCGAACACATGTCCACATAACATCTTTCCTTCAATTGGGCCAACTGGCGGTGAATCGAGGGAGTACAGTACATACTGACGAAACTAAAATGAGCTCTAACATGGAAATTAAGCGTTTCCGGACACATGTCCACATAACATCATTTCTTTATTTGTGTGTGAGGAATGTTTCCTGAAAGTTTGGCCGTACCTTTTTGTAACACCCTGTAGAACGAGGATATTGGCCAACAACCCTCTCCTTGCTTCCCATGGTACAGCTCTACAGGAACCCCGAGAACTGTCCCACATTCACATCCATACAGCAACGTTGGTACAGCCATTATTTTATATAGTTTAAACAAAGTATCTGGTTGAAATGCCGTTGATTGTGGTACATAGATACTGAAATTTCTGTACCTTACTACCCACATCATCATTTGATATGTAAGTAATATACCACCAAGGATAAATGACTTTGTTAATTTGCTGTATTTTTTAGTTAATAACGACTGTTTTGGCCCTACCTGATTCACGTCCTCTAAATGTCATCACTTCCGTTTTCTATGTGACTATGTGTAAATTATACTCATTTGCTGCTTTCACAAGCAAGCAGACCCAGTATTGTAGATAAATCTGCCGTTGCAGCTGCAATCAATTCGCAGCCTAAAAGGAGCATTGTATCTAGAGTAGGTTTATATTTTTTTAAAGTGTTTTGGTAGTAATTTTTGCCATTTATTTACATAGTCAACATAGAAATTAAAGAGGTAGGTGATAGAGACTTCTACTGCCTATTTTCGTGAGTTATTTCGTTAACGCCATTAAAAATTTCAATATCTCTTTTGTCATACCTATTTTGTGCTACGATAAGAATATGATGGTACTATTTAAACCGAGTGATGTCGAGACGACATAAACTGAATAGAGGATTTTATGTGTGTATAAAAGTACAGTATAAACTGAATGACTAAAAACATTTAACTTACAGTAAACACGAAACTCTTTATATTTAGTAAAAGTAATATAAAATAAGTATGGCGGAACATTTATTAAAAGTAGTACAAAATAGATCTTATAATCTATTTTATATTAGGCCTACTTTTACTAAATACAAGAGTTTCGTGTTTACTGTAAGTTAAATGTTTTTCGTGACTGCCGTATGTCTCTCATGGAATTCATCTAGCCATTTAACACAGATTGTCTGTTTTTCGTTTCGGGAAGTTCCAGACGTCACTAGGGCTGTTCTGAAGATATGTCGATTTTCTATGCCTTCGTATACCTATTTCCTCTAGTTCTTTGTTAACGATCATATACTACGGTATCAAGGTTTTCTGCTTCGAGTCGATGATGCTTGTCGCCCATGTCATTCATTTATCGCAATTGACCGTAAACCCGAACTCCGTGTTTTGTATTGTGTCCCTAATGTTTTCTGTTTTTCAATGTAATTCTCGTTTCGATTTTATAAGTAAAACAAAGCGCCGAATTCTTCACTCATGCTAACTTCGGAGAGTGACTGTTTCGCTCTCATGGGAAATACTCGAGTGTAAAAATGAATAATTTTCATGTGCACCGGTAAGCCGTAACATCATGAGCATCTGATTAATGAGCATCGATTCTGCGATACATGGATTCGACAACACTTTAATAGGCTTCCAGAGAAATATAGTATCAGATCACTGTGGTAAAGTCACTCAATTCTCGTAAATGATGGTTCCATGATTTTTACACACGGAGTTGGCGCTCGTTAGCGTGCCAGGAGACGTGATTAATCGAACCACGCAACGCGTTTACTTTGATCCACGGTGCTTTCTCGATGGCCCTGTGCCCACCCCAATGGTAACTGATGAAGTCATTGGGTCAATGTGGGAACAGAGGTTGTTTGCTGCGGAACGTCGAACTGTGTGCTCCGAAACACTTGCGCTTGCACGAGATCTGCCACAGACCGCCGCCTATCGTGTTTAAAGAGCGATCAAGCTTCCGATCACCATGTTCTGTGATGGTGCGTGGACATCCGACGCTTTGACGCCCACTCGTGATTTCACTGTCCTTCAAGCAATTTTCCACAGATGGTCAAGATGGCAGCACGCCAACAGCTGAGCAGCTTCACCGTTTCTGAGGTGTCCGGTCGCGGGCGCCAGACCATAAGAATCTGATCTTTTGTCAAAATAGCTTATGTTAGCAGATTTCCTCATTTGTGGCCCGTATCGTCGCTAGAATGCTTGTTTATTCGTTTCTGCACCTCCTATATACTTCCGTCGCCACAACACATGCCCGTAACGCCACCAGGCGGCATACCATCTGGCGGCAGACAGTGGTCAAATGTCTTGGCTCATGACAATATTGTCAGTGCTACCTTTTGTACCACAATGGGAACACATCACGGTAGTACACAGCACGTCCAGATGGTTGGTTTACACGGCGCAGGCTTCCTTCCCCCAGTTGCCTTAACGTCTCAACAGCGAGGTCACTGATGCAAGAATATTGTGCTAGCCTTCTTGCCTGCTACACATAATAGTTCGTTGCCTCGAATTTCCTTATCATCTCGTACGTAACAGAACACCATCTCCTTCCTTATACTGGAAGGAATGCGTCCTAAGTGGAATGTACTGGTTCGCCTGTTAAGTCGATACATCGAATAGCTTAAAAAACACTTGACCCGTTTGCTCTAGTACCGTACGCCAAGTTGAAAAAGAGAGGGACACCGAACACGGCAGACAACATGTCTGTCCTCCGAGATGCCGCACAGACTCTGATATTACAGCCGAACCACTTCATTCGCCATCCAAGTTAGGCACCATAGTAATATCTTCGAAGTGCTTCGTCTGCTTTTTCGTTTAGCAGTTGTTTATGATTCTGTCGTTTAGCAGTTGTTTGTTATTCTGCTGTTTATTAATACTTGTGAAATAATGGAATGGTAGCACGCTATTGAAAGATGCTTTAAAGAAATGCAAGTGAATACGCTGTTTAATTTTTCTAATATTAAGAACAGAAAATCATCATTTTGGTGCGCAACGTCCAAACGCAGCAGCCAATCGCGGAGAAGTACCACAATTTAGACGGTCTTTTTCACGACACCCTTACCAAAGAAACCACCTGTAATCGGTACGTCACACTACATTACGTCTTCTTCCCACTTCAGTCTTCTCAACTGCTATATGAAGAGCTTCTTGTACCTAAATATGATGGCTGTAAAGCCAGAAATATTGTAACCTTCAAGATCGCCACGTTCCTTAGTGTGATAAGTGCAGTAACCGCTTCTTGATGACACGACCACGGAAACAGAAGAGCAGCCAAGTAAAAACCATTAATGTGTATCGTACTACGCATCACTAAGATTCATAAAATCATTTGTGCGTCAAGCCGCACGCACTTCGTGAATGTCACCTATGCTTCGAAGATTAGACTTCAAGGTTCCATTCGAATACAGCCTACGATCTGTCGATTGGCTTTCCTAACACAAAAACTACATCTGAACCGTATCCTGGATGAATTTCGAGTGATCTCTTTCCTTCAATAATCAGAAACTCGAGCACATATATCGTCAAATTTACTTGAAACTATACAATCCATAAGTCACACCGTAGAGATAAAATTCCTCTTTACGTTTCTTACCTTTTAAGTGCAATTCTATGCCACATTTTCAAGGCTGAGTGAATACAGTTACGTGGCACAGAAAGCAGATTTGTGACCAGCATGAAAATAAAGGAAAAGGGAAGTCTGTATCACTTGGCTATCAGTTCTTCTGATACAAACAGTAAACGACATAAACCTGAAACCTGGTCGGCAGGTATGCTCTGCTGGCTACCTGGGCGCGTAAGTCCACTATGACATCTATATTCCTGGCTTTCTTCTTAGAGTTAGGACAAAACACAGTAAGGAGATATACCTATAGTCATTTACCTCGAATGACTAAGGCAACGACGGAAAACCCTTTGATTCATCACAGTACTTTTCGTTACCGCCGGAAGATTTTATCAGTGTTTGCTACGTGTATAGGTTTTTTTTCATGACTAGTTTATGCGTTTTATAGGAGAAAATAACGTTCCACATATTCATAAAACGTTCGTACGTATTTCACAACAACTTAGATCGTCCATGCTGCGCAATGCATCATGGTCTTGCAGATGTAATTTAAGTCACTGTAACATCACCTTCTGCTGTAAAGAATACTCCGTGTATGAGGAACTATGGAAGTAGATATTATTGATGGAATGTTTAACACAATAGCATTTACGTTACCTCTACAGAATTTACGTTTCTATTAGTGTTATCTTCCACATTAACGCAAATTCAAAGTCATCCGCATGAAGCCTCCCTACAATAGTAGCCGAAACACCGGCAATTTTATTTATATTGTACGTGGTGTTGGCACGGAGCATAAGTGAACTACAGAGATTATCAGTCAGTGCTCACATACACTGTTTGTTGACTAAACTGGTTTTGACAGTGTGTCATTCTCAACAGCCCACAAATTTCTGCCCTGACTCTTCTAGTAGGAGACCTGAGGAGATGTACATTCCTACCATACGCAGAGGCCGCCAGCGGCTAAACTGGTAGGGCTACTGGGAGGGACATAATTGTCGAAATTGACTAACGATCTTTGCAGCCGTTAGTTTTAATCACATACTAAGCTCCCGCCTCGGCTACGTGCGGGTAGTACTAAGTATTTACAGTCGGACCACTAGTCTGGCGTAGCGGTAAAAAATTATATGCAGATACACTATGTGATCAAAAGTATCCGTACACCTGGCTGGAAATGACTTGCAACTTCGTGGCGCCCTCCAACGGTAATGCTGGAATTCAATATGGTGTTGGCCCACCCTTAGCCTTAATGACAGCTTCCACTCTCGCAGGCATACTTTCAATCAGGTGCTGGAAGGTTTCTTGGGGAATGGCAGCCCATTCTTCACGGAGTACTGCGCTGAGGAGAGGTATCGATGTCGGTCGGTGAGGCCTGGCACGAAGTCGGCGTTCCAAAACATCCCAAAGGTGTTCTATAGGATTCAGTTCAGTACTCTGTTCAGGCCAGTCCGTTACAGGGATGTTATTGTCGTGTAACCACTCCGCCACAGGCCGTGCATTATGAACAGGAGCTCGATCGTGTTGAGAGATGCAATCACCATCCCCGAATTGCTCTTCAATAGTGGGAAGCAAGAAGGTGCTTAAAACATCAATGTACGCCCGTGTTGTGATAGTGCCACGCATAACAACAAGTGGTGCAAGCCCCCTTAATGAAAAACGCGACCGCACCATAACACCTCCGCCTCCGATTTTTACTCTGGCACTACACACGCTGGCAGAAGACGTTCACCGGGCATTTGCCATATCCACACCCTGCAATCGGATCGCCACATGGTGTACCGTGATTCGTCGCTCCACACAACGTTTATCCACTGTTAAATCGTCCAATGTTTACGCTCCTTACACCAAGCTAGGCGTCGTTTGGCATTTACCGGCGTGACGTGTGGCTTATGTGCAGCCGCTCGACGATGAAATCCAAGTTTTCTCACCTCCCGCCTAACTGTCCTAGTACGTGAGTGGATCCTGACACAGTTTGCAATTCCTGTGTTATGGTCTGGACAAATGTCTACCTATTACACTTTACGACCCTCTTCAACTGTCGGCGGTCTCTGTAAGTCAACAGACGAGGTCGGCCTGTACGCTTTTGTGCTGTACGTGTTCCTCCACGTTTCCACTCCACTATCACATCGGAAACAGTGGACCTAGGGACGTTTAGGAGTGTGGAAATCTCGCCTACAGACGTATGGCTCAAGTGACACCCAATCACCTGACCACACTCGAAGTCCGTGAGTTCCGCGGAGCGCCCCAGTCTGCTCTCCCATGATGTCTAATGACTACTGAGGTTGCTGATATGGAGTACCTGGCAGTAGGAGGCAGAACAATGCACCTAATATGAGAAACGTATGTTTTTGGGTGTGTCTACACACTTTTGATCGCATAGTGTACTTTCCTTGCGAATGAGCTCATCTAACAGTGGAAACCGTATCAAAATTCCTACCGTAGCTCCTGAGATCCGCCTACACACAGACAGACAGATATACGCGATGGAGCACTTCAATTTTATAACATGTATACGCGACGCGGTGTCACTTCCAGAAGAATAATACTGAAATGCAAATTGAATTTGCTTATGAATTGCGTTAGCTGCTGAATGCTCGATTTTCATTTTGGTTTATTTTTCTCTTGTAGAATTGTCGAATGAAGGGGTAATAGGTTTGTAATACCTTGTAATTCTCTTTTTGCTGAGCGGCCTACATTTCCCTACTGTGCCAGCAGAATGAATAGCGTACCGTCACAATGGGGCGTCCGGTTTCGGCATCGTGACAGCCCTGCCCCTAATAAAACTTTCAAATGTGTCGCCGTCTGTTTTGGACCCCCTACACTCTTCCCTAGCTTCATGAATCACAAAAAAATCCCTATTCATGGCGTGGCATCGTTTAGCCTAACTCACTGGTTTTTGTATGTTATTTAAAGACACGTGCTCGCCGACAGTCGCCATTATCTAAACATTCTGTCGGGAAATTCTAGCCCAAGTTCTGTACACTCGTAAATTCATCTGTAAGAAATGGCATGTGTGAATGGAAGGTTCGGTAGACCAGAGTAAAGACAGAATTTCTACTACATCTACTGCAAGAATTTTGTAAGATACAGTACGTACCCCGCTATGACAGCCGTAGTCTGAAGGCAATCGTATCCTTTCGTTCTGCTAAATTGCTCACAATTTATAGGTCCAAGCTAAACCTTTGTTCTCCGAGTCAATATTGCTCTTACACACAGTACAATACTAATGGAACAGTCGAGCCAACAGAAACACTGCATTAAAGACACAGATTTCTGTACACAAGACATGCAGATGCATTTCCATACAGCCTCTTCCTTGGTACAATATTCTGGAAGCAAGACATGTAATGCTGAAAGTCCACATGTTTCATGGGGAAGAGAGATACTTTCGAGTGACTGCAGCGCTTCATTGTGGACGTTATCAGTTCTTGGATCTCTATGATCCTTTAATAAGTCCTTTACCTGTTGTCGAAGGATTCCTTCAGTAATGGCGGACTAAGCTCACCATCGTTAATCTCATTCACAGTTTTCAGAACGTTTTAATCGAAAAAAGAAGGAACCTTGGGGGTTTACTCCCTTAACAATGACGAGGCCATTGGAGGCGAAAGACAAGTGGAGACAGGGAATCGACCATGCCGTCTGAAATGAAACGTCCTGGCGTTGGTCTAAAGGGATTTAAGGAAACCACGGAAAACTTTCATCTGGGCGGCCAGACAAGGATTTGAATCACTGCACTCCAGAGTTCTATTCTAAGAGTCTCACTGGCTGTTCAGAGCCGCGTCTATCGTCGATGTACCGTGCATCTCTCAGAAATTGTAAGCGTCGTCTACCCGATTTTACAAAAGATACTTTCGGAGGGGATCTTGCAAACCCTAGTATTGCGGAGCACTTGATCATCCTTTACAGAATCAAGGAACGCTGCCGTCTTCAGCGGAGAGGAAAAGATCACCTTCATCTACATACTCTGCAAGCCACCTAATGGTATGTGGCGGAGGATAATTCTGGTATCAGTAACTGAACTCCCCCCCCACCCCCACCCCCACCATGTTCCACTTGCGAATGGCGTGTGGAAAGAATGATTGTCTTAAGCCTTTGTATTAGCTCTAATTTCCCGAATTTTTTCGTCCTGATCTTTTCGCAAAATGTGGGCTGTCCGAGTCTTCCTGGAAAGTGAGCTCTCGAAATTTCAATTGTAAACCTCTTCGTGGTGCACAACGCAATGGAGTTCGAGCGTCTTAGCAACATTCTCACGTCGACTAAAACTAAACGATTCCATGACGATGGATCTTGTCTATCTCTTTTATCAGTCCTCCCTGTTAGGTATCCCGGATTGATGAACAATATCAAGAATGTGTCGAACAAACGCTTCATAAGCCACTTCCTGCGTCGAAGAGTTACATTTCCTTACGAGTCTTCCTATGACTCTCAGTTCTTTTCGACAATCTGGCCATCTTTCAGGAAAGATGTTCTATGTATTGCAGGAAAGCCATTGATTTTAATCACTCTGCTTCACATTCCTGCTTCTGTAGTTCCACGTTATGTTTGATCTGTAGTACCTTGTGAATTTGTTGTGGAGTGTATTTGTGCATTTTTTTTTCAAAAATACTTTCATCGTCGGGGCGACGGTACGACGCACCAAGGCACTCAAGGAAGTCAGGCCTCTTTCCCGATTTTTGTGGTAAATTGCATGTTTTCACGGAAGGAATTTAGGCGGTCTAAAAAATAATGTACACAGCTGGTCATTAAAGCTGCAACGCCAGGAAGGTTCGAAATAACGAAATTGTACTTCTAGTTTTTATGAAGAATAGTAGAATGAAAATATGATTTGATTTGTTGGTAACTGGGGATATATACTTTGCGAAGAGAAAGAAAGGATGGAAAATTAAAGCTTAACGTCCCGCCCACATCGAGATCATTAGAGACGGACCGGAAACGCGGGATGACTGAAGGATGGAGAAGGAAATCAGCTGTGCCCTTTCAGAGGAATCATCTCGGCATTTCCTGCAACGATTCAGGGTAATCATGGAAAACGCCTACAGATTTCAACTGTTGTCCTCCCGAATGCGATCCCACTGGTAGCCGTAACGCTGATCGCCGAGTGTCACAGTGCTTGGTGTTCCAATAGAGGAGTGGCACATACTGCTACGAAAAGTAACGCAACGTAGGTGTAGAATCACGCCATCTGAGGGCGAGAGGATGGAAGCTCTGCTGAAGCGCCCTTCCTCGGATGGCGAGTGGTAGGTGGGGTGGAGGCTACCTGGGAGCGAGAGGTTCAAGAAATGGTTCAAATGGCTCTGAGCACTATGGGACTTAACTTTTGAGGTCATCAGTCCCCTAGAACTTAGAACTAGTTAAACCTAACTAACCTAAGGACATCACACACATCCATGCCCGAGGCAGGATTCGAACCTGCGACCGTATCGGTCGTGCGGTTCCTGACTAGCGCTCGGCCACTCTGGGAGCGAGAGGCTCAGTGTCTCTCTGTAGCACGCGCTCCTGGATAACATCGGTGGTGCCGTTCTGTAATCTTAATTTTCTATCTTCTTCATGCATAGTTGTTAATTTTAAGTGCTTCCGTTTCCTATTTGCTTTTAAGTTTACAATTACGAGGGGTGTTCAATAAGTAATGTAACATACTTTCCTCTCGGTCAGTTTCGGTTGATAAAATACGGAATTTGCTGTGGGTCGCGCTTCAGCCCCTGTAGTTTCATGAAGCTCCGATAGGTGGCGATGCTATACGTAGCCTCCTAAATGGCGTCTGTAACGGAGGTGCGTTCCAAGCAGAGAGATGTCACTGAGTTTCTTTTGGAGGAAAACCAGAGCCTCGCAGATATTCAAAGATTGTGGCAGTGAACAAAAGCACGGGGAGCCGTTGGGCCAGGCGTCTGTCATCATCGCAACAAGAACGAACAACCCTGTCCGATGTGCTGCACACAGCTGTGATTCCTGCAACGTTGGAGCGTGCGGACGATGACATCGTCATTCGAAGTGATCAGCAGATCAGTCACACACTTCGCTGCACGACTGGGTGTTGCTGTTGGTGGTGGTGACAGATTCGTCCGCCTGTTGGGGTACTCGAAGGTTTATGTTCGCTGTGTAAAGGGCAACGAAGGATAATCTGTGCGCAGGTGTTGTGCATTACGAGGCTGATCGTGACAATTTTCTGTCGAGCATCGTCACAGGCGATGAAACATAGGGATCATCATTTCGAGCCGGAAACAGAACGGCAATCCATGTGGAGGCGCTACACCACCTCTCCTCCGTAGAAAAAGTTGAAAGCCGCAACCTCAGCCAGCAAAGTCATGGCGACGGTCTTCAGGTCTCTGAAGCTGTTATTCTGTTCGATGTCCTCCATCATGGTGCAACGATCGACTCTGAAGTGTACTATTACCCTCAGGAAACTGAAGAAACGACTTCAGCGTGTTCCTCGCCACAAAAATGAAAACGAACTTGCCTCTCCATGACAACGCAAGCCTCATCAAGTCTGTGCATACGAGAGAGGCTCACAAAACCTCATTGGACTGTTCTTCCCCATCCATCCTAGAGCCCTGCCCCTACCTTCCGACTTCCATCTGTATGTCCCAAACAAGGACGCACATCACGGGAAACAGTACGTGGATTTTGGGTAGTTTATTGATGGGCCGAGAGGTTGGATAGACATCGACAGGTACAGAGATAAGTCGAAGAATACAGTTTTGTAGGCAAACTTCTGGGGGATAATATGGTGTATTGTAATTCTGAATAAAATCGACTTGCTTTTAGAAAAAAAAGTGTTTCATTACTTTTTGAACAACCTTTGAATTTCAAACTGCAAGATTGTTAAACCTTCTTAAAATAAGAAAAAAACTGAATAAGCTCAATACACTGTGTATTTACAGTTCCATATTGTGAAAACACGACCTGTGTTAGTAACTACGTGTCAGGTCATTTGTAAATGACAGCAAATAAAATAAATGATATTACAGACGTCGTCGCATTGTCTGTGTGGATACTTGTTTTGCTGTAAACATTCCATTTTCCTGACTCAGGACCTGACTTGGCTGATCACCTCGCACAGCTGAGCGACTACTATGTCTGTCTCCTCGGGTGTGAGTCGAGTGGGACTAATAAAATCCTGAGTGACGTTGAATGTGGCTCTCCAGATGGCATCGGTTCCATAGGCGCATGCGCTTTAGACCAAGGCGAGCAGACGTCTTGTGGGACAATAAAACACACTATTGATAGGGCACGATGCTGCCGCTGTCGAATTCTATTTCTCGTTCTTATACGCGGTATTACACAATATTCTCACAAGTAACCAACACTCAACTGCGATATTTGAATGTGAAACCCTTTGCGTAATCTTACTGATCCAACAGGCAGCATCGAAAATGAACGAGGGGCTTTAATTAGTGAGCCAACACTTCTTTTCTGAAAGCGGGTTGGTTTTATTCGAGATTCCAATGAACAATATTATTCTCGCTTTTTTGGCAACAAAACTCTAGTTTTCAACATAACCTCCCTTCAGTGCGATGGTCTTACGCCCAGTTACTGTACGCCCACACAGTACCACTCTACTGGTATGCGTCGGTGCCAACGACTTGCTGCGTCAATAACTCCCCATCAACCACGTACTGCTTCCCGCTGAGTGCATTCTTTGTTGAGCCAAACATGCAAGTCGGAAAGTGCAAGATCCGGGGTGTAGGATGAAGACGAAGAAAACACCTTTGTGTACCCAATTAATGTGTCAGCACTACCAACAGAGACGTCCAGCTGAGCAGTGAGGTGCTTGAATGTGATGCGTCGATCACTTCAAATGAGAGTGTCCGCACGTGTCAACACAGCACGAGCCACAGGTGTTCGCGGCCGGCTGGCACGGGGGAGATCGAACAGTTTGCATGTCCTTTTCGCGATGATGAGACGCCTTGTTCACCAAGCTTTTGTTCACTGCGAGGTCTCCGTAGACATTCTGTAAGTGCCTGTGAATATCTGCAATGCTCTGGATTTCCGCCAAAGGAAACTCAATGGCAGCTCTCTGCTAGGAAAGTATCTTTCATGAAACTATAGGGGCTGAAGCGGGAATATTCACGATGTACCACAACAAATTCCGTGTTTTTCCAATCGAAACTGGCTGAGAAAAAAGTGTTTTATTACCTCCTGAGCGCCCGCAGTCCGTACGAATAAAAGGAGCGCAGCCGGCCGCGGTGGTCTCGCGGTTAAGGCGCTCAGTCCGGAACCGCCCGACTGCTACGGTCGCAGGTTCGAATCGTGCCTCGGGCATGGATGGTTCAAATGGCTCTGAGCACTATGGGACTTAACATCTGTGGTCATCAGTCCCCTAGAACTTAGAACTACTTAAACCTAACTAACCTAAGGACACCACACACATCCATGCCCGAGGCAGGATTCGAACCTGCGACCGTAGCAGTCCCGCAGTTCCGGACTGAGCGCCTGAACCGCTAGACCACCGCGGCCGGCCCGGGCATGGATGTGTGTGATGTCCTTAGGTTGGTTAGGTTTAAGTAGTTCTAAGTTCTAGGGGACTGATGACCACAGAAGTTGAGTCCCATAGTGCTCAGAGCCATTTGAACCATTTTTGAAAAGGAGCGCCTATGAGGAAAAAGGCTGTATTTTAGCGGGAGAACGTAATAGAGAGACACAGAAAAATTTGACAGGTAGACAGTCGCAGAAATAAGTATCCCTGGAAAATTTTCACATTTCACAGTCGCAGAAATAAGTATCCCTGGAAAATTTTCACATTTCACGAGTACCAATAACTGATTTGACAGATAGAATAAGTGAATACTCTTTTGCCCACTACGCATCACTATCCTTGAGGCTGTGAAGACAAAATCAGAATAGTAACAACACGCACCAAGTCATGTAAGCATTAAATCTTCCGCATAATATTGGTGTAGGGAGGGGTGAAAACCTTAATATACAGTTACTGCAATAGATATGCGTGAAGATGAAGAAATTCCTAGTAAACAGAACGAAGTATCTCTTTCTTAATGGAGAGCCTGTCAGGAACGACAACAGCGTCCGGCGCATGTATGTGTAGTGTGATGAGATCGCTACTGTTTACTAGGCATGTAAATGACATGGAAAATAACGCTTATAACTCTCTGAGACTGTTTCAAAATGGTGCAGCCGTCGTTAGACAATTGTTGCGAAATTCGGACAGACTTGTGAATATCTCCGATCGGTGCAACCATGACAGCTAACTATAAACAAAAGTAGTTAATTCAACGTCGTCATCATTTCTTTCGAGTAAGCCGCACGTGTTGCTGTATGAGCCTCCTCCATAATGCTTTGTCCAGCTACAGTTATTGTTCATGTACTGGACTTTCTTCATGAACCCTGCCTTCTGACTGCTTTTAAAGTTTCTTTCACTATGAGATATAAATGGAAATGTCGTGTGGCTAGGGCCTCCCGTCGGGTAGACCGTTCGCCTGGTGCAGGTCTTTCGATTTGACGCCACTTCGGCGACTTGCGCGTCGATGGGGATGAAATGATGATGATTAGGACAACACAACACCCAGTCCCTGAGCGGAGAAAATCTCCGACCCAGCCGGGAATCGAACCCGGGCCCTTAGGATTGACAGTCTGTCACGCTGACCACTCAGCTACCGGGCCGGATTCACTATGAGATGAATGGGAATGATGAATCAACGTCGTGATTTCGCTCTTAGTTTGAAACAAATGTCATGTTCTAGAGATGTACACAGCTGTTGATCTTGCTCTCTCAGAGTTCAAAAATGCCGTTGTAAGTATTTTGTCTCTCTCCTAGTACTCTCCATAAAGAATGCGTAGAGTAAAAATGAGACTAATAGTTGTTAGTTGCAAAGGCATGTTTTCCTTTATCGCGTCCGGGTTCAATATATTTTCTTATACTGCTTTCAAAGACTAACCCGCAGACTTTTAGCCTATTCAACAGCAATATTACCATTCTGTAGTTGGTGCGTCATCCTTGTGAGATAGTGACATGATGACTTTCTGGTTCTAGCGTTTTGTGCCGTATTTTCTTCGCACACTCTGTGTAGTACTTTATTCAGTTCTTCAGAAATAATTCCTCCTAGTGCTTCAAACCATGTCTATAGTCAATTTGTCTGATCCAGCTGCCTAACTTTTTTTCTGTTTATGAATAGCTGTCTCCATTTCTAGCCAGGTCAAACTACCTGTATTTATAACATTAAAATCGTGTATACTTCCAATCAAAGGAGCGGCGCTTCTTTCACAGATCAAATGAATATCAAAGTCTCCATGAAACTACTAATATTAGGGTTTCGTATCTTCGCACTCTTATCGCGGGAATTTCTAGTGATTGGATAGATGTAATTTAATATAATACACGTAAATACGAGGTGACTTAAAAAAGTGTTACACATTATTACAGCAGACCAAGTAATTTTTGTTGAATGCCGCAGAACACTTCGTAGTGACACAGAAACATGACGCGGTTTCGTCCGAATTGGGACTTAGCGCTTTCCCTGTACTCGGTGTAAATATTCGATATGGTGCCTCTTGAAACAACACACACTTCGGCTCCCTTAGTTACGAAAGCACCTACCGTAGAGCACCAACAATCTGCCTACGTTCGAATTCACTTATCTCCGACATAGTGCATTCAAATTTACGCAGAATGCTGTCGTGTGACGACTCACACTTGGAACGTATTGGGGAAACTGCGCAGGTGCCATTTGTGGTCCAATATTACAGCGCAACCTCCAGAATTGGCTAGCATTTTCATTTACATTAAAGCATACACTTCTCGTGATGTTTCCATATTTTTGTCCAACTCACATAAAAATGAAACAATGGTAATGGAGTATAGTCGACTGCGACAAGGATTTCTGAGGGACTGGTTTTAGAAATGCGAGACTAAAAGTAGTAGAAGAGTTTTTCTGTGTTGTAACATATCGCACTTTGGCCGTGCCTGTGTGCTTCTCCTGATCGCTAGGGTGGATGCTGGAGCCAATTTCCGTTATCTGGGGTATGAAGACATTTGCTCAGCCTGGTCACTCCACAATCTTTCTAAATGGGTGGCCGTCAAGTCCTACGAAAACGAATGACATTTCTATGACGGCAGACGTCCAGCGCCCGTCTGAACCTTGTGGCACGAAGCAGCACTCTACAAAATAGATCTGTGACTTGGAGCACGATTTGACCAACTGAAGTGGCTGAAGTCATCTGCTAAAGGTGCTTGGCGGAAAGATGCTGAACATTAGATAGGAAGGTCGGATAAGTAGTGAAGAGATGCTGAATCCATTCGGGAAGAAAAAAAAGAGTTCAATGGCGCAACCTCGCTAATACTGCTTGGAAACAGTAAGGAGGTTCAATTGTACAGACAGGAGTTCGACAAAAATATGGAAACAGTGGGAGATATGCATACTCGAACACAAAGTCACATGCTAGCCAAGTCTGGATGTTACGCTGTTGTATTAGACCACGAGCGGCGTCTATTCAGTATCCCCATTACGTTGCAAGTGTGAGTCGTGGTCAGAACAGTGGGCCGGCTGTTGTGGCCGAGCGGTTCTAGGCGCTTCAGTCTGGAACCACGCGACCGCTACGGTCGCAGGTTCGAATCCTGCCTCGGGCATGGATGTGTGTGACGTCCTTAGGTTAGTTAAGTTTAAGTAGTTCTAAGTTCTAGGGGGCTGATGACCTCAGAAGTTAAGTCCCATAGCGCTCAGAGCCATTTGAACCGTTTTCAGAACAGTGGTGGTGGTGTAAGTTCCTATGGGACCAAACTGCTGAGGTCATCGGTCCCTAAGCTTACACACTACTTAATGTAACTTAAACTAACTTACGCTAAGGAGAAGACACACACCCATGCCCGAGGGAGGAC
Organism: Schistocerca serialis cubense; assembly: GCF_023864345.2. Lineage (NCBI taxonomy): Eukaryota > Metazoa > Arthropoda > Insecta > Orthoptera > Acrididae > Schistocerca > Schistocerca serialis. Next base: position 147,004,663 of record NC_064643.1, read on the forward strand.
TCGAACCTCCGACAGGAGTCAGAGCAGTGGAGGAGGAGGAGGAGATTAGTGTTTAACGTCCCGTCGACAACGAGGTCATTAGAGACGGAGCGCAAGCTCGGATGAGGGAAGGATGGGGAAGGAAACCGGCTGTGCCCTCTCAAAGGAACCATCCCGGCATTTGCCTGAAGCGATTTAGGGAAATCACGGAAAACCTAAATCAGGATGGCCGGAGACGGGATTGAACCGTCGTCCTCCCGAATGCGAGTCCAGTGTGCTAACCACTGCGCCACCTCGCTCGGTAGTCAGAGCAGTGTTCTCTGTAGTTATGGGTGTATTATGTCGGAGCTAAGTGAATCTGAACTTGCGCAAATTGTTGGTGCTCTTATGGTGAGTGCTAGCTGAACGAAGTAGTTTGATGTTTCAAGAGGCACCGTTTCGGATATTTATATCGCACACACGAAAGCGGAAAAGTCTCATCCGCAAAGCCATAATGCGGACGATAGCGTGTTTCAGTTACCGGGGACGGTCACTGAAGAGGGTTGTGAAGAAAAAAAAGTGGGCGACAGCTGCAAAAGTCACTGCAGAACTAAATGTCGCACTCACGAAGCTTGTCAGCACCACAACAACGCGAAGGGAGCTCCATAAGAAGAGCGGGAATTGCATGGCCAACAGGAATTTCGAAACCACTCATCAGTGACACAAACGCCCGTAAAAGGAAAACGTGGTGCCGAAGCCAAAAATCCTGGACTATGGAGAAATGGAAGAAAGTCATTTTCTCCGATGAGTCTTGTTTTACACCATTTCCAACTTCTGGCCGAGTCTATGTACCAAAAATGAAACATGATGGGGGATTGGTGATGATTCGGGGAGCCACATCGTGGTCGTCCATGTGCTCCATGGTGACTCAGCAAGGTCGCATTACTGCCTAAGATTGTGAGGATTTTGGCTGATCAGGTCTATCCCACGATAAAATGTTTGTTCCCCAATGGTGATGCTGTGTTCCGAGACGATAGGGCCCCTGTTCACACAGCCCGTATCGTCCAGGAATGGTTTAGTGAGCAGGAGGATGGACTTCGCATCTTCCCTGACCACCAGTGTTACCAGATCTCTGTATTATTCAGTCTTTAGTGGTCTACTTTGGAGAGAAGAGTGCATGATCGCTGTCCACCTCCATGCTTCTCATGTGAATTTGCTCCTTAAAATACAGGACCTCTATTTATCCATTCCGAGACGACTGGAAGCTGTTTTGAATGTCAACGGTTTTCCTACACAATATTACGCATTGCGATGTGTTCTGTTTTTCGTGTTTCCGTATTTTTACCAACCTCCGTAGACTGTATTTGTAAAACAGGGATGAACAGACCTCTACTGGATAAACTAGAGTGGCAGGCGACTGGGCACTACAACAGCAGCATACAGGTAGCTGGGCCCATGTAGTAAACAAACTCCGGCGACGCAAACTGATTTCCGCCAGCAGCCGTCCGCTGTGGGTACACGGCAGATGAGGCGGGAACAATAGACAGACGGCGCTCACCCCAGCGCCAGGTGAGCGCTAGACGCAGCCGGCGTAGCCACCCTCGCCGCCCCCGCCTCCGCCCCCACCACATTTATCACGGGGGATTACTCGGCCCCTCCTAGGGCAGGCGTGCACACATGCTGCTCGGTCTCCCCCGCTGTGCCAATGACCACTTACCAGCCCGCGGCCTGGCACTACATAACAAGGGACGCCACAGCTATTCGGAAACCCGCCGCAGCTTCTCTCACCCGGCTCGTTAATTCGTCAGTTACAGTGATGGGCTGAACTGCGATTTTTGCGATATCAGTGACTTCTGTGAATGCTACTTTTCAGTATCTGTTATTCTTAACTGTGATTTGTCGCAGTTAAGAATCGCACTTAATGAATCCAGGTCTTGTATCCCTCCGCACTCTACCACTGCTACTTCTGCTATTTCTGCGACTTATGGTACTGCTGCGATTTTTGTGACTCCTGCCATTTCTACGACTTACCACCGTATGAAAAAGTTACAACTGTCCACACAGAAAATTGCATCTCAACCAAACTGTCATTAGTAAGTATGTTTTACATTCGTTATTCCGTTGGCTTTAATTTTGTATTAAAGAAACAACTGTGAATATATTAATAGTGTAATTAATAAGTAAGTAGCCATACAGCACCGTAATGGTTAGTGTTTAGAAAATGAATTCTAACATATTGTTATGTTCACAGGTACCCTAACTACATTTCAGTGTCAGTAAAGCGATAATTCAAAATATCATTGTCAACAGACTTGGAGAAATTGCCACTGTGTCTTTAGACTGTCTTCGTCAGACAAGAGGTTAGTTTCTACGTATTTCGATGATCTTAATTACTTAAGTGAGCTCATTCTTGCACATGTGAAATATCCCCCATTGAGTGGCTTTCATTACAGCAAATATTATCAATACTACTCCGTCAATTACATTGCTTGTAATTAGTGACAGCCAAAATGTTTAATAACCCTTGCGATTTTGCAGACGCAGTTCCGACTCTGATTACTGGTTGCTGTACGTATCTATCCACATCAAGGCTCTAGAAAGAGAATCTTGAAGATTCAAGACAGCTCTTAGAGGATTTGCAGTTTAATTTAAAAGTTCGATAATTATGAAATAAGTGTGTAGAATGAGTGACTGAACTATGTTTAATTGAAGTTGTTATGCGATTTTAAAGCAATGATAAATGGTAAATACAGTGAGTGAATAATGACAATCTCATTTTCCACATGTTAAGCCGTCCTATAGCCGTAAATTTCCCGCCATTTAATTATTGGTAAACACTTGTTGGAAAGTGACATCCCCCCCCCCCCTCTTTCCCCACAATCTTGGTGTGACACTGACCTGTAACATAGCCCGAGGTCTAGAATACGCATTTTGAGGCTGTTGATATGAGAGTGGCAAGTACAGATCTTCCAGTTAAATCAGGAATAGTTTAAGTGCAATACTTGAAGGTAACCTAGGAAAAGCTTACTAATGTAAGTGGTTGTAGTGTCGGCAAAAGGTTTGTGTGTGCAGTTGCCACGTAGAAGACCAGGTGTAAAATTTTTCTCCAGTCTTGAACTGTGTCGGAACAAAAGTGAGGCATTCATATGATTCAATACTACTGTTTTCATTTCATTACACTGATACAGATGTCTTGAGTTCTGCTTTGTTAACTTGCAAAGTCCTGTAGGCATGTGGAATATCAACCACAACTCTCATATTGGAAGCAGAATCAAACACATTTTTAGGTTACTTGTCTCTAAATGAAACTTTCAGGAGAAAGGCTATGTTGCTTCTCATTGACATAATACATTCAGTCACAGCTGTGTTTGACCAACCATAACTGGTGCTGAATGTGCAGTTCGTCATATAATATGCACACAAGGTACATCGATCTCGTGAGGCCGGCCGCAGTGACCGAGCGGTTCTAGGCGCTTCAGTGCGGAACCGCGCGACCGCTACGGTCGCAGGGTCGGATCCTGCCTCGGACATGGATGTGTGTGATGTCCTTAGGTTAATTAGGTTTAAGTAGTTCTAAGTTCTAGGGGACTGATGACTTCAGATGTTAAGTTTCATAGTGCTCAGAACCATTTGAAACATTTTTTGATCTCGTGAGGCACAAGGTTCTTATGACGAAGTACGAACGTCGGTCAACAGATGACACTAGGAAAGGAATGTTAACTGCTCTTTTTAGTTGCTACATGCGACTACTAGTTGCGATTTGTCCAGAAATCGGAGTTGGACTCCATAGCGAATCGCAGAGAAAGAACGTAGTACGAACTTTGGCCAACAGATGGCACTAATAACTGCGCTTTTTAGTAGCTACTTGCGCCTTTTAGTCGCGACTTGTCGCAGAAATCGCAGTTGATAGCAAACCGCAGGGAAGGAGCGTGGTATAAACTTTGGCTAACAGATGGCACTGTTAACAGCGCTTTTTAGTTGCGACGTCTAGCCGCGACTTGTCACAGAAATCGCAGAAAGCTGTACTAAATTCGGCCAACAGATGGCTCACGGTATTGAATGTGAAATGCTACTTGCTACTGCTAAATGTGACTGAAATCGCAGTTAGATTCTGTAAAGTTGTTATTGTGATATCAGTGACTTCTCAATCGCTGTGATTTCTAACATACGCGATTTCCTGCCCACCACTAGTCAGTTACAACCGAGCTTTTAGAATACACTGACGGAGAAACATCGCAACACCAAAAACTAGCTAACTAGAGTAATGAAATTTCGGGAATGCATTGTCCAGATAACATGTTTAAGTGAATAACATTGCAAGATATAGGTTAATGTAAGTGCGAGATAAGGAATTGCGAATGTGAAATGCTGATACATTAACAACCAGGTTAACTGCCAGAATGTTGAACGTCAGCATGCAAGCGTGCGTGGATTGCGTTGTAAATGCGACGCATGTCAGTTTGTGGGATGCACTTCTATGCCTTTTGCACTTGGTCGGTCAGTACAGGAACGCTTGATGTTGATTGTGGATGACGCTCGAATCTTCATATGCGTGACTGGAGACGGATGTGCTGATTAAGCAGGCCGAGGCATCATGTCGATACTCTGTAGGGCATGTTGGGTTGCAACAGCGGTAGGGTGGCGAGCGTTATCCTCTTGGAAAAGACCATCTGGAATGCTGTTCATGAATGGCAGCACGACAGTTCGAATCACCAGATTCACGTACAAATTGGCTGCCAGGGTGCGTGGGATAACCACGAGAGTGTTAATGCTGTCATACGAAATCGCACCTCAGACCACAACTCCAGGCGTACGTCTAGCATGTCTAGCACACAGACAGGTTTGCTGCAGGTCCTCAACTGGGCTCCTCCTAACCAACACACCACCATCACTGACACCGAGGCAGAACCGGATTTCATCAGAAAACACAACGTACCTCCAACCTGCCTTCCAATGTGTTTTCGCTTGACGGCATTGAAGTCGCAAATGGCGCTGGTTTGGGATACTGGCGCTGGTTTGGGATCAGTGTAATGCACGCTACAGGTTGTCTGGCTTGGAGCTGGTCCTGAAGTAAACGATTTGTAACAATCCGTTGCGCCACTGTGGTGCCAAAATGGGCCAGAACCATACACCGAACACCGTAGTCTTTCCTCTCGATAGTGCCACGCGGCCATCAGCAGCCAGGTCTTCTTGCGACCGTAAATTCTCGTGATCATCCTAATACAGGACCTCGTGCTGATAGTGGCGTCTTTGTCGCCTTAAAGCCATTCTTGACTAACATCAACTCACACCCACATCCGGTCTCGAAGTTAATTAACGCTCAGGATCGGTACAGCGTGTATTTAAAGCAAATCTGATTTGCACCACTCTTATGCGACTGAAACCAAATATGAATAGTCACCATATTTCAGTTGTAGAAACACGGCTACCAATTTTTGTTTATGTCGCATAACTCCATCTTGGTGCTGCGATTTTCTTCCTGTCTGGGCGCTGATGACCACGCTGTTTAGCGCCCGTAAACCTCAAACACACACACACACTTCCTGTCAGTGTAATTTCCGATATATGGGAAGAGCTTAAAGAGAGACAATATCGATCCAGACGATGCAGAGCAAGGAGCACTGCTTTTCGCCTTGAGATAAACATTCAGAAAGTCTTTGAAGTTGCGCAATCAAAGAAAAACAAGAAATTATTTTCATTGTTCCACGTCGAATCGTACATATAGGATTTAAAACATTGTAGCTGTCATCTATAATGTTAGTTACTGCAATTTTTTTTAAATAAGGAAGTTTTTACACCTACTAGGCGAGTTTATCTGTGACTTACACTACTGGCCATTAGAATTGCAACACCACGAAGATGACGTGCTACAGACGCGAAATTTAACCGACAGGAACAAGATGCTGTGATATGTAAATGATTAGCTTTTCAGAGCACTCACACAAGGTTGGCGCCGGTGGCACCACCTACAACCTGCTGACATAAGGATGCGGTTTATCGTATCGCGACATTGCTGCTCGCGTTGGTCGAGATCCAATGACTGTTAGCAGAATATGGAATCGGTGGGTTCAGGAGGGTAATACGGAACGCCGTGCTGGATCCCAACGGCCTCGTATCACTAGCAGTCGAGATGACAGGCATCTAATCCGCACGGCTGTAACGGATCGTGCAGCCACGTCTCGATCCCTGAGTCAACAGATGGGGATTTTTTCCAAGACAACAACCATCTGCACGAACAGTTCGACGACGTTTGCAGCAGCATGGACTATCAGCTCAGAGACCATGGCTGCGGTTACCCTTGACGCTGCATCACAGACAGAAGCGCCTGCGATGGTGTACTCAACGACGAACCTGGGTACACTATTGGGAAAGCGTCATTGTTTCGGATGAATTCAGGTTCTGTTTACAGCATCATAATGGTCGTATCCGTGTTTGGCGACATCGCGGTGAACGCACATTGGAAACGTGTATTGGTCATCGCCATACTGGCGTATCACCCGGCGTAGTGTAGTTGGATAGTCAGTTAGTTAGATGTTCCATATATCATTTCAAGGGTTATTTTATCGAGAAGATGTGGAATGAGCTAGTTTACAAGATATGTGCGATATCACAGTTGTCAATATTGTTAAAAGTTTCCGTCCATTGCCGACAGCGGTCGCGTGGGATCTGGCAGACCCAATGCAGCACGCCTGCAGAGCCGCATCTCCACTGACTGTATACTACGAGCGCCCTCTGCCACCGCCATACAGTGCGGCCGCCGGCAGCCAGACAGCCCACGCGCGCCTGGAGCCACATCGCTACATAAGGCGATGCAGACCCTACCTAGTCGCGATTCCGTCATCATCGTTGTTGCTGCTGTAAGAGCTAGATTCTGTTTCTTGCTGAATTATTTGTATTGAGTCTTCGTAAGCTTGGCGAAATACAAATTAAGTAAGTCTTCTGCTTAATGCGTTAACTTGTTCGCTGATAATTTCTGCTCCTGTCCAGCTTTCCTATGACGACAGTTGCTGTACCACTCCATAAGCCATTTCTTCTTACCGTACACAACAACATGCATACATGCTAAGTGTTACCATTACTGAACATAGCGATGGCTTTCTTACAAGCTACCAGTTTCGAAATAAAAATTCATCTATGGAATAGAAGCGATTGCCAAGGAGAAATAATTTTAGGTTACAGTTAAAACATGCTTTGCTACCAGCAAGGCGTTTAATGTCATGGGGCTAAGGACCAAAAAGTTTTGTTACTGCATTTTTAACTTCTTTTTGAGTAACTGGCAGCTTTAATAATGGGTAAAGAAGGTAACTTTTTCTAGTGTTGTAAGTATGGACATCACCATTCTGGATGGATTATTTATGACGGACTTCCTTAGCGAATATGTGCATTGGGATTGTACAGAAAAAAATGGTTCAAATGGCTCTGAGCACTATGGGACTTAACATCTGAGGTCATCAGTCCCCTAGAACTTAGAACTACTTAAACCTAACTAACCTAAGAACATCACACACATCCATGCCCGAGGCAGGATTCGAACCTGCGACCGTAGGGGTCGCTCGGTTCCAGACTGAAGCGCCTAGAACCGCTCCGCCACACCCGCCGGCGATTGTACAGATAAAATTCCCAACTCTTTGAAAAGCTACCTACATGATGACCGCAGATGAACTCCACATATTATTCTTACTGCTCGCTTTTGTGCAATTAACACTTTCTTTGTAAGTTATGCGTTATTCCAGAAAATTATTCCGAATGGAAATATGCAAAATATGTCAGGAGATTGACTAGTTTCTTCCCAACACTAGCCACTACACGAAGAGCAAAAGCAGCTGAAATTAATTGCTTGAGCAGCCCCAGGAATATTCTTCCTACCGAGATACGCAATCCTGCTGTCATTCGATCTGCTAGTATGGTTACCACTAACTTATTAAGCAGTATTCCAGTGTGGTGCACAGAAGTGTTATACAAAGGACTTTTGTGTAGTGGCTGACATACCCTGTGTTTCACGAGCAACAGACGCTTATGAGGTGTAGTATACAGAACTTGGAATTTCAGTTGAGCCAACCCATCGACAGGTAGTATACAGTTCGCCCAGATGGAAGCTGATCAAAGTGGAAACAAATCCGAAGTCGTCAACATGGGAGTGAACACTGTCCAACAAAGAAGCCAAAATTGTGGAGAAAAAGTTTTGTGCCACGAATTGAGAAATGGGAGAAATAGGCTGGCAGGATACACCCCAGGGTATCAAGGAATAGTTAATTTAATAATGGAGAGAAATTTGGGGAAAAGTTATAGAGACAGACATAGACTTGAATACATTAGGCAGGGTCAAGCGTAAGTAGGTCACAGTAGTTATGCGTAAATGAAGAGGTTTGCACAGCACAGACTAGCATGGTGCTTCGTCAAATCAGCATGTGGACTCACAATGAGAGTTATAATACAGAGTATATAGTATGGCTGTAAACTTTCATCCATAGATTATATTACTGTTTCAAGTTATTCATTTTTCATCTGAGTCTTCGATATAAAAAGTGGTTATTATGAGCAACACTATACTGCAAGCCATTAACGGAGACCGTTGTCGCTATTCACATGGGTGGAGTTACAGTGTCAATGCATTAACCGGATCGGCAACTGTCCAGCACGAGCAAATTACGAAACTTAAAGTTTGTTGCAGAAATACTCGAATGACGTTACGGGCTCCCAATGGTCAAATTTCAAAACGAGAAAACACGAGCAGAAGTAACACCACCTCCTTCATCTGCATCTATATTCCGCATCCGCTCCGTATGTGGTGGCGGGTATTTCGTGTACCGCTATCGCTTCCCCCTATCGTCTTCCAGCGGGGAATGGTGCGTAGGAAGAACAATTGAGTGTGAGCTCGGATCTCTCTAAATTTACCGTCGTGGTCTTTCTACGAGATGTACGAAGGAGGACTCAGTGTATTAGCTGACTCTTCTGGGAGCGTAAGCTCTCGAAAGTCTAACAGGGCAGTATGCCTGCCGTGTTGCACAACGCCTCTCTTGTATCGTCTTGGAGTTGGGTGGGCATGATCTCGACGCTTCTTCGCTTACTAAATGAACTTGTGCTCACATGCGCTGCTCTTATTTGGATTTTCTCTTTGTTAACGCAGTCCTATCTGGTAAAATGGAAATGAGCGCTTGGCGTCATGGGCCGGGAGGCCCTTTACGGGACAGGTCCGGCCGCCTTGGTGCAGGTCTTATTACATTCGCGCGACATTGGGCGACCTGCGCGCCGTATGGGGAGGAAATGATGATGAAGACACCACAACACCCAGTCCCTGAGCGGAGGAAATCCCCGACCCAGCCGGGAATCGAACCCGGGTCCGTAGGACGGCAATCCGTCACTCTGAGCACTCAGCTATCGGGGCGGACAGTCTTATCCAGTAAGGATCACTGACGAGCTATCCTGGGCGTTGGGTTGGGTTGTTTGGGGGAGGAAACCAAACAGCGAGGTTATTGGCCTCGTTGGATTAGGGAATGATGGGGAAGGAAGTCGGCCGTGCCATTTCAAAGGAACCATCCCGGCATTTGCCTGGAATGATTTAGGTAAATCACAGAAAACCTAAATCAGGAAGGCCGGACGCGGGATTGAACCGTCGTTCCCCCGAATGCGAGTCCAGTGTGATAACCATTGCGCCACCTCGCTCGGTAGCAATCCTGAAGTATCGGTCGAACGAGGCTCTTGTAAGCTTCTTGGTTCGTGGGTGGATTATACTTCCTGAAGATTCTCCCGATCAATCTTAGTCTAGACCCATCTTTCACATTATACTGAGGTGCCAAAAGTCGTGGGCTACCTCCTAATATCGTCTCAGCCTTCCTTTAGTCCAGCTTAGCGCAGCAACTCGACGTGGCATGGACTTAACAAGCTGTTGGAAGTCCCTTGCCGAAATACGGATCCAGGTTGCCTCTATAGCCGCCTGTACTTGTGGAACTGTTGGCGGTGCAGGATTTTGTGCACAATCTGACCTCTCGATTATCTCCCGCAACTGTTCGATGGGTGGCGAAATCATTCAGTCAAATTGTTCAGAATGTTCCTCAAACCAGTCGCGAACAATTATGGCCCGGTGACATGACGCATTGTCATCCACAAAAGTTCCATTGTTGTTTGGGAACACGAAGTACATGAATGGCTGAAAATGTTCTCCAAGTAGCCGAACACAACCATTTCCACTTAAAGATGGTTACAGCTGGACCAGAGGACCCAGTCCATTCCATGTAACGCCGACACAGTTATGGAGCCACTACCAGCTAGCATAGTCCGTTGTTGGCAACTTGGATCCATAGCTTCAGGTGGTCTGCGCCACACTCGAACTCTTACCAGCTGAAACCGGGATTCGTATGACTGTCCACTGTTTGCCAATAGTCCAGGATCCAACCGATATGGTCACAAGCGCAGGAAAGACACTGCTGGCGGTGCCTTGCTGTTAGCACAGACACTCGCGTCGGCCGTCTCCTGCCGTAACCCAAATTTCGTTCGTCGTACATCCCACACTGGTTTATGCGGTTATTTCACGCGGTGTTGCTTGTCAGTTAACACGAACAACTCCACGCAAACGCCGCTGCTCTCGGTCGTTCCGCGAAGGCCGTTGGCCACTGCGTTGTCCGTGGTGAGAGGTAATGCCTGACATTTGGTGTTCTCGGCGCTCTCTTGACATTGTATCCCTCGAATATTTTACTCCCTAATGATTTTCGAGATGGAATGTCCCACACGTCTAGCTCCAACTTCCATTGCGCGTCCGAAGCCTGTTAATTTCCGTCTTGCGGGCACGATCACGATGGAACCCTTTTCACAAGAATCACCTAAGTGCACGTAACAGCTCTGCCAATGAACTCCGCTTTTATAGCATGTGTACGCGATACTACCGCCATCTGCATATGTGTATATCTCTAGCCCATGACTTTTGTATCCTCAACGTATAATGCAGCGAAGTAACTTTTACCGCATGCTGCATGACACAGATGCATGAGAGCTTTTCTCAAGATAGTCACCAAGCCTCTTTAAACAACGGTCGGAACGTTCTACAAATCTTTCAGTTCCTTGACGATAGAAATCCTGTCCTTCGCCATGTGCAGCCGTTCGAAATACGTTGTGCGAACGTCCTCAGCGCTGGAAATCCTCTCTCTCCACCGCCCCCCCCCCCCCCCCCAGGTGTTCTTTCAGTCTGCCAAGGTCTGGAAATCATATGGTGCAAGATCTGGACTTACTGCGGATGCTTCCCAAAGTCCCATCGAGAACTCTGAAGGAACCTTGTGCTGTGCGCGCCGTGTAGGGTTTGCACAGTCGTGCAGCAAAAATGAGTTTGCTTGATTTTCTGCGCCCTTTTTTCTTTATGGCGTTAAGCAGTGACGTCAGTGGGGTGCTGCACGAACCGGCACTAATGGTGGTGCTCATTGCCATAAAGTGTCTATACCCAATCCTTCACAGCCGAAGGAAACGGTGGCCTTGACCTTCCCTGCTGATGGTGCAACTTTGCATTCCTTCTGCGGAGATGAAGAGGCGTGTGTCTTGTTGCAGGTGTAAAATGATAGACTCGTGTCTCATAGCCAATAATTATGCGGCTTAGGAAACCATTCCATCCCACCGCGTAAGGCTCGAGGGATTCCAGAGGCGGCATGTACCCCACGCCTTTGTGTGCAGGTGGCCGTGACTGTATAACGCAGCTTGAGCACAATCAGCGATACTACAGATGATTTCGTACAATGGAATGAGCACTGCCTATTGTGATAAGCTTCTGCTGAGCAACATTTTCGATAGTTACTCTGCGATTACTGCGAATCAGTTTCCCATATGACTGTCTGCTCTCGATGTCGGTGGCCTGCCTTCCCGATCAGCATCATCAACGCCGGTGCGAACAGGGTCGGATTGTTGATATCATTTCACTACGGCTGGACGCGACACTGCATTTAGTCCATATACCACCAGAATTTCACGGAGAATCTGTGTGAAATTTAGATGAGTTGCTCACGATAATCGTACTGTCTCGTGCACTTTGGACTAGGACTGTTGATATTAAAAATATCGGGATTCCGATATATCGATAAAAAGTATCATTACATCAACGGTAAAAGTATCGACGTACCGGCCTCTAAAAATATCGGCTGTACGTTGCAAACGTACTGCCGGTCTTAGAGCTAAATATTTAAGTAATGACAGTAAATGTTCTAGAAAGAACAAATACTATTGATGACCGTGCAGCTTTCTCTACAATAAATGATAATTAATTGAAATCCTCAGCTGCCGACTCTTACGGGAATGGCCAAAGTGTGCGCGAGTAATGAGTGGATGGGCAAATATCTATTAGGTACATTACATATGTAGAATTGTGGACAGTTGGGAATGTGGGTCTCACGGGAAGCGTGCAAGGGATAAGTTCCTGCAGTCGCGCTATTCATGTGTGTCCTCGGTGGCTCAGATGGACGCCGTCACGGTAGCTCAGCGTGTTCGGTCACAGGGTTAGCTGCCCTCTGTGGAAAAAACTGAGTTCATCGATCAACAACGAACTTAAACGGGTGTCTTACGACGTCCGCCCCGAGCGGATTCACCGAACAAAAGCGAACAAAATGAGATTAAAAAAATGGATAGAGCGTCTGCCATGTAAGCAGGAGATCCCGGGTTCGAGTCCCGGTGGAGGCACACATTTTCAGCTGTCCCAATGGGAGTATGTCAACAACACCTCACGGCAGCTGAGGGTTTTAATTAATTATCATTTATTTAAGTAATGATTTATTATTTGATATTCTGTGCATCAATAAGCTAGCAGCCTCCTTATCCCCATTAGTGCAAGAATTCAAAGGAAAACGATGCACTTCCACGCTTGGCGATAACCACTTGGCTAACACTGGTAACTGTATGTAAGTGGCACAATAAAAGATGTCCAGAGGGTCAGTCGTTCGGTTTCGTCACATATCGGATTTGACCATAACACCTCATGTCGACTGCCCTGTTTTTCATTCCATGGTGAAGTTAAACTTTGCAGTTCCTGTTGGTAGCGCCGGCGCCGATTACGTCAGCATTTCCCCTCACACGTCTCCGCCCACTGCAAAGACCAATCTTGTCATTCAGATTTTTGTTCATTATTTTCAGCAATGTTTTCCAAGAACGCCGATGGGAAGAAACAGCACACTAGCTGCGTTAAAAATTGTTTTTTAACGCAACTTGTATGCTATTTCTTGACATCGGAAATCTTGTTATTCCATTCACATTGCAAACCTCCCTTCAGGGCAACTGGGCTTCTTTTGTACACCTGTATTTGCTTCACACAGTCAAAGAGAAAGACTGGACGTAATGGAAGCTCAAAAAGCAGTAAGATTCCTTCACACAATGAAAGTAAAATTATGTTCTGCTACAATTTCAAAAGATTAATTTCAAATATTTACCGAAAACTGCAAAAAATAAAAAATGTTGTTGTTGTTGTGGTCTTCAGTCCTGAGACTGGTTTGATGCAGCTCTCCATGCTATTCTATCCTGTGCAAGCTGCTTCATCTCCCAGTACGTACGTTCTAAATCTGTTTAGTGTATTGATCTCTAGGTCTCCCTCTACGATTTTTACCCTCCACGCTGCCCTCCAATGCTAAATTGGTGATCCCTTGATGCCTCAGAACATGTCCTACCAACCAATCCCTTGATGCCTCAGAACATGTCCTACCAACCAATCCCTTCTTCTAGTCAAGTTGTGTCACAAACTCCTCTTCTCCCCAATTCTATTCAATACTTCGTCATTAGTTATGTGATCTACCCATCTAATCTTCAGCATTCTTCTGTAGCACCACATTTCGAAAGCTTCTATTCTCTTCTTGTCCAAACTATTTTCCGTCCATGTTTCACTTCCATACATGGCTACACTCCATACAAATACTTACAGAAACGACTTCCTGACAGTTAAATCTATACTCGATGTTAACAAATTTCTCTTCTTCAGAAACGCTTTCCTTGCCATTGATAGTCTACATTTTATATCCTCTCTACTTCGACCACCATCAGTTATTTTGCTCACCAAATAGCAAAACCCCTTTACTACTTTAAGTGCCTCATTTCCTAATCTAATTCTCTCAGCATCACCCCATTTAATTCGACTAAATTCCATTATCCTCACAACACCCGATATTGCGATATCGCCGATACATATCGACATTTTCTGGGAAACGTGTTGATATATCGATATTTTGTCAGCAGCCCTATTTTATTCACTGCGGTTGAACCGAGCCTGAGAGAAGTCACACTGCCTCTGCCCCGGCACAGCGCATTATAACGATCTGTAGGAACCACAGCAGGGTGCGTCAGCCGAGGCATCAACCCAGTCACTTGCTCTCAAGCGACAATGACGGCACGAAAACAGTGACGCGAGGGCTTCGAAGCCCGGAGCACAACTCCGCTCCCCCTCCATTTTCGGATTTCGCTCATTCACTGACAATTCAGAGAGTAGCTGCGGCAGGCGGGCTATTGTGTGTGTGAGTCAGCGCGCGCCCACGGCTACAGTTAATGAACGACTCGGTTACATCCCAGGGGCGGCGGGCGCCGTGGGGAGAGCCGGGGGAAGCCGCAGGCAAAACGCACGCCGGGGCGCGGAAGTGGGCGCCACGTGCTGCCGGTTCAACTGGCTTATTAATTAGAGCGCTCCATTTGACAACAACTTCGTCATAACGAACGGTGAACAGCCTCACCAATTAACCAACGTTAAGGCAGTCTAATTTCATGTCATACTCGACAAATTTTTCGTAAGATTTGACTATAAGGCATTAGATTTGTTTTACGTTGAAATACATATTACAACACCCCCAAACCCTTCAGGTAGTTATTATTTTCTGAAAAACACTGACGTTCTGCTGTGTAATAAGTGTAATTGACCTGCGGCTTCATGTCAGAGGTAATTTTCAGCGTCTTTCATAAACGTCGTAAGAGTGATAACCACAGAAGGCAACTCACAAGAATTGCCTGCCAGTACTACCGGGCGAGGTGGCGCAGTGGTTAGCCCACTGGACTCGCATTCGGGAGGACGACGGTTCAAACGCGCGTCCGGCCATCCTGATTTAGGTTTTCCGTGATTTCCCTAAATCGCTCCAGGCAAATGCTGGGATGGTTCCTTTGAAAGGGCACGGCCGACTTCCTTCCCCGTCCTTCCCTAATCCAATGAGACCGATGACCCCGCAGTTTGGTCTTTTCCTCCAAACAACCCAACCCTGCCAGTACTGAGGTGGGGAATGGCAAAACAGTACCTCCCCTAGCTCCCTTACGCTGTAGTCCCTGTTACTGGCCGTCCCAAAAATATTGCCGTAGTATGTAGCCTTGATTGTCAGCCCCCGTTTCGATGTTTGCTGTTTACGGCTTCCCATTTTCACTTTCTTTTTCTTTTCATTTACAGCGGAAGTGCCAAAGCAGAAATTTCTGGTTAACATGCATACAGACATCATATTCTCATTGCAAGCAATAAATTGACGGGAAAACACTACCACTGGCAATGTTTTACCTCAACAAATGGGTATTGTGACGAAACTGCACATTTTAGGAGTTGCATAAACGGTAGCAGTATTGATTACACAGCACCTACTACGGAAGCGGAAAGCGGGGGTGGGCAAGACTCTCAAATTGCTATTTTTTATATAAATAATTTGGTCAGACATGAGTTATACACAGATTTCTAAAGCCATAGTACTGTCTTACTGCCACGTAATGCCACAATTGGCTAAATGGGAGATTTAGCGGAATCATTTGTAAATATGGATAAGAATTACATAGTGAATAAAAACTCTGAACTCCAGATTCCTGAGGCTGGGGCAATGATGACAGCTGCTCACTAATAGCGCTGGTGATTATATCTTTATACACAGGATGTTCAAAAAAGAATGCTGGGATTTTGGACAAATGGTGTAGAAAAACTGTCCAAGAAACAGTTTAAATGTCAAATTGACAGGTGTGTCTTAGGTATGTTTATCTAAAGACTTCGTTGAGAGCGAGATTTTTTTTTCGGGCTTCTGATACAAGATTGCCGGTTCTCTTCAACTTTGTTTTTACTTGTTGTCAGGAGCGTTGATGAGCGCCGTTTCAACACCCTTCCTGTCGGAATGAAAATGAAATGAAGATGGCCAGACGAATGGATACCAGATGGAGCAATGGATTTCTTTGCTAGAGAAGGGATGTCTTTGGTTAGAGAAGAGAAACGACTGAAGTGACTTAATAGAAGGTGGGTTGATGTCATAAAACATGCAGGAACAGCATGAGTGGATACGACTGAAAACTACAGTGTACGGAGAAGTTAAAAAGAGACATTTACACTGAAGCCCCAAAGAAACTGGAACAGGCATGCTTATTCAAATACAGAGGTACGTAAACAGGCAGAAGACGGCGCTGCGGTCGGCAACGCCTACATAAGACAAGTGTCTGACGCAGTTGTTAGATCGGTTACTGCGGCTACAACGGCAGCTTATCAAGTTTTAAGTGAGTTGGAACGTAGTGTTATAGTTGGCGCAGGAGTGATGGGACACAGCATCTCCGAGGTAGCCATGAAGTGGGGATTTTCCCGTACGACCATTTCACGTGTGCACAGTGAATATCTGCAATCCCGTAAAACATCAAATCTCCGACATCGCTACGGCCGCAAAAAGATCCTGCAAGAATGGGACCAACAACGACTGAAGACAATGGTTCAACGTGACACAAGTTGAGCCCTTCCGCAAATTGCTTCAGATTTCAGTGCTGGGCCACCCACTGGTGTCAGCATGCGAACCTTTCAACGAAACATCATCGATATGGGCTTTCGTAGTCGGTTGATGACTGCACGACACAAAGCTTTACGCCTCACCTGGACCCGACAACACCGACATTTGACTGCTGATGACGGGAAACATGTTGCCTAGTCTCGTTTCAGATTGTATCGAGCAGATGGAAGTGTGCGGATATCGAAACAACCTCATGAATGCATGGACCTTGCATCCCCTTGCGCCGGGCGCTGTGGCCGAGCGGTTCTAGGCGCTTCAGTCCGGAACCGCGCTGCTGCTACGGTCGCAGGTTCGAATCCTGCCTCGGGCATGGAAACGTGTGATGTTCTTAGGTTAGTTAGGTTTAAGTAGTTCTTAGTCTAGGGGATTGATGACCTCAGATGTTACGTACCATAGTGCTTAGAGCCACTTGAACTATTTTTTGCATTCCCTTCCAGCAGGGGACTATTCAAGCTGGTAGAGGCTCTGTAATGGTGTGGGGCGTGTGCGGTTGGAGTGATAAGGGACCTCTGATAGGTGTAGCTACGACTTTCACAGGTGACACATACGTAAGCATCCTGTCTGATCACCTGCGTCCGCTGGCCGGTGTGGCCGAGCGGTTCTAGGCGCTTCTGTCTGGAACCGTGCGACCGCTACGGTCGCATGTTCGAATCCTGCCTCGGGCATGGATGTGTGTGATGTCCTTAGGTTAGTTAGGTTTAACTAGTTCTAAATTCTAGGGGACTGATGACCTCAAATGTTAAGTCCCATAGTGCTCAGAGCCACTTGATCACCTGCGTCCATTCACGTCCATTGTGCATTCCGACGAACTTGGACAATTCCAGCAGGTCAGTGCGACCGCCCGTAAGTCCAGAATTGCTACAGAGTCGCTCCAGGAGCAGTCTTCTGTATTTAAAAACTTCCGTTGGCCACCAAACTGCCCTGATATGCGCATTATTGGGCATATCTGGGATGCCTTCAAACGTGCTGTTCAGAGAGATCTCCACCCCCTCGTACTCTTTCGGATGTATGGACAGCCCTGCAGGATTCATGGTGCCGGTTCCCTCCAGCACTACTTCAGACATTAGTCGAGTGCATGTTACGTCGTGTTGCAGCACTTCTGCGTGCTCGCGGGGGCCCTACACAATATTACGCAGGTGTACGAGTTTCTTTGGCTCTTCAGTATATGTAGTACTGGATATCAAGAGCGTAATTATAATTATGATGACGATGAAGCGCCCATAAATATTTAAGCCTAACAAAATCGTGATAGTGGAGATAATTTTATTTATTTGTTTAGTATTTTCAAATAATTTAGATACATGACCAAACCAGAGCCTTCTTTGTTCTCCGCTCTCAGTAAATTTTATTTACCCTCAAGAGATATGTTACCCTCAGACCAGGAAGCACTGGTCTATTTGAAATAAGTTTTTCGTACTAAGACACATCAATTCTTAGAGAAAATGTTTCTATGACACGGAAATGGTAAGAAACTAGTGAATAGCGAGGGTAGTTCGCAATGAAGGTTGGATACTGGACAACACAGTTAGACCACAACTGGAGCACTGGATGAGCCGCGTATCTGCCTGCGTCGGCAGTCCAGCTTCGTCTTTTACAGATTACGATGTTGGCAAGCATGCTGGCCTCACCATTTCCACGCCACAAACGCCTGAGAGAAAAATGGACACCAAAAGACTACAGCGACGCGTTTGTTTTCAAATAACACGCATTTCATCTTTTCCCATGGGGGTGGCCACATAGGACCTTACAAATAACCATCTCGGGCATAATACACAGTGTGATTCCTGGGAGCGCCACTGGACACCTACGATCTGACTTCCTAAGCATTGAAAGTTTCCTGAATAGCAACACTGGGCTAGCGCCTCAGCATCGTACATAAATGGGGGATCCAGCCTGAAACTCAGGTACAGGTACTTATACCAATGAAATGACACAATTTCAGAGACTTTACTATTCTCGTATGATTTTATGTATACACACTGAAGTGGCGAGTGAGAATTTGTACGAAGGTCGGAAATCGAACCCGGGCCTTCTACCTACTTACTTACTCGTCAGGTGCGTCGGTCACTAAGGCACCTTGGCACAGTGTTTCACACAACTGCACAGATTACCCTTGAACGTCTCCGAGCAGCTGTGTGAACCGCCGCGCCAAGGTGGCTTAGTGGCAAACGCCCCTGCCTAATAAGCACGAAACCGGGGATCGATTCCCAGCCTTCATACAAATAATCACTTGGCGCTTCAGTCTATATAAATAAAATCACGTATGTATGAGACCTGTAAAGTCTCTAAAATTGTGTCATTTTCATTTATAAAAGTGCAGATTGTTATAACATTGCATCTGGGAACGAGCATCGCAGAAACGGCGAAGCTGGTTGACTGTTCGCGGGCTACTCTCGTAAGCGGCCATGGAAAGTGGCTGGTCGACGATGAAATCACGCACAAGTGATTAGCGTTTTCAATATCTTATCACACGTGGAGGTTGGCGGCCTGTCTGCTCTGTAAAACATAACAAGTCGCGATCTGTGGCAGATTTCACGATAGTACGTGTTTGCTAACGTGGGACTCTTACGTGATATGTAAGTTAGGGGACAGAATCACGATGTTATGCAAATCACACGCAAGTGGTTTTATATTGAACCTGCACAATGTGTGTAACGCAATCTTATAATGGCCCTGATATAAATCCTACGTGGAGTGGCTAGTCTCTCATATAAGTTATTCATTAAATAGACTGATCAAAGTTCCCCTCCAAAAATAATAATGGGAAAGGGGTCTGGTAAGTGAGACTGTTTAAAATATAAATGCCGTCCTAAAAATTTATAATTAAATTTATTTTCTTTAAATGGAACGCAAAATTGATCATGAATCCGTACAAGGAACAATCACGTATATTAACGTAAACCAAACATGTAAATAATCCTCATCTGATAGAGATGTTCGCAAGAAAAAATGGTTCAAAGGGCTCTGAGCACTATGGGACTTAACATCTGAGGTCATCAGTCCCCTAGAACTTAGAACTACTCAAACCTAACTAACCTAAGGACATCCTACACATCCATGCCCGAGGCAGGATTCGAACCTGCGACCGTAGCGGTCGCGAGATTCCAGACTGTAGCGCCTAGAACCGCTCGGCCACCCCGGCCGGCTTGTTCGCAAGAACCTGGCACAAACGACACGGAATGAAATCTAGTGTGCTTCTCTACTGCGAGAAGGGGCAGCAAAGATAACTGGTGAAATGGAAAGTATCGATAAACAAGTGGGTAATCGGATGCAGTACCACGATATCGCCTAAAGAGACAAAGTAGTTCTGCGGATGCCACTGCTGACAAACCTCAATTCGAATTTTGGACAACTGAAAAATCAACTGAAGCTGTACAGGACGAAGCTGCGTATGTTACCGACGGTACGGCGAAAGGCGGCATGCTGGTGACGGCTGCTACTCATGGTCATCCGCTGTACGGAAATGGGCTCTGCCTTGGAGACCGATTGAAGCTCGAGCGTGAAAAGACTGTTCGTCCGGCTGTCTGGACAAGTGAAACTGTGAATGAAGGGCTGCAACGAACGCGACAGAGTCCTGCGGCAGCCAGGAACCAACCCCACTCAAAATCCGCCCCGCGCCCAGAGAACGGTCGCTCCACTTGTGCTAGAATGCGGCCTATCGTCGCCGATAAACAAAGCTTTCTCCAACTGTGACCTTAAAACAAAGTCGCCTAGACTCCCACTACCGTGCTCCGTTAGCCTGGGCCACACCATTCCATCCCACCACTTCTCGACGGTGACTGCAAAGGTGTGCTGAAGTAACAGACGAGGCGCCTATCAGTACTTTGTACGGGACGTTTTCTAACGACGGGCGCCAAGAGTACAGGACAATAATTCCCGAATTGTTGGGAGGGGGGAGGGGTGGCGCCGTTCTGTCGGCTGTCCCGTGGAGCTCAGTGTCCATTTCTCCAAAACGTCCCAAACAATAGCATAGCGGTGGCACAAGCAGGCACCATCCTACCCAAAACATGAGACTTATGCGAGAAAACTTCCCCCAGCCGTTGTAAAACTAGCGAGCAACCGTCGCTCTGGCCCCTGAAATCCGGCATCAAAAGAGAAAGCCACCAGCTAAGAGTCGGGACTCATCCGCAATTCCTAGTGACCCGATATCCCACCTACCTCTTGCTATTGTGAGTGGTTGGCTCCCTCACAGCCCGAAAGTTCCAACTCGTCTCCTATGTGAAGTGAACGGAATTACAATAAACAGGCGTCCTACTCCCGACGCCGGTACACAGCATCCGATTACCTACTTTGTATGACGCTGTAATACGGTAGAAAAATGGAATTTATTTTCAAAAAAAAGCTGAGCACTATGGGACTTAACATCTGAGGTCATCAGTCCCCTAGAACTTAGAACTACTTAAACCTAACTAACCTAAGGACATCACACACATCCATGCCCGAGGCAGGATTCGAACCTGCGACCGTAGCGGTCGCGCGGTTCCAGACTGAAGCGCCTAGAACCGCTCGACCACACAGACCGGCATTTATTTGCACGTATGCAAATTCAGATTTTTAGAAGCGCAAGATAGGCTGGTTTGCTGGGCCTTAGTAAGTGTATGATGAGGCCAGAGGGCCTGCTATCTTGCAATACATTCAAGGGTTGCCTCTGTCACTTCAATGAAAGGTTCTAGATTTCCAGGATAAGCTCGTCTCCTACAGTTTTTTGCAGTGTATTTGGTGGTCCGATGTTCTTTGACACGGTCACATTCAAGACGAGAAGTCTTTCCCCATCCGTGGAGGCTTTCTACACAGAAGCCATGGCCTGTAAGAATGCTATTAATTGTTTTCCAAGCACGTCGAGATAATTCCATGCCGGCTAGTCTCTGCCAGGTCTTACGGTCTGATATTCCTAAGGGGTAATATTATTCCACTTTTTCGCCCACCATCTGCTGATGCATAAATCCACAGCTTGTAGCGATTTTGCCAACATGATAAGTGACTGCCTGGATTTTAATCGCCCCGTTTTTAATGCTGGCAAGTCAAAATGGATTGGGAGCTGAGGAATTTTAATTAATTCTTCATATTCTTTGAAAAGGGCGTTCAGTCATCGAAGATCTGGTGGGGCAGTGTAGCTCAGAGGTGGTAACCACTTAAGAGGGTTAGATCTGATGCAACATGTTACTGACCTCATTGCTGCATTTAGGTGAACATAGATTTTTCTCACATGTGAACTATTAAACCACAATGGAGCACAATATTCGCCAGGAAAGTAGACGTGTCCTAAGGAACAATATCGTAGTGTTATAGCTCTTGCATCCCTTGAGAAACTACACAGATTCTGCACAATGTTATCGCGCAATCTCAGCTTTGCTGCGCTGTTCTCTCTATTTGTTTCTTGTAGGATTAGTTTCTTTCAAGAGTTACTCCTAGATATTTTGGGAAACCTTGGTGCTGGAGGAAATGACGGTTAAAGGTAAGGTGACATGAACCTTTGCACTGGACATACTACTGATGAGAAAAGAGCAGTTAACGTCGGTCTTCGTTGGATTTGGTGGCATTCGTGTGTTGTACTTAGATCTGCAGAGAGTCTGTCTTGCCGGCCGTGGTGGCCGTGCGGTTCTAGGCGCTGCAGTCCGGAACCGCGGGACTGGTACGGTCGCAGGTTCGAATGCTGCCTCGGGCATGGATGTGTGTGATGTCCTTAGGTTGGTTAGGTTTAAGTAGTTCTAAGTTCTAGGGGACTGGTGTTAAGTCCCATAGTGCTCAGAGCCATTTGAACCATAGAGTCTGTCTTCATCATCCTCAAGACTTCTCTGGTGAGTGGCCGAAGTCAGATCGTCTGCGTAAATGAACGTCCTCGAGTCGATTTCAGGGGGATCAGATGTATGCAACTTGAGCAGAGCTGGTGCCAAAACTGAATCCTGGGGGAAGACCATTATTAAGTTACTTCTGTCTGCTTAACCGATTCCTGAGGATTACTTGGCAGTATGTCTAAAAAACTTGTTGTTTATGTTTCTAATTATAGTTTGTCACTCTACAACACTTATGAGTTTGTAATGGAGCCCTTGTTTTCACACAGTGTCGTAGACAGCTGTAAGATCAACAAAATCTGCTGACGTTTTAAGACATTGTCGAAGCCCAGCTTCTATGTTTGTCATCAAGCTAAGCATTTAGTCTGTCCAGCTTCTGTTAGGTCTGAATGTTTGCTTGTTCGATGGAAGTTACTCCATGTATCTTTGGACCGATAGATCTTTCTAAGCGGGCGATACGAATATTTTGGAAGGCCGTGCAGAGAATTTATTTAATTAATAGTCGATGAGCGTGCACCGGCATGAGCTCTTATTGAGTGTACTTGGTTCCTCGGATTTGTGTATTTGGTCCTATAAACGAGAAAATATACGTGAGGGCGAGATCCCTGCAATCACCTATTTTGCACGCCAGGTGGCCACGGGTGTTACACGTGGTAGGGTGTCGCCAAGAAGGTGGATATTAAACAATAAACTTCACGCTACAAACCAAGTATTAAGACATCATATTCAAAACTTTTTCTCTGAAATTTGAGAACCTAAGTGTGAGTGGTATTGGGCACCATGACCGTAAAGTTTTATTTATTAAAATTTAATCAGTCTTTGATCTTCCTGAGTTTATAGTGATCTCTGTGCCTTTGCACTGCCTTTCTATGGCTTTTGTCTTCGTGTCAGGATATTCATTTCTCATTACTAACCACAGCTGTTTCCTGCTGCTATTGTCGAACGTTTTGACGAAGTTGATCCTTTTGTACTTGACTCCGTAGCCCTGTTCGGTAACGCTCGCCTGTGCGCTGGTGCTCGACTTGGAGGTAAACCAGTTCGAATCCTGATAGTGGATTAAATTTTCACTACCAATATTTGGCAGGCAAGGGGTGAAGAGGAGTTGGGGTAGAGCTCCTAAATTACCAGTCTCTGCTCCAAGGTCCGTGATTACATGACAAATCTCTGCGAAATTTCTCATGAACTGAGGGCATGTCACACTGTTGATGGCAATCCGTCCGTCCGATGGGAACGTTAATCTTATCGGTTCTACTGGTGTCATTCCATTGGAGTGCAGAGCGAGGTGGCGCAGTGGTTAGCAGACTGGACTCGCATTCGGGAGGACGACGGTTCAATCCAGCGTCCGGCCATCCTGATTTAGGTTTTCCGTGATTTCCGTAAATCGCCTAAGGCAAATGCCGGGATGGTTCCTTTGAAAGGGCACAGCCGACTTCCTTCACCAACCTTCCCTAATCCGCTGAGACCGGTGACCCAGCAGTTTGGTCTCCTGTCCCAAATCAACCCAACCCAGAGGAGTACGCTATGTGCCGATACCGCGATTTCACTCTACCTGATCTCATCATCATCATCATCATCATCATCATCATCACCATTATCATACAAGAAAAACATTACGCTGCAGTATCCACGCACTCGTTACATGGGCCTACACTTCACAAATTCACTGAGGTGACGAAATTCATGCGATATGCACCTATACGGATGGAGGTAGTATCGCATACACATGGTACAAATGGACAGTGCATTGGCGGAGCTGTTATTGGCACTCACGTGATTCATGCAAAAAAGATTTCCAACGCGATTGTGGCCGCACGATGGGAATTGACAGACTTTTAACACGGAATGGAAGTTGGAGCTAGACGCATGGGACATTTCATTTCGGAAACCGTAAGGGAATTATCTATCCGGGACCCACAGTGTCAAGAGTGTACCAAGAATATCGAATCAACTGTAACCACGGACAACGCAGGGGCCGACGGCCTGCACTTAATAACCGAGAGCAGCGGTGTTCGCGTAGAGTTGTCAGTGATAACAGACAAGCAACACTTCGTTAAATAGCTGCACAAATCAATGTGGGACGTACGACGAGCGTATGGTTCGGACAGTGCGGTGAAATTTTGTGTTTATGGGCTATGGTAGCAGACGACCGACACAGACAACGGTGGAATTTTTATGGATGACAACGCTCCATGTCACTGGCCACCACTGCTCGCGATTGGTTGAAGAACATTCTGGACAATTCGAGGGATGATTAGACCGTCCACGTCGCCCGCCGTGAATCCCATCGAACATTTATGAGACAGAATCAAGAGGTCAGTTCGTGCGCAAAATCCTACACCAGCAACACTTTAGCAATTATGGGGCTGTAGAGGCAGCGTGGCTCAAACTTTCTGCAGGGACTGCCAACGACTTGTTGAGTCCATGCCACGTCGAGATGATGCACCACGCCTGGCAAAAGGAGATCCGACTCGACACTAGGAGGCGTCTCATAGCGTTTGTCGCCTCAGTGTACACATGTCCGCAAAGGAAGGGGCAAATGTGTGTGGAGGAAGAACCCTGTCTTGCTGAACCCAACCCATGGGTTATCCCAGCCAACACTATCATACAATTACATTTTTTATGATCCTTTTTATTGGTACGGTGCTGCGCGGGATAGCCACGTGGTCTTGGGCGCCTTGCCACGGCCCACGCGGCTTCCCCTGTCGGAGGTTCGACTCCTCCCTCGGGCATGTGTGTGTGTTGTCCTTAGTGTTAAGTTAATTTAAGTTACATTAAGTAGTGCGTAAGCTTAGGGACCTATGACCTCAATAGTTTGGTCCCATAAGACCTTACCACAAATTTCCCATTTTATTGGTACGGTTCTCATTTACTAGGAAAAAAATGTCGGCTTACCCATAAACTCGAGAGCTCGCTGGAAATTTTAAGAAAGCTTAAAAGCTCATGAGCGTGGCACATATTGCCCTTACACTATAGTCTTCTACGTATACGATCATATCGATAAGTAGTTAACTCATTATATAAACACAACAACGTAATCGATGCTTAAGAAATGAGTCGTAAAATGAGAAAGAGCACGAAGACCATATGTTGCTCGTTTGAGACCTCAGCAGCCCCCATTTCAAAATTTGTAGTTCACAGCCTTATCTCTTTATTAGAACAATAATTTAAGTGTTTTTCGCGTGTGGAATACTTCAGTTGTTTCTTTAAGTCAATTATTTTTTCCCTACTGCATCCTCGCTATTGGGTATCATCACACGAATAAATCGTCAGAGCATTTATTCTGTAAGGCCGGTATTACACTATCAAATTTCTTTGTCAAAGATTTGATCAAAGATGTGATCAAATATTCCATCAAATATATTTGACAAAGATCTTTGACGTAGCGCTAGAAGGGGTATTACACTGTCATTATATTTTTCGTCAAGTTCAAGATGGCTGATAACAACAACTTATTAACCACAGCAGTTGCATGTACCACAATTGCACTGTGTGCACATGCGGAAGAGAAGCGGGGGGAAAGAAAGGAAACATACCTGGGTGAAGCCGTGGGTTTTACGACGACGCGATAAAAGCATTCAACAAAACTTGTTACGTGAGCTTATAGTGGAGGACGTCAAGTCGTACATCAATTACTTGCGAATGGTTGAGCATACATTTCAGTATGTGCTCAGTGAAGTGTATCCTCATATCACAAAGCACAATACTCACTTAAGAACTGCTACATCTGCAGAAGACAGGCGCACTGCAACACTCGATTTCTTGCAACAGGAGAGGGTTGGGTTAGGTTACGTTAGGTCTCCAATCTTCTTAATCTATTTTTGTATTCAGGGTGCCTCACGTTGTAAAGCGCCTCATCAGCTTCATACATCTCTATTAATTTTGTAGTTGTCGGCACACAACAATTGTATTTACTGGCAATGTTTATAAAAACACTACAGACGAGGGAACGCTGCAGCGATGCTAGCGCTCCATGTGGTAACAAGTCACATTGCAGCGAACAGAAGACAAGCGACTTCTTTGATCAAATCTACAGCGAGGTCCTAGATTTGATCAAATACTGGACGACATTTGACAAAGTTCCCTATGACAACATCAAATATCTTTGACAAAGATATTTTACAAAGAAATTTGATTGTGTAATACCGGCCTTTGTGCAAGTGAAATGTTTTCTAACACAAACGGAACTGCGAAACCAATACAGCAGCGACCGTGAATATGTTCCCAGCTGGCCACCTGTTGAACGGAGGAGGAGGAGAATCGATAGCGCTGCGTGCTCCGGTTGGTTACCGGCCTATCTGAGGTCGCTAATCTCTCGTTACACGGCTCCCGGGTATGACTCTGCTTCGCTTCTGCGTAAACATGACGCTGCTTCCGCGTACGGCACACTCGCCAGGAAACTTCCCCAGAGCGCTCTGCTCGTGAATGTGACGCGTCACGCTATGCCAATAAAGCACCGGCACGCGATTCGTGACAGGTGAGTTGTGGGTTCTTTTCTGCGGCGGACATCCCCGAAGTACTCACTATACAGCTCACTAACTCTTCTTTCTCACGCCAGTGGAAAAAGACGGGACTTCTTAACTGGTTACACGGAAATTATTTTCCCTATGAATACTTTATGGACATGATATAACAATGGTGTTTCTATTACTTTGTTTACATTAATGATGGTTGAGCTCCGTGGCTGCGGATTGAATTCCTTGAAGAAATGCAGCAGCCAGCCACTAACAGAGTTTCTAAATTTATATAGTTCTTTTTATCCTCGTAGTGACCAACTACGACGACATAACAACATTTCTTCTTTTGTTATTTGTTGTTTTTCCAGTACTCCATCGTCTTCCCATGTTGTCGTATCTTTTCTTCTGCCCAGATTTCTTATTTATTCTGCCTTGACCGCGTTCTAAATTTACTATTTTACTCTTAAAATGGTTTCTTTCTGTTATTTACGATTCTCTGATTTTTAATAATTCTCTTCTTATTTCTGTTAATCACTGCTTTTGCCTATCTCTTTGTCCAGAAATACAAAAGTATTTGTTTCGTTAGCTTGTGCTCATTCATGTGATATAAGTATCCAAAGGAGATTAATCTTCGCTTGATTGTGATATTTACTCTATATTTTCGTAAACTCCTCGTTACCCTTCATTTTCCAGCCGTGTATACCTTGTAATGCACCCGGCATTTTTCTAATAATCCATCTTTCAAGTACATCTATTCTATCTTGTTTATAGTCCATCGTTTAATATTCTCATGCATAAAAACATTCTCGTCTTACGGCTGTGGTACGGTGTTTTAGGTTTGTTTTTCTTCATATACATTTCTACTTGCAGATAATTTTTGTCTAAACATAAAAAAGCTTAAGTTTTCAGATCAGTTCTATTCGCTATTTTTCCAGAAGATTTGACTAACTGCTTCTGTCAGATTTTTTGAAATCATTCCAAAATCATCTGTAATTTTCAGCTCCAATTTCTAGATCCCTAAATTTATTATTATTATTATTATTATTATTGTAACGATAGTTCGTATCTCACTTCCCGCCAATGAGAGTAATAACGACGCTTATAAAAATAGTTCATTATTAGGTCTAATTCTCTTCTCACTGTACGCCAATGACGTTGCCGTTCAGTCTTGGAAGTATCTCTGTTATAGCGACGGAATGTAAAAATCGCAGAGGAAGGCCAAGAGATGAAAACGATAAACAGATTCAGAAGGATTTAGGTTGCAGTAGGTGCTGAAGAAGTTTGCACAGGGTAGGGTAGCATGGAGAGCTGCAGCAAACCAGTCTCTGGGCTGAAGACCACCACCACCATAACAACAACAACAACAACAACAACAACAACAAAAAGACGAACGTCTGTTACACCTGAACGAGAACAAAATTAACTCGACATCAACGACCGATTCTGGGATATCAACGTGCGTCATAGACAGCACCACCGATCTGTCCTCAGACGGTCCAATCTCGCCCAACCGACCACCATCTCATCCTCAGCCAATGGCATCGCCTTCTGGATACGGTACGAAGGGGCGTGCGGTCAGGACACCGCTGACCCGACTGTTGTATTAGTAAATCTAGAGCCGCTACCACTCGGTCAGTTTGCTCCACGGATGGCATCACAAGGTTGAGTGCACCCTGTTCCAGTTACCACACCAAGGAGAAAATATACACAGTGGTACCAGGAAACGAACCCGGGACCCCGCAAAGCAGCCAGCCGCCCTTTTTTCCCCCCTATCTGCATCTTCGTCATTTTTCGTCAGCGGTTCTGACCGGATGTCCCATGACACCTCTCTAATTCCATTGATCGAAAATTCACTCAGTTTCTCTTTTGCACTACTGACACTAAAATTGCTACACCAAGAAGAAATGCAGATGAGAAATGGGTATTCATTGGACAAATATATTATACTAGAACTGACATGTGTGTACATTTTCACGCAATTTGGGTGCATAGATCCCGAGAAATCAGTACCCAGAACAACCACCTCTGGCCGTAATAACGGACTTGATACGCCTGGGCATTGAGTCAAACAGAGCTTGGATGGTGTGTACAGATACAGCTGCCCATGCAGCTTCAACACGGTACCACAGTTCATCAAGAGTGCTGACTGGCGTATTGTGACGAGCCAGTTGCTCGGCCACCATTGACCACACGTTTCCAATTGGTGAGAGATCTGGAGAATGTACTGGCCAGGGCAGCAGTCCAACATTTTCTGTATCCAGAAAGGCCCGTGCAGGATCTGCAACATGCGGTCGTGCATTATCCTGCTGAAATGTAGGGTTTCGCAGGGATCGAATGAAGGGAAGAGCCACGGGCCGCAACATATCTGAAATGTAACGTCCACTGTTCAAAGTGCCGTCAATGAGAACAAGAGGTGACCGAGACATGTAACCAATGGCACCCCGTACTATCACGCCGGGTGATACGCCAGTATGGCGATGACGAATACACGCTTCCAATGTGCGTTCACCGTGATGTCACCAAACACGGATGCGACCATCATGATTGTCTAAACAGAACCTGGATTCATCCGAAAAAATGATGTCTTGCCATTCGTGCACCCAGGTTCGTCGTTGAGTACACCATCGCCGGCGCTCCTGTCTGTGATGCAGCGTCAAGGGTAACAGCAGCCATGGTCTCCGAGTTGATAGTCCATGCTGCTGGAAACGTCGTCGAACTGTTCGTGCAGATGGTTGCTGTCTTGCTAACGTCCCCATCTGTTGACTCAGGGATCGAGACGTGGTTGCACTATCCGTTACAGCCATGCGGATAAGATGCCTGTCATCTCGACTGCTAGTGATACGAGGCCGTTGGGATCCAGCATGGGGCTCCGTATTACCCTCCTGAACCCATCGATTCCATATTTTGCTAACAGTCATTGGATCTCGACCAGGCGAGCAGCAATGTCGCGATACGATAAGCCGATAGGCTGCAATCCGACCTTTATCAAAGTCGGAAACGTGATGGTACGCATTTCCCCTCCTTACACGAGGCATCACAACAACGTTTCACCAGGCAACGCCGGTCAACTGCTGTTTGTGTATGAGGAATCGGTTGGAAACTATCCTCATATCAGCACGTTGTAGGTGTCGCTACCGGCGCCAACCTTGTGTGAATGCTCTGAAAATCTAATCATTTGCATATCACAGCATCTTCTTCCTGTCGGTTAAATTTCGCGTCTGTAGCACGTCATCTTCGTGGTGTAGCAATTTTAATGGTCAGTAGTGTATTATTACAGAGAATGCCAGCACCCTAACCGAACACGCTAAGCTACCATGACAAATTCTCATACGTGCGTTACACTACGCACTCAAAATCATGCAGTGAGAAACGAACATAGAGCCAGAGAAATCACGGACAATAATCGAATCTCGGCGAGCGCGCTGAAGGAAACAACAAATATTACAATTTAATGTTATTTTTCGCCTTGCCTTACGCCACCCCACAAATCGTTTCTTTCGAAGAAGAATCTCAGTGATTTGTAACAAAATGACTCAGCTCATTTCTTTTTTCCAAAGAACAATTTGCTACACTCATTGTGTCTCACACTTCCCTGAATTTCCCTAAGCAAAATTACCGCCCCTAGATGCGGACAGTCGCAGATATTTCCGTACACTCTGTTCCCTTTATGACACTGACGAATGTCCATAATCCTTCCTTTTTATCTCTACCTTAAACACTTATCAAAACAATGTAGCAGAAGTACTACTTCCCATCGTAGCAAAACCGTTCGTAACAGAATAGCTTTTCCTGAATCCTCAATTGAAGCGGAAAAGGGAATCTTTATTATTTTCCTATATTAGAGAACTGACCTAGGTCGTCAGCTTCAAGACAGACCTAGACGCAGCAACAATTACCGTTTGAACCTATCTTTTCCCCAACGACACCTGAGTGCCGTGATTTGTCTTCAATCGTTTCCCACGTCATAGTCGATATGCAAACCTATCAACCACTGTTTATAATTACAGTTATTATTAGTGATGTCACTGATACTCCTTAGTTAATAGTGTTATTCGAAATAGCACTAATTATAGTACTTGCGTGGGGCTGTTCTATTTCTGTCTCAAAGGTACAGTATCTACATCTGGGTCGAATTCTCTCCTCATTATAATTTTTGACATTACTATTATTTATATAACAGTTATTATAATAGTTATCTTTCATGCAAGTTATTAATATTATTATTATTACTAAATATCCTGTAAACACCACTGAGTCAAACGTTTTGTATGTGTAAAAATACAAGCATAAGTAAGAGAGTATCTGCAGTCGATAAACACATAATCGAGACGATTTATTTTTGTCGGAGTGCAACATTACATTGTGATTATGCTAATTGGGGAAAATACCGTTAATTCAGCTTAGTACAGTATAAAGCAAAATGTCTACTGCCACCTATCTAAAGGAAATTATTTTGCGCAAACAGTTCAAGGAAATTAACACATTAATATTTATTTACTGTTCCCTTTAAGCTGCTGCCTCCCGGAACATGACCTTTATGCGTCCTAGTTATAGCTGAAAAACTTATACATTCATTCTTGTCTTCCGTAATATAATTTATTCATTCTTGTCTTCCGTAATATAATCTAAGTCGGATAAAGTAAGAAGAATAAAAAAAATATTACTCCACCTACTCGAGAGGTGACAGGACGAAAATTTGTTTCGTTATTTTTTTCAAGAAGAATCGCCGGCAATTCTCTTAACTCAGTCAATAAGCAACTGAGCAGCACTTCTGATGGCGTGTACAAAAACATGTTACGAAAAACAGAGATTTTTACAGCTCGAGTTCACACATTACAGATTATTCACATATTCTCGAAACATATCGGTGGCGGCTGATGCGTCATGGTTATCGAAGACACAAAATTATCGGACTCACAAAATAAAATTTCCTAATAAGAAAAAGAAATGCGTAGCATGAAACAGAATCTCATTTCTTCAGTTATTTATTATAATATCTAGCCTCGGAATCGTGCATGCTGTCAAAGCGACTGTAGATGACCGTTATTTGAAATTCGCATCATACGCCTTTCAAGAGAAGAAGATCGGTTACTGGAACGACGGACTTCTGAAGTCTCGATCACCGGGAGCGTCAGCGTGACAGACTGTCAATCCTAAGGGCCCGGGTTCGATTCCCGGCTGGGTCGGAAATTTTCTCCGCTCAGGGACTGGGTGTTGTGTTGTCCTAATCATCATCATTTCATCCTCATCGACGCGCAGGTCGCCGAAGTGGCGTCAAATCGAAAGACCTGCACCAGGCGAACGGTCTACCCGACGGGAGGCCCTAGCCACACGACATTTCCATTTACCGGGAGCGGATGCAAAACTCTTTCCAGCCGTCTTGATTTTAATTTCTGCCGTAGGCCTACGTGCAACATATCATCAGGAGCGTCAAGTCAGTTCTTGTTCCTAATCGGTAAAATTAAGTCTGATGTAGGGTAACCTGCGTTAACTAATTGGTCAGTCCGCTCTATACGCAGACACGCGAGTATTACAGTTAGTGGTACCTAAGACCGAAACAATCGAAGTTTCTTTTATCTGTTCCTTACAATGTCAACAACGCGGTGGATATGCGCTTATTTTAAAAAGCAAAGCATTCTTTACCGACCTTTCGCGCAGAATCAGCGGACGGCGACCTCAGCGCGTTGCTGACTGAAGTCTCGGCGCAGGCTACTGTTGCTAGGCAACGTACGCCAGCCAGAGGCAGCTCGCAGCAGTGTTGTGATAAACTCGGAACTCACCTGTAAAACAAACAAACAGTAACAGTCAGTAACACAGCATAACTAAATGAATACAGACATTACACGGATACCTCGACCACGTCACTACTCTTCCGCTGCTGTGCAGCTGTGTATCGAGGTGTATGCTATACTTCGTCCACCAAGTTTAGGCAGTTTCCCTCTTTCTTCACAGGAGCTCTCAATCGTAAACTATAGACATTGTTTGCTCCAAAAGGCACTAACTTCTACAGTTATTACTAAGAAATAGTGTGGTTTATCTCAAAAGCTGGCAGCTTCTGATGAAGATACAATATTTTTCCTAAAGATTCTGGCTTTTTCCAGTTGTGAACAAAACAAGGACAGAAAAATACTCATTACGAGGGCACTACTTCCTTTGTGTATACATTTGATGAAAGACTGTACGGCGACCACACTACATTTGCTCTAACAAATGTGTTGTTACACTTCGAAATATGTTTTTGTTGAACTATGGAATGTTTTACAATAAGTTCACATTACGGAAATGACTTTCTTGATTTAACGAATTTTCACACTTTTAAAGGTCTCTCTAAAATTAATTTATTTTCTCATATACAGGGTGATTCAAAAAGAATACCACAATTTAGGAATTTAAAACTCTGCAACGACAAAAGGCAGAGCTAAGCACTATCTGTCGGCGAATTAAGGGAGCTATAAAGTTTCATTTAGTTGTACATTTGTTCGCTTGAGGCGCTGTTGACTAGGCGTCAGCGTCAGTTGATGCTAAGATGGCGACCCCTCAACAGAAAGCTTTTTGTGTTATTGAGTACGGCAGAAATGAATCGACAACAGCTGTTCAGCGTGTTTATACCAACGTTTAATACACCACCTATCAGGAGGTTTAACACCATACTTCGTTCGAAATGCACGCATCCAGCAAGCATTTGTTCGCAGCCCGTGACAGAGCACTTCATCACTGGCCTCCAAGAAGCCCTGATCTTACCCCCTGCGATTTTTTCTTATGGGGGTATGTTAAGGATATGGTGTTTCGGCCACCTCTCCCAGCCACCACTGATGATTTGAAACGAGAAATAACAGCAGCTATCCAAACTGTTACGCCTGATATGCTACAGAGAGTGTGGAACGAGTTGGAGTATCGGGTTGATATTGCTCGTGTGTCTGGAGGGGGCCATATTGAACATCTCTGAACTTGTTTTTGAGTGAAAAAAAAACCTTTTTAAATACTCTTTGTAATGATGTATA
Organism: Schistocerca serialis cubense; assembly: GCF_023864345.2. Classification (NCBI taxonomy): domain Eukaryota; kingdom Metazoa; phylum Arthropoda; class Insecta; order Orthoptera; family Acrididae; genus Schistocerca; species Schistocerca serialis. Next base: position 147,038,598 of record NC_064643.1, read on the forward strand.
ACAGAAGGTTATATTATGTTTCTTTCATTAAATACACATTTTTAAAGTTGTGGTATTCTTTTTGAATCACCCTGTATATTGCTCGTTGTTCCGTACAGAAGCTTAAGAGCACTTTTTACGAAAGTGAATGACTTCTTCTTAGAACTCGTCTAGTTCCCATTCACGGAACAAGAGGCGAAACTAAAAGAATGGACCGCGACACGTTGAGTTTAGTAAGGAGAGAAGATTCTGCTTTTCTGTCAGTGATGTCCTTTCGGGCAATTATTAGTGTATCAAGCGGCAACATACAGAATCAAATATGGGCATCGGGGGGGGGGGGGGGGGGGGGAATGGGGTCACGGGAATGGGGTCACAGCTTTCAACAGTCGTACACGTCAGCTGTCGAAGGAGCATCGACACAAATATCGGATGCACCACGAACATTATCCAGCCCATTGAGATGCCATTCTCCCAAAGTTACAGTAATTTGGGATTCAACTTCTCTCGACCACTGGCGACAACAGGAGGAAATAACGTGAAACAATGTCTGTCCGAACGTCTGTCTCCTCCATGGGTTGCGCAAAAATTTGTCGAAAACGGGATACCGTTCTAAAATTACCAGTTTTTATACAGCTGATTCGACGTGTCGTACCACAAGAACTAAATTTCACAGGAAATGTACAAAACTTATCGTATCTTAAACAACTGACGGTCTGCACTTTTACTCTCATACCTAAACCCTAATTATGTTTCAGTAGCATATTTAAAGTGTTTCTTTTTTATTATCACGTAATATTAATATGAATGTCACCTTTTTGATTCAACGACCTGAAATTATATTTACATATGATTCAAACCAGGGTGTGTAACGACTTATGAAATACATCTGAAAATACACACACAAAAATATTCGCATTTCAGTACTGTTAGGGTAATATTAAATTTAAAAAAAAAATCTGAAATATAAAAGAGTCAGAGCAACTGAGACAAACTTGTTGAATATCGATACAATTAACCAACAAAAATGGCACATTAATCCTCCTAGAATTGGAGAATCAGGGAAAACACTTAATAAATGCTTGTTCACTTTGACATCTGCAAAATGCTTCCAAAACACATCTGAACCCGTTAATAGATTTGTTGCATTACCTCCAATCTATTTCTTTCTTATAAAGTTGATGGTCATAACTGAAGTTGAACAAAGCGTGTTCCGAAAGCTACGTTTGTTGCGTTGGTCGGGTAAACCATATTCGAGGGACAGGATACGCCTTGATGAACGTAGACAGTCCCCCAAAACCACCCACAAACTAATCGGTACAATCGGTTTTTAACAGCCTAGGGCTGAACCAAGGCAGTTCTCATCTCTTCAGTTTGTCACATTTTTGTACAGTCCATGTCAATTCGAATGCCGGATAGAGTTTGAGAAAGTCCCAGTTCCCGTAGAGGATTTATTATATAACCTTACACGTCATACTTTTTTCCCCTCTCTTCCTCTTTTCCAAAGAAGAAAATGGTATCATTTTTTCGAGAGATTTAATTCCATAGATGATATGTAGATGCACACATCTCGTAGTACACTATTCCTGGGTTTTTCAGCTTCCACTACAATAGCTTTCCGCGTAAATCTGAATGTACAGGCTGTTCCCCAATCATGTTACATACTTCTAGAAGTTGTAGAAGGGACTCAGTAGATCAAGTTTTACATAGAACCCATGTCCTGAAACGTCACCTAACAGTGCTACAGAGTGTCAAAGTTACAGGCGCGACCGCCTGTAAATGTATGTACACTACTGGCCATTAAAATTGCTACACTACGAAGATGACCTGCTAAGGACGCGAAATTTAACCGACATGAAGAAGATTCAGTGATATGCAAATGATCAGCTTTTAAGAGCATTCACACAAGAGTGGCGCCGGTGGCGCCACCTACAACGTGCTGACATGAGGAAAGTATCCAACCGATTTCTCATACACAAACACCAGTTGAATGGCGTTGCCTGGTCAAACGCTGTTGTGATGCCTCTTGTAAGAAGGAGAAATTCGTACTATCACGTTCCCGACTTTGATAAAGGTCGGATTGTAGCCTATCGCGATCGCGGTTTATCGTATCGCGACATTGCTGCTCGCGTTGGTCGAGATCCAATGACTCTTAGCAGAATATGGAATCGATGGGTTCAGGAGGGTAATACGGAACGCCGTGCTGGATCCCAACGGCCTCGTACCACTAGCAGTCGATATGACAGGCATTTTATCTGCACGGCTGTAACGAATCGTGCAGCCACGTCTCGATTCCTGAGTCAACAGGGACAACCATCTGCATGAACAGTTCGATGACGTTTGCACCAGCATGGACTATCAGCTCGGAGACCATGGCTGCGGTTACCCTTGACGCTGCATCGCAGACAGGAGCGCCTGCGATGGTGTACTCAACGACGAACCTGGGTGCACGAATGGCAAAACGTCATTTTTTTCGGTTGAATCCAGGTTCTGTTTACAGCATCATGATGGTCGCATCCGTGTTTGGCGACATCGCGGTGAACGCACATTGGAAGCGTGTATTCGTCATCGCCATACCGGCGTATCACCCGCTGCACTGTAGTTCCTTCTCTAGATTGTCGCACAGATGACAAAATGGAAGATATCGAAATAGACGACAGAGGGATAGAGAAACAATTAAAATCGCTCAAAAGAGGAAAGGCCGCTGGACCTGATGGGATACCAGTTCGATTTTACACAGAGTAAGCGAAGGAACTTGCCCCCCTTCTTGCAGCGGTGTACCGTAGGTCTCTAGAAGAGCGTAGCGTTCCAAAGGATTCGAAAAGGGCACAGGTCATCCCCGTTTTCAAGAAGGGATGTCGAACAGCTGTGCAGAACTATAGACCTATGTCTCTAATGTCGATCAGTTATAGAATTTTGGAACACGTATTATGTTCGAGTATAATGACTTTCCTGGAGACTAGAAATCTACTCTGTAGGAATCAGCATGGGTTTCGAAAAAGACGGTCGTGTGAAACCCAGCTCTCGCTATTCGTCCACGAGACTCAGAGGGCTATAGACACGGGTTCACGGGTAGATGCCGTGTTTCTTGACTTCCGCAAGGCGTTCGATACAGTTCCCCACAGTCGTTTAATGAACAAAGTAAGAGCATATGGACTATCAGACCAATTGTGTGATTGGATTGGGGAGTTCCTAGATAACAGATCGCAGCATGTCATTCTCAATGGAGAGGAGTCTTCCGAAGTAAGAGTGATTTCAGGTGTGCCGCAGGGGAGTGTCATGGGACCGTTGCTGTTCACAATATACATAAATGACCTGGTGGATGACATCGGAAGTTCACTGAGGCTTTTTGCAGATGATGCTGTGGTGTATCGAGAGATTGTAACAATGGAAAATTGTACTGAAATGCAGGAGGATCTGCAGCGAATTGACGCATGGTGCAGGGAATGGCAATTGAATCTCAATGTAGACAAGTGTAATGTGCTGCGAATACATAGAAAGATAGATCCCTTATCATTTAGCTACAAAATAGCAGGTCAGCAACTGGAAGCAGTTAATTCCATAAATTATCTGGGAGTACGCATTAGGAGTGATTTAAAATGGAATGATCATATAAAGTTGATCGTCGGTAAAGCAGATGCCAGACTGAGATTCATTGGAAGAATCCTAAGGAAATGCAATCCGAAAACAAAGGAAGTAGGTTACAGTACGCTTGTTCGCCCACTGCTTGAATACTGTTCAGCGGTGTGGGATCCGTACCAGATAGGGTTGATAGAAGAGATAGATAAGATCCAACGGAGAGCAGCGCGTTTCGTTACAGGATCATTTAGTAATCGCGAAAGCGTTACGGAGATGACAGATAAACTCCAGTGGAAGACTCTGCAGGAGAGACGCTCAGTAGGTCGGTACGGGCTTTTGTTAAAGTTCCGAGAACATACCTTCACCGAAGAGTACAGCAGTATATTGCTCCCCCCCCCCCCCCCCCCTACGTATATCTCGCGAAGAGACTATGAGGATAAAATCAGAGAGATTAGAGCCCACACAGAAGCATACAGACAATCCTTCTTTCCACGAACAATACGAGACTGCAATAGAAGGGAGAACCGATAGAGGTACTCAGGGTACCCTCCGCCACACACCGTCAGGTGGCTTGCGGAGTATGGATGTAGATGTAGATGTAGATGGTATGGGGTGCCATTGGTTACACGTCTCGGTCACCTCTTGTTCGCATTGACGGCACTTTGAACAGTAGCGTTACATTTCAGATGCGTTACAGCCCGTGGCTTTACCATTCATTCGATCCCTGCAAAACCCTACTTTTCAGCAGGATAGTGCACGACCACATGTTGCAGGTCCTGTACAGGCCTTTCTGGATACAGAAAATGTTCGACTGCTGCACTGGCCAGCACATTCTCCAGATCTCTCACTAATTGAAAACGTCTGGTCAATGGTGGCAGTGCAACTGGCTCATCACAATACGCCAGTCATTACTCTTGATGAACTGTGGTATCTTGTTGAAGCTGCATGGGCAGCTGTACCTGTACACGCCATCCAAGCTCTTTTTGACTCAATGCCCAGGCGTATCAAGGTCGTTATTAAGGCCAGAGGTGGTTGTCCTGGATACTGATTTCTCGGGATCTATGCACCCAAACTGCGTGAAAATGTAATCACATGTCAGTTCTAGTACAATACATTTGTCCAATGAATATCCGTTTATCATCTGTATTTCTTCTTGGTGTAGCAATTTTAATGGCCAGTAGTGTATATACGGGGTGATTCCGTGATTATGTTACAGACTTTCAGATGATGGAGAAGGACAAATGTATCAATTTGAGTTGCTGATTGTTATTGCTAGGATCGTAGGCCAGGCGAATTTCAGAGATGATAGAATGGACCAAAACAACAAAAAATGTGTAGTACACATGGACATAAAATGCATACCCTAAGAGCTATGAGCACTTATTCAATAGAGGAGATGTGCTTCACACTAGCGAAGATGACAATGAACAAGTGCTCACGGCTCCTGTGGTATGCATTTCAGAGCATATGTTCACTATCCTTTTTTTCTTGCCTTGGCCCATACTACGATCTCTGGAAGTTGCATACCCTACATTATTAGCAACAACAGTACTGGTACACATATTCCACTGTGAGAGATATCATAACTATTTTCGCTTGTAACTTTCGACTTGTTCGTTTCCGAACCAGGACCCTTACCTCAAATTGGTACATTTATCCAGGGAATCAGGCTGTATACGGGCTGAAAAGGTATGGTTTCCTGACTCCGAAATGGAGGAAAAAAGGTCCTATGAACATGTGTCCGGAAATATATCTTTGCCAAAGCAGAGGGCGCTGACGAATGGAAGTACCTCTGACCAGGTGTCGCGTGTTCCTCATTTGGCTGAGGCAGCGTACTGTAAGCAGCAGAATGGTCCGTAGGGAATAAACGGAGCTGGTGTGTGTGTACAGCCAAGCGGATGGAAAAGGTCGAGAGGCAGTACTCCTATACCAAAACATGTACCCTCACAGGCACCAACTACACAACACAACATTTCAAACCCTTTTTGGGCGTTTGCGTGATCATGGGCCCTTCCAGACTGACGAGCGTGCACGGAGTTGAAATACAGGGTGATTCAAAAAGAATACCACAACTTTAAAAATGTGTATTTAATGAAAGAAACTTAATATAACCTTCTGTTATGCATCATTACAAAGAGTATTTAAAAAGGTTTTTTTTTTCACTCAAAAACAAGTTCAGAGATGTTCAATATGGCCCCCTCCAGACACTCGAGCAATATCAACCCGATACTCCAACTCGTTCCACACTCTCTGTAGCATATCAGGCGCCTCGGGTAGTTGACGTTCAGGTAGTTACGGACAGATAAGTGCCAATGTGGTGGCGCTCCATCCTGCTTCATCACTAAACACAATCTTTGAAACGAAAGATTCATCTGTTTTCATTTGAGCAAGGATAAAATCACAGAAATCGATTCTTTTAATCTTATCAGCTGCAGACAGTGCTTGAACCAATTTCAGACGATAAGGTTTCATAACTAATCTTTTTCGTAGGACTCTCCATACAGTTGATTGTGGGATTTGCAGCTCTCTGCTAGCTCTGCGAGTCGATTTTCCTGGGCTGCGAACAAATGCTTGCTGGATGCGTGCTACATTTTCATCACTCGTTCTCGGCCGTCCAGAACTTTTCCCTTTGGACAAACACCCATTCTCTGTAAACTGTTTATACCAACGTTTAATACACCACCCATCAGGAGGTTTAACACCATACTTCGTTCGAAATGCACGCTGAACAACTGTCGTCGATTCACTTCTGCCGCACTCAATAACACAAAAAGCTTTCTGTTGAGCGGTCGCCATCTTAGCATCAACTGACGCTGACGCCTAGTCAACAGCGCCTCAAGCGAACAAATGTACAACTAAATGAAACTTTATAGCTCCCTTAATTCGCCGACAGATAGTGCTTAGCTCTGCCTTTTGTCGTTGCAGAGTTTTAAATTCCTAAAGTTGTGGTATTCTTTTTGAATCACCCTGTATTGTGTTGATGCGGTTGGTGTCCGCAAGGGTACTTGTCTTGGTACGGCCGTGCTGCCTCTCGACCGTTTCCATCTGCTTGACCGTACACAGACACCATCTCGGGTAGTTCCCGACATGAATACAGCACCACCCTGCTGCTTATAGTACGCTACCTCAATCGCACACAAGAAACAAACGGCACGTGGCCAGAGCAATTTTCATTTGTCACCTCTATCTGCCGTGGCAATGGCGCATTTTCGGACACGTGTTCGTGGGATCTTTTTTTCCTCCATTTCCAATCAGGAATCCGTCTCTGCAATTTATCGGTTTTATGAACGTTCCCCCTGTATACATACATTTACAGGTAACGGCGCCCATAATTTTGAAGCTCTGTAGCGTCGATGGATGACGTTTCCCGATACGCGTTGCTGCGTCAAACTTGATCTACTAAGACCCTTCTACAACATCTAGAAGTGTGTAACACAAATTGTAAAACACACTGTATAATCAGCAAGCTGTTATGGATCTTCTTCGTCCGCAGACAAACACAAACTAAAGTGATTCTGTTGTGTAGCAAAAGAAGGGTGCGTCCGTATAAGGATTGGGGACGGATGATTGGCACGTACATTGCTGACATCTTTTAAGTCCTAAAGGGAACGCGACACTGGGTGTAGCTTGCTGGCGACGCGGGCACGTGACTTGGTATGCAAAGTATATGAGTGTTTCACAATTCCTGTTAAAAGCTTCCAGGGGCTGTAGAGAGTACTTAGCAGATAATGTGTTGTTAACGAACTCAAGTCCGTAAATGCATCGTTTGGATGCAGAGTAAGTTTGAAGACCAGATCACTTTCAAATCTTCCGCAAAACGGTTCATCATGATATTTGCACGAAGTTTGCTCAATAGTGGTATGATTACTAAAGTCGTGGCAGGTATTTTAGATGATGATGATGTTTGCTTTGGCGGGCGCTCAACTGCGCGGGTATCAGCGCCCGTACAAATTCCCAAACGTTGCTCAGTCCAGTCTCGCCACTTTCATGAATGAGGATGAAATGATGAGGACAACACAAACACCCAGTCATCTCGAGACAGGTGAAAATCCCTGACCCCGCCGGTAACCGAACCCAGGACCCCATGTTCGGGAAGCGAGAACGCGACCGCGAGACCACGAGCTTCGGACGGGTATTTTAGATCCTAATAAGTTCAAACTCAATGAGGAAGACAATATCGATTGAACATTGCGGAACTGAACTGCTTTGAAAGGTACTATGTCCGCATACTACCATCACCGTTGAACGCTCGGCAAAGTTTTAGTTCGTTGCGCTTCAAGAGTTCAACAACGACTGACATAGGTTCTAAAAGGAGGCGAGAACAGCGAAATATACCCACACCAGGAAATCTGGACAACTGTTCACAATCCCCGGCCCAAGAAACACCCGCGCTTCGTACATCTGAAATAAAAGACGGTCACCAAAAACTAGTTCTCGCTTCATCTCCAAATTCTTCTCTCGACTGGGAATATCTAACAAATGTGTTCATTGTACCAGTGGAAATGGCGTGTTCACTGCTCCTAAACCAGCATCTGCCTTCGACAATAACAGGCCAATTGTTTCCTTATCATGTTCATGGACTGCATTTCGTTTTCGCAGTTGTTAAGAACATCATAGTAAGAACAATGGTCATACTTTCTTACTGTTACTTATTTCGAGAGCTCTTTCCTAATTAGCTGATAAACCAGGCGAGGTGAATCAGTAGATAGCACACTGGACTCGCATTCGGGAGGACGACGGTTCAAACCCACGTCCGGTCATCCTGATTTAGGTTTTCTGTGATTTCCCTAAATTGCTTCGGGCAAATGCCGGGGTGGTTCCTTTGAAAGAGCACAGCCGACTTCCTTCCCCATCCTTCCCTAACCCGATGGCATCGATGACCTCGCTATTTGATACCCTCCCTCAAATCAACCAGACAGCCTAATCAACTGATCAGACTTCACGTTTAATTGGTGACGTGTTCTTTAAGGCACTCCAAGGTAGGTTGCAGTGTTTTTTTCTTCCTAAGTAAGGTCCGTATTTTTTTACTAATCTGAGACTTCTGAATTGAACAACACAGATTTTCGCAGATTGCCTCCTTAATTGGGCCAAACAGATGGAAGTCAGAAGGTGCGAGAACCGGGCTGTAGGGCGGGTGAAGAGGAACAGTGGAACGGAGAGTTGTGAGCTCCTCTCGGGTGCAAAGACGTGTGTGAGGCTTCCAGCTGTCATCGGCAAGGAACTCTTTGATTGTGATCCGTTGATTACCTCGAATGGGAGTGTCCGCATGTCCCAACATTGCACATGCCTCTCGGGTGCAAAGACGTGTGTGGGGCTTCGCTGTCATCGAGAAGGAGCTGTTTGATTGTGACCCTTTGATCACCTCTAATGAGAGTGTCCACACGTCCAAACATTGCAAGAGTAACAGATGCGTGCGGCCTGCCGCCACGCGGGACATCGGAAAGGTTTGTGCGATCTTGTTGCGAATAGGTCAGACGCCTCGCGCCTCAACTCACCGTGCTTTTGTTCACTACCAGGTCTCCGTAGACATTCTGCAAGCGCTTATGAATATCTGCGATGCTCTTGTTAGACTATGTATATCGCCGCCACCTATCTGAACTTCATGAAACCACAGTGGCTGAAGCGGGAATATTCCACGATGTTCCACAATCGATTACCCGTTTTTTCCCGCACAACCGAAATCGGCCGGGGAAAAAAAAGTGTCGCGTTACGTATTGAAGGCCTCTAGCATTTTGTAGTCGAGATAGGAAAACTCATCTGCTGCTTTTAGTGCATCATTTACTAGTCAAATTAATTTAATTCGGTTACATTCCATTACCCTTGTTTTACATTTGTTGATAATCATCTTACTAGCTCTTTTCAATATGCTGGCCATTTCATTTAATTACTCTTCGAAATCCTTTGTCGCCTTTGACAGAATTACAATGTCATTATCAAACCTCACAGTTCATATTTTTTTCTCTCTGGACTTTCATATTCGCTTCAAATTTCTCCTTGGTTGCTTTACTGTTTGCTCAGTGGACAGACTGAATAGCTTCCCCTTCATGTCATTCAACTGCTACAGCCACTGTCCGGTTTCAACAGAGGTTGTAAATAATATTTCGCTTCCTTTATTTTATCCCTATTTTATTTTAACATACATACGTGAAATTCACATTTATGTATCGTACAATGACTGGTTTATTATTTTCAGCCTTAAATGTGTTGCAACGACAGAGATAAAACAGTACAAACAGGTTGGGATTGAAGCAAAGCACTCTATTTGACCTTATTAACGTAATTGTTTTAACGTTATTTTCGCCTCTCTGAGGCATATTAAAATATTTGGGCAACATAGTACAGTGAACATTATGATGATATTTACCTCTTTTTTTGAACTGTAAGCGAACCTTTTTCTTTTAAACTATAAGCGAACCTTATGCTCCTCATTATTAAACCTCGGTTTGCCATTTTATCTTTTACTTCTTTTCGCTGTCCGAGGTCAAATCTATCTCTTAAAAAGCACTAAGAACAGTACAATGCACAGTAACAGACACCAAATGTTTAGATTAATTTCTAACTCGCTAACTGAAAGCGAGTAATTTCGATCTAACGACTGGTTAGTGGGGGTTTGTCAACTTAGCTGTCTTCGGACTAAAAACTGGATTTTTAAATTCAGTTACATTTACAAGACTTCTGAGCCGTGTGGCTAGATCAGCGATATTCCCGCCGCCGGTAAGGGTCATCTTTCCGGTGGCGTGCGCAGAGCGCGCGGTGGCGTCACCTACCGGGGCGATCGGGGAGCGAGGGGTAAGCTCTAGCTAAAGTGCGCGTCATTTATGTTGGCGGCCGAGTTTTGGTTCGTTCTGTGCATCTTACGTCACAAAATACACTCAGCCAATGAACAGAGAACGACGTTGCCAGATCTCGACTGCAGTGCAGAGCATGGACGAGTGTGTCAGTTTTAGAAACGTTCAGTCATAAATAAAGTACTAGGACAAAAGCAATTTTTTTGTTTTTCTTTGTTTTGTTATGGTTTTAGGGCGCAAAACTGCTATGGTCACTAGCGCCCGTTCAAAACAAAAGCAATGTCTTGATAGCAGACTTTCTTTTATAGAAAGTTTGGAAAAAGCATTCTTTACACCAATTGCTTCATATTCTATTAATTAATTAAACCAAACAAGCAATAAGACTTTTAATTCAGGCGATAGCAAGGAAAAGTGTTTGTATCAATCTCACGAACCGCTTTTTCGCAATAAAGAACAGCGGTAATTGTTTATTTCCTATTGTACTTCGACGAAGCGTGAGTAATTCATAATCATACCAACAGCGTTTGTCAGTATTTTGCGTCACGTGTTACAGTCCTCATGGCGTTTTGTACATACATGAGATGCGTTAGTGTAACGGTCAACGTGTTTGACTTCTGTGTGAAAGGTCATGGGTTCAAACCTTGTGTGGAGCTTAATATTTTCATTATTTAAAAACAATATCGAAGTGCCTTACTTCACGGATTATATTCGTTTGAACGCAATTTTTTGAAATTTCTAGTGCTTTGTCTCTTCATTAACCCTTTCGCTGCTGCAGACACGTGCTCCCCACATTCCGCGCTGTGCGCGATTTTGTCATCACTGCACTGCTCGCCTGTGCAGACACATGGTGTTCCCACTGCTTTGACACACTTATCATTCGATTTCACAAAAACTATTTGGCCCAAAAAATTGATTTTTACACGTCTACTTGACTGATACCTCCTCCCCATAAATGACTTAATTTTGTTTCGATGTTCAACGCAGTTATTATGCAGCAATAAATGTAGTAAACCATTGCACGGAATTCTGAAGAGTTTGCAGAGGTAATAGTCCACAGCGTATACTTTCCGTATGGTCGATTTTAGTTGCCACAATGTTGAGAATGGAAAGTGGACAAGATACCTAAATTTCATATAAAATTTACTGTGTAACAATATCTCATTTAATTTAAGTACCACATAAGTGTTGTATGTAATATTGAGAAATATTCTGTTTTTCGCGACTGTAATAAAAGTTTTATTTACACCGGATGCGTTTGCCTTTATTTCAAAGCACTTCAATCAATGGAAGGTATGGCACATACACAATGGTACTCATGTTCTCTTTCTTGTTTTTGTTCCACAGTCACAGTTTTACCAATGGTATTGAAATATATTCCTCTTCTGCAACTGTAACAAGCGACTTATTTAGACCAGACGCGTTTCTGTCTTTTGAAGCATCTTCAGTGGATAGTATTTTGTCTCCTCCATTGCGAAGTCACCTTTCGTAGTTTTGTGCTGCGGTAACACAATATTCAACGTTTGTGTTGGCTGATCAGTGTTTTAGCAAATAAATGTTTGTGTGTGCCACACACAAAAATTATATTTGACATAGCTCAGAGCACTTCACTGATAGACGGTATATTCAAGTCCTAATGTTTTTGAAAGTCCACAGTTTTGTTTAATGTATTTTGTCTACTTCCTTTTGATTGATTGAAGTGCTTTAAAATAAAGCCGAACGTGCCCTGTGCAAATAAAACTTTTGTTACAGTCGCGAAAGATGGAATATTTGACAATATTACATATGACACCTATGTGGTACTTAAATTAAATGAGATATTGTTATACAGTAAATTTTATATAAAATTTAGGTATCTTGTCCACATTTCATTCTCAACATTGTGGCAACTAAAATCGACCATACGGAAAATATACTCTATGGACTTTTACCTCCGCAAACTATTCAAAATTTCGTGCAATGGTTTAATATATTTAATGCTGCATAATAACTGCGTTGAACATCGAAACAAAATTAAGTCATTTATGGGGGGAAGGTATCAGTCAAGAAGATGTGAAAAAATCTAATTTTTGGGCCAAATAGTTTTTGTGGAATCGAATGATAAAAGTGTCTGCACAGGCGAGCAGTGCAGTGACAAAATCGCGCACAGTGCGGAATGCACGAAGCACGTCTTTGTAGCAGCGAAAGGGTTAATGCGGCCGTGGTGGCTTTACTTCATGAACTGCGCGCTACCCCTAAACGGAAGCTTGCGAACTATGCTATACTATGGCGCTGCTTCTCTTGGCGCGTGTGTCGTGTGCAACTGGCAACGCAGCAATCTCCCGCGTCTGGGCGGGCATGCGCGAGCCTCCAAGATAAAAGAATTGAACTATAGTAGAGGAGATTTTGCTTTGGAACGCCTAGCAGTAAGTCGTTTGAGAAGTCTGGCGACAGTACAGGCGCCGTGCGAGGCAGCAGGAAGAGCACATCTAAGAGAGGCTGTTTACCCGGGTGACGGCGCCGTGGGAAATATCGCCGGCGTAGAAGCAGTCACGTCACTGGGCAGCCGCTGGTGTATTTCGCTTGCTGCATGCCTCCTGGCACCGGGATCTGCGGCGGCTGGCTTCGTCGGGCAAGCAAGAGGATAAGGTCCTTGCTTGCGCTGTAAATTGTGGCTGGACTCGACCACCGGGTTCAGTGCTGTTGACTTCATTTTCTTGGCCGGCCGGTGCTACTCCTACTGAATCTGTCCTGGAATGTGTTAATTTCAACTTGTTTAGTACGCTAGGTTCTAGTGAGAGCTGTATGTGATGTGATGATTAATATTTACTAGGGCCTGGAGTGCTGATACATTCTGTTTGTAGACTGCTACTGTCAGTGTTAACCGCCACTGGAAACAGTTTGGTTGGTCCTTGTGTAAGGGCAGCCATTTTACTGTATTTACATCACACGACGGAGTTAAGTTGGCCAATTGCTGTAGATATACATGGATAAAATTTTCCCTGGTTATATTTGGCTGAGAACTGCAATAACATTACTGTTAGGTTTGTATCTGAAGTGACAGTGTGTCTGAGAGACACGTGTCTAATTCTAAATGAGTAATTTCATAAATTCTTATAAGGTACTGAGAGACCAGTTGTTATGGTGTGTTTAAACAGTTTGAAACTGGATTCTATTAATGAAAGTAGAAGAATTCTTTCAATGACACTATGTGAATATGGTAATTAATTCTGATTTAATCAGAAGTTTAAGTGTGGCTATAATTGCCCTTACGCACATAAGATAATAGATTTGTACTGCTTAGCTGATGTTCATTAATAGGTTGATTAATTCTACAGATGATGTGCTGTAATGAATTGTTGTGTTCGTAGTTACTTAAGGCACATGTTAGTCTGTTGTAGCTCCTTTGTTGTTGCCTGTACCCTGAATTACTTTGGTAACTCCAATCACTGAAGTAACGCAAGACTACATTTCCTTGTTTAATTTTAGTAAATTCTGCTTGAGGTTGATCATAGTAAATAATTTTTAACTCATTTCACTAATGTGTAATAGGCCATGGTTTATGAAAGTTTAAATTTTGAAGTAATTTTTTCTGTCCTAAATGGTAATTTTAAAAATGTATTGATGGTTTTATTTGTTATTTGTCTTGTTTAAATGTGCTAATAAATGTTCAGTGCAACTGTCGTTGGTGATTGCCTGATGTGTCACTTGGTGCAGTCCTACCACCCCACAGCCTATTGTGCTGAGCTTGTGTCGTTTTGTAAAGGTTGAATTACATGCTGTGCTGACACATCAACTGCCTCTTAATTTTAACTCTCCCACAGTTAACTGGCTCTGTTACTTAGTGGTAGTATACCTTTTGGTACAGCTGGGAATTTTTCGTATACCATGAAGGTTTAACCGAGAGTCGAGTTTTCAACATGAAAATCGAAATGAGTATGCTGTGGGCATTGCCTTTTTCCAAAATGACAACAGCCCTGTTCACAGGTCCGCACGCGTACGTCCCTGGTTCCACGAACGCTCAAGCGCTCTAGCGTATCTCGACTAGCCCGATAAATTACCCGACCTTAATCCTATGAAAATGCCTGAGAATATATGGAGAAACGCAGTGGTTAACACGCCTGCAATCTGGTATTTCTACGGGATGTGATCAACGTGACTGACTTCAGCAGGATACGGAATACCTGAAAAAACTTGTGAACTCAGTTACTCCCCAAATTAAGGCCATTATGAAGTGATATACGCTATTTGTACGATGTATCCTGAGCTGACTTCTTTTCGGCCTGGAGTGCTTAGTAATGTAATTAAAAAAATGTAATCATGGACATTTACAAGTCTGAGTGCTCCGCCATAGAAACTGAAAGTCTCCAGAGATTTGTGTAAATGGCAGGACAGACAGAGCGAAGAGTGAGACGCCACAAAGCAGGCGGGCGGACACGAAATGAGCTGGGATCGGGCATACGGGACTCTCACTGGCCGCGTGTCACCCTGCCTGCTGTCCGCCTGCTTAGCTGAGTGGTACCATGCTTGCCTCCCATGCAAGCGGGCCCGGGTTCGATTCCAGGCCGGGTTGGAGACTTCCTCAGCTAGTGGACTGGGTGTTGTGTTGTCCTCATTATCATTTCATCCTCATCACCGTGCAGGCAAGTCGCCCAGTGTGGCGTCGACTGCAATTTGTAAGACTTGCACTTGGCGACCCGGATGGGGCCTCCCGGCCAACAATGCCATACGCTCATTTCCATGTGCCCTGCCTGCCCCGTTCCGCCCACCCCAGCACAGTAGCTGCCCAGCAGGGAGGGGGGCCCTGCTGGCAATAATAACGAAAAGCAAACGGACGGTTTCTGTGCGCGTGTGCAGGAATTCTGCGTGGGTGGACGTTTACAGCGGCGCGCCGTTCAGCCGACTGTGGTGTGTGTGTGTGTGTGTGTCTGTGTGTGTGTACTTGCGAACGCGCCTGCGGACCGAAGCACAGTCCAGCGTGGTCTGGCAGCTGCAGCCTTCCTTCTGTGCCTCCACCCTGTGCAGCCCAACAGCGGGACCAACATTCGTAGAGAAGTGTAGGATTATTATGCATGACTGGAGGAAATACAGAAAACTTTGTAGGATGGTCCTAACCCATTAGGTGTGTGTAAAATATTCGTGAATGATCGAATCTAGGTCCAAACACAGACGTATATAATCAAATGTAAAATAGTAAACTTTAACGACCCTCTACAGGGTTTCTGTTGCGTTGCTGTCATTAACAGCGTGGTAAGTTCAACTCTTATTCTTATTTGTTTGACAGCACGTAATTTATTTGTCCTTGAGTTCGTTTTAGGCTGTACATACCGGATTTTGCCTGAAGATTTGAAACAAGAATGTTATGAACGATGCAACGGTGTTGTACACTACTAGTGCATTTATAATACGAGGGTCATTCAATAATTAAAGAGACAAGCTCGTCTGAAAAAAAAAAAAAAAAAAACTGTTAGCGGGGCAAGTTTGGTACTTTTGTGGTTTTAAGTTGGCATCACTGGGGTGAGCCCTGATCAGCTGATGTATCAATATTGTTTCGTTTATAACCTAAAAAATACATTTCAAGATGGCGAATCCGCTTGAAACGTCCACGTTAGTTGAACAACGTTCTGTTACTCGTTTGTTACTTGCTGAAGGCGAGAAACCGGTGAATATTTACTGTAGAATGTCTAAAGTTTATGGTGAAGGTTGTATGAATAGTGCAAATATTTACAAGTGGGTAGAGTAGTTCAAAAATGGTCGCTACTCAGTGACTGACGAACACCGTTTTGGCCGACCAGTTGCAGTTTCAACTCCCACACTTGAAAGTCTAATTGATGACATTATTCTTTCAAATGGTTCAAATGGCTCTGAGCACTATGGGACTTAACATCTGAGTCCCCTAGAACTCAGAACTACTTAAACCTAACTAACCTAAGGACGTCACACACATCCATGCCCGAGGCAGGATTCGAACCTGCGAGCGTATCGGTCGCGCTGTTCCAGACTGCAGCGCCTAGAACCGCTCGGCTACACCTGCTGGCGACATTATTCGTGCCGGCCGCCGTCTTACTGTGGAAATGATAGTTGATAAGGTTCAAGTTAGCACTGGTACAGTTCGTAACATTATCTGTAACACGCTGAAGTACCGCAAATCATGTGCAAGATGGGTCCCAAAGGAGTTGACGCGGCTACACAAGGAAACAAGATTGATAGTGTGCACAGAACTAAAGGAAAGTTATCAAAGAGAAAGTGAGCACTTCCTCAACAAAATTTTAAAAATTGTGATGGAACTTGGGTTCACTGTTACGAGTCATATTCAAAAAGACAAAACATGGAGTGGAATCACACCAACTCACCTGTGTAGAAAAAATTAAAAACCCAATCATCAGCAGGAAAAGTCATGTTGACGGTGTTTTGGGATACTGAAGGTCCAGTTTTTTGTTATTGTCTCGGGGAGCAGCGTAAAATGAACAACCAATACTACTCGGATTTGCTTTTAAACAAGGTGAGGCCGGCCATGAGAGAAAGACGTCGTGGATCTCAGATGAGAGGTGTGATTCTGCACCAACACAGCGCACGTCCTCATATTGCTCAACTAACCCGTGAAACCATTGACAGAATGGGCTGAAAAGTACAGCCTCATCCCCCTTATAGTCCTGATTTAGCACCTAATTATTACCATTTGTTTGGTGCACTGAAGGAGGCATTACGTGGGAAGAAGTTCCAGGACAACGGGGAGGTGAAAAAGTTTGTGGGAAGTTGGTTCAAACGTCAGATAAAAAGTTCTTTGCAGCCAGAATAAAAAAGCTTGTAGTCCGTTGGAACAAGTGCATAAACGTTCATCGACAGAATGGGCTGGAAAGTACTGCCTCATCCCCCTTACAGTGCTGATTTAGCACCTAGTGATTTCCATTTGTTTGGTGCACTGAAGGAGGCATTACGTGGGCCGAGGTTCCAAGACAACGAGCACGTGAAAAAGTTTGTGGGAAATTGGTTCAAACGTCAAGATAAAAAGTTCTTTGCAGCCGGAATCAAAAAGCTTGTAGCCCGTTGGAACAAGTGCATAAACGTTCAAAGGGATTATGTTGAAAAGTAGAAAAAGTATTGTTTTGTAAAAATGAACGCTTTTCTCTCCAGACCAATTTGTCTCTTTAATTACTGAACCACCCTTGTACTAAATGTGGTGTGTTTAACAGTGAGCAAGTAGCAATTTTTCTTTCGGTTCGTCTGTTCTCAGATCTGAAGATGGTAGTGAAACTGCAGAAACTGGTCATCAATTTATAAAAATATTTTAATGTTACATGCGGTTCAGACAATATATAGAAAATTTAAAAAGCTTTGTAGATAGTTTCAAATTTTTTTTAAAAAATGGCTCCGAGCACTATGGGACTTAACAGCTGAGGTCATCAATCCCCTAGAACTTAGAACTACTTAAACTTAACGACAGCACACACATCCATGCCCGACGCAGGATTCGAACCTGCGACCGTAGCGGTCACGCGGTTCCAGACTGAAGCGCCTAGAACCGCTCGGCCACACCGAATTTTTTTTATAATTTTCCATTTGATTATCTGCTTACGATCGCTTTCTTCTATTCTGACAGTGTCAGATATATTCGAGATGTATGTTTGAACATCGACTACTAAGCCAGCCGCATATATCCACCTTCTATTACACAGAACGTGTGATTGCAAATTTTGCAGTCGACAACGGATTTGATTTTCCTCTTCAGTAAATGGGTGACTGAAGTAAGAAACATTTTAATACATGAAGAACATTTATTTTTCAAATAAAAGAAATGGATACCGTTGATGACATAACAGGCACTCTCTTCTTGTGACATTTCTCAAAAGACCCAGAGCACTTAAACAGCTGATGAGGACAGTCTGTGCGAAATATGTAACTGCTTTTTGTACTCTTCCTAATGACATGTCTTACTTCAGTTTGTTCTAAAACGTGTTTGACTACTATAGGTAAAAAATAAGGGGCGCGTAAAGCCAATGAAACAAACAAATAACCCTAATAAGAAACCAATGGTTCCCCGTTACGTTATATGCACCAGTGCAGTAACGCCAGTGTTACAACGCAGTTAATGTCTAAGACTACATTTTGGATAATGTTCCTGATGCTGAAAGGATGCGTTTGTAGCACATGCTTGATAGTGCATCGGGACACTTGTGCGGCTGTTCGGGAATACATAGCACGAAGCCGGTCTAGGCTCGCCTACACCATTGTCTTCCAAGTACGCCGACTTGAACCCACTGGATTTTTTTTTGTAGGGATATTTAAAAGACTTTGTGTATTTCAGACCTGCTGATAACGCCCATGAAGTCTATCAACGCAATATCGATGGTTGTCAATGCATTCGGAAGATACTTGGTATTCATGAACGTGTACGAGCAAAGATGGCGAGAAGTGCTGAAGCTTGCTTTACATGAACGGTGGTCACGTGGAACGCTTGTTGTAATTTCTTTTCTCCTCAAGTGCACGTCTGCAGTCGGATTCTCAAGAACTCTTTTATCAGGCGTTCATGTAACACCCTGTTTTCGCAAATCTCCTGGATTTTCTTGTTTACTTTGACAAGGTACAGCGGGTGTTGACGTATACTTTTTCGCACGGTTAGGTCTGCAAAGCTATTGTTTCTCAGAAAGTTCTAATTTTCATTTGTGTTATGATTTGTTCTATGTATGTCACGTACATTTACAATAGATATATCAAGAGTATGTTCCAGGTCATGGGACAGATCACTTTGCTCCAATGTTTCTTGTGCTTGATCTTCAGGGCAAGCACACTTGCAAGCGTCCCTGTCAAGCTTGCTGTGTCTGTGGCTGCCTCAACGAGGGACTGTAGGCGCCACTGTTTTAGCAGACGAGGTGGCGGCCGGTACTATCGTAGCACGCAACACGCGACGCAGACGGCAGGTGCGTCACGCGCCGCGGGCCGGGCTGCCCGCCCTGTCACGCCGCCGTGACCCGACACGTCACCACACACTTGTTGGCGCCAGTAAAAGCAACACACACTGCTGGCGTCTCAGCACGGCGTCTCTATTTGGAGCTCAGCTACCGCAGGGGTACGTTCTAGGACCGCTGATGTTTTCTCGCAGTATAAACTCATCACAGTTTTTCGATTATTCCTAATCTAGGCGCGCTAAGAATTGAAGTGAACATTTTTATGTCGAGCATTCGATTTTACCTGTTTATCCCATCCATAGAAATGTATGATATTTTCAACAGGATATTTCACAAAAAGATGTGCTATGAAAATATTTTTCTTAATTTATACAGGCGAAAAATAAAACATGGACCAGAAATAACGCTCCAGCATGAATGAAACTGCACACCCCTATGTGTGAATATAATCACAGAACTGTCGTTCTTAATAGAACGAGACTGACAGATGTAACGTTATTTTCCGGGTATTCCGAAGAAATGTTATAGAGCCGTTCACAATATACATACGTGATCTAGTCGACAACGTCGAATAATCCATGAGGCTGTTCGCGGGCGATGCTGCTATACCAACAAGAAAAATGAACGTCAACAAGAATTTGTTCAAATGCGTGTGAATTCCTAAGGGACCAAACTGCTGAGATTATCGGTCCCTAGACTTACACACTACTTAAATTAATTTAAACTAACTGCCCGAGGTAGGACTCGAAACTCTGGCGGGAGGGGCCGCGTAATCCGTTAATGACGCTTCTAACCGCGCGGCCACTCCGCGCGACAACGAGAATTTGCTTTAGACCTTATGTTTACAGGACTTCTTTTCTACTTTTGAACAGTACTATCTCCTGCAGGAATACCTGACACCTTTTTAACATTCAGAATACCAAAGAGGACACCTTCCCACCACGTTCATCATACGTGTCCAAATGTCTTCCTGCTGCAAGAGCTTACTTCACTCTGAAGAGAAGCGGATAGATGATGGTGTATCCAGTACTGTTCCTAGTTCTCTGAATGAATAGCACGCAGCGAACAGGGTATCTAGACAAAGGTTCTCCACATCGTAGCGCTCCGAGTGGGTCATGTATTTCGATGCTTGACAAACTCTGGAACTTACAGTTCTATTCATAGCTGACACATTCGCCAAGGAAAATGACTGCACCTGAAGAAGTGCAAAATTTGCTACCATTCATCTATCGAACGGCATACTTCTCTAAAACAACGAGTGCAGGCTACATAGTGATGAAATGTGGAAGTTACACACTGAGTGGCCCTCTCGCTCTTAACCAAGCTTCTACCAAATTGTTTTGATGGTCCTGGCTGACTTTCTGTGTGTAGCATTGCTTCTAATTTGTACTGCTGTCGACGTGCATCTGTGTGCCACTATCTTTCGGCACCACCACGCAGAGTATGTTTACTTTTGGTTACGTCACAGATACCTACATTCTTACGCAGACCATTGCTCAAATCCAACTTGAAGGGTAATTCTTCCAAAGAGCAATCAGCTTCCCGGAGATCCAAAGTAAAACCTCACAGAAAATCAGCGGATTGAACGTTCTCAAGCAACTGACGCCATCCTGACACGCCTGCAACATTTTCTAACGAAGTAGATGCTGCAAACAACGGACTTGTCCTTCATTATATGAAATGTAGTAATTATGAGCTCAGAGTTGTCATTCTTTGCACGTTGTTCCTACTCTGCCCACAGCGTAGTACTTTGAATAATTAGCTTGGAAGATATGACAATCTGTCCATGCAGAAAAGTGAATGGTTTTAACATACAATGCCTTATCAATTTATTTTTGACACAACTAGAACAACACAAGCACTAATCTGCAACAGTTAGCAACAAACAAGAACAAACAGGCATCCAATTTCGAAATAGCTCCATCCGCTACACATGAAAAATTATTGTAAAATGTAAAGAATAGACCCGTTGGAGGAGAAAGACATGTTGTTGTTGTTGTTGTTGTTGTTGTTGTCTTCCATCCGAAGGCTTGTATGTTGCAGCCTTCCACGCTAGTGTAGCCAGCGCATGTCTTCTCATCTCTGCATAACAATTCCAATCCACGTTCACTTGAACCTGTTCACTGTAGTCACACATTTTCTCCCATCACTGGTTAAATTAAGTATCTCGTGCGTTATCGAAGGCTTGAACCTGTTTACTCTAATCATACATTTTCTCCGTTCACCAATTAACATAAGTATCATCTGAGTTATCCAAGGTCTAGTGCTGAGCCTTCTTCTTCTGTCTGTTCGTTTCTTTGTTGTCTTTGATACACGTCTGCCAGTTTTCTGGCTGACACGCTTCCTCTTATAGTGACTTCCGCCACTTTGATTACATACGAGAGCGAGAAAAAGAAAGAACAACAGAAATGATTGTTATGGCAAGTATTTAACTCCCACATATCCCGTCCACTTCTGGGTTATTAGGTGCGTCTCTCATACAGGCAGTTTTCTGCAATTTCTAAAAGTACTCTCCTTTACCGAGGATAGGTATTTGTATTCCTCTTTGGTCCGGCATTTCGAGTTTCTCTGGACAGAGGGATTCGGGAAAGCGGTCACATTTCACGTTCATAGGGTGCCAACAGTTCAAATCCCTCACTTGACAACTAGCAGTTCAGGTGCCCTTTTTTTCCCCTCGCGTGGGTGCCGGCAGGACAGTATGACAGATTTTCGTCGCTCTGGACGCTGACGTAGTGGTCACACATCTAGCCAGGGAAAGTCCTGCCTTCGCTCCGATGGTTGACTTTTTGAGAAGATGTAGTTCCCGTCGGGCATTGGTTAATTTTTACAGTCTGCATGGTGATATTTCATGTGATTGGTAGCGCATTATTACTTTTTGGCGACTGTTGAGTGAATTTCATCTATTTCTAGAAGTAGATTTGTAGTGTCTTTCGTTACGACAGGTCGTAGTTCTATTTGTGTTTCACTTTGACTATTCGTACGTTATATTTGTGTCCAGTATTAGACTTTTCTGTGACGCGGGGGCAAGACTGTACAAAATTTTATTGTTAATTCAAACTTTTCCGCTGAACTTCCTGAGTCAAAATCATTGTTTTGGTGGACGCTGTCCCTTACAGAAATCTTTGTTCGACTAAATTCAAATGAAATCGCGGTTTTTTTGTGGTCCGCGCGCAAGTGGTGCTGAAGAGTGATTTACAGTCGTCAATGCTTTCTTGCTTTTAAAGTGCTTTATCGTTGCATTAACTACTTTCGTTTGCTCCTTTCCGCGTCCTGTTTCGACGAATTTCCTTGGATTTCTTCGTGCTTCCAGAACACGTGGAGAAGGCCACATGTCACACTCAATAGCTTGTGGAGATCACACACTTGATGTACAGCCGTTTTCAAAATTATCATCATCTTTATGAATATTATTCACGATTTAATCTACAGTGTGATTTTACTTTTTGTTACTGCGTGACTACCCCGCGTTGGCTGGACGAAGTCATTGTTTACGACAATGACAGCAGCATACTATTAACTCCTGCTGCATGCCTGTCCCGCACCCACAGCACGGTCGATGCAATTACTTTTTTGCTGTAGGTGAAAGTAAACTGAACAGTGAACCATTTAGGCAATGTTTTCTTTCGATCCCTCGTATCCTGCGACCCTCTCGCAAGTGTTTTAAAGTCTAATTGTTACAACTTAATGTTTCTCCGTGTATACGTATGGTATTTGAGCATTAATTATCTTTATGTGAAGTTTATATGTGTATAACTGTAGGAACCAGTAAATACGGCATTAACTAGACCTTTCTCAATTGAGCCTTAAGTTAGAAAATATTTGCACTTCATATAACTGATTTTGCAAAACTGGCACCCACAATTCACTTACGAGGCCGTCTTCCTTTTGGACCCGTTGTGCAATCATATAATGTTAAATTTCGTATCAGAGTGAGTGGGGAGCGTCCTGAGTGTCGGGATGTCCACCAGACAGAGAACACGAAAAGACGACAGTTTCGTCAACTAACACACGGCCTCTTGCACCTTCACTATGTCCGTGCTCAAACCTACCAACAAGGGTCGAAGTACATGGAAGGGGAGCAGTAGTCGCAAAGAGACTGTTACAGGATTGTGTAGCCCAACGCTGATTCTGTATATTGAGCAACAGTACAGGAAACCAATAAATTTGGAAAGGCAATTGAAGTGCAAGAAAAAGAAATAAAGTCTCTGAGGTTTCCCGATGACATTGCATTTCTCCCATAGAAGGCAAAGACTTGGAAGAGTAAATCAACGGAATGGACAGTGTCTTGAAAATTGATTATAAGATGAACGTCAACAGAAGTAAAACAAAGGTACTAGAATGTAATCGAATTAAATCTTCTGATGCTGAGGGAATTAGATTAGGAAAGAAGGACGTATAAGTAGTAGATGAGTTTGGTATTTCTGTTGCAAAGTAAATGATATTTACCGAAGTATAGAAGATGAAAATGCTGACCGGTAATAGGAGAAAAATATTTCAAAAAAGAAAAATTTGTTAACATCAAACTAATGTTTGGAAATCTTTTCTTAAGATATTTGTCTTGAGTGTAACCTTGTACTAAAGTAAAACGTGAAAGTTAAACACAAGAGAACAGAAGCTATTGAAATGTGGTGCTACTCGAAAATTGCCGAATGTTAGATGGGCATATGCAAAAACTAATGAACTACTGAATCGAACTGGAAAAAAAGAAATTTATGGCAGAATTCTAGTAAACGAAGGGATCGGTTGAGAAGACACAAGATTGCGCTTCAAGGAATCGTAAATTTGGTAACGGTAGGAGAAATGTGGCGTAAAAATTGTAGACGGAGGTTCGCATACAGGGTGTAAATTTTAAGTTGACAAACCAGAATAATTCGAGAAGTAATCTTCACACGAAAAAATGTGTAGAATCCAAAGTTGGTTATTTTCGAGGGGGACATATTCTGGTGATAAAATTAGCCCGCCACCCCAACCGATGGGGGTGGGGCGGCAGGCACCTTTAAAATTTCAAATGGGAATCCCCATTTTTATTGCAGAATCAGATTCTGCATAAAAAACTACGTACATTTTGTCTTAAACTTTTTTTATTTTTGGTAGTTGGCGCTGTAATTCAAGAAAATCCATGTTCTCATTTTTGGGTGGGCAATGGTTACGGATAAATAAAAAATATTTATTTACTTCGTAAATTTTGATTCGCTAAAAGTAAAAGTCTCTCTCTCTCCCCATAGGGTGGGGTTTGAAGGAGAGGAATTAGAGTATTATCAATGTTGAAACCTGCGGAAAAGATTAATATTTGGGTCAACATTTGTAAAACTGTATTTCCTCTCTCTCAAATCCCACCCTATGGGGAGTGAGAGAGAATTTTAGTTTTAGCGAATCAATATTTACAAAGCAAGTAAGTATTTTTTATTTATCCGTAACCATTTTCCACGCAAAAATGAGAACATTGATTTTCTTGAATTACAGCGCCAACTACCAAGAATCAAAACAAATGTTTAAGACAAAATGTATGTAGTTTTTTATGAAGATTCTCATTCTGCAATAAGAAATGGGGGTTCCCATTTGAAATTTTAAAGGTGCCTCCAGCCCCACCCAAACGAGGCCACCAGCAGATGTCCCCCTCGAAAATAATCAACATTGGATTCTACACATTTTTTCGAGTGAAGCTTATTATTCGAGTTATTCTGGGTTGTCAACTTAAAATTGACACCAGGTATAGTAAGGAAGTTCAAATGGATGTAGGCTGCAATAGTTATGCAAAGTTATGAGTCGTATTTCTTCAAACTTATGGGTGTGAACTGTATAGTCTGAAAGATTTTAAAGATCTCAAGATTTCAGTGTAGATATTCTCTACATTTTCCTTTGCAATTTCTAAGGATGACCAACGTGTGGCCGAAATAGGCGTCGACTGATAGCTTGTTACTGTGATTGTGTCTACAAGAATTAAAAATTTTTGTATAAGTCACTGGCTTTCTGGTTTTATGACCTTCTAATATTAATGCGCCACTGAAATATGGCCTCTTTACGTCATGCCTTTGGAGATGTTCATTTATCATAATCATCTACTGTGTTTTGTTACTACACTGATTACACTCTACATCTACATCTACATTTATTCTCCGCAAGCCACCCAACGGTGTGTGGCGGAGGGCACTTTACGTGCCACTGTCATTACCTCCCTTTCCTGTTCCAGTCGCGTATGGTTCGCGGGAAGAACGACTGTCTGAAAGCCTCCGTGCGCGCTCTAATCTCTCTAATTTTACATTCGTGATCTCCTCGGGAGGTATAAGTAGGGGGAAGCAATATATTCGATACCTCATCCAGAAACGCACCCTCTCGAAACCTGGTGAGCAAGCTACACCGCGATGCAGAGCGCCTCTCTTGCAGAGTTTGCCACTTGAGTTTGTTAAACATCTCCGTAACGCTATCACGGTTACCAAATAACCCTGTGACGAAACGCGCCGCTCTTCTTTGGATCTTCCCTATCTCCTCCGTCAACCCGATCTGGTACGGATCCCACACTGATGAGCAATACTCAAGTATAGGTCGAACGAGTGTTTTGTAAGCCACCTCCTTTGTTGCTGGACTACATTTTCTAAGGACTCTCCCAATGAATCTCAACCTGGTACCCGCCTTACTAACAATTAATTTTATACGATCATTCCACTTCAAATCGTTCCGCACGCATACTCCCAGATATTTTACAGAAGTAACTGCTACCAGTGTTTGTTCCGCTATCATATAATCATACAATAAAGGATCCTTCTTACTATGTATTCCTAATACATTACATTTGTCTATGTTAAGGGACAGTTGCCACTCCCTGCACCAAGTGCCTATCCGCTGCAGATCTTCCTGCATTTCGCTACAATTTTCTAATGCTACAACTTCTCTGTATACTACAGCATCATCCGCGAAAAGCCGCATGGGACTTCCGACACTATCTACTAGGTCATGTATATATATTGTGAAAAGCAATGGTCCCATAACACTCCCCTGTGGCACGCCAGAGGTTACTTTAACGTCTGTAGACGTCTCTCCATTGAGAACAACATGCTCTGTTCTGTTTGCTAAAAACTCTTCAATCCAGCCACACAGCTGGTCTGATATTCCGTAGGCTCTTACTTTGTTTATCAGGCGACAGTGCGGAACTGTATCGAACGCCTTCCGGAAGTCAAGAAAAATAGCATCTACCTGGGAGCCTGTATCTAATATTTTCTGGGTCTCATGAACAAATAAAGCGAGTTTGGTCTCACACGATCGCTGTTTCCGGAATGCATGTTGATTCCTACATAGTAGATTCTGGGTTTCCAAAAACGACATGATACTCGAGCAAAAAACATGTTTTAAAATTCTACAACAGATCGACGTCAGAGAAATAGGTCTATAGTTTTGCGTATCTGCTCGACGACCCTTCTTGAAGACTGGGACTACCTGTGCTCTTTTCCAATCATTTGGAACCTTCCGTTCCTCTAGAGACTTGCGGTACACGGCTGTTAGAAGGGGGGCAAGTTCTTTCAATATTATAACTGCCACCATTGCTACATTGCTTCCACGTAGAAAAAAATCGCAACACCAAGGAGTAGTTGTGTAACAAAAACGAAAGTCGGTAGGTGTATTTCTACATTTGAAATATGGAGTCTTTCAAATTTGGCGCCAGTCGCATAAGAACGAGGACGCAAATCAAGTTTGTTTTCAATACACGCTGTAACGATCGAGAGCGTTAATTACCCTTGAGACTGGTTGTGGTGCGCTGATGTTAGTCAAGAATGCCTTTAAGGCGACAAAGACGCCATTATCAATACCTCACAGAGTTTGAACGAGGTCGTGTGATAGGGCTACGAGATGCGTGGATGTTACTTCTGCTATATTGGGAAATGACTTTGTCAGGAATGTAGCAGCTGTAGACGATTGCTGGCAGCGGTGGTCACAAGGATGCATGGTCGCGAGAAGACCGGGCTCCGGACGGTCACATGACACTACCGAGACGGACGACCATCATGTTCGGCGTGGGGCTCTGGCACATTCAGATGGTTCAAATGGCTCTGAGCACTACGGGGCTTAACATACGAGGTCGCCAGTCCCCTAGACTTTGTACTACTTAAACCTAACTAACCTAAGGATGTCACACACATCCATGCCCGAGGTAGGATTCGAAACTGCGACCATAGCGGTCGCTCGGTTCCGGACTGAAGCGCCTAGAACCGCTCGGTCACAACGGCCGGCCCTGGTACATTGTAATGTATTTGTAGCAGTAATTTGAGTGGCAGTTGGTACCATAGTGACACAACAAATTGTTACAAATCGTTTACCTCAAAGGTAACTCAGAACGAGATGCCTTGTACTGGCTCCTGACCACCGCCATTTGCGATTTCAGTGGTGTCAAGCGAGAGCTCATTGGAGGGCAGGTGTGTTTTCTGATGAATGCTCTTTCTGCCTCGGTGCCAGTGGTGGCCTGTGTTGCTTAGAAGGAGGCCAGCTGAGGACATGCAACCAACTCGCCTTCTTGCTAGGCACACTGGGCCTACACGTAGAGTTATGGTCTGGATTGTAGCTTTGTATGGCAACAGGAGCACTTCCATGGTTATCCCACGCACCCTGACTGTAAATCTGTACGTCAATCTCGTGATTCAACCTGCTGTCCTGCCAAAAAATGAACAGCATTCCAGGGGGTATTTTCCAACAGGATAACGCTCGGCAATCAACATGCTCTAAATAGTGTCGATACAGTGCCTTGGCGTGCTAGACCTCCAGATCTGTCTCCAACCGAGCACATATGGGACATCATCGGCCAATTTCAGCGCCATCCACAAAGAGCATTCATTAACCGTCCATGTGTTCACCGACCAAGCGCAACAGACATGGAATTCCGTCCCACAAACTGACGTTCGGTTGTTTGCAAATACCGTCAGCAACACTTCCATTTCGTTTCGCCTCTTAAAGCCTGTCCACTTGATTACGAAATGTGGGTCTAAGAGCTTGGACCTTCTGCTTTATGTCGAAAACAGGACAGCCTTTCTGAAACTTCTTCTCATGTTCGCCTAACTTCTCATGAGCCACGAGTTATAATTTTATTTATGGATTCTTCCGTTATTTCTTGGTAGAACAATTCCATATTTAAGGTTAAATAACAAGAACACTGTTTTTGTTCTACGGTTCTAGGCGCTACGGTGCTAGGCGTTACTTCTTGGAAGAACAATTCCATATTTAAGGTTAAGTAACAAGAACACTGTTTTTATTCTACGTTTCCAGACTGTATCGCCTAGAACCGCACGGCCACTCCGGCCGGCCGGGGATGGACTTCTCGCTGTGGCTCAAAGTACTGACACTGTCAACAATCAATAAATCTGGCGTGTGATCTTATTTTTACAAAGCATGAGATATCCCGTCCGCGTACTCTTCCAGTTAAGCTACACGCTA
Organism: Schistocerca serialis cubense; assembly: GCF_023864345.2. Lineage (NCBI taxonomy): Eukaryota > Metazoa > Arthropoda > Insecta > Orthoptera > Acrididae > Schistocerca > Schistocerca serialis. The sequence goes on from NC_064643.1 coordinate 147,067,240, forward strand.
AAAAAGGTAGATGTTACCCATTCTGACCCCGACGGGGCAATCGGGGCCGACCGACCGCTGTGCCATCCGCTGCCAGTGGCGTCATTGGATGCGGTATGGAGGGCCATGTGTCAGCACACCGCTCTCCCGGTCGTTGTCGGGTATGTTGACATTGGAGCCGATAGTACTCGGACGAGAAACGCCTCAGTTGACCTCACGAAGGGTGACTGCATCCCGTACCAGCCCTCCCACCAAGGAAAAATCCCTATCAGTACGGGGAATCGAAGCCGGACCCCCCGCATAGCAGTCATGTGCGCTGACCGCTCAGCGAGGTGGACAAACTACGCATTAACGAACACATGTGTTTTACCTGCCGATTGTAATTTAATAAGCAACAAACTGGTCATAATGGCCGATAAAACGAGACTTCTATAGCTCGTATTTGTTTTAATTTGTGAGAAAGTTCTATTTCGCAAGCAATTTACTTTGTTGGTGCGATATGAGAGCGGAAGTGTCTGTTTCACATCGTAGTGTCTCATGATAAGGTCTCATTTTTTCTCTTGCGTGGTACTGAGCAACAGACAGTGGTTTTAAGTGACGCTAAGACAGGGAGTCTGAGCGAAGAGCACCTAGGTGGCGTTGCCTGCGCACGTTGCGGTATAATTTCCTGTCAAATACAGAGCGAGGGGAAAGCCGATACGATAATGGAGAGCACAATCCCATCAAACCACTCGCCGCCATTTCAACGTGCAGTCACCAAAAGTGCCCAGGATATCATCAAGGGACAAAAAATGTTCACCTTATAGTTCATTATTTATTTATACCGGGTTTTACGAGATTCAGACTGAAAGACGTACAGCTGTCATAAACGCAAACGCGATTTCCAGATATGGGAGACAGTTCACGATGGCACTAATCCGCTTAGCCCGCATCTCGTGGTCGTGCGGTAGCGTTCTCGCTTCCCACGCCCGGGTTCCCGGGTTCGATTCCCGGCGGAGTAGGGATTTTCTCTGCCTCGTGATGGCTGGGTGTTGTGTGCTGTCCTTAGGTTAGTTAGGTTTAAGTAGTTCTAAGTTCTAGGGGACTGATGATCATAGATGTTAAGTCCCATACTGCTCAGAGCCGTTTGAACTAATCCGCTTATGACATAGTTAATAAAATATGAACTAACTGTAAGTTCCGGTAAAGCTGTAATATTATTTTCTAATATAATTATGTTCGGCAAGCTTTACTGGTTTTCACATCGTAAAAATTTTCCAATTTTACTTTAGTGAACAGATGGTTTATTTATTCAAAAAAGGCTCTAAGCACTGTGGGACTTAACATTTGAGGTCATCAGTCCCCTAGAACTTAGAACTATTTAAACCTAACTAACCTAAGGACATCACACACATGCATGCCAGAGGCAGGATTCGAACCTGTGACCGTAGCAAAAGCGCGGATCCGAACTGAAGGGCCTAGAACCGCACGGCCACGTCGGCCGGCGATCTATTTATTGTTAAGAGAGGTAGCACATAACATTTTACTTCATGAAAATGTATTTCATCGACAGAACTTGGTCCGACACGTCTTATGATGCTGTGAAGTGCCACGTGATGGTTTACTTTACCGTTTCACTAGTGGATTGAGCGTTAGAAGAACATGCTTCCACACAAACGACGTTATTGTTTGTCCCCCCACCCCCAAATGCATCCACCGGATCTTTGGGCTCTTCGTAAGAGCTTTACAAATATGTGTAAACTCACTGATCTTGGAAATGGGTAATTTTTTCTGCTAAAATAAGCACTACAGAGACAATCCTCTGTGCCAGAAATAAATTTAATTTTGCTACAGGGCTAAACATTACACTAAGAGAGATTAAGATAATTGCTTATAACTTCGAAAACATTAAGTAAAAGCAAAATGACTTCTTGTATTATTCCAACTTCAATAAAAATATGCTACCTGTTAAACTGAGTGGAAAGAATGAACATATAACATTTCTGTTGCGTTTTTTGGCTTAAATAATGGAACTTTTTAATTTTATAATTTACAAATTACTTCAGTTTACATCGGAAAAAGTGGGAAAGAAATACAAAATCATATAATTTTACACTGATGTGACAAACAAAGTCATTGTTTGCCTGCGTAAGTTGTTTTCTGCCTTTGAAGAAAGCTCGCTGGTAACTGGTTGAAGTTTTGCACATTTGTCATGAAAGTAGCTGAAAATTAATAACCATGGTGATTATCGTTATGTATGAAACTGGAAAGGAGATCAAAAATTTGTGTGTGATGCAAAATGGAAATATCAAACGTTCAAATGTGTGTGAAATCTTATGGGACTTAACTGCTAAGGTCATCAGTCCTTAAGCTTACACACTACTTAACCTAAATTATCCTAAGGGCAGCACACACACCCGTGCCCGAGGGAGAACTCGAACCTCCGCCGGGATCAGCCGCACAGTCCATGGCTGCAGCGCCTCAGACCGCTTGGCTAATCCCGCGCAGCAACGGAAATATCCTATTAATAAAATCATCTGAGGAAGACGCATGGAATACCTCACTCAATAAGTACGAGTGTGTAGTAAATTACAATACGAGACGTGCTGAAGTAGTGTTGTATTTCTTGTTAACGCAGAGCTGCGGGAAATTTTGGGCCGAAGTAGATTGGAACTCAACTGAAAATGCATTTCGTAAACGTTTCGTTTGCAGACCCATGTTTATTAGAACGTTTTTGCTTCTATTATCGAATACTCTCAGCCGTTTCATTTTCCGACATTTATTTGGATACAGCCTGTCGAAGTGTTCTTCTAGTTGGGCACCTCTGGCGGCTCTCTCAGCTTCGTGGGACCAAACGCCTCTTGGGGAACAAAGTGCTGTCAGCGTAAGTACGAGCATATGGAATAAGTTCACAGATACGTGAGTGGCTCGAAGACTTCCTAAATAATAGAACCCAGCATGTTGTCGCCGAAGCTGAGTGTTCACGAGAGGCAAGGGTGTTGTCAGGAGTGTCCCAGGGAAGTGCGATAGGACCGCTGTTGTTCTGTATACGCATAAATGATTTGGCACACTGGGTGGGCAGTTGTTTGCTGATGATGTCGTGGCGTACGGTAAGGTGTCGAAGTTGAGTGGCTGTAGGAAGATACGACTTAGACAAAACTTCTAGTTGGTGTGATGAATGGCAGCTATCTATAAATGTGGAAAAATGTAAGTTGAGGTGTATGAGTAGCAAGAAGAAACCCTTAATGTTCAGATTCAGTATACTAGCGTCCTGCTTGACATAGTAAACTCGTTTAAATATCTGGGCGCTACGCTACAAAGGGATATGAGGTGGAATGAACATGTGAGAATGTGGTAGAGAAGGCGAACTGTCGACTTCGGTTTACTGAGAGAATTTTAGGAAAGAGTGGTTCACTTGTAAAGGAGACCACATGTAGGACCCTGGTTCGATCTATTCTTGAGTACTGCTCGAGTGTTTGGGATCCGTAGCAGGTCGGACTGAAGGAAAATATCGAAGCATTTCAGAGGCGGGTTGTTGGATTTGTTACCGGTAGGTTCAAACAACACGCGGTTGTTACGTAGATGCTTTGAGAACTCAAATGGGAACCCCTGGGGGGAAGGCGACGTTCTTTTGGAGAAACACTGTTGAGAAAATTTAGAGAACGGGCATTTGAAGCTGACGAACGATTCTACTGCCGCCAACATACGCTGCGCCTAAGGACCACGAAAATAAGACACAGGAATTAGGGCACATACGGAGACATACAGACAGTCGTGTTTCCCTCCCTCTATTTGCGAGTGGATCAGTAAAGGAAATGACGAGGTGTGGTACAGGTTACCCTCCACTACGTACCTTACGGTGGCTTGCGGAGTATCTATGTAGATGTAGACGTAGGAATGGTTTTCTGAAGAACGACTGCCTCATTTTAACTTGCACGGTATAGGTACAGAGAATCTGAAAACTACTCGTAGTTGCTGCACTAAAAATTAAAACCTTCGATCGGCTATCAGATACTGGTGTTCAACATTTCTCTTACACTACCCGCCCGGATACCCGCGCATGTTACAGCGCCGCTTCCGTGACGGGGAGGAGCGCAGGCCCCAGATCGAATCCATCCGGAGGATTTCCGACCAGGATCGGTGTGGCTGCCAACCTGGATGTGGGTGTTAAAAAAAAGGCAGCTCCCCACATCCCACTGGTACCCAAGTCCTCCCTCGCTTACACGATTCGCAAACATTTAGAACACTGAAACTTCCTGGCACATTAAAACTGTGTACCGGACCGAGACTCGAACTACGGACCTTTGCTTTTCGCAGGTAAAGAAAACTTTTGCTCTTTTTCACGCTACGCTATAAGTAGAAAGTTTGACTACACGTATTCCATCTCGTTGGATAACATAAGAAGGACATCCAACCACCTCTTAATTTAACCATGCCACAACCGTTAATAGCCATGCGGATCCTACGCCGATGCGGGACAAGGACACAACAAGAGGAACGACATTTCTGTTACGCTCTGTTGCCAGTCATGTATGTCCATGAGCATCCTCTCAGCGCCGGCCAGAGTGGCCGTGCGGTTCTAGGCGCTACAGTCTGGTACCAAGCGACCGCTACGGTCACAGGTTCGAATCCTGCCTCGGGCATATATGTGTGTGATGTCCTTAGGTTAGTTAGGTTTAATTAGTTCTAAGTTCTAGGCGACTGATGACCTCAGAAGTTAAGTCGCATACTGCTCAGAGCCATTTGAACCAGAACCATCCGCTCAGCAGTCCTTAGATGGACCCAATCATTCCGAAGCTATATTCTTTATTCTGTCTACTCGTCCATTATCATACCTCACCATCAATGCAGATTCATGAACTCTTGGCTAGAGATGAGTGTCGTCTTTCACAACAACCGCATGCAGAATGAAAGTAGGGCGCGGGAGGTGCTAGCTTATACCAACAAGGCAATATATTGCAATGCTTGCTATCTCTCAATGATTTTCATCAAACGATAAAGACGGTTTTGCGAAATAACTTGTGCCTAGACTTTTAGTACTCAAATGTGCGACTATGTGGGATACGCATATATTCACAAAGAAGAGGCAAAACAATTTGTGTGTGTGTGTGTGTGTGTGTGTGTGAGAGAGAGAGAGAGAGAGAGAACACTAGATACTAATGCGACGTCCCAGCAATAAAGATGTCGGACAAACAATGAACGATATCTGCAACTCAAAAGATGAGATGCTTTCAACTCTACGATGTGCCAGCATTAAAGGCGTCACCCGTTACGCTCGCCACGGCATTACGCGGACAGCTTATCGTGGCAGTCTGTCGCCACCGTAAACAAACGAGAGGAGCGGTGCGAGGAAATAAGCCCCGCCTCCATCTAGAAGGCTTGCCATCCTACGTCCGCGTTCTGTGCTTCCACAAAAGCAGAACTGACACAATGGTTATAGGGATCGCTGATTCCTTTTGTTGTGGTGACAGTCGCATTCGAATCTCGTTATGCACCAGGATTAGTCTCTTCACTCATTTCAAAATAAGAAAAGAAAACAAGCAATCCGCAACACGTAAGTAAACTGGAGTACACAGTAGTGGCTACTGTGTTGTTTGCTGCGGTTGGCAGCGGTAGTTCAGGCCCAACCTCTACCGGTATCTTATGCAACCATAGATCATAGCACTCCCCATCTACCGGGTGATCAAAAAGTCAGTATAAATTCGAAAACTGAATAAATCACGGAATAATGTAGATAGAGAGGTACAAATTGACACACATGCTTGGAATGACATGCGGTTTTATTAGAACCAAAAAAATACAAAAGTTCAAAAAATGTATGACAGATCGCGCTTCATCTGATTAGAATAGCAATAATGTCATACCAAAGTAAGACAAAGCAATGATGATATTCTTTACAGGAAACGCTCAATATGTCCACCGTCATTCCTCAACAATAGCTGTAGTCGAGGAATAATGTTATGAATAACACTGTAAAGCATGTCCGCAATTACGGTGAGGCATTGGCGTCGGATGTTGTCTTTCAGCATCCCTAGAGATGTCGGTCGATCACGACACACTTGCGACTTCAGGTAACCCCAAAGCCAATAATCGTACGGACTGAGGTCTGGGGACCTGGGAGGCCAAGCATGACGAAAGTGGCGGCTGAGCACACGATCATCACCAAACGACGCGCGCAAGAGATCTTTCACGCGTCTAGCAATATGGGATGGAGCGCCATCCTGCATAAACATCGTACGTTCCAGCAGGTGTTTATCAGCCAGGCTGGGGATGATGCGATTCTGTAACATATCGGCGTACCTCTCACCCGTCACGGTAACAGTTACAAAACCAGAATCACGCATTTCCTCGAAGAAAAAAGGCCCGATAACGGTAAATGTGGTAAATCCAACCCATACCGTGACTTTCTCGTCGTGCAATGGAGTTTCCACGACAGTTCTAAGATTTTCGGTAGCCCAAATTCTGCTGTTGTGGACGTTGACAGATCCTCGGAGCGTGAAATGAGCTTCGTCGTCCACAACACGTTACTGAAACACCCACACCGCAAATGCCCTCCGCTTCACTAAATTGCCAGGTAACAGTTCATGATGCCGATGGATTTTGTACGGATAGCATCGGAGGGTACGCCTCAGTGCCAACCTAACAGTAGTATATGGAATGTCGGTGCGACGTGCGACTGCACGAGCGCTGACTTCCCCGTGCATAGACGAACCCGCTACAGTCTCCATTTCTTCTTGAACTGTCTCAGCAGCATTACGCCTTGTGCTCGGTCGGCCACTACGGGGTCTATCGTCTAAACAACCGGTGGCTTCGAACTTCGAAATCATTCTCGCCACAGCTGCATTTGTCAACGGATCTTCATCCGTTCGAATGCCCTTCCTATGGCGATAGGATCGTAACGCTGAACTAGCACATTCCCCATTATGATAATACGGTTTCACTAAAAGCGCCTTTTCAGGTAACGTCAACATGCTGCTACTGCTGGCGCATCTGGTTCTCTATCTGATTACAGCTCCTTTTATACACGATTGTCACGCGCAGTCTGACGTTTTGCTGTCCAGCGCCATCTGTCGGACATTTTGTGAACTTTGTTTCTTTTTGTTCTAATAAAACCCCATGTCATTCCAAGCATGTGTGTCAATTTTTACCTCTCTATCTACATTATTCCGTGGTTTATTAAGTTTTCAAATTTATACTGACTTTTTGATCACCCCGTAGAACGGTCACGGTATAGCATCCGCATAATACTCACAGCTTGCGAGAGACAATACATTAGCCACCGTGCCCTCATTCAAGCGATACGTGACATATGTAATCTACTACCAGTTCACTTTGTATCTTGATGTTCCGAAAGTTGTCGGCACAGCAGGAAACAGTCCCTTCACTATAAAACGAAGACCTGTACACCACTTGGGTGGCCTGCAAACCATGTGCTCTGCAGGCAGCTGGTCCTGGGTCCTGTAGGAACGGACTCTTTTCAAAATTTTGCACGATTATATCTTTCGTTCTGTTGACGTTCTGTAGTAATGAACAGTGAAAGCGTAAAGACACATTTGTAGACTAATTACACGTTACCGCCAAAACTTCAACCACTTCTACAACGCCAACACCTTTTCTGCGCAAAAATTTAGTTGTATAATCTTAATGTTCGCTTGCAATACTTCTCATCTGCATCTCTTCCTTGTATGACATTCATTACTTATTTTAATTCTTTACTTAAATAAAAACTGTACTCACAGTTGCACATGGATAATTTTTCTAAATCTCATGGTTTGTATAACGACGTGTCGACCACGTAAGTGAGAACAATAGGTGACTCAAATACTGAACTTATAGTTCTTGCAAAACTTTATGGAAGCAAAAACAGATGTGCTTTCATTACTTGTTTTCTAGTTACAGACAATCTGTTCCCCTTTTTCTCCGGACAGTTGTGAAATGAATCCGTACTTCTTCCTCATATCCTGCTAGACTAGTGGACTGGTTTGAACCACAGTTGGTACACACATCACTTAATCTCTGAAAAGAAGCGCTGTGGGGTACGAATCACCTATCAAAGGTGTGGCTGGGGGGGGGGGGGGTGAAAATTAAGGGTAGCCTATGACGCCCAAATACCCAGACTTCATGCAGACATTATCTGAGAATGAAAACGTTTAACCACTTGTAAAAAAGCTTTACACATAATTTCAAACCGTTACGAAGCTTTTCCTCACCGACACCCCCACAAAATTACGAAAGGAAAAAAGTTTATCGCTATTACATTTTCGCTGTTCATGCAATAAAACTGCCACATCAGACATGACTTTTTAACCTATTATTTCTGTAATACTAATTCTATTGTGATACATTTGGCAGAAGTATTCACATATACCACTCAATGTATCTGCAAGAATTACATCGTTGTACAACACACTGTTCAGAAGATATTATGTCATTAACACTGAGATGCGTAAAAAACTGCCTCATCATGTATTACGTCTTAATTTGTTATTTCTTTATTACTAACCGTATTCCCAACTCAGGTCGCAGACTGTATCCACATATGTTGCTGAATGTTGTTGTTGTTGTGGTCTTCAGTCCTGAGACTGGTCTGATGCAGCTCTCCATGCTACTCTATCCTGTGCAAGTTGCTTCATCTCCCAGTACGTACTGCAACCTACATCCTTCTGAATCTGCTTAGTGTATTCATCTCATGGTCTCCCTCTACGATTTATAACCTCCACGCTGCCCTCCAATACTAAATTGGTGATCCCTTGATGCCTCAACACATGTCCTACCAACCGATCCCTTCTTCTAGTCAAGTTGTGCCACAAACTCCGCCCCAATCCTATTCAATACCTCTTCATTAGTTATGTGATCTACCCATCTAATCTTCAGCATTCTTCTGTAGCACCACATTTCGAAAGCTTCTATCCTCTTCTTGTCCAAACTATTTATCGTCCATGTTTCACTTCCATACATGGCTACACTCCATGCAAATACTTCCTGACACTTAAATCTATATTCGATGTTAACAAATTTCTCTTCTTCAGAAACGCTTTCCTTGCCACTGTCAGTCTACATTTTATATCCTCCTACTTTGACCATCATCAGTTATTTTCCTCCCCAAATAGCAAAACTCCTTTACTACTTTAAGCCTCTCATTTCCTAATCTAATTCCCTCAGCATCACCCGACTTACTTCGACTACATTCCATTATCCTCGTTTTGCTTTTGTTGATGTTCATCTTATATCCTCCTTTCAAGACACAAGATAAGTCGTAGGGTCACTATTGCCTCATGTGTTCCAATATTTCTACGGAATCCAAACTGATCTTCCCCGAGGTCGGCTTCTACCAGTTTTTCCATTCGTCTGCAAAGAATTCGCGTTAGTATTCTGGAGCCGTGACTTATTAAACTGAATATACCTGTAAAAATTATTTTTGAACGACACTTACTTCTGGAGGTAAGCGTAATAAACATTGAGCCATGTGAAAACGAATGTGCAGGGCAAATTCATCAGAGATGCAAGTGAAATATGTGTACAAATATGTTAAATACATGTGGTACGTGTGCAAATGGGTCAAACTGTGACCAAAAAGCTCCTCATAAAGTCCGTGATAGATTTCAATCAAACTTGGTACACATATTACCAACTATCAGGAATGTAATACAATAGGGGTAAAGAACCACGAACCTCTTATTGGGATGGGAGTAATGGACGGTGAAGGGTGGGGACAAGGAGGTAGAGACCCAGAGTGGAGAAAGGAGGTGATGGGCAGAGAGATGGTGGAGGGGATGTACAGACAGAAGGGGGAGGTGGAGATGGAGATAGATATGGGGAGGTGGACAGAGAAAGTGAAGATGTGGGGATGGACAGAGAGAGGGTGAGGAGGAGATAGAGAAAGATGGAGAAAGAATTAGACACAGAAAAGGGGAGGGAAAAGTGGTCAGAGGGAGAGGGAGGAGGGAATGGACAGGGGAATGATGGGATGGACAGCGAGAGGGGGAGGAGGAGTGGGCAGAGAGAGTAGGAGGAGATAGGCAGAAAGGGGGACACAAGGAGATGCAAGGAGAGAGGGAGGAAGAGGAGATCGACAAAATGAAAGGAGATGATGGGCAAAGAGAAGGGGGAGGAGAAAGGGAAAAAAGGAAACAGAGCGTGGGGAGTGATGGAGATCGACAGTGAGAGATGGATAGAGGTAATGGGAGGAGGATATGGAGAGGAAAGGGGGGAGGAGATGGGTAGAGAGAGGGGGAGGACCGACAGACTTGGGAACACGGAGATAGAGAGAGAGGAAGGAGGGGATGAACTAACAGAAGACCCAGACAATGCCAGGTACTCAGCTAGTTAAATATACAAAGTCTCTGATTTCTTTGTGTTTCACCTTAAGTAGCAGTACTTTAAACTTTACGCCATCAAGAGCTTAAGTCAATAAGAAATATAGGCTGTGCAGGACGTTGATACCGGCTACTGAGTTGCATAAACTATTTTTGTCAGTTCATCTCACATTTCTGTGACCAAAATGACATTCTATTGGGATCTTGTACGCAGTTATTTACATGACTCAACTATTAGCCAGTAGTTTACTACCTAAAATTTTTCTGGTGTAGAGAGATCTTCGTCCACGTGCTGCTAAATAAGGAGGTGCTTGAAGAAAAAGTAATAATTGGCGACACTGATCCTCGAGACGCAGATGTGGCCCCAAATCGAAGGACTTGCAGTCAACTGGTAAGGACAGCAGCAAGCTAAACACCACTCGCATTTACTTAGTTATCGACAAATGATCTTCCATCTGAAGCAAGTCGTTGTAATTAGGTAGAATACAGCACTGAAGTAGCTTAAACTTTTGTATTTGCTTCATTAAATGATTTATTTAACAGTTAAAGCTTGTTAAACAATCAAAAACGTCCCTGGTGTGAGTGGAGAAGTTTAGCTTTAAAAACAGAGCTGTTACTACGCGACTTAGCAGGTTCTTATGGACAACAACAGGCGTAAAAATAAAAAGTAACTAAGATGCGCAAAGCCTTTTGCAATACCTGGCTTATTCGCTGTTTCTTGTAAGTCTGCGCCTCTTGTTTCCATTTCAATTCAAACGGCCTCTTCATATTCAAATGCTCTGCAGAAAGCGTGTACTCTAGCTTTCAGTGGTATTCTCGTACAGGGCTAAGAGGTTGGCAGATTTTGTCTTATCGCATATCACTTTGCTCATTAGGGAGAAACCACGCTGTTCTAAGGCGCCTACTTGACATTTCGCTGAAGCATAATTAACAATCGGGGACGAGAAACCGAAGTGTGGAGGCTCGAGCGCACTGATTTCTCCAGATGTGCAGCTCAGGAGCTGCACTGGGACAGCATTCACGACGCCATTTGCTGACGTCAAAGTCACGTGATACGACACGTCACTGTCATGTTAGCAAGGTGGTCAACAAGCCTGTATGCGCTGTTTTGTTTGTAGGAGCTCTGTGGTAGGCTTTTGAGGATTGGGTAGTTTCTGCCGTTGAATATCACACTTTCCACAACATCCCTCCCAACTCGAACATCCTAATTTCCCAGTCTTGAGATTTTTCAGTTTGTTGAAAATGGCTATTTACCTTTGTGCCAACATTTCCTGTTACTAAGTATACACAAGTTTTATAAGTTTTGGCACCACTTTCAAATAAATGCAGATGGATAAGCGAAAATTAAAGCTGTACGGGATTTTTCGTATCATCCATAACGGAAGTGTTTTGAACGCAATCTGCTCTGGGCCACGAAAAGTAAATTTCTTTCGGGAATGTTTTTAAATGACTATATTTTCCACCCAATTTAAAACATAGGGGAGAATAGTGTACACATGTTGTTTTTGGTCGGTGCTTCATCGTAGTGAATGATTTCAAAATCACATGAAGGAGTGCGCGCTAGAGATCGCCATAATCATTTTCCGTCATTATGTACAGATTTTTGTTAGACATGAGCTTATATTTTGTGCATCATCTGCAAATATTTCGCCTCCTACACAATTAAGTGCTCTGCAATATATCACAGCTATTTCTAACATGTTTTTAGTTCTTCAGTTCCAGATTTTTATGACACGTAAAATTCCAAATGTTTTCAAAAGTAGTTATGTAACGTGTGGACGATTAAGCCGTACTTCATACGCCGTACACCACCTTGGAACAGAAGAAGGTATTTTGCCATGATCCATGTAACATTCGTAAATGCACTGAGTTTCTTTAATGTATTATCAATTTTATCTGCCTCTAAAATGGAAATTTGTGATAGTTTCCCAAAGCTTCTATTTCAAAATACATTAACTTGTAATTGATTTTTGATAATATTTCTTGATTAGGCTTCACTTTCTGATTATTATTAGCGTGTAGTAGAGTAATAATATAACAGATAGACTATTAAATAAACAGTGACAAGATTTTCTCGACTGCAATTCTTTAAATTTCGATTGAATGTATGTTCCTAGGTGCATGACCATATTGTACCTCGGAACATGTTTTCACATAGGGAAAAACTTAATTTTCCGGGGTAACTCATATAATTTCAGCAAAAGAGTGCGACAAACAAAACATGAATGACATCATTTGAAAATTATATTACAGAGGGAAAAGTCTGAAAAGTGTTCCAGGGCACAACACTCCGCCCTACGAAGATGTTCGAATGGGGCCGACTGCTCCCTTCTACAAGTCCTAAAACTCTGCAACGAGAATTTCCGAACACCCTGAATAACTACATTTCTGTGCACAATATATAGACGTAACGCATACACTAATGAGAGAAAATATTATGGCCACCGCCTAACGCGAATTTCAGCGCCACCTGATGGTGTTTCCACCACAGGATGCGGTAAGGGAAGCGTATAAACAGAGTAGAGACGAATGGGTCAAAGATAGGAGTAGCACCACGCGCTAAAAGTTGATTTAATCCCTATTATCTAAAGTGACCCTAATTTCGACAAGATGTGATTCATGCAAGACGAAGCTGGATCCCATCGAAGCACGAGAGTGTTTGATGTCCTCGAGAAGCACTTTGGAGACCACATTCTGGGTCTAGCATATCCAGAGGCCACTGGCATGGCTTTCGATTGGCCGCCATTTTCTCCGGTTCTTAACACATTAGCCTCCTTTTTGTGGAGCAATATTAAAGACAAGGTGTACAGCAATAATCCCAAAACCATTGATGCGCCGAAAACAGCGATTCAGGAAGTTCTCGACAGCATCGATATTCCGACACTTCGGTGGGTCAGGCAAAATTTCGCTAATCGTCTGCTACACATCATCACCAACGACGGTGGGCATATCGAACTTGTCATAACCTAAATATACTACTGGCCATTAAAACTGCTACACCAAGAAGAGATGCAGATGATAAACGGGTATTCATTGGACAAATATATTATACTAGAACTGACATCTGATATATATTTTCACGCAATTTGGGTGCATAGATCCTGAGAAATCAGTACCCAGAACAACCACCTTTGGCCGTAATAACGGCCTTGATACGCCTGGGCATTGAGTCAAACAGAGCTTCGATGGCGTGTACAGGTACAGCTGCGCATGCAGCTTCAGCACGATACCACAGTTCATCAAGAGTTGTCTGCCGTATGGTGACGAGCCAGTTGCTCGGCCGCCATTGACCAGACGTTTTCAATTGGTGAGAGATCTGGAGAATGTGCTGGCCAGGGCAGCAGTCGAACATTTTCTGTATCCAGAAAGGCCCGTACAGAACCTGCCACATGCGGTCATGCATTATCCTGCTGAAATGTAGAGTTTCGCAGGGATCGAATGAAGGGTAGAGCCACGGGTCGTAACACATCTGAAATGTAACGTCCACTGTTCAAAGTGCCGTCAATGTGAACAAGAGGTTACCGAGACGTGTAACCAATGGCACCCCATACCATCACGCCGGGTGATATGCCAGTATGGCGATGACGAATAGACGCTTCCAATGTGCGTTCACCGCGATGTCGCCAAACACGGATGCGACCATCATGATGCTGTAAACTCCGAAAAAATGACGTTTTGCCATTCGTGCACCCAGGTTCGTCGTCCAGTACACCATCACAGGCGCTCCTATCTGTGATGAAGCGTCAAGGGTAACCGCAGCCATGGTCTCCGAGCTGATAGTCCATGCTGCTGCAAACGTCGTCGAACTGTACGTGCAGATGGTTGTTGTCTTGCAAACGTCCCCATCTGTTGAGTCAGGGATCAAGACGTGGCTGCACGATCCGTTACAGATAAGATGCCTGTCATCTTGACTGCTAGTAATACGAGGCCGTTGGTATCCAGCACGGCGTTCCGTATTACCCTCCTGAACCCACAGATTCCATATTCTGCTAACAGTCATTCAAAAAAATGGTTCATATGGCTCTGAGCACTATGGGACTTAACTTCTGAGGTCATCAGTCCCCTAAAACTTAGAACCACTTAAACCTAAGGACATCACACACATCCATGCCCAAGGCAGGATTCGAACCTGCGACCGTAGTGGTCGCGCGGTTCCACACTGTAGCGTCTAGAACCGCTCGGCCACTCCAGCCGGCAACAGTCATTCGATCTCGACCAACGCGAGCAGCAGTGTCGCGATACGATAAACCGCAATCGCGATAGCCTACAATCTGAGCTTTATGAAAGTCGGAAACGTGATGGCACGCATTTCTCCTCCTTACATGAGGCATCACAACAACGTTTCACCAAGCAACAACCGTTCAACTGCTGTTTGTGTATGAGAAATCGGTTGGAAATTTTCCTCATGTCAGCACGTTGTAAGTGTCGCCACCGGCGCCAACCTTGTGTGAATGCTCTGAAAAGCTAATCATTTGCATATCACAGCATCTTCTTCCTGTCGGTTAAATTTCCCGTCTGTAACAAGTCATCTTCGTGGTGTAGCAAATTTTAAAGGCCAGTAGTGCATGTGTATCTGTAGTGACGTTTACAGCTTGAATAAAGTGTGTGCACGCCGTAGTTTTCAACTGATTCACGATTTTTTCATATAGTTCAATAATTGTCACCCTGTATATGCGCCACGATCCGAGGACTGCTGCCTTACTGCCCAGGAATCGGCTACCAACGCTCTGCCCCCACCTCTTTGGGGCCATTCGCAATCACCTAAGTCCGCCAGCTGCCTGCCATCTCTCTCCAGCCAGCGGTTCACAGTTAGACATTGGGAAGCACCACAACCCGCACCAGTGCCAGAAGACACCGCAGGCTGCCCGTGCCACGCCACAGCAGAGCCACGTGCGGTGCTGTGGACATATCTGACGAGTCAGCCCTGGCGTGCTTGTGACGTCACTTCAGCACACCACCGTCCGAGCTGCGCGCACTGTCCGCCTCTGCTACAAGACCGTGATATTACAAGAGAACGCCACACTGCGCCAGATAAGTAGGCACACTCAAAAGACGATCTAAGGTGAATAAATTAATGAAGAACTGTTTTATATTCACCGCTGGTTTGCCTGCAGTTTCCCCACTCGCCACTCCCCCCTATACTGTTTTATGTTTCACTCTTGTTTTCTGCAGCCTCGGCATCGCTACGTTTTTGCGCCCAACGGCTTCATCTGCACCATCAGAGCAAGTACCGCGGGTCATTCCATTTGTTTAATACATGTCCGCTCAAAGAACATACTCGCCGACGAATGCGCGGCGCACTCTTCAGTTACGTGTTGAAGCATCAAAGCAAAGACGATATGCTGATTGTTATGCTGGACATCGGTTTGGAGGATCCTGTTACACTACTGCACAGTCCTCAAATTACTCTCGATACCGATAGAGACATCTTGGATCCTGACATGATAGCTGCGTGAATGTGGCTCATCCTGGCTTCTAGGTGAACCCATGCGACTGCGTCTCTGAGATGTGGATTGGTACCTGGCCACCTCTGCACTCTTCTACAACGATCTTTAGGCGTCAGACAAAGATGCACTCGTCAGAGAAACGGACCCGATGCCAATGACCCAAGTTCCATTCCAAGCGTTCTCCAGCCCACCTCCTCCATGTGCCAGCGAGAAGGTGTTTCAACTGTTGTTTGTTAAGGAAGCCTGAAGCAAAATTGACCGTGTGGAGATGGCTACATACTGTCTTGACCAACTGAGTTCTCCCACTGTTTCCTAGAAGGCCGCGTACCGATGTGTGTCATTTTATAGAGCACTCCGGCATCAGGCCACGAGTGGCCTACCGGGACCATCCGACCGCCGTGTCATCCTCAGTGGAGGATGCGGATAGGATGGGGCGTGGGGTCAGCACACCGCTCTCCCGGTCGTTATGATGGTATTCTTGACCGAAGCCGCTACTGTTCGGTCGAGTAGCTCCTCAATTGGCATCACGAGGCTGAGTGCACCCCGAAAAATGGCAACAGCGCCTGACGACCTGGATGGTCACCCATCCAAGTGCCGACAACGCCCGACAGCGCTTAACTTCGGTGATCTCACGGGAACTGGTGTATCCACTGCGGCAAGGCCGTTGCCTGTGTCATTTAACAGAGGTTGGACAAAATAAAACTGTCCTGAAAACTGATGCACCTTAAGATAAGCAACTCAGCTTACATCATCTGCTCTGGGTCAGCATGATGTAAGCTGGGTTGCCTATCTTAGAGTGCATCAGATATTTTCCGAGCCAGTTATATTCTGCTCACCCTGTAAGTAGCTAACATCACACGACGTTGGTGACTGCGGGCAACCACTCTCTGTCGACGTAGCCCTCTATTTACCAATTTGATGTGAAAAGTCCCATGCCGATAACCCTTCCTGCCATAAAGTAACAATTCACACACTGTCTAAACCTCATATGGGCCTCCGAAGGATGTTAATAGTCTGAATAGCTGTCACTAACCGCATTGTTCAGTTCAAGATTGGAGAAACAGCACGCTGTACTGAATTTCATTGAAATGTAGGTATTTTTTTTACAGGTGGTTCTGTGAAAACGATTTCTTGTGGTCAAAGAAGCACTGAGAAAGAGGCTGACACACAACCTCTTTTATTTAGTTAGACTGCTTTTGCTGTACTGCTCTGAATTATTGACTTCCTGTGCTGTCGCCTGCCGTACCCCACGTGGACAGGAAAGGGGTAGGGTGAGGAGGGTTCATTGTCGCATGAACAGTGAATAACCAAGTGAACACTAGAAGCAAAGTAAATGTAAATTGTTTTTACAAATTACACATGAGGCCCACGTGGGTGAGTAAAATAAAGGACACATATGAAAATTACACGATATTTCTGGAAATTGCAGAGTCAGTAGTCAGGCCAACGGTCCGGGATTTCCGAGTGGACTGCGAGCTCTAGACTTCGGAATGAGTCAGTCGGCGACTACTGGTCAAGAATGACGGCCGGGCTGCGTCCACCAGCGCGAAACAAAGTTTAATTTTGAGACATAAATACTTCGAAAGTTATGAGGAGAAGAATTTGAGTAGTGACTTAAGTATTCATGGGAAATACTTTTATGAAGTTAACTGAGACGAGTTATGTGACAAATATATGACAGCCATTGACAGCACATCGCGATCTAATATATCTACACTGAAGCGTCAAAGAAACTGGTATGGGCATGCGTATTCAAAGCGGGCAGAAAACGGCGCTGCGATCGGCAATGCCTATGCAAGACAAGTGTCTGGCGCTGTCGTCAGATCGATTACTGCTGCTACAGACTCAGTGCCATGCTGCACAATCCCGTATGTGATGTCCACAAGATTTAAATGAGTTTGAACGTGGTGCTACAGTCGGCGCACGAGCGATGGGACACAGCATCTCCGAGGTAGCAGTGAAGTAGGGATTTCCCATACGAACATTTCACAGGAGTACCGTGAATATCAGCAGTCAGGTAAAACATCAAATCTCTGACATCGCTGCGACCGGAAAAAGGTCCTGCAAGAACGGGACCAACGGCGACTGAAGAGAATCGTTCAACGTGACACAAGTGCAACCCTTCCGCAAATTAGTGCAGATTTCAACGCTGGGCCATCAACAAGTGTCAGCGTGCGAACCATTCAACGAATCATCATCGATATGGTTTCGGAGTCAAGCCCCACTCGTGTCCTCTTGATGACTGAACGACACAAAGCTTTACGCTGGGACGTGTGCAATTGTAGTGACATGGGACCCCCCATACGTCTAGATACGACTATGACAGGTGACACGTACGTAAGCATCCTATCTGATCACCTGCATCCATTTATGTTCATTATGCACTCCAACGGACTTTGTGAATTCAAGCAGAACAATGCGACCCCCCACACGCCCAGCATTGCTACAAAGTGGCTCCAGGAGTAGTCTTCTGAGTTTAATACACTCCTGGAACTGGAAAAAAGAACACATTGACACCGGTGTGTCAGACCCACCATACTTGCTCTGGATACTGCGAGAGGGCTGTACAAGCAATGATCACACGCACGGCACAGCGGACACACCAGGAACCGCGGTGTTGGCCGTCGAATGGCGCTAGCTGCGCAGCATTTGTGCACCGCCGCCGTCAGTGTCAGCCAGTTTGCCGTGGCATACGGAGCTCCATCGCAGTCTTTAACACTGGTAGCATGCCGCGACAGCGTGGACGTGAACCGTATGCGCAGTTGACGGACTTTGAGCGAGGGCGTATAGTGGGCATGCGGGAGGCCGGGTGGACGTACCGCCGAATTGCTCAACACGGGGGGCGTGAGGTCTCCACAGTACATCGATGTTGTCGCCAGTGGTCGGCGGAAGGTGCACGTGCCCGTCGACCTGGGACCGGACCGCAGCGACGCACGGATGCACGCCAAGACCGTAGTATCCTACGCAGTGCCGTAGGGGACCGCACCACCACTTCCCAGCAAATTAGGGACACTGTTGCTCCTGGGGTATCGGCGAAGACCATTCGCAACCGTCTCCATGAAGCTGGGCTACGGTCCCGCACACCGTTAGGCCGTCTTCCGCTCACGCCCCAACATCGTGCAGCCCGCCTCCAGTAGTGTCGCGACAGGCGTGAATGGAGGGACGAATGGAGACGTGTCGTCTTCAGCGATGAGAGTCGCTTCTGCCTTGGTGCCAATGATGGTCGTATGCGTGTTTGGCGCCGTGCAGGTGAGCGCCACAATCAGGACTGCATACGACCGAGGCACACAGGGCCAACACCCGGCATCATGGTGTGGGGAGCGATCTCCTACACTGGCCGTACACCACTGGTGATCGTCGAGGGGACACTGAATAGTGCACGGTACATCCAAACCGTCATCGAACCCATCGTTCCACCATTCCTAGACCGGCAAGGGAACTTGCTGTTCCAACAGGACAATGCACGTCCGCATGTATCCCGTGCCACCCAACGTGCTCTAGAAGGTGTAAGTCAACTATCCTGGCCAGCAAGATCTCCGGATCTGTCCCCCATTGAGCATGTTTGGGACTGGATGAAGCGTCGTCTCACGCGGTCTGCACGTCCAGCACGAACGCTGGTCCAACTGAGGCGCCAGGTGGAAATGGCATGGCAAGCCGTTCCACAGGACTACATCCAGCATCTCTACGATCGTCTCCATGGGAGAATAGCAGCCTGCATTGCTGCGAAAGGTGGATATACACTGTACTAGTGCCGACATTGTGCATGCTCTGTTGCCTGTGTCTATGTGCCTGTGGTTCTGTCAGTGTGATCATGTGATGTATCTGACCCCAGGAATGTGTCAATAAAGTTTCCCCTTCCTGGGACAATGAATTCACGGTGTTCTTATTTCAATTTCCAGGAGTGTAGTTCCATTGGCTACCAAACTCCCCAGACATGAACATTATTAAGCATATCTGGGATGCCTTCCAACGTGCTGTTCAGAAGAGATATTCACCCCGTCGTACTCTTACGGATTTATGGACAGCCCTGCAGGATTCATGGTATCGATTCCCTCCAGCACTACTTCAGACAATAATCGAGTCCATGCCACGTCGTGTTGCAGTACTTCCTCTGCTCGCGGGGGCCCTACATTATATTAGCCAGGTTCATCAGTTTCTTTGGCTCTTCAGTGTGTGTGACTGTATGTAAACGTTGGATATTAGAAGAAGTCTTAAATAATTTCGGGTGAAGTAACTAAATAACTGAAGTGCTCTTAACGCATAAAAAATCTGACTTAACAACTTAACTATGTGGGCCTCTAAACATGCTCTTTGTGAAATAAAAAACTATGTTTAACTTGAGTGATCATTTCAACGAATCGTTAATATAGGATACAATGCGCTGGTTGGTTGAGGTACACGGTTCACTTCAATAAGCACCTGTGTGTCTGACGTAACAAATTCGTTTTCAGTCATTCCGATAGCCGCAAAGGTATAAAATTTTAAAATAGATTAAGGGGGGAATGGTTTACAGTGAGAAAAGTTATAGAGGTTTATAGTGAGAAAAGTTATCTATGTAGAGGCATTAAAAAACGGAAGCACTGTGTCACAGACAGTAAGGGGTAGTAGCACCACTGTTCAATTAAAAAAACAAACTTTTTACTGGCTTGAAAGATGCTTTGAACCTTCTGAATTATGAGGTAGAAAGTCTAATCCGTGAAAAAAATTATTCTATCGGATTCGGAGCTCCTCTTGTAGCGCTACGGATGATCCGAGACGGCCTACCTGCGCCAACTCGGTACCCCCTACAGTGTCTGGGTATAGTTAGAAGCATTTCAGAACAATAATACGTTAGCTTGTCAGCAAGCGTCAGTACGTGTACAAAAAAGACAATTCTTCCGCTTCGAATCTTGATTTTTGTGTATAGTAATGGCATTTGACAGTTTATTTGTGGTCCTATAGTATACAGCTTTGTCTTTCAAGTAAGAATGAGTAGTAACAAAGTGTACTCGGACAGAAAATGTACAAAAATAGCGTCGAAGCAGTATGTCATCAAAGCGTCCAAAGAACAGATATGCATTTGGAAGCAATTCGGAAGAAGTCAGTGTCTTTGCTAAGAAATTGAAAGGTAGTGACCAAGATTTTGATGTGAATTACGCATTGAGCTCTAGGATTGTCCTGCCAAGTCGTAAAAAGTAAAACGTGCAACGCAGATATCACGTTGCAAGAACGAAGTCTTCACGGCTTAGGCTTCACAGCAATTATTGCTAGTCCAAAACACCCAGAACTTTTTGTACCAAGTAGTAAGTTTATACGGAAAGCATGTGGAATCAATCGTCCAATCGTCCCAGCAATGCGCCTGCTTGGAGCGGGGCTAAAAAGGAATTGTACGGTTTTGTGCGTTCATAGAATTAGGTATTTCAATCGTTCCATAATTATCTAATGAATATGATTTCGATCGCTACGGAAACAGTACGCCACGCCGACCATGGGATAGCAGATTAATGGCAAGAATTTTCTAAAAGCAAAATTTTTCCATTTGTCCATGTCTACAGGGAGTTTGGAATTTCGCATTGCAAAGTTCTAGAACTTATTAGGGGAGTGAGTACATAATATTTCGAATAGGACTCATGTCCGGAAACGTACCGTTTCTGTGCTACAGCCGTTTGAAAACATGTTTGCTTGGTAGGTATACAACAGGGTACTCATGGTTGAGGGAGGGGGTGTGCTTACGTCGGACCGGCTGACGTCATTTTACGTCTATCCCACCTCTCGGATCTGGTTCGAGCCTCATTCACGTGTCTGTGAGTGTTAGAGCAACATGGTTGAGGACACAAGCAGAAAACACCGACATGGTGCTCCTGAAAAGCGAAGCTCGTTCTCCATAACATCCGTCGCCATAGCATACCCTTTTCGCCACAGTTACGCAACGGCCTCGAGAAAAGGTACCTTCACGGTCACTGTGACTGTGGTGCTCGATGGAGACGCGGCACAACCGAACTGGAACCGGACGTACTATATTGGATTAAAGAGAACCTGTCACGGCGTACACCAACACTTTTTTTGACTATTAATGAATGGAACTGTATCACTAGTGATGAACTGGGTCACACTTAATCAAATACTTCTAAAAGTGGTCGCGTTAATAACATGTTTGTAGATGGTTGCACCACGGGAACGGTACGTTTCCGGACACGGGTTCCAATTCAAAATATTATCGACTAACTCCCTTCTAAAGGTTCTAGAAGTCTGTAAAAGGAGTTTCCGAACGTCCAGTATAACACATTTTAACACTTCAAACGCGTTTTTCTCAGAATGTGATCTTCAGAACGGCATGCATCATAACTCCTAAAATGTTCAATTTCTTTCATTTGGAAATTTAAACACAACTTTGAAATAATATTTCGAAGTGATTAGTGTAGGGGATTTTCGATTAGTTAATTAAAACAATATTTATTAACAAATCATTTTCCTTTTTTTGTGGAAAATGACCGACTTTATTCAAACACCCGCCAATCACATAAAAATCAATATTTCTAAAATCACCTACGTGGTTCACTAGCTGTACTCACGTAAATTACACGTTTTTTTTTTCTTTTTTCTCAGATTCAAATTGGCACCAGCTATAGTGCCTCAAATTCAACATGCTGTAATATCACCATTTTGTAATATTTTCCGACATTTTTTAAAAATATACTTAAATATATGCTCAATAACTGCCGCAAGGTATTATTTTTCTACCACATTTCCTTCTGCCGCAAAGTATTATTTTTCTACCACATTTCCTTCTGCCTGAAAAAAGTCCAGGAAGTGCTCTTTTTCTAGACCGTTACAGTGCTGTTACCCCTTAACTTTACAAAGAAAAATAGAGACTCAGCCGAAGCCTCCAGAAGACTCAGGCCATGCGTTTCATCAGTCTGGGGGACTAAATAAAGGGCCAATGATAGAAACTCCACGAAAGTGGCTTCAAATGACTGTATTACTTGTACACGAATTATAAGATTTTTAGACCCTGACAGGGTCGACAGACACGAATTACTCCCTCTCTTACTCAGAGTAGCGGCGCTGGTCGTTCCCAAATAATATATTACTGATTAAAATTTAGAAACGTCTAAGGAATAACATTTAAAAAGCGACAAGATGCGAAAAGAACATGTCGCGTTAGTTTTCTGTGAGAGTGTTCCCTACATGGCGCGCAATACTCGCTGTAAAAGCAGTCAGAAGCGAATACCCTGATCGCAGCACTTTCCGTTTACAGCTTAATGTGTTAAGGGGCCGTTATCGATAACCTTACCGCAGCGTGTCACTCTAATGCCAAAATGCGTCAACGATAAAGCTGCCACAAGCTTAGAGATGGAGAAATTTATCAAGCCGCGCTTTGTGAACAATTGCTAGATATTACAGGTATTGAAAGAAGAGGGGATGAAATAGACTGCTTCCAAAGTTCCCGGTCAAAATGAAACAAACCGTGCAATTAAATGAGGGTGCTAAAATCCTTATTTATTTAAAGCAGTTTATGATACACAGCTTGCATACACAAATATAAACACACTGGACAGAAAACTAGTCACCCTAAAGGGACATCATGCTAATAAGAGTAACACCATCTCAGACCACGATAATGGCCTGAATTTATCGAAGAAAATAGTCCACAGGTATTTTCGGGTATGCCATATCCAACCGGAGCTACTCACTGATAATTCGATTCCATAAAGCTACAAAACTGCAGGGATGTTGATTGCTACTTTTCGCATTTTTTTCCAAATCGAGACATTTACTGTGCAATTAAGATCGGGTGATTTATGGGGCCAGTCGAGGTGTGATACTGTATCTGAGTGGTTGTCAAACCATTTACGCATGCGTTTACCCCTGCGAACACGATTGTTGTCATCTTGGAAGATGGGAGTACAGCACACTCATTCTGAAGGCGGGGCAACACGTAGGCATCGAGAGTATGTAAGTAAATATACTGGTTCATGTCAAACGCAGCTTTAATGAGTGGAACCAGATCATGGTACGAGAAACCCACTCAAAGCTTACCAGAATCACCACTCGTCCGAATTACCCTTCACACAATGCGGGTTGAGAGCTTCGTTACGTTGTCGGTGCACTCGACACCCTGCGTAGTACGAAAATGACGACTCGTCACACTGCACTACACACCTCCAGTCACTTGCTACACGGCTTCTGTATAGTTTGGCCCACTGAAGAAGTGCCGTTTGATGTGACACACTGTGTACTACGGCCCTTTACGACCTATCCGATTCCGAAATGTCCATTGCACGCAATTATCTTCACAATGTTCGCTCAGAAACTGGTTGAGATGGACCTGCATTCATTGACAGCAGCATTTCCTATTGGGGTGGAAACCGATTGTATGAGGGGTTACCCAAGAAAACCGGAATTGTTTTTAAAATTAAAAAATTATATACTTTCAAATTGTTTACAAAACAATCTTATCCCCTTCACAACACTCTCCATTACAACTAGTACATTCGTCCCACCAGTGCTGCCTTTGTTCCAAACGTATTTTGTAGTCATTTTCAGCAATGGCTGACAGGTCCTCCGTCGTTCGTTTCTTGACTTCTTCACTGTTGTCAAATGGGTGTCCTTTCATGTCCCTTTTCATGCGTGGAAACAAGAAAAAGTCGCACGGAGCCACGTCAGGCGAGTAAGATGTGTGGGGCAGCGAAACCACGCTATTTTTAGCCAGAAACTGACCAACTGAGATGGCTGTGCGTCCACCTATTTAAACTTCCAAGTAAAAGGTTTGATTGACGGTCTGATATGGGGGAACAAACCCGGAATGAGCTACGCCCTTGGCATAAAAAAGCAAATCTGCAATGTTTTGATGTTTGATTTGACGTGACAACATTTTTTGGGACGGGGTTACGATGACGTCTTCCATTGGCTTGACTGGTAATTTGCTTCTGGGTTGTAACCATAGCGCCACGACTCGTCACCAGTAATTACCTTTGACAGAAAATCTGGATCAGTTTCAAGCTGTTGTTTCAAAGCACGACATGTTTCAACTCGACGTTCCTTTTGATCGTCAGTCAGAACCACAGGAACAGGTACAAACTTGGCATCAACCTTTTTCATGCCCAAATCTTCCATCAAAATTCGCTGAACTGAGCTCAAAGATACTCCCAATAATGTCTGAAAAAAATGTTCAGATGTGTGTGAACTCCTAAGGGACCAAACTGCTGACGTCATTGGTCCCGAGACTTACACACTCATGCCCGAGGGAGGACTCGAACCTCCAGCGGGAGGGGCCGCGCAATCACTTCGCAAGGCGCCTCAACCGCGTGGCCATTCCGCGCGGATAGTGTCTGACAGTTGATCAATTACCTGTCGACGGTCTGTGAGCACAAGCTCTCGAACTTTTTTAATATTTTCAATGATTCCAGCAGTTAATTGACATCAAGAAGGAGGTATGTCATCAATCGACATGTCACTGTTTTAATATCGAGCAGACCACTCGTACAATTGAGTTTTTCCAGTAGCGACATCTTGGCAAGCTGTTTTCAACATTAAAACCGTTTCAGCAGCATTTTTGCCGAGTAAAAAAACTAAATTTCACAGGTGCACGTTGTTCACTTAAACTTGCCATCATAAAAAATAAAAAAAGAACAAAACAGCGGAAGCAAAAATAGTCACTGCAGATGAACATAATAAATCAGATCGACAACACTTGCAGCACTGAACTGGCAACGGGTTGCGCTATACACGCCCAGCGGCAGAAATGCGTACTACATAAACTCTCCCCACGGCAACGTTATTCCGCTTCTTTTTGGTTACTCCCTCGAACTGAAAATGTGCGACACTCGTCTCTAGACCTTGTCTGTTACAGTCTTTTTCGCCATGCTGTGGATGCGTGTTCCTTCCATACACCAAGGAATGGAGCCACTTCATTCACGTCACGACCGAACACGATAGTTCCTTTCAGCCTATGTTACTGTTTTGATTCCACACACACACACACACACACACACACACACACACACACCTTCACTACCATCACTTATATCAGTGAATGAGGGTCACATGACCGCATGGTAGGTCTGACAGTGCTACAATATTTACGGCGTTCCAGAGCGCCCACTGGGTGTTTTTCAGGAGGTGACTAGTATTTTCTGCGATGAGCTCATTATCGTCAGTGGAGCCAACCCTGGCATTAAATGCTGCTTATTTCATTTAACTGCATAAATTTGTGCAGAAAGTATAAAGGCGTACAAAGTCGTAGTTTTGGTAACGGTTTGATACCAGCTTGCACCGAGCAGGTAGTTTGTCAGTATCTTCTCCAGGCGCTAGCCTCTGGGGGCGTTATATGGCAAATCGACTGGATGTTCTCATGTAGTGATTACACAGTGGTTTTAAAAGGCATCCTGCACTTCAGTTTGAACCAGCAACGATTTTTTTACTCGCTTGCTTAGTGGCTACGTGTCAAATAGGATACGTGACTTCTCGAGAAGAGCAGAAGCACAGGAGAGAAGCCAGTGGAGCGGTCAGGATAAGTGACAACAGTGTTGCAGAACCTCGACAGATGTAGGTGGAACATCACGTTACCCCAGGCAGATGTCTTGGCACCACTGCTGCTCGTGCTATACATCAATGACCCGGTTGGCAATTTTAACAACATCGTCTCATTTTTTGTAGGTGTTGCCGCACAAATACTCAGTTATTTTTTGATACGAGTAATATTTCAACTTCTGCAGTGGAGATTAATAATTTGCTTTAAATATTCGTAAATATAAAACTGTACACTTCTCAAAACACAAAACGTAGTATCCTACGGCTACAACATCGACGAGCCAGAACTAGAATCAGTCAACGTATACAAAATTCGTGTGTATAACAACTTTTAGGGGTATGAAATGAAATGATGACATAGGCTCAATCGCAAGTAAATCAGGTGGTAAATTTCAGTTAATTGGTACGGGAAAAGCAAAAATGCAATGAATCTACAAAGGATATTTTTTTACTGAGGCTTGTGCGATCCGCCTTACAACATTGATCAAGTACGTGGGACACATACCAAATACGACTAACAGGGCTTACTGAACTTATACAAAGATGGATAGTACAAGTGGTTACATGTTTCTTTCATTCACGGGAAAGCGTCACGTAAATGTCGAAAAATCTGAACTGGCAGACATTTGAAGGTAGACGCCAGTTCTCACGAAAAAGCCTACTCACAAATTTTCAAAAACTAGTTGTAATTGACGAATCAAGGAAAATGTTTTACCCTGTCCATATCGCTTCCGCAGGGACTGCGAACATAAAATTAAACTAATTACAGCGCAACAGAGACATTTCAGCAATAATTATTTCCGAATGCAACGGGAGGAAGCCTTACACGTGGTTCTATGGGAAGCCCTTCACAGTGGCTTGCAGTGTGTAGGTGTTGATATATAACGGTTGGACGTCTCAAGAGCCTTATCTTTGGCTGTGTATAAGGTACGGCCATTACATGAGGTGCTGTGCTCAAGGAGCAAGGCTTAGGATGATTACGAGAATTTGGGAGTAACATTCTGTCGAGGCAGAGGACATTGGAGTACAAGCTCGAATGGGGGACGGTGGGACAGGAAATCTGCCGTGGCCTTTTCAAGTGAACAGTCCCAGCAACTGCCTTAAACAAAACATATTTCTTGAAGGCCAGATGGCAATTTAACCCACTTGTAAAACAATTACGTAGAATATTCTTATTTGAAATATTTTTCACCTATTATATAATGTTGTAGAAGGAAAAAATGTTTTTTCTGTAAATTCGAAAGTATGTTTTTCGTATCTGAAATGCATTGGGTAAAGCTATTTCCATAACCGTTGCCTTTTTTGTAGGTAATTATGCAAATAAAAGACGTCATACTTCTCATTTCATGATTGATTTTGTGAAAGTGTTTTCTGTTGTTCGTTTGATGTTTCGTATTTCGGCATTGTTGAGCGCGTTCAAATTCTGTTACTATTATTTCCTGCAAAAGTTTCTAAATTATTTAAGACAGTGAAA
This sequence comes from Schistocerca serialis cubense, assembly GCF_023864345.2. Taxonomy (NCBI): domain Eukaryota; kingdom Metazoa; phylum Arthropoda; class Insecta; order Orthoptera; family Acrididae; genus Schistocerca; species Schistocerca serialis. The sequence goes on from NC_064643.1 coordinate 147,094,947, forward strand.
TCCCGTAAGCCGCTATTTGTGACAAGGTGGGTTTTACCTGCACAGGGCGGTGGCCGTGCGGTTCTAGGCGCTGCAGTCCGGAACCGCGGGACTGCTACGGTCGCAGGTTCGAATCCTGCCTCGGGCATGGATGTGTGTGATATCCTTAGGTTAGTTAGGTTTAAGTAGTTCTAAATTCTAGGGGAGTGATGACCTAAGATGTGCTCAGAACCATTTGAACCATTTACTTGCACAGGTGAATGTTACTGTGAGGTAACGCAATTTCGATTGCAACAGAGAGAGCTCAACATTTAAACATTCCGCAGTGATAATTTTAATCTTTTTTAAAAATTATTACATTTGATTTTATTTAGCACTTTACAATCAGAGCTAACATTTTTCTTTGTTATTTCATAAGGTCTTTGTTGGTTTCGTAGTTGAACTATGTCGTCAGCATACATTTGTTCAGATAAGTTACGTAATAAGACCTGTTCTTGAAATAGTCTGGTTAATGAACAGAATTTGTTCAATTGAACTGGTCACCAAATTTAGAAACAACTCTCCTGTTTCGCTGCGTGTTATACGAAAATTCGTGGTACTTTTCGTTGTCTTTGTGGCATGTGATTTGCACTACTTTATAACGGGGATTCAAACTTAACGAAGGGGAACGGTGGAGTCAGTTTGTTTGCATCGCCATCCTCCACAACAAGCATGGAAATACTTGTATTGTAAGCAAAAACCGCCTTTTCCTGCTGCACTGTGATTTATTTCTCCCAGACGCGTTTCGTTTTCCTTTTCTTTTTACTCTAAGGCATCTTCATTGTCATCTAAAACAATACAGTTTTGTCTTGGTCTGTGTTATTTTTAAATTATCAAAGAGTTCACGTCGCGTTTTTATGTAAATAAATAATTACTTAGTTTGTAGGCATCTGCATTTCCTCCCGTCTGGTCATTTCCGACACATGTTTTATATTCTGAACTTTGTCTTTCACGCTATTCTGAAATTTCTCTTTCACGCTGTTCACCATGTTTATCCTTTTTTGTGGTGCACTATTACTCTTTCGCCACTAGATACAGATATCGGTTCGAAAACTATGCTTTTAAAGGGGTAAATATTGTGAGTTCACTATGTGTTTCCTCATGTTTCGTTTGTTTACATGTATGTATGTTGCGGACCTAACGAAGCATATGTTGAAAAGTAACGTCTATTCATGCTGTTTGTATCTGTGTGTGTGTGTGTTGTTCATCCGAACTTAAGCTGAACAAGTCACATATTCAGAAGAGTGTTCAGTTGTACAACTACCCACAGCGTAACTGTTGCTCTGAATATTCAACGTGTATGTCGATGGAAACGTCGCACGTTACGAAAAACACTTGCCAATTAACTCTGTCGTAGCCAGCTGCCATTACGCTAGCTGCGTCGTTTTCTCGCGGGTCAGGTAAGTAGTAGTTTTCACTTGCATTGCCTCGGAGTTAACATATTCGTGCGACCTCGCATCTGTGCCTCATCATTCAGTACAGCGCCTCTTATGCATGGCGCGACACACGACCAATGGCCTCAACATGCATAATATTCTCACGGGGGAGACGCTACGTCTCCGCTGACACGTTTACGTAGCGCTAGCTGTCACGTTTCACAAAGACAAAGTGCGGAATTATGCAGAATGCGGAACAAATTGAAGAGATGTGGTGATCAGTCGAGGTAGGATGTCACATGCAGGAGGCTATGAATTTCGATAACGTTTCGTCTGTCTTATATGAGTGTTAACTCTCAAGAATAATTGGGCAGGTGTCAGTAGTAACATCCATCCTTGAAAATCACCCAAAGTACCTTTTTACGTACTTCACGAAATAATACGCCTTTTATTTTGTTTAGTGTGATTCACTGATTGACTTACTCCTATTCTTCTATGACTTGTATATGAAAATTAGCTTTCTCCACGAAAACGTTAAAAAAGGAACCCATAAAACCAATAGGCCGTTTTGCGTCCAGAATATCTCCCTGAACACAGCGGTTGAATCTAGTAATTAAAATTTTTTAAAAAATGAGGATACTGTGAAAAGAAATATTCCTCAGTTGCTCATAATGATTAGAATGAGTGTGTATACTAATAAGAAGAAAGAATTTGGCAACTTTCACACGACAGATTAACTACGAGAACAGGATAAGAGCTATACTATCTGATCAAAAGTATACGGACACCCCTTTGTAATGTGGAATTGACCACTAGATGTCACAAGTATAAAAGGCGGCGGAAGTGTTGTGTTGTCAGCAGAGAAGCAGTAATAGCACAACGAGTGGGGAAACACAGCTCAATGATTTCAAAAGTGGACTATTCACTGGATGTCACCTCAGTAACCCTTCTAAATCTGCTCAAGTCGACTGATGGTCATGAATTTGTGAAGTACGAACGCGAAGGAACAGTCACAGCTAAACCAAGATCAGGAAGGCCTCATGTACTGACGGACAGACACCGTCGATCATTGCGAAGGGTTGTTGTAAAAACTCGCATGAGTCACCGCAAAGAATCACCTGTGAGTTCCAACTTGCTACCAGCAGGTCGATGACTGTGCGCAGGCAATTAAAAAGAATGGGATATAATGGTCGAGCAGCTCTTTATAACCTGCACATTTCTGTAGTCGATGCGAAGCGACACTTCAGGTGGTGTAAAGAGGCCACTGCACAGTCAGTGACTGCAGACGAGTATTTGGACTGATATATCACACTATACCTGTGGCAATCCGATCGAAGGGTTTGGGTTTGCCGAACATCTGGAGAAAGACAGTTGCCATTCTGTGTAGTGCCAACAGTGAAGTGCAGCGAAAGTAATGTTAAGGTACTGCGGGGGTGGGGGGGGATGGCGGGGGGGGGGGGGGTGTTCATGGTTGGGGTGAGGTCCGCTTCTTGCGCATAAGAAAGCTCTGAATGAGGAAGGATATTATCACATTTTATGGCATTCTGTACTGCGTACTGCACAGGAACAGGGCATGATAATCGTTGTATATTCATGACAATGCACCCTGTCATAAAGCATCATCTGTGAGGCAATAATTTTTTGGACAATAGCAGCCCTGAAGTGGTCTGGCTTGTCCCGAGTCCCGACCAGAACCGAATGGGACAGTGTTGGGATGAGATACAACATCGCCTCCATTCCAGATCGCAGTGTCCAATAGCACTACGTTCTCTGGGTTTGGCTCTTGTGGAAGAGTCGACTGCTGTTCCCCCCCAGACATTCAGATACATCACTGAAAGTGTCCCCAGCAGAGTTCAGGCGAAGAGCGTGCGCTACGCATCCCATATTACTGTCCACTAACAAGTTACCAGATACTTCTGATCGTATAGTGTACATATAGGTTTCTTGACGGTGCTATTGTGGATGAGCCGTCTGTTTGCATCTGTAAATCTGGTTATGTTTGGCATAGCCATGATCTTAAGTGTCAGTTCTCCCTCGCATATAAGAAGTCGGACACATGGAGACAAACACAGGTACTGTGCGATACATAGACAAATGTAACTGGTGAACTGGCTGATATCGCCACTCTCGGAAAAAAAAATCAGAAATTGTGTAGGCTAGCTTTTTACTCCTGCGCAGTGGTGTGGAAATGTGTCGAATGCATCCGGATGTTAAGGACCTCAGCATCATATTGTGCGCCATAATCTACTGTCTCCTTGAGCTCATGGATAATCAAAACGTGCTGACTATGACAAGAACGCTGATTCGTGGAATCCGCGGCAGCTATGTAGTCACATAATTATGTCTACCTGTCCGACGATACTTTCAGAAAACGGGAATAACCTGCGCCTTTTCCCAATAGCTTGGAACGTATTATTACTTCACAGGTTTAGGATGAATAGCTAGTAGAAAGAGAGAAAGTTCTTTCGCATATATGCAGGGTGATTTTGCTAAATGTGTACAAACTGCAAAGAAACCTAAGAAGAGGAGAAAGAAAGGTCATACGGGCATACAGCCGAAAATGAATCCCAAGGAAGGTACACCCAATTGAACGTTGGCATAAAACATGTTTGGTGGTGACCCCCGTTATCAGCAGCAGGCAGGCGGCCGGCCAGCATGGCGTAAGCCAGAGAACTGTGTAGGGCATTCTCCACGATAATTGCCACTATCCACGTCACTTACAACCTATCTCTCTCTCTCTCTCTCTCTCTGCCCCAGTACTCATCTCACACACGCAAACCCACATAAACCACACACCACTAACACCAAATACACTCAAACTCGCGCGCCTCACCCAGCAGAACACGCTACGAAACAAATGAACGCCACACAGCCACAACAACACGTAATGGCAGCGAAAACTCCGCCTATGTTTTGAGTAATCGAAAAACCGCATTGCCACGCGAACACAGGCAAAGAAGTAAGCCTATTTACTTTGCCAACAATACAGGAAAACGTACCACAACTTCAAAACTGTAAGTTACAGAAAGAAAACCTCATACAGTCTTATTTCCGTTGGTAACTGCATAACAAACAAAATAAATTACGTTTTGCTGTTTGCAAATGACAAGTTGTATATTGTGTAGCAAAAAATGGTTCAAATGGTTCTGAGCACTATGGGACTCAACTGCTGAGGTCATTAGTCCCCTAGAACTTAGAACTAGTTAAACCTAATTAACCTAAGGACATCACAAACATCCATGCCCGAGGCAGGATTCGAACCTGCGACCGTAGCGGTCTTGCGGTTCCAGACTGCAGCGCCTTTAACCGCACGGCCACTTCGGCCGGCTATTGTGTAGCAGAACAGCTACCAAAACAAGAGGACAATAACATCATGTAAGGTATGTTACTTATGATTACACCCACTTTTCGCCAATTAAGTTATAAATGCAACTTTTGCGTAATGTTGTAAACGACGGAAATGTTAATATGTTAACAACAAATTTACAGTTAAAAATAAAAACAGAACCCACTGACGATAGCACAAAAGTGCTGAAACATGTATGGGTGAAACAAAAAGAAAAAAAGGTGTCTTGCATAAGGCGGAACTTCTCATCCCACGTTCACGCATTGTTACGCAAGGAATTGCCTCCGCGGCGACAATATTGTTGCTGGTTCGTCGCACGGGTCACACGGCCATGGGATTTCTGTCACCCATCCTATTCACAGGCGAGGCTAACATTACAAGGGGCGGTGTCTCCATCCTTCACAACTTTCACCTGTGAGCTACAGAGAATCCGCGTGATGTGGTAGCCTACCGTCAGCTCCTTATGCTCTTAGCGATCGTTTCCTGCAGGTTTGTCAAATGGTTCTAAGCACTATGGGACCTAACATCTGTATCAGTCCCCTAGACTTAGAACTTCTTAAACCTAACTAACCTAAGGACATCACACACATCCATGCCCGAGGCAGGATTCGAACCTGCGACCGTAGCAGGAGCGCGGTTCCGGACTGAAGGGCCTAGAACCGCTCGGCCACAGCGGCCGCCTGCAGGTTTGTCAACATTTAGCAAAATCACACTGTACACGAAATCGTGCTGGTCCATATGCCTCTCCTGTACTCAGTAAAAAAAATGGTTCAAATGGCTCTGAGCACTATGGGACTTAACTTCTGAGGTCATCAGTCCCCTGGAACTTAGAACTACTTAAACCTAACTAACCTAAGGACATCACACACATCCATGCCCGAGGCAGGATTTGAACCTGCGACTGAAGCGCCTAGAACCGCTCGGCCACTCCGGCCGGCCCTGTACTCAGTAATTTTAGTATATTTTACATTCCGCGATCGCTCATATAAATATCTTTCATTTCGCCGTGCGTTCGATGACTGAAAGAAGAAACGCGTTCTACATTCTTCCGCAGTGAGTTTTCGAAGATAGGAGCACATACCTTTCCATTAGTGGTATCGAAAGGCGTCATAAACACATGATGTACTAGCTGTCTACAGTAAGCAAGGCATGCCCTCACCAGTCTCATCTCAGAATATGGTTTTCTGATATTAAAAAAAGTTTTTATCTCGTTTCAGGCGATCTGACAAATATAATTTTTACATGAGACAACACTTAAGATTTTGTTAGTAATTTTTGTTCCCCTGTTGGTAGTTTTTTCAAATAAAATTATTCACGTCAGAAACAGTTTCATTATGTTGCAGAAAGAAAACAGGTAAGTTTATTTACAGAGTGCAAATTACATGGAGTCCAATTTTCATCTTCTGAAGATGAAGAGGGTGATACTAATGTTTGAAACATCGAATCGCGAAGAACTCCTTGACCAATAAACACGAAGCATGATGCTTTGAAGAATATACAAGCTTACGTGGGTGTCTATGTACCATCTATGACAGCTTGTGTTTTCTAGTGAATGCACTGTGCCTCCGCTTACCTTAGTTTAAAAATATATCCTTGTCGTTCCCGTGGCTACACGCATTTATATCGCGTCAATTATGATTGTCCGCAACTTGCTTCAAGTTAGCGTGTAAAATTATTGACCAATGAAGATCACAGACACAATGCCGAGCATACAACATTCGACTTTCTCGAATTAAACTGTTGTAATTGATTAACATAAGTAAATCTGGTTGCCTACTAGTTTATATGAGGCTACCGACGAAGTATGAGACTCTGGTAAACCACATCAGCACGCGAATGTGGAAGATAACACCTTAAAATCGAGGCTACTGATCTCAGTTTTCGATGGGGCCTTTGTTACCACGTAGATCACTTACGAGAAAGGAAGGGGTCAAAAGAAGTTTACACCGTATCGATGTTAACGGGAGGATAAATTTCACGACCGGCGGTCGACGAGACACGAAACTGTGGACCTTGCATGTACGACGTTCAATTTACATGCGCTTCAGCTAACCGCTAGCGATCATTATGCAAGCGTTTGACTTCCTGCGGTTATCGAAAGTCAAGCTACGAACGCTGCCGCATACACCGAAGCGTCGAGCGAGGGGCAACAATGTAACTCAAATGGTGAAGATGTGAAGACGTGCACACTATCACAGTCTGGCAACAGTCAAGGAAAGCAACTCAAAGCGTAACGAGGAGGAAGCAGAAATGGTGCCAGACATGTTAGTTCCAATTTCAAGGATATTCATAATGTGTGTGAATTCTACTGTACTACGAGTATTTCCTATGCATTGTAGCTCGGACTGTTGATATTTATAGAAATATCGGGAGCCCGAGATATCGATATTTAGAAAGACGTATAAATCTGCTATCAATACATCGAGAAAAGGTATCTATGTATCGACGATGTCCACGTACCTGCCTATAAAAATATCGGTTGCACGTTGTTAGTACACTGACGGTTTCAGAGCTGTATATAAGTTTTGATTGATAATTAGATATTCTGTACATCAACAAGCTAGCAGCCTGCCTATTCCCATTGAGCAAAAATTGAAATGAAAACGACACACTTTCACGCTTGGCGACAACTTTGTTAACAATGGTAACTGTATGTAACTGGCACAATAAAAGGTGTCCGATGGGTCCATAGTTCGGTTTTCGGTAGAGGTGGGGGTCAACATGGAAGGCCTAATGTAGTGTTGGCAGAAAAGCCAACACTGTTTTTCTAGAGGAGGCCGAAATGCACGCGTTTAATTACACGCTGACAGGCGTGAGGTCTGGAACAGGACAATATCTTGAGAATTGCAAATAAAGTACGTAGTTGATATAATACTTAACTTTAATCCACAATTGTAGAACATCACTCGTTACGGTACATGCTTTATAATATTAATTATCAAATGCTATGGCGCCTTGCTAGGTCGTAGCAAATGTAGCTGAAGGCTGTGCTAACTATCGTCTCGGCAAATGGGAGCGTATTTGTCAGTGAACCATTGCTATGAACGTCGGCTGTACAACTGGGGCGAGTGCCAGTACGTCTCTCTAGACCTGCCGTGTGGTGGCGCTCGGTCTGCTATCACTGACAGTGGCGACACGCGGGTCCGACGTATACTAATGGACCGCGGTCGATTTAAAGGCTACCACCTAGCAAGTGTGGTGTCTGGCGGTGACACCACACCTAACATCTCTTCTGCTCTGCACGACCGGCTTTTTGTGCTATTAGCATAGGAATGTGTTCCTGGTTGTATGTGACCAAATGGGTAATGCTGAGCGGGGAAAGGGGGAAGAGGAGATGGATATCGCCCTCCTGCTTGGTACAAATTTTGAGGTTGATTGTAAACTAACTTTCTTATGAGCTGGAGAACATAAAATTGACACATAGCTTAGAACTCTACGTCAATGCGAAATTATCTTGATTTTTTTGTCTAGTGTGTGTCAAAGGGAACTTTGTTGATCATAGTCATTTCCTGATGAGCTGTAGACTTGAAACTGAAAAAAGATCAGAACTGGATGACAATGCCATAGTAACTTGCTTTCTTGTTTGGTGTGTGGCGGAAGGTACTTGGTGTACCACTGGCATTTCATCCTTTTCCTGTTTCAGTTGCAAATGTTTCATAGAAAGAACGATTCCTGGAAAGCCTCCACATGAGCTCGACTCGCTCTAGCTTTCTTACTCAAATTTATCCTTGTTATAAGGATGTTATTTGAGGTCTGCGACTATATTATAAGATTATGAAATACACTGGCAGAAAAAAATAGCAACACCAAGATGGAGTCGTAGGAAATACACGAAAGTTGATAGGCGTGTTTCAACATCCGAAAGATGATGTCCATTCATATTTCGCGCCAGTCGCATAAGAGTGGGGGTGGGGCTAGTACATGCAAATCAGGTTTGCTTTAAATGCACGCTGTGACGGTAATGGACGTTAGTTACCTTTGAGATTGGACGTTGTGAGTTGAGGTTAGTCACGAATGCCCTTAGGGCTAATAGATATCATTATCAGCATCTCACTGAGATTGAACGTGGTCGTGTAATACGGCTACGAGAAGCTGGGTGTTCCTTCTGCAATACTACAAAAAAGCTTGGCAGGAATGTAGCCACTGTACATGATTGTTGGCAGTGGTGATAACGAGAAAGTACGGTCGAAAAAGGGCACTATCGTATTCGACGTATAGCTCTTGCGGATCGTACTGCATCTGCAGCAGCAATCCGAGCAGCAGATGGCACGAAAGTCACACAACGAACTGTTACGAAGGACATCTCCGAGCGAGACGCGCTGTAGCGTGCGTTCCACTGACCCTGCCATTCCGAAAACAGTAGTATACAATGAAGATGAAGCATTTGTATCTAGAAGTATTTGAGAAGGGGAAAAAACTGGTGTGTTTTTTTTTTTCGATTTATGAGCAGCATACGACACGATAAACCACAAAATCCTCCTAGGGAAAATTTTCAAAATGACGGGAAACTACCATCTTACTGAAGTGGTGAGATCACTGATCTCCAACAGAAGATACTATGTGGAATTTCAAAGAAGTCTCTAGAGGAACCAGAAGAATGCTTTGTCTCCTCTACTTTCCAATCCGTATACAAATGACCAACCAGTTGGACCAACGACAAGAAGTTTTACCTATGCTGATGATGTAGCCATTGCCTGCCAATCCAGATCACTTAAATAGATTGAGAGAAACGTAACAGATGCCTTGGAAGTTCTAACTGAATATTACAACGGTAATCAGCTTCGAGTGAATCCAGCAAAGACGCAGACTTGTTTATTTCATGTGAATAATAAGGAAGCAAACAGGGAATTACAATTGGAATGGAACTAAGTTAAACACTGTTTATGGCGGCCGAAGTGGCCGTGCGGTTAAAGGCGCTGCAGTCTGGAACCGCAAGACCGCTACGGTCGCAGGTTCGAATCCTGCCTCGGGCATGGTTGTTTGTGATGTCCTTAGGTTAGTTAGGTTTAACTAGTTCTAAGTTCTAGGGGTCTAATGACCTCAGCAGTTGAGTCCCATAGTGTTCAGAGCCATTTGAAACACTGTTTATCTTGGAGTCACGTTAGATCGAAAATTGTCTTACAAGAAACATGTAGAGAAAACTAGAGCGAAAGTCAACACACGGAACGGTATAATCCACCAACTCACACTGGGGAGCAAATCCTGAAATTCCAAATTAGCACAGCACGGGTTCCGGCGCTGGCAATTTTATGATCACAGCGACCACAGACGGAAACTATTCGTCATCCAAAGGATGCTGCTCTGGTGGTGACTTCAGTATTCGGATGAAAAAGGTAACACAGAATAGGTGAACGCGTATTTCGGCATGCGGCTACCGGCAATGTGCGCACGGGTGGCGTGGAGACAGCGCACAGTAGGAACGACAGCCTTTGCGCTTGCGCTGAATGCCTTGCTTCATCCTCTAACAGGTGGCGTCGCTGTCCTTCCCGCTACCGATTGGAAAATCTTCGCTACTGGCCACCGCATTTGGCGCTTTCGTGCCTGCACGTTTCCCACTTAGACTGGCATAAATAAGCGGCTTTATTCATACGAAAGCAGTATTTTTGTCCCATCTGAAGATGTCAGTCAGATGCACCGATGTTATATTGTGGGGATATCACGACGACATCCCGCGTTTCGCCAGAGAACCGTTTCCAGAACTAGCCCGTCGGATAAGCCTCAAGTGGTTGTGATTTTGGATGGAGTTTGGTGTCTTTGGCTGTTCCGGGCGCAGACGACGGAGACCTGGAGGGCAGAGGTGGGCCCTCCAGCATTCCTGTCGGGCAGTTAACGCCCGAATTTGGCCGAGGAATGCGCCGCGCCAGTCGGCGGCACAATGCGGCCGCCACCCACCCGACCCCACCCTTCCACTTCCACCTGCAGCCCGGCTCGGCTCGGCGCCGCTGACAGCGTTACGACTGTCCGCAGAAAGCACGCTAATCTTCCCGTCACCTCAGCACGCTTTACGACCCGCTCGGCGGGTTGTGTATCACTCAAACAAAACCGCCCGATTGTATCTAGAGACTGCGGCCGCGCCTCAAACTTGCCGTCATCCCTCCAGCAGCATCATTACTTGTATTTATGTAACTAGCCAAATGTTGGCACTTGCCCTGCTGGGGCAGCTTAACGCGCAGCATGATAGCTTTAGGGATTGGGAAGGGTGTCAGATCCGAATCGAATCCGGGTGGCGTATTAACTACGTTAGCGCTGGTCAACCTGAGGGTGGACTTATGTCGTTTTCCACGCCAGTAAGGCGAACGCCATATTGGTTTCCAATCTCCGCCTCAGAAAATACACTGGCGGAAAAAACAGCAACATAACTAATGTAGAATAATGAAGCTTCGGGAACATATTTGTCTTGGTAATATATTTCAGTAGTTAACATTGCACGCCCCCCCCCCTCCCCCTCCCCGCCCATGAACCATGGACCTTGCCGTTGGTGGGGAGGCTTGCGTGCCTCAGCGATACAGATGGCCGTACCGTAGGTGCAACCACAATGGAGGGGTATCCGTTGAGTGGCCAGACAAACATGTGGTTCCTGAAGAGGGGCAGCAGCCTTTTCTGTAGTTGTAGGGGCAACAGTCTGGATGATTGACTGATCTGGCCCTGTAACACTAACCAAAAAAGCCTTGCTGTGCTGGTACTGCGAGCGGCTGAAAGCAAGGGGAAACTACAGCCGTAATTTTTCCCAAGGGCATGTAGCTTTACTGTATGATTAAATGATGATGGCATCCTCTCGGGTAAAATATTCCGGAGGTAAAATAGTCCCCCATTCGGATCTCCGTGCGGTGAATACTCAGGAGGACGTCGTTATCAGAAGAAAGAAAACAGGCGTTCGACGGATCGCAGCGTGGGATGTCAGATCACTTAATCGAGCAGATAGGTTAGAAAATTTAAAAAGGGAAATGGATATGTTAAAGTTAGATATAGTGGGAATTAGTGAAGTTTGGTGGCAGGAGGGACAAGACTTTTGGTCAGGTGAATACAGGGTTATAAATACAAAATCAAACAGGGGTAATGCAGAAGTAGGTTTAATAATGAATAAAAAAGTAGGAGTGCGGGTTAGCTACTACAAACAGCATAGTGAACGCATTATTGTGGCCAATATGGACACGAAGCCCACGCCTACTACAGTAGTACAACTTTATATGCCAACTAGCTCTGCAGATGATGCAGAAATTGATGAAATGTATGATGAGATAAAAGAAATTATTCAGGTAGTGAAGGGAGACGAAGACTTAATAGTCATGGGTGACTGGAATTCGATAGTAGGAAAAGGGAGAGAAGGAAACGTAGTAGGTGAATGTGGATTGGGGGTAAGAAATGAAAGAGGAATCCGCCTGGAATAATTTTACATAGAGCATAACTTATCATAGCTAACACTTGGTTCAAGAATCATAAAAGAAGGTTGTATGAATGGAAGAAGTCTGGAGATACTAGAAGGTATCAGATAGATTATATAATGGTAAGACAGAGATTTAGGAACCAGGTTTTAAATTGTAGGACATTTCCAGGGGCAGATCACGACTCTGACCACAATCTATTGGTTATGAACTGTAGATTAAAACTGAAGACACTGCAAAAAGGTGGGAATTTAAGGAGATGGGACCTGGACAAACTGACTAAACCAGAGGTTGTACAGAGTTTCAGGGAGAGCATAAGGGAACTATTGACAGGAATGGGGGAAGGAAATACAGTAGAAGAAGAATGGGTAGCTTTGAGGGATGAAGTAGTGAAGGCAGCAGGAACTGATGAAAGGAGACAATACAAAAATGCAGTAAGTGAAGGAGGCAAAAAGGTATACAAACGTCTCAAAAATTAGATCGACAGGAAGTGCAAAATGGCTAAGCAGGATGTAGAGGCGCATATCACTAGGGGTAAGATAGACACTGCCTACAGGAAAATTAAAGAGACCTTTGGAGAACAGAGAACCACTTGTATGAATATAAAGAGCTCATGTGGAAACCCAGTTCTAAGTAAAGAAGGGAAAGCTGAAAGGTGGAAGGAGTACATAGAGGGCCTATACAAGGGCGATGTACTTGAGGACAATATTATGGAAATGGAAGAGGATGTAGATGAAGATGAAATGGGAGATACGATACTGCGTGAAGAGTTTGACAGAGCACTGTAAGACCTGAGTCGAAACAAGGCTCCGGGAGTAGACAACATTCCATTACAACTACTGACAGCCTTGGGAGAGCCAGTCATGACAAAACTCTACCATATTTTGAGCAAGATGTATGAGGCAGGCGTAATACCCTCAGACTTCAAGAAGCATATAATAATTCCAATCCCAAAGAAAGCAGCTGTTGGCGGATATGAAAATCACCGAACTATCAGTTAAAAAATCACGGCTGCAAAATAATAACGCGAATTCTTTACAGACGAATGGAAAAACTGGTAGAAGCCGACCTCGGGGATGATCAATTTGGATTCCGTACAAATATTGGAACACGTGAGGCAATACTGACCCCACGACTTATCTTAGAAGATAGATTAAGGAAAGCCAAACCTACATTTCTAGCATTTGTAGACTTAGAGAAAGCTTTTGACAATGTTGACTGGAATATTCTCTTTCAAATTCTAAAGGTGGCAGAGGTAAAATACAGAGAGCGAAAGGCTATTTACAATTTGTACAGAAACCAGATGGTAATTATAAGAGTCGAGGGGCATGAAAGGGAAGCAGTGGTTGGGAAGGGAGGGAGACAGGGTTGTAGTCTCTCCCCGATGTTATTCAATCTGTATACTGAGCAAGCAGTAAAGGAAACAAAGAAAAATTCTGAGTAGGTATTGAAATACATGGAGAAGAAATAAAAACTGAGGTATGCCGATGACATTGTAATTCTGTCAGAAACAGCAAAGGACTTGGAAGAGCAGTTGAACGTAAGGGACAGTGTCTTGAAAGGAGGATATAAGATGAACATCAACAAAATCAAAACGAGGATAATGGAATGTAGTCGAATTAATTCGGGTGAAACTGAGGGAATTAGATTAGGAAATGAGACACTTAAAGTAGTAAAGGAGTTTAGCTATTTAGGGAGTAAAATAACTGATGATGGTCGAAGTAGAAGAGGATATAAAATGTAGACTGGCAATGACAAGGAAAGCGTTTCTGAAGTATAGAAATTTGTTAACATCGAGTTTAGATTTAAGTGTCAGGTAGTCGTTTCTGAAAGTATTTGTATGGAGTGTAGCCATGTATGGAAGTGAAACATGGAAGATAAATAGTTTAGACAAGAAAAGAATAGAAGCTTTCGAAATGTGGTGCTACAAAAGAATGCTGAAGATTAGATGGGTAGTCCGCAGCTCGTGGTCGTGCGGTAGCGTTCTCGCTTCCCACGCCCGGGTTCGATTCCCGGCGGGGTCAGGGATTTTCTCTGCCTCGTGATGACTGGGTGTTGTGTGATGTCCTTAGGTTAGCTAGGTTTAAGTAGTTCTAAGTTCTAGGGGACTGATGACCATAGATGTTAAGTCCCATAGTGCTCAGAGCCATTTGAACCATTTAGATGGGTAGATCACATAACTAATGGGGAGGTACTGAATAGAATTGGGGAGAAGAGGAGTTTGTGGCACAACTTGACAAGAAGAAGGGATCGGTTGGTAGGACATGTTCTGAGGCATCAAGAGATTACCAGTTTAGTATTGGAGGGCAGCGTGGAGGGTAAAAATCGTAGAGGGAGACCAAGAGATGAATACATTAAGCAGATTCAGAAGGATGTAGGTTGCAGTAGGTACAGGGAGGTGAAGAAGCTTGCACAGGATAGAGTAGCATGGAGAGCTGCATCAAACCAATCTGAGAACTGGAGACCACAACAACAGCCGCGCGGGATTAGCCGAGCGGTCTATGGCGCTGCAGTCATGGACTGTGCGGCTGGTCCCGCCGGAGGTTCCAGTCATCACTGGGGCATGGCTGTGTGTGTTTGTCCTTAGGATAATTTACGTTAATTAGTGTGTAAGCTTAGGGACTGATGACCTTGGCAGTTAAGTCCCGTAAGATTTCACACACATTTGAACATTTGAACCACAACAACAACATTGCACGATCACGTTGTACATTTCCAAAAAATCTGTCTTCCATTCGCCTCCTCTAATATAGATTTTCCGTGTTCGTCCAACTACATAGCGCGTCATAGTATTAATCGTCCAACTTCATAAGGTGTCTCAGTACTATCCACAAACACTTATATGACCTCACGTGCTGCAGACACCACAAATCTTGTGATGCGATACTATTCGATTATTTCTCTTTGTTATGGAAACTATCAATTATCCGTATTTAAAGAGAGCTTACATTCATCAGACCAAGCAGAAAACTGTCGGAAGTCTTCGTCGAAAGAAGATACTTCCCCGTCGACAATAGCATCGTCACCGAATAAACAGCATCGTCACCGAATAATGTACTGATGGCACTAATCCTGTCTGAGAAATCATTTATGTATGTCGAAAACATAAGAGGTTTTATTATTCTGTCTTCGGACATGCCTGATGCTAATTTCGCTTCTGTTAAACATTCGTCGTAGTGTGTGTCGTACTGGGTTCTATTAGGCAAAAGCAAACCAGAGGAGATGCATATCTCCGTATTCTGTCATTTTTGCTTCACACGCACTTAAAATACTGAAGCGCAATTTCAAAATATTATGCACCCAGATACATACACAAAAATAGCCAGGACGGAGGAATAGACCATCGTGTCCATCACAGTCATGATGAACACGCGCGAACACGTAGAAACACAATTACTCTTTCTGATGTGCTGTGCATAATTATTAACTTTATACAGTTAAATAACGTAACGGTGCAGAGTTGTACTACAACCGAAGTCGTAGAACAGTAAGAAATCGTCGGAGGAGGAATAGGGAGAGACAGAATCAATCCAAAAGCAAGTCTGTCAAGACAGCACAGAAAGCAAATGTAGTGATCTAGAAGACACACTAGCGAAGTAGTGACGCATACTAAGAGAATTGTATTGCGTGGTTGGAATTACTGGGATAAATTTCCGAAGACAGAAGAGCTGTCGTAGGGCAGCGTCTACAGAATACGCTATTCGAGTTACAGGACCAGCGCACTATACTGTTAAAGCAAATACGACGTATAAATAATTCATGCAAGTGGGTGGCAACGATCACTAAACACTTGTTCGCAATCCAGACGTTCCAGCCATCACAGTCATGGGCTACTAACTGCTCGAATGACAGTCGCATGTTGATGGGCGCCTGGAGGAACCATTGTTGCAGCTACTGCAGGGTTGCTGTGGCGTATACTATGCAGGGAAGGTTTCCACAGCCACGCACCTGGGTACCGCTGAACGCTCGAGACGACCTCCACCAAGTCTACTCGACTGCAGGTCAGTGAAGGACCCTCCTCTTTATGCGTGGAGCCTGATTTACCTTGCAAAGTGACTGCAGACGTGCGCCGATTTGGCGAGAAGTCGGAAGCCGTTGCCACTCATCGAACGACTATGGAGCAGACGACTTCGGACGAAGGACATTCTGCACCTTGTTGTAATAAATGAATGAACAGCGGTTAATGCTGATGGCAAATAGCACACTCCCACACGGTTCTCACAAAGGCAGCAAAGAAGAATCATTGTAAAGGTAAGTATAACAACTAAAAGACATATAATAATTAACATCTTAAATTTTATCTGGAGTGATAACGCATTTTACGACATTATACAGCGATCCTATATTCACGAGTGTTAGTCATCAAGTTTTGATTATTATCTCGAGAAAACGAAGTTGCATAATAATTTTTTTGTTTCTTCCCAGGTACATATCTGTAGCCCTGGTACACACTGGATTCCCTGTGGCAACCCACTAGAGGATCTAAAACTACATTCACAGCCCACTTATTAAGTGGAGACGGGAAGTACAATTTTGTCTTGGGCCCTGTATCGGTGTTCTGCGTACTGTGGCGGAGGATTCGTGTACCACAGCTGCAGGCATGTAACTGCGAACAAATAAAACAAAAAACAAAACAAAAAATATTACGCAACTTTATTTTTTCCAGGTGATAATTAAAACTTTGCCTACCCTAGTGCATAACAAATCGTTAAGGCATTAAACTTATGACTGAAGAAGCAAAGTATAACGAAAAGTACAATAGGGAACAAAGCACCAGCCTAAGACTGTCACAATGATATTGTGAAATGTAGTAGAATCGAGTTCTCCAAGGACATAGGCTCCTACATTGCATCTACCACTAAATTCAATTTCCAGACATGGAAATCGGATGGATCACGTCTTTTTCACCTTTCATTTGCCAATATGAAGTAGACAATATTCACTGAATCATATCTTCATTCGGAGCGATGGGTACACCTATGAACTTTTAACACTGTTGCACCTGATAATGAGGCTTTAGGCCGTGAAACCGGTTGTGTATCAATAAAACAAGAAGTTTACTAGCTGTCAGTGGAACTCTTCTTAACATCAGATCAGATCTTGTCACACCAGATGCTCTCTTGCAGGTAATTTAACATTTAGATTGCAATATATGCGGACTCGGCTCCCGAGATAGAAACTGTGCTAACTTTAACTTGTGCCACAGAAGTTTGGACAGCTGACAACGAGGCGTGGAACCGCCATAGCCGCCTCCAATGACAACTTGTTTTTGTGTCAGCTTGATGTGGTTAATGCGAATGCGACGTATTACAAGCGGCCCTCTTCTGGAAAGGCAATGGAATGACTTGTCGTATTTATTAGTATACTTTATTAGCCTGAGATTGTTAGAAAGTGTGCTACTTTGCCCACTGTGCAATAAACAGCCGACAACGAGGCGTGGAACCGTTGTAGTCACCTCCAGCGAAACCTTGTTTTCGTATCAGCTTGATGTGCCCAACGCGAATGCGACGTAAAACCTGCGGGCCTCTTCTGTAAGGGCAATGGAATAACTTGAAGAGCAATGGAATAACTTGAAGGGCAATGGAATAACTTGTCGTATTTAGAAGTATCCTTTATTACCCTGAGATTGTTACTTTGCCCACTGTGCATAAACTACGCTTAAAACGGTTTCCCCGATCGGGAGCGACAAAGTTTCATTCTCAAGGGGAACCAATTAGCTCATCCGCCGGCCGGAGTGGCCGAGCGGTTCTAGGCGCTACAGTTTGGAACCGCGCGACCGCTACTGTCGCAGGTTCGAATCCTGCCTCGGGCATAGGTGTAAATGATGTCCTTAGGTTAGTTAGGTTTAAGTAGTTCTAAGTTCAAGGGGACTGATGACCTCAGAAGTTAAGCCCCATAGTGCTCAGAGCCAATTAGCTCATCCACGCAGTCATTTCTTAGACTGTCAACGTGCCTCATTAACCAAAAGGAAGCCAGGAGTAGTTCTTGTTCTGTAAATGTCGTATGAGCCCTATGATGTTTTGGAAAGTGTCCTACTAGTCCCTGGAGACTGCTGATACAGTCAGTGTACAGACACGTTCCTCTCTAATTCAATGTTTTTTGATAGAGATGAGGGCTTCAAGTAAATCTACCAATTCCGCTGCATAAATGCAACATTCATTTGGCAGAAAACGATCTTGGAAGAAATTAAGATGGACGTATGCATAGTTAATTCTTCTCCACATTTGGAGCCATGTGTGCTAAACTGAGTAGAACTGACAGCGCTAAGTGCCTGGGATTCTGTAGACTTTAATGCGACACTTGAGGTTCATTCGCACTGCAGGGCAAGGAATGGTCAACATGGGGCTTGTGATGGTGGTAATGGAGTTCGGACGTTGAGGCCACAAGGCAGCTCTTGACAAACATTGGTGAAAAGTACCGCAGTCGGCCGCCATTTTAAGAAACGAATATTAGCAAGGCTGATCTCGGGGTTATGGAAGGAGATGGAATAAAGATGTTCTGAAAGTCTGCTTATTTTGAACACGTAATAAATTCGAAGAAAAATGGAGACACACACCTTCCTGGAAAAGGAGGACAAAAGCTGTCCTGGACACGAAGGTAGTTTTGAACAGCACAATATTTTACTGTGCATCGTCCTACTGGAGGTGTTGTGTCACTGCTTTCCACCAATCTTTGAACCGACTTATACAGTCAGTTACAGCGGGACCTACAGCTTAACATCGACACCGAACTACGGTGCAATATGGCGTTATTGACAAGTATTTCCAGAGGTAAAAGTAGTGCAGACAGATAAAAATTCTGGGGTGTTTGCTTCCGTAATTACTTTAGGCGCGACGTGGAGACTAATGCATCGATAAGGAAGTTGCACCCAGAACAAAGTGCGGCATGTGAATTTTAAGCTGCCTGTGGTAAATTTCTGTAATATGAGCAAGGCGAGCGTTAAACAAGGTAATATGTCACACAACGAAATTTTCACTCTGCAGCGGAGTGTGCGCTGATATGAAACTTCCTGGCAGATTAAAACTGTGTGCCGGACCGAGACTCGAACTCGGAACCTTCGCCTTTCGCGGACAAGTGCTCTACCAACTGAGCTACCCAAGCACGACTCACAACCCGTCCGCACAGCTTTAATTCCGCCAGCACTTGCCCGCGAAAGGCAAAGGTCCCGAGTTAGAGTCTCGGTCCGGCACACCGTTTTAATCTGCCAGGGAGTTTCCAGGTAGTATGTCTGCCTCCAAGAGCTCTACTAGGTAGACACCTCCAATGCCGGCCGTGGTGGCTGAGCGGTTCTAGGCACTACAGTATGGAAACGCGCGACCGCTACGGTAGCAAGTTCGAATCCTGCCTCGGGCATGGATGTGTGTGATGTCCTTAGGTTGGTTAGGTTTAAGTAGTTCTAAGGTCTAGGGGACTGATGACCTTAGAAGTTAAGTCCCATAGTGCTCAGAGCCATTTTGAACACCTCAAACAGTGTAAGGCCGCCTCGGTAGACGGGATAGCTGCGTGAAACGCAAAATCCGAGAGTAGTTTCGCCAAAAATGAGGTGGTCACTCACTGCGACGCATTTCAGTTGCTCTAAAATTTTGTAATTTTTTTTCCACCCTCTATATTAACTAGGGCAATACTTTGCATGAATAAACATACAACGCTGGCGTAATATTCTACCAAGAACCGAAGGAAGTAATACAATGTTTAATAGAGAAGTCAGTGGCGGTTCGTAACGACACGTTTGCAAATATGTCGCAAACGACTCGATTGCAGTCCCACGTTTTATTCTAATAGCATACACTTCAAACCGAGTCAGTCATCGCTACTAATTGTAACGTGCCCTGTGTATAAATTTTGCACTTCGACGCTCCTGACCTCCTCCTCTTGGTGTCCCCTATAGCACTTGCGCCTTAAACCGGCCCTGGTTATATCTACCGACGTGCTATATTTCAACGCACGCAGGATGTTCTGAGCGCCTGTCGTATGACATGTCTCCAAAGGTGGACTTTGAGAGAACACACAGTGTTTCATTATTACACACTGACCTATAGTGAACAAATTCTTTGGGACAAATAAACTCCGATACACAAATACAGGATACATAGAAGTAATACATTTGCACAGTGATATTTTTTAAAGAGAGTTACGTTCTCCCAAAGGTTCGAATTGAAATTTTTTACTCACTGACGATCTGGCTCTGAGCACTATGGGACTTAACTTCTGTGGTCATCAGTCCCCTAGAACTTAGAACTACTTAAAGCAACTAACCTAAGGACATCACACACGTCCATGCCCGAGGCAGGGTTCGAACCTGCGACCGTAGAAGCAGCGCGATTCCGGGCTGAAGCGCCTAGAACCGCTCGGCCATAGCGGCCGGCTGACGATCTGGGAATCACTTGCGATGAAGCAATGAAAATTTGCGTTGAGGAGGTAGACCCAAGTTGATTGACAGTATTTCTCACCCTAAAAATGGTTATAAATCGATGAAAATGTGATCTCTTGTTCGTAGTTCTTTCTGTTGCTTTAGAATAGGGGAAATTGCCATGATATCACTTCACAGACCGTGTTCGACAGGACTGTGGGCTGTCCATTTACCAGGTAGCCACTATTTCTGCTTTCAACCTAAGTATTTGGTTTGCTGCGTTGTTGTTGTTGTCGTCGTCGCGTTGTTGTCTTGGGCGGCCGGAGTGACCGAGCGGTTCTAGGCGCTACAGTCTGGAGCCGCGCGATCGCTACGGTCGCGGGTTGGAATTCTCCCTCGAGCATGGATGTCCTGAGGTTAGTTAGGTTTAAGTAGTTCTAAGTTCTAGGGGGCTGATGACCTCAGCAGTTAAGTCCCATTGTGCTCAGAGCCATTTAAACCGTTGTTGTTTTGTTGCTGCTGCTGCAGTCGTGGTCTTCATTACGAATATTCGTTTGATGCAGCTTTCCACGTTACTCAACCCTGGTTTACCCTTCATTCCTGCATAACTACTGCAACCTACATCCATCTGAACATGCTTACTATATTCTAGTGTTGGTCATCACCTACAATTTTCATCCCTTACATTTCCCTTCATCACCGTCTCGACGACTCCTTGATGTTCAAAAATGTTCAAATGTGTGTGAAATCTTATGGGACTTAACTGCTAAGGTCATCAGTCCCTAAGCTTACACACTACTTAACCTAAATTATCCTAATGACAAACACACACACCCATGCCCGAGGGAGGACTCGAACCTCCGTCGGGATCAGCCGCACGACTCCATGATGTCTCAAGACGTGTACTGTCCACCAAATCCTTCTACTAGCCGAGTCTAACTCGTCTAATACTTTCAGTGTATCATTTTCTAACCCAATACCCTGAGCATCGCTTGACATAATTCGGCTACACTGCATTACCCTTGTTTTACTCTTACCGCTATTTATCTTATAACGTCTTTTTCACACAACATCAAATCCGTTCCGACAAAGCAAGGAATACCGAGCGATGTGGCGCAGTGGTTAGCACACTGGACTCGCATTCGGGAGGACGACGGTTCAATCCCGTCTCCAGCCGTCCTGATTTAGGTTTTCCGTGATTTCCCTAAATCGTTTCAGGCAAATGCCGGGATGGTTCCTTTGAAAGGGCACGGCCGATTTCCTTCCCCATCCTTCCCTAACCCGAGCTTGCGCTCCGTCTCTAATGACCTCGTTGTCGACGGGACGTTAAACACCACTAACCTAACCTAACAAAGCAAGGAATAAACTATTCGTGGTCACTATGTCACAAGCTAAAGATTATACCAACATGATTTCTACTTTTTTTCATGGCTGGGATAAACCAATATAGTGGTGCCAGAATCGAATTCCTGAATGAAGGAGCACCCGCGATATCCTATACGCGACAATAATAACAACAGAGTGATTTAAAAATAAGCGAACATAAACATTTCGTCACCTATTCTGCCGCGAAAGCTTGTTTTCATTGCGCAGACCCGTTTCCTACTCCCGCACAGAAACGCAAGTCAGCCTGGCATAAAGCACGAGCAATCAACAACTGCATAGCAGCCGTTGTGAAAGCGGACAGGCGGCCTTAACGAGGAGGTGCTTCCCTCCTCAGGAGCCGCGCCTCACCTCTCGGGGTCCTGGAATAATATTTACTGTGTATTCAGGAATTTACTGCGCCCAGTTTCTGTTTTACTTTTTCTGCTTTGCGCGCTCACCTCGGAAGCAGATGAAATACGATAACGCCTCGGAGCGTGCGGACTAAAAGCGATTACTGCTCCACTTCAAACAGGGGGTTCCCTCCAGGTGGCGATGGGGCCAGAAAAAAAGGCGACCTTGTGTTCGATGCTACGTCGAGGACTCCGGATAGTGGGCCCACAAAGTCTCTAATTCTGTACGGGGACCGTCAGTAGGACGCAAGAACAAGAATGATGCGATGAGATGGTTCCCTAGGTTACATATACAGGGGGTGATTCTTATTAACTTTTAAAAACCCCCGAGGCCACGTATATGATGCTGAGACAAGCAGTTTAGCACAACAAGCAACAGGGCTGCAAATGTCGGGAAATGCCCCACAAGTGGATTACATATGTTGAATATGTGACGTCTCCAGATGACGTACCTCGACGCGCTTGCAGTGGAGATGCAAAATGCGGAGGGATTTTCGAGAACACGTGTGAAGGGACGATCGAGCAGTGGAATATTTGAGCCGGCCGGGGTGGCCAAGCGGTTCTAGGCGCTACAGTCTGGAACCGCGCGACCTCTGTCTCGGGCATGGATGTGTGTGACGCCCTTAGGTTAGTTAGGTTTAAGTAGTTCTAAGTTCTAGGGGACTGATGACCTCAGAAGTTAAGTCCCATAGTGCTCAGATCCATTTGAACGATATTTTGTAATATTTGTATTCAAGCAAACGGTGCAAATTTCGAACACAGTTTATGTGATTTGATGTAAACACAGGAGTTACAAAATTATTGTACACAAGTAAAAGCTATAAAAATGGATGTGGGTGTACCGACTTCAACCACACTTGATAGACATACCCCTTACTCTCAGGGGACAATAGCTAGAGGGTAAGAACCACCTATCCTATCATAATTCAGGAGACATGACGTCATAAAGAATGAGGGGCGTGAAAAACTCCTACATCGTGCATGACTAATAAATTTATTACTTCTGCGCTACTAACTTTACTCGCAATAAATTTCGCAGTCAGTATTCACATATGCCGTTTAATGCGTCTACAAAATTATGTCATGGCACTATATATGTTTCAGGAGATATGACGTCATAAACACTGACAGGCGTGAAAAAAATGCAGCATCATGCATGAAGTTTTAATACGTTTATTCTTCACTACGGGCGAATCGGCTTAAGAAAATCCCTGACACCTATTAGCGCTTTTGAGAGCTTTCAACTTCCGCTGCAGGCGGACACAATACGTGTCTGTGGAGCTATGAAGAGGCGTTGCCGGAGACGTTTACAAAATCGCTTTGAGGAATTCAAATTCAAATGTGTGTGAAATCTTATGGGACTTAACTGCTAAGGTCATCAGTCCCTAAGCTTACACACTACTTTACCTAAATAATCCTAAGGATAAACACACACACCCATGCCCAAGGGAGGACACGTGAAGCAGTTGTACTTATACCTTTGTACATTATGTACATTTCTTAGTACAACTTTTTCGTAATTTCAAAGGTGTTTTTACGTATACATGAAAATGAAATTTTTTCGATTTTACATTACAGAAACAGTTCATTTTCTGTTCCGTTTCTAATAGAAAATTGGTAAAACGAAAACACAGGCAATGTTGGGTTTGTCAGCTAGTAAAATAATGAATATTACCTCAATGTAAACACGTAATTTCCTAACGTACTGCAAAAAAAATACTGCGTGCCAGACGCAAGACTCGAACCCTGAGTCCCACGAGCTGATGTCGCGCATGTAGGCCCAGAGCAACACCCACGTGAGTACTTTACTTGGGCTGAGATAATCAGTACCGTCAGACCGGTAGCCTCAACCAACTGCACTTACGCCGGGGTACGTCATCTCGTGACGTCACATGTTCTACATTCGTCATCCACTTTTGGGGGGTATTTTCCGACTTTTCTGCACCATGTGTCTCATAATAAATTACTTCTATTAGCGTCATCCACGTCACTTCGAGGTTTTTTAAACGTTAATATGTATCATCTTGTATTAGTAAATAAGCTTCCTGCTGGAATGTACCGTAAAGTTTTTTAAAGAAACGGAATCCACTTCAAAGGTGGGGAAAAAAAGGAAGCATAATTATTTTCATTTTTCTGCCGAATTAATAATAATAATAATTTCTTCACATTTAATAAAGTCGGACTCAGTGTTTTGTGCCTCCAAAGTACGGAAGTTAAATTCAGGCCAAAATTGTCATTCTTAGTGGACGGCCTAACTGGTGACGAATGACCATCTACGTCGTGTGACTGGGGCTTCCCGTCGGGTAAACCGATCGCCTGGTGCAAGTCATTCGATTTGACGCCACTTCGGTGACTTGCGTGTCGATGGAGATGAGATGATGATGCTTAGGACAACACAAAACCCAGTCTCCGAGCGGAGAAAATCTCAGACCCAGCTGGGAATCGAGCCCGGGCCCTTAGGATTGACATTCTGTCACGCTGACCACTTTTTTTTTTCATTCTGTTCGGTATTGTTCGTTTCGTTTGGTCTGGGCGGACGTCACAAGACATCCGTTCAATTTGATCGTTGATTCCTTCACTCAGTTTTTTATTACAGAGGACAGCTAGCCCTCTGACCGAACACGCTGAGCTACCGTGCCGGCTACCACTCAGCTACCGGGGACGGCCTCCATCTACGTAATTAGTATGTATATAAAAGAAATTACTTTGTGTAAAGTTAGTCGGACTTCGGGAAAAGATGAAGGCTCGACCTTCAAATTGTAACGTATTTACGATAGAGCACTTATGCCACTTGATCACCGTGTCACCAACAAGTCGCCTCTAACTGGAATTAAATTGCCAAAGTCGTTTACTTCATATAAATAAAACAGGTGGGCTGAAAAGTTGCTGCCAAGATAGGAAGATAGAGAACGTTATTTTACATAGATCAGGTAATTTTGCATCCATAGAGCACAGAGTTACACAATGTCAACAATTTATGAAGATGAGTTTCAAAAAATAATTTTACTTTTTCAACGAGTGTGGGTTTTTACTGTTATTTATCAAAGTCCATGTTCACAAAGACTTTCTTCAGGCAGATATCATTTAATTCTTCCTTTTCATAAAAAGATATGTTATAGCGGTCGTTATGTGTTGGGTCGGATTCTTTTTCGATACCCTCGGCTTGTTTGAGCCACTTAACGTTAGGCACGTCCCATCCGACATTTTACAAATGGATACCGCAGCGCGCGATCATCGCCTTGTTACTATTTATTTATTTAGCATTTCATTGCAATATTTTACGTGTGTAGGTTAACTTAAAATGACATTTGTAAATATGGCCTTGCGGAGTTTACAGCGTCGAGCATTCGCCGTCGGGGTGCATGTAAAAAATAACGACCTTCCCATCATAATTCTGCGGGTCGTTTCTCCACCATGTCAAGTTCAAACGACGTGATAAAGATCATCAGACGATTCTACGGTGGGTGCAACACTTCAGGACTACTGTATCTTGTGCAAAGAAGAAACGCTTTCCAACTGTTCTCCGCCTTGCTCTCCCTGGAACTTTTAGCAACCAGCCCGCAGATGTTAAATAACATACTGCTATTGGATGACGCCCATTTTCATCTAGGCGACGGTGTAAATAAAGAGAATTATAGCTACTGAGCGCCTACTTAACCACAGGACAATCCTTGTCACTTGCTTGGAGAACCTCTGCACTCTGAACGCCTGTCTGTCAGGTGAGGCGTGACTTCTTTTGGTCCATACTTTTTGTGGATCGTTATGGCCATGTAATAACGGTTACTAGTGATCGCTATGTCCGTCGGCCGAAGTGGCCGAGCGGTTCTAGGCGTTACAGTCTGGAACCGCGCGACCACTATGGTCGCACGTTCGAATCCTGCCTCGGGCATGGATGTGTGTGATGTCCTTAGGTTAGTTAGGTTTAAGTAGTTCTAAGTTCTAGGGAACTGATGACCTCAGATTTTAAGTCCCATAGTGCTCAGAGCCATTTTGATCGCTATGTCCAAATGCTAAATGAATTTCTCATTTCAATAATGACATATAGTACCAACAGAATGGGACAACAGCCCGTACGGCCCGCCAAGTCACGAATGTGTTGCGGCACTATTTTCCTGGTCGACTGGTTTTCAGATTTGGAGACATTCACTGGGCAGCATGGTACCTGGATTTAACTGGCCCTGACTTTTGAATAATCAAATGGACGCTTCACATCTTACGCCGCATCTGAACTGGAGGAAATGATACGTGCGGCTGTAGAGGAGATCCCACTGAACATGCTGAATCGGGTGATGGAAGCTTTTGTTCGCCACTTGGAGGAATATACGGAACGTAATGGCGACCGTCTGTATGGTGTTATGTTCAAAAGCAAGTAAACGGCGTATATCATATATAATGCCATGTACTTTTCTTTGTTTCCGAAGTGTGTTTCAATAAATTGCTCAATTTGTTTCGATGTCCTGTCCTTTTAATATCCCACTATTCCATTATGCCAGACCCTGTACATGTACAAATCTTTATCTTGACTTATGATTACAAATCTCTCAGCCTCCTAACAAACATTCAGGTTTTTCAGTGTATGTGTGAAACAAAAGGGTTGTAGTACAGTTGAGAATCTTACTGAGTTACAAAAGTTGTGAAAATCTGTTGTGAACTTACGAATTAAAACTGATTTATTGATGGTACATCGTCCTCCATTTCAGTTATTTGCCCCCTGAGAATGTCCTTTTCTTTCGTTAAACAGCTGCATTCTAAAAGCAGGTGGTCAATAACTTGGTTTCCTCTATTACGTGTGCACGCTGCGTCATCAGCTATTCTGAACCGTTTACATTAAGCTTTCAGTTCTCCATGGATTGTTAACATGGATGTAAAGTTGCGTGAGAGTGCTAGCTTAATCGTTAAACGTTTGAGAATGGTAGGTAGATACGGTTTTGCGTTGTTGTCATTTCGCTCTCTCTATATAGATTACTGTTTTTTTGTGGTCAGACTGCTCTCTTCTTACCTAGCTAGATTATCAGGTAGTTCATTGCCCCATAGTCCATATCTGAAATCCACCTGCCAGTTGTCCATCTGCAGACTTCTATTTTGCTTCGTATTCCTTCAATCAAGATGATTCTTCGGGTTTCGTAACCAATCTAATCCACCTGTCACTGTGTATTACTGTAACTGTCACTACTAAGCCTCTTGTTGATAAACATTGCTGCCCCTGAACCCGCTCCGTCGTCCGATTTGCTTCCACCTGTGTCTGCTTGAAGAGAGTCGTACTTATTTTCTCCCTTCTCAGATATTCTTGCAAGATCTGCTATTCATGGCCAGCTTCTGCACTCTAGAGTGATGCCTACTGTCTGATTGGCGTCTTTAGATTTGATTATGTTATAGCATTTGGCCATTTGTTATATCGTTACAGGCGAGAGCTCTACTACAACACGCGGCGCTTCACTGAAAGTCGCCTTTCAGCTTTCACATCACCTGTGAATTGTTTCCGCAAGCACCCAAAAACCTTGATAGTTTTGTTCAAAAAATGGTTCAAATGGCTCTCAGCACTATGGGACTTAACATCTGAGGTCATCAGTCCCCTAGAACTTAGAACTACTTAAACCTAACTACCCTAAGGACATCACACACATCCATGCCCGAGGCAGGATTCGAACCTGCGGTTCCAGACTGAAGCGCCTAGAATCGCTCGGCCACACCGGCCGGCTAGCTTTGTTCGTTCATGAGATCCACAAAGCAGTGGGGCGGTCTTCCAGAAAGTCTTAGGTACGCTTCCATACCGCTACTTGGTGAACAAAATAGGTGAGTTATGTAAATTGAAACGCCTCTTTCTTGCTACAGTCTATTTTTATTCAGAACGAAATTTTCACTCTGCAGAGGAGTGTGCGCTGATATGAAACTTCCTGGCAGATTAAAACTGTGTGCCGGACCGAGACTTTTTTTTCGATATTGTTCGTTGCAAACGTCCCATGGCACCCGTTCAAGTTCAGTGTTGAGCCGTAGACTCAGTTTTTTTAATACAGAGGGCAGATAACCCTCTGAACGGACACTCAGAGCTAGCGTGCTGGCGGACTCGAACTCGGGACCTTTGACTTTCACGGGCAAGTGCTCTACCAACTGAGCTACCCAAGCACGACTCACGACCCGTCCTTACAGCTTTAATTCCGCCAGTACCTCGTCTCCTTTCTTCCAAACTTCGCAGTAGCCCTCCTGCATACGCTGCAGAACTAGAAAGGTAAGAGACGAGGTACTGGCGGAATTAAAGCACTGAGGATGGGTCGTAAGTCGTGCTTGGGTATCTCAGTTGGTAGAGCATTTGCCCGCGGAAGGCAAAGGTCCCGAATTCGACTCTTGGTCCGGCACACAGTTTTCATCTGCCTGGAAGTTTTATATTTATTCATGTTCCAGACCCGTTTCGCCTTTTTCAGTAATATATCTTCAGATTATTGTTCGGCTGAAGTCGCACTTCAGGTCTCTGCCGCCAGAGCGCTCGAGAGCGCAGTGAGACAAAATGGCGACAGGAGCCGAGAAAGCGTATGTCGTGCTTGAAATGCACTCACATCAGTCAGTCATAATAGTGCAACGACACTTCAGGACGAAGTTCAACAAAGATCCACCAACTGCTAACTCCATTCGGCGATGGTATGCGCAGTTTAAAGCTTCTGGATGCCTCTGTAAGGGGAAATCAACGGGTCGGCCTGCAGTGAGCGAAGAAACGGTTGAACGCGTGCGGGCAAGTTTCACGCGTAGCCCGCAGAAGTCGACGAATAAAGCAAGCAGGGAGCTAAACGTACCACAGCCGACGGTTTGGAAAATCTTACGGAAAAGGCTAAAGCAGAAGCCTTACCGTTTACAATTGCTACAAGCCCTGATACCCGATGACAAAGTCAAACGCTTTGAATTTTCGGCGCGGTTGCAACAGCTCACGGAAGAAGATGCGTTCAGTGCGAAACTTGTTTTCAGTGATGAAGCAACAGTTTTTCTTAATGGTGAAGTGAGCAGACACAATGTGCGAATCTGGGCGGTAGAGAATCCTCACGCATTCGTGCAGCAAATTCGCAATTCACCAAAAGTTAACGTGTTTTGTGCAATCTCACGGTTTAAAGTTTACGGCCCCTTTTTCTTCTGCGAAAAAAAAACGTTACAGGACACGTGTATCTGAACATGCTGGAAAATTGGCTCATGCCACAACTGGAGACCGACAGCGCCGACTTCATCTTTCAACAGGATGGTGCTCCACAGCACTTCCATCATGATGTTCGGCATTTCTTAAACAGGAGATTGGAAAACCGATGGATCGGTCGTGGTGGAGATCATGATCAGCAATTCATGTCACGGCCTCCACGCTCTTCCGACTTAACCCCATGCGATTTCTTTCTGTGGGGTTATGTGAAAGATTCAGTGTTTAAACCTCCTCTACCAAGAAACGTGCCAGAACTGCGAGCTCGCATCAACGATGCTTTAGAACTCATTGATGGGGACATGCTGCGCCGAGTGTGGGAGGAACTTGATTATCGGATGTCTGCCGAATCACTAAAGGGGCACATATCGAACATTTGTGAATGCCTATAAAAACGTTTTGACTTTTTGTATGTGTGTGCAAAGCATTGTGAAAATATCTCAAATAATAAAGTTATTGTAGAGCTGTGAAATCGCTTCAATCATTTGTGATAACCCTGTATAAGAGGTAGGAAGAGGAATATCGTTCTTCGATAAGCAGCAAACGGAAATATTATGAACAAATATAGTCAAACGTTCCCTCGAGAGTCTGGTTCCATACAATTAAGACAAAT
Source organism: Schistocerca serialis cubense (assembly GCF_023864345.2). Lineage (NCBI taxonomy): Eukaryota > Metazoa > Arthropoda > Insecta > Orthoptera > Acrididae > Schistocerca > Schistocerca serialis. Next base: position 147,124,978 of record NC_064643.1, read on the forward strand.
AAAATGTTTGTAGTTTTCATAATTCGCATGAGATTTAATAATGTATTAATCCCCCGACCTATCTTTTTTTTTTTCGAATGTAAACTGTATGTAAACTAGCAAAATTGATTTCGTAGAACATTTAATCAGATATAATCAAACATTACCAAATAATATAGCAATTCCCTTTCACGAAAATAATATATTAATTTTGAAACTAATTATGACATTTTAAGTAAAGACAAACTTACCTTGTAAAATCTTACAAAGTTCCTGAAACACTGGAGATGGCGGTATGATCTTCAGGCAAAAGAGACATAACTAAAAGAAGTGGTATCTGCTGCCCAGCCTACTATACATTTCCATAAACATATGAATTCATTTACGTTAAACTCTTTCGAAAAATTATACAATTTTGAACATACAGCCAGCATAAACTGCTATGAACAATATTAAATGAATTGACTGAATTACATGCTCAGTGTAATGAAATGAGTCTAGATCAGCTAGGCCAAAGAGAAATAAATTCACTACATAAAACCAAAAGGCTTAATCCTCTGCTAAGTGGGCAGATAAACTTTGCTCGCTACAGTAGTTTAGTAACTTTATGCTCTTGAGATAGCTTCACAGCACATTAACAGTACGAATAAAACGAAACACGACGACAATAAAAATGTGACTACGTCACACTAGTTGCGCATTCTATCAGTAGTTTCGGCATCGCTTAAATCTTTGCAGACTATAACAGTTAACTCATGTGGTTCATATGGCTCTAAGCACTATGGGACTTAACATCTGAGGTCATAAGTCCCCTAGACTTAGAGCTACTTAAAACTAACTAACCTAAGGACATCACACACATCCACGACCGAGACAGGATTCGAACCTGCGACCATAGCAGCAGCGCGGTTCCGGACTGAAGCGCCTAGAACCGCTCGGCAACAGTGGCCAGTGAACAGTTAACTGTTTTGGTTTGTATATCAACATGTACACCTTAGAAGGAGCAATGTGCCATACTGATATGCAGTATTATGCTTTATCTAATAGTGAATAAATGTTCTATCTTTTCTCTTAAGTTTTACTCATTCTTTGCTCATTATACACTACTTTTCATTTGTTTTTTGTGATTCGTGTTTTAAAACTTCAAACAATAAGCTTTTCAGCCCAAGAATGCGTATCAACTGGCCCTAGAGAGAGAGAGAGAGAGAGAGAGAGAGAGAGAGAGAGAGAACCGTAGTACACCAACAATGCCCTGCATGGTTTGAAATTCATAGTGTCAGTAGTTACTGCACCAACAATGCCCTGCATGGTTTGAAATTCATAGTGTCAGTACTATATGACCCTCAAGACCGTTGTTATACTGACGTGTTTGACACAAATTCAAACGGTTCAAATGGCTCTGAGCACTATGGGACTTAAGATCTGAGGTCATCAGTCCCCTAGAACTTAGAACTACTTAAACCTAACTAACCTAAGGACCTCACACACATCCATGCCCGAGGCAGGATTCGAACCTGCGACCATAGCGGTCGCGCGGTTCCAGACTGTAGCGCCTAGAACCGCTCTGCCACCCCGGTCGGCTGTTTGACACAGGGTACACTGGACGACTTCTTATTATTCTTTACCGAGATGAAACATCCTGACATATTAAAACTGTGTGTGTCGGACCGGAACTGGAAACAGGGACCTCTGCGTTTCACGTGCAAGTGATCTACCGATTTGAACTATCCAAGCACGACTCACTGTCTCGACCTCACATCTTCACTTCCGTCAATACCTCTCCTGTGGAATTAGCACTCGTGAAGGAAAGAATACTGCAGGGAAATTCGACAGGCACAGCTAATGGGATTGTTTTGGGAATAAATTTTCACTCTGTAGTGGAGTGTGCACTTAAAACTTCCTGGCTGATTAAAAGTGCCGGCCGTGGTGGCCGTGCGGTTCTAGGCGCTGCAGTCCGGAACCGCGGGGACTGCTACGGTCGCAGGGTCGAATCCTGCCTCGGGCATGGATATGTGTGATGTCCTTAGGTTAGTTAGGTTTAGCTAGTTATAAGTTCTAGGGGACTGATAACCTAAGATGTTAAGTCCCATAGTGCTCAGAGCCATTTGAACCATTTGATTGAAAGTGACCCGGCCGGGGTGGCCGAGCGGTTTTAGGCGCTACAGTTTGGAACCGCGCGACCCCTAGGTAGTTCTAAGTTCTAGGGGACTGATGACCTCAGATGTTAAGTCCCATAGTGCTCAGAGCCATTTGAACCATTTGATTAAAAGTGTGTGTAGGAAGTTTGAAGTCTGTGCATAGTCCACTACAGAGGGAAAATTCATCGCGGCACGTCAGTGCTATCTAGTATGGTATACTTTCTTCATCTTCCAAGCGTTCTGCCAAGAAAACGCAGCCTTCGATTCGCCTAAACTAAAAAAATCTCCGTCCGAACATACCTCGGAAGGCACAAACCAACCGACGTGTCGTCCTCAGCTGTTAGGCGTCGCTAGATGAATATATGGAGGGGTATGTGGTCAGCACACCTCTCTCCCGGCAGTTATCAGTTTTCTCAGTCAAGTAGGTCATTAACTACGGCTGAGTGCAACCCTCTTGCCAAAAGCTCTCGGTAACCGGGACGTCCATCCCTCCAATTGCTAGCCAGGCCGACAGCGCTTAACTTCGATGATCTGATTGGAACCTGTGTTGCCGCTGTGACAATGCCATTGGCATTAATCTTTAAATTTGTGTGACTTACTATTTAACCCAAAAATAGCGGTTTTTTAAATTCTGATGTGCAGGACCAACACTTTTTATTCTTCATCGTCAACTGCCACGTTCTGCATCATGCAGATAGTTTGTCGTAATAACTTTGTTCTTCGTTTTTATCTTCTATTATACGTGGAATATTGGCTGGAAGTTTAGTAACGGGCGCTAAGGGATTCTGCACGACTTAGAGCAGATGTTGGCAGTGCAAAATCACAGCATTTACTTCATACTCACTTTATACTGCTTGCTACGATGAAATACTTATTATCTCACATGTCTACGGCGCAAAATAATTGCTATGACGGACTGATCTTTAGTTAGGTTGGGTTGGAAAATGACAGTTTGACTTCTGGCGAAGCCGAAGAAAATGAACGCGAAAACCAGGTTGCGATGACACAGTGATCTGTGACGTAGCCCCTATCATGTCTTACGTTGGAGGTGATAGTTATATTTGCCATGAAGGAAGCGAGTAGTTTAAACAAGCCAAGTTTAGAATTTTTGGCGTTCGAAAGGAAATTATCTCATCTGTACGTCACTGGATACTGAAAATCAGATGCTACTCTTACATTTAAATTCCCACAATCGCTGGCGTTAGACGTTATCAACATATAATTGAATCCTAATACGTGGACACCCCATCGTAAACTTCTAGTGGAATACTAATTCGTGAGTCAATGTTGCAGAAGCTGGCAGAAACTCTCCTTGGAAATGTAACGAGCGCGCAGAATGTTGGAAAGTAGTTCTATGCTAATTTAGAGGACTGACATGTATATACCAGTCGTTGTAGATAATAACGGATAATGAGCAGTTTCAGACATGCAACTTGTCACTCGTCCTTGGGAGAAACTGCACCGACAAGGCGAAAGCAGCAGCCGTGGCCCACGCGGCCCAAAGTGATTAATCAACACTGGCACTTCTCGAGGCGTGCTCGGTAATTTAATTTTACGCACGATCTCTCAGAGTTAAGAGTTTAAATGCCGTTTCGTCAGCGTCAGACGCCTTGATTAACTGCTGCTGTTCGTGAGTTGACGACATACGCTCGTTGCGCAATGGCACGAGGGAATGGCAAACCAAATACTTTGTTGTTGTACTGGACTTGGGCCTGGGTGCAAAGTCTATCTCTTGAGGCGTCTTGTCTAGATAAACGAGATATGTTATTGTTTCTCGGATCAGAATATTGCATCATAAGTGGCGAAATATTTTCCGTTGGCCAAATAATTTCATATCTGATCCAGTACACATTCTGAAAAAGATTCCACAGACAGAAGCTAAATTTTGGGAGTAAATATAGCATCTTCAGAAAACAGACGCAATCACACCGCATGGAGCACTTACAGAACATTTGTGTCTTACAACTGTCATATGGAGTTTCGTCTCGTCGTCAGTTTTAATAAGAGAACTCACGCATGGAAGTAGCGGTATCAATGATCCGTTTCGATGGTATTGATCTGCACTTACGACTATCTCAGCAGTTACTACTATCTCAAAGAGAATATCGCACTCATCTCAGTGTTGCAGTCGATGACGAAGAAAATAGTGACAATACATGAATACCCATAGTATGCACTAATATGCATGAATGTTAATGACGACTTTGCACACATTAGACAATGCCACCTGCCCTAATCACGTTTAGTTAATTTTGATAATCGTATGATAATGGTCCAATAAAGTTTCAGTAACTTCTTGAATTTTACTGGGAACAAAATAATCACTGCCCAGTCCCTTAGTCCACATATTCGATAGATAACATACAACGTCATTATTTCAAACCATCATCTCCGTCAGCTAACAGCGTGAGGAGGTTGGTGAGCGAACGAATGGGTGACGGGTGTGTTCGAATTTTGTGGTAAGGACTATGTGACCGAACTGCTGAGGTCATCGTTCCCTAGGCTTACGCACTACTTAATCTAACTTATGCTAAGGACAACACACACACCCATGCCCTTATGGAGCAGATGTAAATTCCCTCCGTCGCTTACAAAGTGCATAAGTTCCTTTAGAAAAAAATTCTTTTGGTAGTCCGCGCAACCACTCATGCACCGCGTGGCGTACCTCTTCATCAGAACGGATCTTCTTTCCTCCCATTGCGTCTTTGAGTGGTCCAGATGTATGGAAATCACTTGGGGCAAGGTCTGGTGAGTATGGAGGATGAGGAAGACACTCAAAATGTAGGTCAACTGTTGTACGACCTGTGAGGGGCCTTGCAGTGTCATGTTGCAAAAGGACACCTGCTGACAGCAATCCACGTCGCTTTGATTTGATTGCAGGCCGCAGACGATATTTTAGGAGATCTGTGTATGATGCACTGGTGACAGTGGTCCCTCTAGGCATGTAATGCTCCAAAATGACGCCTTTTTCGTCCCAAAAGAGAGACAGCATAACCTTCCCTGCTGATGATTCTGTTCGAAACTTTTTTGGTTTTAGTGATGAGGAATGGCGCCATTCCTTGCTCACTCTCTTCGTTTCGGTTGGTGGAAGTGACCCCAGGTTTCGTCCCCAGTAACCATTCTTGCAAGGAAGCCATCACCTTCTCGTTCAAAGCGCCGAAGAAGTTCTTCACAAGCATCAACACGTCGTTCTTTCATTTCAGGAGTCAGCTGCCGTGGCACCCATCTTGCAGACACTTTGTGAAACTGGAGCACATCATGCACAATGTGATGTGCTGACCCATGACTAATCTGTAAACATGCTGCAATGACATTCAGTACCACTCGGCGGTTTTCCTTCAATATGACATTCAACTGCTGCAATGTTCTGTGGAGTCACAACTCGTTGTGCCTGACCTGGACGAGGAGCATCTTCCACTGAAGTCACACCGATTGCGAACTTCCTACTCCAAAAAAATGGCTCTGAGCACTATGGGACTTAACATCTGAGGTCATCAGTCCCCTAGAACTTAGAACTACTTAAACCTAACTAACCTAAGGACATCGCACACATCCATGCCCGAGGCAGGATTCGAACATGCGACCGTAGCGGTCGCGCCGTTCCAGACTGTAGCGCCTAGAACCGCTCGGGCACACCGGCCGGCGTTCCTACTCCATTCGTAGACTTGCTGCTGTGTCAAACATGCATTACCGTACTGAACCTTCATTCGTCGATAAATTTCAATAGGTTTCACACCTTCACTACGCAAAAACCGAATAACAGAATGCTGTTTTCCCTTTGTGCAAGTCGTTAAGTGGGGCGGCCATCTTTATACTGATACTACGGCGGTATGTGTGCATCTGCACTATGCTGCCACCTACAGGCCATTCAGCATGCTGTTTGTAGACCGCTTATCAACTTACAGGATAACGGCGCGAAATTTCTATTTATTATTACAAATTAAAGGTTTTCATGTTACTCACCCTCGTATTTCCACTTCTTCAGAATTATGTGAACTGGGAGAACTAGGCACGACAAATTGTACTACTCAGGATATGGGGATATAAGAAAAACGGAATACCCTCATGCTTTAAGACGAACGCAATAATGCTGATATCACATAAGACAGATATGAGGTTCCACAGAGTTTTGGCAACATTAGAAGGAAAAGCGGCCCTAAGACTTCTCTCACAAGATAAGACGACGAAAGAAAAACCCATATTTATGTCATTTCTAGAGTTAGAAGTGTTGTATTCGGTATTGATGCGTGGTTTCTTAACGCAGACAGCAGAAAAAGAGGGATACAACCACAGTTAAGTAAAAGTGGTCCAGAGCGTCGTAATCCATAGCTAAGTCTGTAATACACTTCATAAACACTGAAGAGAGAGGCTGAGTACTAGCAGGCGAATACGACCGTAGTGAAGGGGCTGATGCTAGCTTGCGGTGGTCTGTTATCCAATCCGATGGCGCCATCGCCTGCGCAGGCCGAGGAGGACGTGTCTGGCGGCCGCGGTTGCTGTGAGTCTCCATCTGGCGGCGGTACTCCCAAGATCTGGTGCCAAGCTATGAATTACGAAGTAGTGTCCGCGCAGGATACGCTGACCGATGCACAGTGGCCGATTTTTCACCGAAAGTGCAGGGCGAGTTCATTCGTTTGCTTGGAAGGGGAGGCCGACAGTGTCTGACACCTTTGGGCCGATCGGCGATCGCAGAATCGAAGGCGCACGCCCTGCAATCATTCTCAAACGATTTCACAGAAACTATTCGGTAAAAGAAAGCTCATTTCTGTTTTACTTGTAACTTTACGTAGCAGGTACATGATGATGTGCCCATCCATCATTTCGTTAATCGTCATAGTTATTGTGATATTTACATAGAAGCAAAACACTGCGAGAAATTTGAAGAAATTTTCCATGAAAAATAGGGGTGATTATGATTCTGCGTTTGGCGCATATTACATGTGTGGTGTTGTGTATTAAATATAGCTAACATATTGAATGTTTATTTAGACTTTAGTGGAGGTCTCTATCTGTCATCAATTTCGAGAAAAATGATCTGACGTAGCACACTCATTTGTGATCGCATTGCCCCAGAGATAGAGCCAGAGTAAAATATCCACAACACCTGTCGCAGACCGGAGTGGCCGAGCGGTTCTAGGCGCTACAGTCTGGAACCGCGCGAATGCTGCGGTCGCAGGTTCGAATCCTGCCTCGGGCATGAAAGTGTGACGTCCTTAGGTTCATTAGGTTTAAGTAGTTTCAAGTTCTAGGGGACTGATGACCTCACAAGTTAAGTCCTATAGTGCTCAGAGCCATTTGAACCACAGCATCTGTCGTATTTCATTAATGATTTTCAAATGATAGAACACAAAGAGGAGAGTAATTTGCCAACGGCTATTATGCAAAACATCATTATCTACCTTGTTATTCCACAGAACACAAATTTTAAGGGCCATCGATAGCTGGTGAAACGACAAATCCTATGGATTTTGGAACAACAAATGTGACGAGATTACACTTTTATTTTGTACTCATGATGTGCATTTTTATAAATACTAACTTTGCATTTCGTCAGTTGCTCACTAAAACTTAAAACTTAATAAACTACTCTTCCATAATTATTTCGCAGTTGCGTTTGCATATGTTAGGCGAAACTGCAGATATATATATATTACAACAAAGTACAGTTCTTATGCTAAAAGCGATTGCGAAAATATGAAAACGACCGGTTTCGTTTCCTTTTTCAGTTTAAACTACGATAGTAGAGCATTTCAACCGTTAGGCAAATTGTTTCTCCGACATACATTCTTTCTCCTTATACATAATTTTAAACAAAAACTGCATATACACCAAATGCTTCTTTGTTTTCCTTCTTGCAGTCGGTTGTAACAGAAAACAGGAAAGTTGTATTTATGGTTTACTGGCTTATGATTAGTATTCTACAACAGAATCAGAATCAGCCGAAACGTTTTAATCCTACGTGTTCTCGAACTAAAACTATGAAATACTGTCATTGAAGCCACTGTCCTCACAGATTCAACAGCTGGACAGGTCTCTTATTCCCCCATGCCTGTGATCCCAACTGATTTACTCGTTCATTATAAGCGACTTCGATTCCCAATGCAAGTTTCGTCGGTAGTCACAATAAACAAGGCTCTGAGATCAGAGAGAGGGGGGAAGTTATCGACAGAGATTTGGGGGAGGAAGGGGGGGGGGGTAGGAGAGGAAAAGGACGTAGAGAGGGAAGCAGGAGATGATGGACAGAGAGAGGCGAAAGGAAGGAGTAGGGGAGGACGAGAAGGAGGAGATAGACACAGAGGACAGGGAGAACGAGATAGAGATTACGACGAATATCGAATTCCCAGGCAAATTTAGGAATTGAGCATTGTCGGGTTCGGAAGTGTGAATGAATTTTTTTGCATCACACGTATTATACATATAAGATGCAGTTCGTACACACATATAGCGAGTAGCTGCATGAAATCTGTTGTGGGAAGCATGGATTCAGTATTGCCTTTCTTTAACTCCTATTAAACACCTATTAATTTTCCGTTGCGCTATGAAAAAGTTCTTGTTACTATGAAATTTAAAAACAAATTTAGTCAGATTGCCTTCGCGGCCACTCCCGTCGGAGGTCCGAGTCCTCCCTTGGGCATGGGTGTGTATGTGTTGTACTTAGGATTAAGTTAAAGTAGTGTGTAAGTCTAGGGACCGATGACCCAAGCAGTTTGGTCCCTTGGAAACTCACACACATTTCAACATCAGACTGCGTTTCATCATCACGTTTGGATCAGATTTCACACAAAGGGGGTAATGTTTCAGAGCAATAAAAACTAGAGTCATTGTCTCTTATACACTCGAAGGTTTAAAGTATAAAGTAGTGCAAGGCTTCCAAATAAAGTTAGGATAATGCAATGTAGAGATTTGAGTCTGTAGATGCTGCAGGAATTAGATTAGGAAATGAAAAGCTGGAAGTAGTAGAAGTGTTATGTTACTTCTGCTGCAAATTAACTGAACTCTCGAAATAAAGAGAACAAAAGGCTTGCAAATAAGAAGAAAAACAATTTTTTTTAAAAAAAAGATAGTCGAATATAGATTTTAAGTGTTTTCAAATCTTTTATGGAAGTATTTTCTGCGCTATAGCCTTCTAAGAAAGTCAAGCGTTCGCCATGAACAATACGGACAAAAAGAGCATACAAATGGAGGTTTTACAAAAGAATGCTTACTAACACATGAATGGAAGTGGTAACTAATGAAGAGATCAAATTGGGAAGAAAAGAGGTACAACTTGACTATATGAAGAAATAGGTTGGTAGGAAAGGTTCTTGCGCACCAGGGAATCGTGAAGGGGCGAGGGACGTAAAAATTGTAGAGAGAGTCGTATGCTGACCTAGAGAAAGAAGGGTCAAATGCATGCAGCTTGCATTAGTTATGCAGAGGTGAAGCCCCTCGCACATGTTAGAGAAGCGTGGAAAGAGAACCAAACCAGTTTTCTGACTGAAAGCAATAACAATTCCCAGAGTAACAGATTTTTCACTGCTATTCAGATAAACGGACAGGCGAGAAGCATATCAGTCAAATAATTATAAAAACAAAATGAAAATCAATTCGCTCTTATAATGTAATGTCGTTAGTAAAGTCAAGTACAACCAGAACCGGCTCCAAAGCAAAGCGTGTAGCTGTGATTTAATACGCTATAAAGAGTCAAATGAGCGGCAGAAATTGTAGTACGCACACAAGAATGCGGAAAGCAGGACTCCGCTCCAGCGTTGTATGTTGTGGCTGACAAGGCACATTATTCGTACGAAGGTTGCATTACATAAAATATCCAAGAACCACATCAGTGCTGGTTGACTGCGCGTAGCGGGACCCCGAATGACACAGCAATCGCTGGCCGCCGTGAACGACTATTGGAACACGGACGCAGCACCACTCTTGCCACATGTCTCAAAGCTCACGTTCTACAACCTACACGATCGTGTAAGGGTAAACCAGTCAGGACGTGTCTTAATACAGGCTGATCTCCGCTAAAAAATGAGTCGTAAGGGAAGCTTAGCTAGTTCTCCGAATGACAGTTTTTGTTGTCTGAACGTCTACCGTCAATTTTCACGACCGACAGCTGGCTTGTGCGGTCTGCTGAACAATCCCAAGAATTATATGAATATTGCAGTGATTTATTAATGGTGGTTCTATTGTAGGTGGTCAACTGTTGCTTCCTCACCCCACTGAACCGATTTATCACACCAAGTACAGTGAAACGCCAAATATACTGGTGCACGCTTGCGTAATCAAATACAGAGTTATGTAAACAAGCAGAATACGGCGCTGCGGTCGACAACGCCTCTGTAAGACAACAAGTGTCCCGCGCAGTTCTTAGGTCGGTTTACTGCTGCTACAATGGCAGGTTATCAAGATTTAAGTGAGTTTGAACGTGGTGTTATCGTCGGAGCACGAGAGATGGCACACAGCATCTCCGAGATAGCGATGAAGTAGGGATTTTCCTGTACGACTATTTCACGAGTGTACCACGAATATCAGGAATCCGCTAAACATCAATCTCCGACATCTCTGCGGCCGGAAGAAACTCCTGCAAGAACAGGACCAACGACGACTGAAGAGAATCGTTCAACGCGATTGAAGTGCAACCCTTCCGCAAATTGCTGCAGATTTCAATGTTGGGCCATCAACAAGTGTCAGTATGCGAACCATTCAATAAAATATCATCGATATGAGCTTTCGGAGGCGAAAGCCGACTCGTTTACCCTTAATGACTGCACGACACTAAGATTTACGCCTCGCTTGGGTCCGTCAACACCGACACTTGACTGTTGATGACTGGAAACATGTTGCTTGCTCGCACGAGTCTAGTTTCCAATTGTATCTAGCGGATGGACGTGTACGAGTATGGAGACATCCTAATGAATCCATGGACCCTGCATGTCAGCAAGGGGCTGTTCAAGCTGGTGGAGGCTCTGTAATGGTGGTGGGGGGGGGGGGGTGCAGTTGGAGTAATATGGGACCCCTAATACGTCCAGATACGACTCTGACGGGTGACAAGTACGTAAGCATACCGTCTGACCACCTGCATCCATTCATGTCAATTGTGAATTCCGACGGACTTGGGCAATTCCAACAGGACAATGCGACACCCCACACGTCCATAATTGCTACAGAGTGGCTCCAGGAACACTCTTCTGCTTCTAAACACTGCCGCTGGCCACCAAACTCCTCAGACATGAACTTTATTGAGCATATCTCGGATGCGTTGCAACCTGCTATTCAGAAGAGATCTCCAGCCCCTCGTACTCTTACATATTTATAGGCAGTCCAGCAGGATTCGTGGTGTCAGTTCCCTGCAGCACTGCTTCACACATTGGTCGAGTCCATGCCACGTCGTGTTACGACACTTCTGCGTTCTCGCGGGGGCCCTACACAATATTAGGCAGGTGTACCAGTTTTTTTGGCTCTGCAGTGCATATAGAGCCCAAAAGTGAAATGTCTACTATCAACCAAAGTGCAATTTGTTTTTCACATTGAATACTCATTGAGAAAGGTGAAAGAAGCGATGGAGCACAGAAAACATTCTGAACTGAACTTTAGGGGTGAGTAGCACAATGTTTAACAGGATGGGCAGGGAAACAGGTTGATTTTTTCTACCCATCCTTCTGCAGGTTCTCCGTAGGTCCCCTAGGTAAGTGTCGGGATCCACAATGAATTTTCTCTCTGCAGCGGAGTGTGTAGTGTTTTAAAACTTATTGGCAGATTAGAACTGTGTGCAGAACTGGGGCTTGAAAACGGAACCTTTGCCTTTCGCCGGCAAGTTCTTTACCATCAGAGCTATCCCAGCACGACCGACGACACGCTCTCACAGCTTTACTTCCCCTCTCCTACTCTAAAACCCCCGCTGCCCTTAAAACTTCACAGAAGTTCTCCAGAACATCTTGCGGGACTAGCATTCCTGGAAGAAAGGATATACTGCGAAGAAGCAAAACTAAGTAGGAGTTAAGGGAACAGAACTACACTACACTTATGTCACTTATAACCCAAAGTATATATTAAAAATGATATCTTAAAAAACATAGTGCACAAATTACGTAAGTATTCTTTTTCTTTCTCTCTCTCTCTCCACGTGAAGCACGCAACAAGCGTTATTGAACCTACAGTATTCCACTTGCTCCTGACAGCTGAGTGAACAGTATAATGCAACCTTCTTCCAGAAAATTAACCACTAACTAAGAGATCTAGGGTTATTTCATTTAGGACAAAGCAAAAGCACAAACCTCCAATGCGTCTTTTGGGTATTACGAGCCGTTTTTGATGAGAACTGTACTAGCACCCTCCCTCCCCCTCCCACACACACACACACACACACACACACACACACACACACAGAGAGAGAGAGAGAGAGAGAGAGAGAGAGAGAGAGAGAGAGAGAAAGAGAGAGTAAATAACCTGAATGTTAATAACATTTGGAAATTCGTGCGCTACCCAACAAAAAACACACGAGGAAACAAATTAACATCATACTGCCGCAATAACCCGCTAGATGGCTACTGAAACCTTGTGTTCTTGTGACAAAATCAACAAAACTGTGTGTGCAACTATTAATATTTCATTCGGCCAAGAAAATAAGTGTCTTAACACATCGAAAGAAACGGGAAACAAGTCTATAGAAACCAAAAGCGTATGGATGAAAAACAGATATTTGTTTTCCAACCTAATATTCTAGGTCAAATTGTCGCCGTACCGTTTACATATAATAATTCGTGACTCACTTATCTAAAATGTCATTAACTACAGGGCATGATTCCGTGATAATGTTACAGACTATCAGGGATGTTGGGATAGGTTGGCTTGGGGGAGGAGACCAAACAGCGAGGTCATCGGTCCCATCGGACTGGGGAAGGATAGGGAAGCAAATCGGCCGTGTTCTTTCAAAGAAATCCTCTCGGAATTTGCCTGCAGCGACTTAGCAAAATCACCGAAAACCTAAACCAGGATGGCCGGACGCGGGTTTGAACCGTAGTCCTCCCGAATGCGAGTCCAGTGCGCTAACCACTGCGCCACCTCGCTCGGTTTTCGGGGTGATGGAGAATAGAGGCATCTAATTTGACGAAAGGGATCCTAGTTCGGAAACGCCCGAGTCGAATGCTATACGCTAAAATCAACTGTGTTCCGTCTTAACTTCACGCAGCGCTCTGAACTCTCGAAATAAAGAGAAGAAGAGACTGGCAATAAGAAGAAAAACCATTTAAAAAAAAAAGGTAGTCGAATATAGATTTTAAGTGTTTTCCAATCTTTTCTGGAAGTATTTTTGGCGTTATAGCCTCCTAAGAAAGTCAAGGGCTATAAATTCTTAATTTGTTGTCGATCTGAAGCAGAATTCATTGAATTTATTGTAGCAACAATCACGTGGGCTGTGGCTAAGCCACGTCTCCGTAATACTCTTTCATCCAGGAATACTAGTACTGCAAGCTATGCACGATAACTTGCGTGAAGTTTGGGAAGTTGGAGAGGAGGCAGTAGCTGAAGTACAGCTGTGAGGGCAGATCTCGAGTAGGGCTGCTGATATAAAATCGATATGTTGACATTTATTCCGAAAAATGCCGATATATATGGGGTGTTTTTTCCCTCGGGTGTATCTATATCAAAATAGTAATATCGAGTGCCGAAATATTTATTTTATAGTATTTTTTACAATTTTCGGTAAATATTTGAAATTATAGGAGAACATAATTTTACTTTAACTTATGTTTATTGAGTTTTCATCACGTCCAGTTTTCTCTTTGACTGTGTGAAGCAAGTATAGGTGGCGTTGGGAATGGAAAAACAAGATTTCTAGTGTATAGAAATAGCACACCAACTGCTTTTTTAATTCAACCAGTGTGCTATTTCTTCACGTCGGCATTCTTCAAAAACAGTTGTTGAAAATGATGAACAAAAATCTAAATAACAAAACTGATGCCGGCCTGTGTGGCCGAGCGGTTCTAGGCGCTACAGTCTGGAACCGCGCGACCGCTACGGTCGCACGTTCGAATCCTGCCTCGGGCATGGATGTTTATGATGTCCTTAGGTTAGTTAGGTTTACGTAGTTCTAAGTTCTAAGCGACTGATGACCTCAGAAGTTAAGTCCCATAGTGCTCAGAGCCATTTTTGAACAAAACTGATCTTTGCAGTGGTCGGAGACGTGCGAAGGGAAATGCTGACGTAATCGACGATCGGTGCTGCCAACAGAAACTGCAACGTTTAGCTTCAGCACGCAATTTTGACACTATAGCAGCTAGGTCGCTGACATTGGCAGAAATGAAAAAAACAGAGAAGTCGACATGAAATTTTCTGGACAAATCAGGTATGTGACGAAACCGAAATACGGACCCATCGGACGCCTTTTATTGTGCCACTCACCTGCAGTCATCACTGTTAGCAAAGTGGTTATCGCCAAGAGTGAATGTGCATCGCAGGCCGAAGTGGCCGTGCGGTTCTAGGCGCTGCAGTCTGGAACCGCGAGACCGCTACGGTTGCAGGTTCGGATCCTGCCTCGGGCATGGGTGTGTGTGATGTCCTTAGGTTAGTTAGGTTTAACTAGTTCTAAGTTCTAGGGGACTAATGACCTCCGAAGTTGAGTTCCATGGTGCTCAGAGCCATTTGAACCATTTGAATGTGCATCGTTTTCCTTTCAGTTCTTGCCCTAATAGGCATAGGCAGGATGCTAGCTTGTTAATGTACAGAGTATGTAATAATAAATCAGTACTTAAATATACAGCTCTAAAACCGGCAGTATAATTACAATTTGTAGCCAGGTTTTTTTTATAGGCAGGTACATCGATATTTTATTCCATCGATTTATCGATATTGATTCCGATATATCGAGAGACTATAATGATATCTTCATAAATATCAATTTATCGAAACTTCCTGGCAGATCAAAACTGTGTGCCGGACCGAGACTCGAACTCGGAACATTTGCCTTTCGCGGGCAAGTGCTCTATCAACTGAGCTATCCAAGCACGACTCACGCCCCGTCCTCGCAGCTTTAAATCCGCCAGTACCTCGTCTCCTACCTTCCAAACTTCACAGAAGCTCTCCTGCGAACCTTGCAGGCTAAGCCATGTCTCCGCAATATCCTTTCTTCCAGGAGTGCTAGTTCTGCAAGGTTCGCAGGAAAGCTTCTGTGAAGTTTGGAAGGTAGGAGACGAGGTACAGCCGGATTTAAAGCTGCGAGGACGGGGCGTGAGTCGTGCTTGGGTAGCTCAGTTGGTAGAGCACTTGCCCGCGAAAGGCAAAGGTCCCGAGTTTAAGTCTCGGTCCGGCACACAGTTTTAATCTGCCAAGAAGTTTCATATCAGCGCACACTCCGCTGTAGAGTGAAAATTTCATTCTATCAATTTATCGGATTTCTGAGCCGCGCGGGATTAGCTGAGCTGCAGTCGTGGACTGTGGGGCTGTTCCCGGCGGAGGTTCGAGTCCTCCCTCCGGCATGGGTATGTGTGTTTGTCCTTAGGATAATTTAGGTTAAGTAGCGTCTAAGCTTAGGGACTGATGACCTTAGCAGTTAAGTCCCATACGATTTCACACACATTTGAACATTTTTTGGATTCCTGATGTTTTTTAAAAATATTAACAGCTCAGTACCCAGTCGTGCTTGCGCAGCTCAGTCAGTACAGTAACTTGCCATTGCTCCATAGTCCAGGTTTTATGGCTTCAGCAGAACGTTTTCGAGTTACAGGCATTTGCATCACTAATGAGTGGGTTTGAAATTCCCTCTCGCTCTCAGTTCCCTGTTTATGGAACTCCCTTCGTGTTGTTCTGTTGCTGACAGATTCGTGAGTGTGACATTCAGTTCTGCAGTGACTTTTGCAGCTGTCGTCTTCTTGTCTTCTGTTGCAATCATCTTAAACGACCTACTTCCGCATCCGCTGTGACTTATGGGTGAGGTTTTCAGCTTTCTTTGTATGCGCTATAAATCTGAAAAACACCAAAATCTTCGTCTCTCTCGGTTACGGTAGGAGCCACAATAGGAGCACAAACCATCTGCCCAAGCTAGAATTCACTAGAATCTGATATAATGCGCACACAGCTGCACAGGAAACTGTTCCGACCGCGACCGACATTTGCAAACGTGTTAGGAGCGTTGGACACATGCAGCACGTGGTCAGTTACAACAGCGCAAGCTGCAGGCTTGGCTATCTTCTGCATTGACAGAGTGACAATTAATGAACTATATGAAAGAAAAAAACGTAAATTAGTTACGAACTAGGGCGTGCACACACTTTATTCAGCATGTAAACATCACTACAGATATTCGAATTTACGTTACGACATGTTCGATATGTCTGCCATAATTGGCGATGATGTTGCGCTGACGAATAGCGAAATTCTGCATGACCCGTTGAAGTGTCGGAACATCGATGCTGTCGACGACCTCCTGACTGGCTGTTTTCAGCTCAGCAATGGTATTGGGGTTGTTGGTGTATACCTTGTCTTTAATATAGCCCCACAAAAAGGACTAACACGCCTTCGGATCCGGAGAATATGGCGGCCAATCGAGGTCCATGGTAGTGGCCTCTCGGTACGCCAGAGCCAGAATGCCAACCCCAAACTGCTCCTCAAGGATATCAAACACTCCTCTGCTTCAATGGGGTCGAGCTCCGTCTTGCATGAACCACATCTTGTCGAAATCAGGGTCACTTTGGATAATGGGGATGAAATCATCTTCTAAAACCTTCACGTACCGTTCGGTAGTCACCGTGCTATCATGAAATATCGCACCAATTATTCTGAGACTGGAGATTGCACACCACACAGTCACTCGATGAGAGTGAAAAGACTTGTCGATTGCGAAATGCTGATCCTCAGTCCCCAAAATGCACCAGTTCTGCTTGTCGAAGAACCTATCCAAATGAGAGTGGGCTTCGTCGCTAAATCAAACTATACTAATTCCCATCATGTCCCGCCACCAACCATGCAGTTTGAACGTTCTAGCGCATACCGTTCAGAAGTTATGACGATTTTATTTCATACAGTTCAATAACTGTCACCCTATATGTTCAAGCAAGCATTTCTCGCCGTATTTCGATATTTTTATCCAACCCCTGTATATACTTACGAAGATGCATCCACACCCAATTGTGCGCTTGAAAATGAGCACACGCACGACACTGGTCAATAGTGCGTTTTCAAAATGATGTCATTACTTGTGAGTACATCATAAAACAATTTATTTCATTCTACAAATATCAGACTGGAGGATCTGCTCGTATAGCTTATCGCGTAGTGCACCAGTTTGTGAGACATGGAAATGAGTCAGGACCGGATCGAATCAACGCGTCGGTTTAGCAACCGTTTGTCTGGTTTCACCGCCCAGTTTCAGTGTGGTCTTTAAATGATTTTCCTCGGTCATTAAGGAAAGAGCTGCGCTGTTCCTCGATCTCCGCATCAGAAAATACGAGATACTAACAGTCAAAAGTGCGATAACAGACAGCCAAGTTTACACGATTCACAGACAGCCAAGTTTACACGATTCACAGACAGGTGGCGCGTACTAAGGCACGACAAGCGCGTGTCCGATCCACGTTTTGTTCACTTGGCTGCGGTGAGCGAGAGAAAGTGCGAATAAAATTCGCACAGCATGGTGCAAGTGCCAAAGATTACCGACGCTATCCAGCCTAATGACGCAGCCGCTTGCGTGGCACGCATAGTCACTTGCAAATCACGAAGATGCATGTGCAGCGTGGGCTGCCTCGATGGTCTTCGTACACCTCGCTTTGTGACGTAGTTAATCGTGATGTTTCCTTAGCCGCGTGGCATGGGCTAAAACCTGCCATTACTGTAACGTCGGCGACAACACGTAAAACGGAGATGTTAGCAGCCGACCGCACATTCCTCTGTTTCTGTGCACATGCTGTCTGCAGCACAATCAGGATTTTACAACTTCACACTCGGCACTGTCTGATGATCACTGACATATAGCGGCCTCTATTCGGTCAGTATTGTTGCTGACTGTTACCGCATCTGCAATAATATTAACGGTGTGTGGCTTATAGGCTGAGGTATTGTGCAATGATGTTGATCGAATCAGAAGCTTTTGAAATACACTACGCATCTTGAGAAATATTGTGCTGTTTGTGCACAGTATTGACACTATCCTTGGCCAGTTGGTCACGTTGCTAGGCTTCGCTGTGGTCGCTGTTGTGTTTACGTACTAAAATGAGTTCAAAATGAGAAGAAAAATCATGTCAGAACGGGAATATTGAGAATGATTCTTATGAGTTGGTACTCACTAAACACAAAGAGGCACGTTACAAGTATGACAGATCATCTTTATAAATAAATAATTTATTTACGAATAAAATTCAGGAATATTTGACGCTCAGTTTTTATCCACCTTTTTTATCTTCTGTGCAGAACAATGTAGAGCATTTACCACCACAGCAACGTTTTGGTCTTTTAGAATTTCGAACCCGACTAAATACTACACTTTGTTATTGAGCAGTTTGGGGAGAGGATAAAAAAATATAGCACAACTGGAGAGAAATTCTGTCTTTCGCAAAATACCGTTTTATAGTTTTGTTTTCGCGCAGACATATTTAAGTACTTTATGTGCTATCTTCAGCGGGATTTTTGTTTATTTTGTTTCTCAAAAATTATTGTTACATGTCAGCCTCTTGTGTAAGCTATATGAAGTTTTGGCACGAGAGGTCTTACATTTACAAAAGGAGCGATTATTAGGAGTCAAAAATTTTACATATAGTTTGCATACAATGCCAAGTGAAGACATATGTCATTGAGTTTGTGCATTACATGTTGTTCATTTACGATATGTTTTGTTCTAAATTTGGAAATTATGTGGATATATCCATTTCTTTGTATACCTTAACTGACGCTATTGAGTATGTATGGCGGCAGCTTTAAAAATGCCACACACTCCACACTTCTCATCTCCTAATAACGCAACGTTATTTCTGTTTCTGTTTATTGTTCTTTTACGACATGGAATCGCTATGTATTGCGTTATTTAGCGTGCTACTTAGGGTTTTTGATGTTGTGGTGTTTTTTTTCTTGCTTGTGTCGTGTCATCACGCTTATTTCTTTAGCTGTTCTCGTTACACGCGTAGTTTGTGTAATTTTTCAGCCAAGCACAGAGTGTCTGACGTCAATTCATGTGTTGTTTGCGTGGCGTTGATTTGGTTTTTTTGTGTTTGTCTGAGGTGTGTCGCGCGAATTTAAATAATGTTCCGTTGCTGATCAGATGAAAAGCCGTAGGATGTGTGCTATATCTAAAGCTACGACCATACATGTGTAATAGGGCCATGTAAGGTATGTTAACAGATGTATACGAGTTGTGTGAGACTGACAACACTGCGAGCGATCTGGCAACAGTGTACTGTCCTGCTTGCGTAGGCTGCTGTCTCAGTTCCTTTGGGATGCTCAATCCGAGTTTCAGCTTCGTACAGCCATTACGCGATATCTGGGAGCGCCATCAGTGAATTCGTATATTTGCTGTGTGTTACGAAAATGGAACCTCGGTCTCCAGAGAAAAGTTATGCTATCAAATTTTGCGTTATGCTTGGAGAATCCAAGAGTGAGACCTTCGAAGAGCTGAAACCAGTCCATGGGGAATATTCCTTATCAAGAGCACAAGTTTTTTGCTGGCACATACCATTTTTGGATGGTGGAGAACCTCTCTCAGAGACACCTTCAACTTCAAAAACCGGCGAAAATGTCGAATGTGTGCGTGCTCTTGTTAGAGCAGACCGACGTGATCTGTTAACTTTTGACTGAAGTTTTGCACATGCGAATGGTTTGTGCCAAAATGGTGCATCACAACCGAGCAGGAGGGCAATCGAAGAACTGTGTGCATTCTCTTCTTGAGAGCATTGTCAATGACCACGAATAGTCCAGTCGTGGAGCAAAGGTTATGAATTCTGGGTTTCCAAGTACAATCCTGAGTGAAAGTGGCACGGTGAGGAGCGGCACACAGTCAGTTTCTAGATGGGAAAAAGCTCCATGAGTAAATCAAAGATCAAAACAACGCTGATTTGCTCTTTTGATAGTTGGAGTACCGTGCATAAAGAACTTGTTTATCCAAGACAAACTGTCAACGAAGAGTTTTACAAAGATGTCCCCGAAAGGCCCAGTGGAAGAGTGAATCGAGTGTGACCGGGCATTGCAGACAAGTGGATGCTGCATCAACACAACGCCCCATGTCACACTGCCACCTCCGTCACGAAACTGTTTGCCATAGAAGGCATTCCTGTTGTTCCACAGCTCCCGTATTCGTTTGGTATGAGTTCTTGTACCTTTTTGCTTCTCGCGTAATTGAAAATATATTACAAGGACGTCATTCTGGGACTCTGCAGAACATTCAATGTATTGAGACCGACAAGTTAAAGGCCCTACCAGATGAAGACTTTCAACGCTGCTACCAAGACTGGGAACAACAACTCCGCCAGTGCAAAGCTGCCGAAGGGAACTGCTTTGAACGAGATAGTATTGTTGTTTTGAAAAAATAAACACTTTAGTAGATAAAAATCTGTCTCATTACTTTTTCACACGCCTCATACATCCAAATTCTTTTCCAAATTTATTACAAAACCAAAATCTTTAAATATATCGTAAATGAAAACATATAATACATATTCTCAGTGACACATGTCTTAACTTTGTACTGTGTGCAAACGATATGAGAAATATTTGACACATAATAATCGCTCCTTTTGTAAATGTAAATACTTTTGTGCCAAAAGTTCATATAGTCTACACAAAAGGTTAATATGTAACAATGATTTTTCAGAAAGAAAGTAGCGAAAAATTACATTGGATATGAAACATAAAGTGCTGAAGCATGTCTGGCTAAAAAAAAAGAAACTATAAAATGGTGTCTTGTATAATGTGGAACTGCTCTCCATTTTTCTTAACAAGCACGGAAATAAGAACAGCCACATGATCCAAAAGACGATCAGTAACGCACAATATTACTGAATAATTATACTGAGCGTCTCGAGCCTAATCCCTTGTCTCCTGATCAGTTCTGTTGGGTTAACATTGTAATGGTACAGAGACAAATTTAAAAATGCAGCATTTATATGGTGTGCTCCATGCTGTGGAAATGAATTTTTTTTTTTCATGTTTCTACGACACTTATCACTCTGGTTCATGTGAGACTACATCTGTGGTATAAAACAATAATGAGTTTTTGGTTTTACATTTTTGCCCTAAAAATTAAATTGTAATGTTTTCTTAATTTAAAGAACCTTTATTAACAATATTTCATAAAATATCGATAACTAAGGATCTATATTTGAAATGGAAACAGGAATTTCGCATGCACTATTTAATTAGAAAAAAGATGTGAATTATTCATAAAAAATGATGATGAATTTTACAGTTACGAGATGCAGATATTTCAGAATGAAAGAAAAAAAAGGTGACTGACGTGTGACTTGAACCCGCGATCCATCAAATCGCACTATGGCATCAATGTACAACGCAACCGATTCCGCTATTCATCCAACATGTTTTTTACTTGAACCCGCGATCCATCAAATCACACTATCGCATCAATGTACAACGCTACCGATTCCGCTATTCATCCAACATGTGTTTGAGTCATGACCATATTAAATAAAGTCCCTTGAATAACTTCAAAGCCGCCTTTTTTCTGTAGATTTATGAACAATATTAAGAACGACCTGTTTCTCGGCACTTTTTAGCCTATTCCGCACACGTGTTTCACTACGGAACAGGAAGCAGCATCAGCATTTTTCATACTGCGTGTTAACAGCGCGACAATAAGAGCACAACATTACAAAGTGTGACTGTATACCATTTTTGAAATATAAACTTCATAGCTAAAGAGTGACTAAGAAAAATGTTGATGGCTGTTAATACATCAGAATATCTCAGTTCCATTTAACGTAACTTTTTAACAATATATCTAATACATAAAAGCCGACTGCTGTGACCGAGCGGTTCTAGGCGCTTCAGTCCGGAACCGCGCTGCTGCTACGGTCGCAGGTTCGAAACCTGCCTCGGGCATGGATGTGTGTGATGTCCTTAGGTTAGTTGGGTTTAAGTAGTTCTAAGTCTAGGGACTGATGACCTCAGATGTTAAGTCCCATTGTGCTTATAGCCATTTGAACGATGATACATAAAAAGAACCTACTTCCAAGAGCGTAACAACACCAGCGTACGTGTGCTACGGTTTCTGGCCAATCATCGCATTCGCATTTGTTTACATCAAGTTTCTTCTTATAATGGACAGAGTATAGTTTATCGGCTGATATAAACTCAGGCAGGTGACGGTCAACCACTACGAGCATTCGATTTTGACCGGAAAAGTCGCTTGTGTACAACGGGCACTAAGCGCTACGCTTGCTGCCCGGTTTCTTACGGAACAAGTTGATTCCCGGGCAGTATCGGGCGTCAAACCCAGCTCCCCCTGTGCGGTAGCCAGAAAGCTGACGGCTCGGACCACGGCGGCTTTAAAACCTGTCGGCGAGCGGGCAGGGAGACCTGTGCGCGTTGATGGCCGCTCCCCGCCACAGCGGCTGGCTTCTAATTAACCCGTTCCACGGCGGCTCGCCCCCCGTGTAATTACTCTCCTTGCAGCGGCCACTTCAGGCGTAGTTAACGCTGCCCCACGCCAGATATTTTATTCCGAGATAATGCACCTGTTTACTCTGAGTTTAATCGCTCCTGCTCGATCGCCTTAGTACCGCGGAGGTGCTTAGTGCCTTAGCAATTACCCGTCTCTTTTTCTTCCTCTAAGTAAAGGCCAAAATCTACTTCCTTTCACCTGTGGCGATTATAACTGGACGTTTAATATTTGCTAGATGAATTGTCATGACTTATCAGGACTTCGGAATGAAACAGACAAAATCGAAACTGTAAAGTGTGATTTAAAAATACACGAAAGAATCAAGACAGCTAAGATGTATATGCGGTCTCCTTTACCACTCTTTCCTCAAATTCTCCCAATAAACCGAGGTCGACCATTTGCCTTCCCTACCACAATTCTCATATGCTCGTTCCATCTCATATCGCTTTGCAACTTTACGCACAGCTATTAAACGAATTGACTGTGTCAAGCAGGATACTAGTAATACTATAGCCGAACATTACAGGTTTGTTCTTTCTACTCATCCGTATTAACTTACATTTTTTCCAAATTTAGGGCTAGGTGCCATTCAGCAAACCAACTGGAAATTTTTTCCTACTGCCATTCAACTTCGACACCTTTCCGTACACCACGGCAACCGCAGATTGCTGCCCACCCTGTCCGCCAAATCATTTATGTATACTGAGAACGATAGCGATCCTATCACACTTCCCTGGTGCCGTCCTGACCACACAATTGTCTCTGATGAACACTCACCGTCAACGACAACATACTAGTTCTATTATTTAAGAACTCTTCGAACCACTCACATATCTGTGAACTTATTCCATATTCTCGTACCTTCCTTAACGGCTTGCAATGAGGCACCGTGTCGTATGCTTTCCGGAAGTCTAGAAATATGGAATCTGTTCTATGTTTTATCGTATTTTAACTGTGTTCTGACGCGAAAATTGGGGACCAACCCAGCATTTGCCTAAACGAGCGTAGCAAACCGACTAAAGTCACAGTCATGGGCGTTAATGGTCGCGCGGTTTCGGTCCCGCTATGGCTCAACTTCCGATCTTGGGAGGGTGGCGCGGTGCGCGCTACGCGTTACGCTGCACTTGCATGTCACTTATAAACTTAAAACATAATTAACCTGGGACAACAACAAACTCGGATTGGGGTTATAATCATCTCTTCAACAATAACAATAACATAAAACGCAAGAGAAAATTTGGTTGTTTATGTTTCTGACTGTCTTGTCACTGTAGCATGTATTTTTTATACAGTTTGTCTTGTGCAACTAATAACGACTTTCTACTATCCCGCACCATCTATGGAACGACAACTGGAAATAACTGTCTTTGAGTGGTTTTCACGATTTTTTTATGACTATTTAACCTTGGCAGAAGTAGTAACAAGTACATAGTAGTAGTTAGTTAAATAACGTTATGAGAATGCCGAAACTATAAGATTCATTGACAATAGGAACGGGCAAAGCTGTATATCTTCTTTCAAACATTTGAAAATAATATGTTATTTCCACTTTGTTCGGTAAATGTTAGGTAGGGCATTAATTCTAAACAACTGTCAAGAATTGTGAGTGAGAACGCAAGCTAGCCACAAATACTTTTAACAATCTGTATCTTATTGCTATCACTAATTTTCGGCCGTTAAGCCCATCTCCAGATGGCTACATCTGTGCTTCACACGACCAGAATCACCAGCAGCATGTCCTCTGCTCAATTACTGCGCAAGGAAAATGTTACTATGCAGTACAGGAGCAGACAAATATGCTGCTCACTACTGACAGTGCATTAAAGCAGATGTAGCCGTCTGAAACAGCCATAATGGTCCGCAACCAGAAATAGAAATAAAATAAAATTTCTTACAACAGGACCACACGGTTATGAATTTTTGTAATTTTTTAATATTTATGGTACGTGAAGTTCAGAACTCAGATCTCATCAGTCCGCCTAATTAGTTCGGTGCAACTCTGAAAAATACTCTAAAAAAGCGAATTTGAAGTTTTCTGGCCGTTTTCAGTATACTAAAAGAAGGGCGACTTCTCTCAACGGACTGTGTGATAGAATCCTCGCCTGTCGTGCGGTTGTATGTACGATTCTCCGCTGATGCAAATTTTTAAATAGAGGTGCATGTACTACTAGCAATACCGTGAAGTTTAAAAGACTTATAGACAGAAAAACGTCACTAGCGCTCGAGAATGGTAATCGGTGGTTCGAGTCTCGTTTTGCTCATTATTTTTTCGTTTTTTTTTCAGTTCGAATACCTATGTCATTTAATTATAAATTTCATCAGATATATGCTAATTAATAGGTATCTAATTGCTATTCTTATGAAAAAGGCACGTCTTCTTATTTATAATTACATAGCGCACACAAAAACGTCTTCACTACTGGTCTTTTACAACACATTTGTTAAACTATATAAAAACATTACAATTTTTTTTCATTCCTATGTAGCTTACGTGTCATGAAAATGTTCATGGAGCATGCACCTTTGCTTAAGATTTTGGCAGGGCTGGGTAAAGAACCAGTACCATACACGTGACAGGGTACATTCGACCACACAGGCACACGACCTCTCGAGAAAAATTCACCTTCCTTAAGCATATTAAAGGAGGCCGGAAAACTGGAAAAATCGATTTTCTCGAGAAGTGGAGCTGCATCCACATGCTTCCACTGACTGGTACTTAAATTCTAACTTCAGGTACCATAAATTCAAAAAATACAAAAATCCAATTACTATGTGCTTCCTTGAGAAAAATATGTGGCTAGGCTGCGTTCTCACTCAACAATTCTTAACTGAATAACAGCCATGGGGTATAGTAAGATACAGCATGGATAGTGTAACATTCTAAGCAGTCATGCTCGATCTTTACAAGCCTCTCACTGGTCATGACACGGGCAAATGGGCGTGTCTCCCAGTGGGAATGACAGGCGCGCATTTCTAATCCATAAATCACGAAGCTCGCTAAGAGCGAATCAGAGAACAATGCGACATTAACTTTTACGGTACGGTCTGTAATTTGATTCTTTACGCTGCTATAACGACACGATCTAAACTGAGCTCTATTATCTAAACGCTGGGAAATAAATATCTGTCGTTCGATATTCGAATACCGGGCCGTTTCGTCCCACACCCAATACCGCATCAGGTTGTGATGGGTTTAAAAAAACGTAACGTCTCCCATATTTCTTCCTATAGTGCCCAGCTGTTTGACGGACCGGGGCTTTTCTCTTGGGAACTAAGGCTTAGCAACGGGGAAGTTTACGTAGACTTCGCAGCGCGATAAAGCCTCAATCAACGATTTACTTCACTTCAATCAGAAAATTTTCAAATTTGAGCGGCGTATTTCGTTGCCAATTATCTCTCTTCTTCCATCCGCAAGCAACGTCCACACCAATGTGCGTTTCTGTATTTTTATGATGTTCGCTTCATTACGCCGTAATTCGCTAAAAGAAATGTACCTCTCGTCCGTGTGTAAGGTTTTGTAATTTTTATGTTCTGCATGTATCACTTACCCGTCGTTTCGTGGGGTATATTTGTAGCACGATCTGTGTGGATCACTTGCCCGCTGTTTCGTGGCGTATATTTACAGAACGCTTCCACTCTTTTTTGATTCATGAATACTTCAATTCTCTATGCATCGTTGAACGGACATGGGAATGTCTTGACACTTGTTCCTAAGTTTCCTCAACTGTAAATAAAATTTAAAAGAAAAAAGATTTGTTAAGTTGGTAACTTCCCAATCGATTGTAAATCTGCTATCCAGTCAAACGTGATGATTCAAATAGTGTCAGTCTTTCGCTTGGAAGTATTTCGAAACTGAACTCTTTGTAGGACGGCTACATATACAAATCCTCTTATGTTTCCATTTCAGTTCGCCTGTATAGGCGTTAGTCACATTAGTATTTGCATATAAAAATAAGAGAAATTCGCATGGCCGAGATTTTTTCATTCGCAATCAAGCTTTCGTTCACCATTATGATCCACAATTAATTCAGTAGTGTGGAACTGTATATTTACAAAAAAATACAAACTATGATTGATTTCAGTGAACCTTCATGCGTACTATATGAACATTTAGGGTTGTTTACGCGGTGATCGTAAAAATAAATGACGCATTCTCTTACGACACCTTCATTCTGAGAGCGGCATCGTCTGTTTTCTTCTCTTTCAAAGTTCAGTTTCAAAACAGAAATAGATACTGCAGGTGCGTTGTTCCATCAGTGACTGAGAATACCATTTAATTCGTTTCTGCGAAGACGTAGCAGTGTTACATGTCCAAAGTGTGACGGTCATCAAACATATAATGCAATGAAGTTACATAGTTAACCAATGCATGAATGCCGCACCTCTTTCGATGTCCAGTCCAAGCGTGATACAGACAGCGGCGCACTGCGACCATAAACTTCAGATTTCATCTCTTGTGATGCAGCTTTGCAGGAAGCATTGATATCTCCAACAATTTCTGGTCGATGAGACACAAATATGGAACATATATTATGCTCATCCAAACGTTTTTTAATGTTACTCTAACTCTGAACTAATTCCCACCATCAGTTGCAGAGAGACGCAGAAAGCAACCTGCTTCAAAGTAGGTGCAGAATTCGGTTCATTTGTAACCTACTGGAAAAATGAAGACAGTCTCTACTCTCCAATGGACACTGCTTACAAAACACTTGAGTGATCCACATAAACGTTGCTCAACTGTGTCGGGCCCACATACAGAGAAGGGCAGCACGATTGCTCACAGCCTAGTGTGGCTCACAGATGATCGTGATGGGAGTACTGAGGTACAACTGACAGACGCTTGAAAACAGACGTGAATTATTCCGCGAAAGCCTACTTACAAATTTTCAAACACCAGTATTAAGTGAAGAGTCTACCAGTATTGCTCCAATAGAGTCCGGGAACATTTGATGAGGCCAATCAAAGCGCGCGCAAACACATTTGAGCAATATTCTTCTCGCAGTCCGTTCACGGGTGGAATGGGAAGGTATCCTAACACGTGGTACAATGGCAAGTACTTCCTGCCACGCACTTCTCAGTAATAGGCACAATATACACAATACCCTATGTCACTGTGTCTTGTACCGGTAGACGCAAAACGACGCACAATCGACAGTTCCCCTTCAGACTCGAACGAGTTTGAATCACGGCTTCTATTCTGATCCCCTGTAACAGTACGATATTATCCTCCGTCGCCGTTTTTCGCATTTTCTAATAAAAATCACGACTGTTATGCATACCTCCATTCCACTGGATTCGTTTGGCTGCAGCAGGAAAATCTGATGCATTTTACAAGGAGACGTCTACAGAGGTGGGATCGTAGCACAATTTTGAAATATTCGACCACATTCCGAGTTCGTGAAAGACGTAACTGGTTGTAAATGGTATTCACAACGTTCGTTTGTGGCTGATGTCGACTTACGTACGTAACATGTGCGACGCTCAACAGTAAACAATCATTGCAAACAAGTATGCAAAAAACGTGCGCCCGATTCGGGTTGACGAGGAATTGTTTTGACAGTCGCTGTAAGAAATACAGAGGATATCAGGGTGACTGCAATGTCAATGTAAAGGTAAAAAAACTAAGCTAATACTACGTCGTAAAACTGGGGCAGGTGGAGATGACTCGGCAATACTGACTTGGCTTCATTCTAAAGATCTTGCAGAAAAGAAGTGATCGCAAGTGCAAGGTCGTTAACTAGACCACGTCGTAGATATGAGGCCCCGAAAGAAATATTCTGTGAATTTCACGTCTACGTCCTCCATTAGATTTTGAAAGCTGCTGTAGGGTGACGAGGGTAGCTTAAGAACAGCATTCCGTATCTCTTCATAATCCTTTTGCAGACGTTAGGTAAGCAAGGCGTCTTCCTATGTTGTGAATGTAGTCCGAGATGCTGTGGTTTTACCATCAAGGTCGTTTCAAGACCTATGATGCGCAACACTTTCCTTCCGATAACATTTCGATACGGAGTTAGTTGTGCATTTTCTGCTGCTGGGCGGTTAATGCTATTAAGTTCAGCCCACTTTTCTTTGAAACTCCCCTGTCTTTCCCGTCTGTCCTCTTCGGAGAAGGATGCTGCCAGACTACCAGTATCATTTATAAGCCGGATGAGAGTTTTGTAAGTGAACTTTTGTGGTGTCACCGCCAGACACCACACTTGCTAGGTGGTAGCCTTTAAATCGGCCGCGGTCCGTTAGTATACGTCGGACCCGCGTGTCGCCACTATCTGTGATTGCAGACCGAGCGCCGCCACACGGCAGGTCTAGAGAGACTTCCTAGCACTCGCCCCAATTGTACAGCCGACTTTGCTAGCGATGGTTCA
Organism: Schistocerca serialis cubense; assembly: GCF_023864345.2. NCBI lineage: Eukaryota > Metazoa > Arthropoda > Insecta > Orthoptera > Acrididae > Schistocerca > Schistocerca serialis. The sequence continues at coordinate 147,154,035 of NC_064643.1, forward strand.
CTGACAAATTACGCTCTCATTTGCCGAGACGATAGTTAGCATAGCCTTCAGCTACGTCATTTGCTACGACCTAGCAAGGCGCCATTACAGTTACTATTGATGCTGTAAAACATGTACCGTCAAGAGCGATGTTCACCAATTATGGATTAAAGTTAAGTATTCCAGCAGCTACGTACGTTTTTTGTTAGTCTCATTTCCTTGACCTGTTCCAGACCTCACGCCAGCCTGCGTGAGCTAAAACGCGTGCCTTTCGGCTTCTTCTCATAGTGGGTTGGCTGTCTTGCCAATCCACAACAACTTTCTTGTACATGAATTTATCGATACTATAAGTGAACGCTATCTGATACTTTTACCCAATTAAGCATCTTACATGGCGTTACATAAGAAAACCATTTCGAATAAAATGGAACGCAATTTCTGGTGCACAGTTTCAAGCGAGTAAAAGATTCTGAACCGTAAGATACCAAACCTACACTAGAGTTTCAATACATTGCATTTAAGTTAAGCTGTTAAAATGTCAAAGTATTGACTCTTCAGCATGATATTACGCACTTTCTCGGGCTTATGATGTGACTTTCGCCTTTTGAAAATCGAGAAAGAGAGCCACTGAGTTTAACTTCTTGGAAAATACCATTTCACTTACAAACAAAAAATACATACCGAAAAAACGGAAAGATGAAGTTACGACAATTGGATTACGTATAGAACAAAAAGGTGAGGAGAGAAACTCCAACAAACTTCTACAAAACAATGGCATTACTATCTATACTTGATGGCAGCGAGATTTGGGCAATGCAGCTGTAAAAGAACGACGAACGCATGTTGCGGATGTGAAAGTTTTTAAGAAGAGATGGCTGACATGACAAAGAATACAACAATCAGACTCGAGCTCAAAGGTCTTGAAAGTATATATGAAAAGATCAGAACAATCCTCTTGAAAACACTGTGGACATCGAAGTAACTTCAGAGTTGTAGCGAATTTCACTATACAAATTTTCGTCCAGTCACGTTCCAGTACACTGCACTATATACATTCGCATATTAAAATGAAATAGATCCGAATTATTTGCATATTTCATACAACGCGAGAACAAACGGCACTCCTATTTTTCAAAACCACTGAGGCTGCTTTTCCCGTCTCCTAACTCTGTCAGTTCGCAAATTACTGAAATACATTATTTCCCTAACGTGAATACTTAAACTCAGCGAGCGTCGGTTTCAAGACTATCAAACCATTCTCTCTTTACTGGGAATACTACTTGAAAGTGATCGTCACTAATCAACTTCTCAGAATAGTGCATCAGCGGCTTTCGAAGCATCTTTGGTTGTCTGCTGCCGTTTTATCCAGTTTACTAGGTATGTTTAAAAATACTCAACTTTTATTTAAAAATTAATATTTTATCCCTGTCAAAGCGACATGTAAAGCTGTCGTGGGAATAGGGGTGTTTGGGAGGGCAATCGCTGAAAATAAGCTGAATCGTCAGAAGCGCTGTCGTGCTGAAGGAACTATATGGGTTGCCTTCCACTGATGTGATCTCTTTTCCTGGACTGTCTGGATATCCAACATGAAAACAAACTGTAGCTTCACTGTGACGCTGGGATTCTGTCGAGGCTGCCGTGGCTTTATGGGTAGGAGGGGGGAGGGGGGGGGGGGGTCCTGTGTCAGTCTACCATGACACGTGGACTTTTGCCTCAGTATCGTAGCTGGTTTTCAAAACCACTGAGGCTGCTTTTCCCGTCTCCTGTGATAATCATCTGCTTGAATGGTTCATCGTCAGCCTGCTCCCTGAGCTCCCTCGATGTTCCTTGTTCTGTTTGATCATGAAACGAGGTACCAACTATGGCCCAAATCGTTGAATGTTGAGGTTTCCAGCTAAGATCTAATGATACGATCCAACTGAGGTTACATTCTCTAGTGGAAGTCTTCAGACAGCTAGGCGACCCATGCCGCGTTCCGGATCCTTACTCTTTTGAATTTCAGCGCCAACAGCAGCCGAAGACCGCCCTGGTCCAATCCACATCTTTAACTTTTGCAAGAACACTTTTGGATCGGGAGAGTCATCCCTTCGCTTTGACGCAAATTTCACGTTGCCAATTTGATCCTGTAAATCACACGTTTCAACAATAGCTGTAAACACACTAATAAAAATTAAAAACCAAGAGACTTATGACTTTTTTCTGGGAGATGCCGAGATTTTGTTCAGAAGCCTAATCCGAAAGTGTTTCCTTCCTCTTTCCAAAATGGCCTCTTTCCTGGTGGTGTGTGAGACTTGAGTCTTGAAGTATTTCAATTGCGTGTTGGTGATTGTAATGGATAGATTTAACGTGTGATGTCATAGATTTTTCCTTTTATTTCCGAGCATGTTTCGCTGCATAATGTTTTTGTTGAATAATGATGAGGGGATGGAGCGAGTAAAACATGGGGAATAGAGAGAGAGTAAAACCTGAGTCCACTACACAATCTTAGCGTTTAGCAACAAGTGGGACGCGGAGGTTAATATTCTCTTCCGATGGACAGATCACCATCTACAGTGTTATATATACACTCGCTTTATGAGACAATGCGGAGAGGTTTGGTATTTTAATTAATCGTGAATATTGACGCAAATTCTGGTGGTCGAGAACTCTACGCGGACACTTATTCTTCTCTTGGCGACTTGGCGACCAAACACTGGCGTTGAAAATTTCTTCTACCACCAGGATTCGAACCAGCTATGCGCCAGTCGAGCGCTATTGATCTAGAGTGCATTAATGACATGGTCATTGACTCGTTTGACATTCTAACAGCTCTTAAACAATCAACAGTAGCTACATAACTAAACGAGGTATTAACTATCTAAAATAATGTAGCAACTCGGAAGGTATTTTTCGTCTTGATCGCTTCTTTGTCCGTGTTTGCGAAAGTGACAGCACTTCAGTTCCTGGACATCTTTCTATTTCATTCGTTTTAATAACCGCTCATATTTATGTACATCAGGGCCCCTGTATTAGGACGATAATAAACTGGACGATGCGTATCTTCATTATCATCATGAGCATCTTAATTAGTAAAGAAGGATGATATCAATCACAAAAATCTTAAAATATGGATGCAAATATGCTTGAAAAATGCTTAAAATGCATAAAAAGTGTCGAAATATGCAAGATAAAATACCAGAAAAACTGGTAGTTACTGCGTGCATCATATCTCAAAGTCGTACTTCTGTGTATCAGTAACGAGTAAAAGCGCCGCCCACGACAAAAATCGGCACATTCAGATCGCTGATATGATTTTCTGAATACTTTCTGGTGGAGGTTAGCAAGGGGGCCTTTCTGGGATTTGATTATTTTTCTAAAAATTTGCAAAATGGGGACGTATACAGTATTTCAAGAATTGTTCCGTCTTTGCTAACGTTGTCGGTAACAAGTGGATGCGATGGGAGTGAGTCGCAGCGAAACAATCAGTATGTACAGGACCAACTTCGAGATATATCGCATGCAGAGTGGTACGCTCAAAAAATTCGTAATATTTTATTTAAAAAAAAAACATACAATTCGAATTTTTTTGAACAGCGTTAACTTTTAATTAATACTATTGCGTCAGAGCATCATTTGCAATTTATTTTACATTTTTCTACTACTGTAAACATAAACGACCAAGTACTGTTCCAAACGTTCGCTTGTAGGATTGTGTCTTCGATCACTCAAAACATTGTTATAAGCAGAAAATGACCGTTACACATCAGCTGAGGTAAGTAGGCAGTATTTGAATTTGGGTGCTATGCTGGCACTTGTTGTTTCTGGTAAAAGTTCACGCGTCCCATTAATAAAACTATCAGTTTCGCACAAGTGTTCAAAGCCTGGATTATTGTTTAAAATGTCTTCAAACTTTTCTTTAAGTTTTCTTGGGATACCTCTTGCGATGAGGAGCTCACTAGAATAATTTTATTCATTTACTGAATAGATACATTCAACGTCAAACCTTGAGTTTCAAGCTTCTTAATGCTTCCAGGTGTATGGGAAAATGAGTGCTAATCACAGCAGTGTCTCTTTTAATACCAGAAGCATTAAAAGCTTCCTTGCACTGGCAAACTGTCAAAGCCTATCGAAGTCGTTTACTAACCCTCTAATGACGTCGAAATGTTCATTATAAAACAACACAGCTTCAACCCACGTACACCAACAAGTTACCACTGTTTCGGGAGGTAAAGGCACATTTGATAGTTATTCTGTGTAGGTCTTGATGCGAGCAGCAGCCTTTGGAAATCCTTTCTTTGTGGATGTAATCAGTTCATTTACATTCACAAATGTGGACCGTACTTCTTCAGCAAGACGATGTACTCCATGAGCAAAGCATGTCACATGATCAAATTGGGATAAAATACTCGGAGGGCTTTTCTGCTTTGACCATGTAGGAAGCGGCATCTGAAATGAACACAAACACCCTTTCGTCTGCAGAAGATTCCGGAAATATTTTTCTAATACCCTTATTCACAAATCTGGCGATCGTAGAATGATTTACTTTTTCAAGTTCTTTGCAGGCCGCTAAATAGGAAGCAGAAAGCTCTTCTTTTCAAGTGCCAACAATTAAATTTACAATGTAACGGAGTACATTCTGGAATTTCGTCAACTTAAATCCAGATAATGCTGTCCTTGAGTTCATTGCGTATTTTCTTTCAGAACATTTACGTAAATTGTCGCTTTGTAATTTTTACGCGATGTTGATTCATCTGGTATATTCTGATTTAACCAATATTTGCGCAGGAAGCCTTTGGGGTAGGGTTTTTAAGTCTATGAAGAGGAATATTGCTTGCAATGAATGCTTCAACACAGATCCATGTTAAACCGTCTTTTTTGGTTACCTTTGGACAAATCCCTGCTACAGCAACTTGCTGTTGTCAGAAGTTGCTGTCGCGGTCCTTCCATCTGCATTCCTGCCTTATGAAGACTTGTCTTGACATGCTGGTCTATTTAAAACTATTTTTTGCACGAAACGTTTTTCTCGCAATCTCGACAATATAAATCAATTCCGTCATACGACGTTTCCTTTTTCGGGCGGCATGGCGCACAACACGTTACACACTACACGTCGTAAACATGTTCAACTGTGTACAGGTAAACAGAAAGCTAAACTGAAACAATGGACGTGCGACTAAAAGCTTACACAATTTAATTTAATTGTTGCCGACGCCAACGGTACGACAGCGGAGGTGATTACCCAGGTGCGCGGGAGCAGGAGCACAGACTCTGTCTGCCTGTTCCTGTTCTTCTTCTGTAATGATTTCACTAGGCAGTGACCTCTTGGTTAACGATTGGACGCAGTTCTAGGTCGCGGTCAATCTGTGAGACATGGAAATCAGATCGAGCCAGAGACCGCCTGTCTAAATTTTTAAAATATTGTAAACATGGAGCGTAAATATGATTCGTCACTATCTTTTAGTTAGAATATGCAATAATCGGTGAAAAGGAGCCAAATATCCAAATGCATATGCAACATGCAAATGGATATAATCCGGTCTCTAATAATGAGTAAAGCCATGCAACTGTTTGCCAATTACTTACAAATTACCAACATACGTGCAGAGGAATGTAACGCAGATACAAACTAGACTAGCTAAACTACTTCACTTAATTAAGAATATTCATCGACCCGGAACCAGACCCTTCTCTCTATTGCCAGCATCCCCACCTGCCCTCAGCCACCCCTCCCTCACCTCCATCATGCACCATCTCGCTGCGTGCTGTTCTCTCCTCTCTGACAAGACCCATACACACACACACACACACACACACACACACACACACACACACACTAATGAAACAGGGAGTGGCTGGTGCCTTCGTTTATCATACTCGTTAACTACCTTCTGCTAAACTGTAATTAACACAGGTGTTCCGCACTAATTCCGATCACCATCAATGTAACGCGGGACGAGGCGTGATAGTTGCTCATACGCGTTTCCTCGTTAAGCATCTGGTTGCTGTTGTACGAGAAGTTATTTGGATTGCGCATAACCAGGCCATTAAGTGTTTGACTATAACAGAAGAGTCGTGTGGTAGCGACGTTTGATCGATGTTCGAGGTACGACGAAATAATTTATGTTAATGAATATGCGGCTGTTCTTAAGATTCTTCAGTCGAGTTTTCTCTGGTGTTACGATATATATTTGCAATCACGCTTACGCAGTATGGCAGTACGTAGATGTAGTCAGTCCCAAAGAGATACTGCCCATCCTGTATTTTATGCTATGTCTGGCGTCTACTGAAAATGTCGGTTTGTTTCTCGTTACAATGACAATCCATCAATGAGGATAGGTGATTGGCGTAATATTAGACAATTTTTTCGCACCTCCAAGTATTTGTGGCAAGAGAAATCCATTAATGCTTATTTTCCGCTGGAGAGCATATTGAAATACGTATCTGTAATCTGTGGACGCAAAACTATTATCTATACTGACAGGCGTAGTCCACTTTGCAGTACAGTTACAACCGTGCAGAAACATAAGGTCGTAAAGTTTTTCACGTGCTTGTGGGAAGACTGCTCGACGTAGAAAAAGAAAATAACCCAACACACTTATGTGTGTACTCATTAAGCTACCACATATAAAAATATCGGCACTTATACCCTCTACATACTGTACGCCGTCGTGTGGCAGTGCTACTCGGTCGCTGCTGGAGTACTGGCTATTCGTCGCGATTAGCTGCTCCTGTTAATTATTATCATTAGACTAGACCAGTCTGAAACCGCTCGATGGAATGGGCAGATAAAATTCTTGACAACTCTCGGATGAGACATCCGGTACGCATAAAAGCGAAACCAATAACTTCTGAAACTCAGTATTCTTTTATTCTTTTCAGTTAATCAAATCAGCAAGCAATTCCGCTGTTGAAGTTGAAAACGAGTTTATTGAAGGCAATTGAGAGTCGTACACAGTTACCACAAAACGCAAGAGCTCAGAAGTTTCGTTTGAATCCAGAATCTTGAAAACTGGCTAACACGTTACGAAGGACTCCCTTCAGTCCCCACAGAAGAATGGACTATCTGGAAGTCACTCAGCCCATTCCGTTTTGGTGTCGCAATGAGGAACACAGAGCTGTGTATATATTTTTTTATATTTTACATTTTTGACGGGATAAACATATTAAATAAACTTGGAAGTATCCTTACTAACGAAACGATTGCGGTATTGTATTGTATGTTAACCGGGGCCTAGAAATGGCAGAGAGGCTCCGTGTCCCCACCGCAGCCGCAGTGGTCCACAACCCCACGACGACTACCGTAGTCCACTTCACCCCTCCGCCGCCCCACACCGAACCACTCTTTCAGGATGATTGTGCGGTTCGGATCCTGGTGGATCATCCCCCCCCCCCCCCCCCCCCCCCCAAGGGAACGTCTCACTCCAGACGAGTGTAACACCTATGTATGCGTGGTAGGGTAATGGTGGTGTACGTGTACGTGCAGAACTTGTTTGCGCAGCACTCGCCGATACAGTGTAGCTGAGGCGGAATGAGGGGAACCAGCCCGCATTCGCCTGGGCAGAAGGAAAACCGCCTAAAAACCATCCACAGACTGGCCGGCTCACCGGACCTTGACGCAAGTCCACTGGGCAGATTCGTGCCGGGTCCAGGCGCACTTTCGCAATCCGGAAAGCCTTGCATTAGACCGAACGGCTAACCGGGTGGGCTTAACAATTACGGTACTGTCAGAGATTTTGTATAGAAAACCGCTGGCAGGACGACCAGATGTACATCAGAATAGCAACGGAGTACTTGGTGTTCTGTATTAACCGCTGTGCCACGCGGCAGATGTTTGCAGTTGCTTAATATTTTGTTTTTGCAAAGTGTGGACGCAGTGAGCACAAATTCTGCTATCATGTGTTTCATACGACACTGTTAACGGAGAATGTTGGTTTGTGCGAACATTAAGTTTTTCGCGTCTACTCACGCTTGCAATAACTTATTTTGTCGCCATCCGTCGTATTAACAGGCGGTGTGGTACTTTTGTGCGTCACTGGCAAAATTGTGTCATGGAGACGTCATGACATTACGGATATTCTATACGCTATCAAAGATCATGTCCGTGTCTGATGGAGAACATTAGCAGCGATGTTAGATGGTAAATACCTCAAACTTGTTTCCCTGTGCCCTTTCATCACTGAGTGCTTGTTTCCTTGCAGCACTAACATTATATCCACGATGCCAATTAAATTGGTTTCACGTGTTAAACTCAACGGATTGATTGAAGACAAATCCTATTCAGTCACACAGTTCCGTGACTTCGTGCGGTCTCAGTGACATACTTCGGCCAACCAAGTACAGAAGATTTTCATCGTCTGTTGGTAAGGCAGAGAATGTCGTTGAAAGCCTGAGTATAACAGGCAAGAAAATCGAGAAAAATTAAACAAAGTTGATTTGTTCTCGGAAGATGCGAAATGCATCTTTTTCATTTTTTTAAGTGGCATTTTATGTGCCCATTCGGTAGAGTGGACCCAGATTATTTTTGTACGGTATTCAGTTTGACAATATGTTCTCTTAGCACTTATGATATCGACAAACATTTGTTCACCACACCTTCCTAACCCGTCTCTCCCGGCCGCGCCATGCCGTCTGGCTTCTATACCTATAGCCAGGCAGTGCTGGAGCACTCGGCATTTCGTTGCCTAGTTAATTCAAAACATTGTAATGAATGTCGCGCTTGATTCATTTGGGTTCGGCCCATCGAATAAACAACCACTTCAAAAAAATTATCTGGTTGTAACAAGAATTGAACAATGGTTTCTCTCGACACAAGACGGCACACGAAACATGTGATGAGCCGTATCTGTCTGATCAGATTACATCTTCACATTGCAAATTCGAAAGTACAAATATCTACCGAAACAGTAGAAAAGTGTGGCTGACATCTCTTAGAAGAGACACCAGTATAAAATTGTGACACTAATTACAGCAAGATAGTTGCTTCAAACACATCACTTGTTGACGAACTGGCGTAGCACCGAATGTTCCGACTATTTTAACTCCTATTTAAAACTTCCTTTTTTACGGAAGAAATTATGCTTCTACAATATTACAAATCTCCATTCTGGCTACGGTCTGAAGCGTGCAAGTTACCTCGTCTTCCTGGCTGAATTGAGCGGGCAGTACCATTTTCTCGACGTTCCTTTGATAAAGTTTAAGCTCATTCCAAAACAAGCAGTATTTAGTGTTCTTAACTGATTTATACGTTCGGCATTCCACACTACTTGCTGCTCGTATAGAACGATTTGGCGCCGTGTGACCTCTTTTATCGTCGCGCCATTTTCATCAGTTTCTGTGTAACAGGGCAAGTATTTCCTTTTTCGATTGCAGCTGCCACTTAGTATTAACAGTTACGCCGTTAGTATGAAAGCATCACACGTACCTCAACCAGCCACAATCCACCCGGCAACGTCGTACACTGCCGTTAATGGTTCACAATCTCGTACTCATAATAACATTACTACAAGCATTAACTATAGACCATCACCGTTCGGATTCCGAAGTCGTTAAGACATTTAAACGATCGGCTAAATGTACTATTAAAGAGAAAATAACGCTGGTAAGGTGCTTAGCAACACTTAACACCAGCAAGAAACCTCATTTACGGTGTAATAACACTTTATGGCAAGAAAAGGTCCTATCGTATCAGTGTACATCCATGAATTCCCTCTAAAACAAAATGTACTGGGCGTAGCAAAACGAATGACCTGACATTAGAACATAATAACTGCGAAACAGGGCCGCACCGGGCAGGAAATGTGTGCTGGCTGAATGAGCATTGCTTAAAGATTCAGAGAATCACCGCTAAATGCCTGTTCATGAGTCATGTTGAAGCAAGATGGCATCCGCTCCGCTGAACAGGATGTGTTTTCTGTACCAGAGTTTAGCAACAGTCACTGCTTGTAGTCCAGTGTAAGTTCCGTTGAGTTTTTGAGACTGATCCTCCTTTGGCCAAAAACAACCATCGTTGGCATCGTCAGTTTGAAGAGAAAGGATGGTCGTGCAATAGTGTAAGTCCATGCTGACCCCACACTTCCCATGAAATGGTGGAAAGAATTTAGTAAATTTTTGTGCGGAGTTAAGAATGTCTTCTTGCCAGACAAGCAGCGAACATGCAATTGTTCAAATTACTGTCTGAAATGTGGTAGAGGGCCGTTTGGTTTAAAACCATACTGACTGCAATGACAGGTAGTGTAACCTCCTCAGATTGGAGATGAAAGGAAATGTGTTAACTTCAGAAATGCTCTGCTGGAAGACGTAGGACGGCAGTAGGATTTTTATCATGGCTAATTTTCAGTAATGAAGCTACATTTCATGTTTCATGTTAGCAGTAAAGTGAAACAATAGAAAGGGCACATATGGAGACTTCAGAATCTCCATGCAATTGTTGAGCATGAATGAGTCTCGCCTTAAGTGAATGCGTTTTGAGCCGTTTCTTATGAAAAAGGCTATGGTCCTTTCTTTTTTGAGTAATACACAGTGACTGGTATATGTCACACACCGTTAATGACGGATATACCTATCGTCTAGCTCTAGATGTTGTGTGTATTGCTGCTGGTGGACATGTGGAGCGTTTATAATAACATAACCAAACTATTAATATTGCATTTTTTTCTCTCTTTTCTAATGTGTTTTAAATCTGCTCATTCTTTTTGATTCACTCCTTGAAAAAAGAAAAGGTTAAAAACATTACTAAACGAGTAAAAAGCTTAAAAACAAATGACGTAAATACAAGTTGAAATATTCTGTGGCTCTGCACTCTCCAGTGCACAGTTATTGAAGGTCGAAGAGAGGGATCATACATACACAATACAAAAGCACGAATTTTTATGTCCGCCTTCGAAAGCGATATTCACTGACAGCTCAACAGTCGGCAGGCGAACGGGCTTTGTATACACACTGCCAAATGGCTGCAGTCTCTTGACTGCTGAATTGATAGCCATTAGATTAGCCCTTAGCCATGTTCGTTCCTGCACTGGTAACATTCTGTAGTGACTCCCTTAGCAGCCTTCAGGCTATACAACAGTGCCACCTTCTCATCCAATGGCTACGACTACCCATGATCTTGTCTCAGGCCTCCATCAAGCTGAGCAGCCAGTCGTTTTCGCTTTGACCCCAGGCCATGCTGGGATATCGGCAGCTGAGTGGTCAGCGCGACAGACTGTCAGTCCTAAGGGCCCGGGTTCGATTCCCGGCTGGGTCGGGGATTTTCTCCGCTCAGGGACTGGGTGTTGTGTTGTCCTAATCATCATCATTTCATCCCCATCGACGTGCAAGTCGTCGAAGTGGCGTCAAAGCGAAAGACTTCCACCAGGCGAGCGGTCTACCTGACGGGAGGCCCTCGTCACACGCCATTGTTATTCGGGAAATGAACGAGCCGACCACTTGGTGAAGCTGGCCACCATGATTCCAATTCTGGAAATGTCTATCCCAGAACTAGACGTTCGGTCGTTTATATGCCATCGATTAATGGTAGTCTGGAACTCAGAATAGTCTGCCCTGATTCCCGAAACAAACTGAGGACAATTACGGAGACCACGACCATGTCGCAGTCTTCCCTGGGAAGAGGGAATCCACCGTCCTCTGTAGATTCTGCTCCGCCGAGTACTCCATTTCTTCACTCTACATAAAATCGCTTCGTCCTCATCAAGCGACATTTTAAAAAGCCAGTAGCAACCTGTCAACGCAGTGGTCACTCAAATACCGTAGCGTGTTTAAGTGGAGCGGAAACTGATCAACCAGAAGCGATATTGGAAAATCGCTTTACACAAAACCAGATCAGCTCATGTAAACATTTGCAAATGTTGCTTGGCTCAAAAGAGGGCTTATGATATGGAGGACCAGCTCGGTGTGGAGCCATCGTCTGTAATGCACATACCTATCGCGTTTCATCCGTCTTCGTATCCAGTTCGCTAACGCTTGTATGAATGCTGGACTTTGAAGGAATCTTGGTGGTGGACAAAATTTTTATCGTGAGCATTTGGCCAGCAAGGGAAGGAAAGGTGGCATTCCACACGTCATCATCGGACGAATCTGCGTCAGTGTCCTAGGCTTAAATACAAACCTCTTTGCAATGCCTTATGTGACATTGTTCCTGGTGACCCTTTATCCGGATTGGCTCTTTAAGAGCGGCGGTCTCGATTGTGCGTTTCGAGAGGAAGGAGGATGTATCCGGGCTTCATTCTCTCTCACCGTCGTCAACAGCAGAAACATGATGCTAACTGCATGCACTCATCACAGCCATTGTGGCGTCGCCCGAAGATTGAGGTCCCACGTTAAAGTTAAGTCACTTACGACGCAACCACAAACTGAAGGCAGTGGCTGCCAGATGTAGCCATGCATGAGAGACGTCGGCGATGACACGGCTTCAAGAGGTTCCATACGCCGCCGCTGTTGAAAGACTATTTACGTCATAGCGCAGTGCCGCTCGCCCCATGCCGCCATAACCGACTATGAGAGCATCATCATAGCTCAGATCCGGCTGCGCTACCATTATTAATCAAAACTATGTACCAAAGTTTATAGATATTATCATTCAGAACTATTCAACGTTACAGTTAATCTATTGTTCGGCGACAGTAGTAAATATATATTGTCATTCATGTGGACACGGATTTGAGTATAATATATTAAAGTGTTTTACCACAATTAACTAATATTTACATGTTGCAGTACCCACTCGACCGCCTGCTGAAGTAAATCTAGGCCTGCTAGGACACACAACAGCCAGCTACGGTACACGCTTAGGACCCAAGACGCTCATTTAGCGAACATAACTTGCGGTTGTGCGTTAGGAGGGAATACCCTTCCAATTACACAGCTGAACAACGTTGGAGTTGATAAACTTCCAGCAAGGCAAAGACAGCACATGCGCTTCACGCCTTGCCCGAAACGCTCTACCTGATGTTTCACGCACATTTACAAGACGTGTCCTCCACAGAGCATGTGTTGGGCGTTATGGGATGGGTCCTGTCCCATCTGTCTTATCACCAACATTAGCAGGCAACTATTACGAAACAGTACAAAGCGTGGAACATCATGCCCAAGATGACATCCTATTCCTCTGTGACTGTCTCTATGCATGGTCAGAGGACGAGTTATCCATAGAATAGAGCATGGCTATATCTTGAAATTATTGTCCATATGCCTGTTGACGTAAGAAGAACTGACTGCGATCATACATGTAACCTGGATCGTACACTGAGGTGACAAAAGTCATGGGGTATCGATATGTACATATACAGATGGCGGTAATATTGCGTACACAGGGTATAAAGGGGGAGTGCATTGGCGTAGCTGTCATTTGTACTCAGCTGATTCACGTGAAAAGGTGTCCGACGTGATTAAGGCCGCACGACGGGAATAAACCGAATCTGAACGCGGAATGGTAACTAGAACTACATCTACATTGATCTACATTGATACTCCGCAAGCCACCCAACGGTGTGTGGCGGAGGGCACCTTACGTACTAGGTGCATGGGACATTCGCTTTCGGAAATCGTTAGCGAATTCAGTATTCCGACATTTACAGTTTCAAAAGTATGCCGAGAATACAAAATTTCAGGCATTATCTCTCACCACGGACAACACAGTGGGCGACGGCCTTCACTTAACGACCGACAGCAGCGGTGTTTGCGTAGAATTGTCAGTGCTAACAGGCAAGCAACGCTGCGTGAAATAACCGCAAAATGCAACGTGGGACGCCCGACGAGCGTATCCAGTAGGATAGTGAGGCGAAATTTGTCGTTAATGGGCTATAGCAGCAGACGACCGACGCGAGTGCCTTTCCTAACGGCACGACATCACCTACAGCGCCTTACCTGGGTTCGTGACCACATCGGTTGGATCCTAGACGACTGGGAGCATCGTTGCCTGAGCAGATGAGTCCCTATTTCAGTTGGTAAGAGCTGATGGTAGGATTCGAGAGTGGTGCAGACCCCGCGGCGCCATGGACCCAAGATATCAACAAGGTGCTGTCCAAGTTGGTGATGGCTCCATAATGGTGTGGGTTGTGTTTACATAGAGCGGATTGGGCCCTTCGGTCCAACTGGATACCATTTGCAACCATTCATGAACTTCATGTTCCCAAATCATCATGGAATTTTACGGATGACAATGCGCCATGCCACTGGGCCAAATTTGTTCCGATTGCTTTGAAAACATACCGGACAATATTCACGAATGATTTGACTACCCAGATCGCCCGAGGTAACTGCCATCGAACGTTTATGGGACATAATCTAGAGGTCAGTTCGTGCACAGAATCCTACACTACTAGCCATTAAAATTGCACACTGCGAAGATGACGTGTTACAGACGCGAAATTTAACCGACAGGAAGAAAATGCTGTGATATGCAAACGATTAGCTTCTCAGAACATGCACACAAGGTTGGCGCCGGTGGCGACACCTACAACGTGCTGTCATGAGGAAAGTTTCCAACCTATTTCTCATACACAAACAGCAGTTGACCGGCGTTGCCTGGTGAAACATTGTTGTGATGCCTAGTGTAAGGAGGAAAATGGGTACCATCACGTTTCCGACTTTGATAAAGGTCGGATTGTACCCTATCGCGATTGCGGTTTATCGTATCGCGACATTGCTGCTCGCGTTGGTCGAGATCCAGTGACTGTTAACAGAATGTGGAATCGGTTAGTTCAGGAGGGCAATACAGAACGCCGTGCTGGATCCCAATGGCCTTGTATCACTAGCAGTCGAGATGATAGGCATCTTATCCGGGTGGCTGTAACGCATTGTGCAGCCACGTCTCGATCCCTGAGTCAACAGATGGGGACGTTGCAAGACAACAACCATCTGCACGAACAGTTCGACGAAGTTTGCAGCAGCATGGACTATCAGCTCGGAGTCCATGACTGCGGTTACCCTTGAGGCTGCATCACAGACAGGAGCGCCTGCGACGGTGTACTCAACGACGAACCTAGGTGCAGGAATGGCAAAACGTCATTTTTTCGGATGAATCCAGGTTCTGTTTACAGCATCATGATCGCATCCGTGTTTGGCGACATCGCGGTGGACGCACATTGGAAGCAGGTATTCGTCATCGCCATGCTGGCGTATCACCCAGCTTGATGGAATGGGGTGCCATTGGTTGCACGTCTCGGTCCCCTCTTGTTCGCATTGACGGCACTTTGAACAGTGGACGTTACATTTCAGATGTGTTACGACCCGTGGCTCTACCCTTCATTCGATCCCTGCGAAACCCTACATTTCAGCAGGATAATGCACGACCGCATGTTGCAGGTCCTGTACGGGCCTTTCTGGATACAGAAAAGTTCGACTGCTGCCCTGGCCAGCACATTCTCCAGATCTCTCACCAATTGAAAACGTCTGGTCAATGGTGACCGAGCAACTGGCTCGTCACAATACGCCAGTCACTACTCTTGATGAACTGTGGTATCGTGTTGAAGCTGCATGGGCAGCTGTACCTGTACACGCCATCCAAGCTCTGTTTGACTCAATGCCCAGGCCTATCATGGTCGTTATCATGGCCAGAGGTGGTTGTTCTGGGTACTGATTTCTCAGTATCTATGCACCCAAACTGCGTGAAAATGTAATCACATGTCAGGTCTAGTATAATATATTTGTCCAATGTATATCCGTTTATCATCTGCATTTGTTCTTGGTGTAGCAATTTTAAAGGCCGGTACTGTACATTGGCAACACTATCGCAGTTATGGACCTACAGGGGACCTCCAACCACTTGTTCATTCCATCCCACGTCGAGTTGCTGGACTATGCTGGGCAAAAGGAGCTCCGAGACGATATTAGGAGGCATCTCACGACTCTTGTCACCTAGGTGTATGTGAATAAAACTTCACATATGTGCGACCAATGCTGCTGAATATGACTACGAAGTCTTTCGCTACAAATTTCTGCATTAAATTCAGATGATATCGCGTTTTAAATGGCGACGCTGCAAGTATCGCTGGACAGAAAGTGCAGTGGGCCACATAAGCTTTCGCCGTGTCCATGATACCATCAAGATATATCCCAGTCAGTCAGATGCATCTTCTTGGCACAAAAGTTCTACCCGACGGGTGGCCCTCGTCACACGACGGCACAAAAGTGGCGCCATATCTAGTTTTACGACAGTCGTATCTGGTCCCCGATGAGAATGGAAGGGGTCATAGAAAGACTGAAATTTTATCAAGGTAACTGAGAAATTTATATTCATTGTTTCTGAATGTTTATTGTCTCCACCAGTCGTGTAAATTTTCTCTTGGGAGAGTAGCGAAGTAAGTGAATACCTGCGAAGAGTTCCATGCTTTTAGATAGAAAATAAGACAGCAGGTAAATGCCAGTAAACCACTGACGGCAGCAGTAAAATGTCCCGCTCTATGCAGCTGGGAGAAGCCGGAACTGGTCGCGGCCTGCGCTCCTCCGGCGCGCACAATGCGGCTGGGCTTAACTACGTAGCAATGCGAGTGGCAGCTGAAGGCTGCCTGCCGTCCCCTGAGGCCGGTGGCTCGCTGCCACACCTGTCACGGCACACACTATTAAGTCGTTGCTTACAAGGTTCACTTGTCGAGCTCCGGACTTTACGTCTTCGTCCTACCGGCGAACAAAAGAAGTTGTCACACGTGTTTCTAGCTGCGTGCGATAGGTAGGCGGTTGTAATCACTTGGGCGTGAGTCTGCACCACGGGTGACGAATGAAGAGCCGTTTCTCCGTTGTAAGGACGCCAGCCGTAACCTAGTTTTACTGCATATCTACACTGAGGGGACGAAAGTCACGACACATCACCTAATATCGTGTCGGATGTCTTGCCAGCGTAGTGCAGCCACTCGACGTGGCATGGACTCAACACATCGTTGGCAGTCACCTACAGAAGTAACTGAGAATTTTGCCTCTTCAATCGTCAGTAACTGCGAAAGTATTGCCGGTGCAGGATTTTGTGCACAAACTTACATCTCGATTATGTCCCATAAATGTTCGATGGGGTTCATGTCGGGCGATTGGGTGGCCACATCATTCGCTCGAACTGTCCAGAGCGTTCTCCAAACCAAACGCGTGCACCTGTGGTCCAGTGACATGGCGCTTTTTCAACCATAGAAATTTCATCGTTGTTAGTGAACATGAAGTCCACGAATGGCGAAAATGGTTTCCAAGTAGCTGAATATAACCATCATTGACTAATGATCGCTTCATTTGGATCAGTGGTCCCAGTCCATTCCATAGAAACACAGCCCACACCACTACGGAGGTAACACCAGCTTGCACAGTGCCTTGTTGACAACTTGGGGCCATGCCTTCGTGACGCCACTCCCGCCGGAGGTTCGAGTCCTCCCTCGAGCGCCGGCCAGTGTGGCCGAGCGGTTCTAGGCACTTCAGTCTGGAACCGCGCGACCGCTACGGTCGCAGGTTCGAATCCTGCCTCGTGCATGGATGTATGTGATGTCCTTAGGTTAGTTAGGTTTAAGTAGTTCTAAGTTCTAGGGGACTGATGACCTCAGATGTTAAGTCCCATAGTGCTCAGAGCCATTTGAACCTCCCTCGGGCATGGGTGTCTGTGTTGTTCTTTGCATAAGTTACTTTAAGTTAGTTTAAGCAGTGTGTAAATCTAGGGACCGATGACCTAAGCAGATTGGTCCATTAGGAATTCACACACATTTGAACATTTTTGTGCTTCGTGACGTCTGCGCCATACTTGAATCCTATCATTAGCTCTTACCAACTGAAATAGGGACTTATCTGACCAGGCCACAGTTTTCCAGTCGTCCAACCGATACAGTCATGAGCCCAGAAGAATCGCTGCAGGCGATGTCGTGTTGTTAGCAAAGGTACTCGCTTCGGCCGTCTCCTGCAACAGCCCATTAATCCCAAATTTCGCCACACGGTCGCTGTGGTGTCACCGCCAGACACCACACTTGCTAGGTGGTAGCCTTTAAATCGGCAGCGGTCCTTTAGTATACGTCGGACCCGCGTGTCGCCACTATCAGTGATTGCAGACCGAGCGTCGCCACACAGCAGGTCTAGTCTAGAGAGACTCCCTAGCACTCGCCCTAGTTGTACAGCCGACTTTGCTAGCGATGGTTCACTGTCTACATACGCTCTCATTTGCCGAGACGACAGTTTAGCATAGCCATCAGCTACGTCATTTGCTACGACCTAGCAAGGCGCCATATTCAGTTACTATAATCTGAACAGATAATATTGTGACTCGTGTACCGTCAAGAGCGACGTTCATCATTAATGGATTAAAGTTAAGTATGAAACTAATTACGTCCGCTTTCTGAATTCTAATTCCTCGTCATGTTCCAGACCTCACGTCAGTATAGTTCTTCCCTCCTCACGGCAGCCTACATGAGCTAAAACGCGTGCATTTCGGCCTCCACTCGTAACACGGTGTTGGCTCTCCTGCTAGCACAAAAGTCGCAACGGATCCGTTCCCAGTACGTCCCACATTGACTTCTGCGGTTATTTCAAAATGGTTCAAATGGCTCTGAGCACTATGGGACTCAACTGCTGTGGTCATCAGTCCCCTAGAACTTAGAACTACTTAAACCTAACTAACCTAAGGACATCACACACATCCATGCCCGAGGCAGGATTCGAACCTGCGACCGTAGCGGTCGTGCGGTTCCAGACTGTAGCGCCTTTAACCGCTCGGCCACTCCGGCCGGCTGAAGACTATCGGGCACTGCGTTGTCCTCAGTGAGAGATAATGCTTGAAATTTAGTATCCTTGGCACACTCTTGATACTGTGGATTTCGGTATATTAAATTCCCTAACGATTTTGGAAATGGAATCTCCCATGAGTCTAGCTCCAACTACTATTCCGCGTTCAATGTCTTAATTCTCGTCGGGCGGCCGTAATCACATGGGAAACCTTTTCACATGAATCACCTGAGTACAGACAACAGCTCTACCAGTACACTGCCCTTTCATACCTTGTTTACGTGATACTACTACCACTGTATGTTACTATATGGCTATCCCATGACTTCTGTTACATCAGTTTCCCCTGTAGCTCTGATAAATGAAATCGACAAATGTTGGTAAAAACTATTTCTGTAGTACTCAGATAAGATACGATACCAAGTCACCAATTAAAAAAACGTTAAACGTCAGTAAAATCTTTTTTTTTTTGTATATTATTACCAACAGAAATGCAAAGTGCTGCACTATGAACACCTTGACACCAAACGTAACCAAAGAGAGACTATAGTATTTTCAGTAATGCGTGATATTTTGATTAACAGTTGCCCGTTGTGACATTACTGCCACATATCGCAGCACGATACTGATTCATTTTTGCTACCATTTCGTGGTTAATTTTATTTAGAGTGCACCGGGAACATTAGCTACGAGGAAAACAGCGTTTTTTCGCTCTCTCTGAGAATTTATTCTCCAGATGTGCTCTCTGGATCTTCTTTGACAACAGGAGGTGGTCAGCGGAGTCTCATTAGGAAGCCTGAGCAGTTTCGTGCTGATGGGCGCACGGTTAGCTGATTTTTGGGGAAATGTAAATGTCGTCAGCGCGATAGCATGATCCACGTTCTGAGCAGCTCGTTACTTCATTACTTTGCCACGCAATTTGGTTAAAGTTTATGTGCATCTTGTGTCGCAAACGTTGATTTTTCAAGCTGCGCAGGTGGGTAGATCTTGCTGCGCTCCTGCATACAGTCCTCCACACTTTTTGGTATCTCCCCATAGTGTTAGTGTCGTTTTGAAATTTGTTTTGAGTTTCATGGAACTTGGTTCTCTGTTAATTTTTGTTGTCATTTTTCGCAGTTGGTAGAGAAAATAAATATCTGTTAATCTCAGGATTGACTTAGATCCTAATCTCCTTTACACTGTCCTCTACGTTTTCCATGGTTAGGCGATCCACTAGAAATAAATATAACCTGGTGCAAACCTAAGATTGTTGCTCTCCCCGTGACGGCTTTATCGTTGTGCTGAGAGGCCAAACTCAAAGATCGGCTATATTAAGAAATATGACAAAAGTACGAGCACTCACTTACTCTCCTCGCCTGTGATCCAGAACTGGGATCCAACTCTCACTGCACACGAGTTTATTTTCAACACAGATAAAAGCCATCTTTGTTGTGAAAAATGATGTTATAACGCGATGGCCATTGGATGAGTCTAACGCTACTGGTAGATATCGTAATAGATCATATCCATAGGTTTATCATCATCTTCGGAGCCTGAGAAAGGTTTGTCTATTGGCATGTGGGACATGGGAGGATCATACCGACATACTGCGAAGGCAGTTGTTTGTAGTCCAATAACTGCAGCGTGAGTGGTGACGAGATGGACTCAGGACAATATTGTGGCAAGATGTGCTTCTAGGAGGAAAACACCGCGAGAAGATCATGGGATTGTTCGACTGGCTCTGATGAATAGAGAGATGGCAACACTTGAAGCGTGGTAAGAAGTTACAGTACGAGGGTCAGCACGAAGCCTCAGATACAGATTACTGGAACACTAGAAGTTCGGTTGAAATCTCGAGCTGCTATGCGTCGTTTACTTTGACAGCAAGCAACAAACAATAAAGATTTGAATGCAGTTGAACTGCAGTCATTTGGTCACCATGTGGTATTCTGTTGCAATAAGCGGTCGCTTCTCTTTGTCGCAGTCAGGGTGTCTACAGACGAGCTGGCAGGACGAGGAGGCAGCGAGTCATCAGATTAAAATCTCTCTCCAAATCCTGTAGGTCTAGTCATGCTGCAGTGAGTTACTGATTATGACAACGGGGCTTTTGGTAATTAGGGAGACTGAATACTAGCCAGTATTTAGTAAGAATTGTATACTGTGTTGTGATACTCATCATGAACACGGTACCAAATGGAATATTCCAGCAGGATATTGCAAGATCTTACACCGCAGTTCTCAGCACAAACACACTCAGGAGTGTGCGGATCCTTGACTGGCCTGTCTGATATGCTGACTGGTCAGCCATACAGCATGTCTGAGATGGTATATGAAGGCATATACTTTCACACCAGCCACCAGAACTGATACGTGCTTCGGGCACGGCAAGAAATTCCTCAAAATAACACCTGGAGGTTGTCTGCTTTCATTCCACGACGAACACAAGAGTTTATTCGTGCCTGTCGGCGTCACACCTCCAATTGATGTTGATGACTGGTACTTGTAGGACTGGTACGTCATAGTCTAACACTTCCTATTTTCCGTCAGTGTATTTGTCCAGTAGTCAAGAATTCTCAGGCTCCCACGCAGAGAAGGTGCCCTTCTTAAGGGGTCGTTTATCAAGCAACCTCTCAAAAAATGTTCAAATGTGTGTGAAATCTTATGGGACTTAACTGCTAAGGAAATCAGTCCCTAAGCAACCTCTTCCTGAGCATATGGCTCTCTTCCGAAGAAAAGGAAGGTCTCCGATTAAAAAAATAAATAAATAAATTATTATTAATACGCCAATCTCAAGCATAAAAAGCAGTTCACATACTACAGATTTTCCAAATTGTCGTAGAACGCTGTTTATAACACAGGCCAGATAATTTACTACAATACGCTCACGAGTGTTTCCTCTGCCGTCACGGGAAACATTGACGCTTGGGACAACTTGGCAGCTGCTGAAAACCGAATCAGGCTACTCCGAATAGTCAGCCACATTTATGCTATGTCGACTTACGAAAAATTCATGTTCTGATAATCGAGACATAGGAAGTATCCCTTCCCACAAATGGACCAGGACAGCAAATGTGCTGCTATACACTGCTAAGAAATTACGTACCTGTTTTAGTGCAGCCCCATGCACCGCACTTAATATATACGCTTCCTATTTTTTAATAGCCGTTATGCGCTGCTTCACTCGCATATCATTAATTTTATTATGATGAGTGGTGGTGAGTGAGTAAGCAAGTAATTTTACGAGATGTCTGTGTATATACTGGTGTAGGGATGTATGTATAAAAATGTACACAGTGCCGATATGTAGGTACATAATGGATATGTTTATATTATTTTGCAGTGCTCGAATCTGAAAGTCTGCACTTTCTAATTATATTTAAAAATGCCTAGGTTCATTACAATCGTGCAGAACTAGAGTTTTCAGGGATTACTGTGGCTCACCTAATACTGGATGTGAGATTTTGCCACCAGAGCAACACATACCAACATTTCTCCCTTCCATTTTAATGCGTTATGGTGCCTGCATTTTTGATCCATCTCTCTGTGACGACTGATTTATGGTCAATATAGTCAGTTAATAGATCGTAATCAAGTCAGCCTCATCAAAAGCCTGCCATTTACCACTTGTAAAGATACGACTTTCTCTTTGTCGTACAGTCTTTAAATGACGCAGTCGTCGTGAGACTTGAAGCGTCTCGGAAGCGTACCGCGTAACGTTTGGCGTCTAAAACGCGAAGGGCTTGTGACTTTTCTTATGTCTCTGTAGCTCTTAGCCCTGCCTGACATTCTGCACCCATGTTCCGGAGGACATGAGATTGTTGTGAGGTTTGCTGTATTCGAATACCTCTCCCAACGTGAGCTCTCTTAGGACTACATGCTAAATTAAGTTCTCTGCCTCGTGATGACTGGGTGCTGTGTGATGTCCTTAGGTTAGTTAGGTTTAAGTAGCTCTAAGTTCTAGGGGACTTATGACCATAGATGTTAAGTCTCATAGTGCTCAGAGCCATTTGAACCATTTTTGAGCTAAATTAAGACTAACGAAGGCGAAGCTTATAGTAATAGTTTTGAACATGGTTCTCGGGCTTACCGTCCGAATTTGTTGTTGTGTCTCCATCAAAACCCTGCAGCTACAACATGTGATGCAGTAACTCCATTGCACTGGCAAGGAATTATCTATAGACACTAAAACTTGCCGACCATCGTGCCGGCGTCGTCTGCGAGCCACTTATGTATACCATATTTAAAACTGTTAATAATACTCAAAAAGATACAACTTTCTAAAATATCCTATGGTCTTCCTCAGGTTTCAACCCATCACCATACCAAATACTGTGACTATACTTTCAGCGGTAGAATCGCAAAAATGTAAGAGTAAGCTACTTTCGCGATTAATAATACTGATATTGATAGGGAAGTATGGATTAAACACGTTGATATTTCAATGAGCATGGTACTGATTACTTTGAACCGTATTACGTAGAACGTATCAACCAGTAAAGGCATTTTCACAAACATGGTAAAGTTCAAAAATAAGAGAGTAAATAGCTTTTTCAAAGAGTAATTACTGTACCATATTTCGCGTTATATTCCTCAAATCTATAAATATGTTGTACTACACAATTTCTAAAGTAGCCTATCTCTTTCCTCAGCGTTCAAGCTATATCCATACCAAATTTTTCAAAATCGGTTCAACGGTTTAACCGTGAAAGCGTAACAGGCACAGTAACTTTCGCATTTATAATATTAGTATGCAAGTATAGATTGAAACCTGGCTCACAATTTCATTATGGAAATTCACGCAATCCTCGAAATGATGCATTACATATAGATGGAAAGGAAAAATATAAAGCCTAAAAGAAGTCAATCTGAGAACAGGAATCTGTAAACTCTGTTTTCTCCTCACAGATGACTGTATCAACATATTGTTGTGGTGGTCTTAGGTCGAAAGACTGGTTTTATGAAGCACTCCACGTTAGTCTATGCTGTGCAAGGATCTTCTCTCCGTAATTGCTGCAACCTGCATCCCTTTTGACATGCTTACTGTACTGATGGTTCCGTCTCCTGCTACATTTTTTTATCTCCCCTCCTTCTTCCTTCCCATTACCAAATTAACGATTCCTGGAAGTCTCAGAAAGTGTCCTACAACCGATCCGCTCTTACAGTCGAATCGTACCATGAATTACTTTCTTCCTCAATTCGATTCACTACCTCCTCATATAATCTTCAGAACTCTTCTGTAGCATCACATTTAAGATGTTTTGTTCTCTTATTTGCTGTACTGTTTATTGTCCGTGTTTCAGTGCCAGAGAAGGCTTCAGGCAAATACCTCCAGAAAAGATCTCCCAGCACTTATATTTATATTCGATGTTAACGAATTTCACCTTTTGAGATATGTACACGGTGTTCCTGGAGAAATGGTCAATATTAGGACATACGACAGAAATGATCATTTAAATAAAAAAAATCTACAAAACATTAGCTCTAAAATACGTTCCTTAAGAGCTATGAGCACTTGTTCGTTTTCGCTAATGCAGTTTAGAGCCCATGTTTACTAGACTTGTTTGCTTCTAATGACCGTTCCCGTCATATCGCTGAACTGGAAATGAAAACATGGCCCAAGTATGCTCTATTCTTTTTATTATCCATACAATTTTCCAGTGTCAACAGTGTATCATTTTCAAGCATATATCTTAAGCTTCCAGCATCAATTACACATTATAACAGATCGGTGGTACGTGTGGACAGGTATACATCGTGTTTCTGTGCATTGGTACATGTTGTTATTGTTGTTGTTGTTGTGGTGGTCTTCAGTCCTGAGACTGGTTTGATGCAGCTCTCCATGCAATTCTATCCTGTGCAAGCTTCTTCATCTCCCAGTACCTACTGCAGCCTACATCCTTCTGAATCTGCTTAGTGTATTCATCTCTTGGTCTCCCTCTACGATTTTTACCCTCCACGCTGCCCTCCAATACTAAATTGGTGATCCCTTGATGCCTCAGAACATGTCCTACCAACCGATCCCTTCTTCTAGTCAAGTTGTGCTACAAACTCCTCTTCTCCCCAATCCTATTCAATACCTCCTCATTAGTTATGTGATCTACCCATCTAATCTTCAGCATTCTTCTGTAGCACCACATTTCGAAAGCTTCTATTCTCTTCTTGTCCGAACTATTTATCGTCCATGTTTCACTTCCATACATAGCTACACTCCATACAAATACTTTCCGAAACGACTTCCTGACACTTAAATCTATACTCGATATTAATAAATATCTCTCCTTCAGAAACGCTTTCCTCGCCATTGCCAGTCTACATTTTTATTCTCTCTACTTCGACAATCATCAATTATTTTTCTCCCCAAATAGCAAACCTCCTTTACTACTTTAAGTGTCTCATTTCCGAATCTAATTCCCTCAGCATCACCCGACTTAATTCGACTGCATTACATTATCCTCGTTTTGCTTTTCTTGATGTTCATCTTATATCCTCCTTGGTACATGGGGTCAGATATATACCGTGTTTTTGTGCGTATGACAGAGACACAGAAAGACGATGAATACCTATCCACATGCACCAGCGATGTGTTACAATGTGAAATGAAACTGGAAACTTAAAATATGTGCTTGAAAATGATCCACTATTGAAATTGACAAATTGCACGGATAGTAAAAAGAATACAATTTACTTGGACCATGTTTTAACTGTCAAAAAGCGCTAAGGTTGTGGAGCTCCAAAAAATAAAAATTTTAATAAATCGCTGATTACTGACCATTCCTTCTCGGACACTCTTTATACGCCTAAGTGAAATATCTAAAAAACTAACAACACAGTCAAATTACTATTGTAATATTCTGCTGTGGAGTTCAGCTAATCTGCCTAATTTTATGAATGTCACAACAAAGTAGTATCCAAAACTGTGAAAAGGGGTGTACTGCGTATCACTCTATGACAGAGCAATATTGCTAGCCGGCAAACACAACTGCTTATGATCTCGTTCCTGTTCGGAGTGGCTCGGCCTTCACGTATTTAGCTGTCACAGTAGAAAGTAAGATATTCAAGCGCCGGCGTCGCAGTTGCGTGGCTGCGCCTAGCGCAGACTCCAGTCGCTGCCGCCAGGTAAGCGCCTATCGCCACATCGTAAACTGGCGGTCGTCTTCGCCAGTCCTTTGTTCGCCAGAGGCCAGCTGCGCGTGGGCTTCCTGCGGGGGACGAAAGTGCTCGCAAATTAGCGGAACGGGTGAGTGGTTTGCAAATGAAGTGGCCTATACAATCGTAGGCGATAAACGACCTGTCAGCGAGGGAAATTGTCCGGAAGCACAACGCGCCGCCCAAAGCTAACTACATCTTACAGGACCGCTGATGGGGCTAATGCGATAGTGCCTTTCAACCTGTCACCGCCCGCTCGTTTCATATGCTGATGTCGAATAAAAAAGTACTTGTAACTGCGCTGTACTTGTCAAACGCGGATCGTATCTTATACCGTACACAGTGAGCATTTTATATAATGTCTATTATGATGACAATTTCAGTGGGCGCCACATTTCAAACCTGTTAATAGTTTGCCACAGCGTTTTAACACAACATACCAACCGCAGCTACTTGTAGTGTGAGCATTACATGTCCCCTTCATTTTCCCTGCAACTGGAAGTCCAACTTCCTAGTTTGTTCCGAACGTCTGAATACGCAACTATAGACAGCTTACTGCTCCTTTTCTCCTCAAACGTGATATCCTGTGACCACGATTTGGGAACGGAAGATGTAGGTGAAATGAAAGGAGGCGAGTATCGATAGTCTGCTTACACAAGATAGAATGAACGATCACATGAGCTCATAAACAAGTTCACAAAAGTAATTTCGTGTCAAAAGCATTAGACAAAAAATTAAACTACGCAAAACTAAGTGGAAGTTACGGGAACAGAGCTACACTACACTAATGGCAGTTATTTGTTTTTCACCTCTTTCTTTCTCCCTCCCTCCCTCCCTCTCTCTCTCTCTCTCTCTCTCTCTCTCTCTCTCTCTCCATGTCAAGCATGCAACAAGCGTTATTGGACCTACAGTTTTCCACCTGCTCCTGACAGCTGGGTGAACAGTATAATGCAACCTTCTTCCAGAAAATTAACAACTAACTAAGAAAATGGATCAAATGGCTCTGAGCACTATGAGACTTAACATCTGAGGTCATAAGTCCCCTAGAACTTAGAACTACTTAAACCTAACTAACCTAAGGATATCGCACACATCCATGCCCACGGTAGGATTCGAACCTACTACCGTAGCGGTCGCGCGGTTCCATACTGAAGCGCCTAGAACCCCTCAACTAACTAAGAGACCTAGGGTTATTTCATTTAGGACAAAGCAAAAGCACAATCCTCCAATGCGTCTTTTGGGCATTACAACCCGTTTTTGATGAGGAGAATTCTACTAGCCCCCCTACACACACACACACACACACACACACACACACACACACACACACACACACAGAGAGAGAGAGAGAGAGAGAGAGAGAGAGAGAGAGAGAGAGAAAATACCCTGAATGTTAATAACATTTTGAAATTCGTGCGCTACCCAACAAAAAACACACGAGGAAACAAATTAACATCACACTGCCGCAGTAACCCGCTAGACAGCCACTGGAACCTTGTGTTCTTGTGACAAAATTAACAAAACTGTGTGTGCAACCATTAAAATTTCCTTCAGCCAAGAAAATAAGTATCTTAACACATTGAAAAAAAACGGGAAACAAGTCTACAGAATCAAAAATCGTATGGATGAGAAACAGGTATTTGTTTTCCAACCCTATATTGTAGGCCTAATTGTCACCGCACCATTAACATATAATAATTCGTGACTCACTTATCTAAAATGTCATTAATTATAGGCGATGATTCCGTGATAATGTTACAGACTTTCGGGGATGTTGGATTAGGTTGGTTTGGGGGAGGAGACCAAACAGCGAGGTCATCGGTCCCATTGGACTGGGGAAGGATAAGGAAGCAAATCGGCCGTGCACTTTCAAAGAAATCCTCCCGGCATTTGGCTGAAGCGATTTAGGTCAATCAAGGAAAACTTAAACCACGATGGCCGGCTGCGCCACCTCGCTCGGTTTTCATGGTGATGGGGAATAAAGCCACCCAATTTGAGGAACTGATCCTCGTCCGGAAACGACGAATCAAAAGCTATACGCTAAAATCAACTATGTTCCGTCTTAATCTCACCCATTGCTCAAGTTAAGTTCCGCAAGTTAAAAACCCTGATCATGACGTACAGAATTCCCGGTAGATACCTCCAAAAACCCTCAGATCATTTCCTCCGTTGGCGTATTTGTAATGGCGCACGTAACTTTATGTCAGAGAGAATAAAAAATCCTTAGTCTATGGTGCAGTAATAATGAATTCCGTTTACCTGTACAAGTTTCACAAGCTGCTACATTTATAACAGCTGTTAAAAATGGCGTGCCCCACCGTCAATGCAGACATGGCATCATCGTCGTGCCCGTTCTAATATCCCTCGAGTCGTATGAACAGTGTCACATGCAGCGAGAATTCTTGTCAGATCGTCTTCAATCTCGAAAGCGTCCCGTACGGAGTGAGATCAGTTGAAAGTGCTGGCCATGAAACAGGACCTCTTCTGCCCATTCACTGTTCAAGGAATGCCTGATCCAGGTGTTCACGAACCTTCAGTCCAAAGTAAGATGGGGATCCATCATATGGGAACCACATCCATTGGCAAATAAGACAACAACAGTACCGGTACATGTGTTCCACTTTCAGACGTAGCAGAACGATTACACTTATAACTTTTCACTCGGTCGTTTTCGGGACAAGCATCGCTAACGCCAAATTGACAAATTAGCGTCTAATCACCGTTCTTTTAGACACACAGATACACACAAAAACACATACAGGATGAAGAAAAAATGCCACACTTGGAGGTGGTAATGCGACTCCTCATTCAGATTCAAGGTAAAAGTTCATGCAACAAAACCAGATCGGGTGCAGTTCGAAAAAATATGTATGAAAACGAAGAGCTGCCAACACTGACAAATCATTGGATAGCATCGGAATGTTCAGAGGAAGGTGTATCACCCCTCAATATCGCATCAGCCGTCGTAGCTGACTGAACAGACTACTGGAACCTCAAACGCACGTGTACATTGGGGCTATAGTTCGAATCCTTCTCAGTTTTTTTCTTTCCAAGTCCGTTCCCTATTCCTCGCCGTTTATCATTTGGTCACATGATAATAGCCTATCACATGACGGGGGGTTGGTGGGATCCATTAAACTACATACATGTGCCTACCAAGCGACCATAGCTGGTCCTGTCCAGTTGATGTAGGGCGGCTTCCCCATGGAGTACACAAACGATGAATCCGTCGATATGCTTTTGGTGGTGGGTGCATCCGATATCTGAGCTGCTGCTACTACTACACTTGCTTATGTTGCACGGTGCCGTCCCGCCATCCATATAAGAATGTTTTTCGTCGCCTGGAGCAACGAAGCCGGTAATGACATTTAGGCAATGGTGGATGCATGTGTGTCGCGTAGAGTATGATACTACGAGTGGCGAAGTGTTGGCAGATGCACGGTGATCGCTTTGAACGTCTACTCTAAAGGGAACGTTGCCCGTACATGTACGCACCGGCTCTGTGAAGAAACAAATGGACGTCAAACGTACAGAATGGAATAATTGTGCGTAACGTCACACGCGGTCTGTATAGTCTTCCTTTTGTTTTTTGTACCTCATTGAATACAGACGTGATACTGTATCCACCTATTATTTTCTATTGGTTCTATTTGTGTAATGGAGGAAACAACGTGGTCATTTACATCTGTAAGATGCTCGTGTCACGTATTAATGTGTAAGCAAATGTAATAGTAACAGAAAAAAATACACGAGATACAGCATTGTGGAGGTGTAAATTGGATTGAGTTTGATGTTTTAACAAAAAGGGTCTGGCACGAACGCAACTCGAACGTCAGTAAATCCGTTCCCCTCGACATTGCCTCGTCTCACTGGAGTAACGGGGCAGCCCCGACAGAGTGGAGAGTTCATGCTACCTGTTCTTGGCCACGCTGCAAGAAGTTACGTGTCAGAGCCTCGTTTTTTAAATAGTATTTATATTAAACTAGGTTTTGCTAGCTACACTTTTGTCTTGAATCAGGATGAGAAATCGCGTGCCGACCACTAAGTGCGGCATATTTTCTTCACCCTGTATATACAAGCTCTTCCAGAACTGTTGCGACAAACTTCGAGGGGTTGTTGAGGGTGTCTTGAGGAACGCTAGGAACCCGTAGCTAGAAATATCATCCAACGACGCTACAGAGCGAAGTTATGGGCACTGTCGCCTCCCAATAAGCGACATCTGGAGAGGGGTCGGTCAGCGCGCAGTTGGCTGACATCTTCTTCAAAGCCCTCTCTGCTCTCTCGTTCCCGAGTAGCGTGACGGCGCTAGACTTAACACCCCTCTTTCCAATTACGGACACAGAATTAACTTCTGGTGCTTGCATAGTTGACTATATTGATAATACGCATTTAGCGTCCTATAATTTTGATCTTAATTTAAGTAGATATTTATATTTATTGTAATAGCTAAGTCTTAATAGTAGAGCATGTTGCTGTGTGTAACAGTCACTTAACTGTGTTGCCTTTAAAAATTATCCAAACACAATAAGTAGCGACTGTCTCTTGCCAGATAAAGAAAACATGTGAACAATTTAAATGAATACATGTGTAGATAGCATCTACATGTTGGCACATCACTGAGCGTCATATCAGTTTTGTTAAAAGAGGTAATTAATTTCAAATTATGATAATTAGTGACAGCTTCCATCGCTAAACGTACATTCGAATAAACAAGTGGATCTATCTGTTGATAGCTCTCACCGAGCTTTGTCTGCTGACATGTTGATGCGTCTTTTATGAGTATTATAAACAGAGTTAACTAATTTCAAAGTGTGATAGTGAAATATGTTTCTGGGTTAGCTGTAGCTCTGATAGTCAGTAATTATGTCTTAAGTTTATCTTTAATTTGTCGTTTTTTAGTGCTGAATATCTTTTATTCGTTTTTTTTTTTTTACAGTCTCACCGAGAGCTTACATCTCATTACGTTTGTACAGCTGCATGATTCACAACGGTCTGGTTTTTCCCACCTTAGACACTGCCAGCCTATTTTCTGGGGCGACATACGGCAGTTCTCCAAGAACGTGTACTTGTTGGCAACCTGTTCCCCATTCGGTTCGACTTACCCCTCGTAAATAAGCAAACAACTGCGCGATCACAGGCTGTAATTCTGCAACAAACTGCTGATGCACATCGATACGTCGCCTGACGAGGATGTTACCTCTTTAATTTCGTGCCGCAACTACAAAATAATGACATCGCCGACTTAATCTCATCCAGAACAGCTACCTTGGGGACAAATGAATAACTAAGTTCTATTTAAAATAAAATAATCTTCGGAATACAAGGATACAGCAGCAAAAGCTGCACTCCCTATCTGCTTAACGGTAATGGATTTTGTAATATCAAGTTAGTACCCAGGGTGCGAGAGATAGAAGGGGAAATCAAACGCACTGAGAATTTTAAATACCTTGAAGAGAGCATAGATTACAATGCCACCGAGAAAGTAGTCTTTGCATCAAGAATTAGGAAAATGAGAATGGCGTATCAACTAACCAAAGACCCCACAAGAAGAAATCAATATTTTTAAAGGATAAGATCTGATCGCGTAATAGAAAAGTATCTACAACCGGTTAGTAGTGGAAAGGTATCAGTACCAGATGAGATACATGAAAGATTCCACGAAGATTGTGTGAAAGAACTTGCTTCCCTTTCAGCAGCAGCTTATCGTAGGTCACTGAAGCAAGAGAGGGTACCTAGCGACTGGTAAAAAGCGCAGGTCATTCCCGTCTTCAAGAAAGGCCGTAGGACAGTTGAACATAATTATAGGTCTATTAAGTTGACGTAAATCTGTTGTAGAATTAAGGATCATATTTTATGCTAAAAAATTATTATGTTTTAGAGAATGAAAATCTCCATTATAAAAATCAGTATGCATTCTGCCAATGGAGATCTTGCGAAACTCAGCTCGCTATTTTCATCCATGATATCCAGAGGGCTGTAGTCAAGGCCGTTCAAGTTGATGCCGTGTTCCTTTATTTCAGGAAGGCATCTGTCACTCTACCATACAGCCATTTAGTGAAGGAAATACGAACTGAATTGACAAAGATTTCCTTGTAGATAGAACTCAACACGTCACTTTTAACAGAGCAAAATCAATAGATGTAAAGGTAATTTCCAGAGTACCCCAAGGAACTGTGATAGGAACGTTACTGTTTGGAGTGCATGCATATAATGTAGTAGAAAGCATCGGAAGGTCTTTAAGACTGTTTGCAAATAATGCGGTTGTCTGTTAGAAACTAACAACGCCAGAAGAAGGTGTCGATTTGCAGAAAATTGGAGAAATTAGAGCTAATACAGAGACTTGCCGACAATCAGTCTTCCCACGTGCCACTCGCAAGTGGAACCGGTTAGGGGCCAGAAGTACCCTCCGCCATACACCGTCAAGTGGCTTACGGAGTATTGTGTAGATGTAGATTAATTAGTGCACAGTGGAACATCGTTTATGCCACAGAACATGATACTATGAAAAGGAAGGATGTGTTCAAGAGGATAGAGAGCGTTCTTGAGGAAAAGCTGGGCCCTTTTAAAGAAAGTGGTGAGTTCTGGAGATGAATTCTACACAAGTGTGAATTTCACTGACACGCTGAGTCCTACAAGGTGCAGCAGTCGGATCTTGTTCTACTTTCTCAACAAGAAAACCACGGAGACGTAATTCAAGGAGATAGAACTGGGAGAGGTGGGAATAACACAGAAGGGAACCCAGAAACCCTTTTCGCTCAAGAAGAAACTCCAAGAGCGCCTTGGTTTCGAGGACAAGGTAAAACCGAAATTGTCGAAACGTGCTCGGAAGCGAGGACTGAACAGCAGAGGAAACGAATTTGATAATACTGGGCTAAGGTTTACGTCCAAGTGCGAAGGAAAGGAAAAGCGCAGTTGAAGCAGCAGGATCCGTAGATGATCGAAATGACAAGAAGAATAGGGATATCTCCATAATGACAGCAATTATTCAAAGTAAAAAACGTACATAACTCACACTGTGTAATTAAGCGAGGCAGAGAGTAATCTACTTGTTCTATTTCTTTCTGTTGACTGACGTTCTCGCAGGAAGGAAATGGTCATATGACAATGTGTTTTAGTGCCAATTGTGACGTAATGGTAATGGCTCATGGGTGCAGTATCAAGCATCAAAATGCTTCGTAACAGACCTTTCGCTCCGCAGTGTAGTGTAAGCGAGAACCTTAATGAGAGATTGAAGGTTAGAGGCCCGATTCTGCCTTTCGCTGAGAATGTCTTTCCATCCGCGGCAAATATCTGGACTAGGCTCCGGTTTGAAACCCACTTTTAATCTCCCAGGAAGAACCGTTAACGGCACGAAGAGCTAGGCACAGCGAAAGGTTCGTAATGGTGCCACTTGTAATCCGTTCCTTTCTCCCAGGGGTACTGAGGCCAGAGATCTACAGAGTACAGTGACCACCGGAGACTGGCACACTGAAGCCCACAATTTGTCTGTGGAAATGCTACGTTCGTATTAGCAGTAACGTCTCTTTTTCGATTTAAATAAATTCGTGACTGACTGTGCGCTGCTAGGGGTCATGGGAAAAATGTTATCCAGTCACCGGCCGTTTTCCGGTTTCAAGTGTCGTCCGGTTTGCCTATACTGGAGACGATGACGCTAAGTGTGGCATAGGCTAATCATCTTTCGGTTCTGTAATTGTAGGACACCGTTTGTTTGCTTTTTATTACTCAAATTTATTTCGGCAGTGGGATTTTTTTATTGTTCAATGTGGAAATTATAGTGATATGGTTTCAGATGTAGGTTAACACTGATTAGCCAGAAAGTTACGACCACCTACCCAGTAGCCGCTATGTAGAGCTATGGGACCGATAAGCGACGACCCGTGGTGGCATGGAAGCAGCATGGCCTTCGTAGGTCGCTTGAGGGAAATGGAACCACATCTGCACACGCAAGTTACCTGATTCCCGGAAATTCCGGGGAGTTGGGCGATAAACTCTGACGCCACTTTCAGTCACATCCCAGATGTGTTCGGTCGGGTTAAGAGCTAGCAATTGGGGACCAGCACATCAATAGGAATTCGCCACTGTATCTACATCTACATCTACATCCATACTCCGCAAACCACCTGACGGTGTGTGGCGGAGGGTACCCTGAGTACCTCTATCGGTTCTCCCTTCTATTCCAGTCTCGTATTGTTCGTGGAAAGAAGGATTGTCGGTATGCTTCTGTGTGGGCTCTAATCTCTCTGATTTTATCCTCATGGTCTCTTTGCGAGATATACGTAGGAGGGAGCAATATACTGCTTGACTCTTCGGTGAAGGTATGTTCTCGAAACTTTAACAAAAGCCCGTACCGAGCTACTGAGCGTCTCTCCTGCAGAGTCTTCCACTGGAGTTTATCTATCATCTCCGTAACGCTTTCGCGATTACTAAATGATCCTGTAACGAAGCGCGCTGCTCTCCGTTGGATCTTCTCTATCTCTTCTATCAACCCTATCTGGTACGAATCCCACACTGTTGAGCAGTATTCAAGCAGTGGGCGAACAAGCGTACTGTAACCTACTTCCTTTGTTTTCGGATTGCGTTTCCTTAGGATTCTTCCATTGAATCTCAGTCTGGCATCTGCTTTACCGACGATCAACTTTATATGATCATTCCATTTTAAATCACTCCTAATGCGTACTCCCAGATAATTTATGGAATTAACTGCTTCCAGTTACTGACCTGCTATTTTGTAGCTAAATGATAAGGGATCTATCTTTCTATGTATTCGCAGCACATTACACTTGTCTACATTGAGATTCAATTGCCATTCCCTGCACCATACGTCAATTCGCTGCAGATCCTCCTGCATTTCAGTACAATTTTCCATTCTTATAACCTCTCGATACACCACAAGCATCATCTGCGAAAAGCCTCAGTGAACTTCCGATGTCATCCACGTCATTTATGTATATTGTGAATAGCAACGGTCCTATGACACTCTCCTGCGGCACACCTGAAACCACTCTTACTTCGAAGACTTCTCTCCATTGAGAATGACATGGTGCGTTCTGTTATCTAGGAACTCCTCAATCCAATCACACAATTGGTCTGACAGTCCATATGCTCTTACTTTGTTCATTAAACGACTGTGGGGAAGTGTATCGAACGCCTTGCGGAAGTCAAGAAACACGACATCTACCTGTGAACCCGTGTCAATGGCCCTCTGAGTCTCGTGGACGAATAGCGCGAGCTGGGTTTCACACGACCGTCTTTTTCGAAACCGTGCTGATTCCTACAGAGTAGATTTCTAGTCTCCAGAAAAGTCATTATACTCGAACATAATACGTGTTCCAAAATTCTACAACTGATCGTCGTTAGAGATATAGGTCTCTAGTTCTGCACATCTGTTCGACGTCCCTTCTTGAAAACGGGGATGACCTGTGCCCTTTTCCAATCCTTTGGAACGCTACGCTCTTCTAGAGACCTACGGTACACCGCTGCAAGAAGGGGGGCAAGTTCCTTCGCGTACTCTGTGTAAAATCGAACTGGTATCCCATCAGGTCCAGCGGCCTTTCCTCTTTTGAGCTATTTTAATTGTTTCTCTATCCCTCTGTCGTCTATTTCGATATCTACCATTTTGTCATCTGTGCGACAATCTAGAGAAGGAACTACAGTGCAATATTCCTCGAATCACTCCATCACACTCCTGGCCTTGTGGTATGGCGTATTATCTTATTGATAATTGTTACTGCTGTCGGGAAACATAATCGTCATGAAGGGTTTGCAGCCAGTGTGCGATACTACTTGGCCGTCATGGTGCCATGCACGAGAACCACTGGACCCATGGATGCTCACGTGTCTCCGTCCCACAGTACGTGTGACAAGGAGCTGTTCACCTTGAAAACGACGGACTCGTGCCCTTCCATGGCCATGATGAATAAGGTATCGGGATTCGTCAGACCATACAGTGCTCTCTGTGACTGCGCTAACGTCCAGTACCGATGGTCACGTGTCAATTTCTCGTATTTCCCTATACCGTGATGTTGACATTGGCATGTGCATGGGCTCCGGCTGCGGAGGCCCATCGATAGAAGTGTTCGATGCGCAGTGTATTCAGATACACTTGTAATCTGCCCAGCATTAATGTCTGATGTTAGTTCCGCAGAGTTCGCCTCCTATCGTGTTTTACCAATGTGCCCAGCCTACGACGTCCGACATCTGTAATAAGGGGTTCCGCCCAATCCTACGAGGACTGGACATGGTTTCACCGAGGTTTCGCCACAAGTTGAAGACACCTCAACACTTCTCGAACACCTGAAAAATCTGGTATCTTAATATCTAAACATATCAGTGCGTCAGTTGTTTGTTCTCTGCGTCGAACAGTCTTCCCACAAACACGTCACAGGCCGGCCGGTGTGGCCGTGCGGTTCTAGGCGCTTCAGTCTGGAGCCGCGTGACCGATACGGTCGCAGGTTCGAGTCCTGCCTCGGGCATAGATTTGTGTGATGTCCTTAGGTTAGTTAGGTTTAACTAGTTCTAAGTTCTAGGGGACTGATGACCACAGATGTTAAGTCCCATAAAAAAAAAAAAAATAAAAAAAAAACACACACGTCGCAAACTTTTACTGCCTGATATTTTCTGAACAGTTGTGACTACACCACTACGTGGCCTGGACCTATCAGTACAGACTAATCATTTTATGTCCACGTGTCAATACCTGAAGTACTACCGACGGGAAAATAAGCATTATTGGCTTGCTCTTGCCGCATGTATTTGGCGGTAGTACCCAACCTAAAACATACGACATGTAACAACTATAATTATTAGCCGGCAAATGACGTAAATACTGATGTAATGTTGTACAGTACGTCGTCCGCAGTCACTAGCAGAAATATCTGCGAAGGGAACTGAAGCGCCGCGCCCGACTGGCTGCGGTCCAGTTCTACGAGAAGCTTCAAGACCAGCGACCTGAATAGAAGTGTCAAAGCTCTTTACTTTGCTTGTACATTCTGTGTAGCTCAAGCTTCGAATTGTTATATTGAAGAGATTGATAGATGACCTTCAAAAGTGCCGTGATACTTTATAGACGTGTTTTATAGACATCTTAAGTATGATACTGTGAACTTAAATTAGCTTAAAGATGTTAGGAGCAAGAGTTTCGTGCTTTTTCGCCATAGTATCATAGCTCAGATTCCACTTTATTTACGTTTCTTTCGGTTACTGGAAGTTGTGACTCCAACAAAGTTTTTTTACGTTCCTGTTGCACTTATCCATATTGTAGAATTTTTCTAATTAATTACGTTATAATGACACTGTATTGGGCGCCGAAGTATCACAAAAAAATAACGCATTTAGAACTGTGAAACTTACAGTAAATAAGCGATTCACACCACTATTTGCACCGTTATTCGCAATTTTACTTTTTCACTCTTCTGTTTCTTATAGAAAAGTAAAGTATCTAGAAAAGTTTTCACCCAAACTATACACTATGCACAAAAAAGAAAAAAAAATACATCAAAGATCGAACATTGACAGCGAACAATATTTCTTTACGTAATATCTACCTGTATTTCTTTTTATTGGCGATTATCTCAAAGTCGTTCGATAATAGGTGCTGTAGAAAACAAAATTTGTTGGCACATCTCCAGACTTCAACTACACATTTCCAAACCTAGCCCTATCCGAACACTGTTACGCGAAGTCTTTGGAGCACACTCTTGAACATTTTGTAGAGGCGAAATTCTTCCTTTTTATTTTGTGGAGCCATATTTTCACTCTTTGCTCATCTTTCAGGAAACTAGAATACAAAAATCACATAATGTAAGAAGCTATCTCATATCAAAGTACTAAGATACACGCAACGGTTTGGGAACAGGAATAAACTGGAGGAAATTAATTAGACTGTCCTGTACAAATTTTATCTGTATATGAACATAGCCCCTACGTGCATAGACTGACTGGTAGTTTACTCAAACATAATTGCAAATTTATCTAGCACTTGTCTCGTAAGCACTTGACCAATAAATCGCAGAAGTCAACTCTACAGTGGAAGATTTTATAATACCGTCTCTCCATATTTTTCCAACATATAAAGAGCACATTTTCAATTATACATTTGTTGTATGAAAAATAACTGGTCCACGATTCACATAGTCCTCTTTAAATACATAGCAACAAAAATACTGCACCACAGCTGCTACTAATAAACTTGCAGAAATCTATATAAAACAAGGCAAATGCGTGTAATATTCAAGTTTCACTTTTACTGCAAAATGTAGGCAAGCAGAGTCGTCCCAAAGTCACGTGACTACCCCGTTCGATGTTGAGAACATGCGCAGTAGGCTATGCTCACTTCATAGATATGTAAATACTCTATGCTTGTGACGGAGTCTTTTAAACCTACGATGTCCACAGAGACTGTCCATCGATACGTTCCCATCCATCGATGGCAAAGATACAACAGTTTAGAACGGCAGGACATAAGGATGGCGTGATCTACGACGTCCATTATCTTCGAGAGACCGTCTGCTGGACAGGAACAGCCTATTTTTCTTGGAATAGCAAAGCTCGGCAACAGCAGCTGTCGAAGTAGCAGTTAGATTTGGTGCGCGCAAGAATGTAGAGCGAGCGGCCGGAGGAAGGCTGTGGACAGAGGCAAGTAGGAGGGGGGTAGGACATGTTGCACATGGGAACCCCAAACAAAGGTTGTGGGCCGGCACGAGCCGCTGCTACCAGCAGGCGCCACAATTTATGTCGCAGCGTTGGCTGCTGGCTGCTCCGGAGGAATTTACGGGGCAACGCCTGGCCTGCCGGCCGCTGAGGGCAGCGCCTCTACCGGACAAAGGAGGCACTCGCGAAACGTCAGTCCGGCCGCGCGCCTTCTCTAAACCCGCCGGCTAAACGGCGGAATACATTAAAAAAACACGCGGCTGAGACAGCTGCTACACGGCAAATTATTTGTCTTCCGTACACCGCGAGGGTGGACAAGATATACGACCCGTTGCAGATTTGCCACGTTTACTCATTTTTTTGTTTGTTTTGTTTTTAGAATATACCTTAAACGCATTTTGCGTGATTTATAGCCCTTGGCAGTAAATTTTAAAACGTATGAAATTCACAGTATCAACTAATACGCACATTTAACTGTCAATTACACGATCCACAAAAGTGATTTATTAGACAGAGACAGCGGCATCGTCAGAAAGTCTGCTTACGATGCTACCTTTTAAAATGCCACCGTTAAATGACTGCAAGGAACTAAGAACGCTTTACGCAGTACTTCCCTTTTTTTACTTTATTTACTGTTGTGCCCATTAGGCAGGTACTTACAAAACATTGGCTGTACATTTTACTCGCCTCCTGCCATTATTTTCGTCGTTAAATGGCTGATACGCACTTCAACCTGATATATTAACTGATATCTTTTTTCGCTCTTCTGCTTTTTGCTTTCTCCAGACCTTTTAAAGCGTCTGTCAGAAATTGCTGGCTTTTTAAATAGTGTCGTAAGCGCTTCTCTTCCCTCTTTAAAATCCTCTGCAACATTTGTCTCTTTTTCCTCCTGTCTTTCATAACACTTCTTCATTCTGAATTCTTGCTGTCCAACTTACCTTTTGCATTCCAAAATAGCCTCAAATTTTTTTTTTCAGCTGCCTTCCTCATCTCTCACATTTCTGTATCATACAAATGGTTCAAATGGCTCTGAGCACTATGGGACTTAACTTCTGAGGTCATCAGTCCCCTAGAACTTAGAACTACTTAAACCTAACTAACCTAATGACATCACACACATCCATGCCCGAGGAAGGATTCGAACCTGCGACCGTAGCGGTCGCGCGGTTCCAGACTGTAGCGCCTAGAACCGCTCGGCCACTCCGGCCGGCACTGTGTCATACAGAATCACTCTCTACAAATAAAGATTTAACCAGTCTTTTTTCCACATGTCTGTTGAATCTTCCACATAGTAGCTGCTTCTTCCTACGTAACTCCTGCTTAGGCCGTTACAATTTGGTTTTTTTAGTTTT
Source organism: Schistocerca serialis cubense (assembly GCF_023864345.2). Taxonomy (NCBI): domain Eukaryota; kingdom Metazoa; phylum Arthropoda; class Insecta; order Orthoptera; family Acrididae; genus Schistocerca; species Schistocerca serialis. Next base: position 147,193,796 of record NC_064643.1, read on the forward strand.
GGATGTCATCATATCTTCCATTATTAAGGTGTCCAAGTGCTCGTTCAGTTGTGTCTTTTCCTGATCTTGTGACTGTGTTCCTTCCGTTTGTATCAATGATCAACTCTCGTTTTTCTTACTGTTTATTCTCGCCACATATTTTTGGCACGCAGCCCTCAGCTCTTTTACGGTTCTGTTCCTTGCCACTTCATCTTCAGCCCAGAGATTCCATATATCGTAAAAGTGTATAAAATGAAAAACAATGCATATTGGTAAGCTCCTGGAGGATACTCCATTGCTTAAATTCTAAGCGTAACTTATAAAATGAAATAAACACGTGGGGGACTGGAGAGGGAGAGAAGGACGAAGAGGAGGCGGAGGAGGAGGATCACTTGAAGAGCTAGGAATCTGAGAAAGGGGATTGCATGTGTTTAGAAAAGCGCATGTGTGAATCTAGTCCGCCGACATACAGTGTGTTTAGAATTCTTGTAAAGCAGGGCTGACGGAAGGCATCGAATGAATTTAGGATGGTGCTTCTAGGATCGCAGAATAGGAAATAATGATTGGAACCAGGTAAAATACCGTTTAATCTTTTGGGTAGTGTACGTGAATGGAAATGGACAGGGAGTAGTTGATGCTAGTTCTAGGTTTCCTGTCTCGCACACTATACACACGTTTTAGGAGTAGATATGAAGATATTATACTTATTATTGTGTTTACTACGCGGTTTGTCAGTAATGCAAATGCGATGAATTAAGGAGAAATGGTTGGGACCTACATATCTAGGTACCTACTCTGGATGCCACTACAGGACAAAGACAATTTTGTGTTACGTTTTTAATAATGTCATGTTTACGTGAATGGTATACTGTCGTACGTCTTTCAACAGACACTGAGGAGAGCAACTGAGTTACGGAATAAAACATATATTTTACTATTTAAAAAAGACGTACTGCTGTTCATATATTCGCGACGAAAAAGTTACAGGATATGCAAATACACTCTTAAATCTACCCCTGTTAGGTGAATAAACTCGCTGTGTCATCCTCAGCCCACAGACGTCACTGGACGCGGACATGGAGGGAGGGGCATGTGGTAAGGACACCGCTCTCCCAGTCGGTGTTTTCAATGAAGCAGCTCCTCAGTTTGCCTCCCAAGGGCTCAGTGCACGCCGCTTTCCAACAGTGCTTGGCAGACTGGAGGGTCACTCATCCAAGGCTTTAACTACCGTGATCTGATGGGAACCTGTGGTACCACTGCGGCAAGTCCGTTGGCACACGGAACACGAACACACTTGAATTTTAAAAATTAATATCTATACACTGTGTTTAGTAAATATAAAGACATTGAGTATTGTATCATTCAAACTTGAGCCCTTCCATAAACTAATGAGATTTAAGAACCACACAGGAACAAACTTAAATTATCATCGCAGATCACTTTTATAAAATCTTATGAATAATACTCTAACAAAAATCTGGGTAACAGAAAAGTATCCCGAACATTGGACCACAGTCATAATCCACCCACTCCACAAAAAAGGAGATAAAAGCAACCCAGATAATTACAGAGTTATCTCTCTCTTAGACTGCACATACAAAATTTCCTCCAGAATCCAATACAAGAGGATCAAAGAGCAACTAGAGGAGGAATATGGTGAATAACAAGGAGGCTTCAGACCTTCGAGAAGCTGTGCAGAACAGCTCATCACTTTAAAATTAGCCATAGCATATTACAAGAAACGAAATAAAACTATTGTAATAATCTTTTGGACTTTAAAAAAGCATATGACTGTATCCATAGATCTTCAATGTCAAAAATCTTAAGAAATTACGTTCTCCATACAAAATTAATCAAATTGATAGAACTCACCTTAACCAACACAGTATCAAAAGTCAAGTTCAGGGGGGAACTCTCTCAGACATTTATCATAAAAACAAGTTTAAAACAAGGAGATTGCTTGGCACCCCTGCTGTTCAACTGTGCTTTAGAAAACATAATGTGCGAATGGTACAATGCTAACCCAAAGAACATCCAGATTGGAAAGGCAACGTAAGTTTCAATTGTCTAGGATTTGCTGATGACCTTGCTCTCTTATCCAACAGTATTCAGGAAACCAAACAACAAGTTATCTCATTACAGGAAATAGCACAGCAAATTGGTCTTGGAATATCCTTTGGAAAAACATTCATCATGTTAACTGACCCACCATTCATAAACAAAATTGCCATAGGAAACCAAGAAATCAAAATTGTAGATAAATTTAAATATCTGGGAGAAATCATAACATATAGCCTCAATGAAAAGCCAACATGGCATAACAGAATAAACAAATTGACTAGAGCACAATATATCACCAAGAACACCTACAACAAAAAGAGCTTGTCAATAGCAACAAAATTAAAACATTACAAAACAGTCACTCAACCAGAAATATCATACGCAAGTGAAACCATCTTCAGAAAACTAACACTGCACAAATAGACAAAATACTCAAAATAGAGAAGAATCATCTGAACGTGCATCAATAAATCGTACCAGAAAGATGGACACTGGAGAATAGCTTCAAATGAAACAGTCTACAAGGCAATAGAACCGTTAATGAGTACTATCTGGAAGAAACGCATTTCATTTTTCGGACATCTAATCAGAACACCAGAGAACAGGATCATCAGGAGAAAAATTGTGGAATAGTAAGTTCAACATTAAGTGGATTACAGAAATCAAGGAAGATATGGATGAGCTACAGATTACATTGGAAGACCTAAGAAAAAACTGACAAGACCAGGAAAAACTCACAGACAAACAAACCAGACTGCAAACGAGAATCAACAAACAGACAATAGGGAAGGATGAGATCTGGGAGAATGAAGTAGTACTAGGCTGACAGGAAACTGAAAAATTCTTTGTATAAAGGTGGCTAGACTGGTCCAATGAAGACCATAACAAGTAAATAATAATAATAAAAAAATAAATAATTCCATTTCCCATGTATGTCAATTATCTACAAATGCTCAGCCTTCCGCAACACGTTTCTGGAGATGCCACCTTCTTGTGCACAGTGTGCTTTAGCGAACAGTCTGTAAGAGCTATTGATGTTACCGACTGCGCGGTATCATACTAGCCTTAGGCAGGCCGGACACCACCGTCGCTTCCAACGACAGCACATCGTTACCCCTCTGTTGCTCGCGCGGGTGACAGTCGTCAACTACATGATTTTCCGTTCTATTCTGTCTGGTTATGAAATATTATTGCAGCTTGGAGGATACTGGACATTCGCGCCAGCACTAATGTTACAATGTGAAACAAAGTTAGTGTACGTTACTTTACTGCTTTCTGAGATTCATTCCCATTTTCATATGCGTAATTTTAGGCGTATTGAAACTGATTACTAAAGACCGGATTATATGCATGTTGCATATGCATTTGCATATTTGACTGCTTTTCACCGGTTATTGCACATTTTAACTAAAAACTAGTGACCATGCATATTTTCGCTCTATGTTTACAATATTTTAGACGGGCTGTCTCTAGCTCGATCTGGTTCTCATGTCTCACAGACTGACCGCGACCTAGAACTGCGAGCAATCGCTAACCGAGAGGCCACTGCCTACCGAAATCATTACAGAAGAGGAACCTCCACTGTCATATCGTACGCGTCGACAACAATTAAATTAAACGACGCATCCTTTTAGTCGCACGTCCATTGTTACAGTTTAACTTTCTATTTACTTGTACTTAGGTGAACGTGTTTACGACGTGTAGCGTATAACGTGTTATGCGCCATGCCGCTCGACAAAAGAAACGTCGTTTCGTGGATAGCTGACCATCCTGGAACATTTACATATGACGGAATTGTTTATATTGTCGAGTTCACGAGAAAAACGTTTTGTGCAAAAAAAAAAAAAAAAAAAAAAAAAGTTTCGAATAGAACAACATGTCAAGTCTCCATATCGCAAGAATGCAGAAGAAAAGACCACGACAAACACTTCTGACAACATCAAGTTGCAGTAGCAGGGATTTGTCCAAGGTTACCAATAAAGTCGGTTTAACATGGATCCATGTGAAGCATTCCTTGCAAGCAATATTCCTCTTCACAAACTTATAAACCCTTTCCTCAAAGGCTTCCTGCGCAAATATTGCTTAAATCGAAATATACCTGATGAATCAACATTGCGTAAAAATTACATACCGACAATTTACGTAAATGTTCTGGAAGAAATACGCAAAGAACTCAAGGACAGCGTTTTCTGGATTTCAGTTGCTTTTTCGCGTGGCCGGCGCTCTTGCTCACAATTGATATGCACAGGTTCGACTTTGAGATATAATGCACACAGTAACTAACATGTTTTTTTATTATTTGATTTTGCATATTTCGAGACTTTTTATGACGCATTTTTCATGCATATTTTAAATTTTTATATTGCATGTAATCCGGTCTCTAATAATTACAATTAATCCGCTCTTTATCTAGAATACTTTGTGACGAGAAGTATACTTTCTCTATACTTTTAGTTTTTGGTATAAAAGTCAAAGGTAAAAAAATCTAGGTCAGAGATTAGCAGAGATCCTGATTTACGGCTGGAATGCTTCTATGAGCAAAGTGATGGAGATACTGACAGTGATATAGCTGACTCAGGGATCGAGGATTGTGCACATAAAAGTGGTCATGATTCAGGAACGAACAAGAAGTGCCAGAAAATGAACATGAATCACAGGAAGACATAATACAAGAGGACATATTTCTTCTAGGAAAAGTTGAATAGGTAAATTCAGGAAAAGTAAATATCCTACCAATGTTAGAACAAGATCCTGTAATATTATTACGTATTTAACTGGTCCCAAATATGAAGCTCGTACAACAGAGAGAGAAACAAATATTACGAAGCTACTTTTGGATGAAAATATAATACCCATTATTGCAACATGTACTGATATTTACATCAGTGAAGTTCGTGGTAACGTTTTTAGGGAAAAGAGTGGTAAAGAAACAGATCTTATTGAGATCAGAGCTTTCATTGGTTTATAGTACCAGTGCGAATCTCTAACATATCCTAGAAAGAGTTTATCATAGTTGAGGGATAAATCAAAGGGCAACTGACTTGTATCTTCCTACTGGTGCATGAGTGAAAAGCAATACAGGTTGCACTTGAAAAGCCAGAGGTTTCATAGTGTACTTGATAGAGGTGTTCGCAGGGAGAACGACAAGTGGGTGCTATCAGGGACGTACTGGAGCTATTTACGAACAATTGTCAAAAATATTTATCACATCTTGTGTACCTTTCTGTATTTGTATATTGACCGGGCCAAATATCTCACGAAATAAACATCAAACGAAAAAACTACAAAGAACGAAACTCGGCTAGCTTGAAGGGGGAAACCAGATGGCGCTATGGTTGGCCCGCTAGATGGCACTGCCATAGGTCAAACGTATATCAACTGCGTTTTATAAAATATGAGCCCCCATTTTTATTACATATTCGTGTGGTACGTAAAGGAATATGAATGTTTTAGTTGGACCACTTTTTTCGCTTTGTGACAGATGGCGCTGTAAATAGTCACAAACGTATAAGTACGTGGTATCACGTAAGATTCCGCCAGTGCGGACGGTATTTGTTTCGTGATACATTGCCCGTGTTAAAATGGGCCGTTTACCAATTGCGGAAAAGGTAGATATCGTGTTGATGTATGGCTATTGTGATCAAAATGCCCAACGGGCGTGTGCTATGTATGCTGCCCGGTATCCTGGGCGACATCATGCAAGTGTCCGGACCGTTCGCCGATAGTTACGTTATTTAAGGAAACAGGAAGTGTTAAGCCACATGTGAAACGTCAACCACGACCTGAAACAATGACGGTCATTGGTCGTCGAAGCACCATAGCATGGCCCGCACGTTCACCGGATCTGACGTCCTCGGATTTCATTCTGTGGGGCAAGTTGAAGGAAATTTGCTATCGTGATCCACCGACAACTCCTGACAACATGCGTCAGCGCATTGCCAATGCAGGTGCGAACATTACGGAAGGCGAACTATTCGCTGTTGATAGGAATGTCGTTACAAGTATTGCCAAATGCATTGAGGTTGACGACATCATTTTGAGCATTTATTGTATTAATGTGGTATTTACAGGTAATCGCGCTGTTAACAGCATGCATTCTCAGAACTGATAAGCTCACAAAGGTACATGTATCACATTGGAACAACCGAAATAAAATGTTCAAACGTAGCTACGTTCTGTATTTTAATTTAAAAAACCTACCTGTTACCAACTGTTCGTCTAAAATTGTGAGCCATATGTTTGTGACTATTACAGCGCCAGCTATCACAAAGCGAAGAAAGTGGTCCAACTAGATCATTCATATTTCTTTACGTACTACACGAATATGTAATAAAAAATGGGTGTTCCTCACGAGTAACGGAGGGTAAAGAGAGACTAATGTCTGCAGGGAGGTCTTCGATCCAATCGCACACGTGCTCGGATATTCGGTATTAACGCATTTTGTTCGGTAGGTAACGGCCCGGAACTGCATACAGTTTTCTGCAAGCCGAGATACATCGATTGTAGAACGGAAGTATCGTATAGAGACTACATCTCTTCGTGCTTCACGAAAACTGTTGTGAACGAGGTACCTGATAACGCGCAGTAACGCTCGTACGGTAAAAAATATCTTGAAAACTGACATATAAAACCCATGCGACAAATACAGTCGTTCTAATTGTTCGCTGCTGTCGCAGAAAGAAGGGAATTTATGCAGCTCATAAAACTCAATTGCCAATCGGGACGTCAAACGGCAGTGGCACAACGGTGCCTGTCTGGAGCTGGTGGCACAGTTCACCTCCCTTGGTCCCACCAGAAACTCATTTTGCAGCAACAACTACCCCCGGCGCTTCACGATTCAATCGGGACTGGTCTCTGTTTCGGATATTCATAAGATTAAAGTAGATACTGGTTATACGGCGTCCAGAACCACAAGTTACTATACGTTCGTTCCGTTACTTTTATTTCCATTATTCTTTTGTCTCTTCTGTAATGATGTGGTTCCTCTTTGATTCAGTAATAAAGAAAGATAACTTCTGATATAGCTGCAGTTGCAACATACAGACGCGCAAGAGGCGTGCGACTATTTTGTAATTTCTGGGTTGGTCTTGCACCACTGCTTTATTATGTCGACAAAATTAACACATCAACTGTTGTTAAAAACATAATATTTGACAACGAGTGATCTGTTAATCTTAGTGACCTAATAAAACAATGCTCAGACTTCTGATGAATCTGTGTGACAAGTTTGTTCACGTCGGTAACTTCACTGGCACGCAGTCTAACAGTGTTGTAAGTGTGACCTAAAAGTGCATTGCCGTCAACGGATGCGTTCTCACCTGCATCAGCTGATCCAGTAACACCACGAACTACTTCCTTTCATCACTAGGACGCAGCGTCACCTTTCGTTTTGGCGGCTCAGCAGAACATTATTATCTGTTGCTCAGCTCACAAGTGAATTTTCTGGCTGCAGTAAGGATCGCGAGACTGTTCTTGAATCGATCGGTAACTAACCAAACGTAAATTTACCTAAACTGTTGGGATTTTTTCTACTGAAACATTTATGGACAGAAACGTACTGATTCGACCTGTAGCGCTTGGCTTTCATGATTTGAAAACAAAGAAGAAAGGTTAATGAATGAAATTAATAATCTACGCTTAGATGTCAATTGGGTGAATTTCAAGATGGGTTTAGGAAGGGAAGATCCTGCTCAGAAGCGATTTTCAACCTGAAATGCTTATTTCGCCACAGATTAAAAAACTTCAAAGACAGTTGCAACGTTCTCGGATTTTAGAAAAGATATGGCCCATTTGGTAGGGGAAACCCAAGATAAAGTAATCGGTGAATATGGAATGAAAACTAGGTCGGCAAACCTAATCTAAAAGGCTATGAAGACACTATCTCAAAAGAAAAATTCATGGGAAGATATCTCGACCTTTCAAGGTAAATACGGGTGTCAGGAAAGGTGATGGTTTATATCCACTTGTTTTCAACTGTGTAATGGAGAAAATTATAAGAATTCGGCATGAAATAATGCATAATATCTCTACTCGTGCTAGGGAGAAAAAACAAAGGTGTTCCAATATACTGTGTAATATTTCCGGATGATTTTGTCACACTTCCTAAAAACTTACACATACAGCAGTGCGAGTCAATCTTCTGGAAGAGGGAGTTAACATGCCGTGCTTAATAATCTCTGCAGAGAAAACAAAATTTATGACAAATATAAAACTTGCTCAAATTATATAATAATAGAACTGGAGAAATAGAAAAGGTAAAAAAATTAAAATTTTTGGAGAGACTCTTCACGAAAACGGTTTTAAAAATTTGCTTTAGAAGAAATATGCACAAGATGGGAAAAGCGTATGCTCTAACCAGGAATACCTAAATAAAAAAGTGCTTATCTAAGAAATCTTAAAACAAGCACTCCATCATAGTAATGAAACTAGAATGTCTGTACCCTAGCAAATGTCTAGCATTAAATTACAGATTTCATTAATTAGAAACATTAGAAAGAAGAATGGTATTGAAAATATTAGCCGGCCGGAGTGGCCGTGCGGTTCTAGGCGCTACAGTCTGGAGCCGTGCGACTGCTACGGTCGCAGGTTCGAATCCTGCCTCGGGCATGGATGTGTGCGCTGTCCTTAGGTTAGTTAGGTTTAATGCGTTCTAAGTTCTAGGCGACTGATGACCTCAGAAGTTAAGTCGCATAGTGCTCCGAGCCATTTTTTTGAAAATATTAGCGTCTTTGAAACAAACAAGTAACGATGAAATTTATCAGAACTTAGAAAACATATAGTGAAACATAAGGAAGAGGAGGTTAGTACTTTTTAGACATATTTACAGATAGGATAATAAAAAATTCACCAAGTAGAACTTTAAACCTGTTAGAGAAAATAAATAACAGCCAGGTGGATACAAGAGGGTTACGAACCACTAGGAAAGGAATAACATAAGAGAAGGAGTACAGGAGAGAGACATTTTTAGGGGAAAAGTTTTAAACTGCAACGATTCTAAGGTAAGTGGAGAAAGAAAAGTACAACAGAGCGGTCGGAAGGCGGGAAAAAGAAACGTAGTGAAACAAGGAAGGGATGCTGGTAGAAAAGGAACGAACAACAAAGGACTAAGGACTGAAATTGGGACGTGGTCCCTGGAAGACCTCAAAGGAAGAAGATGTTGGTAAGCATTGTTGACATACTGAAATTAAATTTCATATTTAACAAAGACGACAATTACAAAATAATAATAAAAACAGTTTCTGACCGCGCCTTTTGAATACTGTGGTCGCCAGGGGCAGTTTTTAGTAGCCAGGGGAGGCAGGTTTCTGTTCTGCCTGGAGATGTTGGGCTTCTCTTCTCATAATCTTTCTAAATGGGTTGTGGTCGAAGTTGACAAGGCTGGCTAAGTGCTTGTGTTTTCCCATGATCGCCGGTGTTACTCAACATCCATCAGACAGGACTGACAATACCTACATTCTACTCTTGATTGTGTTTGGTCAAAAGTGGGTAATCGTTAAAAAAAATTTGTGGAGTGGCGTGGAGCTCGCGAAACACGTGATCAACTTCTCATTAAGGTATCTAGTCGTGGGCGCTTTAGGCCGGAATTGGTGACAAAGTGTTTAACTGAGGTGAATTTTTAGCGATCATTCGAGTTTGCTTTTCAAATACGTAAAAACTCAAACAGCCAGCAATGCGTTCCAATCTGCGGGAGTAGATTTCCGTTTCGCCACCTTCAAGTATTTCTTGGCGACTGCGGAGGGTGGAGCCATTAGCGAGCTGGAGGTAACGTTCACTGTATGAAATAGACTTTGCGGGGTGTAGCTAAATCAAACTAAAATGTTTCCGAGGAAATTAGACTAAGGTATTTTTTGTGTCTTCGTTGATGTGGAGATTATTGGCAAAATTATTGCTATGAGCCAGCTGGAGGCTGCACAGTGGTCGAACATCGGGATCTTACTCACAGTAGTTGGATAGTTACTGAATTTGGAGTAGTGGGAAGTTACCCTATGTCACCGGTCGAAGCGCGGACGGTGACCCTAATTTAGACTGGTGTTCACAGTGTAGCAGTACAGGGAATTAATCCATATCAGCCAAATTTGTAAATCTGCAGAGCAATACGTTGTGTAACTGTCACGCATTCCGCACGAAAAGAACGTTCCAATTTCTTTATCTGTGCAAAATTCTCCGCTTAAAATTATACCAAATGCACATGCAACAAATAATTGTTAAGTAATTCCCGCCAAATGACCACGCAACATTTTGGAATTAAGAGAATGCCTCACCTCACAGAAATGCGAGAAGTACAAATTTATTTTCTGTTCCTGAAAGAAGCTTGTCACTGGGAACATAAAGATCGTCGTTTTGCAACTGCTGTAAGAAGTGCAACCTCTCGGGCATGGTACTCGAAGATAAGTCTTCCATAATAGCCAACATCAAGGTGCTAAAATTCTTAGTTTACAGCAAACTACGGAAAAACTGCTTAACACCTTTTGGATCTAGCTTGCCAGCACACGAAGTTATTGGAGGCTCATACAAAAATAGTTTTAAAAATTGCGTAAGTATCTGCGGATCTGTTGAATATTGCCAAGAATTTACATCTAAGAAACTTTTTGGGTAACGCTGGATGCTCCCATTCCTCCTTTTTCGACGTATCTTTTGTCGGACTTTATGTTAACTAAACAGAAATAATACTTTACCCTCGTGAGTAAGTCCGTAATGTATGCTCACTCTGTCGACGCTGTGACTATGGTCGTACCACACTTGGATGCCTCATGTGAGCTGTAGTAATAGAATTGTTCTAATTTAACGTGACAAAATAGCGGTTTTTTAAGTTAAAAGAAAACGATAAAACCCAACCATAATTAATTATGAGCATTTAATTAAAATAGAAATTGTTACAAATTAAAAAGAGCCATCATATTTATCGAAGACAACTATTTACTGTCACAAGAATTTATTTTATTAACATTGTGTTTTCACTTTTTCTGCAATATAAGAAGCACAGTTCAATAGTATTTACACTTCCGGGTAAATAAACGGTAAACTGATGTGGAATCGTAATGACTAAGCACAATTTAGGCCTTTTTTAAAGCATGCAGAAATTTATACATCTTCACTGACTTCTCGGTTCTTTTCGCTTCAGTACTATTCCATACTTTTGAACAAACAAGCCCATACGCGGAGAAGATTCTCTCAATGAATGCAGTGCTACCAGGGCAAAAAAAAGGCACTAATAAAGTAGTTGTAAGAATTGTCAGTGCTTTGAATAAATTAATCATAGGAATTTAAATTGTACTATTTAACCGCCAATACGAAGAAAACAATGAAACCCATAAAACCCAATTCCCCCCCCCCCCCCCAAAAAAAAAAATGGTTCAAATGGCTCTGAGCACTATGGGACTTAACATCTATGGTCATTAGTCCCCTAGAACTTAGAACTACTTAAACCTAACTAACCTAAGGACATCACACAACACCCAGTCATCACGAGGCGGAGAAAATCCCTGACCCCGCCGGAAATCGAACCCGGGAACCCGGGCGTAGGAAGCGAGAACGCTACCGCACCCGCCCCCTCCCCCATGTTTCTTTTTTTTTTGTTAAAGAAAGTCTGGGTTTTTCTCAATCCTGCGCGGGGTAGAGGGACGCAGTGTCTTGCATCACTAAATAACGAAACGCACTTGTCTTTGATGGTCGCGAGACATTTCAACAGGATAACGCATGGCCCCTCGCGACAGTATAACCACACGGAGGAACGTGCAGATCCGTAACTGCACACCACGATTCATCATCTCCAGAGCATGTCTGGGATGCGATTGGAAGACGTACACTTTATAGCAGCCTCCAGCAAAAATCTTTATGGAGTGGCACATTATTTATTTCAAGCACGGCAAGAAATTCCTCAAGATGGCACTCAGAGGTTGTAGGGTTCCATGCCACAACAAATACAGTGAGCCTGGTCACTTGGAGGCTGTCTGAACTATGCCACAACGAACAGAAGAGTGTGATCGTATCCGCTGATTCACAGCTGATTAGTTCCGAATGGAATGGAAGTTTAATAACTTAACGCCCGTTATGCTATGCAACATCTGCTTGGAGCTTGATAAATATCGGACACTTTCCATTTCCGCGTGCTCCGTCACCGCGCAGCTGCTCCGCCGACACAGAGCCTCAGAATTTATTACACGCAAACCCGCCGAGCGGACGGTTCTCATCAGCGGACCCGCGCACACCGGTGGGACTACGGGAGCGTTAACGAGCTGTTAGCCACATACTTGTTGCCGCGGCGTAGCGTGCTGTGACGTGATGTTCCGCCGGTGAACGCGAGGCAATTAACATCCAGCCCTTTGCCCACCGGGCGCCGCCACTTACCGCGACAAATCGCTTGGCCACCAGCGCAGTGTGGTCGCACGCAACGGTGTTTATCCTCCAAGGCAGGAGAGAGCAAGCTTGCATCTAGCGGAAGCTTAGTGCCCACCGCTTTTACAAACGAATGGCAGCGTATTAATTTTCTAAGAATACCGCTACCGCCACAGTATTTAATACTCCTAACTAGACAAACGAATACATGTACGACGAACTGATAACATCGGACAACAGGTTAATGGAAGGTACCAGGACGTCGGACGCTGTATTCCTGTTTTTGGATAACGTAGCAAAGCGACCCATGCAATCCTCTGAGCAGCTGCAGAGATGGAGAACTTGTACCAGAATTTACACTCAGTGAAGCAAAACAAAGGCCAGGAAAAATGAACCATTGTGTACCTACGGCCATTAAATGGCGCCAAATCGGTAATTGGAAATTTTCGGGAAGGTCTTCTGGGTCCAAACTGCTCGAGTCATCGGTCCCTAAGCTTGGGAACTACTTTATCTAACTTAAACTAACTTACGCTAAGGACAAGACACATAAACCCAAACCCGAGGGAGGTTCAAATGGCTCTGGGCACTACGGGACTTAACATCTGAGGTCATCAGTCCCCTTCAACTGAGAACTACTTAAACCTAACTAACATAAGGACATCACACACATCCATGCCCGAGGCAGGATTCGAACCTGCGACCGTAGCAGTCGCGCGGTTCCGGACTGAAGCGCCTACAACCGCTCGGCCACAACTGCCCGCCCCGAGGGAGGACTCGAACCTCCAACGGGCAGAGCCGCGTGGACCGTGACAAGACGCCCTAGAACGCGCGGCTACCCCAAGCGGCAATTACTGATGTGGGTGCACGAGTGCATTTATCGTAGCCCGCTCCAACTATTACCCGTGACTCTAGAGAGCTCAGATACTGCTTGAAATATCTAGCGCTAATTAGTTAATCTGAATTGTCAAATTTAGGCAAACTTTAGATTCGAATACAAGGCTGATTTGGTGAGAGTCACTGCATTAAGCCTATTAAATAGCTTCCGAAGAAACAGCTGTCTTTCAGTTGAAGTCTAGTTTTGAACACTACAGTGCCATACTAAGCATGGTCCCATTGGAGTTGGTCTGTACTTACGTTTATTTGAAATTTATATTGTCTTGCCCTGCGCTGAAGTTTAACATAGATTCCGAAACACCTTTTTTTTCACCTTAAAAAATCATTAGCGGATGTCAAAGAAGCGATAAGTGATAAAAAAACCTGTCTGAGTCACGGAATCGCACAAGTGTATGTAAGTAATGTCTCTGTACACTTTTTTGCCTTCTAGCGTTTGACACATTGCCTCACTGAAGACTGTTAACAATGGTCAGAGCAGACGGGGTAAGTTGAGTGGCTCGAAGTAAGGAAGATTGGGTTTAACGTCCCGTCGACACTGAGGTCTTCAGAGACGGAGCGCATACTCGGATGGTGTCAAGGATTGGGAAGGAAATCGGCCGTGGCCATTCAAAAGAACCACCCTAGCACTTGCTGGGGCGATTTAGGGAAGTCAGGGAAGACCTAAATGTGGATGGCCGACGCGGGTTTGAACTGTGGTCCTCCCGAATGTTGAGTGAACCGAAGACTTCCTAAGTCGTAGACGGTGAGTGTTCATCAGAGCGAGGGTATCGTCAGTAGTGCCCCAGGGAAGTGTGACAGGACCGCTAATCTGTAATATACGAATACTGGATTAGTGATGTGATGCCTGACGCAGTCACGTCGATTAGATACGAGGGCTATCCAGAAAAAACAGACGCTATGAAATAAAAAATTAACAAAATGGAAAAATCAAATTTTTTATATGTACATTTCAAAGGCACACTCTTAAGCTATTTTCCCACATAATCAAAACGAGGCACTGATCATACTATGCCACAAGTTTTTCACTTCCGTCGCTGTAGAAATCTGCCACCAGCAACTGCAGTTTGCGAACCCACGTAGCACAAAATTTGTGGTAACCAAGCTTATCCGCCGCACTAAACTCCGTTAAATTTGAGGAAAATGCTGTAAAAGTTCCGTAACCGATAAACGACGATTTTCACGAATTTTGATTTTCATCACCAGTTCGTCATCCACAATGCTAGATCTACCACTGCGGTCCTCATCGTAATCATTGGTATGGCAACTTTTAAAATCAATTGATCATTGCCTCTCTTGGCTTTAATTCATTATTCCTTTTCTGCACACATCACAAAGTTCGCGATAAATTTCAGTTGGTTTGCAGCTTTCTGCCAGCGAAAACCTAGTCACACAACGCACCTCTCAAGTGGCCGGATTTTTTTATTGCAGAGCACATTTTAAGATGTCACAGAAAGCAAAGTAGCGGAGACACAGACCACACGCTATCACCGCCGGATGCGTACTGAATGTAGGCGTGTTATGGCACGAAGATGGCGGCTGTAGCCCAGACCACCACCGTGAGAGAGCAAAACGTCTGTTACTTACTGGATAACTTTCGTATCTAGGCGTAACGATACCAAGCAATATGAAACGGATCGAGCACGTAAGATCAGCAGTGGGGAAAAGAACGGTGGACTTCGATTTATTGGGGGAATTGTAGGAAAGTGTTGCCCGCATCTCGTGGTCGTGCGGTAGCGTTCTCGCTTCCCACGCCCGGGTTCCCGGGTTCGATTCCCGGCGGGGTCAGGGATTTTCTCTGCCTCGTGATGGCTGGGTGTTGTGTGCTGTCCTTAGGTTAGTTAGGTTTAAGTAGTTCTAAGTTCTAGGGGACTGATGACCATAGATGTTAAGTCCCATAGTGCTCAGAGCCAATTGAACCATTTTGTAGGAAAGTGTTGCTCATCTATAAAAAGGGACCACATATAGATCACTTGTGCTATCTGTTCTCGAATACTGTTAGAGTGTTTGGAATTCCCACCAGATAGAATTATAGGAAGAAGGTATCGAAGCAGTGAAGAGACCTTCTTGTTCGATCAACACGCGAGTATTACGGAGACACTTCGTGCACTCCAATGGTAATCCCTGGAGGGATGATGATACCGTTTTCGAGAAGCACTATTGAGAATATTTAGTCCAGGTACGAGTAGTACAGGAAAGGGAGTGACTAGTTGTGGTACAAGGTACCCGCCTCCATGCACCGTGCGGTGACTTGCGGTTTACGTATGTAGATGCAGATACATTGGACACACATCTGGGGGGGGGGGGGGGTGTTTCAAGTGATTCTCCGACACTGCAGATATAGGATTTCCGTGGTTTCGTTAAATCTCTCAAAATTTTGGCAGGATGGCTTCTTTGAAAATGACACAGGCAATTTCCTTCCTCGTACTTTTCCAATCAGAGCTTTTGTTCCATCAATAATTACCTCATCGCCGATGGGATGTTAAATCCTGATCTTTCTTCCGTCCTACCTTTAATTGAATCTCTTTAAGGGCAGAAACTGGATGACCTTGGACAGAGGCGAGGTTCGAAACGGCGATCTCCCATTTACTAGGCAGAAACGCTGTATCGAGACTACGTACACTGGCCAACTTGTTCACTCATGGTCAAGCGTTCCCAATCGCCTCGTCTTAGGCTAATATCGCACTAGGCGATTTTCTCCGTTCCATAATATTCGCGGTTGAAATAGTCACCTGAGGGTGTCACATTTGAAAAGATTATAATCGCGACACTGTGGCGAATGAAGTCGCATCAAAATAACTGCGACAAAAATTCGTGATTTTTGCAGTCACACTGCAAAGAGCCTATGAAACACCTTGTAAGATGAGCTGTCACCCTAACCTTAAATTTCAGCTACATTAGAAATGTACAGGGTGTAACGAGTATAAGTGCTGATATTTTTATATGTGCTGATATTTTATATGGCAACGGCCTTGTCGCAGTGGATACAACGGTTGCCGTGAGATCACCGAAATTAAGCGCTGTCGGGCGTGGTCGGCATTTGGATGGGTGACCATCCAGGCCGCCATGCGCTGTTGCCATTTTTCGGAGTGCACTTAGCCTCGTGATGCCAATTGAGGAGCTACTCGACCGAATAGTAGCGGCTTCGGTCAAGAATAGCGGCCGGGAGAGCGGTGTGCTGACCTCACGCCCCTCCTATCCACATCCTCCACTGAGGATGACACGGCGGTCGGATGGTCCCGGTAGGCCACTCGTGGCCTGAATACGGAGTGATATTTTATATATGTACACACATCAGCGTATTGGTTGTATTTTTTGTCTGCATCAAAACTGCACCACTAACTGGACCACACCTGTCAGTAAAATTTGGCCTAACCGTTTGGCGTGAACGCATCCACACTTCAATAACTGACGTGCTGCACAGGGGAAAATAAGCATTAATGGCTTGCTCTTGCCACATGGAGATACCAACCGACCTGAAAACATACGACTTGTAATAGCTACAATTATTAGTCTGCAAACGACGGAAACACTGATGTAATATTGTTCAGTACATCGTACTTAGACATCAGCAGAAATATCTTCAATTACATACACTGCACCCTGTGTATTGTTTGTTGATGCAGAATATGCTACTGCCTACACAAAAAGTGGGTTCATACAGTTATTATGAATCGTCCAAATGAAGTCAAGAACGTGTTGTTACACAAGAAACTTTAGATATTTCCGTTAAAAATTTTTTGTGATTATTACTGCATATATGTAACATCTTACGACTCATTGTTGCATATTGTTTAACTTACAAAACAAAGAAACTAATTTATGGTATTGTGTTTGCCCACATGAAAAACATGCAGTAACACTGAGATACGTTTTTATTGTTAAAGGGAGTAAATAATTCGTTGATGTAACTTAACGTAATGCATACATAAACTGTGTTGTAATAAACAAGTTTATGCTGACAAGATCATATTAATTTCTTAATCACTTCTAAAATTCTTCAAATGTGAAAATCAATTCTTCAACCTCACCTCAAGTAACTAATGAAAATTATGGGGGTGAATTCTCAGCAGTTATGCTTTGCGAAGACGTCTAACGTGACGTAGCTGACGGGGTAGTATTTAAGAAGCAGGGAGTAGTATTGTAGCTATATTATAGTCTTTCAGCTTTACGATTTTATTAATTTTAATGTTTTTATTTGGAAGTCTAGTTTATCACTGCTAGTTTCTTTTAGGTAAGGGAAAAAAATATGTCAAAAGCATCTCATCAGAGTACTTCTGTGGAACAGTGAGAGTTGGACTACTATGTGCCAAATCCTTATTAAGGCTCTTTCCACATCTTCTTATATAGTTCCATAGCTCTGCCTTCAACATACCATCATTATGAACTGGACATTTTATGTCACAGAGATATGTATCCCTACCTACATAGTTCCATAGCTCTGCCTTCAACATACCATCTTTATAAACTGGACATTTTATGTTACAGTTTTCGGACATAACGACACAAATAGAGTGCAGCTAACCTCGTGGCTGCTGCGCGACTGGCGATAAAAACAACCCACTGTGATAGGGATGTCAGTGAAAATAACCGCGGAAAAAAATAGACTCTGGCCCATACCATAGCGACAACCGCAGGCGAAAACTTCATACAGTGACAGTTTTAGCCCACTGAGAAATCTTTCGTATGGATCCATTAGTTCAGTTTCTGAAACAACAAAAATCGTTAACTTCATCTTAGAATATCGCCCTTGCGAGGCATTTTTAGCCTTTGTCAGTCCACGACGTTCGCAGAGGCGGAATCCTTGCCAGGTGAAACTTTCTCTTAGAGCTTGCACCAGATCCAGCCAGATGCAGGACGCGCCCTGCCAAGCGGCCATAAATCAGGTCCACATCGTTCGTGTACCATTCCACCACACCGTGAAATTCGACGTCCTGACAGTCTAGTTTATCCGCACCACCTCTTTCTGATGAACGTTTCATTAATGCACAGTTGACTGTCCAGGGGGGACATCTCTCTAACACGTATTACAGCACCGCCCCTCGGCAGGGAACAGGTGCATAATTCCGGGGTCATTCGTGTTTCAAAGACTCCAGTTTTCTTTCTGGGGGTTGGGAGCAGATAGAAACATGCAGTTCGACTTAAAATACGCGATCGCTTTTCCTTATGTACAACATACATTCACGCTCTTAAATTAAGGATAATGCTGATACATGGTGAAACAACGCTCTGGTGGGCGGTTTGCGGGTTTAAGTAACCTCGTGGTATGACCATGCGGTGCATTTGACCTGCGGCCGTCGCACGTGGCGCTAGCAGCAGTCCACATAAGCAGACGTGTGTTGGTGCATGTCAGAGTACGGTGCAGCGACTTTAAGTGTGCAGACGTTTTCAGACGTGCTAATGGTACAGGGTGTTGAAAATGGCTCAAAGAACACATATTGATGACGTTATGAGGGTTGGAATACTAGGGCGACTGGAGGCTGGTCAAACACAGCAGGTCGTAGCACTGGCCCTCCGTGTGCCACAAAGTGTGATCTCAAGATTATGGCAACGATTCCAGCAGACAGGAAACGTGTCCAGACGCTACAGTATGGAACGTCCACAGTGTACAACACCACAAGAAGACCGATATCTCATCTCACCATCAGAGCCCGCAGACGGCCACTGAGTACTGCAGGTAGCCTTGCTCGGGACCTTACCGCAGCCACTTGAACAGTTGTCTCCAGAAACACAGTCTACAGACGACTGAACAGACATGGCTTATTCGCCCGCAGACCTGCAAGGTGCATTCCACTGAACCCTGGTCACAGGAGAGCCCGTAAAGCCTGGTGTCAAGAACACAGTTCATGGTCATTGTAACAGTGGTCCCAGTTTATGTTCACGGACGAGTCCAGATGTAGTCTGAACAGCGATTCTCGCCGGGTTTTCATCTGGCGTGAACCAGGAAACAGATACCAACCCCTTAATGTCCTTGAAAGAGACCTGTATGGAGGTCGTGGTTTGATGGTGTGGGGTGGGATTATGATTGGTGCACGTACACCCTTGCATGTCTTTGACAGAGGAACTGTAACAGATCAGGTCTATCGAGACGTCATTTTGCACCAGTATGTCCGCCTTTTCAGGAGTGCAGTGGGTCCCACCTTCCTCCTGATGGATGATAACGCACGACCCCACCGAGCTGCCATCGTGGAGGAGTAACTTAAAACAGAAGGTACCAGGCGAATGGAGTGGCCTGCTTGTTCTCCAGACCTAAACCCCATCGAGCACGTCTGAGATGCTCTAGGTCGATGTATCGCTGCACGTCTTCAGACGCCTAGGACACTTCCGGAGCTCCGACAGGCACTGGGGCAAGAATGGGAGGCTATACCCCAGCAGCTGCACGACCACCTGATCCAGATTATGCCAACCCATTGTACGGCCTGTGCATGAGTGCATGGTAATCATATCCCATGTTGATGTCGGGGTACATGCGTAGGAAAGAGTGGCGTTTTATAGCACATGTGTTTCGGGACGGTTTTCTCAACTTATCACAAATACCATGGACTTACAGATATGTGTCGTGTGTGTTCCCTATGTGCCTACGCTATTAGCGCCAGTTTTGTGTAGTGCCACGTTGTGTGGCACCACATTCTGCAACTATCCTTAATTTATGAGCATGAGTGTAGATGGCAGTGCTGTACGGCACACTGGAACTCTTGTGGCTGCGACAAGAGTGAGGCGTACCGAGGGCGGTGGCGCTGTGGTTAGCACGCTAGACTCGAATTCGGGAGGACGACGTTTCAAATCCGGGTCTGGTCATCCAGATTTGGGTTTTCCGTGATTTCCCTAAATCGCGTAAGTCAAATGCCAGGACGGTTCCTTTGGAAGGGCACGGCCGCTTTCCATCTCCATTCTTTCCTAACCCGAGCTTGTGCTCCCTGATTTCCAGACAAATTTTAGCATTTTTCCATGACAAATTTTGAGATCTCAAAGGTAAGTAAAGACATAAGTTGACAAAAAAATGTAATGACTGCTATATCGCTCTCCCGTCTGAGCAAATATCTTAAGTACTAATATCAACATCTTTTGTGAACTGTTTTTAGATGGAGAAAGCAAGCGAAATGGTATATGTGTTTCATCAAAACCACTGTTGTTATTTATTTAAATAAAATAAAACACATTTGGTGACAAAAACATGCATTTCCGTGGAGTCGCAAGACAGATTTAAAATACCATCACTAATTCCAGAAATAACCACAGAAAATGTAGGCATCTTGAAAGAAATGTATAACGTGAGAAGAGTTGTGTAAACCAGCACTATATGTGACCGCCAATAAAATGTTGGTTCTACTATGTTCGTTATTCAGTTATTACCCACCGCGTTATGTCTGTTATTTAACAGGTATTGTGTGATTTTTCTTTCAAGAAATATATGAGTACATAGTACAAACCATTAGCGACTGCCACAATTTTTTTTCTCTTATCGTCCATACTTTCTAATATATAAACTATTTTCGAAGTGTCAGTATGTACTAGAATAAATAAAATGTCTATAAAATGCCGCACTGTACAATGTACGTGCAATGAGACAGTCGCAGTTCCTGAAATCCATCGCCTGTGGCCTCTGACCTGCCGAGGAGCATTGTAGACCCAGGTCCATGGATTACCCGAGAAAATTTGCCACATTATGCCACACACAAATAGAACTGGAATGCGGGTAGATCGGTGAGACTAGATCCAACAGGCAAGGCGCACACATTAGTGGGGAACGATGGGCTTCAGATCGGCAATCCAGACTCGATAGAGAGACCCGCAGAAATGGCCTGCGATTTTCTCCGTCATGGAAGTCGACTCGCGTGGACAGCTATTCACTTGCGACAGACACCATTTTGATGAAATGAGACCACATTGACCAATCCGTACAACAGATAACTTGCGCAAATACTCTGAGAATCATTACTAATGAGGATCGTAGCACCTCACCGTAAAGATGATCGTTGGGCCAAGAACACGCACATAGAAAGGAAACCACACTCTTATAACTATATTTTCGGCCATAGCCTTTGTCAGATAACGAGAGTAGACACACATTCACACAATCGCTCGGACACAACTCTTGCACACATGACCACCCCTCCGGCCGCTGAGAATCAGATCCAAACACACCACTCCTCACGCCTCCCTGCCTCTCACCAGCAGATGCTAGGCTAGCTGCAAGAAGTGGTGGCAACACTGACTGCAAGCTGAGGGGAGTGGTAGGATGGGAAGGAGCTGTAAGAATAAGGGAGTAGGGAAGCGGCGCCCAGCCAGCGACGATGCATGATATCTCAGTAAACAAACCATTACATCTACTGAGGAAAAAACCGAGATTTTTGCGTTTTTTTTCATATTTCCCTGACACATTTGGAATTCCCTGATATTCCCTCATTTCCAGACCTTGTGGCAATCCTGATCATATACCCATTCTGTTAACCTAGTGTTTTCATTGCTTCCATGAATCAGCTAAACTGGAGGTCAGAGTGGTTCCATAACTACGTCTGCGTCATATTCTGTCTCCGTATTTATGCAATCGAAGCTCTAGCGTTATCTCACTCACGCCGACGAGCCCTTAAACAATAATAATCTTTCCATTTTTTCCTTCGTATTGGATAAGGACGAGGCTTCGCTGCTCTATTTCAAATATTAGAACTCTCCTGATATGCGGCTCCAATCTTCGGTCAGGCCCTAACCTTCTCATTCTCGCTGTAGTGGGGTTAAGCTTTTCGAACGCACGATATCACTTATTCACAAAGCTTCTAGTATAGTACAGGACGTCGAAGTGCAAATGTTATCCCACTGGTAAAACTGTGTTTCGTATGCTGCATCAAAAATGTATCAAAAGTAGTCACAGATCGTCGCTGATCATACTGAGATACTGTCGTTTCTCATTCAAGTAACTGACAATGTGAATTCGTGGTGTCAGTCTCTCTTACCGATATAATCATTAGCACTGACATCCTAATAATATTTATAGCATAAAAGTACACTGCTGTCTTGAACCTAAATGTGAAGTTTACTGTATTAGTGAGCATATGTAGCCGCGCGGTCTTTGGGGGCCTTGACACGGTTCGCACGGCTCCGCCCGTGGGAGGTTCGAGTCCTCCCTCGAGCATGGGTTTATGTATTGGCCTTAGCGTGAGTTAGTTTAAGTTAGATTAAGTAGTGTTTAAGCTTAGGGGCCGATAACCTCAGCAGTTTGGTCCCAGAGAACTTACCACAAATTTCCAAGCATATGTAAACACAGCCCCAGTCAAAGATAAACGGGCAGAGAATACTTTATTATTAATCTATTATACGGAAATCTTTTATTTCATTTATTTCTTGCGCCTGTTATCTTCAATTTGAAAACCAACTGATTTTATCTTCGCTAAAATTACTAGCATCAACCGTATGTATTATGTTCTAGACAATGGCAAGTAATGGAACTACATGTCCTGTGACAGCTCTATTTCATTACTACTTGCCAGCACTCTCGCTAATTTTATTTAGAACCACACTCACTAAAACAATTAACCTTATTCACTACTGCTGCCACATTACGGTAAATTCCACCACTGTGTTTAACTGTTGTGCACTGTACGTAACTGAAGTGAAATGAAATGTCGTGTGGCTAGGGTCTCCCGTCGGGTGGACCAGTCGCCCAGTGCAAGTATTTTGAGCTGACGCCACTTCGGCTACTTGTGCGTCGATGGGGATGAGATGATAATGATGAAAACAACACAACATCCCATTCCTGACCGGAGAAAATATCCGACCCAGCGGGGCATCGAACCCAGGCCCTTCCGCACAGCATTCTTTTTTTTTTTTTGTTCGTGATCGTTGGTTGCATTTGTTCGGGGCAGACGTCCCCTGACACCCGTTGAAGTTCAGTTCATCGTTGATCCATTCACTCACTTTTTTATTACAGAGAGCAGCTAACCATCTCACCAAACACGCTGAACTGCCGTGCCGGCGACCACTCAGCTATCGAGGCGAAGTCAAGTAAGCTCACCACATTAAATTTTAGCAACTCTCTTAAAAGCACACCCGAAGCTCTGATGCATTGTAGATGATCTAGAATTGACACCAGTCCATCAAGTGATCCTCCACTCCCAACATAGCTCATGGCAGTGAAATGTTCTGTATGTGCCAGTAGGTTGTACAGAATGAGAGCAGTAAGATGAGCTGGGGAGGAGAAGTAACAGAGAGGCAGATAGGAGCTATAGTGTTTGGACAGGCCCACGACTTTACTCCACGCAGAATGCTGTGGCCAGTAGATGCACAGACGGCAGGACATGTGTAGTGGTGGGGGTTATGGGCAGACGTTGTAGGGGAAATACCAAACGCTGAAGGGGAAGTGCGGTTCTAAACTGAAGCCTGTGCTCACATTTTTTGTAAATGTTAAGAGGTGCCCCTTGTACACCCACACTCACATGGTCCCCAGTCAAAAACATATACTGTCACCTCTGCTTTCGATAGTATCTAACGTGACATCAAATTTGTACACTTTTACAGGTGGGTATTTTTGTTGGAAATTGTCTGCAAACAGACTATTGTATTTATCTTGCAGGCAACACGCATTCGAAATAATTATCCGATGAGATTTTGAGGAAACAATGAGTTTCAGAAGATCATATTCTGCTATGCCAACCCTGAAAATGTTTAAAAACGCATGGTCTGGAGCCACATCAAAATTCCAATGAGGAATTCTGTGTGGAAGGTCAATACAGACTTCGATCACGTCTATGTTTCGCGAATTCTCAATTCTGTTCGAGATACTTTGAGAGACCAACACTCTAGAGAGGATTATAGAAAATCTTCAGTATTAACAGATATTTCCTAGCGAAAGCGAATCTCATGGAGTACTTATCTGTGCTCCTGGGACCAACCATCTTGTAAGCTGGATGAGGAAGGCTATACGTTCCTTGGTGAGTATAAATAATCACCATAAGAAGAGAAAGACATTTGTGGTAATCGTATTTTTCTAGTAGGTATGTATGTCAAAGAGTGTTCTGTGCCTCGTGTGCAACCAAAGCACTGCATTTGGATTTCAGTATTCTTTCAAAACTTTACAAATATAGCGTTGTCGAACGCGATAACTTTCCTCGTGGCTTTACGAAAACAGAAACTCATTTGTGATGCCTGCTACCTGTTTCTATCGCCTTGCATACTTGCAAGAATTAAAAATAAATATTGTCTACACATTGACTCGTGAGACAGAAACATGAGAAGGACATATTAAAGGAATTCAAGAAGGAATCTATCAAACCCCAGAAATGATCAATAAGGGGACAGAACAGTTGATATATAATAAAACAACACTACTATTTACCAGACTTGGTTCAGAAAGGTAAATCCTTTGCAATGACATGAAAATAAATACTTCGTCTACGCACTAAACCTGGATAATAAACTGAAAAGCGTAAATAATCCGGTTAAGATAGGCGACAATCAAGTAAGAATTACATTAAATTATAAACAAAAAACAGGAAACAGACGCAAGATGTGCTTCAGGTTGAATCTGAGTATCGTCATAAGTTTCCAGAGCATAAAAAACGGTACTCCATCAAAGGATACGGATTTTTAAAACGAGATACGACTTTCATTTCATATTTGCCTCACAAACGTTGTGCAAAAAAGTACATCAGACTTCCTGCAATTCATTTAAATGTAGATGTCGGAGGGCACACCTTACGCTTTTCCTAGTGAACCCAAATTACACACAACTTATGTTTTCGCGTAATCGAACCAGGCGGGAAGGTATAAGGTAAAAAAGTAGAACTTGTAAAATAATAAACCACCTCTCTCCGGGGCTATCTTGCTCTCTGTACCACAATCCACGACCAGTTCATACAGTCTCAAAATTTTTAGCAGATCATCACTGGTCCTGCAAAATGACTGCCATGTTATTCTCCCTGATCCTCTCCAAGAGTTATCACAACCCTCTCTCGACGTCGATACTGCGAATGTACAACTGATTACGACAGGGTTCGGTTTCAATAAGCGATCTTCCCGTCTAATGACTTAATTACAGCAACAGAAATCACGGGAAACCTAAATCTGATGGCTGGACAAGAGTTTGAACCGTCGTCCTCCCGAATGCGAGTCCAGTGTCTTCCAGCGACTGCGCTTCCTCTCTCGGTTCACTTCTGAAACCGAGGGCTTGTATGTAGAGGGATTGAAGAAGCTACTATGGCATTGCAAAGTACTTAGAAGTGAACAGCAATTACGTGGAAAAACGCACTAGACTTGCAGCCAACTAAAACCGCCAATAACAACTCTTTTTAGTGAATATACCCAGTGCGTTCGGAAGGCCCCTGTATTCGAAGTTCACAGCAGTATACTTTATATTTGTGTGCTTACATACAAAAACTATGTACTCAGCGGCGCTGTATGTGCACCATCATCCCTTAAACAGAGGTCTGTTCGTGTCCATGTCCTCCTTAACATCTTGCAAAGCATCTCAAGCATTATGTTTCCCTAAGCCTCCTCAGTACTTTTACGGAGTTGATCTTTAGCTTTCTGCCGGTGTTAGTGACGTGGGACTTGATTATTACCCATGATGAGATGCCTGGCGCAGTAAGATTCGGACTTCGCTATGGCCATTTCAACAAGGTTCTAGATGACACTGAACCACGTCCAACCCAGGGGCATCGAAAGTGTTCAAGTAACTCTCACACCTCAATAGCAAAGCAAATTGAAGCTCCATCCTGCTGTAATCACGTATGATCCATCTTCCTCCTTTTATCGAGCTGGAGTATTGATCCCATTTGCAACACTTCCAAATAGCAATTTTCATTCACGTTCCCTTAAAAATAATGTGGTTACAAAAAGTATCATGATGACATCCCGGCCCTTATCATAAGGCGGGCTCTTTTTTCAACTTTTGCGCGTGATCCGGATATTTAATAGATTAGAAAACCACAGTCCTCCTGTTGAACTACTATTATCTGGCAGAGTCATCAGAAAGTGAAAAACGGTCTTGATCGAGATTCAGCAGTTAGAAAATGCACCAACAAAGCACTACGCGCTGCAACTCGATGTATCGTGTCGTTGTCAGATAATTCATTCAGATACATCGGACTTAATCCTTTCATTTTCAAACATGAATTTTGTCTTCATTGTTGACAGCGGTCATTGTATTTCAAGAAAACTTTCTATATTCACTGTCCAGTCACATTAACGTGACCACAATCAAAAATCTGAATAACCACCTTTTGCTACGGTCGCAGGTTCGAATCCTGCCTCGGGCATGGATGCGTGTGATGTCCTTAGGTTTAAGTAGTTCTAAGTTCTAGGGGACTGATGACCACAGCAGTTGAGTCCCATAGTGCTCAGAACCATTTGAACCACCTTTTGGAGCATCACATCTCCGCAGCCATCGATCATCCATGTCGTGTATGACCGATGGTGAACCACAGTTGCCTGAGCGCCAGTTTTGGTTAGCGCCATTTTGCCAAGCACGATGTATTCTAACCACGGCGGCACTAAAACCGTTTAAAAACTTAGTCGTTTTGGATATGCCACGCTTCGCGCGGCTCCCTCCGTCGGAGGTTCGAGTCCTCCCTCGGACATGAGTGTGTGTGTTATCCTTAGCGTAAGTTAGTTTAAGTTAGAGTAAATAGTGTATAAGGCTAGGGACCGATGACCTCAGCAGTTAGGTCCCAGAGAACTTTTCACAAATTTCCAATTTCAATTGCTTCCATTGCTGGCCCGAAAGCCAATGATCATGCCCTTTTGGACGTCAGATAAATCGCTCCGTTTCCGCATTACAATGAAGACCGCTATGTTTTCGGCGTTCCCCGACACGCTTTGCATACGCTCCATTGCTATTGCTGCCACTGATTGGTTATTCCACGGTGACGTCGAACATAGGCGGTGGTCACATTAATGCGACTGGGCCGTGTATTTTGATGACTTAGCGGTCGTTACTTTTGGAATACGCCTCGTACATTGCGGCTCTGGAAAGATGTCCTCTACTGGTGACAATGAGGCCATGATATGAACACGCATTGGGGGAAGGGGAAGAGCAACAGGCCGGAGCGGCGCGGCTGGTGGCTGTTTGAGTTGTTCTCGCGGGAAGCGAGTTGCCTCACCTCACAGAGACAAAACGTAAACAAAGCGGCGGCCAGCAGGTCAACAAACCAGGGCGGTGGGCGGCCTTTCTTCCGCAGACCGGGCGCTCCGGCCACCGACTGCATCCAGCATCCCGCGCCGTAGTCGCAAGATGAAGCCGCGTAAAGCCCGTATTACGCCAACGACTTTTGAGTCAAAATCGAATACTCGAAGTGAGTGCGCCTTTAGTGCCTGCACGTGAATCAGCAGCCAATTACGTCGCGAGTGTATCTATGACGTCAGTGATTTAATGATACACGTGTTCGTGTTTCACGCGCGCTCTTCGAGATTGGAATAATAGAGAATTATTGTGAAGATGATACCATGAACCCTCTGTCAGCCACTTTAAGTGTGATTTGCGGAGAATCCACGTAGGTGTAGCTCGTGCAGAGTGTGGAGTTTTAAATTTGTATGTATGCTGCACACTTCACACGCGCAGAAACAGGGAACTGTGGTGACGTCTGCTAACAATGAAGGCTAATCTATTCTGACCTAGCTCACTGCTGTTACAGAAGTGGATTTTGTGCTTTCGTGTCTTCTTAATCTTTATTGTGTTGTTTGCCTTGGTTTTGCGACGCACTGAAAACGTTGCACGATGTCTTGGTATTTTTCCCACTATTGTTCTCCTACAAGAGAGACGAAATATCTGAGAGCTAAAAGGTATTTGCGTTTTCCAGAGAAAAAGTCTATATTATGTTTAAGTAAGAAAGTAAACAGAGGAATATATTTAACGAAAATTCTTTCGTCACTGAAATAGTTAGAAGTTTTTGCGAGAAAAATATATTATTTGACACTTTATCCCGAAACATTGTAACATAACGTTAAGTTCTCTGAATAACTTTGTCCATTGTTTGCAAAGAGGTTTAGGCCCATCTACATTTTAGGGAACAATCCCTTCACGGGTTAAGTTCATGAAGGTCACAACGGATAACGCAATGAATTATTATGGGGCAGTCAGAGAAAAATACGTCCCGTTAGCTACACTTGTGCCAAGAACTACGTATTTTAGTAGCATAATCATCAATGAAACAAATGTGACTATTTTCAGACGTATTGAAAAGGAATAAGTTAAACGAGCACGGAAGTAGTTTCAAATGATGAAATATTTATTTTGGCTAAGATTTCGCATGATAACAGTAGTCTTTTGTATTTAATAGATAGGCAAAACATTCTTAATACTTTTATATAAACGAACCTATGGCCTCACGTTCTCCTTGATCTGGCGAGTCCTGTGGGGTGGGGAAATCTGGAGAGCACGTGGTCACTGATCAGTTTCGAAACACAAACACTCACGTGCACTAAATCCACATGCCGAACAAAATGTGATAGAATTTTTGTGAGAAGTGTTGTATGCACCTCGTGGTTAGCATCGAACAGGGTTTTGATGGCTGCATACCTTTGTGTGAAGCGCTTCGAATCAAATCGATTCATTCTTTGCCAAATGTACGCTCGATACAATTTTACTGGTAATTTAAAAGTCCACCACAAATAACCAAAATTGTAATCAGAACATAAATGGTAATTCAAAATAGCTAGGAGAAGCAACTGTTGAGATTAAAAATTACTAACGCATTCAAATACCTTTTTGTCCTTCGTTCGATGCAGACGTTCTGAAGGAACGTCTGGTCGCTTACCTGTAACCGTCGCGCAGAGCCCTATCCGAACCGCCCGAGGTGGTGGGGGAGGCCCATGACCAACCTCTGCCACGAAAAACGTTTTTGCTTTACTCACCTTTGGCCAAGCCCTCCTGTTCCTGTTCTCTGCCTTCCACCGACACCGTTTTAAGTTGGTAGAAGATTAGGAAACCCATCACTTCTCTGGTACGTCTGCTACTTCATTTAATTCATTCACACTTTTACCACACACTTTCAGGAAGGGTGAAAAATGGAAATCAGGACACAGGACGTGCTCATAAGACTGAAAAGAAATGTGTGGACACATATTGTTTTTACAGGCATGCAGTTGACGGAGCAGAGATTAATTACTTGCATAAAGATTGGTTCAATTTTACACTATTATATGTCATGTAGTATGGAGGTTTGCTTTTGCACTCATTTTAGTCATGTAACGACACCTATTGCGGTTTTACAACATGATACAAAGGATAAAGTAAAAAGGCGCAATTTTTTACTTTCTATCTTTTATTTGATGTATTTTCAAGTACACATTTTCTCGAGCAAACACTGTATATGTTCTAAAATCTTTGGACTTTACCTATTATTTCATTCTCAGCAGAGTAGAGAATTTACCACACGAATTTACCGCACCGGTATGAATTCTGCTTCGGTTATTAATAAACTATTTTCATTGCTTGTTCCTACATTTTGTTATTATATTCCCACTTTTTCATAAAAAGCATAGTCCCTAAAAACTTCACTTTCACCGTTCAGGAGCCGAACTGTACAGCAGACAGCTCTCTCAACATACGCAGTTAAGGCGCTGAGGTAACGTAAACGACCACTCGCGACAGACGAGACTCAGTACAGGAGTAAAACGCTAGGGGAGTTGTGGTAGATTCACTTGTGTCGAGGAGTCAGTTGATACCAGACACTCGATCGTGTACAAGGTGCTTAAGGAAAAGAGAACTGCTGGCTACCGGCTGGAGACATGCACATATTCAAATGGTTCAAATGGCTCTGAGCACTATGGGACTCAACTGCTGAGGTCATTAGTCCCCTAGAACTTAGAACTAGTTAAACCTAACTAACCTAAGGACATCACAAACATCCATGCCCAAGGCAGGATTCGAACCTGCGACCGTAGCGGTCTTGCGGTTCCAGACTGCAGCGCCTTTAACCGCACGGCCACTTCGGCCGGCCATGCACATATTATACACCACTGATTTAATGAATTAAACGTCTATTTTATACGATATCTATGCAGAACTCATATAATTATAGTCGATACAATCCGGAAACTTATAAAACAAAACGTATGTTTAATATAGGGCGATTCATAAAAATTCATTCGATTGAGCAAGACCGTATCTTCTACACGATCGAAGAGAAGAAACTGGGCCAAATTTTAGCTTCTGCATCGAAACGAAAACACTACCCTGGCGTCAGTTGTAAGTTGTTGGTTGAAGTAGTAGCCACCACAGGTTTCCCTGAAATAACTCGTTTGCTCGTTCGTTCATTACTCTACGAACGTCGAGTCAAGATGGCGGTAACACAGCAACAGAAGGCGTTATGCGCTCTCCGTTGCACAGATTACTACTCAGACACAAGTGTGCCGCGTGATTTTCGCCACGTGTGTGACCTCAGCAATGGCTGGGTAGTAAGAGTGGAAGAGTGGTACCGATCTTCCATTCTACAAGTGGCGTACAAGGTCGCCTGATTTCACGGTACGTGATTATTTTTGTGGTTGTCTGTGAAACACGCGTTCCGACAACGCTGGATGAACTGCGACGATGTATAGCAACAGCAGCAGACACATACGCCTTGACAGCCATTAAGATCATATCCGTGCGGATGTGCTTTCTCTTCCGAACTCTTGTGCGAATCGGCGTTATCATTGAGTATGGTGGAAAGGGGGGGCTACATAAATAATGTGAGACAAGTTAAGAATTTGGGCTGGACCGAAAGCGCACTCGGATGACCGAAGCGATTGTGTTTCACATTTGTGAACTCTCGCGAAAATGTCCCTCCCCCCCTTCTCTCAGCTAACGCCTCCCCCCCCCCCCCCCCCCAGCTAAAAGTAAGACGAAAATATTTATTATTAAAATTATTATTATTATTATTATTTATTATTAAAATATTTATTATTCCCTAATTTGGTCCAAATGAAAGGGTACTCTTCTGAATTCAGCTTCTTCTTTCTTCTTGTAGACAAATTAATGGGCTTGTCTGGAACCAAGCCACCATAGGGAACGTTCGCTAGTTGTTCTGTACTCTCCGCTATACTCCAAGTCTTCCAAGCCAAAATGTTTGCATCCGGGAAAGCTTCAAGGCCACCATAGTCTTCATGGTTCCCCCATACAACTGCCAAGGACAACCATGTACTGCCTCCAAAGACTGCAGAAACATCACATGCGGCCTGAATTCTCAGTATAACTACATAATTAAGTTTTTGAACGGTACGTGAAACGAACTGCAACAGCCCACATGGAGTTGTCTGTCTTGTAACTAATCTTTTGAGCACTGGAATATCTTTCTATGAAAATCTGCGCTCGTCTTATTATTGCATTAAAAAGTGTCCGTTGTTTGAACATACAACCATGTGGAATTTATATATGCGCACTATTACGTGGTTTTCTCAAAGTACAAATTTCAACAGAATTAAAATTTTCTTGCTACGGTGCTTAGTTTCCGGTTACACGGATAGCAAGTATATTATCTAGCACGAGTTTCGTCGACAATATGAGGATCATTATATGTCTATTCACGAATGCAGCAGCATTCCTGGTTAAAATTTATTGATACGATTCCCTCAGAAAGTTTAAAATGAAATTCCCGTGGCGCGACGTGAAAGCCCTACCGTTGTCGTTAAAATTTAGAGCAGTCAGGGTGCGTTAGCAGGGAATCAGGCCTGAAATTTGGCTAAATATTAGGCTAAAACTTGTTTCAAATTCCAATTAATATTGATTTTGGCTTTTCAAGGCGGCGGTAGGTTTTCATAATGACGATGGAAGAGGTAGCAGAACGTGCATCAAAATGTTAAATGTGAGTGTGTGCATATTACGGGAGGAGGGACACTATGCCGATAGGAGTGAAATTCAATTATCTGCCCAAAGAAAAAGAAAAAATTAAAGATAATCAATACCGCTTTGACCATGATGATAGCTGTGGTGCAAAGCACCGACTTTCTGCAGTATTATGAAGAACACAAGGAAATAAAAATATTGAAAATCTTCATAGCTTTTGTCACACAGAACTTGAGTTAAAGGATAGCATGGCACCTTTTAGAAAAACTGTACCGTCTACGGAAATTCATTTTAAATGCCACCAGAATACACTAGCTGTCATGTCTGCAAACGAGATGTCATGGTTTCTTAAAAGGTATCTCACGCTTAATTTTTACGAAAAAATAAAAATTTTCAACAACCAGTCATTTCTTCATGCGACAGATGGGGCTACACACATTACACTGTGAATTAATTGCTCTCACAGTGACGTGGTGTGAGAGGAGTGTTGTCAAAAGTGGCGGTCAGCGTTTAAGCGTTCTGCTATGCAGGGCACTGACGTACAGACGTGTAGCGTATGACAGCTCTCCACCTGTGAGATTACTGGAGTGTACGCAGCTACAGCCTCCAGTCCCCTCCCTCCATCTCGGGGGTAAACACGACGGTGCAGCCAGCGTCGACAGGTCTTCAGTTCGCTTTGGCGCGTAATAGTATAAAATACGGCGACATTTCGAGCACCACCCCGCAAACGGAGACGTGTGCAGCAAAATAAACAGTCCGACAGCACCAACGGCGTTTGAATTTTCCCATCTGGGTTAACTCTGACACGCTGACGAAAACACGTTGAGAACGCGTGCTCTGGTACGCTTCCAGATGAAAAACGGCCAGCGGATCCACTTAGCAGATTCTAAACAAACTGTCCGGCAAAGTTTTTCGCCAAGAGCGCAGCGCCCCCGGGACCATGAAGGGGGCGCATAGTTAACCGTCCGTCGTTCCGCGCCAGAAAAAATAATGATCGGCGCCTTCTCAGTTGACAAGGCCGCAAGGTGATTTTCGGAGTTCTGATAAGCTCCTCACTGTGTTAGGGAGAATTATAAACCGCCTGTCCGCATGCACATGTCAAAGCAAACACGAACAGCCACCATGCCGAACTGGAATCACCCCATTTATTCTGTGAAGGAAATCACAGCTACGGCTGATATTCTGCTGAAAATATGGATTCGCTACTAATTCGATTCCAATTTATTTATTTATTTTATTCTTACAAGTTCCAAATCAGCAATGAAACCAGCAGAATGAACTAGGTAACGGAAGAAGTACTTCTCGCAGATTAAAGCTTTCGCTTCAGTTTGGTTCGGGCGGAACAGGAAACATACCAAACTGTGCCTCTCTTAATTTGCACTCTATTGTCAGAGTCCTTTGCGGACATGCCTCGCATTTCTTCTGGTTCTCCACTTCTCACCCAGGAAAAATGAAGCAATACACCAGTATTTCGATACAAAAGGGTGACGAAGTGGACTCCCAGCCCTTGCTCTTTCCTTATTAGTGAATAATTCTGACCTTTCCCTGCTATACGGGCTGAGTTACAAACCCGCCAGTACACTTACAGAGCTTGATTGGACTTGTTTCCTCGGTGGGCTGACATAAGGAACTTTTGGTCTCCAGTGCCTTATTACCAACAGCTCATTCGGTTTGTACTTCAGTAATAATTACGTGTGTACTGCGATGAGAATAATTACATATCATCGCAAAAGCGTGTAATACGGATATATGTCTAAACTGTGAAGAAAGAGCGCCCTCAGACGCAAGTTACTTGCTGTTGGGGACGGAATTAAACGCTGACTTGTCTTTTCACCTTCAGACTGCAGACCTGACAACAGTGGGACAGTACTGTTTACACCAACATACATAGAGAACATATCAAAGTATGAGTAACGCAGCAAACCTGTACTGTAAGCTACTAGACACAACAATACGGAACTGTTTGTTCACATGAGTCGTTGAAAATGTTATCAGGACTGGTTGTACTGCAGTAACTACCTTATGCGGTCTAGTATCTCTAGATGTTGATGCACAGCTTTAGCGGCTGCCACAGTTCTCACACAAAACTGTCTACTGGAGTCTCATTTATCGTGCTCATCAGGAGACCTAGTTTATTGTCACCAAAACTGTACATTTATGTGGTTTCTTGTATCAGTGTCAACCAAGATTTATTTTGAAATCACATAAGTCATAAAGTCTGAGTGGAAATCTTCTAGAGCTTTGAGAGAACATTTTTATGGTACGTCGGTTTGTATGTAACGTCTCATTGATTTAACGCGTGTTTCTTCCTTCAGCTCATGCTCTGCTAAATTTTCAAACGCTACTTGTAATGCTAAATTTGCAAACGCTACTTGTAGTCTGCTCACTGTACTCCCTACATCTTTTGTGAACGACATGGATGCAACTGATGTTTATGCTGATTTCTCAAAACAGTTGTTCAGTTTAAGTTGAACAGCAACAGTTACGATTGTCAATGGCTGTTGTTCTTCAAAACTGGACGTTGCGACACACATCGCGTTGCCATTATCCTTCATTCTAAAGCAAAAGGATTTAACAGTTAATAAGAGTACATATACGGAAGGGTGATGAGTTTTCTGTAGTTGCAGGAACAACTCACATCTCGCAGTTCTTGGGCGCTAATGACCATAGAAGTTTTGCGCCCTAAAACCACAAACAAAAAAAAAAAATCTCGCAGTTCCGAAGCGATGTTCAAATCTACGAGGTCTACATGCATTACCGATCCATATAGTATCGTTGTCGAAATCAAAAGCGGAGCTAGATCTGAGCACAACAGCTAGAACGAGGAGTCCAGTAGGGTTCAAATGGCTCTAACAAGGGAACCTCCCCATCGCACCCGCCTCAGATTTAGTTATAAGTTGGCACAGTGGATAGGCCCTGAAAAACTGAACACAGATCAATCGAGAAAACAGGAAGAAGTTGTGTGAAACTATGAAAAAAAAGCAAAATATAAAAACTGAGTAGTCCATGTGTATGATAAGCAACATAAAGGAGAATGTAAGCTTAGCAGCGCCGTGGTCCCGTGGTTAGCGTGAGCAGTTGTGGAACGAGAGGTCCTTGGTTCAAGTCTTCCCTCCAGTGAAAAATTTACATTCTTCGTTTTCGCAAAGTTATGATCTCTCCATTCGTTCACTGACCTCTCTATTCACTGTAATAAACTTAGTGTCTGTGTTTTGCGACCGCACCGCAATTAGTGCGATTAGTAGACGAAAGGACGTGCCTCTCCAATGGGAACCGATAACATTTGATCGCAAGGTCATAGGTCAACCGACTCCTCACAGGAAAACACGTCTGATATATTCTATACGACACTGGTGACGGCATGTGCGTCACATGACAGGAATATGTTGTCGACCCACCAAACTTGTACACTTGGCGAATGGGTAAAAAGATTCTTCTACCTTGTGGATGTGATAATCACTCCCAAAAAAGTGATGAAAACGTAAGAGTTTGTCACATAAACTGAAAATAAAAAATTAAACTTTTCACTCGAGGGAAGATTTCAACCTAGGACCACTCATTCCGCAGCTGCTCACGGTAACCACGGGACCACGGCGCTCCTGACCTCACACTGTCCTTGATGTTGCCTATATTGTGCATGGATTACTCAGTTTGTATAGTTTGCTTATTTTTTCATAGTTCCACACAACTTCTTCCTGTTTTCTCGACTGAACTTATAACTAAATCTGAGGGGGGTGCGATGGGAAGGTTCCCTTGTAAGCATTATGGGACTTTACATCTGAGGTCATCCGTCCCATAGACTTAGAACTTCTTAAACCTAACTAACCTAAGGACATCACACACATCCATCCCCGAGGCAGGATTCCTAGCTCCGACCGTAGTAGCAGCGCGGTGCCGGACTGAAGTGCCTAGAACCGCACGGTCACAACGGCCGGCACAGTAGGGTATGGATGTCGAATTCCGTGATATTTTTAAGGTAATGCTGCGCAATGTTCATAAATGAAAAAAGGTTGCTGGAAGTTTTAGAATATTTTTTTTTATTTGAATGAGTATTGTTAAGTTTTACAAATATAGTGCAAAAGGGTAAAACTGGATTCTGTGACAATGCCTCCTAAATGCGTGATAAGACTCCCAAATCTGTGACAGTCGTATCCTAATTGCGTGAATTAAAGCAACACATATTTTACATATGAAAAAGGGAAAAAGTTGTACAAAAGTAAAAAAATTAAAATAAATATACCATTTACTATACCTAATACAGAATGAGAAACCAGATGTCTTTTTCTCCAAACAAGAACGCTAATGTACATATACTGGACACACATAAATGTCTTCGTAATGATTATCACATAGACTCTCACATTTGTTGTGGTACCACTGCAGACAGAAACAATACTGTAGCTACTCGGATCCAATGGGATTCTGTATATCATATTCATAATCCAAATTGCACACGAAGCAATTAATGTTGTCATAGTATTTGACATTTCTTCCCTCCCCCATATTCGCTGTGGTTTTTCAGAAGACGGGACAGGTTCAGGATTAGCATTTCGTGTAATGTGTGTCCACAATAACTTACGATTACAATGGTGCTGCCAGAAGCTGAGAAATCGGTATTGGTTGAAAGATATCCATTTGTCTCCAACCGCTGCCAGCGTTAGGCTGTCCCCATAGATTGTTAAGGGACGCTTATGGTATTCCACTTCCACCGATCATGCCGCTCTCCTTATAGTCCTCTGGCATCCATCGCGCCCCGGACATCTCGATCCTAGTTCCTCCTAGGTCGTCCACAACTTCTCCTTTTTTTTCGCTGGCATCCGTTGCCACACTGTGTGGCCCCGGCTACCGTCCATTCTTCCTAGATTTCCATACCATTTTAGACATTTCGTCTGTATGTTGTTAATTACTGATTTATCGACAGCGATAGCTTCTTATGTTGGTATTTGGCACACAGTACAGCTTGAAGATGCCACATCTTTGCTTCCAAATGTCCATCACTAGTGCAAGCAACTATTTTCTCTGACGCACTTTACTATACATGTTTTTTGACTAACTGAACCATATATCACCTATTTGGTCGTTTATGCTTTCCAAATGATTGACTTCAGCTGTCGTACGGCCCTCGCGCTCTGTCCTATTTTACTATTTATGTCATATTCACTTCTTCCGTTTGATATCATATCCCTGTTATACTTACAATCCCTACCTGACTGGCTCCAACCTCCGGATGTCCTCAGTATTGTTGCCAACTTTCAAATATTCGGAAATGTATTTTGTATACGGGCAACGGCCTTGCCGCGGTGGATCCACAGGTTCCCGTGAGATCACCGACGTTTAGCGCTGTTGGGCGTGGCCGGCACTTGGATGGGTGACCATCCAGCCGCCATGTGCTGTTGCCATTTTTCGGCGTGCACTCAGCCTCGTGATGCCAATTGAGGAGCTACTCGACCGAATAGTAGCGGCTTCGGTCAAGAATACCATCATAACGACCGGGAGAGCGGTGTGCTGACCCCACGCCCCTCCTATCCACATCCTCCTCTGAGGATGACACAGCGGTCCGATGGTCCCGGTAGGCCACTCGTGACCTGAAGACGGAGTGCTTTTTTTTTTTATTTTGTATACGAGGGACCTTCAATAAGTACGTAACACACTTTTCTCTCGGCCAGTTTCGGTTGAAAAAATGCGGAATTTGTTGTGGCACTTCGTGGAATATTCCCACATCAGCCCCTAAAGTTTCATAAAGTTCCGATGGGTGGCAGCACTATACGTAGCCTTTGAAACGGCATCTGTAACGTAGGTCGTTCCAAGCAGAGCTGTCACTGAGTGTTTTTCGTACAAAACCAGAGCATCGCAGATATTCATAAGCGTTTGCAGAATCTCTGCGGAGGCCTGGCAGTGAACAAAAGCACGGTGAGTTGTTGGGCGAGGCGTCTTGTCATCATCGCACAAGGCCGCGAAAACCCGTCCGATTTCCTGCGGTCCAGCCAGCCAGGGACTCGCACACTTGGTCGCCCCGGCATTAAGTCGTATTTACAGCGTCTGTTTACAAAGGGGCTATTATCCACTACAGTGGAAAACTGCGGAAGTAGTAATTATTAGGAAGGCCCGGATAAAGATCCAACGGTGCCGAAATCCTATCGGCCTATCTGTCTGCTGGATGTAATGGGCAAAGCATTTGAGAAGTTGCTGGCTGACCGTCTCCAGAGTCATCGAACTCTGCATGGTATGAGTGATAGGCAGTTCGGATTCCGAAAGGGTCGCTCCACCCAGGATGCGATCAATGAGGTTTGCCGAATTGTTCACTCTGCGACATCAAAGTATGTCCTTGGCATAATGATAGACATCTCAGGGGCCTTCGACAACCTGTGGTGGCCGGCACTCTTCTCTCGCCTAAGAGAGATTGGGTGTCCGCAGCTGCTGTATGGCTGTCTGGAGGCCTACTGTGATGGAAGGACTGCTAAGATAACGGCTCCTGGAGCCGTCGTATCTAAAAGAGTATCCCGTGGTTGTCCCCAGGGATCGGTGTGTGGTCCCATTTTTTGGGATATTAACATGGAACCTTTGTTGAACGTCCTGCAGGAAGAGACTGCAGTTCTGGGAGTCGTTGCTTATGCGGATGATCTCGCAATTCTAGTAGAAGGTGACACTCGCAATGTGATCGAAGACCGATCACGACTGGCTATTGAACTGTTAACCAACTGGTGTAAGAAGACTAAAATGTCTATTGCACCACAAAAATCGCTATATATGCTCTTGAAAGGCAAGTTGAATAGAGACCCAACAGTCAGAATTAATGGCCAAGCAGTGTCACGACAGAGATATGCCCGTTACCTGGGGGTATATTTAGATGAGAATTGGAGTTTCATTCCGCATATCGAGCAAATAACGACAAAGTCCTTAGCTTTGTTCAATAAGATAATATCAATTGGACAAAGAAGGTTCCATCTGCCGTCAAAGGCAATAAATATTTATCATAACAGCATATTGGCACCAATAGTAGGGCACGCATCCAGTGTGTGGGCCCACAGGTTAGCTCTGGTGCGGCCTGCCGCTGCTGTCCGGCGAATACAGAGGAACGTTCTGTTGAGATGCATTGGAGCATTCAATACAAGTCCAACAGATGCACTGTTGGTAATTATGGGTCTATGCCCACTAGACCTAATAATAAGGCAGCACGCAGCCTTCTACTGGCTGCACAAACAGAACATTGAAAGGGTGCAAAATATAATGGGCATTCCTCTGGTAAGCGTCAAAGCCATTCGTGAAAGAGTGCTTGACATCTGGCAGGACGAATGGGATGGGTCCACTACAGGCCGCAGAGTCCATGGGTTTCTACCCACAGTGAGAGGAAGATTAAAGAACAAGATAATAAAGCCCTCACAGGGCCTAGTTCACTTCCTTACAGGACACGGTCCCTACCCCACGTACCTGCACAGAATAGGGAAAAGGCCAACACCGGAGTGTGACTGTGGTGCCCACGAAGGATCGCCAGAACACATAGTGTTTGAGTGCCCAATATATGAACAGGCTGTCTCAGTAGAGAGGCAGCTTCTGCGAACAAGAATCGTTCACGAAATACTGACAAACAGCGAATTGTTCAGCAATTTCGCTAAATTGGTAAACAAAATCTCAAGTGAGGCCCAGCGAGCCTACCTTGGGAGATAGTAAGTGCGCTTCGGATCTAATGCGCAAGTGTAAATATGTAAATATTAAGTTGTTTAAGTCTTGAATAATAGTTGCATGTAGTTGTAGTTAGATCTGCATGGTGGTGGGGGGGAATAAAAGAGCAGTACAAATGGAGTGGTTTCTCTAGAAGTAGCGGCCCGCCTCCACGTGGCTAGGGACGGGCAACTCTCTGGCAACGTTCCAGAGAGGCTAAGAGGCCGATGATTCACATATAGTGAAGCTACTTAATAACTAGATAGCTTGCATGCATTAATAAACCACTCCTGTAGTGCTAATAGTAGAGATAGTTAGTCATAATACGCCCACTCAAAAGTGTTAGAAAGTGGGTTATGCATGTTCTATAAATCTGGGAAAAAAAAAAAAAAAAAAAAAAAAAAATCTGGTCCAGCCAGCCGCACACAGCTGTGACTTCTGCAGCGTTGAAAGATACTGACATTCTCATTCAAGTTGATTGACAGATCACAATCGCAGTAATATCACAAATTGAG
The DNA here is from genome assembly GCF_023864345.2 of Schistocerca serialis cubense. Classification (NCBI taxonomy): domain Eukaryota; kingdom Metazoa; phylum Arthropoda; class Insecta; order Orthoptera; family Acrididae; genus Schistocerca; species Schistocerca serialis. The sequence goes on from NC_064643.1 coordinate 147,233,990, forward strand.
TCCGCCTTGATGCAAAACACCGTTTTATTTGTGATATTACTGTTTTTCTATACAAACACGGACCAAATGGAAGAGTTCCAAGATAACATTATTGAGATCAAACACCTCGCTGTTGAACTGTACGTCTCTGTTGGTACTTCTGACACATTCGTGCACTATTTGGGGTAGTCAAAGGTGGGTGACCACTGGGTTCCCTACCACCTAACAGAATACCAGAAGAAGCAATGAAGGATCAATCAGTTTGACCCAAGGAAGGACGCACTCCGCGGGAAGCGGTACGAAGATAATGGGGAGGTTATTGATGCTGCAAGATGCTGGCTTCGACGTCGACCAGTGGAGTAGTACCATTTGGGGATCTACATCTACATCTATACTCCGGAAGCCACCTGACGGTGTGTGGCGGAGGGTACCTCGAGTACCTCTATCGGTTCTCCCTTCTATTCCATTCTCATATTGTCCGTGGAAAAAAGGATTGTCGGTATGCCTCTGTGTGGGCTCTAATCTCTCTGATTTTATCCTCATGGTCTCTTCGCGAGATATACGTAGGAGGGAGCAATATACTGCTTGACTCCTCGGTGAAGGTATGTTCTCGAAACGTCAACAAAAGCCCGTACCGAGCTACTGAGCGTCTCTCCTGCAGAGTATTCCACTGGAGTTTATCTATCATCTCCGTAACGCTTTCGCGATTACTAAATGATCCTGCAACGAAGCGCGCTGCTCTCCGTTGGATCTTCTCTATCTCTTCTATCAACCCTATCTGGTACGGATCCCACACTGCTGAGCAGTATTCAAGCAGTAGGCGAACAAGCGTACTATAACCCACTTCCTTTGTTTTCGGATTGCATTTCCTTAGGATTCTTCCAATGAATCTCAGTCTGGCATCTGCTTTACCGACGATCAACTTTATATTATCATTCCATTTTAAATCACTCCTAACGCGTACTCCCAGATAATTTATGGAATTAACTGCTTCCAGTTGTTGACCTGCTATATTATAGCTAAATGATATGGGATCTTTCTTTCTATGTATTCGCAGCACATTATACTTGTCTGCATTGAGATTCAACTGCCATTCCCTGCACCATGTGTCAATTCGCTGCAGATCCTCCTGCATTTCAGTACAATTTTCCATTGTTACAAACTCTCGATATACCACAGCATTATCCACAAAAAGCCTCAGTGAACTTCCGATGTCATCCACAAGGTCATTTATGTATATTGTGAATAGCAACGAGCCGGCCGGAGTGGCCGTGCGGTTCTAGGCGCTACAGTCCGGAACCGAGCGACCGCTACGGTCGCAGGTTCGAATCCTGCCTCGGGCATGGATGTGTGTGATGTCCTTAGGATAGTTAGGTTTAATTAGTTCTAAGTTCTAGGCGACTGATGACCTCAGAAGTTAAGTCGCATAGTGCTCAGAGCCATTTGAACCATTTGAATAGCAACGGTCCTACGACACTCCCCTGCGACACACCTGAAATCACTCTTACTTCGGAAGAATTCTCTCTATTGAGAATGAGATGCTGCGTTCTGTTATCTAGGAACTCTTCAATCCAATAACACAATTGGTCTGATAGTCCATACGCTCTTACTTTGTTCATTAAACGACTGTGGGGAACTGTATCGAATGCCTTGTGGAAGTCAAGAAACACGGCATCTACCTGGGAACCCGTGTCTATGGCCCTCTGAGTCTAGTGGACGAATAGCGCGAGCTGGGTTTCACACGACCGTCTTTTTCGAAACCCATGCTGATTCCTACAGAGTAGATTTCTAGTCTCCAGAAAAGTCATTATACTCGAACATACTACGTGTTCCAAAATTCTACAACTGATCGACGTTAGAGATATAGGTATATAGTTCTGCACATCTGTTCGACGTCCCTTATTGATAACGGGGATGACCTGTGCCCTTTTCCAATCCTTTGGAACGCTACGCTCTTCTAGAGACCTACGGTACACCGCTGCAAGGATGAGGGCAATTTCCTTAGCGTACTCTGTGTAAAATCGAACTGGTATCCCATCAGGTCCAGCGGCCTTTCCTCTTTTGAGCGATTTTAATTGTTTCTCTATCCCTCTGTCGTCTATTTCGATATCTTCCATTTTGTCATTTGTGCGACAATCTAGAGAAGGAACTACAGTGCAGTCTTCCTCTGTGAAACAGCTTTGGAAAAATACATTTAGTATTTCGGCCTTTAGTCTGTCATCCTCTGTTTCAGTACCATTTTGGTCACAGAGTGTCTGGACATTTTGTTTTGATCCACCTACCGCTTTGACATAAGACCAAAATTTCTTAGGATTTTCTGCCAAGTCAGTACATAGAACTTTACTTTCGAATTCATTGAACGCCTCTCGCATGGCCCTCCTCACATTGCATTTCGCTTCGCGTAATTTTTGTTTGTCTGCAAGCCGTTGGCTGTGTTATATGTTTGCTGTGAAGTTCCCTTTGCTTCCGCAGCAGTTTTCTAACTCGGTTGCCGGCCGCGGTGACCGTGCGGTTATAGGCGCTGCAGTCCAGGACTGCGGGGCCGCTACGGTCGCAGGTTCGAATCCTGCCTCGGGCATGGATGTGTGTGATGTCCTTAGATTGGTTAGGTTTAAGTAGTTCTAAGTTCTAGGGGACTGATGACCTAAGATGTTAAGTCCCATAGTGCTCAGAGCCATTTGAACCATCTAACTCGGTTGTAGTACCACGGTGGCTCTTTTCGATCTCTTACGATCTTGCTTGGCACATACTCATCTAACGCACATTGTACGATGGTTTTGAACTTTGTCCACTGATCCTCAACACTATCTGTACTTAAAACAAAACTTCTGTGTTGAGCCGTCAGGCACTCTGAAATCTGCTTTTTGTTACTTTTGCTCAACAGAAAAATCTTCCTACCTTTTTTTAATATTTATATTTAAGGCTGAAATCATCGATGCACTAACCGCTTTATGATCGCTGATTCCCTGTTCTGTGTTAACTGTTTCAAATAGTTCGGGTCTGTTTGTCACCAGAAGGTCTAATATGTTATCGCCACGAGTCGGTTCTCTGTTTAACTGCTCAAGGTAGTTTTCAGATAAACCACTTTAAAAAATTTCACTGGATTCTTTGTCCCTGCCACCCGTTATGAACGTTTGAGTCTCCCAGCCTATATCCGGCAAATTAAAATCTACACCCAGGACTATAAGACTGAACGGAGATGATGTTTGAAAAACAGTGTTTAGTAGTCAGAGAGTGGGAGTAAAGTGGTGTACTGTAATCCTGAACAAAATAGACCTCCTTTCGGAAAAAATGTGTTGCTCAAATGGTTCAAATGGCTCTGGGCACTATGGGACTCAACATCAGAGGTCATCAGTCACCTAGAACTTAGAACTACCTAAACCTAACTAACCTAAGGACATCACACACAACCATGCCCGAGGCAGGATTCGAACCTGCGACCGTAGCAGTCGTGCGGTTGCGGGCTTAAGCGCCTAGAACCGGTAGGCCACTGCGGCCGGCAAACTGTGTTGCATTACTTATTCCACGCCCCTCGTATTATCTGGCACATCAGACTCGATCTATTTGCTGTTATGGGCTTCGCTTAAGTAACAGTGGACACGAGAGGGTTTCCCAGTGACACCTGTGTACGCCGTGTCCGCGCCCAGCTGTGTGAACTCAGCCAGCGCGCGGTTGCATGCAGCCGTTAATTCCGAGCACGCGCCGCCGGTGATTCCTGGGCAAACAGCAATTCACTCGGACGGTTGCGCGCGCCCGTGAGAGTTTTGGCACTTAGCGCACCATGTTTGGCCTGCCGCCGCTCAGAATACACCCGCCCCGCCGGTAGGGCCCCAAAGTGGCAGCATCCGTACGAGGGTGGGGAGTGTCTCTCCAGTCCTCCCTCCCATGCCATCCACATCAGCACATACAGAGCGGAGAACAACAAGTTGATAATGAGGTCAGAGCAGCGTAGGGGACGTCGTAACAAACATTTTCCTGATAACAAAAGGTCGGAAATTTACCATTCTACAGCTACAGCCATAAAACGAAGTCATTTCTGGGGAGCTCGTGTGTCGAACTAAGTCAGTTCAGCTAAGTAAGGTGCGACTCCATGTCTCCTCAATAATGTAGATGTATGTTCGGCAGTGTTCCGTCGAAGGTTTCGTATTGCTCGGTTTCTCACCAGCGAGGCTGAGCAGTGATTAAAACACTTTTCAGGCATTCTGGGGGAGAGGGCTTAAATCTCGCCCCTCCCACGCTTTCCATTCAATGTTACGTTTCTGTTGATTTTCCTAATCCGCTCGAGATGGAGGGCCAATATGGAAACTGGTCACCAGGCAGCCGCTCCTTCAGGCAGACGACCACATATGTCATACCCGAACCATCAGGTGGAACTGACGGATGGTATCGAAAAAGTACAAAGAAGGGCAGCTCGTTTTGTACTATCGTGAAATAGGGGAGATAGTGTCAAAGACATGATACGTGAATTGGAGTGACAATCATTAAAACAAAGGCGTTTTTCGTTCCGACGGGATCTTCTCATGAAATTTCAATCACCAGTTTTCTCCTCCGATTGCGAAAACATTCTGTTGGCACCCACCTACATAGGGAGAAACGATTATCACGATAAAATAAGAGAAATCAGGGCTCGCACAGAAAAATTTAAGTGCTCGTTTTTCCCGCGTGCCGTTCGAGAGTGGAACGGTAGAGAGACAGCTTGAAAGTGGTTCATTGAACCCTCTGTCAAGCACTTTATTGTGAGTAGCAGAGTAATCACGTAGATGTAGATGTAGATCACCCATGATCGCGAGTGTTCGAGGTTCTATGGTACAGATAGAAAATAAACACTATCCTTGATGTAACCCTACAAGAAAAGTTGTAAGGCGTTAAGTCTTGTGACCGTAGGGGCCACTCGAATAGCGTCGGGGCAGCGATCGCAACACGGCCTATCCACCTACGTGGCAACGTCTTGTTCAGGCAATCTCTTTCACACATGTGGAATTGTGGAGAGGCGACATCTTGTTGAAAGACGAAATCCTTGCTGTCTACACTGAGGAGCCAAAGAAACTCGTACACCTACCTAATATCGTGTGAGGCCCCCGCGAGCACGCAGAAATGTCGCAACGATTCGACTAATACCTGAAGTAGCGCTGGAGGGAATTGACACCATGACTACAGCAGGGCTGTCCATAAATCCGTAAGAGTACGAGGGGTTGTAGATCTCTTCTGTACAGCACGTTGAGAGGCACCCCAGATATTCTCAATAATGTTCCTGTCTGAGGAGTTTCGTGGCCAGCGGAAGTGTTTAAACTCAGAAGAGTGTTCCTGGAGCCGTTCTGTAGCAATTCTGGACGTGGGGGTGTCGCACTATCCCGCTGGAATTGCCCAAGTCGGTCGGGACTCACAATGAACATGAATGGAGGCAGATGATCTGACAGGATGCTTACGTACGAGTCACCTGTCAGTAGTATCTAGACGTATCAGGGGTCCCGTATCACGCCAACCGCTCACGCCCCACACCATTACAAAGCCTCCATCAGCTTGAACAGTCCCCTGCTCACATGCAGGGTGCACGGATTCATGAGGTTGTCTCCATACCCGTATATGTCCATCCGCTCAATACAATTTGAAACGAGACTTGTCCGACCAGGCAACATGTATACAGTCATCAACAGTCCAATGTCTGTGATGACGGGCCCACGGGAGGCGTAAAGCTTTCTGTCGTGCAGTCACCAAGGGTACACGAGTGGGTCTTCGGCTCCATATCGATGTTGTTTCGTTGAATGGTTCGCACGCTGACCTTGTTCATGAACAGCACTGAAACCTGCAGCAATCTGCGGAAGGTTTGCACTTCTGTCACGTAGAACGCTTCTCTTCAGTCTTCGTTGGTCCCGTTCTTGCAGGATCTTTTACCGGCAGCAGCGATGTCAGAGATTTGGTGTTTCACTGAATTCCTGATGTTCACGGTACGCTCGTGAAAATGGCCGTACGGAAAAATCCCCACTTCATCGTTACCTCAGAGAAGCTGTCCCCCACCGCTCGTGCACCGACCATAACACCACGTTCGAACTCACTTAAATCTTGATAACCTGCCATTAGCAGCAGTAACCCATCTAACAACTGCGTCAGACACTTGTCGTATATGGGCGTTGCCGACCGCAACGCCACATTCTGCCTGTTACATATCTCTGTATTTGAATACGCATGCCTATACCAGTTTCTTTGGCGCTTCAGTGTATTTCAGGTTGTGGCGTTAACCACAACTGCAGCATGTCGAGATAGGAGATTTCTCCATGAAGAAGAAAGGTCTATAGAAGATTTTGTTGGACGTTGCATAGAACACGTTAAATACCGCGAAATTTCTGATGTGTTCGATAGTTGCATACGAATCTTCACTCATGCACATGCATGTGATGTGTCGCATGGCTCTGAACACTATGGGACTCAACTGCTGAGGTCATTAGTCCCCTAGAACTTAGAACTAGTTAAACCTAACTAACCTAAGGACATCACAAACATCCATGCCCGAGGCAGGATTCGAACCTGCGACCGTAGCGGTCTTGCGGTTCCAGACTGCAGCGCCTTTAACCGCACGGCCACTTAGGCCGGCTATGTGATGTGTCGGTGGGCCTTTCGCAAATCATGAAAAGGGGGTTTGTCACCAAAGATTAATTTACTGTGTGATCAAAAAGTCAGTATAAATTTGAAAACTGAATAAACCACGGAATAATGTAGATAGAGAGGTGCAAACTGACACACATGCTTGGAATGACATGGGGTTCTATGAGAACAAAAAATAAATAAAAAAAATAAAAAAATACAAAAGTTTAAAAAATGTCCGATAGATGGCGCTTCATCTGATCAGAATAGCAATAATTAGCATAACAAAGTAAGACAAAGCAAAGATGATGTTCTTTACAGGAGATGCTCAATATGTCCACCATCATTCCTAAACAATAGCTGTAGTCGAGGAACGATGGTGTGAACAGCACTGTAAAGCATGTCCGGAGTTATGGTGAGGCATTGCGACTTGAGGTAACCCCAAACCCAATAATCGCACGGACTGAGGTCTGGGGACCTGGGAGGCTGAGCATGACATAAGTGGCGGCTGAGCACACGATCATCACCAAACGACGCGCGTAAGAGATCTTTCACGCGTCTAGCAATATGGGATGGAGCTCCATCCTGCATAAACATCGTACGTTCCAGCAGGTGTTTATCAGCCAGGCTGGGGATGATGCGATTCTGTAACATACCGGCATACCTCTCACCCGTCACGGTAGCAGTTACAAAACCAGAATCACGCATTTCCTCGGAGAAAAAAAGCCCGATAACGTTAGATGTGGTAAATCCAACCCATACCGGGACTTTCTCGTCGTGCAATGGAGTTTCCACGACAGTTCTAGGATTTTCGGTAGCCCAAATTCTGCATTTGTGGGCGTTGACAGACCCTCGGAGCGTGAAATGAGCTTCGTCGGTCCACAACACGTTACTCAACCAATCGTCATCTTCCGCCATCTTTTGAAACGCCCACACCGCAAATTCCCTCCGCTTCACTAAATCGCCAGTTAACAGTTCATGATGCCGATGGATTTTGTACGGATAGCATCGGAGGGTACGCCTCAGTGCCAACCAAACAGTAGTGTATGGAATGCCGGTGCGACGTGCGACTGCACGACCGCTGACTTCCCCGTGCATAGACGAACCCGCTACAAGTCTCCATTTCTTCCTGAACTGTCTCAGCAGCATTACGCCTTGTGCTCGGTCGGCCACTACGGGGTCTATCGAACTTCGAAATCATTCTCGCCACAGCTTCTTTTGTCAACGGACCTTTACCCGTTCGAATCCCTTTCCTATGGCGATAGGATCGTAACGCTGAACTAGCGCATTCCCCATTCTGACAATACAGCTTCACTAAAAGCGCCTTTTCAGGTAACGTCAAATGCTGCAACTGCTGGCGCATCTGATTCTCTCTCACATAACAGCTCGTTTTATACACGATTGTCATGCGCAGTCACTGACGTTTTGCTGTCCAATGGCATCTATAGGACATTTTGTGAACTTTTTTTTTCTAATAAAACCCCATGTCATTCCAAGCATGTGTGTCAATTTTTACCTCTCTATCTACATTATTCCGTAGTTTATTAAGTATTCAAATTTATACTGAATTTTTGATCACCCGGAATTTCTAAAGACATCGTTTTCAAAATGGTTCTCTCACGTAGAACGCCGTTTCCATGAGTTGCAATTTCTACGTTTCAATGAAAATTACTTACGAAAGATTTTCCACACTGCTGCCTAAGGGATGTTGAGTTCTGTTCTATCTCTAAGGTAGTCTTTATGGGACTAGGAACATCACGTTTCTCACACCGTCCACTGCCTGTCCTGACACGCCCGATCGGCTCGAACGTTTTACATTCTGGTACCACTTCATTCTGCTGCCGTAAAGTGGTGGCGACTTGTGGAATTTTTCACGGAAAGCTTTGCATTCTCGCCGGCCGGAGTGGCCGAGCGGTTCTAGGTGCTACAGTCTGGAACCGCGTGGCCACTACGGTCGCAGGTTCGTATCCTGCCTCGGGCATGGATGTGTGTGATGTCCTTAGGTTAGTCACGTTTAAGTAGTTCTAAGTTCTACGGGACTGATGACCTCAGCAGTTAAGTCCCATAGTGCTCAGAGCCATTACTCAATCCCGACTTGCAAAGGGCTAATTCTAGGAAACAAAACGCTTTCTCTGCCTGTTTCGTCGACTTTTTCACCAACTATGGTCGGTGACGCATCCGTCATAGAATGACGTACCCAGAGCTGTCATCCAAGATTAGTTCGACTCAGTACCCAGCCGGGTTGAGCCACAGTTGCAACCAAAGGGGACATGTCAGTGTACTACATTTCACAGCCTCGAATCACCTACATACTTAATGATGAATTTTTCCTACCATATTATATACGAACAATAAGTACAGTTTCGTTATCTGGCAAGCTGCTGTTTTAATGGCCAGCAGAGCAGAGCAGACTGTAGAGCAGAAGACTTAAGTTAATGAACTACGTTACAGACAACGTTGTTGTTTTCGTGCAGTTGATCAGTTTATGGCGCAACTAGAATCAATTTCATTTACTGAATACACGCCAAATACTGAGTCCGAACTTAACCAACTGCACTACTATTGAAGCTTTCCTCGATTTCAATGTTTGTAATATGACTGATAGGCACTGAGTGAATTATAGACTGTGTACATACAAATGGAAACAGTAAGTGCATATACACTGTCGGAAAAAATACCCCCAATGATAGTGTTCGGTGGCACCACGGTATACTATATGGATACTGACGGGCTGTAGTGTTAAGTGATTCATTTGTCACGGATATTGGCGATGAGATGGTGCTCCAGCCTGTGTGTACCCCCTCTGTTTTGACTTGTCATGCAGCAACTGTGCTGAGCTTAGGGGTGAACAGTGTTTGCAGTATTCATTCCAGAGTGCGACGATGCTTGTAACGCCGGAAATGCATATCCTCCTATTTCCATCTATTGTACTATAATTTGTTTTCCTTATTTTTGCTACCTGAATATATGACATTTCTGTGTCTTTACATATTGTAATTGTTTTACTATTTTTATATACATATTTATGCATTTATGTCGATGTATAATTGGTTTGTTTCGTAAATATCATTTGTATTTTTACGCTGGGTCTTGCCTAGGGAAAACTGCTATCGAACGATTACATCGATAGGTCGTGTGAAGACTCAAAGTGTGTAGGATCTTTGGGGAGTGTTAACTCTGCCGCGTGGAGCGCGGGCAGAACAGTGAGAGTCTGGCGGGAGTAGCGAGTGGAGCAGGTGTTGTGTGACGCTCCCGCGAGTTGCCGCGCTTTCGGGGTTTGGCAGCATGTAATTGCGCTCGACTCGCGATGATAGTTTCTGACATGGTGTCGCGGACGGGAAGCATTAGCTGGCGCACATCAAGAGCCCGTTTCGCCTGGTGACCGTGTCGAGAAGAAGGCGCGCCAACATCCAGCTTCTGCAACAGCGACGGCCGACAATGAGTGACTGTCGCCACCTCCTCGATCGACGGCTTCAAACCTTCAATCAACCAACAAGGAAGACTAAAAGCACGTAAAGTTTCAGAACTGTATGGCAGACCTCAGCTTTTCAAATTGTTCCATTTGCCTCGCAAAATTACAGCAATTTAGCATGAACCTTTGTTGCTCATTGTCCCAATTGCATTGCCAACCAGGGTCCCTTCCTTTTCCGAAATGAACCCGAGTGTCATTGAAATTCAAACGCCAGCATTAAAGTAATATTCTATTTCGCTGCTTTAATTTCAAAGTTCAGTCAAAGTCTCAGAGCTGGCTACAATATTCAGATTACACAAGCACGAATTAAGAGTGCGAGCTTTGTTACCGTATTTTAGCTTACCTGTGACTGCAGCTCAGCTTGGTACGTACTAAATTTTACTATTGTTAATAGTTCAGAATCATTTAATTCAAGTTCAAAGTAAAATCTCTTGTTTCTAAATTGCGTAGAGTCAAGTTGCTTTTGAAATGATTGTTGAGGTAGTCCAAGACTAACCGTATTTTACTGGATTTCGATGTGCTTCAGAAAGAAAGCTCACTATTAACTTCAGTCACTAAATTAACTTTCGATTTTCCGGTTTTATTAATTCTTTTGCTAAATTAAGTGAGAGTGTAGCGAAATTTATTACTTCTGACAAACTTTCAGTTTTCACACTACACGTGTTAACCTTCAGTTGCCACGCTTCTAGTGTTAATTGTATGTGTAATAACCTTTCTTTTTCAGTTACTATAGTAATTGTCCTTAGGACTGGCGACCGTGATTTCCCCCAAATCTCAAATATCTAATTACCGCTAGTTAATTGTTAACGTAACGGCCGCACATTTACTTTCTTTATTAACTCTACCCCTTTTCAAAATTAATTTCCACCAGTTTCATTTGCATTTTTCCTTTCATTTAGATGTAACCCTTTCCTCCCTCTTTACCGATAGATTAACTTCGGTGACGATTGCTTTTCCCAAATTTCCATTAGGTACACGCGGTTTCATTTTTCACTGTCATTAAGGTCTTAAGAGAGGGGGGAGGTTACACGTGGCGACCTGGTGACAGGACAATCTTCAAATTTGAGGTTGTTCTGGACACGAATTTTGCATTGTGCAAATCTCGTAACAAAGTACTGGTTACGAAATGGTCGATACGTCAGCGAGAATATTCGTGTGCGGAATCCTAATTAGAGTTGAGATTTTGCATTTAAATTGAAAATTATTAAAATGAGTGAAGGCAACAATTACCAAAATTTGGTAGACTTGGATACGGAACAATCGGTCGAACAGTGGGAAACGCGCACAGCGGTACCCATTGTTCCGGGGCAGGCGGCTAGCATGAAAGATGCGACCGCCGAAACGCAACAAAGAGCAGAAATGGAATTCCAGACTTTAGAAAATGTTTCGGAATCGGAAGTGAAAATCAAATCTGAATCCCTTGATGACGAATACGGGGGGACAATGAAAGAGGAAGCCGCTACGGAAGTAAAACCGGTGGTTTCCGGGAATTTAACTGATTTATTGAATGTTTTGATTAACGAAATCAAGAGTCAATCGGCAGAAATTAAAGATCAGGCTGCCAAGCAAGAAGCTCAGGCTGCCGAGCAAGCAGCTCAGGCTGCCAAGCAAGTAGCTCAGTCTGAAAAAATTGAACGAATGCTAGACAATCAGAACAAAGCTATTAATGTTGTTAACTACAATGTTGAAGTTGTTAACACAAAAGTTGATAAAATCAAAGACGATATTGTCGTGATTAATACCGAAATCGGTAACCTTAAACAGGAAATGATAGGCGTTCAGGCGGAAATTGCGAGCATAAATACTCGTTTTGATTCCGAAATTAGCAGAATCGAGAAAAGTGTAGGAGACGCAGTTGCTCCGACCATCGAGAATAAGGTGACGGAACAAATTCAATTAGTGAGAAAAGAGGATCAACAGAAGGTGGAAACTTTAAAGGCTTTAGTATCCGAAGTAGATACCAAAGTGACGAAGCAGGCTAACACCTGCGAAGAGAAAAAGAGGGAAGTGGAAACGCTTGCGACAACCACTTGCCAAGTGATTACGAGGGTGTCGGAATTAGAAAGGAAACTTGACGAAAAACAGAGCTATGTGCCAATCTGTGCACATAGTTCGGAGTTGTTGACGAAAGAGGAGCGGTTCGACCCCTTGAAAAAAGGCGGTATACACCCGACGGATTTCATTAAAAATTGTGAAAGAGTTTTACCCAGATCATGGACTAATGAGAGAAAAATTAATGCGGTTATTGATGTGTTGGCTGGTGATGCCAAGCGTTGGGGCCTAAACCTCAACATTACGAACCTGACTTTTGACGAGTTTAAAAATTTGTTTCTGGCTGAATACTGGTCAGAGCAAAAACAGCAAAGTGTCTGGCGCGAATTTGTCGTATCGAGGCCTTTCGATGCGAATTCGCGCGGCTCGATGAAGGAGTTTTGTGAGGGCTGGATCCGCAAGTTGGAATATTTGCGTGATCGCCGCACGGAATCCGAAATAGTCTGGGAACTCTACAAAAAGCTTCCAGATGATACAAAACGCTACGTAGGAAGCAATCACAGGACAATCAATGATTTCCTGGAAAGAGTTGAGGACGAGGACAATTGGCGCAATAATCGCGACAGTGGTAGAGGCCGTGGTAACAACAACGGGTACTACAGCAACCACACCAACGATAACCATGGGAATAATGCATACCGCAACCATGGCAGCAATAACAATAATGGTTCGGACCGTAATAACAATCGGTACAATGCAAATAATAACCGGAATGACGGAAACCAGTATCATACTAGCGTGATACGGGCTGCGCAGAATAGTAATAACGCCAGAGGGTGTGACCAGCCGCCTCAGCAGTATCCGGGGAGCGTATCTGCTGGGACGAGACAGGGAAACCATTAGCCGCGCCGGTGAGGGGCCGACCGGGCGTGGAGAAATTTTGGCGGCCCAATAACAGGAGAAAACCCAGGTGTCGTCGTTATGAAAATTCCGTGTGGAATAATCAACGGCGGGAGAGTGTGCCAGTGTTAAGAGAAAGGAGTGCGCCCACAAGTAGTAGATCAGCTGTATACACGGCAGTAGAAGGTACATTCACTGTCAGTGAGAACAATTTAAGTAGTGTTCCGGAAATCGATTATAAGGTGCCAGCTGTAATACCCACAGCGGAACTGGAGATTGAGTTTAAGAATGATTCGCAATTGTTGAGAGAAGATCAGATGTCGGATAAAACGTCCGTCATCGAGCGAGGGGATGCAGAGAGGGATGAGGTCTGGTTAAGGCAGTTCGGTCGCTTATACGACGAACTAAGAGATTATAGGGGTCTGTATGGGAGAAGTGTTTATGGGGAGCGCGTGCAGTATTTGCCGCGTCTCGTCCCACAGGAAGATAGTATTTGTGAAGTGATTGAAAGTTCTGGCCCTAACCGGCAGACTTTACCAGAAATAGTTGATGTTAATGGGGAGCACGAGCAAGATTCGTCGTGTTTCGTCCCGCAGGAGTTAGATGTTGAAGGAGTAACGGAAAGTTCTGGCCCTAACCGGCAGACTTTACCGAAAGTTATAGTGGTAGAAGTAGCCGACCCATCCGACGCAAACCTCCAGTTTAAACATTGCGAGAGTATTAAGGAGAAAGATTACGAAAATTTTAGTGATAGCCGGACACGATTGGTAGAAAAGCACATAGATTACAGCGTGTATGAGGTTAGAGCTGACATTATACGGTCAGAAGATAACAGTGTGGGTTGCGCAGATCTAGAGGAAGTAATTGCAGATACTACTGGGCACATGTCTCCAGGTAGATTGGCAGATGAGATCAATCTGATTAAAGAGGAATCAACGAAGGTGATCCATATTTCAGCTTATTGTCCGGCTGGGAATCCCGCTGAGAGGTATATGCGCGAGCTAGGCCGACTGTGCCGTACCTATTGCCATCACAACCATAGGGCATGGGGCAAATATGTAGCAGTATTTGAGAGAATTATGAACACCTTGAGACATGAATCGACGGGATTTTCTCCAGAGGAAATCCTGTTGGATGACAGAAGTAAAAGTTTAGTGGAAGAGATAATCAAATTCCCTCCACGGATTGACATTAGTATTGGTGTGAAAAAGGATCGTTTGCGAGAAGTAATGAAGCTTAAAGCCGATGCTCGCATACGTCGTCATGACGCTAAAGCGCGTTTTGCTAAGTTTGCGATCGGAGACTTAGTACTTGTAAAAGCTCATGAGAAATCGAGCGAGATAGACAATGAAATCTCTAAATTTAAGTTTGTTTATAATGGACCATATAAAGTCATTGGTATACCTCACACAAATGCTTATTGCTTAGAGTATCCAAGCTCTGGAAAGCTGTTAGGTATACGAAATATAATAGATTTGAAATTGTACCAACCTAGGATCGATTAATACCACACAATGGGTAATTTGTACAATATGTAAATATAGAGTGTAAGATTTAAGGTTTGCTAGATTGCCATGCTTTTGACTGACCAAGAGGACATTAAAGAAGTTGTAATTAATAAGTAATTAATTTTGACTAAATGATTTAAGAGAGAGTGATTATTTATCAATTGAAGAATCCAAGCTGCTAATTTAAGTTTTCAGCTGAGTCACAGTAGATTAAGCAACGTAAATATGATTTTGTAACTAGCTGTAAGATTTCATGAATATGTGTTTTACTAGTCATTGCCGATGTACTTAGACGCTGTTTTAAGTTTCAGGCTAGTACATGCGTGTGATGATGGACAGTGTTGAGTTATCCACTGTGATAGTATTAAGAGACTCCTTGAGATTACTCGGGAGTGAGTTTTTCCTAAAGAATTCAGTGAAACGGACGTTCTGGAAACGCCGTCACAAGGGCGAGTGAGATCAAGCGTGCCGCACACGCGGGCGCAACAATACTGGCGAGGCGGTGCCGCTGTCGGCTCTTGTGCCGCTGTCGGCATTCTTTGTACTTGCGAGTACGGAAGGCGGAATTGTTTTTCTTCCCGGACAGATGATGTGAAAGAATTCTGCTGTCAATACTTATGTTTTTTTCGATCTACTGAATATTATTTTCTTGTTTAGCATTAAGTGGACTCTCATGGCAAGCGTATTAATTACGAAAAGGTTATATGCAATTTGTATTCTATGTAATTAATAATTAATTTGCGTATTTTGATCTACCTGTTTTTATGACCATGTACTCTGATTAATTTTGCAAATAGTATTCCATTTCTCATAGTGTTACGAATTTTAATGATTTTGGAATAGCTAAACCATTTTCTATGTTTTCTATGAATTTTGATATGTTGTCAACCTGTTTTATTTTGTGCAAGATGACAGAGTGGAATACGATTAGGAGTGTCTCCACTCAATTATTATGGTCTAAAAATTGATTTATGATTAATTAGACGAATGCTAAATTTTGTTGATGTTTTGAGCATATGCATTTCCGCTGTTTCTTTTTTGGGACATTTTCTGAGTCTGTTTACGTTACACGAACATCCTCAGACAATGTGGGGCACGTGTAACGCCGGAAATGCATATCCTCCTATTTCCATCTATTGTACTATAATTTGTTTTCCTTATTTTTGCTACCTGAATATATGACATTTCTGTGTCTTTACATATTGTAATTGTTTTACTATTTTTATATACATATTTATGCATTTATGTCGATGTATAATTGGTTTGTTTCGTAAATATCATTTGTATTTTTACGCTGGGTCTTGCCTAGGGAAAACTGCTATCGAACGATTACATCGATAGGTCGTGTGAAGACTCAAAGTGTGTAGGATCTTTGGGGAGTGTTAACTCTGCCGCGTGGAGCGCGGGCAGAACAGTGAGAGTCTGGCGGGAGTAGCGAGTGGAGCAGGTGTTGTGTGACGCTCCCGCGAGTTGCCGCGCTTTCGGGGTTTGGCAGCATGTAATTGCGCTCGACTCGCGATGATAGTTTCTGACATGGTGTCGCGGACGGGAAGCATTAGCTGGCGCACATCAAGAGCCCGTTTCGCCTGGTGACCGTGTCGAGAAGAAGGCGCGCCAACATCCAGCTTCTGCAACAGCGACGGCCGACAATGAGTGACTGTCGCCACCTCCTCGATCGACGGCTTCAAACCTTCAATCAACCAACAAGGAAGACTAAAAGCACGTAAAGTTTCAGAACTGTATGGCAGACCTCAGCTTTTCAAATTGTTCCATTTGCCTCGCAAAATTACAGCAATTTAGCATGAACCTTTGTTGCTCATTGTCCCAATTGCATTGCCAACCAGGGTCCCTTCCTTTTCCGAAATGAACCCGAGTGTCATTGAAATTCAAACGCCAGCATTAAAGTAATATTCTATTTCGCTGCTTTAATTTCAAAGTTCAGTCAAAGTCTCAGAGCTGGCTACAATATTCAGATTACACAAGCACGAATTAAGAGTGCGAGCTTTGTTACCGTATTTTAGCTTACCTGTGACTGCAGCTCAGCTTGGTACGTACTAAATTTTACTATTGTTAATAGTTCAGAATCATTTAATTCAAGTTCAAAGTAAAATCTCTTGTTTCTAAATTGCGTAGAGTCAAGTTGCTTTTGAAATGATTGTTGAGGTAGTCCAAGACTAACCGTATTTTACTGGATTTCGATGTGCTTCAGAAAGAAAGCTCACTATTAACTTCAGTCACTAAATTAACTTTCGATTTTCCGGTTTTATTAATTCTTTTGCTAAATTAAGTGAGAGTGTAGCGAAATTTATTACTTCTGACAAACTTTCAGTTTTCACACTACACGTGTTAACCTTCAGTTGCCACGCTTCTAGTGTTAATTGTATGTGTAATAACCTTTCTTTTTCAGTTACTATAGTAATTGTCCTTAGGACTGGCGACCGTGATTTCCCCCAAATCTCAAATATCTAATTACCGCTAGTTAATTGTTAACGTAACGGCCGCACATTTACTTTCTTTATTAACTCTACCCCTTTTCAAAATTAATTTCCACCAGTTTCATTTGCATTTTTCCTTTCATTTAGATGTAACCCTTTCCTCCCTCTTTACCGATAGATTAACTTCGGTGACGATTGCTTTTCCCAAATTTCCATTAGGTACACGCGGTTTCATTTTTCACTGTCATTAAGGTCGATAAGAGAGGGGGGAGGTTACATGCTCCACCAACGAATGCGTACTACTACTGAATAGCTTCAACCATTTGAACAGGGTCACACAGTGGGCTTGCGGGAAGCTAGATGTTGCAAGTGTTGGTCACAATGTATCGGTGGTGTGTCGCTGCTTTCAACAGTGATCTGTGGAATATTCCCACACCTGTAGAACAGGTTCTGGACGTCCGCGTAGTACAGAGGCACGCCAGGATCGAAGCTTTGTGCGAAAACGGTGTCCGACCAGATATCAACGAGGGACGACATCCGGGGAGATGTTGCACCTTGTGATGGTTCTTTATTTGCGAAACCATTACCACCCGCCAACCATATTTTTCGATACCGTAGATTAATGAATATTTTTCCACGTTATGGCTCATATTTTTCACTCTATTCAAAATTGGTTTCATTTTTATATGTATGTACGTCGACATTTTGAGATATTGAAATCGATATAATATCTAGTGTGAATATCTTTGTACTTATTGTTATCTTTGATGCTGGCTCGTGACTTTTGGCGCGTAAGCGTACAGAGTAGTCAAGTTTTTGTGTTGAATATGGACGGTCTTGACTTTGTGTTGGAAATGAATGCGTCTGAGTTGTGGACAATGAAAAATGTTGTCAGTTTTATTAAGAGCAGCAACGGCTGCAAAATTGTATGATGAAGTAATGTTTTGAAAATGCGACAGTATAAAAAGTTTAATAAATGTGAATTTTTGTGAAAAGTGAGTGTCAAGAATTATTTTCAAGTGACCACTGTTTAAAAAAGTATGAAGCACATTGCAATGAAAAACATAAATCACAAAATTTAATCCTGAAAGATTGTCTTCGTAAGTTCTTCAATTCGCCGTAATTAACATCCGGGTGCCTTTCGCACTAACAGCGATAGTAATACTACCTAGACAACATTTTTAATTACAAGCCAAAGCCAGAGCGAGATCGTCGTTGGATTGCAAATCCAAGATAAGTGATATTATTGTTAATTTTCTTCAGTGACTGAAATCAATTGATGTAGCAATACCTGCCACATTAAAGACCTTTTAGTTGCGCAATAAAAAGATCATACTTTGAGTGCGAGATGTGATAATTTTTGAACTAATTAACTGTTAATGGAGGTATTGTTATAATCTGCTGTGGCTTCAGGGACCAATGGGAACGATTAAGATCACGCTTGCCTACGGGCAGGCTATCACTGACACCACGAAACTGCCAAGCACGGCTATTCTGATGTCGTAAACGAGGTGGCTGGAGAGGAAAATGACAGCCTATTGTCTTCAGTGATGAGAGTAGGTTCTGTCTATTTGAATGATGGACAACACGTGTATGGCGATAACCTGCTGAGCTACCTGTTCCAAAGTGCATTATCTCGCGACTCACAGATACCATCCCAGGCTTCACTGTGTGGGGAGCCATCAGGTACATGGTGTTTCTGCAGTATTAAGTATCTAATGTCCCTCACATTACACAGGCTGTTATCAGCGTGCTACTGAAATTTCTTCAGCAAGAAGGTGATGTGCTTCTTCAGCAGGACAATGCACGTCCACATACAACTGATGTGACGAAACTGCTTTTCGTGGTGTACAAACAACTGCCCTGGCCAAAAAGATCATCAGATCTCTCACCTGTTGAACACGTATAGAATATGATAAAGCGAGGACTTACTCGTTCTCCATGGCCTGCAAGAACGATTGCCGAATTGCAACAAAAGGCGTAACATGCTTGGGATAATTTGTGCAGGCTGCCATTTGGCACCTTTATGATATTTTGCATGGGAAAATACACGCCTGCGTTGCACCAGAGAAGGTGGACTTTTTACTGATGGAACTGTTTGGACACTCATGGCCTGAATTTATCATCAGGCACTTCTACAATGACGAACTACCTGTCATTTCACTTGTCAATAAAATGATCTGGTCCTTGAAGGGTGTTGCATTTTTTTTTCGGAAGTATAAGTCGTTACATTATATTAAGTTTTCAGAAGTTAGAAACTAAAAATTACATTATTCTCTGACATTTGTCGTCTTTCCACCCACTTTTTTATCATGGTGCGCGAGGAGTCTGAATAACATAATTTCTATTACAAAGGAAATAGAAAAAAATGAGACCAATGGAATCTATAATAAATGACGTAGAAGAAATTGGGCAAAGTGAATCGTTAAGATTAAAGGCAGCCATAGTACTTAACCCAGAGGTTACTGTCATGTAACAGGTTATGCAAAAATTTACTGCTTTACGTACGATTGATTACGATTAATTTTAATATGATAAACATTATGAAGTAGCTGAATTTTAACGGAAGATTTAATAATCTTTTAGATTTGGATTGTATATTACTGAGTTATCTATTTGGAGCAAATAGCAGATAATGTGACAATTACAATACTTGGAAACTGGGCTAAATTACGATAATTTTCTCCTCAGTATCTCATGAATAGATGACGTAATGAAAATTATCATAAAAGGTGTCGATAGTGAAAGCCAACGGTCGCGTAATCCCTGTTTAAAATTTAGGAGCCGCGTCCTTTACGCGGACAGGCCCTACCTGTCACCAAGACCCTGTTTTGCAGAAAAGCTGGCTGGGTTGGTATTTTCCACCATCGAGGCAAGAAATGCTGGCGAGATCAGAAGTATCTCCCGCTGCCGTAAAACTGGGAAGAAGGGAACAGTGTCAAAGAAATCTGACTATAATTTGCAAATGGCTTTGCTGCACTGTTTGAAAATCTAGCAGACGCAAGAGCACAAGTCCATCTGTTAGAAAAGATATTTAATAGCATAGATTTCAGAATCTCTGGGTAGAAACTAAATTTTTTACTAACATAAAAATCCTCCAACATGTTTAGTAACAGTAACTAGAAAAATCAGCATGACTGAGAAGATACATAAAATGGAAAGAGCGTGTACAACAGTTGGCAATACTTACTATAAAAACGGCATGTCAAGGGCTACAAAAACAACACACTACAAAACGGTAGTGAAAACAGATTACCTCTATAGAATCAAATTCCTATTATATCACACAATTATTAGACAAAAGAAAGAGAAATTAACAGAAACAATGTAGGTCGAATAAGAAGCCGTTATTCGGCGTTCACGTTAAACAATCTCACTATGGCTGGATGAGTTAATTTTTTCAAAGGCCAGAGGAGGGCAAAGATATGTCACCTGCAATAGGTTGATGCCAGTTTTTTTGGAAGCACACGAAGAAGCCTGTAATTTAATAAGTAATGGTGAAATCTATCAAAACACATAAAAATTACAGAATCAATATGGAGAGAAAGAATGCTAATCTTTGAAATTTCATCAGAATGAATGACAACAGGTCGAGAAAACAAATCTAAAAATTTCTTCGGGAAAAGAAACTAATAACAAGCGGATTCGAGGAGAAACACATAATTTAAACAAAAAAAAACACCACTAAAATATGTTTCGGAAGGATAGTTGTAAAAATCTAAGGCTGTTGAAGTAGAAGTGGCAGGAATGAAGTTGACTGAAAAATAAAAGTGAGGCAAGGTGAACAGTCATAAGAATATTGCAGAAAAAAAAAACAGTTAAGAAGTTGGCGCCTATAAGGGAAAAAAAACAAAGAGAAAAAAAACGTTGTTTCACAAAGAGCCGCTCTGCAGACTGTCAAGAGACTGTAAGCCTGCTACCATACAGCAAAATTTATCTTGAGCTCGGAGCGATTTGCATAATTATCGTGCATAAACGTGGTAATTATAATTATATAAGGCGGATAATGAGGGATAATACGACAGAATGGCGTCGATGTCGGTCTAAACTACGGGACTGGCAAGAGCGGTTCTGCAGTGGCCTCCCTGAAAGTATCTTACGCCTTTGCTTAACTCAAAAATCACTGAGGGCGGCTACTTCGGCACACAACTAGAGAATTGTGCTACTGCACATTATTATTTGGTGAAATAGTAGGCACGCAAAGGTGACTGAAGTTTATGATTAACGTGGTGTATGAGCAGACTGCGATAGTAATGGGCACACGGCGGCGATATAGCACAGATTTCACTGTCGGTAGAGTAGGCTACTGCGATAGACCTCTGTTGCCGTGTTTGCAAAAATCGGTGTGGGTTACTTATAAAATCATTGCACTGGATGCAGTTAAATGTAACACTCTCTAATACACAATGTCACTTTAGCTTACACGACTAGCCGAGTACAAAAGAGGAAGGAGTACATAGACCTGTGGAATGTTCGAACTCTCTGATTCGCAGTCTTTGGAGTCGAGCACATCGTTTAATTCTGTTACATGAACACAACACGTTAAGCACTAGGTAGAAGGTCGAAACGTTCTTTATGGAAGCAAACCTTCGGTTACAGTAGAGTACGGCTAAATCCAGAATGATGGGATGGAGCCTATCTCCAGTTTTCAGTCTGTTCGCTGAAGTTTATTCAGACATATGACATGACCAGTCGCTGTTCTCCAGTGAGTAATTAGCGATGCCCCACAGTACGCATCACGAACTAATAAACGTAAACAGAGAGATGAAAAACAAAACAACAAAATGTAGAAGACATACATTTTCTTTTGGCTGGATATTAGGTTCACTTTCTCAGAAACAAGTTATGAAACACTTGGATAGTGACATCTGAGCATGTCTCCATTTCTTTCAATACTAGCAACTGTCTGTACAGGCTGTTTCTATCACCATATATTTAAAAAGATAAACAAGTGAACACTTTACGTACAAAATGGTTCAAATGGCTCTGAGGACCATGGGACTTAACTGCTAAGGTCATCAGTCCCCTAGAACTTAGAACTACTTAAACCTAACTAACCTAAGGACATCACACACATCCATGCCCGAGGCAGGATTCGAACCTGCGACCGTAATTGTCGGGCGATTCCAGACTGTAGCGCCTAGAACCGCTCGGCCACTCCGGCCGGCCTTTACATACGGTCACTAAAATGTAGTACTTATTAATTATGGTGTGTTATGAAGATTTACTTCATCATCACTCAGCTTATGACCGACCAATTCTTCCGTAACGCGTCGTAATTAAACGTTACAGCGCAGAAGTACTGTAACAAATATGTACGAAAACACTACGAACAGAATCGCGGTTTGGGTAAGTCTTGGTCGGTTCCTATCTGAGATACAAACATGGGGCAAAATTTTTTTGGTACAGCACGGACCAACCGCAATTTGTGTAGCCGTTCGAACATCTATGTTACTGCAGATTAATTAAAGCATATTAAGCACGGTTTGAACGACAAACTGGAACAGGCACCCAAGCAAATTGTGCGAATCGAGTAATTATTTTTGCAAAAGGTTCTAACTGAGATGAAATTAATGTTCAGCTAATAGTACCTTTCGTATGTGCACCGCTCGGATTTTACGTGCAAAAACAGTCAGCCTTAAATAATTCCGGACTGGGGCGAGACGCATGCTTCAAATTTGATCTAACGGTGTATCGGCCTTTTAATTTTAACCCTACGAAAAATTCTTGCTTGTTTGGATTTTACGGGCAAACAACACGTTCTCAGGGAATTTTTTTGAAGTGCACCGTTTCTGTACTTTAAACGTGTACGAATCGGTCCAAACTTTGTAGGAAGGTAGGTAAATTGACACAAAAAGAATTTTTTTATCCACTAATCTTTATCCTTTGTCGAGATACGATGTTTTAAAGTCGAGCTAAATGTAGCACGTAAAATTCCTTCTTACGCGAATTGAACGCGCGGAAGCGTTAGTGCATCAAATAAATAAATAATGCATTCTTATGATAAAACTGAAAACTCGCTTACAAAAATCTAGCTTCATTGGGATTTCACGTGCAAAAAGCAGGTTTTTTGTAAGTTCTTTTTAGGCTCGCCGCTATGTTTCAAATTTGCGTCACGCGCTTCAAGTTTTGCAAGAAGGTGGACAAATACATGTAATTAATACTCGACCTGTTATTTTGTGAAAGCTTTATCCGTTGCCGCGATATGAGCAACGTTGTTGGGAAGACAATTAAAAAAACTATACCAGATCAGTTGTCGCCCGACTCTACAAAAACCTACAAGCTATGTCGTCTAATATCGAAATTTTAATGGAATAAAAATTGAAAACCAGAATGAGAAATGCAAACAAACATCATAGGACAATAAAGACGAATACTTACTGGGCAGATTCTGAGATGTAAAAGAAAGGAACTAGATTTTTGGCTTGTCTGGCAGCTTCAAAGACATTTTAATCAAAACATTTTGACATATTCGCGCTTTGTACGTGTTCATCTCACTTCCCAGAGCAATGAGCTCTATTAGTTTCATTTTTTTTAATGGATTCGTCGTCTATAATAGAAAGTATCCAAGAGTGAGAATGCATACATACTATGCTTTAATGACATGCTGTGTCATATTACATGACATGACAATTGCCATGTTGGATGAAATAATGGCATGTGTCATGTTGTTCAAAATGGCTCTGAGCACTATGGGACTTAACATCTGAGGTCATCAGTCCCCTAGAACTTAGAACTACTTAAACCTAACTAACCAAAAAACATCACACACATCCATGCCCGAAGCAGGATTTGAACCTGCGACCGTCGCGCGGTTCCAGACTGAAGCGCCTAGAACCGCTCGGCCAGAGGCGGCCGGCTGTGTCATGTTGTACGATATGACATCATGTGTGTGCGTGAATTCCTAAGGGACCAAACTGCTGAGATCATCGGTCCCTAGACTTACACACTACTTAAACTAACTTAACGCTAAGGACAACACTCACACCCATGGCCGAGGGAGGACTCGAACCTCCGGCAGGAGGGGCCGCACGATTAGTGACATGGGGCCTCTAACCACGCGGCAAGACATCATGTAACATGTTACTTTACTTGACAGGGTGCATTATGTTACATGACATGGGTACCAATACTAACAAGTAAAAAAGCGCGAGCATGTCAAAATGTGTTGATTTAAATGTCTTTGAAGCTGCTAGATAAGTGTAAAAGCTAGTCCATTCTTTTACATACCTAACTCTGCCAAGGAGATATACGACCTTTTTGTGCTATGAGAGGAGCATTTTTTTTTCTGGTAAGTATGAATGTTTATCGACTTGAGAAAAGCATCTGACTCAGTACCACAGAATGTTTATTAACGATCATACGAGGAATGACGCTTAGCAGTAACTCCAGCCGTGCACTACGGAAATGTTTTGGAACTCTTGCTGTTCACGTCATATGCAAACTCATTTTGATGATGACGCAGTTATCTGTAGCGAAGTATTAAAGGAGAAAACTGCACAAATATCCAGTCAGGCCTTCATAAGATTTCAAAATGACACAAAGATTGGCAATGTTATCTAACTGTTCAGAAGTGTAAAATTACGCATTTCACAAAACGCTGAAAATAGTGTCCTGTGACTGCAATACTGCTGAGTTACAATTTGAGTAAGTCAACGCATACAATTACTTAGCTGTGGCAATTTTTGGAGAGATGAAACAGAATCATCAAATACACTCGATCATATAAAAACGAATGGTAAGAGTTCTGTTCACTGGCAGGATGCTGGGAAAATGCAGTCAGTCTATAAAGAAGACTGTTTACAAGAAACTCGTACGAGGCGTTCTAGAATTGCTCAAGAGACCGTGACCCCGCATTAAATAAGACTGACGGAAGGGGTACTGATCGCATACATGGAAGGCAGGACGATAGCTCCCCTTGCCATCAACAAAGGAGGTGGTTTAAAAAGCACTCGTTCGACCTATACTTGAGTATGGCTCATCAGTGTGGAATCCGTACCAAATCGGGTTGACGGCGGAGATAGAGAAGATCCAAAGAAGAGCGGCGCGTTTCGTCACAGGGTTATTTGGTAAGCGTGATAGCGTTACGGAGATGTCTAGCAAACTCAAGTGGCAGACTCTGCAAGAGATGCGCTCTGCATCGCGGTGTAGCTTGCTGTCCAGGTTTCGAGAGGGGGCGTTTCTGGATGAGGTATCGAATACATTGCTTCCCCCTACTTATACCTCCCGAGGAGATCACGAATGTAAAATTAGAGAGATTCGAGCGCGCACGGAGGCTTTCCGGCAGTCGTTCTTCCCGCGAACCATAAGCGGCTGGAACTGGAAAGGGAGGGAATGACAGTGGCACGTAAAGTGCCCTCCGCCACACAACGTTGTGGTGGCTTGCGGAGTATAAATGTAGATGTAGATGTAGGTTCTTGTGAAATCACTTTGGTGTGTCACGGATATGCAGAAAACTTCAACTTGCGCGCTGTTCAACGAGATAATTAACCCTCAAATGTCTGGTTATAATTTTTTTCGATAACCAATATTGTGTAAAGAAACTAGTTCCGTATTACAGACCCCTATGCATCGCTTCCATAGGGAGCGCGAGGCCAAGTTTAGACTAATTACAGGATGCGCAGAACCATTCAACCAGTCATTCTTCCCGCGATCCATACCGGAAGTAACCTTAATAAATGTGCGAAGCAACGTAAAATACCATTTGCTATACACTTCACAGTGGCTTTACAAGGATGTATTTGCATACATTTATCACGAAACGTTCAGATTAGAGATAAAATTTGGAAAAGTGCTTCATGTGTCATACTGTACAGACTTGACTAGTAATATAAATGTTGAGGGACTAGATCCAGAGTGTTCAAACGCACCTACATTTTGACCGTTGTGATTTACGGTTTTGCACTGCCGCCGTAACATTTCAATCTACACATAATGCGGGCCTTTAGTGGCGTAAGGCTTTACGCCGTGGACCGCATATCGCTTGCAGATGGAGATGCCGCGTGTGGTCGTTGCGAGAACTCCGGGCCTCCCTGTAAACAGCAACTGCGCTCCCAGAGCGCCTTCTGTATGGTGTGAATGCAAACAAGTCCCCCTATTTACAACTGCTTCGGCCGGTACCTTATCATCCCCTGGATCTTAAATGTCTGAAGTCGGGTGAATCAGCGAAAGCGATGTTAACACAACTCGGACTGGAAGCAGATTCTGCCACCCAGTATAGAAACGCGTAAAATATCAGATACATAAAAATTTTCGGGCCCAGAGAGAAATACCTGTAATAACAAACAGTTAAATTTACACCTCGCTCCTCCACACGCAGAGACTAACTAAAGATGCCGCGCATCACGTGCCGGATGAGACCCGGGCGGAAGAAAAACCCATTACGGCAGGATCGAGGATTCATCCGGGAACTCGCGAGTAATTTGGCGGTAATATGACCAACCGACTTGAGCCGTGAGTACTACCGAAATGTCCCTTTATTGCCTACCTCGTACAGTTAAAAACCAACAGCAGCTTTAAATTAATAAAATTATTATATCGGTGTGTCCTTTGACTAATGAAACCATCAAATTTATGAAACAATCGCATAGGCTTTTTTGTTGTCAGACCAATTAAGAGACAAACATTTACTGGTAGGATACCGGAAAATTACAGTTAGTCTTTGGCGCAGAGTACGTCTCGTTCGCAACCGGGAACCGAGGAGGGTAGCGTAGTTGTTAGCACACTGGGCTCGCATGCGAGAGGACGACAGTTCAAACCCGCATGAGAACGTCCTGATTTAGGTTCCCCGTGATCCCCCTGAACCGCTTAAGGCAAATGCCGGGATGGTTCCTTCGAAAGGCCACGTGCGCTTTCCTTCTCCATTCTCCTCTAATTCGAGCTTGTGCTCCGTCTCTAATCTCCTCCTCTCGTCATACCTGAAAGAATCCTTCTGAAAAAAAGTACTTTCGGGTGCACCCCAAAGGCGTGTTACAGTACCATTACTGTTCACAGTATACATAAACAACGCAGTGGGTAGCGTCGGGAACTGCACGAAGTTCACCGCCAGCGACGTAGGTGTAAGCTCACCGGATAAAATATTAGTCATCTACTTAAAAGGGCACACTGTTCACTTTGGTGCGTTGCGGATGGTGTAGGACTGGTACCATGCGATCATTTGACCCACGGCCGCCGACGAATGTGATTGCAGCAGACTTGTAAAACTACTGTAGGCTACAGTAGACTATCATAAGTAAGCGTAGACTAGGTAGTTTTCCTAGTAGCAATGGTCGCTTGAGACTGTAACCGAGGTAAGTGTTGTATGTCTGTTGGGCGTTATCGCAGTTTGATCGCTTTGTTTGCATGTACGACCAACGTCTTACTACACTCATGCTCATAAATTAAGGATAACTGCAGAATGTGGTACCACACAACGTGGCACTACACAAAACTAGCGCTAACAGCATAGGCACACAGGGAACACAAACGACACAGATCTGTGAGTCCATGGTATTGGTGATAAGTTGAGAAAACCACCCCGAAACACCTGTGCTGCAAAACGCCACTGTTTCCTGCGCGTGTACCCCGACATCAATATGGGATATGATCACCATGCACACGTACACAGGCCGCACAACGGCTTGGCATACTCTGGATCAGGTGGTCGAGCAGCTGCTGGGGTATAGCCTCCCATTCTTGCACCAGTGCCTGTCGGAACTCCTGAAGTGTCCTAGGGGTTTGAAGACGTGCATCGATGCGTCGACCGAGATCATCCCAGAAGTGCTCGATGGTGTTTAGGTCTGGAGCATAGGCAGGCCACTTCATTCGCCTGATATCTTCTGTTTCAAGGTACTCCTCCACGATGGCAGCTCGGTGGGGCCATGCGTTTTCACCCACTCCACCCCTGAAAAGGCGGGCGTACTGGTGCAAAATGACGTCCTGATACACCTGACCTGTTACAATTCCTGTGTCAAAGACATGCAGGGGTGTACGCGCACCAATCATAATCCCACCCCACACCATCAAACCGCGACCTCCATGCAGGTCCCTTTCAAGGACACTAAGGGGTTGGTTATCTGGTTCCTGGTTCACGCCAGATGAAAACCCGGCGAGAATCACTGTTCAGACTATACCTGGACTCATCGGTGAACATAACCTGGGACCACTGTTACAATGACCATGCACTGTGTTCTTGACACCAAGCTTTACGGGTTCCCCTGTGACCAGGGGTCAGTGGAATGCACCCTGCAGTTCTCCGGGAGAATAAACCACGTCTGTTCAGTCGTCTGTAGACTGTGTGTCTAGAGACAACTGTTCCAGTGGCTGCGGTAAGGTCCCGAGCAAGGCTACCTGCAGTACTCCGTGGCTGTCTGCGGGCATTGCTGGTGAGATATCGGTCTTCTTGTGGTGTTGTACACTGTGGACGTCCCATACTGTAGCGTCTGGACACGTTTCCTGTCTGCTGGAATCGTTGCCATAATCTTGAGATCACACTTTGTGGCACACGGAGGGCCAGTGCTACGACCGGCTGTGTTTGACCAGCCTCCAGTCGCCTAGTATAATGTCATCAATATGTGTTCTTTGAGCCAGTCACCACTAGCACGTATGGAAACGTCTGCACACTTGCTCACTGCACCGTACTCTGACATGCACCAACACACCTCTGCGTATGTGAACTGCAGACAGCACCACCGTGCGACGACGGCATGTCAAATGCACCGAATGGTCATACCCCGAGGTGATTTAAACCGGCAAATCACCACCAGTGCGTTATTTCACCATGTATCAGCATTATCCATAATTTATGAGAATGAGTGTAGATTCCCCTACAAACCGGAAGGAGTGAAACATCTAGAAACTGAATAAACAAATGTCATGTGGCACGGCGACCTAGTGCAAGTTTTTCAACTGGACGCCACTTCGGTCACTTGTGTGTCCTGAAAACTAATGGGATCCGGTGTTCCCCGAACGATCACCCATCCAGGTACCAGTCGGACCCAACATTGCTTACCCTTGGTCACAGGGTGGGAACCGGTGTTATCAGCGTGGCAATGCCGTTGGCATAGAAACTGAGTGAGGGTGTATGAAGAGTTGTGAAAACCTACGGTAATGGTGGTAATGCCGTTGGTATAGAAACTGAGTGAGGGTGTATGAAGAGTTGTGAAAACCTACAGAAATGTTTGTTCTACGTAGTTATCCTCCTCTCTATTACTTAAAAATAAACACTATATACAGAAAAATTGAAGCTGCCAATGTTTAATTCAGGTTTTATTGGAAAATTGTTGATTCGTAACGCGAAACAGAGGGACGTCGTAGTAAAAATTTAAAAAATACAGATTTATCATATAACGCCAGAAAAGGCATCCCTGGAGGAAAAAAAAAAAACACATCAAACATCGCTTTCATAATGCGTCGAGCGTACGTAAAACATATTTCTGTTACTTGTAAATGGCTTACATACTTATCAATAATAACAGGAAACTCTTGCCAGACATTGTGAAGAATGTTTTACTGAATACAAAATAACAACAATAATTGTACAGATTTGTATTTGTACATATAAATTGTGCTTCTACCAAAACTAATTGCTTCGGTTACAAAAAGCACAGAAGTTACGCGATCAACTAATTTTCATTACTTATAAAATGCTATGTGTGTTTTGTAAGGATATAAAAGACACAGCGGACTAACACTGAACAATATTCGGTTCTAATTATGCGCAAAACAAACAAAAAACAAAGAGATGTCGTTCTTTCCCAGTTTCTCTCTCACAGATTCAATATTGCTTCTTCCCCTGCCAGTGCTACCAATACTACTAGTAATTCTTCCATTTACTAAGACATTTATGTATTGTCCGAAAACTACAGAACCGTAGTTTTGGTACAACGCAACTCCACATGACAGTGATTCGGTGTGCGTGTGCCTGTCAGTTGCATGGAAAAACGTTCCAACTTGATTCAAGGCGTAGACGTAACTGGACTTCGAAAATGGTTCAAATGGCTCTGAGCACTATGGGACTCAACTGCTGAGGTCATTAGCCCCTAGAACTTAGAACTAGTTAAACTTAACTAACCTAAGGACATCACAAACATCCATGCCCGAGGCAGGATTCGAACCTGCGACCGTAGCGGTCTTGCGGTTCTAGACTGCAGCGCCTTTAACCGCACGGCCACTTCGGCCGGCTCTTCGAAAAGAAACTGTCGTCTTTGGACAATGAACGTTCCCAGCTTTAATGAAATTACGCGATTTGTTGGTGTATCAAAGCGGATTGTAAAACGTGTCTACGAGGAACGCTGTGCCACTCATGGCCCTTTAACTCTGTTTTACTACTTCTGCTTATATCGTACATCGCTGACATTCACTCACAGTGTGCATCCATCATGACAGCAGTCTTGAACTGTCCCGACAATCCCGGCACGTATATGACGCAAATCGTTGCAGTGCTGCTGCTGCGCGGTGGATGGCCCGCTGGTATGTCCTTAATATTGTCATGTTAACGTGGGATCGAATCTTATCAGTGACAGTTTTTTCGTTTGTTGTTTCTATATTATAAGTGTACTATGTTTTATATGTTTAAGTGTATATAACTTTCTAAATAGGCTAAATGCGCCTACTATTTCTTTAGAAGGTCTTCTGTTTTTGTTTTGAACGGCCAGTGTCGGTTGGTCACTGCTAGTGTGCTCCCTGCCGCCGTTGGATAAGCAGCTGCCAGCAGCAAGTATACTCTTAGCTTACTTACTTGTTACATAGTTTAATTCTTAATTTCTTTGCGTGCTTTTGGGTACTTGCATTGTTTAATTCATAAATTTCGGGCGTATTATAGTATTTGAGAGTTGTAGCATCGCGCTTTAGTGTTTACTTCGTAGATTCTAACTTAAATTGCGTGTGAGTTTCGTATAGGAGGTGTAATTTCGAGTTTTGATTACTGTAATCGTAAATTCAGGCAGATTGTAGCGCAGTCGTTAGGCATTTGTACAGGTTAGTTCATACATTCTTTGCGTGTTTCCCTTGCGTTACCTAGTCAAGGACTCGTGTTTCAGTAACTGTTTTTCAACATCGATTAGAATGGACAGGGACTGTGATTGCTGTGTTCGGATGAGGGCTGAGTTGGCATCCCTTCGTTCACAGCTGCAAGCGGCGCTGACTTTGGTCGCGCAGCTTGCGGCTGTTGCCAATGGGCACTACTGTGGGGAGCCGGACTTGGGTATCACGGGGATGTCAACCTCGTCCCGTCTGTCCCCAGATCGGTCTGCCGCTGTGGTTGCCCCGGTTGCTGCCTGCAGTGGGGCTGAGCCCTCGCCTGTGGTTGATTGGGAGGTCGTTCCAAGGCGTGGGAGACAGCGAAAGACGTCCCCGGAGGCTGATCAGAAAGCCTCCCCGGTGCGTCTGACAAACAGGTTTCAGGCACTGTCTCTGGCTGAGCTAGATGCAGCTGCCTGCCCTGTTTCAGAGGATCATTCTCAGCCTTCAAGGTCCGGACAATCGCAGAGGGTGGGCTTATTGGTAGTTGGGAGCTCCAATGTTAGGCGCGTAATGGGGCCCCTTTGGGATATGGCGGCTAAGGAGGGGAAGAAATCCAGTGTGCACTCCGTGTGCATTCCGGGTGGAGTCATTCCTGGTGTGGAAAGGGTCCTTCCGGATGCCTTGAAGAGCACAGGGTGCAGCCAGCTGCAGGTGGTGGCACATGTCGGCACTAATGATGTGTGTCGCTTTGGATCTGAGGAAATTCTTTCTGGATTCCAGCGGCTATCTGATTTGGTGAAGGCTGCCGGTCTTTCTTACGAGATGAAGGCAGAGCTCACCATCTGCAGCATCGTTGACAGAACCGACTGCGGACCTTTGGTGCAGAGCCGGGTGGAGGGTCTGAATCAGAGGCTCGGACGGTTTTGCGACCGTGTTGGCTGCAGATTCCTTGACTTGCGCCATAGGGTGGTGGGGTTTCGGGTTCCGCTGAATAGGTCAGGAGTTCACTACACTCAGCTGGCGGCTACACGTGTAGCGGAGGCTGTGTGGCGTGGACTGGGCGGTTTTTTAGGTTGAAGGCCTCGGGAAAGTACGGGGTGGGCTGCAATCTCAAAGGGTACATGGCAAATACAGGACGTGCTTGGATCAAGGAACAGTTGTAGTTGTAAATTGTTGTAGTTGTGCTGGGAAAGTCCCTGAGCTACAAGCGCTAATAGAAAGTACAGAAGCTGAAATCGTTATAGGTACAGAAAGCTGCCTAAAGCCTGAAATAAGTTCTGCAGAAATTTTTACGATGTCTCAGACGGTGTTCATGAAAGATAGATTAGGCAGAATTGGTGGTGGAGTGTTTGTGTCTGTCAGTAGTGGTTTATCTTGAAGTGAAGTCGAAGTAGATACTCCGTGCGAAATGGTATGGGTGGAGGTTATACTTAACAGCCGAACTAAGTTAATAATTGGCTCCTTCTACCGACCCCCAGACTCCGATGATATAGTTGCTGAACAGTTCAGATAAAATTTGAGTCTCGTAAAAAATAAATACCCCACTCATACGGTTATAGTTGGTGGGGACTTCAACCTTCCCTCGATATGTTGGGAAAAATACTTGTTCAAAACCGGTGGTAGGCAGAAAACATCTTCCGAGATTGTCCTAAATGCTTTCCCCGAAAATTATTTCGAGCAGTTAGTCCACGAACCCACGCGAATTGTAAATAGTTGCGAAAACACACATGACCTCTTAGCCACAAACAATCCAGAGCTAATAGGGAGCATCATGACTGATACAGGGATTAGTGATCACAAGGTCGTTGTAGCTAGGCTCAATACCGTTTCTTCCAAATCCACCAGAAACAAAAGCAAAAAATTTTATTTAAAAAAGCGGATAAAGTGTCACTAGAAGCCTTCCTAAGAGACAATCTCTATTCCTTCCGAACTAACTATGCAAATGTAGACGAGATGTGGCTCAAATTCAAAGATATAGTAGCAACAGCAATTGAGAGATTCATACCTCATAAATTGGTAAGAGATGGAACTGATCCCCCATGGTACACAAAACAGGTCCGAACGCTGTTGCAGAGGCAACGGAAAAAGCATGCGAAGTTCAGAAGAACGCGAAATCCCGATGATTGGCTAAAATTTACAGAAGCGCGAAATTTGGCACGGACTTCAATGCGAGATGCCTTTAATATGTTCCACAACGAAACATTGTCTCGAAATTTGGTAGAAAATCCGAAGAAATTCTGGTCGTATGTAAAGTACACAATACCTTTGCTGCGCAGTGCCGATGGTACTGTTACCGACGACTGTGCCGCTAAAGCGGAGTTATTGAACGCAGTTTTTCGAAATTCCTTCACCAGGGAAGACGAATGGAATATTCCAGAATTTGAAACACGAAGAGCTGCTAGCATGTGTTTCTTAAAAGTAGATTCCTTAGGGGTTGCGAAGCAACTCAAATCGCTTGATACGGGCAAGTCTTCAGGTCCAGATTGTATACCGATTAGGTTCCTTTCAGATTACGCTGATACAATAGCTCCCTACTTAGCAATCATATACAACCGCTCGCTCACCGATAGATCTGTACCTACAGATTGGAAAATTGCGCAGGTCGCACCAGTGTTTAAGAAGGGTAGTAGGAGTAATCCATCGAACTACAGACCTATATCATTGACGTCGGTTTGCAGTAGGGTTGTGGAGCATATACTGTATTCAAACATTATGTATCACCTCGAAGGGATCTATTGATACGTAATCAGCATGGTTTCAGAAAACATCGTTCTTGTGCAACGCAGCTAGCTCTTTATTCGCACGAAGTAATGGCCGCTATCGACAGGGGATCTCAGGTTGATTCCGTATTTCTGGATTTCCGGAAAGCTTTTGACACCGTTTCTCACAACCGACTTCTAATCCAGCTGCGGGCCTATGGGGTATCGTCTCAGTTGTGCAACTGGATTCGTGATTTCCTGTCAGGATGGTCGCAGTTCGTAGTAATAGACGGCAAATCATCGAGTAAAACTGAAGTGATATCAAGTGTTCCCCAGGGAAGCGTCCTGGGACCTCTGCTGTTCCTGATCCATATAAATGACCTGGGTGACAATCTGAGCAGTTCTCTTAGGTTGTGCGCAGATGATACTGTAATTTACCGTCTAGTAAGGTCATCCGAAGACCAGTATCAGTTGCAAAGCGATTTAGAAAAGATTGCTATATGGTGTGGCAGTTGGCACTTGACGCTAAATAACGAAAAGTGTGAGGTGATCCATATGAGTTCCACAAGAAATCCGTTGGAATTCGATTACTCGATAAATAGTACAATTCTCAAGGCTGTCAATTCAACTAAGTACCTGGGTGTTAAAATTTCGAACAACTTCAGTTGGAAAGACCACATAGATAATATTGTGGGGAAGGCGAGCCAAAGGTTGCGTTTCATTGGCAGGACACTTAGAAGATGCAACAAGTCCACTAAAGAGACAGCTTACAGTACACTCGTTCGTCCTCTGTTAGAATATTGCTGCGCGGTGTGGGATCCTTACTAGGTGGGATTGACGGAGAACATCGAAAGGGTGCAAAAAAGGGCAGCCCGTTTTGTATTATCACGTAATAGGGGAGAGAGTGTGGCAGATATGATACGCGAGTTGGGATGGAAGTCATTAAAGCAAAGACGTTTTTCGTCGCGGCGAGATCTATTTACGAAATTTCAGTCACCAACTTTCTCTTCCGAATGCAAAAATATATTGTTGAGCCCAACCTACATAGGTAGGAATGATCATCAAAATAAAATAAGAGAAATCAGAGCTCGAACAGAAAGGTTTAGGTGTTCATTTTTCCCGCGCGCTGTTCGGGAGTGGAATGGTAGAGAGATAGTATGATTGTGGTTCGATGAACCCTCTGCCAAGCACTTAAATGTGAATTGCAGAGTAGTCATGTAGATGTAGACGTAAAATGGGCGATTTCTTCGCTCAGGAGCATGCTATGGCCACATATTATGGCTCAAAACATGCAGCTTCCTGAGTGCTTTTATTTAATGTATGCATCAGTACGGCAAAATATTACCAAGATGCAGTAGTGTACAAACTGTGAAATACGGCACAAATCTGTGACGCAATATAGCTGCTCAGCACTCTGCGGGTACTCTCAGCTCTCCCGACAATGCCGGGATAGTTTTTCTTGTCCGAGAGCTACGGCGAGCAGCTATCGAGAGATGGAGATTCTGCCGTCTATATGACAGGTCTAAACTCGCAGAGCCCCACTCTGGGACACTACCGGCGAGCTGACTCGCAGCGCTGCTCGCTCGACACGCATTACTCCCAAAGTTCCCTCAGAGTGAAAAATTCTCACGTGTATACATAGCTTAAGAACTGTTGCCGTAAAAAGATCTTAACCGACAGCGACCGGAGGAGAGTGTCGCGCCTCGCCAATGACAAGACAGGAATTGCTGCTGCCAGCGAATGCAAATTAGTTTAAATGAGCTAAGACGCAAAGACTGCGAAGGGAACCGCATGCAATGGGCATGTGGTAATAGGGTGCCTCCAGAAAGGATGTATAGAGACGTGTAGGGGCACAACTTTAATTGTCCAAACGACACAGAAACTGGGCGCTTGATGAGTCGAGGAGTATAGTTTGGTCCGATGAATAACTATTTCCACTTCTTTGAAGTGACGCAAAGAGTCGACTGCGCCAACGGTCCAAAGAGGCGCTCAACACGCAATGTGTGGAGCGTACGGCTCAGACCGAAAGTGGTTCTGCATGGTTTGGGAATGTTTTTCGTACCATGACTGTGGAAGTACTCATTCACGTTAGCGTGAAAAGGAACTGAAATATCTCCTTCAACGTTATCAGTAACTAAATGCTCCCCTTTCTTCTACATCCTTATTATGAGTACGCTGTGGGCAGTGCCGGCTTCCAAGACGACGACAACCGTGTGCACAAGGGTTGTACGAATACGTTCCTGGTTTGACAAACACTAGCATACCACATTGAACCTCGACTGGTCCGTTAAATCACTCCCTCCGCCTCCCATAGGTAATGTGTGGGACTATTTGGAGTACCGGGTGAAAGGTAGCGATCAGTAACCCAGTAATGTGGTATCTCAGCGGGGTCCAGCCATCAATGAATGGGTTCAGTTGTACATAACATACCCGAGTAAACTTCTGGATTTTCTTCACGACGAATAGAGGCAGTTACCAAGCCTAGAGGCGGTGTCAAATGGCATTAGCGTGATGTGTTCTGGGGTTGACTGATTTTATATAGTGTATGCTTATACAGATATGTTGCAAGCTAGAAAATACTAGGGGTCAAAACTTGAGGCCTAGAGTGGCAATTGACCCTAACTTAAACAAAAGTAACGTAAGGTAGACTGGGTACAGTTGAAACAAATGACGGTCGAAACAAAGTAAATATAGCTGGAACGGCTACACAGGGAGTGGGGTGGGAGGGCGCGGGGGCGGAGGGTGGGGGTAGGGGTGTAATGGAACAACGAAGTGGGCGACAAGTCTGAACATGAATCTCAGTGTTGCGCCGCTCCCTTCGCTTTGTCGACAGGTATAGTTGCCCTACAGTGTTTTAAAAGCAAAAAGTAAGTATTTTTCTTCTGACAGTTATGCTAATATCGTGTCTTTTATTTAACTCAAAATACACTCCTGGAAATGGAAAAAAGAACACATTGACACCGGTGTGTCAGACCCACCATACTTGCTCCGGACACTGCGAGAGGGCTGTACAAGCAATGATCACACGCACGGCACAGCGGACACACCAGGAACCGCGGTGTTGGCCGTCGAATGGCGCTAGCTGCGCAGCATTTGTGCACCGCCGCCGTCAGTGTCAGCCAGTTTGCCGTGGCATACAGAGCTCCATCGCAGTCTTTAACACTGGTAGCATGCCGCGACAGCGTGGACGTGAACCGTATGTGCAGTTGACGGACTTTGAGCGAGGGCGTATAGTGGGCATGCGGGAGGCCGGGTGGACGTGCCGCCGAATTGCTCAACACGTGGGGCGTGAGGTCTCCACAGTACATCGATGTTGTCGCCAGAGGTCGGGGGAAGGTGCACGTGCCCGTCGACCTGGGACCGGACCGCAGCGACGCACGGATGCACGCCAAGACCGTAGGATCCTACGCAGTGCCGTAGGGGACCGCACCGCCACTTCCCAGCAAATTAGGGACACTGTTGCTCCTGGGGTATCGGCGAGGACCATTCGCAACCGTCTCCATGAAGCTGGGCTACGGTCCCGCACACCGTTAGGCCGTCTTCCGCTCACGCCCCAAAATCGTGCAGCCCGCCTCCAGTGGTGTCGCGACAGGCGTGAATGGAGGGACGAATGGAGACGTGTCGTCTTCAGCGATGAGAGTCGCTTCTGCCTTGGTGCCAATGATGGTCGTATGCGTGTTTGGCGCCGTGCAGGTGAGCGCCACAATCAGGACTGCATACGACCGAGGCACACAGGGCCAACACCCGGCATCATGGTGTGGGGAGCGATCTCCTACACTGGCCGTACACCACTGGTGATCGTCGAGGGGACACTGAATAGTGCACGGTACATCCAAACCGTCATCGAACCCATCGTTCTACCATTCCTAGATCGGCACTGAGGGAACTTGCTGTTCCAACAGGACAATGCACGTCCGCATGTATCCCGTGCCACCCAACGTGCTCTAGAAGGTGTAAGTCAACTACCCTGGTCAGCAAGATCTCCGGATCTGTCCCCCATTGAGCATGTTTGGGACTGGATGAAGCGTTGTTTCACGCGGTCTGGACGTCCAGCACGAACGCTGGTCCAACTGAGGCGCCAGGTGGAAATAGCATGGCAAGCTGTTCCACAGGACTACATCCAGCATCTCTACGATCGTCTCCCTGGGAGAATAGCAGCCTGCATTGCTGCGAAAGGTGGATATACACTGTACTAGTGCCGACATTGTGCATGCTCTGTTGCCTGTGTCTATGTGCCTGTAGTTCTGTCAGTGTGATCATGTGATATATCTGACCCCAGGAATGTGTCAATAAAGTTTCCCCTTCCTGGCACAATGAATTCACGGTGTTCTTATTTCAATTTCCAGGAGTGTATTTAGTGTCTCTTTCTGACTTTTCCGTAGCTTGTACAGTTCGGAATAGTGACTAGTTTTAATGTGTTATTATTACCACCGGTACTACGAACTGTCTCTTACCAAAGGTAAGGGACTGGGGACAGTTTAACTAATTTTTGCAGATAAGGTAGAAACAGTTTTTTTTATTTTTTTTTTAGACGCCTACAGTTAAAAGCTGGAAATTTACTACGAAAAGCAGAGGACATGTATTGAATTAACCACTGTTCTCTACTGAGATATACAGGGTGAGTCACCTAACATTACCGCTGGATATATTTCGTAAACCACATCAAATACTGACGAATAGATTCCAAAGACCGAACGTGAGGAAAGGGGCTAGTGTAATTGGTTAATACAAACCATAAAATATGCACGGAAGTATTTTTTTAACTCAAACCTACGTTTTCTTAAACGGAACCCCATTAGTTTTGTTAGCACATCTGAACATATAAACAAATACGTAATCAGTGCTGTTTGTTGCATTGTAAAATGTTAATTACCTCCGGAGATATTGTAACCTAAAGTTGACGCTTGAGTACCACTCCTCCGCTGTTCGATCGTGTGTATCGGAGAGCACCGAATTACGTGGGGATCCAAAGGGAACGGTGACGGACCTTAGGTACAGAAGAGACTGGAACAGCACATTACGTCCACATGCTAACACCTTTTTATTGGTCTTTTTCACTGACGCACATGTACATTACCATGAGGGGTGAGGTACACGTACACACGTGGTTTCCGTTTTCAATTACGGAGTGGAATAGAGTGTGTCCCGACATGTCAGGCCAATAGATGTTCAATGTGGTGGCCATCATTTGCTGCACACAATTGCAATCTCTGGCGTAATGAATGTCGTACAAGCCGCAGTACATCTGGTCTAATGTCGCCGCAGGCTGCCACAATACGTTGTTTCATATCCTCTGGGGTTGTGGGCACATCGCGGTACACATTCTCCTTTAACGTACCCCACAGAAAGAAGTCCAGAGGTGTGAGATCAGGAGAACGGGCTGGCCAATTTATGCGTCCTCCACGTCCTATGAAACGCCCGTCGAACAATCTGTCGAGGGTCAACCTAGTGTTAATTGCGGAATGTGCAGGTGCACCATCATGCTGATACCACATACGTCGACGCGTTTCCAGTGGGACATTTTCGAGCAACGTTGGCAGATCATTCTGTAGAAACGCGATGTATGTTGCAGGTGTTTTGACCCCTGCAATGAAGTGAGGACCAATGAGGTGGTCGCCAATGATTCCGCACCATACATTTACAGTCTACGGTCGCTGTCGCTCTACCTGTCTGAGCCAGCGAGGATTGTCCACGGACCAGTAATGCATGTTCCGTAGATTCACTGCCCCGTGGTTTGTGAAACCCGCTTCATCGGTAAACAGGTAGAACTGCAACGCATTCTCTGTTAATGCCCATTGACAGAATTGCACTCGATGATTAAAGTCATCACCATGTAATTGCTGCCGGCCGCGGTGGCCGTGCGGTTCTCGGCGCTGCAGTCTGGAACCGTGGGACTGCTACGGTCGCAGGTTCGAATCCTGCCTCGGGCATGGATGTGTGTGATGTCCTTAGGTTAGTTAGGTTTAAGTAGTTCTAAGTTCTAGGTGACTGATGACCTAAGATGTTAAGTCCCATAGTGCTCAGAGCCATTTGAACCATGTAATTGCTGATGTAGCGACACATGAAACGGGTGAAAGCGGTGACGATGCAGTATGCGCATGACACTACTTTGACTCAGTCCACCGGCTCTCGCAATGTCCCGTGTACTCATGTGTGGGTTCATGGCAACAGCAGCTAACACACCAACTGCACCCGCTTCTCCTGTGACGGGCCTGTTACGGACCCGTTTGCGTGCTACGACCATACCTGTTGCATACAGTTGGCGGTAGATGTTTTGCAATGTGCGGCACGTTGGATGCTCTCTGTCCGGGTACCGTTATGCATACACCCTGCAGGCTTCAGCTGCATTTCGTCGACACTCGCCATAGATGAGTATCATCTCCGCCTTTTCAGAGTTCGAATACACCATGGTCACAGTTCCTACAACACTACAATATCACAGACGTCTGGTAACACGGTGGTCTACAGTTGGTCTGCGTGCGGAGACGAATGCAGAATAACAATAGCAGCAAGCGCTACATGCGGACACTGCGACAGCTAGACCAAACCACAACAGTGCACTACAGCCACACTCGTAAACACGGTCGTCATCGTAAACATGTCCCTGCAGATGCTGCTCGCCGACCGTGGCCCGTGTTTGTTACAACACGCAACTGAACGTCGGAGGTTTCAAGCGTCAACTTTAGGTTACAATATCTCCGGATGTAATTAACATTTTACAATGCAACAAACGGCACTGATTACGTATTTGTTTATTTGTTCAGATGTGCTAACAAAACTAACGTGGTTCCATTTAAAAAAACGTAGGTTTGTGTTAAAAACATACTTCCGTGCATTTTTGTATGGTTTGTATTAAACAATTACACTAGCCCCTTTCCTCACGTTCGGTCTGTGGAATCGGTTCGTCAGTATTAGATGTGGTTTGGCCGGCCGGTGTGGCCGTGCGGTTAAAGGCGCTTCAGTCTGGAACCGCGTGACCGCTACGGTCGCAGGTTCGAATCCTGCCTCGGGCATGGATGTGTGTGATGTCCTTAGGTTAGTTAGGTTTAATTAGTTCTAAGTTCTAGGCGACTGATGACCTCAGAAGTTAAGTCGCATAGTGCTCAGAGCCATTTGAACCATTTGATGTGGTTTACGAAATATATCCAGCGGTAACGTTAGGTAACTCATCCTGTATACAAAAGCGAGATAGGACTCGTGAGGACAATGAAGGTATGGGGTGTATAGCACACAGTAGAGTTTTTAATGAAGAACAAGAGCAAGAATTATCAAAATATTTGATTCGATGTGCAGATATATATTTTGAACTATCTAAGAAAGAGACGAGAAAATTGGCGTACGAACTTACCATTAAGTGCAAATTACCACGACCTCGAACTTGGGACGACAACGAAATGGCTGGTGAGGAATGGTTTCGGATGTTTATAAGACGAAGCCTCACTGAACTGCCGGCCGGTGTGGCCAAGCGGTTCTAGGCGCTTCAGTCCGGAACTGTGCTACTGCTACGGTCGCAGGTTCGAATCCTGCCTCGGGCATGGATGTGTGTGATGTCCTTAGGTTGGTTAGGTTTAAGTAGTTCTAAGTTCTAGGGGACTGATGACCTCAGATATTAAGTCAAATAGTACTCAGAGCCATTTGAACCTCACTGAACTGTCCGTACGCGCCGCGCAAGCTGCAAACCTGTCCAGGGCGAACAGCTGTAATAAAACTAACGTCGATGCTTTCTATAGCAATTTGGCCATTGTCATGGACAGTCATAACTTTGAACTCCCGCCAAGAGATGCATACCACCGTTGAAACAAGCATGACAACCATTCAAAAACCAGAAAAGAGTTGCAGCTAGACATGGTGCTCGTCAAGTAGGTTCAGCAACTTCAGCTGAAAGGGGTACTTTAGTGACTTAAATTTTGCAGAATACGCCATTGGCAATGTTGTTCCTCCATTCTTTATTTTTCCGCCATTGCGTTTCCAAGACCATTTTGTTAGGGATGTGCCAGTAGGGTCTGCTGGAACTGCGAAAAACGTAACATCTGAGGTCATCAGTCCCCTAGACTTAAAACTACTTAAACCTAACTTAAAGACATCACACTCATCCATGGCCGAGGCAGGATTCGAACCTGCGACCGTAGCAGCAGTGCGGTTCCGGACTGAAGCGCCTAGAACCGCTCGGTCACAGAGGCCAGCGGAACTGCAAATCCCTTTGGTTGGACGCAGGATGTATCATACATGAATTTCTTAAAACACTTCAAGAAGCACGCAAATGTATCTCCGTCTTATAAAGTGTTACTCATACTTGATACCCACTCCTCACATTTTCATTTTAACACACTGGACTTTTGCAAGAACAATGCATTGTCTTACTGTCCTTCCCTTCCCATTGCTGTCACATCCAGCCACTTGATCGATCTGCGTATGGCCCTTTGAAGAAGGCTGTAAACT
Organism: Schistocerca serialis cubense; assembly: GCF_023864345.2. Classification (NCBI taxonomy): domain Eukaryota; kingdom Metazoa; phylum Arthropoda; class Insecta; order Orthoptera; family Acrididae; genus Schistocerca; species Schistocerca serialis. The sequence goes on from NC_064643.1 coordinate 147,275,934, forward strand.
CGACCTGTGATGCAAGGATGCGAAGCCATCCAGGAAAAACAATGCCGATTAACGACATCCCGGGGATTGTAGCGTCTGCTATGCCCCTCGCTCTGACATCTTCAAACATTCACGCCGGCTTCGCAAAACGGGAATTTACATATATAGCCGACAGATGTTTATTGAGCTCGATTTTGCTCCTGCATTTGTAACTAATATCGAAAATACAGCTGAGTCTGGAGTAGCAGAGACAATGGTTCAGCAACTGGCTATCAATAAGTCATGTGTTCCAACAACCCAGCAAGAAAACATTGATGAACGTCAAGAAACTTTGAATAGGGCTACACCACCTAGACTTTGCAACAGCATTATCATCCAGCAAACTTCATTGAGACCGTCTACAAGTGCACAATGAGACTCTTGTATTTACACCGGAAGCAGTACGGCTACTACCGAAAGCTCCTCCGAGGAAATATAATGGACCTAAAGGGCGAAAAACTAGAAAGTCTACAATTTACACTGATACACGAGAGAAAGAAGAGATAAGAAAGGAACATGAAGCAAGATTGAAATCGTCCAAGGCTAAGCAAGTTAAGAGAATACTGGATGGAGGAAAAGGTAAAAAAGTTTCAAAACGAAAAAAATAATACTCAGCAGGAAATGTCACCAGAAGAGGAAGAATGCTACTGTATTGTTTGTTTATCATCATATTCAGAGAACAGGTCCGGAGAAAAGTGGATTCAGTGCACCACTTGTGCGGCCGAAGTGGCCGTGCGGTTAAAGGCGCTGCAGTCTGGAACCGCAAGACCGCTACGGTCGCAGGTTCGAATCCTGCCTCGGGCATGGATGTTTGTGATGTCTTAGGTTAGTTAGGTTTAAGTAGTTCTAAGTTCTAGGGGACTAATGACCTCAGAAGTTGAGTCCCATAGTGCTCAGAGCCATTTGATCCATTTTTTTGCACCACTTGTAAACAGTGGGGTCACGAAAAATGCACAGAAGGTGGTCTTAGCTATGTTTGCCACAACTGTGACTCAGAATACTCAGACTGATTAATAAGCTAAACATTTAATTGATTGAGGAAATGGTCGCTTTTAGTTTATTCTGTAGGCAACGTTTATTTGATTGAAGAAATGAGTTAGTTCATTATTTTGAAATATCTTTATAAGTATTAAAACCATTAAGATTAATGGTGTCATAGGATGCATAATCATGCATGTCACTGGAATTAATGGTAAATAAAACATGTTGCAACACTGTATTTTGTATTATTTGCATGTGTTTCAACTGACCCTAATCACTGTTTCAACCGCCTCTAGTATGGGGACGATTGAAACAAAACAGACTTTTTCTTTTTTTAAATTTCTAACCTTTGCAAAAATTGCAAGACCGTCTATTTCGTCCCCCAACCTTTCCAATCCAAGCCTGTGAGTCACATCTACTGACCTCGCTGTCGCCTTTTAAAACCTTCTTTAGGCATATTCTGACAGAGTAACTCTGAGACTTTTTTTTAACACTTCCACGTAACATTCGCCGAGAGCGCAACGACAAACATTTTCAGGACTACAAGAATAATGTTGAATCTTTAAAAAAGCAAAAAACAGCGAATTGAAGTCTGCGAGTACAAGTATAGTCATTTATCAATTAAGGCAGTCTTATAGCCGAGAACGATCTCTTGTATGTTAGAATCAGCTCGTACATGGACCGTTGTCACAGTTTAGTAAATAAATTGTATTAAATTCTGTTACGTGTGCCTTCTACAAGAGCCGTAGTGTTGCCCTGTGTCTGGCGGGGTAAGCATCTGGATGTACCTCAGAGAAGGATATGTGTGGAAACAGTTTTTTAGTACGTAGAACGTAGCATGCTTCATGAGATGGGGAATCATGAACTGAGTTTCAGTGTCGTTAATGTTTTAATAAAAGACCTGACAAACAACATGACCAATAACCTCAAACTTTTTGGATATTTGCAGTGATCTGTAATGAATTAGTACCTGAAAAAAAACTGCATAAATATCAAGTCCCATCTTGATAACATTTCAAAGTTATTCAAAGCTTGAAAACGAAGTTTTACATGTTAATAAATGTAAAACAGGGAACTCCACACAGCACAGAAACGCGATATTCTATGAATATCAGTTTTTCAGAACACAAATACCTTGAGAGATGGGGGAGGAATATGTAATGGAATGATCATACAGGCTCATTTGTAGCTAAGGAAGGTGGCAGACTTCGGTTCATTGGTAGGATACTTGAAAAATTCAGACTAATATGTGGTACAATGGGAAGTACCTTCTGTTATTCGCTTCAGAGTGGTTCGTACAGCAATGATGCAGATGTGGATATGGACGGAGTCTGTTGGATGGATATGGATTACTGCGCAGCTATAAGGTCGAATGGAACGCAGCAGAAAGACAAAACTACTAGTGGCCTAGTTCTCACTGCAGTAACTGTAGGTCCTGATGCGTTCTTGCCCTAAAAATATCCAATAGGCAAAAGTAAGGAAACATACGTATTGAAACACGGCAGCACTGTTGCCGGGCGCTTTCAATTGCGAAGCGTAGACGGCATGCTGAAAACAGTAATCGTCCATAGCGCTACTGCAAACATCGTGGCGCTAGTTGTGAGTATTAGCTACATTCATTCACTGATGAAATCCAATAGAGAACTAGTACTGATAACCACAGATAAAATGCTAGAAAAAACTTCTGAATCTGCCTGTGGCTCTGGAAGCAGTGAATACACAGTTATAAAAGCAACATTATGGACGTAAACGAAGACGAGGTAGGAGATACGATACTGAGTGAAGAATGTGACCGAGCACTGAAAGACCAAAAGTCGAAAAAAGGCCCTGGGAGTAGATAACATTCCGTTAGAACTACTGATAGCCTTGGGAGAGCCAGCAGTGTGAGACAGGCGAAATACTCTCAGACTTCAAGAAGAACACAATAATCCAATTCCAAAGTAAGCAGGTACTGACAGATTACGGAACTATTAGTTTAATAAGACATGGTTGCAAAATACAAACACGAATTCTTTACAGAAGTATGGAGAAACTGGTAGAACCCGACTGGGAGAATATCTGTTTGGGTTCCGGAAAAATGTAGGAGCGCACGAGGCTATCCTGACTCAATGACTTCTCGTAGAAGATAGTTAAGGCAAACTTGCGTTTATAGCATTTGTAGATTTAGAGGGCGCTTTTGACAATATTGACTGGAATACTGTCTTTGAAATTCTCAAGGTAGCAGGGGTGAAATACAGGGAGCGGAAGGATATTTACAACTTGTACAGAAACCAGATAGCAGATGTAAAGAGTCAAGGGACATGAAAGGGAAGCAGTGGTTGAGAAGGGGGTGAGAAATGGTTCCAGCCTATCCCCGATGTAATTTAGTCTGTATATTGAGCAAGCAGTAAAGGGAACAAAAGAAAAATTTGGAGTAGCAATTAAAGACTAGGGAGAAGAAATAAATACTTTGAGGTTTGCCGATGACATTGACATTCTGTCAGGGACAGAAAAGGACATGAACGGAATGGACAGAGTCTTCGAAGGAAAATACGAGATCAACAGCAATAAAAGCAAAACGAGGATAATGGAATGTATTTGACTTAAATCAGGTGATGCTGAGGCAATTAGCTTAGGAAATGAGACACTGAAAGTAATAGACGAACTTTGCCATTTGAGCAGAAAAATAACTAATGATGTCCGAGAGGATATTGGATGTAGCCTGGCAATGGCAAGAACAGCTTTTCTGAATAAGAGAAATTTGTTGACATCGAGTGTAGATTTAAGTGTCAGGAAGACTTTTCTGAAAGTATTTGTTTGAGGTGTAGCCATGCATCAAAGTGAAATGTTACTTAAAATCCGTCTTGATTGCAAATTTTTTGGTTTTTATTCATATGACCGGTTTCGGTTCGTTCAGAACCATCTTCAGATCTGATATTTCAGTTACAGGAGTAACCCGTCCAAATCCAGCAACTTTCACATGTGACATAGCATGTGAAAGTTGCTGAATTTGGACGGGTTACTCCTGCGACATAGCATGTGAAAGTTGCTGGATTTGGACGGGTTACTCATGTAACTGAAATATCAGATCTGAAGATGGTTCTGAATGAACCGAAACCGGTCATACGAATAAAAAAAAAAAATTGCAATCAAGACGGATTTTAAGTAACATTATAAAATCACTGATTGCTGTTATCCCATAAGACATTATGTCTGTTTTTGCAAAATCAAAGTGAAACATGGACAATAAATAGTATAGACAAGAAGAGAATAGAAGCTTTCGAAATGTGGTTCTTCAGAAGAACGTTGAAGATTAGACGGGTAGACCACGTAACTAATTAGGAGCCACTAAACAGAATTCGGGAGAAAACAAATTTGTAACACAACTTGACTGGGGGAAGCGATTGGTTCGTAGGGCACGTTCTGAGACATCAAGGGATTACCAATTTAGTACTGGAGGGAGGCGTGGGGTGGAGGTGGGGGGTAAAAATCGTAGAGGGAGATCGAGAGAGACTACAGTAAGCAGATTCAGAATCATGTAGGTTACTCGCAGATGAAGAGGCTTGAGCTACAGCAAACCAGTCTTCAGACTGAAAATCGACGGCCGGTGTGGCCGTGCGGTTCTAGGCGCTTCAGTCTGGAACCGCGTGACCGCTACGGTCGCAGGTTCGAATCCTGCCTCGGGCATGGATGTGTGGGATGTCCTTCGGTTAGTTAGGTTTAAGTAGTTCTAAGTTCTAGGGGACTGATGACCACAGATGTTACGTCCCATAGTGCTCAGAGCCATTTGAACCATTTTGCACTGAAAATCACAACAACAACAATAAAAGTCTCGTACCAACTACGGACACAAAATAAACAATGCTGGTTACAGGCAGCAGCAGTGCTTTCAAATGCAGATGACAGTTGTTTCACGCTCATGACTAGTTCTTTACTATAAGTGCATTCTTAACAGAAATAAATCGTTTAATAAACATTTGTTCATGTCCAGTATATATCTCTATAAACGTATTTTTAATAAGTGCGTGAAACTGTCGTTCAAATAAAACGATCCACATCATAATGTTTATGGTTAACGTATCTACTTGAGTCGCGCGGGATTAGCCGAGCGGTTTAAGGCGCTGCAGTCATGGACTGTGCGGCTGGTCCCGGCGGAAGTTCGAGTCCTCCCTCGGGCATGGGTGTGTGTGTTTGTCCTTAGGATAATTTAGGTTAAGTAGTGTGTAAGCTTAGGGACTGATGACCTTAGCAGTTAAGTCCCATAAGATTTCACACACATTTTACGTTTTTTTGTATCTATTTGAAACGCAAGCAAATAAGTAGAATCGACATAAAAATCTTCAGAAAACTCAGGAAAGTATTGCTGACGGAAACCTGACGTTGTTTGTTGAATCTACTTCCCTGGCCTTTGTAAGAATATTACTTCTCAGACAGCAATAATAAGTTTGAAGGAGGTTGGAGCAGAGCCAGCTAAAGGAAATCATAAAGGTAAACTTGTCTGATGAAGTTAGATCATCAAGTGCTGGAGGTATGGAAGAGGGCAGGGAAGTTGCACACTGAGTCCAATAAGTTGAGTTTGGATGTACTGCACGACACATCGGAATGACTGCTTATCACTCAACTGCTTTCCAGTGTAGTGTTAAACGTCTGTCTTCTGTCTTTTGACAAAATTTCAAACCACATAACAGAACACTCAGAAAAGCTCCCTCAGTCTCCAAAATTTTGTTAGTGGAATTCGGGATCAATGGTTCAAATGGCTCTGAGCACTATGGGACTTAACTTCTGAGGTCATCAGTCCCCTAGAACTTAGAACTACTTAAACCTAACTAACCTAAGGACATCACACACATCCATGCCCGAGGCAGGATTCGAACCTGCGACCGTAGCGGTCACGCGGTTCCAAACTGAAGCGCTTAGAACCGCACAGCCACACCGGCAGGCAATTCGGGATCGCCCTGTACTGTGCACAGTAGGATTCTCGCTAGTTACATATTCTTGTTAATGAGTTAACGAGCGTCTACACCTTTCTCGCTATAAATAACCAGTAGTTTTCAGTGCAGCTCTTTCGCATCAGTTCCTCGATTTTGACCGAGATAATATGACGACATGTGCAAGTTCTTCGGTTTAGAGGAAAGCAGGAATCATTAGCGTCACTGTTAGATAAATAATACTGCCATAACTTTGTAGATTTGAAATTGTAGCAATAGCAATGGCTGTCACTTAGGACCGGCGTTGGAGCAGGGGGGTACGGTAAACGGGGTAAAAGCACGCCGAGTTCGCACCGCCCCCCCCCCCCCCCGGGTGCCTGACTAAATAGAAATCAAACACAAATTTTAAAGTCTGCACCTGTGATTTTCAATACAAGGCCTGAGCGCTGCCCTAACTGAACCCGCGGAACAGAAAAAAAACACCTTCCGTACATATATAATTAGTGTTTAAATTAGTGCAAAGTACTATGGTTCAGCATGTAAGGCAAGACCAAACTGTAGAGTTAAAAATATAATTATTACATACGTGCATGTGTTGTAATATTTATGAAAGTATTTTATTTTCCATCAGTTCTTACCAGATTGTAATAGAAGTATTGCTCCAGCCCCAAAGATGGAAAGCTGTGAAAGTTAATATTGGATCGTCCAAACACGCGCTAATGAAAACGAGATTGTGGGCATGGATAGATGACGTCCGTTCGTTTGCTAAGCATTTGCCAGCATTACGAAGTACAACTGAATTTGCTATTATTTTTAATTTGACTGCGGAAGCACATACTAAACTAAAGGCCATTCAGAAGTATCTGAAATCATTTCAGTGTGTCTCGATGTATTCATTGTGGTTCAAAATATCAACTGCAATAAACATCGGTAATTTTGTTCTTCAAGCAAGGGAAGCCACAGTAAATGTTGAAAGTGCCGATGTTAAGAGTCTAGTGGAAGAATTAAATTAAGAAATATATGGAATACTATTTACGCAAGAAGATGCAAGATAGTAGAAAATACTGGAATATCACCTAATTTAAATGTAAGCAGAAAATACTGGGATATCACCTGACTTAAATGTAACCATTCGCGGCACCGAGAAACGAAAAGGCAAAAGAAAATGGTTTGTAGATGAATCAACGCAAGGAGATTGAAACCTGAGCTCAGAGGGCAGTTTCAACATAAATATTTTCAATGTTATTGTAGACACAGTTGTAGGAAACTCAACTATGCTTCCATAGACAACATGATGGACACTTTTGGGTTGTTAAAGAACAATTCAAGCCTAGACGAGTCTACTCTATCAGAGTGCGTAGAAAACATTGCATCTTTGTGTAGCACAGAAGTTAACATAAGCAGGACGTGAAGGAAGAAATTTTGCCGTTAAAAAAGCTAAATTTGAGTCCGAGCCACTTCACCTTCTGCTCCTTCTCAATGCTACAACATAGGCAATTTTCAGATTTAACGGTAATCTTCCGGATTTTATTAATTTTGTTTGTTACTATTGGCCAAACTGAGCGATCATTCAGCTTTTTTCAATTGTTAAGAAAAAACTGAATATAAAATGTAGACTGGCAATGGCAAGGAAAGCGTTTCTGATGAAGAGAAATTTGTTAACATCGAGTATAGATTTAAGAGTCTGGAAGTCGTTTCTGAGAGTATTTGTATGGAGTGTAGCCATGTATGGAAGTGAAACATGACCGATAAACAGTTCGGACAAGAAGAGAATAGAAGCTTTCGAAATGTGGTGCTATAGAAGAATGCTGAAGATTAGATGGGTAGATCACATAACTAATGAGAAGGTATTGAACAGAATTGGGGAGAAGAGGAGTTTATGGCACAACTTAACAAGAAGAAGGAACCGGTTGGTAGGACGTATTCTGAGGCATCAAGGGGTCACAAATTTAGCATTGGAGGGCAGCGTGGAGGGTAAAAATCGTAGAGGGAGACCAAGAGATGAATACACTAAACAGATTCAGAAGGATGTAGGCTGCAGTACGTACTGGGAGATGAAGCAGCTTGCACAGGATAGAGTAGCATGGAGAACTGCAGCAAACCAGTCTCAGGACTGAACACCACAACAATAACAACAACATGAACAAATTATTTGAGAAGTGCAGTGGGGCAAAAGCGGCTTGTTGCGTTAGCTCTTATCACAATAGAATCAGATTTAGCCTACTCATTATATTATACCGGGAATATAAAAGAATTCACATCTAGAAAAACTAGAAAGAATGTATAATTTAGTAAACTATCGACTTTATGTAAATAGCGCGCACTTTAAATGTTTCTTAAAAGTGTGTTTACTGACTTTTTTTACATTACAATTTAATCAAAAAACCAAAGTGTAGTATATAATTGGAGGGGGGCGGAGGTTAAGAACGCATGCTCGGGGCCCGAAAATCCTAGAGCCGGCCTTAATGTCGTATAAATATATGTGAAATATATAGTTTAGAAGCTCTAGATGTGCTATTTGGGGAGCCTTCCCCTTCCAACGTAAATGCATATTTTTCTTGTTTTTCCTACATCATTTCCTTCAAGAGCTCACTGTCGATTTTTTTCTTTTTTTGTAGGAAAGGCGCCGCCCAATGACGCTGAAAGAAAAGCTTTCTGCGCGATTCGTAATATTTTGCACCCGCAGCTGCAGTTATCGAAGGTAATAAAGCCCAGTGATGGAGCTTTGGAAGGTAATAAAGCCCAGTGACGGAGCTTTGGAGCACAGCACATTAAGCAGGAATGGACAGGGATTTGTCGGATGCCACAGTGAGAGACTGAAACGTCAGCTGCTGCGAGAACAAAGGGGGAGCAAAAGCGACGGCCCCTGATCGCGGCAAGGTGAGCCGCGGCGGGGCGTCATTAAGATTGACCGCAAGAGTTATAACGCGTGGGGACGGCCGGCTCCAAATTACCTTCCGCCGCGAATTAGCTGGCCCCAGGGGCGGCAGGTGTTGTAACACGGGCCGAGACGCACGGCCTGAAGACAGCGCCTCACCATCATCTTCGTCTGTCGTATTTGGCTGGACTCACCGGACCTCATCCGTGGGGCAAACGAGGTATTTGAGTACTGTATACTCAGATTCGACCGCCATGATATTGAGCCAAGACGGCAAGACCTGCATCCAAAGTAAATCAAGGGTTTGCTGTTGTAATATGCCAAAGAAAGTTAGGGCTTCTATTTCTTTGGATATAAGGTATTTCGGTTTCACAACTGCAATGCTGGCTGCCTAGTGTGCTAAGCTACAATTGGTGGATAGCAGATAAATATACACTACTGGCCATTAAAAATGCTACACCAAGAAGAAATGCAGGTGATAAACGGGTATTCATTGGACAAATATATTATACTAGAACTGATATGTGATTACATTTTCACGCAATTTGGGTGCATAGATCCTCAGAAATCAGTACCCAGAACAACCACCTCTGGCCGTAATAACGGACTTGATACGCCTGGCCGTTGAGTCAAACAGGTGGCGTGTACAGGTACAGCTGCCCATGCAGCAGCTTCAACACGATACCACAGTTCATCAAGAGTAGTGACTGCCGTATTGTGACGAGCCAGTTGCTCGGCCACCATTGACCAGACGTTTTCAGTTGGTGAGAGATCTGGAGAATGTGCTGGCCAGGGCAGCAGTCGAACACTTTCTGTATCCAGAAAGGTCCGTACAGGACCTGCAACATGCGGTCCTGCATTATCCCGCTGAAATGTACGGTTTCGCAGGGATCGAATGAAGGGTAGATTCATGGGTCGTAACACATCTGAAACGTAACGTCCACTGTTCAAAGTGCCGTCAATGCGAACAAGAGGTGACCGAGACGTGTAACCAATGGCACCCCATACCATCACGCCGGGTGATACGCCAGTACGGTGATGACGAATACACACTTCCAATGTGCGTTCACCGCGATGTCGCCAAACACGGATGCGACCATCATGATACTGTAAACAGAACCTGGATTCATACAAAAAAATGACGTTTTGCCATTCGTGCACCCAGGTTCGTCGTCCAGTACACCATCACAGGCGCTCCTATCTGTGATGGCCGGCCGAAGTGGCCGTGCGGTTAAAGGCGCTGCAGTCTGGAACCGCAAGACCGCTACGGTCGCAGGTTCGAATCCTGCCTCGGGCATGGGTGTTTGTGATGTCCTTAGGTTAGTTAGGTTTAACTAGTTCTAAGTTCTAGGGGACTAATGACCTCAGCAGTTGAGTCCCATAGTGCTCAGAGCCATTTGAAGCCATATCTGTGATGAAGCGTCAAGGGTAACCGCAGCCATAGTCTCCGAGCTGATAGTCCATTCTGCTGCAAACGTCGTCGAACTGTTCGTGCAGATGGTTGTTGTCTTGCAAACGTCCCCCCCCCCCCCCCCAGCTGTTGATTCAGGGATCGAGATGTGGCTGCACGATCAGTTACAGCCATGCCGATAAGATGCCTGTCATCTGAACTGCTAGTGATACGAGGCCGTTGGGATCCAGCACGGCGTTCCGTATTACCCTCCTGAAACCACCGATTCCATATTCTGCTAACAGTCATTGCATCTCGACCAACGCGAGCAGCAATATCGCGATACGGTAAACCGCAATCGCGATAGGCTACAATCCGACCTTTATCAAAGTCGGAAACGTGATGGTCCGCATTTCTCCTCCTTACTCGGGGCATCACAACAACGTTTCACGAGGCAACGCCGGTCAACTGCTGTTTGTGTATGAGAAATCGGTTGGAAGCTTTCCTCATGTCAGCACGTTGTAGGTGTCGCCACCATGTGTGAATGCTCTGAAAAGCTAATCATTGGAATATCGCACCATCTTCTTCCTGTCGGTTAAATTTCGCGTCTGTAGCACGTCATCTTCGTGGTGTAGCAATTTTAATGACCAGTAGTGTATATTTCCCAGTTCTTTGGGACAACCTTGTTCAAGGCGGCTACTCAACCTCAGAGAAAGAAGTTCGCTGGGAATTCCAGGTGTGGGGAACACGGTGGTGTCAAGAAGTTCCTGATAAACTAATGGTGAGCGTGGCAAGGGTGGAGGGAGGGGGTAGCATACCACAATAATGAATTTCCTTGCCTCTCAACTGACCTATGTATCTGCCATAAGCGGTGGTTTAACCACAGTTTTTAAACATCGATAATTTATACGGAATAGTATTCAGCAACCAACATTTGAAGTACGGTACTTTAAAATCTGTGATTTATAAAACTCAATAAAATTCAATTGTTGTGATAGGTTAAAAACGCATAATTCCCTGAGATTTTATGAAATCCTTGAAATTCCATGAGATTTTTCCAGGTAAAATGTAATTCGCCGAGACCTCCAGGTTTTCCAGAAGAATCGTCATCTAATTGTTGCACTTACAGTGTTAGCCGCTGGTGGCTTAGAGTTACTACCTGTATACGGAAGACTGAGTGAACAGTTCTAATTACAATTACCCAGCTAATACACTCTCTCGGTGCTGTATTCATACAGATAAAACGCTACGCCAACTGCTACAATGTGAATTACTGTAGCGTCATGGCTTTTTAGTTTACCTACTCGATGAATAGATATCTTTCTGCACATTTTTTTCTGAAAATAAAGTTACAATCGGTCCTGCCTCAGTGCAACGTGGTCCCGATTCACTCTACCTTATTTACGACGGCAGCAAAACTCTCTTGTACTGATTTTTGTTTAAAACTAAAAGGTCGTAATTGAAGTTATACAAGAAAAGAAGCCGTCTGCAATCTGATTAATCAAAGAAAATTAAGTTTACTTACATTCTGTTTCGTCATTCCAATTACGTAGCATACATCCCTCATTTACATTTTCTAACAAGTTGTTCAATGCTCTTTCAATCTTAAAACTTTAAAACAAAGCCTTTTTTGTGTCCCTAATCTCACAGGAGACAGCACATTTCATTTCTCCATCCAAGAAAATGAGAGAATTCTTATAAATAATAAATAATACATCGCTATATCACACCATAACAAACAATAATAATATTATTATTTTTTACAGTTACATCTGTGCCGTTCGTGTTAAAACCCAGCTATTGCGGTTGGCGCTATTCAGCTTTCCCACCAGCTCGCATGTCACTACCGTCGAGCGCTGATGTCCTGCCTATCGAGCCCTCCTTAATCACAACAGATGGCAATTCTCTTATCTGTCACAAATCGTCTCTCTCTTTATCTTCATCGTTTGCGGCATGAAAAACCAAATAAAATCAATTGTAGCTGTTACTTCCCTTTTACCTAAATAATTTAAAACTTTAGTTTAAATTATATTGCACTTGACTGCTGCGAGAAATTATCTGCATTTCATGTGGTACAAAAAACACGCGGCTTGTGAACGAAATTCGCGTGAAAGTACGTAAGCGAAGAAGTGTTACCCTACACACACATACACTAAAGCGCCAAAGAAACTGGTATAGGCATGCGTATTCAGTACAGAAATACATAAACAGGCAAAATACGGCGCTGCGGTCGGCAACGCCTATATAACCAATGGTTAGATCGGTTTACTGCTGCTACAATGGCAGGTTATCAAGATTTAAGTGAGTTTGAAAGAAGTGTTATCGTCGGCGAACGAGCGATGGTACACAGCATCTCCGAGGTAGCGATGAAGTGGGGATTTTCCCGTACGACCATATCACGAGTGTACGGTGAATATCAGGAATCCGGTGAAACATCAAATCTCTGACATCTCTGCGACCGGAAACAGATCCTGCAAGAACGGGACCAACGACGACTGAAGAGAATCGTTCAACGTGACAGAGGTACAACCCTTCCGCGAACTGCTGCAGATTTCAATGCTGGGGCATCAACAGGTGTTAGTGTGCGAACCATTCAACGGAACATCATCGACATGAGCTTTCGGAGCTGGAGGCCCACTCGTGTACCCTTGATGACTGCACGGCACAAAGCTTTACGCCTCCCCTGGGACCGTCAACACTAACATTTGACAGTTGATGACAGGAAACATGTTGCCTGGTCGGACGAGTCTCGTTTCAAATTGTATCAAGCGAATGGACGGGTATGTGAATGGAGACAACCTCATGAATCCATGGACCCTGCATGTTAGCAGGGGACTGTCCAACCTGGTAGAGCTCTGTATTGGTGTGCGGCGTGTGCAGTTGGAGTGATATGGGACCCCTGGTACGTTTACATACGAGTGTGACAGTTGATACGTACGTAAGCATCCTGTCTGATCACCTGTACCCTTTCATGTCCATTGTGCATTCCAACGGACATGGGAAATTCCAGAAGGTCAATGCGACACCCCACACGTCTATAAAGTCTACAGAGTGGCTCCAGGAACACTCCTCCAATTCTAAACACATCAAGCTCCCCAGACATGAACATTATTGAGCACATGTGGGATGCCTTCCAACGTGTTGATCAGAAGAGATCTCCACCCCTTGTACTCTTACTGATTTATGGAGAGCCCTGCAGGATTCATGGTGTCAGTTCCCTCCAGCACTACTTCAGACGTTAGTAGAGCCCATGCGACGTCATTTTGCAGCACTTCTGCGTGTTCGCGGGGGACCTACACGGTATTAGGCAAGTGTACCAGTTTTCATTGGCCCTTCAGTGTAGAACCACTTTCAGAATATCTCAACTGCCATTCCCCTCTACGACGCTGGTAGTCAACCAAAATGATCTGACTTTCTGAGGAGAAGGTTGGTGGTTGTAATTTCTTGAAAAGACTCGCCGCAATGGAAAACTCCTTTGTTTCGTTCATCATCCCCCCGGCTTGGTTATCGTATCGGTGACACACTAAAGTATTTTTAAAATGTCATCTCTATTGTCACTATTTCGTTAGACCGCAATGTTTATCATCTAAGCATCGCTATTCATTTGATTTTCACTGCTGGACGTCGGCACCCTCCTGATATTTTCTTATAGATCCAATACATTGTAGTTGTGCTCCTCAGTTCATAGACTGCTGTGCAAGCCCTTTCATCTCTCCGTAACTACTGCAACCTACATACATCAAGCCGTCGTCTCGCGTTTCAACTATGTGCCCCCACCCCCACTTCGCTCCACTATCAAATTAACGATTAACTATGCATTTTGTAGGATGTTTCCTATCAAACGGTCCCCGCTTTTAGTCAAGTTGTGACAGTTTCTCTCCTTCCAAATTCCATTCCGCACCTCTTCATCATTAATCAGATCTACCCGTTAGATCTCCAGCATTTGTAGCACCATAGCACCACATTTGCGAAGCTTCTGTTCTGTTTTTGTCTGAACGTCTGAACTGTTTATCGTCCACGTTTTACATCCGCATACAAAAACCTTCATAAATGATCACCTAACACTTAAAATTTAAACCTTCATAAATGACTACCTAACACTTAAAATTTATTTACAACTGTCTGTATATCCAACAAAAATCCAATTAATTTTCCCTGCAGCCATAACTACATCTTTGAATGCAGCCTATTCCCTGAACCTCTGTCTTCCAGTAATTTCCACAATGCACCACACTAATTCTAGATGAGCAACTCTTAGTATGTGGTTCCTGCACCTAAGTCCATGTCTAACAGCCGTTAAGTAAAGCTGATAATATATCGAACTTTCTTTTTCAGACACACTGGAAGCTTCGTCTTGAAAACAAATATTAGTGTACCAAAAGCAGTGTAGGTCATTTTAATCTACTGTTTATTTCTTTGCCTTTCCATTTAGGTGTAGCAGCGAATACATGTCATCACTCATCAGTAATGAACTTTATTAGCAACTACATTCCTTGAAAAATCTACGGGTAACAGAGTTTAAGACCTTTTTCAGTGACTGAAAGGTTTATTTTCACATTGTTAATTCTATGACGATAATACACGAAAACAGATTTTGAAAAAAAACATTTTGACGAGACTTTTTATTGCGAGTGCTTTAATAAAAGAAAGTTACAAAAACGCGTTAATATCTTTTTGTTAAATGTTACGTAAACATCATTTAACTTTCGCCACTTATTAAATGACGTAGTTAATTTTTTCCCCACACTTAGTTAGGTGCTAGACTTACGTTGGTGTATCGGCTGATATACGATCCTGCTCATGGGTACATGGTCTGGGAAAGCACAGAACGAGATGGCGCCCTGGGAAGATAAGACACCCATATTCCGGAGGAGGGCGGTTCAAATCCACGATTAGCCATCCACATTCATGTTTTCTGTACTTCCCTTGAATCCTTTAAGGTGAATGCCGGGATGCTTCTTTTGAATGGGCACGGGCGGGGGCGATTGCCTTCACCATCCATCCGTACTCCGACGTTGTGATCCATCTCTAATGACACAGTCGTCATAGGGGCGTTAAAACATAAGACTCCTGCTTTCTGAGAAAGGTTTGGAACCATTTGCCTAGTACATCAGTCAACGTGAGATTGCTCTTTACACTGTTTCCCATAACCTGACTGGATAAATGACCAGCTCCTTTCTCACCTTTACCTAAAAAATACGGCAAACAAGTAATTTAAGTTTGAAAACACACCATACCGTCGTGTAATAAACAGCGTAAGTCAACACGCCACTACGAAATGGGCAAACGTATGTTTAACAGATATCCATGGGACTAAGAAAACTACTGCAGACAACAGGAGCCGAGAGTTGACTGCAGAAGACTAGCAGCTTGGCAGGGATACCAATGAAGTCATTTGCCACTGTCAGCAAGAAAGGTTCAAATGGCTCTGAGCACTATGGGACTTAACATCTGAGGTCATCAGTCCCCTAGAACTTAGAACTACTCAAAAACCTAACTAACCTAAGGACATCACACACATCCATGCCCGAAGCAGGATTCGAACCTGCGACCGTAGCAGTCGCGCGGTTCCGGACTGCGCGCCTAGAACCGCTAGACCACCGTGGCCGGCCCGAGCAAGAAAGAGGAAAGATTTTTATGGCATTGTTGACCGAAAGACCTGAGTAACAGTTTCGGCCGCCTAATCGAGAAGGATTTTCTTCCTGTCTGCAAGGTGAATCCGTAAGTCTAACTGTTGAGCGTAAGAGACCGAAAGACCTGAGTAACAGTTTCGGCCGCCTAATCGAGAAGGATTTTCTTCCTGTCTGCAAGGTGAATCCGTAAGTCTAACTGTTGAGCGTAAGAGATTGTAAAGAGCGTGCGTATAGTGTAGTGTCTTTTCTCTGTCGTGTCGTGATCAGAACCATCATTTAACAGTGTCATATTCGCTACCTTCAAAAGACAGTGAGGAGTGGTTTGGTGGACGCAGTGTCTGGCACTCAAGAGGTTTACGCCCCCCCTCTCCGGCCGCTTGCCGTCCGAACACTGAAGCTGATAATTTGTTTGGCCACAGGATTCGAATCAGCACTTCAGAGTCGAGCGCCACCGAACAGGTTATGTGTAAAGGACCCGTCTGGGAAGGAGGGAAAGTGGTCAGTACCGTCAACGGACATACGGACGCACCGTTACAGTTTCTGTGGTCTCCAGCCGAAGCATTGGAGCAGCTGCTTAGTAATCCTGACGCGCGCATTCATTAAATATGACTTCAATGGTGGTACTCTCTCGATCCACAGGCACACAGTTGAAACTTGTACTAAACATGTTTAGACAGTGTGAAAGCTAAGGCTTTGCGAAGGCTGTGCATGGTTCAGTCAGCAGCTCACACTGAATAGAATGAAGCCTGTAAACTTAGACTAGCTTAAGGAACTGTGCCTTTTATGAGTATAATTTCACCACAGTACGGTACGATGGTAACAAATTAGAGTATGTCAACGATATGATGACATATCTGCGTTCCTTATAACAACAGGAACAAATGTGATGATCAGTAGATTCGATCGTCCAATTTTCTTAATTGACACCAAAGTATTATTTTTGTCAATTCTGCAATGATATTTTATGTTGTCATGGCTAGATGTCGAGTGAAACTTGTAGCAACTATTTTTGATTTAGTACCTTCCTGTGGTTTACTATGACGATCTTCGAACAGTTGCGTCTGTGCTGTCTCTCTCTCTCTCTCTCTCTCTCTCTCTCTCTCTTCGTAATGACACGTGACGTACGACCAGAACGTAGCACACATGCACATGTGCGGTAATTTCCACATTGTGAACATGTTTCTGGGGGCGATGAGTAATTGTGTACGTGCGAGTTCGAGAGTCGAGGAGCTATTACTTGCGGTCTGTGGCCGCAGGTAGCAAGAGCACGAACATAGCGGACACAAGAAGAGAAGAACGACGTGCAGAAACGCCCAACCACAGGTCTACGTGAGTAGCTGAAGCAGCAGAAAATAAAACGGAAAGACACTAACAGTCAAATATCGAGATACAAAGTACGAGCGTCGAGTGCACAAGCAGTGAAGTCTCGGCCACAGCTGGTCACTGTGGACGCCGCCACATATTAGGGCAGCTGCTGTCAGCACCACGACGACTTCCGCCACCTGAGTGTACACATGTGACGTCACGAGTTTCGTCGGTTACCTCCGAGCGAGGGAGCCAGTGTGTAGCGTGGACTCAAGGCTCCATTTGCCTTATTCAACCTTTATGGAACTTGTTGAGTAATCTGATTACCTACACAAATTAAGAAAAATACGGTGATTCAGCTTTAAATATGTATTTGGTTGCTCTGCGCACCTAACTTTTTTTGCGAGTTGAGTAGGCTCGACTTATGCACAGCATTAGAACAAGTATGGCCGACTTCTCGACACCCGCCTAGAGAGGCGTACATGGCGAAGTCTCTGGTTGACACAACAGGGAGGTACAGGATACTGTACGAGCTTCTAGTCTCGAAGATTCTAGAACACTGCGCATGCAAGGTTTCTTTATTTTAGGACCTCTGTGTTAAAAGTTGGAGGAATGGGGAGGTACCTGAATGAATTTTATGAACTAGTGGACAAACACTTATACACAACCGTTCTGATCACTCACCAGAGGCTGTAAATGGAGGTGCTATCTGTTTTAAGGCGTTCCCGTCCCGAAGGAATACTCGACAGGCGTCTCTTTGTCGGAGTGCTTTGCAAGAGAACGATGTGGTTCTTAGTGAAGCAATTCTTAGGCTTATGGTACGAAGATCTTCAGAGAGGATGTGCCATTACCGTGTTCTTTCGTCGTAGTTTATTACGGTGAGAAAAGATCAGGCATCGCCGAATATGTTTAGCAATTGATCTCAGTTTAGCTCTTCCTGCCATGGTACCAGGCACAATTGTATTTTGAGAGATGGCTCTATAGTTATCTATAGTTTTACAAAGACGCTACGTTCCCAAGTAAATTCAATCTCTATTGGTGCTGAAGAAGGCTGTGCATTACCACTACCTGTCACATTTCTCAAGTAAGTTTCCAGCGCCCTAGCGTTTCGTATCGATGTTGTCTCTACTATAGTACACTCCTATAAACCTCTGGTGACCCTGCAGGTGCTCAGATAATTGGTGAGATTTTACGAGTCGTGACTAACAATGGGTTGCAGGCAAGGAAAGCTTGTTTTGATGTGTATTAATGTGTAAAACCCTCATGGCAGAATACAGGTTAACGTGAACCGTCCCTTCAATTTGTCAGTTGTTAAATGAAAGTTCAGTATCCTACGCCGCTTCAGTAGTGCTAATACAAGCATGTGTATAAGGTACATGCTTCGAATTATTTATGTCGGTTTGGCTCTCTCTCCTTTGGTGCCAGGCACTAATGTATTTGTGGAAGTTCTTTTTCGGTTATGTATAGACTTACGAAACCACCACGCTTCCAAGTAAATTCAGTTTCTTTTTAGATAGTAGTTCTGCTGTAACAGGCATACCGCTATAAATCCTTTCCCAATTAAAGACCTTGGTATCTCTTAATGTGTGTAATGGAGTGAGCGCGTCGCGTGTGTACTGAATAGGATTCACAAGCAGGTAGTATTGTAGTGATGCAAGCTTCTCCTCGGTGCTGAGAAATGCTGTGCTAAGCGATCATCAAGGGCTTTCAATTGGGCGTATTTCCAACTCAGGCATGGACAAGAAAAACAAGAAGTAAAACTGAAACAGTAAAAAGACGTGCTGAAGTCATACTTCAAAAAATGTGCAGTCGACATCCGTAACTGGGAAAACACTGCCTCGGATCGTCCGACATGGTGTAGGACTGTTACGAAGGTTTATAAAAAAGAAATGACACAGTATGTGAAAGACATTTTCTCAGAGTTTTTTTCAATGTTTATATAAATGTCCTGCGCGTCCACCCTTCGTCACATGGTACACACCTAATCTGTAGTCTCATTATGCCCATACCCGACTCAGCAACACAGAAGTGACAGTAAGAACAGCTGCTGCGATGCGGTGTCGCAAGTTTTGGAGGTTGTGTGGTAGAGGTGGAACAACAGACTGTCCTTGATGTAATTCCAAAACAAAAAAATCGCAAGGCATCAAGTCTGGTGACCGTAGTGGCCATTGGAGCAGCGGCCACAACACGACCCATCCAGCGACGTGGCAACGCCTCGTTCAGATGACCTCCCACACAATTGTGGAAATTTGGAGGTACGTTGATCTCCCACGCAATTGTGGAAATTTGGAGGTATGATCAATTATGCAATAGCTCGATTGGTGGACTCTGTGGGACTTCGCATCGTCACGTTCCTTACACAGTCCACCGTCATTTGTAACAAATCCAGTCAGCCCGAAAGTTTTGCATCGCACAAACAACCGTCCTCTTCGAATTTCTTGCACCAGTACTTTAAAACGGGCGAATTCTGGTACAGAAAATGCTTCCTACACCTCGTTCGCTGCTATTTTCAGTAACTATGACAGTCGGCACCTTGCTGGCGATTTTCCAAAATAACTTTCCGGAATCTCGTTAGAAACCTCCCTCTCAGAGCTTGTCTTTCACTTAGTGTGTCATTTGTTAAGATATCCTTAGCCGTTAAGCTAGACCAGTTTTTTTAAATGTATCATGGGCTGCAATACTTCGAACAACAATGGCGAATACCTTGTTCAGACAAGCGGAAAGTTCGGAAAAGAGGGAAAACGTCATGAAGAACAATCAGCGTAACCATACTGGCTATTCTTCACAAAACGATACAGTGAAATAAACAAAAACTTAATAATATCACCTGTTTATTGTCTTTTATAGCGTTTTACTAGGACAATGTACACTACTGGCCATTAAAACTGCTACACCACGAAGATGTGCTACAGACGCGAAATTTAACGGACAGGAAGAAGATGCTGTGATATGCAAATGATTAGCTTTTCCGAGCATTCACACAAGTTTGGCGCCGGTGGCGACACCTACAACGTGCTGACATGAGGAAAGTTTCCAACCGATTTCTCATACACAAACAGCAGTTGACCGGCGTCGCCTGGGGAAACATTGTTGTGACACCTCGTGTAAGTAGAAGAAATTCGTACCATCACGTTTCCGACTTTGATAAAGGTCGGATTGTAGCCTATCGCGAGTGTGGTTTATCGTATCGCGACATTGCTGCTCGCGTTGGTCGAGATCCAATGACTGTTAGCAGAATATGGAATCAGTGGGATCAAGAGGGTAATACGGAATGCTGGATCCCAACGGCCTCGTATCACTAACAGTCGAGATGACAGGCATCTTATTCGCATGCCTGTAACGGATCGTGCAGCCACGTCTCGATCCGTGAGTCAACAGATGGGGACGTTTGCAAGACAACAACCATCTGCACGAACAGTTCGACGACATTTGCAGCAGCAGGGACTATCAGCTCGGAGACCATGGCTGCGGTTACCCTTGATGCTGCATCACAGGCAGGAGCGCCTGCGATGGTGTACTCAACGACGAACCTGGGTGCACGAATGGCAAAACGTCATTTTTTCGGATGAATCTAGGTTCTGTTTAGACAATCATGATGGTCGCATCCGTGTTTGGTGACATCACGGTGAACACACATTGGAAGCGTGTATTCGTCATCGCCATACTGGCGTATCACCCGGCGTGATGGTATTGGGTGCCATTAGTTACACGTCTCGGTCACCTCTTGTTCGCACTGACAGAACTTTGAACAGTGGACGTTACATTTCAGGTGCGTTACGACCCGTGGCTCTATCCTTCATTCGACCCCTGCGAAACCCTACACTTCAGCAGGATAATGCACGACCGCATGTTGCAGGTCCACTATGGGCCTTTCTGGATACTTAAAATGTTCGACTACTGCCCTGGCCAGCACATTCTCCAGATCTCTCACCAATTGAAAACGACTGGTCAATGGTAGCCGAGCAACTGGTTTGTCGCAATATGCCAGTCACTACTCTTGGTGAACTGTGGTATCATGTTGAAGCAACTTGGGCAGCTGTACATGTACACGCGATCCAAGCTCTGTTTGACTCGATGCCCAGGCGTATCAAGCCCGTTATTACGGCCAGAGGTGGTTGTTCTGGACACTGATTTTTCAGGATCTATGTATCCAAATTGGGTGAAAATGTTATCACATGTCAGTTCTAGTATAATATATTTGTTCAATGAATACCCTTTTATCATCTGTATTTCGTCTTGGTGTTGCAATTTTAATAGCCAGTAGTGTAGTTTCATCAGGTTCTCAGTAGTTATGCAAGGATATTCACTGCGATGTCAACACGCCAGAATTTTGTCTATTTCTTTTAAGTATGAAGTCAGGATCAAATAACACCTACATGTTCCATTTGTACAGGTTTCAGAGATAACACTATACTTGAGCGACCAAACCGTCACTTGCACCCCGCTCCTCCGGGATAGGAGTCCTGTGACTTAACACGTTGTCTGCAGTCCCCTCCGACACTTCTTTGAAACTTGTGTACTTTGATTATGTCAGAGTTGCTTCACTGTGATGTCAGATAGACAACGAATCGACAAAATTGCCAGACGCATGTCTCTAGAGAGTTGGCATCGCAAATAAAGGTCTCATAATGGAACAGTGACGTGAAATCGTAAGTTAGCATAGCAAAGATGCTATTAATGAAACCGTAGAAGGACTTCTGTTTAATATACATCAGTCTTTTATAACAGTTTGTCTTTTATTTACATTTGAAGAGCTAATCTAAAACTAGAAATTATGCGCAATTAACTATGGCACATTTTGAAGTAAATACCTTTCAACAGTGCCGAACAAACAACAGCCGCTATCAGTCAACGATGAGATCATACTGGCATCTACGTGAGCCCGTGACGCTGGCGAATGGCGCGTATGAAGAGGATTGGATTAGTTTTTCGTTCCATAGATCCGTGCTGAGGAGATCCTCATGGATGTGGAACATGTCAATTTTTTTTAAAGCTGAAATAACAATACTTACAGTATGAATATATACAATACATTATTTGTTTCTATCAAAAAATTCGTTAATGGAGTAGAAGGAGTTGGCCACTAGTAAGTCTTTCAGGCTCCTTTTAAACTGATCTTTATTTGTAACTAATTTTTTTATGTTTGCTGGCAAATTATTGAAGATGAGTGTTCCTGAGTAGTGGACCCCTTTTTGAACTAAAATAATTGCTTGTAAGTCCTTGTGCAGATCATTTTTGTTCCTGGTATTGTATGTATAAACTGAGCTGTTTGTTGGAAAAAGAGATATACTATTTAGGACAAATTTCATTAAGGAGTAAATATACTGAGAGGCAGTAGTTAGTATACCCAGTTCTTTGAAGAGGTTTCTACAGGACGTCCGTGAATTTACTCGACAAATAATACGTATTACACGCATTTGGACTCTGAAAACTTTTGTATGACTTGAAGAGTTACCCCAAAATATTATACCATATGACATTATGGAATGAAAGTAGGCAAAGTATGCAAGCTTTTTCATTTGTATGTCGCCTATGTCTGTTAACACTCGAATTGCTAATACAGAGTTGTTAAGGCGTTTCTGCAGTTCTATGGTGTGCTCCTCCCAACTGAATTCATTATCAAGTTGTTATCCCAGGAATTTAAGACTGTCAACCTCTTCTATCTGCTCTGGTCGGGGTAATCGGCAGTCACCATGTTAAGAAATTGGATTCCCCGGAGAGGGGTTCAGATACCTGTTCAGTGTCGTGTGGTTCCCCTGAAAATGACAAGGAGGATGCCAGGACCATTCATTCCCTGGAAAAGAACACGACCAGTTTCCTTCTGCATCCTTGTTGTACGCGAGCTTATTCTCTTTGCTGCTATCGTCCTGTACCAGGAGAATGAGTGTGACTTCGGACCTGTTATCAATCGCAGGACTTCAGTTTCTGCTTCCACTCGACGTATGTTCTGCATGGTTAGTTATGCAAAGAGAAGACATTTATACAGGCTAGAATATCGCCAAGAGTTTCATCAAACCAGTCTTCGGACTGAAGACATAACAACATTTTTATTCACGTAGATTAGAGGAAGTTTACAGGAGAGAGGAGAGTACTAGAAATGAAATTTTAAAATGCATCATGACAACTGCTGCCCTCGTAATGGAACGTAGGCGTAAACTAAGATTAGCAGGGCTTTATGTCTGTCTAAGATTACAATAGCGAGTGGAGTAACGGCGGACTTATTCATTATGAACCGTTTAAAATTGATATCGTAAGCAGCAAATTTATTGTTAACTGCCGAAAATGTATTTGAACAGTTGTTATTTTGTTGTGTACTGCTAAAATGGGTTTATTTGATGCATAAATAAATTATAATAAGTAATACATAAAAATAAATTACAGAGTAAAATTGCAAAAAAAATTATAATCTCGAGATATATCCGAAAGAGAGTTTGTATCTAGATGAATTTGTTATTTCAAATAATAATTTCAGTCATCTCCAGTAATGCTGACATTTTCTCCCAGGACCCACTGTGTATCTGAAAGGAAGTAATGCTCTTGGAATTTTAAGAGTGAGTCTTACTGTAATGTATAAAGCGTTTTTTTTTTTAATTCCTTCCACTGGTGTTCGCTGAATATTTATACATTTTCGTGCTGTTTAAACAAACCGAGTGACGAATTAAGCAGTTCATTGAAACTTCTTTTGGTGAATGTCTAAAGACCAACGTAAATCACCCAAAAATTACGTTAAGGACTTTTTTTTAGCAAAGTCCTTCGCGAATGGACTACATTTCCTCAGGATGTTCTCACCGAATCCCCAGCAGGCAGTGTCCAGGTTTCATGTAGCATCTAGCATCGCTCACTAAGAAGTCGGATCCGAGCGACACAAGCGGCAGGTTCGTCAAGGGACGCGAAGACTGCATCATTTGTACACGAAGGGCAGGGCTAAAAATTTTTAAAGTATTTTTCTCTTTTCCCAAAATAGCGGGCAATCAGTTGTGGGACGCAATACTGACTCCGGAAATAACCTGTAGGTTGTAGCTAAGCCATCTCTCTGCGCTTCTCAAAAATATAAAATATTAATCGCCAGAAATATTATTCAAAACCTATGATAAGAGCACTTCAAACAGTTGCACACTCCACCACAACAGAATGTCGAATGCACTACATTTGTAAAAACATGCAGCAAATCTGTAAAAATAAACCCAAAAGATACAACAAGCTTAATAAAAAATATAAAAGAGTAATTTCGCCTCCTAAAAAATCAAAGCCGTCCGAATGATACTTGCATGACTAGTCGTACGGAATGCTCCGTGTCAGTCCCATGGGACTGGGCCTGTTGCTTTCTTGAGCAATGTTCTGTGTACTGAGTCACCCGATCACTGCCCGCGACGCACACTTGGGTTCGCGTGGTGTGCATACACATTATTAATCGGCCAGTAAGACCAAGTTCGTCAGACACTGAGCTATTGAGTACACTTGAAAACTGCAGTGTATCCCCACCAGGGGTACTCGAACACAGTTTGGGGACAGCTGCTCGTCGCTGGCGCTACTGGTTGCTCTACTACATGTGCTCTACTACATGTAACTAATGGAGATAGGTCTACTGATCGTAAAACTTGGTTGTCGCTGTTTTTGTAGGAGCGATAGAGCTCATGCTGATCGAATACACAAGCAGGACTGACTACTTTTTGGGTCTCTTCCACAACAGTCAATCTGAATGTCATTTTATGAGGTTTCTCACGATTGTTGAGGCAATCGTGAGAACGGTTAGATGTCGTAAATTCACCGAATAAAATTTACACTATTTGTTCACATGGAATAAACGTCTTTGTCTCCCATAGTAGATTGCGTGGCGGTGATGTGGCTGGTAAACATGAGACCATATGGCAATCATCTGCGGTCTTCGAAAACAAAAATAGCGCCAAGAAGAGAGAGGGGGGAGGGTGAATTTGGAAAGGAAATAATACGTGTGCGTTAAGTCCTGCAGACGATGATGTCTTTCGGAACGGAGAGAAACTGCCTGTGACGGCACATCGCATGGATCATTAGTTATAATTATTGATAGCGTAATTTATTAAATTGTACAAGAATCACATCGATTACAGGTCGATTTTCCAGATTAAAAAAAATTATTCGTTACCTGAAAATCGGATTTTTATCGTGAGGATGTCATGAACATCGAAGTCATTAGGGACAGAGCTACATTTCACCTGTTTAACGATGGGACAGGGAATATACTGATTCTGCATGCCCCCGAAATACTTCACAAAAGCCACAATAAATTTAAATAATAGTCCGAAGGGGATTTCGACGCTGTTTGTCTCGAAAACAAGTGGTAGTAGTGTCTCGAAACACGGGGACCCGTTGCCTGTTGTACCGGCTCCCACTGGCAAGAAGTAAACAAATAGCAAGGCTTTAAGGTGGATTATACAGCATGTTGAAATGTCGCCTCCCATTAAATTTCCTTTTTCTTTCATTTACGATCGTCTGTCATTGTCGTAGCCACTGGAAGATCACAGACCTGTCGACTTCCTCTTAGAAAGGGACACGTGCTTACGATAGGGACATGAAAAGGTGTGCATCCGAAAAGTTCTGGGTTTTACATATACAGTATTTAGATGCTTGTAACTCAACAATTTTTTTTAACACGATGCAGCATACGAGAATGCTGCAGCAAGATAAATTCTCTCACTAAAATATCGACAACAAGCAGCATGAGGAGTACAACACGCGTCACTGGGATACCAGGAACCATACAACCTAGGCCTTTTGCAGTTCCATCTATGGAAGAAGGAGATAAATTACTTGTTAATAAGGGGCATTAAAACCTTGTCTGTATTCCACGACGCCAAAGAATAAACAACAATAAATAAAAGCTTATAAAAATTCGATTGAGACTCCACTCTTAATCTACACGACGACAATTACAGTCACGTAAGAGGTCCATTAATCCTTCTACTTTCTTCCTCTTCTTTTTGTATGACGAATTCATTCATTTTTGTTTCTTTCTCTTACAGTTTGGAAAATTACTATATTTACTGTGTACGGCTTTGAATGAGCCAATAAAAGAATTGTAGATCGGTCGAACAACGTGTATTAGTATTTGCGTAAGATACGCATTTATTTAATAATTCCTCATTAGATTTTTACAGTACACAGTTCTGACTGCGTTCGGTGCAACACTTTCTTTGGCTTTTATTTATATTTGTCTTGAATTTCATTTGTGACAGTTTTAAATGCTTGACAAAACGCCGGTCAACAGTTCGACACGTGATACTTTTTTTTTAGGTTTTACAAATAAAACTCAGTTGACTGCCTGCATTTCGTTTTTTTAGGTTTTATTTCCGACAGGTATTTCGGAGCGAAAGCTCCATAATCATAATTCTGTTGAGGGCTTTTCGTCGTAACTTAGCGAAGCAGTGGCACATACATACTGCGAAAATCTACTCTACTGTCGGTCAGTGGAGCAATTCCTCTAGGGTTTTTATTTTCCACAGCACATATATCGTCAACAAACTGAAGAGTGGAAACACTGAAAATACATATCAAGCCTTAAGGAGAAGTCTGGTTGACAGGCAAGAAAAATGGGCGAAGTTCAAATTTTTTCCATACAGGATTGTTTTTATCGAAACTGCGGTGTTGCCACTATATTACACGTATATTTCTGTACGGAAAAAAGTTTTTTTTTTCATAACAAATTAAAAAGGGTGGTTGCGCATCCAGGTTTGTGCGAAGAGTTGTACTGACTCTTGGCTGTTACTGAAACCCATAAAAATAGAAAATTCTTAAATTAGAATTAATTTGCGGGGTATTCACGATGGAATTCTGAAAAACGCCTAAAAAAGGCAGCCATTTGAAAAGCATGTCATTTTCTTGACATGTTTTTCTAAATTCAAATGTTTAAAAAATATTTAAAATATGAATACAAAAGCAAGCTCCATTACCGGCCTCTAAATTTCACTGTCTTTCATTTCAGAAAACAATCAAATGAACAGGTTAATCTATTGAGGCTCTAGAGCGCATTGCGCGCTGAAAAATATTTCGAAAGAAAAGCGTTTAACGTTTGGAGTGGCGAAAAAAGAAAAAAAAAAAGCTGTCTCAAAACTTACAGTTAATTTGCGATTTCAGGACCATAGAGGCGTCCTTTCTCTTCCTCAAACGTGCTCTGGTTCTCAATCTGGTGCTGCATTTTTCCTATCCGGGCTCCTTTAACAAACTGAGACATTCCTTTCTCCGCGGCGGCCACGTGTTTCCTGTCACATAACTTCGCAAAGTTTTTCTGTTAGACCCTGTGACGATTCCTAACACATTCATGGTCCTCATAATAGATGAATAACGTCCAATGAATATACCTGCAGCTGTATATACTTCAATTTCACCGGTCTCTGCCCCACAATGAAGATGTTTTGGTACCTGTTTCCGAAAGAGCGCACTGAAGCTCTAGTTCTCATTTTGCCTATTGGCATTGGTGCATCTTTAAGCAAATTTCCATAGGACTAAATTAGTATACTGGTCAAATCGTTTCCTGAAAAACTTCGTCGAGCACCTACCGCTGGCTACCTGTATTTCGGTCGGTGCACGGTTCCATTTGACACACTGTAACTTCTAAAATACTGTCACAAACAAAAAATCCTTTTTCAGGCATAACAAAATACTTGAGGAATGCAAATACCACCTTAAGTGGATGTAGGAAATACTGATCATGATGCATCTGGATTCGTTATGATAACTTTTGGGGGTTACTTGAGAGAGGAATATCAATGTCCGTACACCTATTTTACACTGAAGAGCGAAACAAACTGGTACATTTGCCTAATATCGTGTAGGCCTCGCGCGCGCACGCAGAAGTGCTGCAACACGACGTGGCATGGGCTCGACTAATGTCTGAAATAGTGCTAGAGGGAACTGACACCGTGAGTCCTGCAGGGACGTCCATAATTACGCTCAATAATGTTTTGGGGGAAGGGGGGAGGGGGGGTCGGTAGCCAGCGGACGTCTTTAAGCTCAGAAGGGTGTTCCTGGAGCCACTCTGGACGAGTGGGGTATCGCATTGTTCTGCTGGGATTGCCCAAGTCCATCGGAATGCACAATGGAGATGAATGGATGCAGGTGACCAGACAGAATGCGTACGTACGCGTCACCTATCAGAGTCGTATCTAGACGTATCAGGGGTTCCATATCACTCTACCTGCACACGTTCCACACCATAACAGAGTCTCCACCTGCTTGAATAGTCCCCTGCTGACTTGCAGGGTCCATGGATCCATGAGGTTGTCTCCATACTCGTACACATTCACCCACTCGATACAAAGTCCAATGTCTGTGTTGACGGGGCTAGGCGAAGAGTAAATCTTTGTGTCGTGCAGTCATTGAGGGTACACGAGTGAGCCTTCGGCCCCAAAAGCCCATATCGATTATGTTCCGCTGAATGGTTCGCACGCTGACACTTGTTGACGGCCCAGCATTGAAATCTGCAGCAATTTGCTGAAGAGTTACGCTTCTGTCACGCTGAATGATTCTCTTTTTGCAGGATATTTTTCTGGCCGCAGCGATGTCGGTGATTTGATGTTTCACCGGATTTCTGATATCCACGATACACTCGTGAAAAGGTAGTATGAGAAAATCCCCACTTCATCGCTACCTCGGAGATGCTGTGTCTCATCGCTCGTGTGGCGACTATAAGACCACGTTCAAACCCACGTTATCTTGATAACCTGCCACTGTAGCAGCACTAACCGATCTAACAACTGCGCCAGACACTTGTTATCTTATATAGGCGTTGCCGACCGCAGCGCTGTATTCTACCCGTTTACTAAAACACATTCGTGATGCCTTACGTTTAACTGTTGTTATTGAAAATAACTAAGAACAATGTATGTGAGGAACCTATATCATATACACAAAATGTTGTATGTGGGTGTCTACGTATGTATGTTTCACATCTCCTGTTGTGCGAATAGTTGGGGTTGGGTTGTTTTGGGGAAGGAGACCAGACAGCGAGGTCATCGGCCTCATCGGATTAGGGAAGGGCGGGGAAGGAAGTCGGCCGTGCCCTTTTACAGGAACCATCGCGGCATTTGCCTGGAGCGATTTAGGGAAATCACGAAAACCTAAATCAGGATGGCCGGACGCGGGATTGAACCGTTGTCCTCCCGAATGCGAGTCCAGTGTCTAACCACTGCGCCACCTCGCTCGGTACTGTACGAATAGCATCGGAATGCTTTCGAAGAGGTATACGTGGAGAGAGGGAGGGGAGGGGGGGAGAAGGGTGAAGAAGGAGAAGTTAGTGGAGGTTCTGTCTGGAACCGCGCGACCGCTCCGTCGCAGGTTCGAATCCTGCCTCAGGCATCGACGTGTGTGATGTCCTTAGGTTAGTTAGGTTTAAGTAGTTCTAAGTTCTAGGGGACTGATGACCTCAGATGTTAAGTCCCATAGTGCTCAGAGCCATTTGAACCATTTTTTAAGGACTTCCCAGCTAAACTTCCGCAATGTGTTTGAGACATTTTGGCAACACCTTTCGAATGCGCTGCAGAAGTTTCTCTAGGAAGCCCTTACTCATCTTCCACTCTGCTCTGATCTCTCCCCGTGTGGTTTCCAATGTTTGCGGCCCTGAAGTAAGACCTTCGTGGCAGTCTTCTTTTGAACGAAGTGGTGCACGCCTGGGTACAATCATGTTTCCTTAGGCAACCACAAACATTTCTACAAGACATTCACCGTCTCGTCTCACAGTAGGATGAATGTATTAACACCTATGGCGACTACTTTTGAAATAATAAACAGTGTACTTCATTTTCTACATCTATCTCGTTTTCATTTGATTGCCTCTTATACATACCTGCTGATAGCGTGTACATGTACAAAGTTATACTGAAATCCCACCATGTCTTCTGGGCGCTTCACTTCGTTTGTCATGCAGTGCATCTCGTCCTATAAGATTTATGGTATTACTTCTGGTCACTTCTTATATAGGCAAGATGTTATAAATTAGTTGTGCAAAGGCAACCTTCAATTGTGAAGAAGAAGTTTTATTTACAAATGCTCAATGTAGCTACCTTTTGCAACACGACAAATGTCCCATCTGTAACCAGTTTCCTGCCAAATCCTATGAAGCAAGTCTTGATGTATTGTGGAAACTTCTTGTGTTATCCGTTGTCGCTGCTCGTCGACGCTTCCCGGAAGCGGCGGAACACACACTACCCCGTGCACAGTAGTCAATTGGTAATAAATCAGCTGATCGTGGTGGCCAGTATATTGTTCCATAACGTCTAGTACAAGATAGCACATTCATATGGAGATACGCAACAACATAACGATGTGATACAGCCAGTTTCGGTGAAGCAATTGCACCAATCAATAAAAGTTTGCGTTCGAGGTGGTGGCTTCCGATATTTAGTCCTGAATTCTCTCTGAACCATATTAGCCGACTCGTATTCATGAAACCATAAACAACACTGCATAAGCTCTGCACCATTATACGATTCCATGATGACAGTTGAAATGATTCATTTGCGCATGCCACCTAGCGCAAGCCGGCCGTTGTGGCCGAGCGGTTCTAGGCGCTTCAGTCCGGAACCGCGCTGCTGCTACCGTCCCAGGTTCGAATCCTGCCTCGGGCATGGATGTGTGTGATGTCTTTAGGTTAGTTAGGTTTAAGTAGTTCTAAGTCTAGGGGAATGATGACCTCAGATGTTAAGTCCGATAGTGCTCAGAGCCATTTGAACAATTTTTGAACGTAGCGCAAACATCGTGAACTATCAGTGTTAGGCGGGAATAAAACTTGAATATGTACTGCATTCAGTGCTGTCTCAAACATTTCTTTAAGTTATTTACTCTTTTCATAATCAAAGGTTACTTTTGTAATCTAATTTATAAACACTATTTACCTTAAACGTAATTAGCGATGTCACTTATTTTGCTGTCGTGATCTTTAAGTGCTCCTTTCTTTATTGATTAGCAGCGTTAATATTCGATACTATATACAAGATTTTCATAACCCTGACGCAGTCACCTTAAACTTGAAGATTAATCTCCAAATTTTTGTTTAACAGGAGTGTCTGGAGGCCGTGAAATGTCTGAATTGTGTACTAAACATTCAGCTGACGGCTGTGGACTGGAAGACTTTTATTTTCTGCTTAAAAAAAATAAAGATTTCCTCAACACCAGATTTACTTGAACACTACCGTGCTTTGCGAGGCATGGTAATGTTGAAGTGGTACGCCTTTGTCTTTCTGGGAGCTTTGAACTGATTTCCCAGTCAATTGCAGGGAAACCCACAGTTTAATAAGAACTTTATCACGACGTATCTTGGCGTTTTCATAAACACAAAGCATTTGTGTGACTAACACAATATGTCCTAGTACTGACGGCAGAGGACGGCTGTCCTAGTAGTTCCGACTTTGCGTGGTTCCTCGCGGTCGCTTAAGAAAAATCGAGTTTCTGGTCCGCCTCTAATGACCTCTTCATCGACGGGACGTTGAGCCCTACGCTTTGTTCCAACCTTCTTCCTTCCGACTGGAGATCGAACATAGGTCGTTTGAGTCCGCAGTTTACTAAGATCAACCATCTAGTCGCTTGCGCCACTGAATTCCTAACTTGTTAAAATTACTAGTCTGCAAAGAAAAGATGGTCATTTATTCTTGGTGTGCTGTATCCACAAAGTTTCTGCGCACGCGCCGCTAGCAAGCACGAGACTGTTCAGAAGACTGCAAAGGGCTGCGAGAGCCATCGCTCAAACTCCCACTGCAATATCATGTCTTGGGCTGGATTAACGAAATCGTAACTAGAGATGTGCAATGTTTGCAAATATTCGGTATCGACGTGAGTATCGAAATCTAAACATGGATGATCGATAACAGTCGAATCCATAACTTCGACATTAGTTAGTACCTAGCTTAAATGACGGATGGATAAAGAAGGACAGGGTTAACGGCCACATCCTTACTAACAAGGGAAACTATCCATCGCCTCCCTCTCAGATTTAGTGGTAAAATGGCCCAGTGCATAGCCCGTCAAAAACTGAACCTAGATCAAGCATGAAAACAGGATGAAGGTGTACTGAACTGTGCAAAATAGGAACAGTGAATGGTCCAAGCTCAAGAAGTGCAATATCGAGCGAATTGCATGAACTGCGGCGTCGCGACTGTCTGGCCACGATGTTGGATTGCAAAGCAGGATATCCGTGTTCAATTCTCCCTCTTGACCATTTTTGTTCACAAAATTGTGAACTTTCCGTCAAATCTCTGACGTGTCTGTTGTCCTTCTGTAGTCTTCGCGATTTCCATACTATACATGGGTTATAGGTTATGAGTCATGTTGTAAGAATATATTACCGTCGCAAATAAATGTGATGAACAGTGAGAACACGCAAGATGCTGCACAGACTTCTTATAGAAACGAAAACAAGAAAACAAATGGGTGTAAACTATGTTACATTAAAGGACTTTAAGAGTCAGAACTTCCAAAACGGAACGCAAGAGTCATAACATGTGGTACTTGTGCAGAACAAGTAGGAGGTACGTACGTCTGGGGGTCCCTGCCTTACATCTCGCTGCAGCAAGCGGACATTACACTACGACACAGATCTGAGTACAGCGAACAGAAACGTTAAAGACTGGACGGACAGTTCATAATTATGTGGAAAAAAGGGGGTACGAGGTAGATCTGAACATGGATCTTCCCCGTCCAGTCCAAAATCGTGACCACATAACCATGATGCCGTGGCGTTTCAAATTCGATGGATG
The DNA here is from genome assembly GCF_023864345.2 of Schistocerca serialis cubense. Taxonomy (NCBI): domain Eukaryota; kingdom Metazoa; phylum Arthropoda; class Insecta; order Orthoptera; family Acrididae; genus Schistocerca; species Schistocerca serialis. Next base: position 147,308,768 of record NC_064643.1, read on the forward strand.
TTGCACATCTTAAGCTTGGGCCGCTCACAGTTTCTATTTTGCTTCTTTTTCACAGTTCAGTACATGTTCCTCTTATTTTCCTGCTTGATCTATGTTCATTTGTTTGCAGGCTATCTATTGGGTCATCTTACGACTAAATCTGAGAGGAGTACCATACGGAGTTTCCCTTGTATACGAAACCTTTTAGCATCCAAAAGCAGGTCAGAGCAAGACTGATCGCATCCCTGCCCATATGATGTCATCCTCTGACAAACTTCTGTATGATTTCAAGTAACGCTTAGTAATGATGTTGCGGCAGTTAACGCTGAATTTAGGTGTCAATTATAACATAAAAATCATCGGTTCTCACCTAGTTTGTACTATATTATACTGGGATCAAGCACACTCAGATCTATGCCGTATTTATATTAACAACTGGAAAAAGCGCGTCTGACTAATGTACACTACTGGCCATTAAAATTGCTACACCACGAAGATACTGTGATATGCAAACGATTAGCTTTTTTTTCAGGGCATCCACACAACGTTGGCGCCGGTGGCGACACCTACAACGTGCTGACATGAGGAATGTTTCCGACCGATTTCTCAAACACAAACAGCAGTTGACCGGCGTTGCCTGGTGAAGCGTTGTTGTGATGCCTCGTGTAAGGAGGGGGAAATGCGTACCATCACGTTTCCGACTTTTATAAAGGTCGGATTGTAGCCTGTCGCGATTGCGGTTTATCGTATCGCGACATTACTGCTTGCGTCGGTCGAGATCTAATGACTGTTGGCAGAATATGGAATCGGTGGGTTCAGCAGGGTAATACGGAACGTCGTGCTGGATCCCAACGGCCTCGTATCACTAGCAGTCGAGATGACAGGCATCTTATCGGCATGGCTGTAACGGATTGTGCAGGCACGTCTCGATCCCTGAATCAACAGATGGGGACGTTTGCAGGGCAACAACTTTCTGCACGAACAGATCGACGACGTTTGCAGCAGAATGGACTATCAGCTCGGAGACTATGGCTGCGGTTACCCTTGACGGTGCATCACACACAGGAGCGCCTGCGATGGTGTACTCAACGACGAACTTGGGTCCACGAATGGCAAAACGTCATTTTTTCGGATGAATCCAGGTTCTGTTTGCAGCATCATGATGGTCGCATCCGTGTTTGGCGACATCGTGGTGAACGTACATTGGAAGCGTGTTTTCGTCATCGCCATACTGGCGTATCACACGGCGTGATGGTGTCAAATGGCTCTGAACACTATGGGACTTAACTACTGTGGTCATCAGTCCCCTAGAACTTGTTGTTGTTGTGGTCTTCAGTCCTGAGACTGGTTTGATGCAGCTCTCCATGCTACTCTATCCTGTGCAAGCTTCTTCATCTCCCAGTACCTACTGCAACCTACATCCTTCTGAATCTGCCAAGTGTATTCATCTCTTGGTCTCCCCCTACTATTTTTACCCTCCACACTGCCCTCCAATACTAAATTGGTGATCCCTTGATGCCTCAGAACATGTCCTACCAACCGATCCCTTCTACTGGTCAAGTTGTGCCACAAGCTTCTCTTCTCCCCAATCCTATTCAATACTTCCTCATTAGTTATGTGATCTACCCATCTAATCTTCAGCATTCTTCTGTAGCACCACATTTCGAAAGCTTCTATTCTCTTCTTGTCCAAACTATTTACCATCCATGTTTCACTTCCATACATGGCTACACTCCATACAAATACTTTCAGAAATGACTTCCTGACACTTAAATCTATACTCGAAGTTAACAAATTTCTCTTCTTCAGAAACGCTTTCCTTGCCATTGCCAGCCCGCATCTCGTGGTCGTGCGGTAGCGTTCTCGCTTCCCACGCCCGGGTTCCCGGGTTCGATTCCCGGCGGGGTCAGGGATTTTCTCTGCCTCGTGATGGCTGGGTGTTGTGTGCTGTCCTTAGGTTAGTTAGGTTTAAGTTGTTCTAAGTTCTAGGGGACTTATGACCACAGCAGTTGAGTCCCATAGTGCTCAGAGCCATTTGAACCATTTTTTTGCCATTGCCAGTCTACATTTTATATCCTCTCTACTTCGACCATCATCAGTTATTTTGCTCCCCAAACAGCAAAACTCCTTTACTATTTTAAGTGTCTCATTTCCTAATCTAATATCCTCAACATCACCCGACTTAATTCGACTACATTCCATTATCCTCGTTTTGCTCTTGTTGATGTTCATCTTATATCCTCCCTTCAAGACACTGTCCATTCCGTTCAACTGCTCTTCCAAGTCCTTTGCTGTCTCTGACAGAATTACAATGTCATCGGCGAACCTCAAAGTTTATATTTCTTTTCCATGGATTTTAATACCTACTCCGAATTTTTCTTTTGTTTCCTTTACTGCTTGCTCAATATACAGATTGAATAACACCGGGGAGAGGCTACAACCCTGTCTTACTCCCTTCCCAACCACTGCTTCCCTTTCATGTCCCTCGACTCTTATAACTGCCATCTGGTTTCTGTACAAATTGTAAATAGCTTTTCGCTCCCTGTATTTTACCCCTGCCACCTTTAGAATTTGAAAGAGAGTATTCCAATCAACATTGTCAAAAGCTTTCTCTAAGTCTACAAATGCTAGAAACGTAGGTTTGCTTTCCTTAATCTTTCTTCTAAGATAAGTCGTAAGGTCAGTATTGCCTCACGTGTTCCAGTATTTCTACGGAATCCAAAGTGATCTTCCCCGAGGTCGGCTTCTACTAGTGGCTTATTAAACTGATTGTTCGGTAATTTTCACATCTGTCAACACCTGCTCTCTTTGGGATTGGTATTATTATATTCTTCTTGAAGTCTGAGGGTATTTCGCCTTTTTCGTACATCTTGCTCACCAGATGGTAGAGTTTTGTCAGGACTGGCTCTCCCAAGACTGTCAGTAGTTCTAATGGAATGTTGTCTACTCCCGGGGCCTTGCTTCGACTCAGGTCTTTCAGTGCTCTGTCAAACTCTTCACGCAGTATCGTATCTCCCATTTCATCTTCATCTACATCCTCTTTCATTTCCATAATATTGTCCTCAAGTACATCGCCCTTGTATAGACGCTCTATATACTCCTTCCACCTTTCTGCTTTCTCTTCTTTGCTTAGAACTGGGTTTCCATCTGAACTATTGATGTTCATACAAGTGGTTCTCTTATCTCCAAAGGTCTCTTTTAATTTTCCTGTAGGCAGTATCTATCTTACCCATAGTGAGATAAGCCTTTACATCCTTACATTTGTCCTCTAGCCATCCTTGCTTAGCCATTTTGCACTTCCTGTCGATCTCGTTTTTGAGATGGTGGATGTGATGGTATGGGGTGCCATTGGTTACGCGTTTCGGTCACCTCTTGTTCGCATTGACGGCACTTTGAACAGTGGACGTTACATTTCAGATGTGTTACGACCCGTGGCTCTACCCTTCATTCGATTCCTGCGAAATCCTACATTTCAGCAGGATAATGCACGACCGCATGTTGCAGGCCCTGTACGGGCCTTTCTGGATACAGAAAATGTTCGACTGCTGCCCTGGCCAGCACATTCTCCAGATCACTCACCAATTGAAAACGTCTGGTCAATGGTTATCGAGCAATTGGCTCGTCACAATACGCCAGTCAGTACTCTTGATGGACTGTGGTATTGTGTTGAAGCTGCATGGGCAGCTGTACCTGTACACGCCGTCCAAGCTCTATTTGACTCAATGCCTAGGCGTACGAAGGCCGTTATTATGGCCAGAGGTGGTTGTTCTGGGTACTGATTCCTCAGGATCTAGGCACCCAAATTGCGTGAAAATGTAATCACATATCAGTTCTAGTATAATATACTTGTCCACTGAATACCCGTTATCTGCATTTCTCTTTGGTGTAGCAATTTTAATGGCCAGTAGTGTATAAAGTATGCTTCTCCGAAGAGTCATCAGGCGCATTTTCTCTAGTGTTTTCAGCAGGTATTTGCAATTTCTTTTTTGCAACGTGCAGCTGGTGTCGGCCTATACAAATACTGCTCATCACATGTTTAATGCGACGTCCAGCTTCGACGGAATGCGTCTGTTTGATTTTCCATTACAAACAATTTTTTTTAAAGCACAATTTTACGTGCCCGTTCTACTGGCCGCTACCAGATAAGTGTAGTGTGATATTAGTTTTGCCGATAGATATTATCAAGAACAGTAAAACACGAAGAATAACCATTACTCAAGCAGCTACTGAGCAGCACGCTTCTTCATAGTGGCACAAGTCAGCGCGGGCGAGGGCGAAACTGTCGTTGCTGGCGTACTCGTTAGTCCATGCGTTAATACATGTCGGTAAAAAGAATAGTGCACTAGACTAATCTGCAACCGCTCTGTCGAATGAGCGCATAACATTCCACTTTAAAAACTCTATGTAACGGGAAACAAAACGATATATTCCATCGACGTTGGGCGTCTCATGAAAAACATGCTGAGCAGTATTTGTTTCGGCTGACTCCAGCTACACGTTGCAAAAACAAAATAGCAAATATTTGCCGAAAGACCTGTGAAAACGCGCCTGACGACTTAAGACAGTATAAGAAGGCTCAAAGAACCGCCCAAAGAGTTGAGACCAATATCTTTAACGTAGATTTGCTACGGAATTTTTGAATGTATTCTAAGTTTAAATATAATAAATTTCCTTGGGATAGAAAAGATTTTGTCTACAACTCAGGAAGTTTTAGAAAGCATCTTTCGTGCTTGCATTTATCTCACACTACATACCGTGAAACATGGACGAAGGGCACAGGCAGATTCCATATTCCTAGATATCTGGAAAGCTTTCGACACAGTTTCCAGTTGCAACCTGTTGACGAAGATCCGAACATGTGGACCCTATTCCCAGATACGTGAGTGGCTCGGAGACTTCTTAACTAATAAAACCCAGAACGTAGTCCTCAACGGCGAGTGTTCAGCAGAGACAAGTTCAAAATGGTTCACATGGCTCTGAGCACTAGTCATCAGTCTCCTAGAACTTAGAACTACTTAAACCTAACTAACCAAAGGACATCACATATATCCATGCCCGAGGCAGGACTCGAACCTGCGACCGTAGCGGATGCGCGGTTCCAGACTGTAGTGCCTAGAACGGCTCCGCCACCCCGAGCAGAGACAAGTGTTCCAGGGCACTGTGATAGAACCGCTCTTATTTATATAAACAAACGATCTGCCGGATAGGGCGACCAGCAGTCCGCGACTGTTCGCCGATAACGGTGGAGTGTACGGAAAATTTACGTCTTTTAGTGATTGATTGTGGATACAAAATGGCTTTGACAGAACCTATATATTTAGTATCATGTGTAACAGCTTGCCCTAAATTATAGAAATACACAATGTGATCAAAAGTATCCGGACACCTGGCTGAAAATGACCTACAAGTTCGTGGCGACCTCCATCGGTCCATAGAATTCAATATGGTGTTGGCCCACCATTAGCCTTGATGACAGCTTCCACTCTCGCAGGCATATGTTCAATCAGGTGCTCGAAGGTTTCTTGGGGAATGACAGCCCATTCTTCATGGAGTGCTGCACTGAGGAGAGGTATCGACGTCGGACAATGAGGCCTGGCACGGAGTCGGCGTTCCAAAACATCCCAAAGGTGTTCTATAGGATTCAGGTCAGGACTCTGTGCAGACCAATCCATTACAGGTATGTTATTGTCGTGTAACGACTCCGTAACGGGCCGTGCATTATGAACAGGTTCTCGATCGTGTTGAAAGATGCTATCGCCATCGCTCTTCAACAGTTGGAAGCAAGAAAGTTCTTACACATCAATATACAGCTGTAATAGTGCCACGCAAAACAACAAGGTGTGTAATCCGCTCCATGAAAAACACGACAACACCGTAACACCTCCGCCTCCGAATTTTACTGTTGGCACTACACACGCTGGCAGATGACGTTCACCTTACCCACACCCTGCCATCGGATCGCCACATTGTGTACCGTGATTAGTCATCCACACAACGTTTTTCCACTGATCGATCGTCCAATGTCGACGCTCTTTACACCAAGCGAGGTGTCGTTTGGCATTTACCGGCGTGATGAATGGCTTATGAGCAGCCGCTCGACCATGAAATCCAAGTGTTCTCACCTACCACCTAACTGTCATAGTACTTGCAGTGGATCGTGAGGCAGTTTGGAATTGCTGTGTGATGATCTGGATAGATGTCTGCCTATTACACATTACGACCCTCTTCAACTGTCGGCGGTCTCTGTCAGTCAACAGACGAGTCGGCCTGTACGCTTTTGTACTGTGTGTGTGTCCCTTCACGTTTCCTCTTCACTATCACATTGGAAACAGTGGAACTAGGGATGTTTAGGAGTGTGGAAATATCGCGTACAGACGTATGACACAAGTGACACCAAATCACCTCACCACGTTCGAAGGCCGTGAGTTCCGCGGAACGCCCCGTTCTGCTGACGATATCTAACGACTACTGAGGTCGCTGATATGGATTACCTGGCAATAGGTGGCAGCACAATGCACCTAATATAAAAAACGTATGTTCTGGGGGTATACGGATACTTTTGATCACATGGTGTATGTAACGTTACGCAGATAAGTAGGAAAAACAATTCAGCAGTATTTAAATACAGTATTACTGACGTGATGATTGGCACATTCACTTCGATTAAATATCTAGGCATAACGTTCAAAAGTGATATGAAATGGAACGATCAGGTAATGGCAGAAGCAGGGAAGACTATAACGATGACCGCGCTTAGAACACAAGCGGGACCCATTCTCGAGTACTGTTCGAGTGTTTGGAATGCTTACCATGACGGATTAAGGGAAGACACCGAAGCAATTCAGAGACGTATTGGCAGATTTGTTATTGACGGTAAGTTCGATCAACACGCGGCATTTAGGATATGTTTAGTGAACTCAAATTACAATATTCGAGGTAACACGGCGTTCCTTTCACGAAACACTACTGTGAAAATTTTTCCGGCTAACTGCTGAAAGATTCTACTGCCCTCACAGTGCATTTCGTATTAGGACCGTGAAGACAAGATGCGAGAAATTAGGGTTTGTACGGAGGCATATTAACATTCTGTTTTCCCTCACTTCATTTGCAAGTGGAACAGAAAACCAACTGGTATGTTACATTTTACTGTCGAAATAATGAAATAAGATAGCACATTTAATAGTGCTAACAGCCAAATTCATCTTGACATTTACTGGTCTTTGAAAAATACTACACTTGTGGGAAGTATTCACATTCAAAAATTCCTCCAGTATGAGTTAGACACTAACTGTATACGGTTTTTTTGTGCGAATACATCGCCTCCAACAAATACGATATGCACTCCGTAGCCATTGGGAATTTGCAGGCGGTCGTGTCTTAAATTAAGGTAAGGTAAGGTTCTGCGGCCGGCCGGTGTGGCCGTGCGGTTCTAAGCGCGTCAGTTTGGAACCGCGTGACCGCTACGGTCGCAGGTTCGAATCCTGCCTCGGGCATGGATGTGTGTGATTTCCTTAGGTTAGTTAGGTTTAAGTAGTTCTAAGTTCTAGGGGACTGATGACCTCAGTAGTTAAGTCCCATAGTGCTCAGAGCCATTTGAACCATTTTGAACCAAGGTTCTGCGTTCTGGCTGCAGCCGGGCCAACCAGGTGTAATCGATCGCCGTGTCATCATCTGCGAACGGCGTCAATGGATACGGTATGGAGGGGCATGTGGTCAACGCACCGCTCTCCCGTATCGTTGTTGGGTTTCTTGACCTACGAACCGCTAAAAGTCGATAGAGAAGCTCCTCAGTTGGCCTCATAAGGCCGAGTATAATGTGTATCATTCCTCTTGTTGTTGTTGTGGTCTTCAGTCCTGAGACTGGTTTGATGTAGCTCTCCATGCTACTCTATCCTGTGCAAGCTTCTTCGTCTCTCAGTACCTACTGCAACCTACATCTTTCTGAATCTGTTTAGTGTATTCATCTCTTGCCCGCCCCCGGTAGCTGAGTGGTTATGGTATAATCTAGCCGGCATGGTAGCTCAGCGTGTTCGGTCAGAAGGTTAGCTGCCCTTAGTAAAAAAAAAAACTGAGTGAATGGATCAATAATGAACTTCAACGGGCGTTTCAAAAATGGTTCAAATGGCTCTGAGCACTATGGGACTCAACTGCTGAGGTCATTAGTCCCCTAGAACTTAGAACTAGTTAAACCTAACTAACCTAAGGACATCACAAACATCCATGCCCGAGGCAGGATTCGAACCTGCGACCGTAGCGGTCTTGCGGTTCTAGACTGCAGCGCCTTTAACCGCACGGCCACTTCGGCCGGCGCAACGGGCGTCAGGGGACGTCCGCCACGAACAATTGCAACGAACTATAACGAACAACATGAGATTTAAAAGAAAAAAAAAGAAAGAAAACGTGGTCAGCACGACAGAATGTCAATCCTAAGGGCCCGGGTTCGATTCCCGGCTGGGTCGGAGATTTTCTCCGCTCAGGGACTTGGTGTTGTGTTGTCCTAATCATCATCATTTCATCCCCATCGACGCGCAAGTCGCCGAAGTGGTGTCAAATCGAAAGACTTGCACCCGGCGACCGGTCTACCCGACGGGAGGCCTTAGACACACGACCTTTCTTTTTATTTTAATTCATCTCTTGGTCTCCCTCTACGAATTTTACCCTCCACGCTTCCCTCCAATGATAAATTGGTGTTCCCTTGATGCCTCAGAATATGCCCCGCCAACCGTCTCACTAAGAAAATATCCCTGGCGGTACCGGGAATCGAATGCAGATCTTCCGCATGGCAGCACCCGTCCCGACCACACAGCTACGGAGACGGATCTGTCGTTTTGTAAACATCAGAAGCAAATACGATTCTTCCATAATCTCTGGTGTAGGGGCTGAAATCAGTTTACAGAAATTCGTAGTTTGAATCAGCTGTCACAGACATTGCTAGAGGAAAATTAACAAAAATGGTTCAAATGGCTCTGAGCACCATGGGACTTAACATCTGAGGTCATCAGTCCCCTATAACTTAGAACTACTTAAACCTAACTAACCCAAGGACATCACACACATCCATGCCCGAGGCAGGATTCGAACCAGCGACCGTAGAAGTCGCGCGGTTCCGGACTGAAGCGCCTAGAACCGCTCGGCCACCGCGGCCGGCGGAAAGTTAACAGTTAGCATTTCTACTAGAGGAATCGTCCAGTCTTATTTCAGTGTCTTTGCACTTTATGGCGTCACTGATCATCAATGGTAGCCCGACAACTGATCTGACGCTCATACTGAACTTATTAAAAAAACTGCGTTGTCTTCGTCGTCTTCCCTCAGCGTGGTGAAATCTGTCGATAACTATTGTTGACAAGAGTAATGCCAAGTCGTTGTTTCGGCTTCAAGTTTATACCCAGAACTGCTCGGTTCTTCTCCTTCTTTTTCTTTTTGTTTTTGGGTTTTCTGTCTATACACCTATACATCTATACACAACTACGATGTAGCCGGCCGAAGTGGCCGTGCGGTTAAAGGCGCTGCAGTCTGGAACCGCAAGACCGCTACGGTCGCAGGTTCGAATCCTGCCTCGGGCATGGGTGTTTGTGATGTCCTTAGGTTAGTTAGGTTTAACTAGTTCTAAGTTCTAGGGGACTAATGACCTCAGCAGTTAAGTCCCATAGTGCTCAGAGCCATTTGAACCATTCGAACTGCGATGTAAGCTCGCTCGATCAGCAGTGAGATGGAAATTTTGTCACTCGGTGGCCAGGTGTGAACTGCGGTACGGAAGGGCGTGCCGGCCTGAGACAATAAACAAAGGAACGCACGACCCTGTGACGTTCCGCCGAGCTGGTCCTAATGTCGTGTGTTGGTGAATGAAAGTAACCTAGCAGTGTGGCAGTTGTGGAAGCTCTCCAGCCCGAATCCCGGCGGCTGCGACGACCACTGGCCAGCGGTCCGTTAAGCGTCCACACAGCTACAACGTGGGCGAGGAGGTCACGAGGGACGAACAGCACTGGAGGAGCGGCCGCGGCTACGTGACAGTCGACGTCGAGCCATCTGTCTTAGGTGTGTGCAAGAACGGACAGAGGATACATGTCTGCCGTACACTGAGGCGACAAAAGTCATGGGATACATCCGAATATCGTGTGGGGCCCCTTCTGCCCAGAGCAACGCAGTAGCTCGTCGTGGCACGGACCCAACAAGTCGTTGGAAATCCCCTGCAGAAATATTGAGCCATGCTGGATCTACAGCCGTCCATAATTGCCGTTGCAGGGTTTTGCGCACAAACTTGACCTCTCGATTATGTCCTATAAATGTTCGGTGGGAACCATGTCGGACGATCTGGATGGCCAAACCATTCGTTCGAATTATCCGGGATGTTTATCAAACCAATAGCAAACAATTGTGACCCGGAAACATGGCGCATTGTCATCCATAAAAATTCCATCGTTATTTGCGAAAATGAAGTCCATGAACAGCCGAAAATTGTCCCCATTTCCAATCAATGATCGGTGCAGTTGGACCAGAGGGCCCAGTCCATACCATGTAAACACAGCCGACACCATTATGGAGCCACCACCAACGTGCACAGAGCCTTGTTGACAAATTGGTTTCATGGCTTCGTGGGGTTTGCTCCACACTCGAACCTATCATCAGCTGTTACCAACCGAAATCGGGACTCATCTGACCAGGCCAAGGTGTTACACTCGGGTCCAACCGATATGTCGCATTCGGGAGGACGACGGTTCAACCCCGCGTCCGGCCATCCTGATTTAGGTTTTCCATGATTTCCCTAAACCGCTTCCAACAACCCTACCACAACAAAGGTCAGAATTTAACAACGATTGTGGTGTTTCTCACGCTGCTAAATACTGCATTTGCGGGCAACAACAGTCATATTATGTGGCAGGTGTCATTAGAGCACAGTTAATAAAGTCATTTCATGTAATAATGAAAAAACTAGGCACTCATCTTTTTTGTGTTTCCCACGCAGGTCTCGTAGTAAAATCATGGCTCACTCGTTGAAAATCCATGTAGTTATGATTCCAAGCTCGGATGCAAAGAGGCCTAGGTTTTATTCTGCTATATTCAAAAGTTTTGTAGATGCGCTTCTCAAACCATTCTTGGAGATTACACTTTCGCTGGACAATGGTGATGTAAAAAAATAATCAGCACTCCGAAATTAAGTTACACTTCCTTTTAATTGCTTTTATTGCAATATCACGTAAACACAAAACATCACTTCACAATACAAAACATACTTGAAAACATCTTCCTGACAGTCACTGTGAAAGTTCACATTTTATAAGCGGACTACAATACGCGTCTTTCCAACATGACGTCCAAGACTCGACCGTCTCAAGGTCCGACTGTCTAACAAGTTAACAACCAACTAATAATCGCTTACACGTCCAAAAATCAGAGTTACAAGAACGTCAAAGATCATAGTGACAAAATAAAGAATACACATAAGAATATCATTGCAATATAAACATATCGATGTATCAAAAGTGAAATCAAATCTGAATGTTGTCTCAGAAATATGTTAAGTAGTTAACAGAAATACAGTAGAATATTACTGGTATCGAGAGGTTCAGGTGAGGTACCGTAATGGTTGCGTAATTCAGGTACCATTACACGCTCCAGGCAAATGTCGGGATGGTTCCTTTGATAGGGCACGGCCGACTTCCTTCCCTAATTCGATGAGACCGATGACCTCGCTGTCTGGACTCCTCCCCCAGACAACCCAACCCAACCGATATGTTCACAACGCCCAGAAGAGGCGATGCAGACGATGGCGTGCTGTTAGCAACGGCATTCGCGTCAGTCGTCTGTTGCCATCGCCCATTAAGCCAAATTTCGCCCCACTGGCCTAACGGATAGGTTCGTCGTTCGCTCCACAGTGATTTCTGCGGTCATTTGGTGGAATGTTGCTTCTCTGTCAGCACTGACAAATCCGGGCAAACGCCGCTGCTCTCAGTCTTCAAGCGAATACCGTCGGCCACAGCGTTGTCCGCGGTGAGAGGTAATACCTGAAATGTGGTTCCCCGGAAAACTGGACACTGCAATCTCGGAATATTGAATTCCCTAACGATTTCCGAAATTGAACGTTCCATGCGTGTAGCTCCAGCTACCATTCCACGTTCAGAGTCTGTTAATTCCCGTCGTGAGGCCATAATCACATCGTAAACCTTTCCACCTGAATCACTTGAGTACGAATGATAGCACCGCCAATGCACTGTCCTTTTATACCTTGTGCACGGGATACAACTGCTATCTGCGTGCATGCATGTCGCTACTTTATGACTTTTACCACCTCGGTGTAAAGATAAGTACTATATTGCCCTCCAAACAGGTATTAGAAGCTCCCTCCGGTTTCAGACAAGTAGGAAGGTGGTTCCAATGCGTACCAACCACGGTTCAAGCCTTTCCCGTTTGCATCGGATACACATCAACGATAGGCTTTTCTGCAAGTGTGAAAGAAAGAAGGCGATTTAAAACATTCCCTGTTTTCCCACAGTTTCTTCATAGCACAGCAGAACCGCTTATTGCAAATCCTTGTGACATTGAAGGTACCCCTTGCAACAAGTGCACCACTATATTATGTCACGAGGGTGTTAAAATACGCAAAGCGTTTTCCATTTTATAAGATACAGTAACGCATGTTTATGAAATTTTGTGTTCTAACAGTGTTGACATGAACATTTTTAACAAGACACTCATCGATTACTGATGACTCCTTTTTTATGTTCTGTTTGGTCTACAGTTGATAAATGTTACCTAGCACGTGTAAAATTAACGATTGGAGCAGCGTATAGTACTTAATTTGGTACATAACACAGTTGGAAATGTAATAAATGTAATTAACTAATGCATAACCTATTTATATGATTTCCTTTCACTAAAATGTCGACTAGTACACTTTACGATGATTTAGTAGCAATGTGATATTTTCCACCTTTAATGTTCTAGGGCTAAAACTGTTCATGTCACCTACTATAAAGTAATCTTAAATCAATGCTGAAACTGTTGATATTGTGATTTCTTTGTGCCACATTTTTATATCTGAAACGAGCTGTTGGTAGCATGATCAAATAAACTCAAGCCAAATAAAAAATAGTCTTAGAATTATATTAATACCGTCAGCTGCTCACGGGCGTTGCTATATATCAACGGGGACAGGTGAAAATGTGTACCCCGACCGCGACTCGAAACCGAGATCTCCTGCTTACATGGTAGATGTCGTGGATTGGCAAGAGAGCCAACCCACTATGCGAGGAAGCCGAAAGGCACGCGTTTTAGCTCACGCAGGCTGGCGTGAGGTCTGGAACAGGTCAAGGAAATGAGACTAGCAAAAAAGGACGTAGCTGTGGAATACTTAACTTTAATCCATAAATGGTGAACATCGCTCTTGACGGTACATGTTTTACAGCAGCAATAGTAACTGGTAATGGCGCCTTGATAGGTCGTAGCAAATGACGTAGCTGAAGGCTATGCTAACTATCGTCTCGGCAAATGAGAGCGTATTTTGTCAGTGAACCATCGCTAGCAAAGTCGGCTGTACAACGGGGGCGAGTGCTAGGAAGTCTCTCTAGACCTGCCGTGTGGCGGCGCTCGGTCTGCAATCACTGATAGTGGCGACACGCGGGTCCGACGTATACTAACGGACCGCGGCCGATTTAAAGGCTACCACCTAGCAAGTGTGGTGTCTGGCGGTGACACCACAGTAGACGCTCTATCCATCTGAGCCACCTTGGGCTCAGAGAACAGTGCGACTGCAGGGAATATCTCGCGCACGCCTCCCGCGAGACTCACACTCACATTTTCACCTTGTATATCCACACACTACACTCGTAGTGTCCCACGCCAACACTCTCATTACTTGTGGAAGACATTCTTACCTAGTCCCGTAAGAGTTCGGAGAATATGTGTGCATCCGCACAGAAGAAGAAGGTGGCTCAGTTGGATAGAGCGTCTGCCATGTAAGCAGGAAATCCCGGGTTCGAGTCCCAGTCGGGGTACACATTTTCACCTGTCCCCGTTGATATATATCAACGCCCGTGAGCAGGTGACGATATTAATATAATCCTAATTTCGTTCTAGACGGCTGCAGGTCATCAATGGTGTCAACACCATATTCATATAAGTAAAAAATAATGTGTTGTGTTCCGAAGCGCTGACCTTCCAATCGAAGGTTAGCGCAGCGGCACTGGTCATTATAGTCGGCCATAACTTTCCACTCAGGCATTATTCTCTTACTTCCTCTTACATTCATAAATCTACAAAATATATCCTTACCTCCAATATCAATAACAGCTATACAGAACGCAGCATTCATTGGACAAATACCTTAATGAGAAAGAATTCTTTGTACTTTATACGTAAATTCTCTGTAAAATAATACACGCGACTTTTTCTACATTCGGCGATAGTTAAATGTAACCTCAAGACTGAAGATAATTTACAGGGTGAAACCGAATTCTACGGAAAACATTTTGGATGTTGTTCAGTGTTAGTTCCTGTGTATTTTGGTACAAGAGACCCAAGGTCTCCTGCGACTCGTTACAAAACTATTACATTTCATTTGCTTCCATTCGTCTTTGTATCTGCATTAGGGCGGTGGGGCACAGCGCCACAACCGCCACGGCCAGACTTGCGCCTACTCGGATGCGGCGCAGGCATGCAGCCGACTGCGGCCTGCCGCCCCATTGACCAGTATTCTGTTACGCGACCGCCTCCCGCCACGGCTGCGACCAGATAAGTGCAGCAGATGAGTGCACGCTCGGTCGCCATTGTGCGGCCAGCCTTCGACGCGATTACTGCTGTGTGAACTTTTTGCATCTGATTATTTGTGTTGCTAGAAGCTTTCCCACCGGACTACTGCAAATGGTTCTTGGGCGAGACCTCTGATGTTCTTGTGAAATACTCAAATCATTTCATCGGCGCAAGAGACCGACATCTTCAGGTGCGACAAACACAGTTCAGAGGTGTGACAGAAGTTTCTTATTCATGTCAGTGTAAGTAGTTAACAGCGAAGATATCTTGGGAAGCACTGCTACGTCACTTGTTGGACGATGAACCGAGGACTTCGGTGCACGCATATAGGCCGTCTATGCCGTGTCGCTGGCCGACCCAGCGTTCTCTGTTACAAGCCACATGCCGAAATACGCGTCCACGATGGCTGTGACCATCCTCGCCCTCATCATCCGTATATTTAAAGGGCCACAGAAGCGTCATCCCTTGTATGACCTTTGTGGTCACTGTGACTTCAATATTGCCAGTGCTTTGCGATGACTGTAAACGTTATTTCCTAGAAGTGCACCAGCCTATCTACTCTAGACAACCATACATAAACCGCTCGGCCCCTATAGGGGGGTGTGGCCGAGTGGTTCTAGGCGCTACAGTCTGGAACCGCGCTACCGGTACGGTCGCAGGTTCGAATCCCGCCTCGGGCATGGATGTGTGTGATGTTCTTAGGTTAGTTAGGTTTAAGTAGTTCTAAGGTCTAGTGCTCAGCGCCATTTGAACCCTATAGGGGCACTCGGTGCAACATTACACAAAAACAGTTACATTCCATACCTGAAAGAACCGACACTTCTGACGATTCAAAAAATGGAAGCAAAATTTCCATGAAAAAATACGTATTGTCACAAATAAAGCACAAAAAATACTACACAAACTGGCAAGACTAAACTCAGAACAGTTTAAACTCTTCTTGTCAGTTACACGGACAAACCATTTGTGGTCTTTTCAAGTCGGTAGTTACAGTAGCTTCGCCGCCAGCACATGGGCTCACAGGTTGAGCTTATCAACAAACCCGAACCTCGTCAGACGAGGACAAAGGGGTGGCTTACTTAGACTATCGGGAGGTATCGGCGCCACCTCAGTGTGGTGCTCGGAATCTACCCAGTAGACATTACGATAAGATACGGAACGGCTATATACTGGCTTAAGTTGGGAATTCACGACCAGGTTCGAAGGAACGCTGGAGTACCAATTGAAACAAAACGCCAATTTAAAAATTGGAGGGCAGATACCTGGAAAGATGAGTGGGGCACAATTGATAAGGGTCGCTGGCTACACCAGTTCTTTCCCGATGTAAGGCAGAAACTAGAACTCAAATATATCGATCCCGGCCGCGGCACGGTCCACCTCTTAATATTGCGCGTCCCTTATCTCACGTACTTAAGCCGCGTGAGTCTGAAGCAGACACCAACGTGTACATGTGAGAAAGAAGGCCCTCCAGAACCCATCTTCTTTTTCTGTGGACAGTATACCAACATCAAACACACATTACACTTAAACTTCACCAATGTTCAAGACACCATCCACGCAATGCTCGGAGAAGAAGACCAAACACAGTCACTGACAAAATATCCAAAGCGAACTATAGAGGGCATGTCCGAGCCAGACCATAAGCCTATACGCAAGCTGCAAAGACAGGAAGGAATCCACATGGTGGACAACAGCATTGATATCTCGACACGGCCGTAAATGAGACTGAAGAAATACCCTACATAAACAACATAATACCCTAAAAAAACCTTAACAACTCTGTATCCAAGCAGAAAAAGAACATATTGATGACAAATTGTACAGACAATTGTTAGAGGATAACAGTAGATGTTAGATTTACATGAAGCCCGTGATTGGCGGTCGGCTGCTTGATGGACAATTTCAAGACATTCAATATTGTACACACTTGATAAAGGAAAATTCTTCCATTATCATCTACAATATCCTCAGTTTTTAGTCTTCCTAAAAATATGGTTATGGTTCATACTTCGATTTTCCAAAATTTTATAAATTTCATAAATGTTTATTGACTTTCATTTATGCATCTTAAATACAAGAATCTTGTTTATTTTAGAAAAAATTTTCCGAATTTATAACATGTCTTAAAGTTATAACATCTCAAAACCTGGCCTTTGTCTTCCTAAATTGCTAACTTTTATTAATAAATCATTAATTTTAAGATTTTCTTTTTTTAATTACTTTTAAGTCTATGAGTATTTAAAGCTGCAATATTAGTAATACTTATTAAAAAAAGAAATAACAAATAAGTTTCACATTCTGTACGTATAAGGGCAATGGCCTTGCCGCAGTGGATACATCGGTTCCCGTGAGATCACCGAAGTCAAGCGCTATCGGGCGTTGTCGGCACTTGGATGGGTGACCATCCAGGCCGCCATGCGCTGTTGCCATTTTTCGGGGTGCACTCAGCCTCGTGATGCCAATTGAGGAGCTACTCGACCGATTAGTAGCGGTTTAGGTCAAGAATATCATCATAACGACCGGGAGAGCGGTGCGCTGGGTCCCACGCCCCTCCTATCCGCATCCTCCACCGAGGGTGACACGGCGCTCGAATGGTCCCGGTAGGCCACTCGTGGCCTGAAGACGGAGTGCTTATTCTGTACGTATAAAATTTCGTACTGTGAAAGTACAGCGTCTCAAATGGCTCTGAGCACTATGGGACTTAACAGCTGAGGTCATCAGTCCCCTAGAACTTAGAACTACTAAAGCCTAAGGGCATCACACACATACATGCCCGAGGCAGGATTCGAACCTGCGACCGTAGTGGTCGCGCGGTTCCAGACTGAAGCGCCTAGTACCGGTCGGCCACAGCGGCCGGCTACAGCGTCTGTTAGAGCAAAGTGGCAGGTCATTTGTAAATGGCAGAAAATAAGTAAAAAAACACATAACGTACGAAATACTTCGAAAGTAATTCGCTGGCTGCCTGTTCCTTGATATCAGCTATACTAGGTATAGATCGGCTACACAACAGTGACATGAGGAATTTGTGTCGGTAACACGTATTTTCCCCTTACTAGAAGCGACACCATAAGACACCATACCACTTCTGTTGGCCGTGCACGCTCTACGAACTGGCCTAAACGTAGATATGTGGCGTTGTCTGAAGCCCTATAGACTATGTTCCAAAACTCTACAGCAAAGCTTCAAAAATGGATTCCTCATATACACTACTGGCCATTAAAATTGCTACACCAAGAAGAATGTAAATGATAGACGGGTATTCATTGGACAAGTATATTATACTAGAACTGACATGGGATTACATATTCACGCAATTTGGGTGCATAGATCCTCAGAAATCAGTACCCAGAACAACGACATCTGGCCGTAATAACGGCCTTGATACGCCTGGGCTTTTGAGTCACACAGAGCTCGGATGGCGTGTACAGGTACAGCTGCCCATGCAGCTTCAACACGATACCACAGTTCATCAAGAGTAGTGACTGGCGTATTGTGACGAGCCACTTGCTCGGCCACCATTGACCAGACGTTTTCAGTTGGTGAGAGATCTGGAGAATGTGCTGGCCAGGGCAGCAGACAAATATTTTCTGTATCCAGAAAGGCCCGTACAGGACCTGCAACATGCGGTCGTGTATTATCCTACTGAAATGTAGGGTTTCGCAGGGATCGAATGAAGGGTTGAGCCACGGGTCGTAACACATCTGAAATGTAACGTCAACTGTTCAAAGTGCCGTCAATGCGAACAAGAGGTAACCAAGACGTGTAACCAATGGCACCACATACAATCACGCCGGGTGATACGCCAGTATGGCGATAGCGAATACACGCTTCCAATGTGCGTTCACCGCGATGTCGCCAAACACGGATGCGACCATCATGATACTGTAAACAGAACCTGGATTCATACGAAAAAATGACGTTTTGCTATTCGTACACCCGCGTTCGTCGTTGAGTACACCATCGCAGGCGCTCCTGTCTGTGATGCAGCGTCAAGGGTAACCGCAGCCATGCTCTCCGAGCTGATAGTCCGGGCTGCTGCAAACGTCGTCGAACTGTTCGTGCAGATGGTTGTTGTCATGCAAACGTCTCCATGTGTTGACTCAGGGGTCGAGACGTGGCAGCACGATCCGTTACAGCTATGCGGATAAGATGCCTGTCATCTCGACTGCTAGTGATACGAGGCCGTTGGGATCCAGCACGGCGTTCCGTATTACCCTCCTGAACCCACCGATTCCATATTATGCTAACAGTCATTGGATGTCGACCAACGCGAGCAGCAATGTCGCGATACGATTAACCGCAATCACGATAGGCTACAATCCTACCTTTATCAAAGTCGAAAACGTGATAGCACGCATCCGCATTTCTCCTCCTCACACGAGGCATCACAACAACGTTACACCAGGCAGTGCCAGTCAACTGCTGTTTGTGTATGAGAAATCGGTTGGAAGCTTTCCTCATGTCAGCACGTTGTAGGTGTTGCCACCGGCGCCAACCTCGTGCGAATGCATATCACAGCATCTTCTTCCTGTCGGTTAAATTTCGCGTCTGTAGCCCGTCATCTTCGTGGTGTAGCAATTTTAACGGCCAGTAGTGTAACAAGAAGAAAGTGTTCAGCAAACATGGACTCTAAAATGCATAACTTAAAGGCTATATATTATGAAACAAATCTCTTCTACCGCAAGCTCATTGCTTTCCATATTTTCAGAAGATGTATAATATGGACAAAACAAGTTCAATGAACATCGGCTCTAAAATCCATACGTTAAGGAACGATAAGCACCTGTTCAGTAGCAGAGATGTGTTTCACAGTAGCGAGAATAAACAGTGCTCATATCTCCCAAGACTTGCATTTTAAAGCCCACGATTAGCAGACCTTTTTTCCTTCTTGATATATGAGGAATCCATTCCTGAAGGCCGGTTCTAGGCGCTTCAGTCAGGAACCGCGCGACCGCTACGGTCGCAGGTTCGAATCCTGGCTCGGACATGGATGTGTGTGATGTCCTTAGGTTAGTTAGGTTTAAGTAGTTCTCAGTTCTAGGGGACGGATGACCTCAGATGTTAATCCCATAGTGCTCAAAGCCATTTCAACCATTCCTGAAGTTTTTCCGCCGAGTTTTGAAACACCTTGTATATTGTTGTCCACTAATTTCATCACCTAATGCTCACATTTCTTCGATTACGCGACGGTAACCAGAATGGTGTCGATTCTTCGTTGCGGGAATCGAAGTAAAGTTGCAAGCATTATGTGTTGAATTTAGTAGGCTACTGTATAATTATTAGACTGTAGGGAGCGAGGTCAGTCCGCGGAGCGTCAACGGATTGCCGGTGTGGTTAAGTTGACCACTCGCGATGAGCGGGAAATGTGGGTTCGAGTCCCGGTCCGGCACAAATTTTCATGTCACCATGGAGTAGTAGATCTATAACACAGCTGAAGTCAAAGATTTCGCTGTCAGCGGATTAATTCCGAAATAACAAAAATAGAAGTGATGAACATATGTAAACCATCAGTTTCGAATTCCCGTTCATTACAGTTGCCTGCTATTTGAATGTCTAAAATGCTTCAAATGGCTCTGAGCACTATGGGACTTAACTTCTGAGGTCATCAGTCCCCTAGATCTTAGAACTACTTAAACCTAACTAACCTAAGGACATCACACACATCCATGCCCGAGGCAGGATTCGACACTGCGACCGTAGCGGTCGCGCGGTTCCAGACTGCAGCGCCTAGAACCGCTCGGCCACTTCGGCCGGCTGAATGTCTCATTTCAGTACTAAAAGCACATTGTGTTTTTGTCTTTATAACAACCCAGTGGTTTGTGGAATTGTGCAGCACGTCAATAGGATATAAAGTCGGCAAAAAGAAGTCTCATTAATATTGGCCAAATAGCACAGCGGCAGTCAAGGCAGCGAATAGGCCTACTAATTGACTAACATAGGGCAGCTTCAGGAATGCCATGTCATCCAAATGTATCGCATGCAGACTTCGTTCGACGACTTAAAAAGGACGACCGGAATGAGATCGGAGGAAGATTGGAAAACAACAACTAGCGACAACGGGAAACGTTGTAGAGCGATACACCATTTGATCCCGACAAGTCATTGTTGTATGAACCACTTATTGCGCGAATGAAATTCAATCACGGTCTTTTTAAAAAACAATTATATCGCCTGAGACTGGTCGGCAACCCCGTCTGCACATGTGAAGAAGACGAATACATGCAACATATGATATTCAGGATGGATGCTCAAACTTTAAAAAATTATATACATCAACAAATTAAATGGACTAATATTCATGTAATTAACACACTTTGAAATATTCGGTATTTTAAAATCTGCGTTTCATAAAGCTCAATGAAATTAAATTCCAATCTTTGTTTAGCACAGAGAATTCCCTGAAATTTTAAAAGAAGTCCTGAAATTCCTTGAGAAGGGTGTTGTGTATAAGTTTTTCCGCATAATGATACATTCAAATTTCATGAAATTTTCCTATGAACAGATTTAAATGTTGTTCACAGATACAGTCAAAACAGTCTTTACTAATGTGTCTAATTTATGGTTGATTGTATGGTCATGAAACCAGAAATCTGTAAATATAAACAGGTAAAATAGTAATTATTTTTACCAGTTTGATGTAGAATACAGCCAAAGTTGTGAAATTCAGTTCTTTTTTACTTAACTGTTGACCGGTTTCGTGTATCAGAACACAGTCTCAAATCATTCAGACAGAAAAGATAATGTATTCCGTGATGGTATGCATACCATGTTAATATTGTACATTTTTGTGCCTAAGTCAAACTTTTCAGTGTCCATTGGCATGACAAACTTTCTGTACGTTTGCGTGATATCACGGAATAAACCATTCCTGTTTGGAAGATTTGCGGATGGGTTCTGATACCCGAAACAGGTCATCAATGAAATAAAAGGAACTAAATTTTGGAAGATTTGAGAATAGGTTCTGATACCCAAGCCGGACATCAATTAAATAAAAAGAACTAAATTTCACGACTCTGGTTGTTTCCTGTACCACACTGGTTTACACAAGTTGCATCCTTTATTAACTCAGCATGGTCGAAATCCAATTATTTTTACGTTTAGGGAAGTAATCATACAGTTTAGGATTTATCTACAGTTGACACCGATTTCCAGTTTTTCGAATATACTGGAATTTTGTCATTATACGATTGGACCTTTGCATATCTTTTATCGGATACTTACTCATACCGATCGAGCTGACGTGAACCCGAGCTCGGGATGACGGTTGTTGAAATCCCTATCCTGTCATCCAGATTTTGGATTTCCGCGATTTCCTTAAATCGCTTAAGGCCAATGCCGGTACTGTTTCTTTGAAACGGCACTGGCGATTTTCTTCCCCACCGTTTCTCAATTCGAGCTTCTGCCCCGTCTCTGACGATAAACCCTAATCTTTCGTATTTCCTCAGAAGTCATAGCTCCTCTTACGAGGAACACTGTTTCTATTTTTATACGGGAAGTAGCCGGCTTTGCTTATCCTCCAGTCACACAACCTCGAGCAAAACAGAAATACAAAATACGATTGCTATCAGCGCCATTAATACGTGGATGCACTATTGACAGAGAGAAGAGACAGTTAACTGGCATTTTGCCACTGCAGATTAGGGCATGAGATCGGTCCTGCTTTCATGTACCTCTTACAGAATATTCCGAACTAGATCAATGTTTTCGTCCGTTACAAGTTTGAGTTACAGTGGGCTGCATCCATATGACGTTCCTTAAAAACTTTGGATTATTAAGTGTAGGGTACATTTACAACCAGTCCATTTCCTTAACTTCATTAATAATGATGAGCGACAGTAAAATTTACTACTTCTATTAGCTAAGCTATAGGAGGATCCAACGCTAAAAGTTATTTGTCTATCCGTCTGTGACATTAAATTATGTTCCTGCAACTGCCTGAAAATGTCGGATGAAACATAAAAACGGCACCCGTAATTGCAATTATTGGCTGCAGCTTTACAGAAATTTCGTTTTTTGATTTAATGTGTGTATCAATGCAGAAAAGATTATGATTATTAACTCTGCCGAGAAGGCTTTCTTTTATTAAGGCTTCACCTTCTGAGCCTTCGTGTCGTTCAGCAAAGGAAATGTATGAGTTTCTACCTGCAGCCAAAACTTTTCTGAAATAATATCTAAGCATAATGATTTATATTTAGCCCAACTTAAAATTTTTCGTTTATTTTACGGTACTTAACGTATGAATATCTTGAAATTTGCTTGTAAGTTTTTCCCAATTAATCAAAATGCCTCGTTTGCGTATTTAGTCAAATTATTGATTTGCCTAGGCCTCTTATTTGTTTACCAAAAGCGTTTCATGAGATTACCAGTAATCACTTCCTTTCTCTTCCTTAAGTCTTCAGTATTTACACCACAAAATTGATTTTTCAGAATACATACCTTGCTAGGTTCAAGAATCGATGTTGGTATGAAGACTAAATAAAGGACTCAACCATCCATTGATCTCCTCTTATCCATCGCAATTGCGGTTGCAGTCCAGGTAACTGCTCTATTGCAGGTGATGTGTGAATTACATCGCTGCTGAGCTATATAACACAGCGACCAACAACACTCCCGATCTCTATTCGCGTCAAAATACCATTTTGACTTAACAATGACTATTTTCAGTTCAATTGTATCTTAAGAATGATGACAATAACGATTTTGTCGCACATTAGCGCCGTACTGCCGTTCCTTGTAGTTAAATCTTACAAGTGGTCAAAAGAGATACTTTGATGACTTACATATCGCTTAAAAGAAGTCATGACCCGTATATTACTTGAATAACGTTCTTTATCTGGCACTATTGGCCAATTTCAACTTAGCGGTCAATCTCAAAAGCATACATACCTGTACACATATGCTATAAGGAATTCATACGGGAAATCAAAAAGAAAAATATATCGTCGATCCCGCTGAATGCAAATCACAGAATCAAACCTAATACCAGGTGAATACGCTAACACATATTACCGAAGAGTTGTTCCAATATTACGGACGGAACATTCGTACAATTTACACCGAAGTATTAACATGAAAGAAAGAAACACATAGGCCTGAAAATGACATTATATACAGCGAAGGCGTGATGGTGCGATGTGTATTAATTTGCCACTAAACAAAGGAACAGGAAGTACTACAGAAGTAACAAAACCTCCACTTTTCATGAAATGACCCAAAAAAAGTCATAAATACGTTATGCTGCTCCCGTACAAATGTAGAGTGACAATGATGAGTCATTACTTCGTTCTAGACAAGACAATGAATTTTTGTCGATTATTGGCATCACTCTTGACAGATGTGATGAATAAAATAGTGATGTATAAATGATTTTACCCGTGATGTCTTTTAATCGCTGTTTAATGGCATTGGATCTCGACCGCCGTTTCGGCTGTTTTCTCCCAACTCAGAACAGAAACTGTCCTTCACTACTAGACTAGAATAAAGGCGCTCAGAAAACAATGGACTAGACGGACTTCCGCTAGTTCTTCATTTCACAAAAGAATTTGCTGTTCTTCTTCCGAAACCGAGACACGCGCTTTCAAAGTTGGAATTGAGGACATATTTATGAAGGCGAAAAATTCTTGCAATATATCAGCATGACGCAATGTCCCTCAAACTTTAGTAAAACATGGGTAATAACGAAATAACATTTAACTCCTTAAAAAAAATAAAAATAAAAGAAAAACAGCCGACAATCGGTTGAGCTTTTCCAGAAACCAATCAGCGATACGAAAGCTGAACTTGGTGCACACATACAAAAGCGTAATACATCTCAAGCAAAATTTCAAAGTTGAAGGATGTACGTAATTTAACAACGGCAGAGAATAAAGAAAGTTAAATAATAGAATCAGAATATTTCAAGCTATGAATACAATAGCATGACTATATCAGTCAATTACAGCTAGAAGCGAAATGATTGTTTCGTCACTAGTAACACTCACACATGTATGAAAACTCATTGAATTGCTGCTATACCTTCTTCCTGCATTAAGACGTAGGAAACACAGTATTCGTTAAAAAGAGTGATACACGCAGAAATAAACATCAGCGACTATTATTTTATTGCCTTGATTTTTTTTTTCTTGTATCCTTAGGGCCTGGCTTTTAAACTACTCAAGGCTCTTCATTATATTAAAGACGTTTAAGAAAACCATTTTGTGAACTAACTGCTGATCATCGCTAGATTAGAATATTGGCACTGAGAAAACAACTGAATTCAGAGTAGCAAAAATAGGTTACCACTAAATAACAATTTCCTATTATTTTACTTACACGTCCTAGGCTTGGAGGCTCTGTCAAAAGCAGTTTCCCATTAACTGCGTATAAATATAAGTGTTTTAAGTTATCAATGAGCATCTTCACATGATCCTGATTTGGTTTAGTACTAAGAGTAACAATATTTGAGACATGACACTTTTCCAAGTTAAATTTTCTTTGACGTAATGCCAGAGATCGACATAATCACACAGAGATGATTAAAAAAGTAGTTACAATAATTGTATGTGTAATAAAACGCATATCATTCTATAATTTTTGGCCGAAAGGCAATACCACAGTCTAACATCACATTTGCTTTTATAGCAAAAATAATTACAGTTACGAAAATATTTTGTATCAGAAAGTCGAGTGAAGTGTTAAGTCTCTACGATACATTAGGGGTAGTAGTAGTAGTAGTAGTAGAGGGGTTTTTTGGGCGCACGACAGCAAGGTCTTCAGCGCCCGTTCAGTAACATAGGGAGACGGGTGTCAAGAAAAATCCCAGAACAGGAATATAAAACGGAACATAAAACACGGGTAACAATCGTTGAAAAATATGTGCTCATCCACACCGAAGCGTGGGATGAAGCAGGGTGTCAACAGTAAAACATGGACAACACAGGAAGAAAATGATAGAGGGAGCTAAAACAATGTAGCAGATGTTGGTGGCTGGCTGACCACAAAGAAAAAAGGGGAGGAGCAGCCACTCTGCAATACACTAAAACCTCCAGCCTAAAAGTTGAGGCCAGAGTCCAGACACGTCACAAAACTTAAAAACCCTAGACACACACGACTCACCATAGCTAAAACAGAAGGCAGATCCCCATCAACTTGTGCTTCTGCCCCCAGGGGCTCAGCATTCATTTTCTGGGTACGGGCTTGGCGACCCCGGGGTTCCTGAGCTGGGGACTGGTAAGCGCCGCCGGTCCCCTGTCACCGTAACCTCTGAGCATACTTCAGCGACCACTGTGCGGCGCGGCGATGGAACGTTGTGTGTCTCAGGGAATGGGGATCTTGGCTTGACCGCCCGGATCGCGAGGATGGAATAAACCTCTATAAAAAAAACCCTCAATCTCAAGGTGTGCTACGCGCTGATGAGATGCATGGCTGTTGAGGTGGAACAGTCGATAGCGGGCAACCTCTGGGGAACCTGCCGCACCTCAGTTGTATAAGACTTACCTAAGCACGCGGGGCTCTGTCTAGGGGGACTTCTAGTTCCCTAGCTGCTCGTGGGACCGAGATGGATCCTTCGAAATCCTCTTTTCTTCCTCCCAGCGGAAAGGGTGGGCCGCTAGAAGGTTCTAACACCCAGTCTCTTAAGAGGGCCCGTGCAGTCAGTCCCCCTGACTCCGGCGCTTCTTTAAAAAGTCCTGTCTTAGGTAACAGAATGCATTCTGGTAATCCGAATGTGTTTCTCATTGTGAAACGGAAGGAGGGTAGTTTTGAGAAGGTTTCGCCCTTCTATATACAAAAGGGATTGGAGGGAATCTGTGGCTCCTTAAAATCGGTGAAGCGCTTACGTAATGGGACCTTGCTAGTGGAAACTTCCACTTCCCAGCAAGCAACTAACCTCCAATCTGCTAAATGCCTTGGAGAGTATGCCATAGACACTGAACTGCACAGCACCTTGATACATTAGGCTCCCTGCAGAGTAGTTAAGTGTCAAGGGAAGTGCCTGTCATAATAAGAACAGATAACAAAAGGAATATATGTTTCTCATCCATCAAAAATGTGTTCGTATTGTCTTGTTTTCAGTGGATAGGCTGCAGTTACACACATATTCGGAAGTATTTTTTCATTATTAAGTTGTAGCTCATGTCACTGAATCAGGTAGATCGGCTGTTTTTACAAGTATTGCATGACCATTCATGTCTCTTGATAATTTACTACTGTTTGGAATTCAGAAATGTATCAACTACTTCTCTAATTAAGTAGAACAGTAATTAGAAACGAACTTTAATTTTACGGCTACTTTTGCGCCGCTTGAGGCGCTAGTGTCGCACCAACTGTCAGACGGTAACAATTTTCACGGCATTGAGTGTCGCGACTGTATTGTTAGACTGAGACAATACTAAGCAACACATCATAATTTCTGCGCAGAGTAAAGCAAACGGATCCTACATCTACATCAAAGTCTATATCCGGCAAGCAACCTTAGAGCGTTTCACAGAGGTTACTTATTCTGCCATTATCCTTCGTTGGATCTTCTCTATCTCTTCTTTTAACCCAACGTAGCAAGGGTCTCAGGCTGGTGAACAACACAGGCTGGTGAACAACAGTCAGCAGTCGGTCGAACAAGTGTTATCTGAGCCACTGCTTTCGTGGATAAATTACATCTCCTTAAAGTTGTTCCAAGCACATCATCCTCTTTGGCTACAATTAGCTTTTTGTGGCCAATTCACTTCAGGTCGCTCCAAATGGTCACTCCTCGTTATTTTATCGTTTCCATTGTTTGCACCATTAGTGTAATCGTACACCGCGTTACATTTTTTCCCAGGATTAGCTGGCACTTCCTGCATATATCATCGACCCACCGCAAGTCATCCTTGATTTCTTCAAGTCTGCTAGCGTTGCAACCTTCGTATAAACAACAGCTCGTCTGAGAACAGTCTCACCTAGCCTCCGACGTTAACCATTAGATTAATTATTTGTATGCATTGTAAACAGTAACTCTTCTAGAACTTCACAGATTACGTTAACGCCCGTCGCTTTCGTCACTTTACGAAAAACGTGTTGGATTATCTGGACTAGGAAGTCGTGAATCCAGTCACAAATGTGGTCCCATACTCGGTGAGCGCATATTTTTTTTTCACTAAACGACAGTGCGGTACTCTGTCAAATGGCTACTGGAAGTAAAGGAACACCTACTTGATCTATTCGTCAAGGTTCGGGATTCTAAACATGAATGAGAAAAACAGAAAGAGAACGAAGCCAATACCAAGAGGCATCATCATAGCGTGAGTTGGATGATTTGTTACCGCAAGTCACGCTTATACGTAACTCTTGTAACAAATATTTTGCTGTCCATTATGTATTGATAACTAGTTTAATGCCACACTACAGTGTGTGTCAAGTAGTCATCACGAGAAAATTACAAGTAGGATTTATACTTTAAACCTAGTAATAAAAAAAAAACAACACTAAATTTAAATGAATCATAGTTTCTGGAAATCTGATACTCAATAACGTATCACGAAAAAGGAGCAGACAAATTAAACCAGGGGTGTCCAACCTTTTAGCTTACTTGGACCAAATTATTGGAGGAAGACGAGTATTTTTGGTCCGCACGTAATATACAGAAATCTAACAATAACAACAAACAAATGAAAAAAGGAAAAAAGAAGGAAAAGGGGCGAGGTGGCCAATGAGGGACTGGCAACGGAATTTTATGGATTCATTTTTTTTCTTTTTTTTTGCCGATCGTTTGGTAAGCTGCTTCTCCTTGGGCTGCTTTGATACTAGCTTTGGGATGCATGCGGTCCGCGAGCCGGGCACCACCGATGTAACTTTTTGCAAAAGTCCAAGTAACGCTTTTTACTGTAATATATCAAGAAAGTGGTTTAAAACGTTTTCTAGATGTTCGTTTCATTTTTATCGAAGCTGTAGACTACAAAGAAAGTCCACAAGTATTATGTGAATAATTATTCTTCCTTCATATTTTGAACACAAATAAACTGTGAACTATTAATGTGCCGGTAAGTTTTAAAAACAAAAAAAAGGGGTGATGCGCAAATCTCGCAATACTCCTGGCGTCTTATGCGTTACCTGATAGAACTAATATAAAGCTTGAATCACGATAATAACTATGGGTTGTATTATGTTTCTATTGTGCAACGAAGTCACCACACGCTTCATCGTGCAGTTAATTACCTGTATACTGAACTATCACATACAGTTTTGAATAAATTAGAGCAAATATATTTTCGAAATCTTTTCTAGTATGATTTTCCTATTTTTCTGAACGGTTTACTGCACGCTTCTTTAACCAAATCGAAATAAGTTTACGAGGAGGGATTATATAAAAGCTGAACATCATCTCTGTCAAGAAGAAAGTATAGTCTCTGAGGATACACCACATGTTCCCAAAATGTATTGAAAACATGAAATGAAGCTCCAACAGTCATTAATTTATAGAATTTTTTTCTTTCTGAAGCCATGACTGGTTTCCGGAAAACGTGCTCATTTTTCGATGAGTACACTCGCCTGTTACACAACAGATTGGAACATTTAGCCACATATCCATTGCTGCTGTGATGCGCTCCGATTTTCGACTCCTCGTACTGGTCCTCCTTACTTCCACCAAAGAGTTTGTGCATTACCTGTTAGTCATTAATGTAAAGTAAATGTATCACACTGCAGTAGTGAGCCTAAATAATATATAAAACGTTTCGGTTCCATGGCAATGCGCACGGAAAGAATACAAGAACGCTACATTTTGCATAGCCTAGTTTTGATGGCAAAAATTTTATTTTATTTTTTTAATTTTAGTGTTCTGCCCGCTAGGCAGGTTTTTTCATAATATTGGCTCCCCATTTTTCTCTGCCTTCTGCAATTTCTTTAAATACTCTTCTTGATACCTCTTCATTGTTAACCCTTCCTGTCCACCTTCTCTCTTCCATATCCACATCTCAGTAACCTCCAGTCTGTGTACATCTTCTTTTAATATCGTCCATGAATCTGCGCTGCACTAAACCACACGACAAACAAAGCATTTAACCAGTCTTCTTCCCAGCTGTTTCTTCAGTTTTTGCGCACTGTTGCTTTTTTCTCCTGTTGAATGTTATCATAGTCATTACACTTTTGGCTTTTATTTATTAGACGCATGTCACATCCTCATTTATTTATGTGCTTAAATATTTTTTTTGTCCTGTTGCGTCTTGTCTCAATTTTTTTGTTTGGTTTCTTTCCTTTGTAGCAGTGACCGTACCCTTGGTTATTAATTCTCACCTTTACTCCTGGTAGCTGTGCTAATATCTCCAACAATTTTATTCCCTGTCAATTCATCCTCAGCCAAAAGCACCTATCATTGGCGAATTTTATAAATTACATCCTTTTCGCAACAACAGATACATTCCTGAAACTTCTTGGCAGCTTAAAGCTATGTGCCAGACCGGGATTTGGACCTGCGATCTTTGCCTGTCGCGAGCAAATGCTGGATGCAGGGCTGGATCGCCCTTGGATAGGGCGGTTGGTCCAGCACTTGCTAGCGAAAGAAAAAGATCTCAGTTTCACGTCTAGGTCCGACAAACAGTTTTATTTTGCTAGCGAGTTTCAAATCGGCGCACACTCCGCTGCAGAGTGAAAATCCATTGAACACTCACACACACACACACACACACACACACACACACACACACACACTCGTTCTTTTCAGAATATTTCTTTACAGTTTCATCCAAATGTATACATTAAAGAACAAGGTTTAGAGGGATAGCATCCGTGTCTGACACTCATGCCTACTGGGCTTCCATTTGTTTCATTTGTCCGATCTATACTTCATGCAGTAAAGGAAATGCAGAGTCGAAAACTGCAGCCATAAAAGACACATCGCTGACGCCACGTACTGTTCGGGCACATACGCAGAGAGCCAGTTTTTCGGTCTCTCAGTGAAAGGTTGTTTTTGACGAAGGACGTCTAATATGTTTCATGCTTCCCTCTTTTTAGACTAATGCGGTTTGTCTAATCTTTCTTCTTTTTTTTCTAGTAAGCAGATTCATTTCGTAAAATGCGGAAAATTTCCAAACTATCCACTAATGCTACCACCTCCTCACTGAACTCCACCCGTTTTCAGCTGTTAAGTTCTCTAGGCATGGGGATATGTGGTGGTCAAAGGGTACCAAATCTAGCGATCAGATTGGATGTTCCGACAATTCTTACGACAAATCGTACAGTGTTCCGACTGCCAAAACACCGCTGTGGAGAAAGGCACTGTACTAATGGGAGGTCGAAAACATTGTCGGTCATCCGGCAACACATTGTTGCGACATTGGATGCATAGTAGGGAAGACGGCAGTTCAATTTCCCGTCCCGCCATCCGGATTTGGCTTTCCCGTGATTTTCCAACAGCTTAAGGTTCCTTTGAAACGGCACAGCCAGTTTTCCTCCTCAGTCGCAGCTAATCCTCTGACTCCAATGAGCTCGTCGTCGACTGGGCGTTATAACCTAATCTTCACCCGCCTCCGTCCGCCCCCGGCAGCTGAGTGGTCAGCGAGACAGAATGTCGATCCTAAGGGCTCGGGTTCGATTCCCGGCTGGGTCGGAGATTTTCTCCGCTCAAGGGTATTGCGTTGTCCTAATCATCAGCATTTCATCCCCATCGACGCGCAAGTCGCCCAAGTGGCGTCAAATCGAAAGACTTCCACCGGGCGAACGGTCTACCCCACGGTAGGCCCTAGAGGTGGTGGTGGTGGTTAGTGTTTAACGTCCCGTCGACAACGAGGTCATTAGAGACGGAGCGCAAGCTCGGGTTAGGGAAGGATTGGGAAGGAAATCGGCCGTGCCCTTTCAAAGGAACCATCCCGGCATTTGCCTGAAACGATTTAGGGAAATCACGGAAAACCTAAATCAGGATGGCTGGAGACGGGATTGAACCGTCGTCCTCCCGAATGCGAGTCCAGTGTGCTAACCACTGCGCCACCTCGCTCGGTCCCTAGAGGTAAGCCGATTCGAACGGCGTTGGTAGATGAAATCTTCACTACCACTATTTCGTCGGCAAGGGGAGGAAAAGTAGTGGCGTTAAGTACCTGATCACCAATCCAATGTCATGGATTAAATTCCAAACCTGTGCCGCATGGACTGAGGGCACGGGACAGTGTTGACGGTGATCCATTCGTTGAATGGGGACGTTAAGCTCGGCAGCCCTTGGTGCTATTCGCCAGGAGTAGGCTATGTGTCGGCAGCGTGTTTCACCTTCTCCCATCTATGGTCGTCATCATTCAAACGTAATGTAACACTACATAGGCATCTGTTACACTCAGCAATTACATTTACGACACAACTGTTACATATCAGCAAGGAGAGAGGCTAATGACCGCTGAGCAGGAACACCGTTCCCAACAGGAGGCTGTACTCAGACCGTGGGATATTCCAGCCAACAATGCCATACGCTGTTTACATTTACGAGGGCGTTCCGAAAAGTAATGCCTCCGATTTTTTATACGAGAACAACCGTTGTTAACATTCTACACCTTTATTCTTCATGTCTACATTTTTTTTTCTCATCATAGTCATTCTGGGCCGGCCATTATGGACGAGCGGTTCTAGGCGCTTGAGCCCGGAACCGCGCTGCTGCTACAGTCGCAGGTTCGAATCCTGCCTCGGGCATGGATGTGTGTGATGTCCTTAGGTGAGTTAGGTTTAAGTAGTTCTAAGTCTAGGGGACTGATGACCTCAGATGTGAAGTCCCATAGTGCTCAGAGCTACTTTTTATGTCATTCTGGCCACGAACGTATTTGTCCCAAATGGTTCAAATGGCTCTAAGCACTATGGGACTTAACTTCACAGGGAATTTTGTAGACGCCTGCTTTCTTCAGTGGAAGAATGTCGACGGGATCCGGCTGCATACCCGGAAGTTATTAGAAGAAACTACAACGCTTAACTTCGTTGCGCAATTTAGACACAACTGCTAGGTGGCTGGTGCGGTGTCAGAAATGAGAAAAAACAGGTAGATCGACATGAAGTGTTCCGGGAAAAACCGATTTGTAACGAAACCGAACGACGGACCCATCGGACACCTTTTGCTGTGTTCTTAAATGCAGTTACCATGGTTAGCAAAACGGTTATCGCCAAGAGTGAACGTGCACCGTTTTCCTTTCAGTTCTTACTCAAAGGGGGATAGGCAGGCTGCTAGCTTGTTGATGTAAAGAATATTTGTCTGCTAGCTTGTTGATGTAAAGAATATTTAATAATAAATCAATACTCAAATATACAGCTCAAAAACCGGCAGTAAATGTACAATGTGCAACCGACATTTTTATAGGCCAGCTTGTCGATACTTTTTCCGTCGATACTTTCTTTGATTCGTCGAAGGCCGATAATGGTATCTTTTTAAATATCGACATATCAGATTACCAATAATTTTAAAGAAATATCAGCAATCCTAGTGCGATCAGTTTGACCGAGGCCTAACAGGCGTGCGTGATGCTGATCGGGAGGGAACGCCATCAACATCAACCACAGAGAACAATGTGCAGGTGATCGGGGAAGAACATCTGTGGCGAGAGATATTCCAACGATGATGACTTATCACCATAGAGTAAATATCTCTGGAGTGAGCATTGCGTTCTGCGCATGTTGTCAACATAAAACCAGTATTGTCACGTGTTTTAGGGACTTCGCTGTGCGTGTGTGTGCTTTCTGCAGCTTTTGAAGTTTATAACATCAAGAGTTTTGTTGTGTTTCACCGTTTGTTTATAGTGTAATAGCGATGGTGAATTACTGTTGTTGCTACGGATGCAAAGAAAAATATGTGAAAGGAGGGATAGTAACTTTCCATGGGTACATACCATGTAGTTCTAATTATAGTTATCATATTAGTAAGAGACACTGTATATGTTTAAAAATTTCGAGACACATTATAATTAAGGCTTGATTCCATAGACCTATTTTTTCTACGTATTTATGACTATATAATAGACATTACGGCTCGTACAAAAGCTTACAAACAATCGCTTCCTCTCGTAAAAATGCTAGTGGGACAGGAAATGGAATGGCTAGTTCTTCAATAAAATTCTTCAGGGTATCAGACCGCATCGTCATAATTTTAAAATGCGTTGCAACGCTGGCCGAAACGTTGGCGCATTTTAAAATTATGACGATGCGGTCTGATACCCTGAAGAATTTTATTGAAGAAGACAACGGCCGCGGAAGCCTACGCTTACATTTAACCAACCTGAATGGCTAGTTGTTTCAGCAAATACTATCCTCCATGCATTTATCAGTGACTTGTCGATTATGTATATGGATTACTCAGTCTACTATTTATTTAATAAACTGGGAGCAAGTACGTAAAATGCGTTAAATAAATACTTCAAAGTGTCACAAGTAAGAAAAATTGTTTTTTATGTCGCAAAAACGAGAAAACAAATACGCAGAAATAGCTGAAAAAGAGGGCGAATTAGCAGGGATATAATCGCTAATGTGTGGCAAAATTCGCTGTTTTTCGGACACTTGCAAAAGTACTAGCGTACCGTCAAGTCGTTTTGCAAGACTATCACAGCAACTGTTAAAACGTCGTCGGAACATATATAAATAATCCACGACACGTACGAAAAGAATCCGTCTGTACTAGGGATGTAGTGACATTCTAAATATACAGGGCGCTATACGGACAAACACACGACGTCCCGAGAACACGTGACCAGGCCGGCAATGTATGTTGACAACACAAAATCTGTTCTGCGGATGTGAACGCTCACTCCAGAGGTATTTACGCTATGCTTATCACAGTGGTTCTTGAATGGCTCCGCGACCAAGGAGCAGATACCCATCGTCGAGGAACTGG
The DNA here is from genome assembly GCF_023864345.2 of Schistocerca serialis cubense. Lineage (NCBI taxonomy): Eukaryota > Metazoa > Arthropoda > Insecta > Orthoptera > Acrididae > Schistocerca > Schistocerca serialis. The sequence continues at coordinate 147,343,290 of NC_064643.1, forward strand.
ATGACTGGTAGAACACTCCGAGTGTTGTTTACAGAGACTCAGCAAGTGTGCTGGAAAGAATGTCATGCATTTGCCTCACTTTGATATGTAGAGCAGCATTCAATGAAAGTCGCATGGCCTGCCGAAATAACGTGTTCACAAACGAAATCGTTTTAATAAAAAGAAGTTTCTGTTGGCGCTTCATTTCATTACGATAGAGAACGAAATTACGTTGATTCACTGTTTGGTGTGGACTCCCACGCCGCGAGAAATTGGTCGCGGGTCTGGCGCTGAATGGAGGCGGCGTTCTTTGGGCGCGCGGAGCGCTGGCGTCGCCTTCTGCTATCGCGCCGTTATCTCCGGCCGGCGGCAGAGGCGATATAGTAGAGAGCTTCCTGGCCAGGTCGGCGGTGTTAAGACGATCGCCAGGGCGCTCCCGCAAGTCAAAGGAGCTTCAAAGCCACCGCCGCCGCGGGGAAGGTTTACGCGACAAATCAGCACGGGTAATTTTTTCACTTCGCGGAAGAGTTTGTATACGCTGCTGCACGGCGCAGGTGCCTGGTCGCTTTGTACGTGTTACTACGCAGCGCCGTTAAAGCGCCTGCATCATTGTGGGTAGGTCGTCCTTCTCCGCTACTGACCCCTTTCCCCATCACGTTCTCACTGTAGTCGCCACCGAGCCATCCCATTCCTATCAACCTCGACTCGTAAATACAAGTTCTGCGATATGGATTTCTGACGTGACTAATTACACGACGTGACAACGACTACCGAGATAAAATTTCACCTCTGTTGTCGCTCAATGTATGCGTACTATGCAATCTTCATACGAAAATCTCTAGTTTTAAATGATATTCCACAACTTACGGAACTATTCCGCTGATCTTAGGACACTGAAATAATAGCACATGTTCACAGGTTACGATAGCAGTTGATGACTTTTCGTGAGCGGCCATTGTCATATAAAACTTTCTGAAAGAAATGTCCGCCATTTGACTGCAGATTTGTATTTGTGGTGTCACCGCCAGACACCACACTTGCTAGGTGGTAGCCCTTAAATCGGCCGCAGTCCGTTAGTATACGTCGGACCCGCGTGTCGCCACTATCAGTGATTGCAGGCCGAGCGCCGCCACACGGCAGGTCTGTTCAAGACTCCCTAGCACTCGCCCCAGTTGTACAGCCGACTTTGCTAGCGATGTCCCTAGCACTCGCACCAGTTGTACAGCCGACTTTGCTAGCGATGGTTCACTGACTACATACGCTCTCATTTGCAGAAACGACAGTTTAGCATAGCCTTCAGCTACGTCATTTGCTACGACCTAGCAAGGCACCATATTCAGTTACTATGTGTCTTCTGAACAGATAATATTGTGTATCATGTACCGTCAAGAGCGACGTTCCTCATTAATGGATTAAAGTTAAGTATCAAACTAATTATGTCCGCTTTCTGAATTCTAATTCCTTGTTATGTTCTAGACATCACGTCAGTAGAATCCTTCCCTCCTCACGCCAGCCTGCGTGAGCTAAAACGCGTGCATTTCGGCCTCCTCTCATAACACGGTGTTGGCTCTTCAGCCAACACAACAGTATTTATTTACTTCATACCATTAAGCCTCAATGTTGTGTAAATGCGTGGTGTAATGACTGGCAGTTAGCTCTCAAGTAAGTGTAACTTACTGCGTATGACAAGGCGAAAATCCCCATTAATGTATGAGTACAAAATAAATGATCGTCTTTGGAACTGGTAACATCAGTCAAGTATCTGGATGTGACTATTCGAAATGATCTCAAATGAAATGATCAGATTATAAAACTAACGGGTAAGGCGAACTCTAGATTGCGGTTTATTGGTAGAATCCTGAAGCGATGCAGTGCTTCAACAAATGAAATAGCTTACAATACGTTAGTTCGTCCAGTCTTGGAGTAATGTTCGTCTATATGGGACCCTTACCAGTTGGGTCTCATTCAAGAGATTGAGAAAGTCCAAAGAAGAGCGTCAAGATTCGTGACTGGTACATTCAGCCATCCCGAGAGCGTTACAAATCTCATAGAAAGTTGAAGTTGGACACACTTGCAGATAGACGACGCGCTAAACAGAAGGGACTGCTCACTAAATTCCGGAATCCAATCTTCACCGAGGATGTTGTTGTTGTTGTTGTTGTTGTGGTCTTCAGTCTTGAGACTGGTTTGATGCAGCTCTCCACGCTACTCTATCCTGTGCAAGCTTTTTCATCTCCCAGTACTTACTGCAACCTACATCCTTCTGAATCTGCTTAGTGTATTCATCTCTTGGTCTCCCTCTACGATTTTTACCCTCCACGCTGCCCTCCAATACTAAATTGGTGATCCCTTGATGCCTCAGAACATGTCCTACCAACCGATCCCTTCTTCTGGTCAAGTTGTGCCACAAACATCTCTTCTCCCCAATCCTATTCAATACTTCCTCATTAGTTATGTGATCTACCCATCTAATCTTCAGCATTCTTCTGTAGCACCACATTTCGAAAGCTTCTATTCTCTTCTTGTCCAAACTATTTATCGTCCATGTTTCACTTCCATACATGGCTACACTCCATACAAATACTTTCAGAAACGACTTCCTGACACTTAAATCTATACTCGATGTTAACAAATTTCTCTTCTTCAGAAACGCTTTCCTTGCCATTGCCAGTCTACATTTTATATCCTCTCTACTTCGACCATCATCAGTTATTTTGCTCCCCAAATAGCAAAACTCCTTTACTACTTTAAGTGTCTCATTTCCTAATCTAATTCCCTCAGCTTCACCCGACTTAATTAGACTACATTCCATTATCCTTGTTTTGCTTTTGTTGATGTTCATCTTATATCCTCCTTTCAAGACACTGACCATTCCATTCAACTGCTCTTCCAAGTCCTTTGCTGTCTCTGACAGAATTACAATGTCATCGGCGAACCTCAAAAGTTTTTATTTCTTCTCCATGAATTTTAATACCTACTCCGAATTTTTCTTTTGTTTCCTTTACTGTTTGCTCAATATACAGATTGAACAACATCGGGGAGAGGCTACAACCCTGTCTTACTCCCTTCCCAACCACTGCTTCCCTTTCATGTCCCTCGACTCTTATAACTGCCATCTGCTTTCTGTAGAAATTGTAAATAGCCTTTAGCTCCCTGTATTTTACACCTGCCACCTTTAGAATTTGAAAGAGAGTATTCCAGTCAACATTGTCAAAAGCTTTCTCTAAGTCTACAAATGCTAGAAACGTAGGTTTGCCTTTCCTTAATCTTTCTTCTAAGATAAGTCGTAAGGTCAGTATTGCCTCACGTGTTCCAACATTTCCACGGAATCCAAACTGATCTTCCCCGAGGTTGGCTTCTACTAGTTTTTCCATTCGTCTGTAAAGAATTCGTGTTAGTATTTTTCAGCTGTGACTTATTAAACTGATAGTTCGGTAATTTTCACATCTGTCAACACTTGCTTTCTTTGGGATTGGAATTATTGTATTCTTCTTGAAGTCTGAGGGTATTTCGCTTGTTTCATACATCTTGCTCACCAGATGGTAGAGTTTTGTCAGGACTGGCTCTCTCAAGGCCGTCAGTAGTTCCAATGGAATGTTGTCTACTCCGGGGGCCTTGTTTCGACTCAGGTCTTTCAGTGCTCTGTCAAACTCTTCACGCAGTATCATATCTCCCATTTCATCTTCATCTACATCCTCTTCCATTTCCGTAATATTGTCCTCAAGTACATCGCCCTTGTATAGACCCTCTATATACTCCTTCCACCTTTCTGCTTTCTCTTCTTTGCTTAGAACTGGGCTTCCATCTGAGCTCTTGATATTCATACAAGTCGTTCTCTTATCTCCAAAGGTCTCTTTGATTTTCCTGTAGGCAGTATCTATCTCACCCCTAGTGAGATAGGCCTCTACATCCTTACATTTGTCCTCTAGCCATCCCTGCTTAGCCATTTTGCACTTCCTGTCGATTTCATTTTTGAGACGTTTGTATTCTTTTTTGCCTGCTTCATTTACTGCATTTTTATATTTTCTCCTTCCATCAATGAAATTCAATATTTCTTCTGTTATCCAAGGATTTCTACTAGCCCTCGTCTTTTTACCTACTTGATCCTCTACTGCCTTCACTACTTCATCCCTCAAAGCTACCCATTCTTCTTCTACTGTATTTCTTTCTCCCATTCCTGTCAATTGTTCCCTTATGCTCTCCCTGGATCTCTGTACAACCTCTGGTTCTTTCAGTTTATCCAGGTCCCATCTCCTTAAATTCCCACCTTTTCGCAGTTTCTTCAGTTTTAATCTACAGGTCATAACCGACAGATTGTGGTCAGAGCCCACATCTGCCCCTGGAAATGTCTTACAATTTAAAACCTGGTTCCTAAATCTCTGTCTTACCATTATATAATCTATCTGATACCTTTTAGTATCTCCAGGGTTCTTCCATGTATACAACCTTCTTTCATGATTCTTAATGTAGAGCATATATTATTACCACCAACTTTCAAATCGCGGAATGATCATCTTTCAAACATAAGGGAAATATGAGCTCGTACTGAGGCGTTCAGACAGTCGTTTTTCCCTCACGCGATCCGCGAGTGAAACAGAGGGGGGGGGGGGGGGGAAATATGACTTTGGCGCGAATTGTGCCCTCCGCCACACACCGCTTGGTGGCTAGCGGAGTATATCTGTAGATGTAGATCGTCGAAGCAGCGTATGTCATTCAGGTAAATCGGAGATTTTTTTGAGATTTCAAATTACATACACGAATTCAAATCTGCGATCAAATGGTGAAAATTTCCTTCGAAAAACGCGATAGGAGTAATCTCTCACTGGAAACAAAAACAGTGATTAGTCACAGCAACTTCTTGATATTCACACACAGTCCGTAACGGTTTCGAATCTCCAGCTTCATCTTCAGATACCAAATTTATTTATTAAATTATTTTTCAGTCTGTTAACAATGAAATATCGGCAGCTATCTGCTGTACTCCACGCTTCTTGTAGCAAGGGCTTGTAGCTTACAAAATTCTCGTTTGCCCTGGAACAGAGATCTCGTTCATATATTACTCGTCAGTGTGGGATTCGTATCAGTTAGGACTGATAAAGGAAATAGACAACATTCAAAGAAGAGCAGTATGTTTCGTTACAGATTCATTTAGCAAGCGCTGGAACGTCATGCAAATGACTAGCCAATTCCAGTGTCACACGCCGCAAGAGAGGCGTTCTGCATCACGCTGTGTGTGGTCTGCTGTTGAAATTCCTAGATTCTGCTTTCCTAGTAGCGTCAACCAATATATCGCTTCCTCCTACGTATATCTTCCGAAAAGAAAAAAAAAAATCTAGGAATTCTGGCCCACACAGTCTCACCAGTAGCCGTTCTTCCCGCGAACAATACGCGACTCGAACAGGAAAGGGGGGAAATGACACTGGTACACAAAGTAGCCTCCGCCACACACGAAGAAGCTACATAGAGTATGTAAACGTAGACTTAACGGGCAGATATTAGAAAAAAAATTATACTACGCTTGAAAAAATATGGGAAACAATACAGTACCCTTTTTAAGAGAACAAGAGAATCTTTTTATTCGTATTGATTACGCCGAGAAACATTTTTTGTTTGTAAGTGCCTTCTAGCGTAGATATGATTCATATCGCCACAATAATGTACTTGAGCTGAGAAGTGAATATTCGGATTGCATTCAGCAAACTACATTTTCTTTCTTGGAGGTGGGTGTTTCCGTAACCATTTTCAGGGCTCTATTATTTTTCTAACTAGGAGTAACACAATTCTCTGCCTTGGTTAAATTTTGAGACATTTCAACAAGTAATCACTGAGTAAATATTGTACCCTTTTTACGTGAAACATTGAACATGTGACAATGACATTGACATAATAACATAAATGGCAGTAATAATAGCCAACCAATGCTGTAAAATCGCAATAAAGTCATGAGATATTCATTGAGTCTTTTATTTCTGAAAAGAGTCAATTGAACACCTCGTGACTTAACTGCGATTGTACAGCACTGGTTGCCAATTATTAAAATAAAAATGATCGCAGGCCTCAGAAGGGATTTTACGTCCTGTATATCATAAATGACAGTGAAATAAGCAATTTAAAATCATTTGTGGCTGGCTGCGTTATTCACCAACAGTGAATCGCGGAGTTCACAAGATCCGACATGGTTAAATAGCATTTAAATTGAATTTTGTAAAGTACAGAAATATATTGCCAATCACAGCAACTACGATTCCTTCACCGGAATATCTGAACTTCGACGCACATTACTCTCGTCATCGTTTCGTCACACTAATCTCGTCTTCGTTGTCTTCGTTGCGTCGTCCGAAGTCATACCAACCCGAACAACCCCGCTGTACCGTCAACAGCAGGAGGTGAGGATATTAGCAAACACTCTTACAACACATATCCACGTACACCTACTGTCTGTCAGCAACAGTTTAGTATCTCTGGAAGAAAAAAGTGAGCAGTGACTATTTTCTTAACCTGTTTGTTAAATCTGCCAGTACTGAGAAATTCTTTAGTCACGCATCACGGGTTTTTCCACGATCACTCAGTCCTAGCTGATAAACAAATTTAACTTCCGGTATGGAAAGTCAGTTCCCATAATTTAGTCTGAAAACAAGGCTGATGGTATAAGTTTAAACCAAACAATTTTAATAACTTGATGAGTTCATGTGTTATTTTGTATTAGCCACCCTCTCGTGATTTTTCGCTTAGTTAACAGGCTATATGATTTTTCATGTATCAATACAAAAGGAGAATAATTAATTTGTATTTTTCTTGTGATTTGTCAGTATTAACGTTTACCTTTTACAATAATCATCTCCCATGACATTTATTCCGGCATTTCTTCGAGGCAATAACTGTATGGTAAATGTATCAGTATATACTAGTAACACATTTCTGTACTTCTTATATTCTTATCTCTTCTTATGCACTTACAGTCGACCCAGCGCCGCCGTATTCAGGTTTCTCAAGCAATTCAAAATGAATTACTAGCATTGTCAAGAACATAAATGGCGATTACGTGCAGCACATAGATATCTTTGTGTCCTAATATCGTCATTACTTTTCTGCAGAAGTCGTATGAACTCCAAAACAGGCTGACATGGCGAGTACAAATATATCTAATCACTTACGATTTTCGTTCGCACACCGTAAATTTTGAATATTTTTCAAATGAAGCAAACAATAGGTTGTTTTAAAGATTTCTCAAAAACTTTTAATTTTTACTCGAAGTAATAGTTTCGTTTTGCTTCATGGTTAAGCGTAATACTGATTGTTGGCAACGGAATACCTTCCCTTTGTTCGTGAGAAACAATACATTTTCGAAACGACCATTGTTCACTTCAACGAATGCTTGAAATCCTTCGATATTGTAGTCTGAAAAAAAAAAAAATGAACTCTTTCATTTCAGTAACACTATCGAACAGCTGTTATTCGCTTCTCAATTACAGATGTTAAATCGTTGTTTCTGGCTAACAGCTAATAGGAAAAACTTCCGTCTCTGATTTGACATACTGCTTTATAGTTTCACAAGCTGCGACACTGTCGCGAATAAAACAGTGGCCCGTATATACGATAAGTTTCCTTTAATTGACGTCTATGGTCACAAACTTTTTGTTAACAGATTACCGGTTTCGGTCTATAATGACCATCATCAGATCCGTTTTATAAAAATAAAGTCCTAATGAACTGCAGCCATAGTGGCAAAGACAGATCTGATGGTCATTATAGACTGAAATCAGTAATTTGTTAACAAAAAGTTTTTGTGACCATAGACGTAAATTAAAGGAAACTTACTGCTTTATAGTTGTCGACCCATCAGACCCTAAGAGAGAAATGGCAAATAACGTTTTTCTTAACAGTGGTTTCAGCATATGAAAAAGTGTGCAGGCTTCACAGTTCGTTGGCTCGGCTAATCTTTGGTATTGTATACGTTCACTCGTAATGCGCGTAAACGCATCCTCAGATTTCTACAGGGCGATAAAACGGAAAGGGAATGTTACGTATACCCTTTTTGCCCGATCCGCATCTTCATTTGTAGCTACTTAGAAGTCATTACCATAATGATGCCCAGCGCTGACCTGGAAAACCTGTTACGGTTAGAGAAGCTAGCAACTCGTCCTTTCCGCCTCTCTCCCTCCAGGCCCCCAGCCGCAACTCGAAATTCTCCGGACTCACCCACAACGACACCGTAATCAGCAAACATTGGCCTCTCAGAAAAACTCTCTTTTTTCCTGACCTCAGATCTGGTAGTAACCGGGCACATTGTAAATGCTTGTTTGTGGTACATTTGATGCTTCTTTTGTAAACTGTGCAGACTAGCTTGTGAACGACATAGTTCGGATGTTTCAAAACGTGCGTGAGGAGTGTTAAGCGAAATTTTCTTCTGCTGTATTTTTTTGCTGTGCTTTGGAATTACAACTGCATTCCTTTGAAATGCAGGTAGTCCTAGAGGGTATACACCATGAGTTTCATTCGTAGCACTACTGACATTTTCCGGTAACAGACAACAGGATCCATGAACTAAAATGAAACTAAAGATCTAAATCACAGTGCGAATTGGTAAGGAATCGAAATTTTTTTTTACGATAGTCACTTGCGTAAAGCATGAAGACTGACAGCCGTATGCTAGTACAGCTGAATCTAATTTCTGCCACAATAATTATGTAGATCTTTCATGGAAACTCCACTACTACAAGAAATTAAAATTAACGTCTTACAAGCATGGCCACAAGAACATGGAAGAGGTTCAAATATTGTATTTGAAAATGTGGTCCTAGAATAATTAAATTGTTGTATTTTGAGACGTCATCGCTGTCCACTGTTATCTGCTTCTAAATCTGCAACAAAGACTGTCATTGTCTTCCTAAATGATTGAACCAATCGAATTCTGATAATTTGATAAAATTTTAGTGTAGTTGGTTTGGCATATATACAGACCGCATTGTTCGATAACTTATAACAAATTATGAATTCAGGCTTGCAAACACAACCGATTGTAGAAGAGAACCTTGCGACTACGTGATTTTCCTAATGATGCAACGACTTTGTCTATCTTCAAAGCGAATCTCAAAGAGTTCTGAAGGTTATTAAAAAAATTGATTCCCTTTTATACAGTCAAGCCAACGATATCACTTGCAGGTATGTAAGACTTGAACTGCATCCATCACAGACGTTTAGTAATCCTAGACAAGTATAAAATAGTAACAGTAAAAGTTTAGGCCTAGTAACTTTTAATGAACACACTACAGAATTAATTAAGGCTGTGGTACACTAAAACCTGAGCCACATGAAGTGCGAAAAAGGGATCTTTTCGTATCATATTTTCATTCGGTTTTAAATATCAAGACTAAGATCTAAGACGCAATAGTGTAGAGACCGAACAGACAGTAAAACACGTGTATGATTTTAACTGTTTCAACATCTGTCGACAAAATAACCTAAGCTACCAAAACTCAGTGAAGGCGCAGCGTTGAGTTGCTATGTGTGCTGAAGATGTGATTACAGCTGAGAATATATAAGCAAGATGAAAATCACTATTCCAGAATCTAACAGCAAGCTTTCTCTACCGTTAAAATCCAGATCGCGCAAGATGTTGAAACAGAACGCTCCTCCATGAAAAAGAACAGAAATATAATGCAATGAATATAAAGAAAAATGTCGATCTCAATTAGTTTCCTTGATTATTGCAAGTCGTTATTAGATTATTTGAAATGAATCGGTCGTTGTGACTGTCAGAAGCTGATGTGAGGTAATAATAGATACTGTAGAGACACTGAATCATGTACTTCGGTAACGTGGCAGCTAGATAAAAAAGCATCTGTCAGTGGTTTATCAATCAGTAGGTTGTACCAACAGATGTCCCATTTGTTCAATACAATTTTCTTTTCCGACGTTTAAATAGCGTTTTTGTCGTTTGCGCTAGTAGGTTGAAAATGTTTCGTCGCAGGAATGTGCGTAATATTACTTTGACCGAAAAACACGAGATTTGAAGTCGAAGAGAAGTGGAAGGTACCGCAAGTTTTGTCAGTGATGGAATGTACAACAATTAAGTCATGCGTGGACGCTTGTGTAGTTATTCTACATTTTTGCTTTACGTTACGATACGGTAAGTGATCAACAAACTTCCAGTGCGTGTTTACAACGCAAAATATTACGAAACACAATTTCACGTAGCCTATTGGGCAAATTAATGCAATGAATATAGGGAGAAAATGGCTTTGTTATTTGTATCCAGGATTATTGGAAGACAAAACTTTAGACCGTCAGGAAGTTAAATCCATGCGTAAATCAGTAAATGTGCTGATCAGAAATAAGTACGGTGTGGATTTCCTGACAACGGGGACAGTGTAAACGACACACTCCAGGGCTAATTTGTTTATTAGTGGAAAGCTTTTAGTGTTTTTCTTGTCAACTTCATATCGCTTACATTTGCGTTCAATATATAATTAATCTTGAAAAGCAATGATAGGCCTATCATGCTTTTCAGAGCACAAACACAAGAAATTTATTGTTGACGGCTAAGGAACTACTAATAGTTTTCTTGCTAAACGAATGGCGAACTTTCTTGAGCGTTACTTAATCAGTTATTGTTTTGGTCACAGAAGTACTGGTAAATTACAAATAAAATGTTGTGGCGCCTAGGCTGCGTGATATCTAAGTGTCTTGGCCATTCATCGTTGTAACGCAGAGCACATGAAAACATTACATTGTTTACACAAACTGAACAACGTAACCAACCATTGTAGAATTTTACACGTTCACAATGCCATTTCGGAGAGAACTCTTCATTTAATACCATTCATGTTTGCCCCTCCGACACATGTTTCTTGTAAATCCTGAAGATGTAAGTTTTTCTAATAAATGATTTTACACGATACTGGGAAATATTAGTGGCGTTTGGTTACATATTCACGCAGTTTCCGGTGAGCTACACTTACGAATATCACACCTCTTGTATCAACACTCACCTCCTTTTGGCTTCTAGAACCACAAATAAAGCGTATTGTTTTTGAGGCAGTAAAGAACACCAACCTGTCGTTGATAATGGTATGGAAAATGTGTGTCGCAACATTCTACACATCCCAGCTGTCGCAGAATGTAAAAGAAAGCGCAAGCGCAAAATATCGTGACAGAACTATTTGCAAGTGACACTTAATGTCTCACACGCTGCAGCTGCCATTTAATCAAACTGTGACAGCGTTTAAAATAATTAATAAAGGCACTAAATTAGGCCAGACTGCTGAAACATGACTGGGTAACAGGATGTTAAAAACAAAATACGGTAGAAGTTATGCAGTTGCCACCAGACTAAAATATTCTTGGGAAACTTGTCTGTTAGATAATGAATGTTGTCGCAGTTTCGCTTTCTACATCATATAACGCGTTAAATATGGTCAGATGCGTTAAATATGATGCGATTCTCCGCTCCGAGAACTTTTGTTTTACTTTCACATTCGCTGGCTTCGTCAAAACACAACCAATTATCTATCATATCCCACAGTAACCTACAACTCGGGCTACGCTGCACGTGTGTCTGTCTCCACAACCCTAATTTCAGGGGGGCTTGGAGGGAGGGGTATGGAGGGGACTGAATGATATTCTAGCTCGAAAATATTTGAATTCCGTACGTAGTACCCGCATCAAATGATGTGATGCAAAATAACTAAGTTTAGTAGCTGTTCTTTGGGAAATTTTGAGGAATCGCAACTGGTGCGTCGCGGCACCTCGCACAGCGTTTAGAGACCGGAGACATTGTTGGTGTGCAGAGTCTGGACGGCGGGGGAGGAGTGGCGGTCGGTCGGTACTCACCACCAGTGCGCGCGGGCCGGAGCGGCGACCAGCAGGAGCGAGAGCAGCAGCAGCAGCGGAGGATGCGGGAGCGGGCGGGAGACGCGCGACATGCCGGCAGCGCCCTTGCCCTTGGCTCGCGTCGCGGTCCGGAGCGGCTCACGGCTCACCACCGCCAGCTCATGACGCTGTCTGGCGGCAGACTGGCCGCTGCGCGCCACCGGTGGCTGCAGACGCGAGGCGGCGGCGGCGGCGCGCGCGCCACGCGGCAGTGGTGGCGCGTGGTGAGGGGCGGCGGAGGCGGAAGGCGGAAAGCCGAGGGCCGCGCCGCTGGAGGCGGAGGGCGGAGGGCCGCTCTGCCGCCACCAATCTGCGTGGCCGGCGGCACTTTGCAGTGTACCACTTATGTGAGCTACATCTACAGGGTGGTTCATTGATAGTGACCGGGCCAAATATCTCGCGATATGAGCGTCAAACAAAAATCTACAAAGAATGAAACTCGTCTAGCTCGAAGGGGGAAACCAGATGGCGCTGCGGTTGGCCCGCTGTAGGACCCCCTCCCCTCTTTATTACATATTCGTGTAGTACGTAAAGAAATACGAATGTTTTAGTTGGTCCACTTTTTCCGCTTTGTGACAGATGGCGATGTAGTAGTCACAAACGTATAAGTACGTGGTATCACGTAACATTCCGCTAGTGCGGACGGTATTTGCTTCGTGATACATTACCCGTGTTAAAATGGACCGTTTACCAATTGCGGAAAAGGTCGGTATCGTGTTGATGTATGGCTATTGTGATCAAAATGACCAACGGGCGTGTGCTATTTATGCTGCTCGGTATCCTGGACGATATCATCCAAGTGTCCGGACCGTTCGCCGGATAGTTAACGTTATTTCAGGAAACAGGAAGTGTTCAGCCACATGTGAAACGTAAACAACGACCTGCAACAAATTATGATGCCGAAGTAGGTGTTTTAGCTGCTGTCACGGCTAATCTTCACCTCACTAGCAGACAAATTGCGCGAGAATCGGGAATCTCAAAAACGTCGGTGTTGAGAATGCTACATCAACATCGATTGCACCCATACCATATTTCTGTGCACCAGGAATTGCATGGCGACGACTTTGAACGTCGTGTACAGTTCTGTCACTGGGCACAAGAGAAATTACGGGACGATGACAGATTTTTTGCACGCGTTCTATTTAGCGGCGAAGCGTCATTTACCAACAGCGTTAACGTAAACCGGCATAATATGCAATATTGGGCAACGGATAATCCACGATGGCTGCGACAAGTGGAACATCACCGACCTTGGCGGGTTAATGTATGGTGCGGCACTGTGGGAGGAAGGATAATTGACCCCCATTTTATCGATGGCAATCTAAATAGTGCAATGTATGCTGATTTCCTACGTAATGCTTTACCGATGTTACTACAAGATGTTTCACTGCGTGACAGAATGGCGATGTACTTCCAACATGATGGATGTCCGGCACATAGCTCGCGTGCGGTTGTAGCGGTACTGAATAGCATATTTCATGACAGGTGGGTTGGTCGTCGAAGCATGGCCAGCACGTTCACCGGATCTGACGTCCCCAGATTTCTTTCTTTGGGGAAATTTGAAGGACAGGACCGTGATCCACCGGCAACGCCTGACAACATGCGTCAGCACATTGTCTGTGCATGTGCGAACATTACGGAAGGCGAACTACTCGCTGTTGAGAGGAATGTCGTTACACGTATTGCCAAATTCATTGAGGTTGACGGACATCATTTTGAGCATTTATTGCATTAATGTGGTATTTACAGGTAATTACGCTGTAATAGCATGCGTTCTCAGAAATGATAAGTTCACAAATGTACATGTATCACATTGGAACAACCGACATAAAATTTTCAAACGTACATACGTTCTGTACTTTAATTTAAGAAACCTACCTGTTACCAAGTGTTCGTCTAAAATGGTGACCAATATGTTTGTGACTGTTACAGCATCATCTATCACAAAGCGACAAAAGTTGTCCAACTAAATCACTCATATTTCCTTACGTACAACACGAATATGTAATAAAAAGTGGGGGGTCAATTTTAAAAAAATCTCAGTTCGTATCCGTTTGACCTATGGCAGCGCCATCTAGCGGGCCAACCATAGCGCCATCTGGTTTCCCCCTTCAAGCTAGACACGTTTCGTTCTTTGCAGTTTTTTCGTTTGACGCTTATTTCGTGAGATATTTGGCCCGATCACGATCAATGGACCACCCTGTATATCTACATCCACAACTACATGGATACTCTGCAAACCACACTTAAATGCCTAGCAGAAGGTTCATCGAAGCACCTTCACAATAGTTCTCTTTTATTCGTATCTCGAACAGCGCGCGAAAAAACGAACACCTACTCTGAAGAGCCAGAGAAACTGATACACCTGCCTAATATCGTGCAGGGCCCCCACGAGCACGTAGAAGTGCCGCAACATGACGTAGCTTGGACTCGGCTAATGTCTGAAGTAGTTCTGGACAGAATTGACCCCGTGAATCCCGCAGGGCTATCCAATAACTCGTAAGTGTACGAGGGGATGGCGATCTCTTCTGCACAGCAGGTTGCAAGGCATCACAGAATGCTCCATAATGCTTTGATTTGGGGAGTTTAAACTCGGAAGAGTATTCCTGGAGCTACTCTGTAGCAATTCTGGACGTGTGAGTTGTCGCATTGTCTTGCTGGAATTGCTAAGTCCAACATTGAAATCTGCAGCAATTTGCAGAAGTGTTGCACTTCTTCAGCCATCGTTGGTCCCGTTCTTGGAGGATCTTTGTCCAGCCACACCGATGTCGGAGAGTTTTGCCGTATTTCTGATATTCACGGTACACTCGTGAAATGGTCGTACAGAAATGCCGGCCGGAGTGGACGAGCGGTTCTAGGCGCTACAGTCTGGAGCCGCGTGACCGCTACGGTCGCAGTTTCGAATCCTGCCTCGGTCATGGATGTGTGTGATGTCCTTAGGTTAGTTAGGTTTAAATAGTTCTAAGTTCTAGGGGACTTATGACCTTAGAAGCCGGCCGCGGTGGCCGTGCGGTTCTAGGCGCTGCAGTCCGGAACCACGGGACTGCTACGGTCGCAGGTTCGACTCCTACCTCGGGCATGGATGTGTGTGATGTCCTTAGGTTAGTTAGGTTTAAGTAGTTCTAAGTTCTAGGGGACTGATGTCCTAAGATGTTAAGTCCCATAGTGTTCAGAGCCATTTGAACCATTTTCGTACAGGAAAATCCCCACTACATCGCTGCCTCGGAGATGCTGTGTCCCATCGCTCGTGCGCCGACTGTAACAGCACGTTCACACTCACTTAAATCTTGATAACCTGCCATTGTAGCAGCAGTAACCGATGTAACAAGTGCGCCAGGAACTTGTTGTCTTAAATAGGCGTTGCCGACCGCAGCGCCATATTCTGCCTGTTTACGTGTCTCTTTATTTGAAAACGCATGCCTATACCAGTTTCTTTGGCGCTTCAGTGTATATCTTTTCCTTATTATGATGATCATTTCTCCCTACGTAGATCGGCGTCATCAAAATATTTTCGCATTCGGAGGAGAATGTTGGTGATCGAAATTTCGAGAGAAGATTCTGCCTCTGTTTTGATGATTTCCACCCCAAAGCCTGTATCATGTCAGTGATAATTTCTCCCCTCTTTCCCGATAATGGAAAACGTGCTGCTCTTCTTTGAACTTTTTCTATGTACTCCGTTAATCCTATCCTGTGAGGATCCCTGACCGTGCAGCAGAACTGCAAAAGAGGACTGGCTACTTACTTGTAGGGATGCGCGATTACGAATGATTGGCTGTCACTTTCTGAGTAATTTGTCTTCTTCAAATCTCAGTTTCTATGGGATCTTAAAAGTGACTGTAGAGGCCAATCATGGAGTTCCAGATTTTTCCACATTGTTGACGCACGTTTGTTCTAATGGGGACTGGCTGCATAGCGTTGCTTATTTTCAAGAGTTGCCGTTGTTTCCTACCACTGCGCTTGTCGGTTTCTGTTTTCCGCCTCAGTTGCTCGAAGCGCTGCATTACTTTCCAAACACTGCAACGCCATACTGGAGTATAAGTACAGTATTTTCCAAATTACCAATTTCAGTGTGACATCTTTTCTTGTTGTGCTTTAATAAATGTTTGTATCGTTTCTGTCCTCTTCCTAAATTACTTGGCCATCCTTTAGTTGAGAATACATAAATTGCTTTGGTAGACGATATTTACGCATAAGAACGATGCAGCCCATCCTACGGAGTTAATGCTTGATAATCATTGCTTCAGTGCTAGTAGAGTTTCCTTCTCCTAGAACACCGATGTTAGTGCGCCGATCTTGTCATTTCACCCTCAGGATCCTTCTCAGGCAGCGCTGTTGGTACTTTTCAAGGCATCGTTTATGCCTTCTGCAAGTAGTCCATGCTTCGCACCCATATGTGGGAGATGCAATAACAGTAGCCTGCTATACATAGAGCTTGGTCTTAATGCTGATATTATGCTTATCAAAGACCCTTACCCAAAGACGACCGAAAGCCGTACTGCTACATTTGAGCCGGTACTTTATTTCACCATTAAAACCTTAACATACAGAAGACCCAAGAATCACTGTTGAAGGCAAAGTCCTGCAGAACATAACTCTTCCCATAACTTGGCAGCCATGTGTCAGCAAATGCAAGTATTGATTATGTGTAAGAGTCGGTAACTGGCCTTTTTGATTATTTAAATTAATCGCTTCTACATCAGTTACTTGTATATTAAGATAGTAACGCTGTCATCAATCCGAAGATTTAGTGAGCGTGGTCCTGTTGAAGGCGCTATATCGTTGCATTCCTCCAATCTCTGAAATGACTTACCGAGGCAGTTGTAGAGGGACGTACATTTTAACGTGGATTCCGAACCACGGTGCAACTCGGAATTTCCCACATCAACAAACATTGCCAGTGGTGAAAGTAGTGATGAGTACGAGATGTGTAAGAAGTAGTAGAAGTAGTAGTAGTAGTAGTAGTAGTAGTAGCTTTATTCATCTGTAGATCTCTTTCTGCAAAGATACAGGACGTGACAAAGTATTTACAAGTTTAGATCAATTTAAAATAAGCTAATTCGTATACACATATATTTACAGACTTCTAGTTAGACATAATCATTAGATTTACTCCTGGTATACAATACCTTTTTTACAAATAACTTATTAAAATAATGTAATGCCACACCGTTCACTCATATCTCACTATCAGTTACTGCATACACTACGCACACATTGTTTCATAACGCTTTATCCACTGCACACACACACACACACACACACACACACACACACACACCCTGGTGATCTCTGGGCCATTTTCAGTACCGCAACTTCCCATTTGCTATCCTGAAAAACTGAGTCAGCATCCCTACATAATCAGCGAGATGTTGAGCTCAGAAAGAGAAAGAAGTGTTGGTATTGTGCTATGCATTGTTTGGGGGTAAGTATTTCTAGAAAGGAAAAAAGAAGGAAACAAACATAAAGTGAAGGTGCTAAGTGGAATGTTGGATGTTTTATAATCATTATTATCTTTATTATTATTATTATTATTTATTTGCACAACATTTTTTTTATCAAACCCCTCCTCTGTTTTATCTAAGTAATCTTTCAATGTATAAAATGTATTGCATAACAGGTTCTTTTAAGCTGCCTTTTTAAATAAGTGTATTTTTTGCAATTTCTTTAATCTCTTTTGGTAATTTACTGTACAGTTTTATTCCTTGATAGAAAATGCTGTTTTGAGTTTTATGTTTATTTTTTCGTGGTAAATGTAAGTTGAGTGTCTCTTGTTCCATGGTCATGGACAAAGCTGTTTGTCAAGTAATTACCAATGTTATATTTTATGTGTATAACTGACTGGTAAAGGTATTCACATGGAGCAGTTAAAATCCCCAGTGATTTGCACAGATCTTTATAATGAGCTCGACTAGTATTTTTAGTTATTATTCTTATGATTCTTTTCTGGGGTTTGAAAATTGTATTCATGTTTTGTGTGTTTGTTCCCCAAAAAAGAATGTCATAGCTAAGAACTGAGTGTAAATATGAATTATATGTAACTAAAAGACACTGCATGTTACACACTGATTCTAAGGTCATAACATGCTGATGACATTCTGTTTGCAAGTACCTTTGTGTGTTCACACCACTTCAACTGAGAATCAGTATTCATTCCTAGAAATTTTGCATTTGTTACACAGTCTATAGAGGTGCCATATACATTTAATTTAACACTGACATTTTTCGTCTTCAAACTGAAAGTCATGGCATTAGTTTCTTTATGTTCGATGTTACTTTATTACTTATTGACTAATCTTAAACTTCCTTGAGAGTTTCATTTGCTTTCTCGGCAAGGAGTTCGCTTATTTTCTCAGTGACTATAATACTGCTGTCAGAGAATTTTTTTCACTGTGAGTAACACTAGTGGGAAAGTCATTGATGTATATCAGGAATAGTACTGGTCCTAATATGCTACCTTGCGGAACTCCTATATTAATGTATTTTGGTTCTGATATGTGTTTTGCTAAGCGTTTAGATCTATCTGGAGTATGTGTTATCTCTACTCTTTGTACCCTATCTGCTAGGTATGATCGAAACCTGTCATTAGCTACCCCTCTTATTCCTAATGCTTCTAATTTATTTAATAGAATCTTGTGGTCGACTGTATCAAATGCCTTAGAAAGATCCAAAAATATGCCTGTGACACACTCATCTTTATCAAGAGCACCAAGTACAACTTTTGTGAATTCTGCTATGGCTGACTCCGTATTTTTGCCACTTCGGAAACCAAACTGTGATTCGCTTAAAAGATTGTATTTATTCAGGTAATTCATTAACCTGTCTTTCATAATTGCTTCTATTATTTTTGAGAATGCTGACAGCAGGGAAATGGGCCAGTAATTTTCTGTGTCTTCTGTATTACCTTTGTTAAGCAAAAGTACAACTCTTGCCTGTTTTAACTGCTCTGGAAATGTTCCTGATGTAAAGGATTCATTTATTATATTTGTTAAGGGGCCTTGTACAATCCTTATGAGTTGTTTCAATACACACATTGGTACCTCATCTAAGCCTACTGACTTTTTATGTTTTAGTTTTTGAACAGTTTTATTGACTTCATTCTTTGTGGTTGGAAGTAACATCATTGTATTTAGTGCAACATTATTTACAGGTGTTATATTTGTTTTGGGGAATTTTTGCTGTAACTTCTCTGCAATACTTGAAAAATGCTCGTTTACATAGTTTGCTAAGTGTTGTGGATCATTTATTACCTTATTCCCCTCTCTTAGCATTATGTTATTCTGCAACTGTTTGCCTCTCCCCGTTTCCTTTTTTATAACATCCCAGACTCGTTTGCTTTCATTCCCTGCATTATATATTATTTGTTGCAGCAATCAGCACCTTCCTATAGATCTTTTTGTATCTGTGATAGAACTTTAAGAATTCTGAGTCACTGAAAAGTAATGAGACTGGTTTTTATCTACAATAGTTTTTATTTATTTTATTCAAAGGACAGTATTGTCCCGTTCACACTAGTTCCCTCCCGTAGTTATTCACTGACAGAGACATTGTTCCCACTCTTGGTAGCAGTGCTGAAAGGCTTCAAGTGGTGGGACCTTTAACATATCGGTCACATTCATCTGAATGTCTTTCAAAGTCACAAAACGATGTCTTCCAAAACATTTTTAAATTTTGGGGAAAGAAAAAAGTCACAAGGACTCACATCAGATGAACAAGGGGTCTGTGGAGCAATTGGAATGTCATTTGTCATCAAAAATTCCGTGATGAATGTGGTTTTCTGGCATGGGGCGTTGTTATGATGCAGCACCCACTTGTCTGCAATGTCCAGTATCATTCCATTAACTCTTTTCTTGAGCCTTTTAAGGACATCTTTGTAAAATACTTGGCTGACAGTTTGTCCTGGAGAAACAAATTCTTCATGCACGATATTGTTACTGTCAAAACAGCAAATCAGCATTGCTTTGATTTTTGATTTGCTCATTGGGCCTTTTTTCTGTCGAGGGGATGTCTCAGCGTGCCACTCCTCACTTTGCCGCCTTGTCTCAGGATCCTGCTCAAAAATCCAGGATTCATCACCTGTGATCACGCGACTGAACCATTTGCAGTCATCTCAAGAAGATCAACTCGCACGTTTCTTCGATTGTCCTTCAGTGTCATTTTGGCACAAACCTTTCACATGTGGATATCTTCGGTCAAAATTTGATGCATGGTGAAAGTGTTTAACAGGTCACCCACCATTTTTATTGATAATCATCGGTCTGATCGCATAAGAGCAAACGTTCGACGTTTTCGTTGGTTTTTGAAGTTGAAAGTCTCAAATGGTTCAAATGGCTCTGAGCACTATGGGACTCAACTGCTGAGGTCATTAGTCCCCTAGAACTTAGAACTAGTTAAACCTAACTAACCTAAGGACATCACAAACATCCATGCCCGAGGCAGGATTCGAACCTGCGACCGTAGCGGTCTCGCGGGCTGTTGAAAGTCTCCCTGAGCGACGTTCAACTTCAGCGTGTCCTCGGCCTTCCAAATATGATTTGTGCCAGCGAAAAGCTTGTACTCTCAATAACAAATGTTCCCCATAGGCCTGTTTCAACTTCTCATAGGTCGCACTCGCGGGTTCCCTAAGTTTAACACGAAATTTCATGGCATAACGTTGCTGTAAATTCCGCTGTTCCATTATCATAACACACAACAAAACACATCTACACTGAAGCAGCTCTCAAAGACAACGAGATGGCCGTATGGAGCTGAAACTCGGACTGAGCATCAGGAAGGTATGAACACACCGGTCTACACAAGCAGAGGAACAGAACGTTGCCAGATCGCTGGCACTGTTGTCATATTCACTACTTTTCTCACACACGTCGTAGATAAAGTTCCCGACCAGGGTTCGAACCAGAGGACTTTCGATTCGTCGTATGGATTTTTTGTTAGCCTGTTTGCTTCTTTGTCATTTTGTCTTTAGCAGTTCTGTGAAAATGTCGCATCACAGCTTTCAAATTTCGTCGATTGTAATTTCACTATTTTTTACTATATTTATTTATTTATTTATGCATTTATGTTACCTGGCAAGATTAGGGCCTTCAGGCCCTCTCTTACACCTAACCAGGCATACTCAGATTGAACAAATTTCAGTTTCTACAGAACATTAAGGACATATAACATGTTATACAGTATTAATGTTAAAGAAAAAAATAGAGATTATAACAGTAGTACAATGATAATTATAAGAATCAAAAAATAATAATAACAATCAAGAATAATAATAATAAATAATAATAATAATAATAATAATAATGACTATGTATATGAAAGTAAACATATTTTTCTTTTATGAATGTCAGTCCTATTGCTAGTTGGGAATTTTCTCGTTATATTCTTGCAGCTTGTGAGTTATTCTCATCGAGCAGAGACATGAGACGATGGAATGGGGTGAGAGAGATATAGAAGAGGTAGATAGGTTAGAGGAAGAGAAATAGAATGGTAAAATTCGAAGCTATGATGGAGAGGAGAAGGAAAGAGATGAGAGGGGCACAACAATGGTGGCTATACCGTCCCTAATATGTAAGTTTTGAGTTCCCTCTTGAATGTTGAGTGGTTCTGTATAAGACGCAGATGACAGGGGAACGCGTTCCATAGTCGTATGGCTGAGATGGAGAATGACACGGAGAAAGATTTTGTGTTATGTAAAGGTACAGCCAAGATGCTAGACGTATCCGATCTGGTATTGCGGTTGTGGAGTGATGATAGGTGTTTAATGTGAGAAGATAAGTATTGGGGGCACCAGTGGCTAAGAAATCGATGAAGTAAGCACATCGTGTGGAGATCGCGTGCCTTATGTGGGCGTATCCACCCTAGCTGGGAGTATGAAGGACTGATATGATCATACAACCGTATATTGCACACGTATCTAACGCAAGCATTCATCACTAGCTTGAGGCATCTCGAATTTTCACCATTTGTGCCGTGTTGAACTACATCGCAGTAGTAAAGATTAGGCAAAACTAGTGTTTGGATTAATTTTTGTTTAACATGGGTTGGAAATATTTTTCTAAATTTTTGAATTGCACGTAGGGAGGAGAGCGATTTCCGGCAAGCTGTGACTGTTCTTCCCAGTTTAGGTGTTCATCCAAGATTATTCCAAGGTCTTTTACTGTTTTTTGGTATGGTAGTTGGGTACCATTGAGGAGTATTTGAGGGACTGTTTCGCGAAAGTACCGGCTGATTAACTTTGGATGAGATATAAATATGACCTGGGATTTCTTGGGGTTTAATTTCAGACCTAGGTTCTATGCCCATCGAGAAACAGAGCAAAGATCTGCGTTCATACTCGCTACTGCGTCAGCAATGTTCTTGGGTCTTGCACTTATGTACAGTTGGATGTCGTCGGCATATAGATGGTAGTTGCAGGAGTGAATCACTGAAGAAATATCATTAATGAACAGTGTGAAGAGTAATGGACCAAGGACGGAGCCTTGGGGAACTCCAGAGCGCACATTTTTCCATGATGACTTTTCCGACCCACAAATGACTTGTTGACTTCTGTTTTTGAGGTAGCTGTCGAACCAGTGTATTGCGCTGTTCGAGAAATTCAGCTGTTTCGTTTTAATTAGTAATGTATCAAAGTCAACTGTATCAAAAGCCTTGCTAAAGTCAAGCAGTGTTAGGATGGTAGCTTCACGTCTGTCCATAACATGTTTAATGTCATCAGTTACTTTGATTAATGCAGTTGCTGTACTATGGTGGTTTCGAAAGCCTGACTGATATTTGTCATGGATGTTATGAGTTTTGAGGTAATCCGTCAGCTGTTCATGGACGATGTATTCTAGGGCTTAAGATATTGCAGGTAGTATGCTGATCGACCTGTAGTCACCTGGCGACTCAGGGTTTTCAGTCTCGGGTATAGGTTGAATTAAACTTTGCTTCCACTCAGTAGGATATGTACTACTGACAAGAGACAGGTTGAAGACGTCTGTGATAACTGGAGTTATAGTGTCTACGACGTTCTTAATCATGCCAATGCTCACTTCATCATTTCCTACTGCCTCCGAAGAGATTCTCGTAATTGGCTTGTGTACTGTGCCGGTAGTGACATGTTTTAGGAAAAACTTGTCTCTCGAGAGATTGATATCTTGGGGCTGGTAATCTGTCGCTGCGTGGCAGTTTACAGCTGTTGAGAAGAAATCGTTTAATTCTTCTGTAGACGCTTGATAAATAGCGTCAGATCTTCGCATCCCTATACCGAAACTGCGCAGCTTTTTCCACAGTGCAGCAGGTTTTGATATGCCGCATACGACAGAGCGGGCATGTCTGATTTTGGCATTCCTCACGCTTTGCTTGGTTCTGTTTCGGAGTTTCCTATAAGCGTCGTACACCTCGGGAGTTGGGTTACGCTTGAAGGCCCTATGTGCAGCATCATCTTTATTCATTATCTGGCGTAATGCAGTGGTGAGCCACGGAGCGGGAGCTCTCTTTACCTTGACAGTGCGTTGAGGAGCATGCTTATCATACAGTGCAAAAATTTTGCGACATAATTCCCGAATTTTTCCGTCTAAAGTCGGTTCATTGCTTATATCATGCCAAGGGATGTCTGAGCAATCCTTTTGAAGAGCGTCATGGTTAACATTTTTTAGGTTTCTGTAGGTTACCAGGTGAGAGTTTTCTTTGATAGTATCCACTGAGTAACTTAAGAATATCACGTCATGAGCAGAGAGTCCCGGAGCTGATGTCTGATTGGCGCAAATTATTTTATCTGGTCGCTTTGTTGGTATTATATCTATGAGTGTATGGCTGTGTGGCGTGTGATGAGTTGGGTCCAGCGGTGTGAAACTCATATCATTGGAGTGGAACAGTCTCCTCAGTTTATACACAGTGGCCGTGACATTACCGAACACGCTGAGCTGCTGTGCCAACGAGCCACGCAGTTGTAACTTATTTAACCGATTAAAAGGTTCGTTCTCCAAAAACATAAAGCTATGCTATCGCCCTACCGATCTACAATGAATGCTTTTTGTTACTAACAACAGTTACTCAGTTTTATGAAATAAGTTACAAGATTAAACTTTTTTTTTTTTTTTCTTTTTGCAGAAATACATACATGTTTAACATTCATTAGTTAAGCTAACTAATATTATTATTTTTAACACCCATACTGTAGTGAATATTCTTACAAGCACCAAAATTTTTCAGGTAATTAACCGACGAATACTTCTAATTTCTATAATGCTTTTCCGCTGTGTCTCCAACGGTAGGCTGTGACTGTGTCCCCTGTCTTAGGAAACAGTCTGTCAGAAAGGAAAGAGGAAACCACTATTTTCAGATATTTATGCTATGCAGAACAGGATACACTTCCTCATAGTCTTTCCAGGACTGCAGAGGAGATGATTTTCGGGTTGATTAAAGGTTGTTGTAAATAGAATGGAACTTAAGACAATAAATCCAGGCTATTTCCTGCTACTGTTTCATGAATGTTAACCGGTAATATTTGCGGTAGCAGGTAACTATACTAGTGATTCTACGATGTGGGGTACCTTCTGTTTCTGCTTCTTTTGAACTGCATGTAACGTGCTAACGGGAGTAGTTACTGCCAGGGGATCTTGAAAATGATGCTGCTTGAGACGAAGATGTACAGTCGTACCGATCAGAAGCTATGATATAAATTACGACAGAAGTATGAAGGTTTGGTGAAAGCACGTCATAGAGACATTCATGTTCAAACACACTTGTTACGTTATTTATTTGTGTATTGTCACACGTAACACAAGACTTCGCCACGCTACTTAAGAGCCACTACTTCCACATCGTGTATGTTGGCCGCAATCGCAACAGAATACAGTCGACACAAAATGTTCCGACTTGTGCCGACTTTACACGATTATTATTAGACGGCAGTCCAACTTCTTTCCGTAATCAGGCTACAGACACCCCTTCGTAAAGGTACCATTACATCCATAATCGATTATTAGAATACTCACCATTAATCGATTATAATTAATCGAACATAACCTAATTTCTTGTCTTAATAGACTACTCGTGGTAACTAAGTCTACTGCAGAGCAGTACTGAGTCTCGTCTCTCACGATTGTTCATCATATAGAGAAGAAATATCTCTGGAGTGAGCATTGGATTCTGCACATGTTGTCAAGATTAACCTGTAATTGTCACATGATCTCGGGGTGGTGATGATTGTTTAAGGCCAGTTCACGCTGTCCGCCTAGACGCGTCAATTCACGTCAAGTCAAAGTATCTTACAATGCATTTCAAATTGCGGCATTCACACAGGCTGCAACGCAACGTCGCGTCACCTCACAGCATGTCGAGATTCATCGGTAAGAAAGTTTTGAGGGTGTCGTCGTGTGCTAATGTTTTAAGTTGACCTACTTCCGGCGTGCTTACTCATGTTATAATAGTGGACTTCGTGCATTTTTTTCTTCTTTGTATTAATTATATTTTTGCGGTTTGTTTTCGTCGCAAATTGAATGTATACCATGACTCCCTTGACTTTTTCCGTATGATGTTCTTACACAGAAGATTGGATATCTGACATCGAAAAATTATCTAGTTCTTATAATAAGAGAACGGCTGGCTTCCATATTGTATGGAAATAATAACATAATTGAACGAAGCAATTTCGATTAAATAACATGGAAGGTCAGATTTAATGAAGGAGAAAAATACGGTTGTTTATGACATTATTAGTTACGTAGAAAAACAGTGGTTAAGGTAAACGAGCTTTATTTATTCCTTTATAGTTATTGTTTGAGGTGTTTGTATGTATATCATTTGCCCCTGCAAATAGATGTCGGAGTTTTGAAACGTTGTTTTGCTTCTCAGCACTTTAACTAACGAAACTGATCAAGAACAGACATTATAAAGTTTGCTTTGGCCACTAATAAACATTGTCGTTATTAGTTCCTCAATTCTGATATATACTTTTCGTATCACGGGTGGTGATTCATAGCCTTACATTCGCCGTTCAGTGCTTGGGTAAGCGAATTATGGTGGCTTGACGTGATGTACAGTTAAATGCACGCTGATGTGATGGTGCCGTTCCAGGACGCCTGTTCATTTTGCTCTTCAAAGTTGCAGAGTTCACTATATTCCAGCAAAACGTCTATGCCAAATCCACAGCACTTACGAAAGGAAACTGTCTGTACTAGCGATATAACGACATCCAAAATTTATGGGACGCGTTACCGATAAACATACACCGTCCAAAGACCACGTGATCACGGTGGCAATATTTGTTGACAATAAAATTAGTTCTAAGCGTATGAATGCTCACTCCAGAGATATAGCTACAGTATGGTGGTCGTTTTCGTTTACATGGCTGCGACTAAATAGCGTGTGTTGTCAAAGCTGTCCGTTGCACCGAATGGCAACTGGACGGTGAAAGTGAGCTTACGAGGGACGATTCTTTTTACTAAAAATTCGAAATGTAGGGACCAGAATGATGACAGAGTTTACTAATGACAAAGCAAAGCTCTTGGCAAAGATTGAACGGTAAATTTTCCACGCTACCGAGAATTGAAAGAACGGGAAAAGTGTCGTTCAAATGTTTCGAAATATCTAAATTAATTTCCTCGAAAGAATGTATAATTACAAACACATCAAACAAAATTCAGAAAGCAGGAAACAGTGCCTTTTATTCTTTATAAATTGTTTTCTTTGTAAGTGACAAATAACATCGAGAATTATTCTCTTCATTAAATAGGTCCAACATTTTGAATGTTGAAAGAGGCTTCATTAAAATACGTATCCATTTACGTTCTTTGTTCAGGTATTGTAAAACCTAAAAACCTTTTTCCTTTCAGACATATTTTCCGTTTTGCGGGAGGACAGTACTAGAAAAATACGAGCCCCTTGTGCAACCTCTCCAGTAACTTCCGCTGTTACCAGACGCTGCTATAGTCGCCTGTGTCCGCGTATGGGTACGGAGCAGCATATTCAGGATTCCAGAATTCCACACTCGGCACAGACAGTTGATCGCTGACGTCACTGTCCCATTCGACGTGATTGGCTGCTGATTTCCGCTCAAGCACGTGACACGCACTCGTGAAGGCGGCCACGCTCGTAACCGCAATATTGACAAGAATGCATAACTAAGCACTCTGCAGTGCAATTTTCCACACGCATTAGGGCTCTTCAAGCTGCTTTACGCTCGATCGACTTTTAGTCATGCAAATTTCTGCAAGCATACCAAAGATCTCATGCGTGTGTACCGGCAACGTGCAGGCTTGGGCGAGCAGACGTCAGTTGTGACGCAATTTTCGTAACGGTTGTATGTCGAACGATATGAGCCAAATAAGTAGCAAACTGCTGTACAAGCGTATTGCAGGATACGAAAGGCTGTCTCTTGATTCAACACCATTAAATGGATAAGCTTATCACGGT
Source organism: Schistocerca serialis cubense (assembly GCF_023864345.2). NCBI lineage: Eukaryota > Metazoa > Arthropoda > Insecta > Orthoptera > Acrididae > Schistocerca > Schistocerca serialis. Next base: position 147,370,530 of record NC_064643.1, read on the forward strand.
AAGGCAAAGATGGATATTATGTACGCAATTCTTTTAACAAAACAAAGCAATTGACCCTTTCAGAAACAAACACCTTCCTCCTCCATAGAGTCCAAGCATGCTTGTACAGGTATCAATTTTTCTAACCTCTGGCGAAACAACTTTGCTCAATTCGACCAGCACTGCTTTGCAATGCGGAAGAAAAGACGAAAAGAAAAAGAAAGAGCAGTCCTGATATCTGGATTAAATACGTGTTAATCAGCTTAAACGAATAACGTGGTTTCACGTTAAGTTGTCCTGGTATCCAGATTAAGAATAAACAGAGAGACATATTTGAACATCTTAAATGATGAACCTTCCTGGCAGATTGAAACTGTGCCCCGGACCGAGAGTTGATGTCGAGACCACTGCATTTTACAGGCAAGTGTTCTACCGACTGAGCTCCCCCAGCACGACTCGCGACCCGTCCTCGCAGCTTTACTTCCTGCCAGTACCTCGTCTCCTACCTTCCGAACTTCTCATAAGCTCTTCTGCGAACCTTGCAAGAATAGCACTCCTGGAAGAAAGGATATTGCAGATGCCACAGCCACACCCCCTCAGTCCTTAGAGCCCAACGAACTGATCCATTCTGACATCAGTTACTACCCTGCTACTCGTCATAACGCTACGGTGTGGGTTAAAGATATGGAACTGTCATACTTTTCTAGCGAGGGGGTTGCAGATTTATTAGATTTTTAGCCCTATTTAATGAGCAAGTGCACAGTTCTAAGGCGCAAGGTGTCGTATAGTTCGCTCTTCGCGAATTGCTTGGGGTCTTTTTTACGCACCATGCAGAAATTGGGGTGTACCGGGTGTGAGAAGGGATTGAAGATATAGCACAGAATCGACTAAAGAGAGACATAGGTACCTCGCTGAACGAGGTGACGACCAGGACACCGTCTGGCTGCTGTGGACACCTCCGGAAGAAGATTTAAAAAAATTAAACGAATAAAATAAAATAAAAGCAGTGTACCCTTTCTTTTATCGCCAGTTTTTTTACAAAACGATCAGAGATATATTTCATTTTTGCTCGTGGGCGGAGCCTGAAGTGGTGGCAAACATGCATCCTAGTTAGCTTTTAGGGTGAAAGTGGCCGTTGCACTAGATATTGTCTTTGTTTGTAGATCAGATAGATTTTTGGAGGTAGAGTGGGTGTAAGGGGCCAATGCCTGGAGAAGTCTAGGAAAAAAACAATAAAGGAATAAATAGTCGGTAGGGCACTTTCCCGCGGAGGGCAAAGATCCCGAGTTCGAGTCTCTGTCCGGCACACAATTTTAATCTGCCAGGAAGTTTCATATCCGCTGCCGAGTGAAAATTTCATTCCATTGAATGATTCCGGTTTTCAGCACTCGCTGTTAATTTTAGGATCGTAACATACTTCTATTTTATATTTCTTCTCTACTACACGAAGGGCTTATTTCAATAGTGGTACAAGTCCATTTTTGTTCATTCTGAGGTACAGAGTCCTAAAGTTAAATGAGCGCTGAAAAATCTGCAGTTGAGATACCAGAAATATTCAAGCATATGGCTTCTTGCTAGAGATGAACCTTTCATTCTGTTTGTTTGGACCATAGATTTCAGAAGCATTATAGACAGCAAAGTGGAGGTAATGGACTTGTACCACTATTGGAATGAGCCCTTCACATAATCTCGGCTGTGCCTTCAAGTGTATATCGCGGTCAAACTCCAGTGATTGATAGTCAAGATGGGAGAAGGCGATGTTATGGAGCCACTCGGTATGTCTGCGACAGCAATTGCTGGTCGTTTCTCCTCTGGACACATTTACTTGTTACCTGTCAACGTGCAGTACTGAGTATACTTAGCAGGATGATAATAGTCCTGTCAGTTTTTTCACATGTTCGCTGCTAGTTTGGACCATACTGTTACGTAAAATAAGTAAGCCGCACAGAGAAACAATGCAAACAACGGAAACGAACCACAATTGTTACATTATGCACCGCAACAGTCATCTGCAGCTGGCTGTGGCAGCTGGCACCTGAGGTAGCAGAGCGATGTGACAACGCTGACTGGTTATTGTCGAGGTAGCTGCCTTGTGAACCAGTAACTGTTAATTACTTTATTATTCTGATTCAAGTGTATAATGTAACCCGTTAAATGCACATACTAGTTTTACGGTCAGAGTACTCGTCTACTTCACAGAATTTTAGGAGAGCGGACTTTAAGAGTTACATGCATGGAAACAATGGTTACACTACACATTCACAAGTATAATTATTAAATACTGGATATCTGAACGTCCTGTCATTCGCAACGTCACACAGATTCCGTTAATTCTTCGACAGTTCGCTGTGTTCCTGAAAAATACAATGATGGCTATTGTCGAAAGCACGGGTTTTCATAGAGAATTAATGCCGCAGGTACACCGAGAACAATTTGTATACAAAATACTTTGCGAAAGACTTCGAGACTAATTGCATCTAGAGAACATGAACTAAACCAGCTTCATAAAGAAACTGGATAGCGAAAAATCTTATATTGATAAAGCTTCAGCACTGTTAAGAGCACAAAATTTGGGCCACCGCCTAGTAGAAGTTTGTTATGTGGTCGAAACAGTACGCGCGTGAAAATCACCAAGGGAGGAGTACAGGATTTTTAATAGTTTTGTTAGTTATTTCATGGTTCCCACTACATAGTCTTCTTGCAACATCAGAAAAGATATCATAAAGTTGTTTAGAGTATTCCATAAAAACTTGCAACTATTATCGACCCTGAGCGAACCGATGGCCCGATGACGACACTCTGAGAGACATCAGTGCAGTATGTACTCAGAATTCTAAGAGCGATACACCGATGGAAGATACACAGTACCATCAGAATCTTCGCTCTGAATTACTAGAGCAGAATGAAAATACAGTAGTAGTGTTGTGATTCCATTTACTCAGGAGGAAGTGAGACGGGCAATAATGATATTAAAGAAGATGAAAGCACCAGGCACTGATAGAATTATGACGGAAGTGTTGCATCAGCCAGTGGAACGAATTGTGCCAAATATATGAGTGATGGATTTTTGCAGTGGCGGGTGCTTCGAATCTGGAAAATCTCGGACATCATTATGTTAAAAGAAAGGGGAAAATAAATACAACATAATCCGAAACCTTACAGACCGAAATCTTATAGGCTGATTTCACTGCTTAATGCTTTAGCCAATTCATGTAAAACATATGGTCTGTTCTTGTATCTAGATAACAGACTCAAAGAAAATAGCAAATAAATGAATTAATTAATCCAAAATGGTTCAAATGGCTCTGAGCACTATGGGACTTAACATCTGAGATGATCAGTCCCCTAGAACTTAGAACTACTTAAACCTAACCCATGCCCGAGGCAGGATTCGAACCTGCGACCGTAGCAGCAGTGCTGTTCCGGGCTGAAGCGCCTAGAACCGCTCGGCCACAGCGACCGGTTAATTAATTGTGATCAACCTTATAGCCTATATTTAATTACAAAATTGTATTGTAACGTTTATAGATCAATAAATGATAGATATTATGTGGCTCACAGCTCTATGCGAACGTTTTCGTGTAACACCATTTCAGCGGCGGCCGTCTCGTTTGTAATTGGCGCTGTCACCAGTAATCGAGCTGAGGGCAACAGAGTGAAAAGCGTGAGCGCTTTCAGCTACGGAGGGGGTTGCTACAGTTATGGTATGAGTGAAATGAAGAAAGCCCGAGGAAAGACAACAAATGTGTGAGATGATGAGAAGGGGGGAGGGGTGGGGTAGAGGGTGGGGGGCGAAGTGCCAAATAATGTTATCGAACCGAACTAGATACAAGGGAACACAAGCATTTAAATAGCCAGATCAAAAACACCCCAAGAGAAAAAACAAATGTGTTTTTTTTTTTAGAGCTGAAGCAACTGTGAGAGAGGGAATGTCAAGTATAAACAATTTTCAGACGTCGGGTGTAGTTCAGCCAGCAGTTGAGAAAATGTGAGATGTTGTTGCAGTCTGCCCTGGATGCTTGCACTAACTCGGTTGGAAAATCGTTGTATTCTCTCCTGAAGCAAGATGGCCCACAACTGTTTTAGCTGGTCCTTCGTATCGTGCATACTGCCGATGGGACAGAGTTGATGCCCAAGCTGGTTCCACACATCTTCTATTAGAGACAGATCTCGGGATCTTGATGGGTGTGGGAGTACTTCAACATCACACGGACAACTCGTAGTGACAAGTGGCACGTGTGGATGGGCACTGCCCTTTTAATAAATGAGGCCACGATACTGTCGCATCACAGGAAACACATGAATAAGCAAGATGTCCATGTCGTACCATTGTGTCACCTGAGTTCTCTCAATCACTAACAACAGGGGCCTGAAGTAATACGCCAGGAGTAACACCACTGTGCCTCATCAAACCACTGGGAGAGTGGGTGCTCTTCCAGGTCGTCGGCATACTAAACGGTGGTGGTCATCTGGGGTTAGTACAGAACCATGATTCTCCACAAAACAACACAATCAGTTCAGCAGCAAACCATGCTCCCCGGTAATGACACCACTCTAAACGTAGTCGTATGTGCGATAGTGATGGAAACTTAAGAAATGAATTGAAATGTGTGCCACAGCTGGGACTTGCACCCGGGTGTCTTTGCATACTAGGCAGGTGTGCTAGCCATTTCACCACCACAACAATAGAGGTAACACAGCTGCACGGACTAACCCACTCCAGTGCTCTCTAAACACAAGCTTCAATTCACGTCTTCAGTGCAGCCCTGTAACCTAGTCTGGTCTGGTGGTGTAATGGCCAGCACATGCATGGAGACCTGGGTTCAACTCCCAGACGTGGCACAAATTATGATTCATTTCTTCAGCTTCCATCATTATCGTAGATATAGCTGAGACTCGTGTGTCTCAAGGAGAATTTAAGTGTGTCAGCTCTGTAGCTGTATGTGTTGTGGTGTTAATGGGCAGTCCGCGAATGAGAATGTAATTCCGTAGCTCGGATGCAGCTAGTGTTTGATTCTTGGTGCAGGATGACACAAATCTTGCAGGGAGTCCAATACTTGTTCTCGGATGGTAGGCTCAGATGTGAAAGAGCTACGATGTGCTTTATGCACAATATGGCAATCCTTCCTTGTGGTGGTCAGACCTGGTTAACTGGAACGTTGATGAGGAGTACGCCTGTCCTCATGTTCCCATGCAGTCCAACACTGGGACACTGTCACGTCCAAATGGCACATACATCTTGTTACTACACGATTCAAAAAGCCGGCCAGATGGAGACACTAGGAGACTCCTTTCAATCTCTGTTAGATGCTATAACGCTGCCTCACATGGGTACACAGTATCTCCATGTCTTTCACCATGATCACACAATCTCTGGCTCTGTTCACGCTCATTCGACACAGTACGGAACCTGGTAACAACACTAAACACGAATAATATTAATGCACTCTAATGTCTGTTATGCCTGTCATAGAGAACTATAACTCTGATCATTTACATATGCACTGATGGTGGTGTGTTCGTGTACGAAGTTCACTGACATCGGACCATGTCTTCTGGGTGCTGCACTTATCTTGTCAGGAGATTTGTACAGGGTATTAACCAATAAGTGCCAACGGTCTTTCCGCGGTGCTAACACCAGTTCTTGCCAGCTCTCCGAAGTTAAGTGCTGTCAGACTTGGCTAGCACTTGGATGGATGACTGTCCAGTCTGCCGAGCGCTGTTGTTAAGCAGGATAAACGCAGCCCTTGTGCGGCAAATTAAGGAGCTACCTGACTGACAAGCAGCGATTTCGGTCACGAAAACTGACATCGGGTGGGAGAGCAAGGTTCTGACCTCGCTCCCCAAGCTGAGGACAGCACGCTTGTCCGTCAGCACTGCTGGGCCTTCCAAGACCTGTTCTAACAGAGTTTTTATTAACTAATATGTGGGAAGCATCTGAGAAATGAATGGCGGACTTAGAAGAAAAAAAAAGAAATCAAACATACATATCATTGTTTTATTTTCTTAGTTACAGACACTCCTTTGTTGTAACATATGTGCTTCGTTTCTGCCTTTTTGGTTTCAGTTTTTTTCTTTTGAGGTATCGTCTTAGGATGGCTAAATGAAATGCTCATAATGTCTACCATTAGCTCTAACACAAGCTTCTAAACGCCACAACATTGATTGTCTCACTCGCTAGCATATTCCAGGGGTATACTTTATATGGTGAATTCCTTCTTGAACACGTTCGCGAAGAATATCAGTATTTGCAATAGGTCTTGAATACACTATGTCCTTTAAATGCTCCCAAAAATAAAAAGCCAATGGGGTGCGATCATGAGATCGCGCAGGTCAAGACGCTGATGCCCTGCGACCTGTACATTTATTTGGGAAACGCTTATTTAGAGTTGTTGTCACTTGAGGGCAAAATGAGGTTATACCCGATCATGCACGAACTACATGCTCTGACACAAGCGTAGTGGAACATCTCGCAACAAAACATTTAAATGTTCGATTAAAAATTCATAGTGTGCCGTGGAAAATGAAAGGTCGAATAAATTTGTCTCTAGTTGTTGCAGCACATACATTAATGCTTAATTATTGTTGCTGACATGTTTTCAAAGCTCCAAAAGGAATCTCATCCTCCCATCGATGAGTGTTGTGAAAATTTGCACTCCATTCCTGGTAAACTATGCTATATCAGTGAATAGTATGGGAGACATTATGTTTTGGTACTGAGCACGTATCCCCTGGAACTAATTGTAAGTACGAAAACTTTTCTGGATTGAAAATCTATTTCAGTGAGGCTTTGCGCTCTCTAAGGATGGTATGTATAAAGAAGTTTCCCCTGTATCACTTTCCCCATTGTCACATAATTCACATTCTCTGTTTCTGCTATTTCTTATTGCTTCCAATATTGTCCTCAATGTTGTGGTCAGGCGAAACAATTTTCCTCTGCACATCTAATTAGAACACATGAAATATTAGTTCACTTTATTACATAAATGGATAAAAGATTTACTTAACTTCTTTGTCACAGGAGTTCTGGATAATTTATATGGGCTACCAAAGCATCGCTTGATGCACTAATTAGCAAAATGTTCTCTTGAGGTACAGTGTTCAACATTAGCAGCAGTACTAGTTCATTGTCCTATTCCATGATGTTGACGGCTGTAGCTGAGGTCTCCAACTGGGGTGAGCTCTTGCATGCTCGACATTATACTGACCTCAGCGCGAGGGAGCTGCAGTAGCTGAGAGGGAGGCATGATCTTCTGAAGCACGTCCCATATGTCGTTGCAGGTTTCAGTGAGGTATCGCAAATGTCTGTTGTATCTAATCTCTTTGCCGATTTGATGTGGCATTGCGATCTGTGGATGATACCACACTCAACACGATTAAGTACTCGATCTTCTAAATCAGCTGTTCTAACACTATTCAGTCTTCCACAGTGAAATGACGTTTCCAAAAAAAAAAAAAAAAAAAAAAAAAAAACCTTCTTCACAAGGATTAAGTTAGATTACGTTCAGTTTTCGTTCCATAAACCCAAAAATGAGATGGTTCTCGTGGCCGTGGAATGAATCAGAAAGTATCACATGGAAAACATAAAACATTTGAATATAATATTCTCTTCCTTGACCATTTGTCAGGAGTCTGTCGAAGTATGTAAATAAATTACAGTAAATTCGATCTGCTAATATTTAGAGAATACACTGTCGGAATGGAATATAGCTACGGATTTTTTTTATAAGTTTATCGTACACAAAATACCTAATCACGATTGCTGTGACCAAGTGCTGTCAAACTTGAAATATAACAGACTTTTTACTTAAGCTGGTCTTACAGTCTCTGTTAAGATATTCATCTATAGAGTAGTGGGAGGTACCTATCAAAAAATCTTTCAGACTCTGTTTAAACTGAGCTTTATTTGAAACCAAGTTTTTAATGATTTCTGACAATTTATTGAAAATATGTGTCCCTGAATATTAGACCCCTTTTTGGACCAAGGTAAGCGATTTTAGGTCTTCATGATGATCCTTCTTATTCCTAGTATTGACACTATGTATTAAGTTATTGTTTGATACTAAATATTACTTGCTACAAATTACATTAAGGAATAAATATAGTAAGAAGAAGTGGTTAGAATACCCAGTTCCGTGAACATGTTTCTACATGTTACCTTGAATTTACACCACAAATAAGTCATACTACATGCTTTTTCACTCTAAAAACTTTTGCCCAGTTTGACGAATAACCCCAGAATGTGATCCCATATGGCATGATAGAATGAAAGTAAGCAAATTATAAAGTTCTTTTTATATTTATATATCTTACATCTCACATCATTCGCACAAAATATACAATTTGTTTAGGCGCTTCAGCAATTCTGTTGAATGCCCTTCCCAACCGAATTTATTATCGAGTTGTAATTTATTATCGAGTTGTAATGCCAGAAATTTAACACCGTCGACCTCTTCGATCTGCACGTGTTCATACGTTATACACGTGCAGAAGGGAAATCTCTTACTGTACTGAACTGCTTACAGTGGGTCTATCCAAAGTTCAATGACAGTGAATTAGTTTTTAACCACTTATTAAAGTCAGTGAAAGTTTGATTAACAGCTATTTATAAATCTGTACTTGACTTGCTATTTATTACAATGTTTGTATCATCTGCAAACAAAACAAGTTCAGCATCTGGCACTGTTCCATGTGAGAGGTCGTTAATGTGCACAAGAAAAAGCAACAGGCCTAAGATGGAACCTCGAGGAACATCACACGTAATTGATTCACAATCAGATGAAGACCAATTTACTTACTCCACAGGTGTTTCCCAATGACACCCAAAGTTTCCTGTTAGTTTGGTAAGATTCAAACGATTTTGCAGCACTGCCAGTGATACCATAATATTCTAATTTACTTGAGAGAATGCTGTGATTCACACAGTCATAGGCTTTTCACAGCTTACAGAAAATGCCAGTAGCCTCTAATTTGTTGTCTAATGAATTAAGTACATTGTCATTATACGTGTAAATAGTCTTCCCTATATTGGAACCCCTAAGGAATCCAAACTTTGCCTTCAACCATATATTATTTGCAGTCAGATGCTTAAGAAGAGCTTGAACACAACCTTTTCAAATATTTCTGGAAAAGCTGGAGAAAGTGGAAATGGGTGTTAGTTTGATGGTATCTCTTTATCCTCTTTCTTGTAAAGACGGTTAACTGCAGCATATTTTATCCAATTTGGAAATGTTCCACTGATAAGAGACTGGTCACACAAATAACTTAATATAGAGCTCAACTCACATGAGCACTCTGTGATTAACTTCTTTGATATGTTATCATAATCACTTGCATACTTTGCGGCTCCGGACTGAAGCGCCTAGAACCACTCAGCCACAGCGGCCATGTGTCTCGTTACGTGACTAGGTATAGCCACTTTCCGATGAAAGTTGTGCACTTTGTTACGTCGCACTGCAAGCATGGAAGTTGAGCGCGCAAAAAGTCTCCGCGGCCAGGCGCGACGAAAGTCAGGCTTCCACAACAAAGGAGAAGCGTGGTGCTCACAATAAGTATTCAGTTGTCGATATGGATTAATGTATTATCAGGCAGCATTTTCTCCTCTATTACGAAAATTATAAAGAAATACCAGCTTTGCAAAAACTACACAGCTTGTGACACACAGAACTGAGTTTCAAGGCTAGCAAGGAGACTCTAAAAAATTGTTCTGCCCATGGGATTTATTTTTGAAAGGTGCCAAAAAACGTGTTGTTATGTGCGAACAAGAAGACATAGTTGCAAAAAAAGCGTACTATATTAGGTTTTTACTCATAAATGAGGCATCAGAATCAAAGTGGCCAATGGTTTACTTAAATGAAACATGGATTCACACACATCACACGGTAAATAAATATTGGCAATGTGACAACGTGCGATAAGTATTGTCGAGAAAAGTGCCGGTCAGCATTTAATTGTTGTGCATGGAGGTGGTGACATGGGATCCATTCTGGGCGCACTTTTCGTACAGGACTCGAAAACCAAAACAGTTGACTTTCATTCAGAAATGGACAATAAAAAGTTTCAAAAATATGCACATTCCCAACTTATGCCAAGCCTACATGCAACGACTATTGTCATATTTGACAATACCTCGTACCACCATAAACAGGAGGATAAACCAACATCCGCTACTTCTCTAAAAAGTGAAATTACGATCCTGGCTGACCAATAATTACATATATGAGCCATATCTATGGAAAGCCGAACTGTTCATTAGTTAAGGAGCACCAATCTTCTTCCATCTATTGCATAAACAAAATATTGGAAGGAAATAGATTTGACTTCCGCCATACCATCCACATGTAAACCTTACAGAAGTGGTTTGGAATATTGCAAAAAATAAAATCCGTAGTCGGAATATTTTCTCGGAGCTGAAAATAATAACGGCTGATGCTTTTACTGACCGAGACGTTAGCAGACTGCAGAAAGGCGGTATGTCACGTAAAAAAGTGGGTGATGAATACTGGAGGAAAGATGCTTTGATGGACGAAGAAATTGAAACTATAATTATATCAGCTGAGATGGATTCAAGCGAAGAACCATTATCGTCAGCGACAAGGGCGGCAGACGGCGAATCGACGGTGACAATTGAGGAAGACGAGGTAAGTGTGGAAGGCAGTTGCACTGATACTGCCAGCGAAGCTCCGTGAGCAGCTAAGATGAAGATACTTTTCATCCAGTTTATTTTAAAAATGCACTTAGTTGAGTGGGACGTACAGCAGTGTCACACACACACTGTGCCAGCCTATTGCCGTCTTAGTTGTGCAATATGTAGAATTTCTACCTCGGCTCAAATTAAAAAGCTCATTAGAGGCAACCTGTCGTGGGAGGGGTGTAGACTCATGTTCGTGCTTTTCAATACAGTCACCTGCGAGGAGAGCGGCTGCCATCATGACGGAAATTCACCTACGCGTGGGTGCCCACCGACTGTTCGCGTATGTGTAACACCCAGTTTAGAGGCTTCTGTTTGCCTTTTAAACGTTGATTATTTGGATGAAGTAGTTCTGTGTGGAACTAAGGAAAAGGAAGGTAGTAAGGAAATAGTTATGTAGTCCATCATCCCTCAGCTAAATGGAACAGATAATTTTGTGCCGAGCAGTATAATATCTCGCTAACTACCATTTAGGACAGAAATGTTCATGTCCTTTGGTATTCAGACTATTTTGATTATCAAATGTAATTTTTCAGTCTGTTTGGTTCAATCCTACAGTCACAGTCTCCTGATGATATTCTAAGCTTAATATGAATACTGTTATGAAGAGGTCGAATTTTTCTGTTTAACTTATCATCCAATGTTAGTCTTTCACCAGATTTTTCCTCTGTGATTTGGGCTGTGAACTAAATATATATTATTTAGCAAATCCAGATTCTGGTATTTTACTTTAAAATATTTTTGATAATCGATGTAAGATATACACTCCTGGAAATGGAAAAAAGAACACATTGACACCGGTGTGTCAGACCCAATATACTTGCTCCGGACACTGCGAGAGACTGTACAAGCAATGATCACACGCACGGCACAGCGGACACACCAGGAACCGCGGTGTTGGCCGTCGAATGGCGCTAGCTGCGCAGCATTTGTGCACCGCCGCCGTCAGTGTCAGCCAGTTTGCCGTGGCATACGGAGCTCCATCGCAGTCTTTAACACTGGTAGCATGCCGCGACAGCGTGGACGTGAACCGTATGTGCAGTTGACGGACTTTGAGCGAGGGCGTATAGTGGGCATGCGGGAGGCTGGGTGGACGTACCGCCGAATTGCTCAACACGTGGGGCGTGAGGTCTCTACAGTACATCGATGTTGTCGCCAGTGGTCGGCGGAAGGTGCACGTGCCCGTCGACCTGGGACCGGACCGCAGCGACGGACGGATGCACGCCAAGACCGTAGGATCCTACGCAGTGCCGTAGGGGACCGCACCGCCACTTCCCAGCAAATTAGGGACACTGTTGCTCCTGGGGTATCGGCGAGGACCATTCGCAACCGTCTCCATGAAGCTGGGCTACGGTCCCGCACACCGTTAGGCCGTCTTTCGCTCACGCCCCAACATCGTGCAGCCCGCCTCCAGTGGTGTCGCGACAGGCGTGAATGGAGGGACGAATGGAGACGTGTCGTCTTCAGCGATGAGAGTCGCTTCTGCCTTGGTGCCAATGATGGTCTTATGCGTCTTTGGCGCCGTGCAGGTGAGCGCCACAATCAGGACTGCATACGGCCGAAGCACACAGGGCCAACACCCGGCATCATGGTGTGGGGAGCGATCTCCTACACTGGCCGTACACCACTGGTGATCGTCGAGGGGACACTGAATAGTGCACGGTACATCCAAACCGTCATCGAACCCATCGTTCTACCATTCCTAGACCGGCAAGGGAACTTGCTGTTCCAACAGGACAATGCACGTCCGCATGTATCCCGTGCCACCCAACGTGCTCTAGAAGGTGTAAGTCAACTACCCTGGCCAGCAAGATCTCCGGATCTGTCCCCCATTGAGCATGTTTGGGACTGGATGAAGCGTCGTCTCACGCGGTCTGCACGTCCAGCACGAACGCTGGTCCAACTGAGGCGCCAGGTGGAAATGGCATGGCAAGCCGTTCCACAGGACTACATTCAGCATCTCTACGATCGTCTCCATGGGAGAATAGCAGCCTGCATTGCTGCGAAAGGTGGATATACACTGTACTAGTGCCGACATTGTGCATGCTCTGTTGCCTGTGTCTATGTGCCTGTGGTTCTGTCAGTGTGATCATGTGATGTATCTGACCCCAGGAATGTGTCAATAAAGTTTCCCCTTCCTGGGACAATGAATTCACGGTGTTCTTATTTCAATTTCCAGGAGTGTATAAAGAATCACATACCATTTGCAATACTTCTCTACTAATTTATTCACAATTTATCTTAACCACTAATTATCATGTGCTGTAATACGTTGAAAACGGTACTACATATAATTCTATTCACCACATTTTCTTCACAGAGAAAGATGATACTGTTCCTCTTCTCACTCGTGGCATCAATACCGAAATTACAGATTAAATAGGTGATCATGCTACAGGAAGTCAGCTAATATCGTTCAACATAGCAATAGGCGGCTGGTTCTGTTGGAATACCTATTCTGTTCTGCTTGCGCTTTGCGAAAGAGCCTTCTCCTAGTAGCTACTTATCATAGGTCACTGGGTTAAAGAAATGTTTCAGACCTTGAAAGAAAGAGAATGTAATTTTAGTGTACATGAAATGTCGTTGGTAGATGCACGTAATTGCTGATTATAATCAGCAATAATTATTGCTGACGTCAACATTTTGTAAGACGAGGCATCTTACTAAACAATCATTCAACAGAAATTAGATTATTAGAAATTGTCTGCAAGCCTCACTAAGTTGGATAATAGCGAAGATACAGAAACTCTAAAATAGAGCAGTGCCTTTCGTCATGGGTTCAATCAGTGAGCGTGAGATCGTCATGGACCACTCATAGTCCACTGGTAGAAGATTCTGGAGAAGAGGCTTTGAACAACACTTAGATATTTTGTGCCTAAATTCCAAAAGCGTTATTCCAGGAATAGGAAAGTAACATTTTATTTCTCCCCAAATTATTAAATTTCAAGAAATTATCTGATTGTAAGCGAAAATAAGAGGGAACCCACGCCGTGCGGAAGCTCACCGATGGTCCAAAATGATAGTGGTTCAGAACACGTCCCACCGCTCACGGCAAAAGACATCTCAACTATACGTATGTATTACGTAAAGCACAGGAAATATTCTTCATGTACATCGTTTACAAATATTTTCTTTCTGCAGGTAGATGGGTGTGGCACCTCGAACAATACGTTTCGTAAAAAGATCGTTGCGTAATTTAGCGAAATACGTTCAGAAATAAGAGATTTTTTAATGTAACTCAGGAAGACCAAGTAGTGTTCACTGAAATACTTCAGAAACTTAAAGCACCAAGCTTTCGAAAACGAACTTCTACATTTTATTACTGATGAAGTATTAGAGAAACCGAGGAAAGTTTGCTTCTTTCGATGTAGTATTTAATTCACTTCGATACGAGTCAGTTGAATCTGTTTCATAAATGTTGGAGCACTTCTCGTCTCAACACGCAAGCAGTGTCTGATTCTCTGTCATTTTCGCCCTGTCGCAACCACACAGAGGCTCTTGAGAAGTAATGTCTGTTTGTTTATTTACCCGTACACAGTCCACTTTGTATCTGTTTTCCTTCTATTAGCCTGTGCGTGAATGCATGTGTGCGAGTGTATGCTTTGAAGTTGCCCCCACATTCTCTGAATCGTTAGCATTGAGAGCTTGTATGTGTTGCCAGGGTCCAGCAGTTAGTCGAAGAATAAAAAGGTTGAGAGCTAGGCCAAGGTACCGCCAGAAGTAGTTGGTACTCTACCCCGGCCGGAGCTTACGGGAAGGCCCACTCCCCCCCCCCCCCCCCCCCGCCCCCTCCTGTTCACTGGATCACTGGATGGTCTGAGGCTGCCTGCCAAAAGTAGCTATGTCGAGAACGTTCGGATTGTAAGTATGGGTATGACTTTTTCAGGCCACTAGTAGAGAGGAAATTAGGTATTGATATTACTTAGCTTGATTCTACAGGATCGTTTATCTTTTCTTTCGCGAATGTGTTAGGGCGCATATTCTCTGGTCTTACGTCTATTTCGCAATAATTTCGCTTGTCGCTGTTAATTTGAGATGGATCGCTTTGTTTTGGTAGCACCTTCACCAGATGTTGTTGTATCCACAGTATATCTATCGATAATGCATTGCCTTTCCCTTAAACTTCGATTATTAATCTGAAAACCGTGAATTTTCGGGTATTTCTGATGCGTCATCTTTGTGCTCCATTGCAGTGCCACTTGACCATTAGATCAACACGTATTCATAGGTTGTTGGAATAATATACATGTTCTGTCGGCAAGACAGATCACAGTGTGGAGATTCAGATTGCCTACATGAGGTAGAAATTCCCGCTAATTTTCACAGTGTTAGTGTAAATTTGGCCTTGTGCCTATTACACGTCCCCCAGTGAGTTTAATAATAGATGCGTGTTCAGAAGATAGGGCACAGTTTGTGGACCCAGATGAATATCTACACAATCCACAAATTCCTGTAACTGGCTTTTTTGGATTTTTCCAGAATTAGAGTGAATTTGAACTTCAGCCCACTACATGCCCCCTTCATCCGACGCTGCAGCCAAACCAATATGGCTAGTGTGTAGATTGCGACCTGCTGAATTCACTGACTACATACATGCATGTTGAATTTTAAGTAGTTTTCATGTTTTCAAATTTTTTGTTCCAGTGCATTTTTGTCCACTAGCGCCAACCCCCCACCCCTCTCCATATGCCCCGACTCCCAACATTCTGGATGTATTTTGATTACAAGCACTTTCTATCCGTAAGAAAATTTAAGGTATTTAAGAATTACGGAACACAGATACACTCTTTGGACTGGATACAACAATTTGTTTTTGAATTTTCACCGGCATTGCCTGTAACGCAGAAACTAAAATTTATTTGCAGCGCGTAAGAGACCTCAGGGGATTCATTACACTTCGATGAATATGTGCTGTAGCGTGCACAGGGCCCCAAGCCATAGTGGTGCTATTTCATCTTTAGTTTTCTGCACTGCTGCCTTCTCTTTTACTACCCTTTATATCTATCAAAACAGCTCTCCAACTATTGATCTACCTAGGATTAGAAACGTGTAAAGAAAACCAGATATGACAAGTTATACCGAAAGTGACAATTTTCATTAGACTCTCCAGAACTACCAGCGTAATTTTAATGAAAGACAAAAGTTTAATTATCAGTATCCTCATGGTTATCAGCAACACCAAAGACAATTTGGCAACAATAGAGGGTTTTCACCGCAACAGCATCAAAACCAGCCGGTTAGCATACCTAACCAACAATGTAGTCAGCAAGGTCAACCATGCTTTAATGTTTCGCCGCCTACACGTATATCGTCGGCTCCACCAAATAGTAGCGCACAGCAACAAGAAAATCAGTACGTACAGAAAACACATCATTTCAACTCCTATCGCAACGCGCCGTATAGAAATGACTATCATGACAGACGTAAAAGTAATGAGTGCAGTTTTCAGCGTAACAGTCGGTCTTAGCAGCAGCATAATCAATCATAACAACAGATAATTATGAATGAACCAGACAGTAGATATCATCCCGAACGTAATACGTCAGGACGAAATAACAGAACAGTACAAATAGTCGAGATGCCACAGCATCCTCCCGCAAATAACAGCACGTCAGAAAGAATTTGACTAGATACAGTACAGGTTGCATCTTCCAGCAACGCAAGCAATACTTTTGGCACAGAGAATCTTGTTCACGAAAATGTTATTACTTTTGACAACATCCGAGACACTCTTTTGCAAGAAAAACCAGTTATTCAAAAAACCATTTCCCACCCTATCATTGAAGTAAAGATTGGATCATCCAAATTTTCAGCAGTAATCAATTCTGGATCACCTATGTCAGTTATAAATGAGGAAACTTTCAACGAATGTAACAAAGAGAATACCTATCCTACGTTACCATTAGGCAAAACTAAAGTAAAAGGAGCAGTATCTGGTAAAGGAGTAGATGTAAAGTTACAGACACACTTATCATTTTGTATTGCAGGTCATACGTTTAACTCAATTTTTTGGGTTGTTCCCTTATTGACAACAGACGTTATTTTAGGTATGAATTTTCTGGTACAACATGACGCAATTATTGACTTTCAAAATTCCTATTTAATGTTAAAGGATGAAAATGTACAACTGGCATTAGAATTTCAGCACTCTTTATCTGTAGAAGAACAAACAATTAATCAAACAGAGGTCATTTCTACATCGCGTTACATAGACTGTCATTTGACATTGTTCACAGATACATACGTACACAACTATAATACTCCAGATGAAGCCGACTATGACGTTATGCAAATGATTGCTGATAAAGTTAAACAGAGCAGTGCAAATACAGACGACGAACGTACTCAACTACGCAATATTCTTTTACAGCAAGCTCCAGTTTTTGACAGCGTCCCTGGTACTATGTCCGGTTTTATGTATGAATTTCAAGTTAAACAGCACGACACATTTAGAGCTAAACATTATCCCATTCCTTATATCCACAGAGAACAAGTTAAGAAAGAATTGCAAGCTATGCTTGACCAAGGAATTATTGAACCAGCAGTTAGTCCGTACATAAACCCGCTCCATATTGTTAAGAAAAAGGATGGTTCACTTCGCCTCGTACTTGATTCACGTCACATCAATGATATTATTATTAATGAAACAGATCGCCCACAGACACTAGAAGAACTTCTACAGAAATTTCATGGTACTGCTATTTATTCCACATTAGATCTGAAATCGGGATTTTGGCAAATTCAGCTCCATCCGAACAGCAGAAAGTACACAGCTTTTCTCTGTTTTGGTGACTGTTATCAATTTTGCAAATTACCGTTCGGTTTAACAATTTCTTCAGCAGCATTTATTCGCGGTTTGAATACTATACTTCCGACAGAATTGAAAGACAGTATCACAACGTATGTAGACGACATTCTTATTGCAGAAGCTAACTGGTCTGAACACAATCTGATTCTTGAACAACTGTTGCAAACTTTTCGTACACAGGGACTGACAGTTAATCTTAACAAATCGCACTTTGGCAAAACTTCTATAAAATTTCTTGGATATGTAATTTCAGCAGAAGGCATTGCGCCTGACCCGGAAAAACTTCAAGCTTTACGTGACATTACTGTTTCTACGACGAAGAAACAACTACGCAGCTTTTTGGGTTTAATTAACTTTTTCCGTAAATTTATTCATCACTCTGCTTTAGACACCCCTAGATTATGCCAGTTGACGGGTAAAAACACTATTTGGTCCTGGGATAGCCAAGCACATTCTGAATTTGTCAATCTGAAACAAGCCTTGTTGAATGCACTTCTTTCATCACACCCAGATCTTACTACAAATTTTTCCATTGCCACCGACAGTTCTAACACCGCTTTAGGCGTACACATTTTTCAGGAAATTGAAGGTGGTACTACAGTAATTAAAAACATCGCCTTTGCGAGTCGCATTCTGTCACCTGCTGAACGCAATTATTCTGTTACAGAACTTGAAACATTATGTGTTGTATGGACATTTATGAGATTTAGGCATTTTCTTTATGGAAGACATACGACCGTTTACACAGATCATAGAGCTATTCAGTTTTTGCTTTCAGCTAAATTTACACATGACAGGTTAAGCAGATGGAAACTTTATTTACAGTAATTTAATTTTACAATTGTTCACATTCCCGGTACACAAAATGTTGTAGCAGACGCACTATCCCGTTCTCTCAGCAACAATCAGCAAGATATCGCAACCAACTTCTGCCAAGCAAATTCTAGCGTTATGTATATTCAGCAAGTCGCATTCGGAAATTTTATTTCGGCATCATTACGAGACATAGCACAAGAGCAGAGCAAAGACAACGTATGGAAAGAAATTAAACGCCTTTGGCAAGATAGGAATAATGTTACCATCAGAAACCATTACACTGTACGCAATAACATTCCGTTTCGCAACTCTCACCCTGACAGCAACAATTGGTTATTATGTATTCCTGACGAGCTTGTTAACAAATTAATCTGGTATACTCATTTAAGTTACGCACATTACGGAGCCAGAAAATGTTTTCTTATACTGAGACAGAACTGTTATTTTGCCAACATGGAAAAACGTATTCGACGAGTTCCTCCGTTACATCCCACTGTGCCGATTAAATTGAGACACATGGCCGCTGTAGACATTTTTGGTCCGATTCCCAGAACTAATAGAGGTTTTTGCTACATCTTTGTCGCTGTTGAACTCACTTCGAAATTCGTTACCTTCACTCCGTTACGCAAAGCTACTGCTAAATCAATTTCGAATGCATTTGTAAAACATTTTTTATTTCATGTAGGGCATGTATTGAAAGTAATTTCCGACAATGGACCACAATTTCCATCTGCTATATGGACACGTATTTTAGGAGCTAGAAACATTTCTCCGATCTATATATCCAGGTATCACGCTTCTTCGAACCCTTCTGAACGACTGATGAAAGAAATTGGTAAACTGTGTAGAATATACTGCTATAAAAAACATATTGATTGGGGCGCACACATACTCTCATTCCAGGATGTAATTAACTCGATACCAAATGAATCTACCATGAAATAATTGACATTGCACTCAAGAACATCAAACGTGCCGCAAAGCGCCGGAGACGACAGCAGAAACAGGTTTGTACACGCCGTGACTTTCACATTGGACAGAAGATATTAGTACGCACGTATTATTTATCCAACAGAGGAAAGAGTAGATGCAGTAAATTTGAGCTTCTATACGCAGGTCCATATCGAATTCGCAGCATTCCTCACCCCAATGTAGTACACGTCGAAACTTTGAGAACTAGAAAAAGCAAAGGCAATCTTCATGTCTCCAATATTAAACCCTTTATTGAATGAATATACTTTTTGATTTATCACACTGTAATGCCATTTCCTGAATTTTATATGACCACTTATGCAATTATATTTATATGAACACTTACACAAGAAAAAAAAAAATTATTACCAGTCCCGACTATTTCCAGTATACAACCAAATAATGCTACCAGTTAAAGATATATTTCTAGTTCTAAATGTAATGCAAATTTCTCAGATGTATTGAATCCATTATATCTATGTGTTATTGGACCACAGACCTTGAGTAATAATTACAGTGTGTTACATTTTAAATATGTGCTATGTCACTTGAATGATGAGTTCTGAATAATACTGAATAATGTTTTGTAAAACTATATGAATACTTTGTAACTGGCCAATGAGTGCCAATAATTACCGCAATCAGATGAGTTATGAGTAGTGTTTTGTAATATTCAACATTTGCTACATGTTTAGTAACTGGCCAATGAATGCCAATGATTACTATAATTAGATGAATTATGTATAAATACTATGCCAATAATTAACTCATTTTGAATGATAACTTCTGAATAATGCATAAATCAATGCTTTGTAACCGGCCAATGAGTGCCAATAATTACTATATTGAGATGACTTATGAATAATGTTCTGTAATACTCCATACATACTACTTAAATGCTCTGTAAATAGCCAATGAATGCCAGTAATTGTTCACATTGGTTGACAGACTAGTGTAATTCTCAATGATGACTAGCATAAGCCTTAATGTCCTTCACCTTCTGATCTAATTACCTGAAATTACTGCAATATCCGTTTGTCCTGTCCATCCTCATGATCATGGAGCACTATATTTGGTTTTGCACTAATTCTACGTTGGTGAAAGAGTATGGATTCTACAAGAATGTGGTGCTGACACATCATGCTGTCCACCACCTTGAACGATGTAGATGTTATTATGGTCCTACTGTTTGGTGTACCTAATGTACTACCAAAATGATAACATTGAATATTAATACAACATTTCAGTGTCTTGGCTACACTGATAAATACTTCAGGGAAGAGAACTTCAGATTGTCTCACTTGGTGTTGTGCTTCTGTAGAAAGATATGGACTTTCGGTGCAACTACATGCAACCTACTGTGCTACAACCATGATCAATTCTTCCCTTTCCTTTCCTAGTTCTTGTAAAATGATAAAGACTTCTACAGTGCGTGTGCACTTTATGTCATTTGTTAATATATTTTGTATTCAGTGCGTGTGCACTTTATTTCACTTCATGATATGTTATGTAAAAATGCTAAAGACTTATACAATGCGTGTGCACTTTGTTATTTGTTAATATCTTTTGTACTCATTGCGTATACCTTTTGTCATTTTTTGATATATTCTGTACTCAGTGCGTGTGCACTCTATTTCATTACTTAATATGTTCTGCACTTATCAATAATGTATATACTCTGTGACTGTAGACTCAGTAACTAAATAGATTTTAGAAAAATTTGTTGCTCATGGCAAGTCCAATTGACTCACCATCGCTGCCAAATTTTTGCCCCCCCCCCCCCCCCCCCCCAGTGGAGGGTTATGTAAGAAGTCCGAGCAGATGTAATTTCGATGTATTGCTCACGCGCTGCCAGCGATATGTAAGGTATAAGAGAATCTCAGACCAGAGAGCAGTGTTGACTGCAGTAGGAACTGAGTAGCTGTAGCAGTAAGTTGTTGCTAGCAAGCAGTCTGGTCTGGTGTATCGTGTTGGCTGGGCCGGTCGTGGTGCAGCGATGCCGGAGCCTGAGCATTATAGTATATGGTAAAAAGCAGCCTCGCGCATATGTAGTATTGTTATCTCAAGTCCCATGTAAATGTTTTAAAAATCTCCTAATAATAGTCTTTCTCATAAAAAATAACTTTTAACAACCATTCATTTCAATTCAAAGAATTTACTAATTTCTCCAATCCATGATCATCCCGATTATTTTGAAACACCTGATTTGCAAAGTTTACACAGTGAACAGACAAATGTTTCTAACGAAGGTGAACAATATTCACAAAACACGTCAAGTTTATTTGATTCCGATGTAGTGACCAACAGTGCACGTCCGGTTGGCAAACCTTTTCTAGAATCAGAGGATGACCAAATGGTTATACAAAACGTGACACATACAGATACATCATCACACAGCACAGAGAATACGGCAGCTAATTTTGGCATGGATCAAGTTATGGCAGTATTGCTACAACTTAATGAAAATCTCAAACAGTGGAAGAAAGAACAAGACGACAATTTCAAACGACTTAATGAATCGTACAAACAACTTAATGAAAAACAGGACAAACTTAATGAATCGTACAAACAACGTAATGAAAATCTCAAACAATGGAATGAAAAACTAAACAACAGTTTCAAACAACTTAATGAAAAACAAGACAACAGCGATAAACATTTTAACGATCTTTCAGGGCCATGACGCAGCACTGCTGACGTCCAAAATTTACAAGGTTAAATTCACAGTCAATTATTGAAAAGTTGTAAGTGAGCGACAATTTAATTGAGAGTTTAGTTTCATTGTATATTACCAGGTTACTGAATTTATTTTTTGTTGGGACGCTACACTGAATGTGAACGACATAATTATAATTTTTACTGTTGAGAGGTTTAGCAATTTTTCTGTTCTGAGGCTACACTAAAACGAGAATGAATTTTGTGGGGAGGTTACAGGCTGTGTTATCTTTTTCCATGTCGAAGGTTGCCAATGTGTTCTTATACGGTAGAGCTCGACTCGGAAGTAGCAGATTTAAATCCTAGTGGTGGAAAAATTGCTGCCATGGTTGTTTAGCCGGCAAGCAGGAGCTGTGAGAGCAGGAAGTTGATAACCATGAGAATGTCCCGGGTTAATTTGTTAACCTCTCTGCAGTGCTTCACAATGGAAGAGCGTGTGATACGATTGATGGTGATCGGTTCATCGGCTGCGTGTGTTAAACTCCTCATCCCAGTTTACTTTATTCTGGACGAGTAGACTGTGTGCCCCTGGCTTCAAACTGTCTTCCATATCATCATCATCAACAACAACAATACACAACTTGAGTAAATTCCAGTCATGTCCTTTTCAGTCACTTTGACCTGTACTTTCAGTAAACATACGTGTTGTGTAAGCTACTGGAGTTGTCGTCGTCTGAAAATATTTTATGCGGGCTGTGAAACGTATGAAATAATGGTCATAATCGCTCTGCTGATAAAACCGCATCCTAGTTTTGTTTCGCTTGTGAGTGCTGTGTGCGAGCAACAGTTTGATAGTCATTCTTTCCGATTTTCAACATTGTTATGAAGCAGATAATCAGGAAAATAAAATCATCATAACTTAGAACAAAACTGGAGTACAGTTTTAGTACACTGGAGTATGTTGAAGACATCGTAATATTAGGAGAAAATGAGCAAGAAATTAGTTCACTCGCCTGAGTTCGTACGACAGCTGTCTTGGAACAGAAATAGAAATTACGAGGGTGAGTGAAATAAAACCTTAAATTTGTAATAAAAAATCGAAATTTCGCGCCGTTATCCTGTAAGTTGGTAAGCGTGCTACAAACAGCATGCAGAATGGCCTGTATGTGGCAGCATAGTGCAGATGCACACATACCCTCACAGTAGCAGTATAAAGATGGCCGCCCCACTTGCGACTTGCGCCAGGGAAGAACAGCTTTCTGTAATTCGGTTTTTGCGTAGTGAAGGTGTGAAACCTATTGAAATTCATCGACGAATGAAGGTTCAGTACGGTGATGCATGTTTGTCACAGCAGCATGTCTACGAATGAAGTAAGAAGTTCGCAAGTGGTATGACGTCAGTCACTCCTCGTCCGGGAGAGGCACAACGTGTTGTGACTCCACAGAACATTGCAGCAGTTAAAGCCATAGTGAAGGAAAACCGCCGAGTGACACTGAATGACATTGCAGCATGTTTACAGATTAGTCATGGGTCAGCACACCACAATACGCATGATGTGCTCCAGTTTCACAAAGTGTCTGCAAGATGGGTGCCACGGCAGCTGACTCCTGAAATGAGAGAACGACGTGTTGATGCTTGTGAAGAACTTCTTCGGCGCTTTGAACGAGAAGGTGATGGCTTCCTTGCAAGAATTGTTACTGGGGACGAAACCTGGGTTCACTTCCACCAACCGGAAACGAAGAGAGCGAGCAAGGAATGGCGCCATTCCTCATCACCAAAACCAAAGCAGTTTCGAACAGAACCATCAGCAGGGAAGATCGAGCGGACTCTCTTTTGGGACGAAAAGGGCGTCATTTTGGAGCATTACATGCCTAAAGCGGCCACTCTTACCAGTGCATCATACACAGACCTCCTAAAATATCATTTGCGGCCTGCAATAAAATAAAAGCAAAGTGGACTGCTGTCAGCAGGTGTCCTTTTGCAAACATGACAATGCAAGGCCCCACACTGCACGTACAACAGTTGCAACAATCACAGACCTGCATTTTGAGTGTCTTCATTTTGAGTGTCTTCCTCATGCACCATACTCACCAGACTTTGCCCTAAGTGATTTCCGTATGTTTGGACCACTCAAAGACGCAATGGGAGGAAAGAAGTTCCGTTCTGATAAAGAGGTATGCAACGTGGTGCATGAGTGGTTGCGCAGACTTCATAAAGAATTTTTTTCTAAAGGAATTTATGCACTTTGTAAGCGCTGGAGGATTTGCATTGAGCTTGGGGGAGATTATGTAGAAAAGCGATACAGCTTTGTACCACTTCTGCACAATAAATAATATTTAAAAAATATTTAAGGTTTTCGTTTGACTCACCCTCGTAATACCAGTAAATACAAATATATCATTGTCTCACGGCAAACTACATTGAGGTGACAAAAGTCATCGGATAGCGATACGCACATATACAGGCAGCGGTAGTATCGCGTAAACAAGGTATAAACGGGCAGTGCAGTGACGGAGCTGTCGTTTGTACTCAGGTTATTAATGTGAAAAGGTTTCCACGTGACTAGGGCCGCGCGACGGAAAATAACAGACTTTGCATGGGGGCTTAATTAAATAAGATTGAAAATATTTTTAGTTTTTGGTAGCTGTATGTCCGGTTACGCTATGTCTCGTAATCAATTGGCCCTGACTAGTATTATTACGCAATCTGACTGCATGAAACTACAACAAAGAATGAAAGAAAATTTTCGTTAACACAATTAATTAATTAAGTCCCCAGCAACTATAAAACCTACTAAACCAAAGCACAAGTATAACTGTTCTGTATGTGGAAGTATGACTCAACGCACATCTGGCACGGTTCTTCTTCAACAAGACAAGAATTTTTAAATACCAATTTTACTGACGTGATAAAAGAAAATTACAAATACTATAATTGCGTAAGGAAAGCAGAATTAAACTTTAATACAAGAACACACGCCAGATGCTTTGTTGACTGAACCTGTAATGACGCATTATTTAGGACACTGAAATAAAAAGAAACGGAGTTTGTTACCTCATTTATATTGATGAAAATCACTCTAATCCTTACATTATATCTCACACCGACTCTCTACTATCACATCTCAACCAGAACTCTCCAATATCACATCTCAGCAAGCACTGCCTACTAGCACATCTCAACAAACACTCTCTGCTACAACATCTCAGCATAGACTACCCCGAGTCCTCGACAGGCACTGACTACCACGAGCTCTCGACAAGCACTGACTTCTACGAGTTCTCTCCAAGCACTGACTACTACGAGTTCTCTCCAAGCACTGTGGAGGCGGCAGAATAATACTCTTTGGCGCAATCTCTGGCGCAGTGGCTCAGTGTAGCCACCTTTCAACTTCGAACGTGGAATAACAGTTGAAGCTAGACAAATGGATATTCCATTTTTGAAATCATTAGAGAATTCAATATTCCAAGATCCGCACTGTCAAGAGCGTGCCGAGAATACCAAATTTCAGACATTACCTCTCACCACATAAAACGCAGTGGTTCACTGCCTTCACTTAACGACCGAGAGCAGCGGCGTTTACGTAGAGTTGTCACCCCTAACAGACAACTAACACTGCTTGAAATAACGGCAGAAGTAAATGTGGGACGTATGATTAACGGATCTGATATCACAGTGCTGCGAAATTCGGCGTTAACGGGCTACGACAGCAGACGACCAACGCGAATGCCTTTGGTAACAGCACGACATCGCCTGTAGCGCGCCTCCTGGGCTCGTGACCATATTGGTAGAGTCTACATATACATCTACATACATAATGCGCAATCCTCCATACAGTGCGTGGCGGAGGGTACCTCGTACCACAACTAGCATCTTCTCTCCCTGTTCCACTCCCAAATAGAACGAGGGAAAAAGGACTGCCTATATGCCTCTGTACGAGCCCTAATCTCTCTTATCGTATCTATGGTATCGTCCTATACGACTGGGAAACAGTGGCCCCGTTTCAGTTACTAAGAGCTGATGGTCGGGGTCGAGTGTTGTGCAGACTGTACGATGCCATGGATCCATGTTGGGACAAGATACTGTGCAAGATTGCGGTGGCTCCATAATGGTGTGGGCTGTGTTTGTATGGAATGCACTGGTTCCTCTGGCCCAGCTGAACCGACCGTTGACTGGAAATTATGTTTGGCTACTTAGTGACCATTTGCAGCCATTCATGGACTTAATGTTCCAAAACAACGATGGAATTTTTACCGATGACAATTCGCCGTGTCACTGGGCCATAATTGTTCGTGACTGGTTTGAATAACAATCTGGACAATTTGAGCGAATGATCTGGCCACTGACATGGCCCAACATGGATCCCATCGAACCTTTATGTAACATAATCTTGAGGTCAGTTCGTGCACAGAATCCTGCACCGGCAACACTTTCGCAATTATGGACGGCTATAGAGGCAGCATGGCTCGGCATTTCTGTAGGGGACTTCAGACAACTTGTTGAGTCTATGCCCCGTCGACTTGCTGCCCCACGCCTGGCAAAAGGGGATCAGACACGCTTTTAGGAGGTATCCCATGACTTTTGTTACCTCGGTGTGCGGCAGGTCATACCTTTAAAACTGGAGTGGGAGAAAATCGAAAGAATAAGTCACTTCACTTACCTAGAAACCATACTAACTACGGACGACGTTGTCAAAGAAAAAATGAATAATAGAATACAAAAAGCCAATACATGTTATTTTGCAGTAACGGAAGTCTGAAAAATAAACTTATTTCAGAAAATTCGAAGAGTCTCATACATAAAAGTGTTATCATACCTGTTCTGGCATAAACTTGTGAGACATGAACGTTAACAGTATTGGGAGAACCGAAACTAAGAATCTTTGACGGAAAAATTTTGAGGAAGATATTTGGCCGGATTCAAGATAAGAACACAACGGAAAGGTGAATATTAATAAACAAAGTAGCATGTTACAAATAAAAGCACGCCCGGTTCGCGTGCGGTCTTACTCAAGGCTAACCGTGCGGGAAAGAGCACCTGGTCCCCGGCACGAATCCGACCGGCGGATTTGTGTCGAGGTCCGGTGAACCGGCCAGTCTGTGGATGGTTTTTAGGTGGTTTTCCATGTGCCTCGGCGAATGCGGGCTGGTTCCCCTTATTCCGCCTCAGTTACACTATGTCGGCGATTGCTGCGCAAACGAGTTCTCCACGTACGCGTACACCACCATTACTCAGCCACGCAAACGTAGGGGTTACACTCGTCTGGTGTGAGACGTTCCCTGGGGGGTCCACCGGGGGCCGCACCGCACAATAATCCTGGGTTCGGTGTGGGGCGGTGGAGTGGTGAAGTGGACCGCGCTAGTCGTCGTGGGGTTGCGGAGCACTGGGCTGCGGCGGGGACGGAGCCTCTCCGTCTTTTCTAGGTCCCCGGTTAACATACATACAATACAATACAATGTTACAAACAAGTCTGTACTCCAACCATCGCAGGTGTGGTAATATATCTCGCGAAAAGAACACCATGTACAGCTGTATGATAATCTACAATGAGACACAAATGGTTTCGTGGCCTATAGCCACATCCTCAGGTATACACCTAGACAGAAAAAATCCGAATGTCTATCCATATGGTCCAGCAGACCCACACCGTGACATTACAGTCAAAAAACCCTGATAATGACAAACATTAAACATACTCGCAATACTTCAAGCAATTATAGACATCGATGGAGGGAAAGAGGGTGACACAACTTTCACTGATAAAACGGAATAGCCCGCCAAATGCAGTCAGTCTGTTATAAAAGGGCCGAAATGATGCGTACATCATCGTCCATACAACCGAGGAAGAACCTGCAACCAATAACAAAAAATATGGAATAGAGGGCCCCTGTACAATACCCCGTACCAAACCAACAGTTTGAACACTTAAAAATTATCTTCAAGGAAGAAGACCTCTTGGAAGTCAGAGTTCGCTATTTCACCAACATCAGAAACGATATGAAATCCTACATGAGATGGATTGGAAGAATAAGTGCCAAAATAAAACAACATAGCAAAGCATTGTGACAACAACAGCGTACAGGTTTCATAACTTGTGAAGCTTGGTAATAATAATAATTTTACCCGAATGACAGCTTTGTGTATATATTAGTAACAATAAAGCAAGGTTATTTTTAAAACATTGCTGGAGAAAGTCAGCGAACAAAATAGATTATTTGAAATTAATTATAAAACAGTTTAGGTCGCCGGCCGGTGTGGCCGAGCGGTTCTAGGCGCTTCAGTCCGGAACCGCGCGACTGCTACGGTCGCAGGTTCGAATCCTGCCTCGGGCATCGATGTGTGTGATGTCCTTAGGTTAGTTAGGTTTAAGTAGTTCTAAGTTCTAGGGGACTGATGACCTCAGATGTTAAGTCCCATAGTGCTCAGAGCCATTTGAACCAGTTTAGGTCACAAAGGCACGCTTATTAGTAGGTGGCCGGTAACGATCATCTTCAGACCTTCAAAAGTGTAGTACGAGACACTATATAAATCAGAGGTATACATAGAAAGAACTTCAAATTAGTTATAAAATAACAAAACATGGATATATTTATATTGATGGACAATGACTGTATACGGAGAATGAACCGCTGAAATATGATAGTCTACTGCTGGAGAGAGCAGCACAGCTATTTCTTAAACATGAATTTCAAATAAAGCAGGAATCAGTTAGGATCAACGGATTGGTGCAATGAAAGCATGCAGTCTGTAACCGGCTGCTGGGTACAACAGTCACCTATTTCTTTCTACAAAATTTAAATGGGCAAGTCACCGTCGACAGGAATTAACACAGTGATACAAACGATTGGAAATAAAGCGAATTCAGACTCTTCACCACCAACGTACAACACAGGTGTTGTTACGTCAATCCAACATGCTTCCCTGAAGCGCCCAAACAGGTACACGGATAAAAAAAATGGTTCAAATGGCTCTGAGCACTATGGGACTTAACTTCTGAGGTCATCAGTCCCCTAGAACTTAGAACTACTTAAACCTAGCTAACCTAAGGACATCACACACATCCATGCCCGAGGCGGGATTCGAACCTGCGACCGTAGCGGTCGCGCGGTTCCGGACTGAAGCGCCTAGAGCCGCTCGGCCACTCCGGCCGGCGTACGCGGATAACATGGTAAATTCAAGAAATGGCAAACACAAAAACTGATTTGTCTGACGCCAATAGAATGAGTGATTCGTCGAATAATTTACAACCTTCATAGAATGTTAAGTATAGTGGCACAGCACAATACGCAAAGTACAACTGCGTTCTGTGACTGTTGGTAAGTCATTACAGATCTTACATTACAGAACAACAAAAATGACATGCATTAGAGTTACCGAAATTAACGAAGAAAACGGTCGTATTATACATTTTGGTCAGCTTACTGCAAAATAAACTATAGATTCTGAAGAGAAATTACTCCAGGTAACATGCTGTAATTACAGATTTATCGGAAACTTGATGCAGTGGGAAGAAATGTTTTTAGACATCTACATAATCTCTGTATCATGAATACTACTGGCCAGAAAAGCCTCGTTTTCAGCGGCTGAAAAGCGTAAGCGAGGACTACCGTCAGTGTCTACAAACAGAGGGAGCCGGAGTTGGAAAATTATACGTGGCCATAATACGCGCCAGTAAAAGCTGTGACCTGGAACAGAAACAAAAAGCCAGTCAGAAAGGATAGTATTGTCAGTTAAAAAGTGGATGTGGAGTTTTTCGTAGTGGGACGTGGTTCACATACCTTAATATAATACGAATTTTTAAAACGTAAAATTCAGTTCGGCATTGTTTGAATCACTCTCTGTTTTGGTATTTGTCAGAAGCGAAATAACAGAAGCGAGAGGTAACATAATTATGAAAATACAAATAAAAGTTTCTGTATCATGCAAAAGTTTTCATCGATATGACGACGTGTAAAGACGATGTAAAAAACAAAAAATTAAAGCTGTGAGAGCTGAAGGAAGACAAGCTGTTTCCACTTGAGAGCTATTAGGTGTACAGATGTTGATGTGAAGTAGTTGCTTCATACCAGACTTTTCACTGGGTTTTCGTTCTGCCCAAGTATTTCATTTAATATCGCTTGCTGTAAGTACGCTTTGTGTCGACAGGAAAATCCTTTCTTGAACTTTGTGTTATTACTGAATTTTTAACGGCCCTTATCGGCTCTGGTTCTATAGGTGATGGAGTGTGAAATCATTTCGAATAGGTCCGCTTCTGCGAAAGAACAATTATGATATTAACGTTGAAGATTCACCAGCTGACGATAGACGTGAACTGTGAACACCAACGAAATAAAGTAGCACTGATCGTGTTTGTTTTCTTTTCTTGTCAATTAAGCGAATCTTCTGTAGACACGCTGCAGAAGAAAAAATAGTCATTTAAATAGAAATTATTCAATAGACTAGCGGAAAAAATTGCAAAACAAAAAATAACTAATGGAGTACTGAAATTTCGTGAAAACATTTGTCTAGGTAACATTTTAAAGTGATTAGCATTTTTTTTTTCACTTGCCGCCCTGATTTTACGACTCACCACCTAATTGCTGAAGGTGGGTCTTTATTGACCACTTAGCCGCTGCGATCGGTATATGGGCGCTGATATGGCTGAACCTCCACACCAGTTCCCACATCCGATCGCACCGTTGCCCGTGTCCCGCCACGTGGAGGCGGGTCATAGTTGCTCGTGTTTTGTTTTTGTCTCTTTTATTTTGTTTTGTTTTACTTGGTTATCTTTGTTTGCTATTTATCTTTCTTTTCTTTTCTTTATGGCACATTTCCCAGTGATTAGCATTACAAGATCACAGTTTAATGTAAGGGCGAGATAAAAAAACTAAACTCCACCCGAACAGGCCATGAAGGCCCAACGGTATCGACCGGCCGCCGTGTCTTCCTCAGCGCACAGGCGTCAATGCGTGCAGATATGGAGGGACATGTGATCAGCACACCGTTCTCCCGGCCGTATGTCAGTTTACGAGACCAGAGTCGCTACTTCTCAATCAAGCAGCTCCTTAGTTTACCTCATAAGGGCTGAGTGCACCCCACTTGTCAATAGCGCCCGATAGACTGGAAGGTCACCCATACAAGTTCTAGCCCATCCCGAATGCGCTTAACTTCGGTGATCTGACAGGAACCGGTGTTACCACTGCGGCAAGGCCGTTGGCAAGGGTGAGATAGGTCATTGCAAATGTGAAATGCTGGTACATTAATAACCGGTGTAGCCTCCAGAATGTTGGATGCAAGCATGTGTTGTACAGGTGCCGGATGTCAGTTTGTGCGATGGGCTTCCATGCCTGTTGCACTTGGTCAGTCGATGCAGGGATTGTTAATGCCGTTCGTGGAAGACGCTCTAGTTGTCGTCAGATGATGTTTCGTATCAACTCAGCTGGAGACAGATCTGGTGATTGAGGACGCCAAGGGAACATGTCGACACTCTGTAGAGCGTGTTGACTTACAACAGCGGTATGGACGAGCGTTATCCTCTTGGAAAACACCCCCTCGAATGCTGTCCGTTACTGGCAACGCAACACGTCGAGTCAGCAAATTGACGTCCGAATTTGCAGTCAAGGTGCGTGTGATAACCACGAGAGTTATCCTGTTGATATTCGAAATCGCACTACAGACCATAACTGTGGTGTCACCGCCAGACACCACACTTGCTAGGTGGTAGCTTTAAATCGGCCGCGGTCCATTAGTACTTGTCGGACCCGCGTGTCGCCACTGTCAGTAATTGCAGACCGAGCGCCGCCACACGGCAGGTCTCGAGAGACTTCCTAGCACTCGCCACAGTTGTACGGACGACTTAGCTAGCGATGCAACACTGACGAAGCCTCGTTTATTTGCAGATAAGATAGTTAGAATAGCCTTCAGCTAAGTCAATGGCTACGACCTAGCAAGGCGCCATAGCAATTGATAGTTATCGTATGAAGCATGTCTCATCAAGAACGATGTATACAAATGATGGATTAAAGTTAAGTATTCCAGCAGCTACGTACTTTTCTTTATAGCATTCATTACGTATCCTGTTTCAGACCTCACGCCATCCTGCGTGAGCTTATAGCGTGCATTTCGGCCTTCCCTAGCTATATAACAATAACTACACGTATAGGTACGGTGTGTCTAGCTCTCAGACACGTTGGGTGTAGGTTCTCAACAGGCCTCCTTCCAACCAACACATGGCCATTACTGGCATCGAGCCAGAACGAGCTTGCATCAGAAAACACAAGAGACCACCGCCCTGCCCTCCAATGAACTCTCGCTTCGCATCACTAAAACCGCAAGCGGCTGTGGTTTGGGCTCGGTGGAATACACGCTACGTCTGGCTCGGATCTGCTGTTGAAGTAACCAGTTAGCAACAGCTCGTTGTGTCACTGTGGTGCCAACTGCTGCTCACATTGCTGCTGCAGGTGCTGTATTATGCGCCAGAGCCGTACTCTGAACACGATGGTCTTCCCTCACGGGAGCTCCAACGTCAGGCGCGTAATGGGGCCCCTTAGGGAAATGGCAGCAAGAGAGGGGAAGAAAACCAATGTGCACGCCGTGTGCATACCGGGGGGAGTCATTCCAGATGTAGAAAGGGTCCTTCCGGATGCCATGAAGGGTACAGGGTGCACCCATCTGCAGGTGGTCGCTCATGTCGGCACCAACGATGTGTGTCGCTATGGATCGGAGGAAATCCTCTCTGGCTTCCGGCGGCTATCTGATTTGGTGAAGACTGCCAGTCTCGCTAGCGGGATGAAAGCAGAGCTCACCATCTGCAGCATCGTCGACAGGACTGACTGCGGACCTTTGGTACAGAGCCGAGTGGAGGGTCTGAATCAGAGGCTGAGACGGTTCTGCGACCGTGTGGGCTGCAGATTCCTCGACTTGCGCCATAGGGTGGTGGGGTTTCGGGTTCCGCTGGATAGGTCAGGAGTCCACTACACGCAACATGCGGCTACACGGGTAGCAGGGGTTGTGTGGCGTGGGCTGGGCGGTTTTTTTAGGTTAGATGGCCTTGGGCAAGTACAGAAAGGGCAACAGCCTCAACGGGTGCGGGGCAAAGTCAGGACATGCGGGGACCAAGCAGCAATCGGTATTGTAATTGTCAACTGTCGAAGCTGCGTTGGTAAAGTACCGGAACTTCAAGCGCTGATAGAAAGCACCGAAGCTGAAATCGTTATAGGTACAGAAAGCTGGCTTAAGCCAGAGATAAATTCTGCCGAAATTTTTACAAAGGTACAGACGGTGTTTAGAAAGGATAGATTGCATGCAACCGGTGGTGGAGTGTTCGTCGCTGTTAGTAGTAGTTTATCCTGTATTGAAGTAGAAGTGGATAGTTCCTGTGAATTATTATGGGTGGAGGTTACACTAAACAACCGAACTAGGTTAATAATTGGCTCCTTTTACCGACCTCCCGACTCAGCAGCATTAGTGGCAGAACAACTGAGAGAAAATTTGGAATACATTTCACATAAATTTTCTCAGCATGTTATAGTCTTAGGTGGAGATTTCAATTTACCAGATATAGACTGGGACACTCAGATGTTTAGGACGAGTGGTAGGGACAGAGCATCGAGTGACATTATACTGAGTGCACTATCCGAAAATTACCTCGAGCAATTAAACAGAGAACCGACTCGTGGAGATAACATCTTGGACCTACTGATAAAAAACAGACCCGAACTTTTCGACTTTGTATGTACAGAACAGGGAATCAGTGATCATAAGGCCGTTGCAGCATCCCTGAATATGGAAGTCAATAGGAATATTAAAAAAAGGGAGGAAGGTTTATCTGTTTAGCAAGAGTAATAGAAGGCAGATTTCAGACTACCTAACAGATCAAAACGAAAATTTCTGTTCCGACACTGACAATGTTGAGTGTTTATGGAAAAAGTTCAAGGCAATCGTAAAATGCGTTTTAGACAGGTACGTGCCGAGTAAAACTGTGAGGGACGGGAAAAACCACCGTGGTACAACAACAAAGTTAGGAAACTACTGCGAAAGCAAAGAGAGCTTCACTCCAAGTTTAAACGCAGCCAAAACCTCTCAGACAAACAGAAGCTAAACGATGTCAAAGTTTGCGTAAGGAGGACTATGCGTCCAGTGAATTCGAAAGTAAAATTCTATGTACCGACTTGACAGAAATTCCTAGGAAGTTCTGGTCTTACGTTAAATCAGTAAGTGGCTCGAAACAGCATATCCAGACACTCCGGGATGATGATGGCATTGGAACAGAGGATGACACGCGTAAAGTTGAAATACTAAACACCTTTTTCCAAAGCTGTTTCACAGAGGAAGACCGCACTGCAGTTCCTTCTCTAAATCCTCGCACAAACGAAAAAATGGCTGACATCGAAATAAGTGTCCAAGGAACAGAAAAGCAACTGGAATCACTCAATAGAGGAAAGTCCACTGGACCTGACGGGATACCAATTCGATTCTACACAGAGTACGCGAAAGAACTTGCCCCCCTTCTAACAGCCGTGTACTGCAAGTCTCTAGAGGAACGGAGGGTTCCAAATGATTGGAAAAGAGCACAGATAGTCCCAGTCTTCAAGAAGGGTCGTCGAGCAGATGCGCAAAACTATAGACCTATATCTCTTACGTCGATCTCTTGTAGAATTTTAGAACATGTTTTTTGCTCGAGTATCATGTCATTTCTGGAAACCCAGAATCTACTATGTAGGAATCAACATGGATTCCGGAAACAGCGATCGTGTGAGACCCAACTCGCCTTATTTGTTCATGAGACCCAGAAAATATTAGATACAGGCTCCCAGGTAGATGCTATTTTTCTTGACTTCCGGAAGGCGTTCGATACAGTTCCGCACTGTCGCCTGATAAACAAAGTAAGAGCCTACGGAATATCAGACCAGCTGTGTGGCTGGATTGAAGAGTTTTTAGCAAACAGAACACAGCATGTTGTTATCAATGGAGAGACGTCTACAGACGTTAAAGTAACCTCTGGCGTGCCACAGGGGAGTGTTATGGGACCATTGCTTTTCACAATATACATAAATGACCTAGTAGATAGTGTCGGAAGTTCCATGCGGCTTTTCGCGGATGATGCTGTAGTATACAGAGAAGTTGCAGCATTAGAAAATTGTAGCGAATTGCAGGAAGATCTGCAGCAGATAGGCACTTGGTGCAGGGAGTGGCAACTGACCCTTAACATAGACAAATGTAATGTATTGCGAATACATAGAAAGAAGGATCCTTTATTGTATGATTATATGATAGCGGAACAAACACTGGTAGCAGTTACTTCTGCAAAATATCTGGGAGTATGCGTGCGGAACGATTTGAAGTGGAATGATCATATAAAATTAATTGTTGGTAAGGCGGGTACCAGGTTGAGATTCATTGGGAGAGTGCTTAGAAAATGTAGTCCATCAACAAAGGAGGTGGCTTACAAAACACTCGTTCGACCTATACTTGAGTATTGCTCATCAGTGTGGGATCCGTACCAGATCGGTCTGACGGAGGAGATAGAGAAGATCCAAAGAAGAGCGGCGCGTTTCGTCACAGGGTTATTTGGTAACCGTGATAGCGTTACGGAGATGTGTAATAAACTCAAGTGGCAGACTCTGCAAGAGAGGCGCTCTGCATCGCGGTGTAGCTTGCTCGCCAGGTTTCAAGAGGGTGCGTTTCTGGATGAGGTATCGAATATATTGCTTCCCCCTACTTATACCTCCCGAGGAGATCACGAATGTAAAATTAGAGAGATTAGAGCGCGCACGGTGGCTTTCAGACAGTCGTTCTTCCCGCGAACCATACGCGACTGGAACAGGAAAGGGAGGTAATGACAGTGGCACGTAAAGTGCCCTCCGCCACACACCGTTGGGTGGCTTGCGGAGTATCAATGTAGATGTAGATGTAGAGTGCCACGTGGCCTTCCGGTCTTCTTGCGACCGTGCATTCTCCTGATCACAGCTGCCAGTGGCTACCTTTCTGCTAAGTCATTCTGCAAATATTGTGTGATTGGATTGACGAGTTCCTAGATAACAGAACGCAGCATCTCATTCTCAATGGAGAGAAGTCTTCCGAAATAAGAGTGATTTCAGGTGTGCCGCAGGGGAGTGTCGTAGGACCGTTGCTATTAAAAATATACATAAATGACCTTGTGGATAACATACGAAGTTCACTGAGGCTTTTTGCAGATGATGCTGTGGTGTATCGAGAGGTAGTAACAATGGAAAATTGTACTGAAATGGTCCGGCCGCAGTGGCCGTGCGGTTAACGGCGCTGCAGTCTGGAACCGCAAGACCGCTACGGTCGCAGGTTCGAATCCCGCCTCGGGTATGGATGTTTGTGATGTCCTTAGGTTAGTTAGGTTTAACTAGTTCTAAGTTCTAGGGTACTAATGACCTCAGCAGTTGAGTCCCATAGTGCTGGACCATTTTTTTTTGTACTGAAATGCAGGAGGATCTGCAGCGAATTGACGCATGATGCAGAGAATGGCAATCGAACCTCAATGTAGTGAAGTGTTATGTGCTGCGAGACATAGAAAGATAGATCCCTTATCATTTAGCTACAAAATAGCAGGTCAGCAACTAGAAGCAGTTAATTCCATAAATTGTCTGGGAGTACGCATTAGGTGTGATTTAAAATGGAATGATCATATAAAGTTGATCGTCGGTAAAGCAGATGCCAGACTGAGATTCATTGGAAGAATCCTAAGGAAATGCAATCCGAAAACAAAGGAAATGGGTTGCAGTACACTTGTTCGCCCACTTCTTGAATACTGCTCACCAGTGTGGGATCCGTACCAAATAGAGTTGATAGAAGAGATAGAGAAGATGCAATGGAGAGTAGCGCTCTTCGTTACAGGATCATTTAATAATCGCGAAAGCGTTACGAAGATGATAGATAAACTCCAGGGAAACACTCTGCAGGAGAGACGCTCGGTAGGTCGGTACGGGCTTTTGTTGAAGTTTCGAGAACATACCTTCACCGAGGAGTCAAGCAGTATATTGCTCCCTCCTACGTATATCTCGCGAAGAGACCATGAGGATAAAATCAGAGCGATTAGAGCCCACACAGAGGCATACCGACAATCTTTCTTTCCACGAACAATACGAGACTGGAATAGAAAGGGAGAACCGATAGAGATACTCAAAGTACCCTCCGCCACACACCGTCAGGTGGCTTGCTGAGTATGGATGTAGATGTAGAATATCACAAAAGAAACATCCAGCTTCTCGTAGCTCTTTTACCGTTGTTGAAAATCAGTGATGTGTTGATAATGGCAATTTTGCCGCTGAAAGGCATTCTTGACTAACATGAATTCACCACGTCCAATCTTAAAGGTAAGTAGTGCTCACGCCCGCTTCAGCGGGTATTTAAAGTAACCAGATTTGCATCCTCATAGCGGCGGTACAAGCGCCAACCTAATAGGAAAGGAGCGAAATTTGAATAACCATCACCTTTCAGATGTTGCAACTCGCCTACAAACTTTCGTTTATGTTCACAACTCCTTCTCCGTATTGCAATTTTTTCCGTCAGTGTAGATCCAGTGATTCACAGTGTGTAGGATGTAGATGAATGTTAATGTAGTGGGACAACCTTAAGTCATGGGATCGTGAAAAAACTTCATAACATGTTGACGAAAACTGACAAGCCGGCCGCGGTGGCCGAGCGGTTCTAGGCGGTTCAGCCTGGAACCACGCGGCTGCTACGGTCGCAGGTTCGAATCCTGGCTCGGGCATGGATGTGTGTGATGTCCTTAGGTTCGTTAGGTTTAAGTAGTTCTAAGTCTAGGGAACTGATGACCTGAGATGTTAAATCCCATAGTGCTTAGAGCCATTGAACCATTTTTGAACACTGACAAGGGAAGACATTCATAATTAATGTTACTATTCACAGGGGAGGACGTACTGATAAAGCCAAATTTCACTGAATGTAAATTAAAATAATGTAAGTAATGTTTATTGTGACGATACAAGAAAAATATACGTCTATGTGGAGCCATGTTGTCAGTGGCAAGGAACTCTGAAACGGCGCAATTTTATGTTAATGCTGTAGAATGAAAGCACAACTGAAGTCACGCTGAATACTTGCTATTTGAAATCTTACCATTATCTAGTCAAAAGCATGAAATTTGTTTCGCTATAGAGAGACTGATTGTACTGTAAAGTATGAAATCAATACTTAGCAAAACGAAACTGGAATTATCTACAGACACAACTGATGGAATCGTCGTATTTGGACCGATGAGGATACAGACATGCAGCTCCTGGCTATTGTCGGAATGGCTTTTGAAGTTGCTGTTATTAAGTACTGGGCTCCCAGAATAGTATAAAGTGGTTCCAAAAGAGCGCCCCTTTTGAAACGCCTGGTAAATTTTTGTTTGTCGGTTGGTGACTTTTTTTTATTTGTTTCTGTCTCCAGTAACATTCGAATTGTTGACTCAGTTTGAATTTCTCGTATTCGGTGTCTAACCATG
Source organism: Schistocerca serialis cubense (assembly GCF_023864345.2). Classification (NCBI taxonomy): domain Eukaryota; kingdom Metazoa; phylum Arthropoda; class Insecta; order Orthoptera; family Acrididae; genus Schistocerca; species Schistocerca serialis. Next base: position 147,408,909 of record NC_064643.1, read on the forward strand.
GGGCAGTTCACTTGTGCACAACGCGTGCTCATCGTGAACACCGTTTGTTAGAATGGAGAAAGTTATGCAGCAACTGTCAGGCGACTTCCCACGATTCTGGTGCGTTATGAGGCACAGTTGCCATGAAAAAGTTCTTTGAGACGGGTTCAACAGTAGACCTTGTAAGATCTTGGCGTCATCGTTCTAGCCGAACTGAGCAGAACGTAGCGGTGGTTTGTGACAGAGTTGCTGTTAGCCCAATGAGATCAATTCGTCACCACTCCCAGCAATTGGGCTTGAACTGTTCTTCAGTACGGATCATTCTCAGGTATGATCTCCATTACGACCCTTATAAAATTCAGCTGACGCAATGTTGAAAATGACAGATCACCAGAAGAGGTGACACTTTGTTGACTGGATTCTGAGAGGACGACAGGACAACAGCTTCGCAACCAAATCATCTTCAGTGCTGAAGCACATTTCTACTTAAATGGGTTTGTAAAGAAGCAGAACTGTCGTATGTAGGGGTCAGAAAATCCTAGAATGATCCAAGAAAGGGAAATACACTGGTGTCTAGAATTAAAGCAACAAACTACTATTTCCCCATCCTGTGTCTACCTTACGAAAGAATTATACAAACTGTTAACAAATGTCAGTACGATGGTGTTCTGCACGCAAGGTGGTATCCCGGTCCACAGGACAACCACGCCAAGGCAGACATCAGGGCTTCTATCAAATGGGGTAGTGTTTGCCGGCTAGTCTCACATCCAGAATCGCTGTGTACCCAGTCACAGACGATGCAGTATGGCACAGAGAAGAAGCCTACCAGACTCTCTGTAGTGGAGGGCCGTAGGAAGAATGGAAGCTGGACGTTCGGGAACTGATGTGGTCAGATGTCTTAGTGTGAATCGTTCTGTAATTTCTCGGATGTGGTGATAGTTTATAGACACTGAAACTGTATCCCGAAGACCAGGGCACGGCCGACCATGTGTGGCGTCAGAAAGAGAAGACAGTTATTTGGTTGTAAGGGCACGACCGTGCCGCCTTTGTACTGTACGGCAATTGGCCTCTGACCTCGCAGCATCCACTGGACGTGTTGCTTCGAGGCAAAGGGTGTACAGAAGGCTTCTGCAGAGTGGCCTTTATTGTCGGAGACCTGCTGTATGTGTACCTCTGACACGTCTTCACATAGAAGCAAATGTCTAGAATGGGGTCGTCAACAAGCCACCTGGACTGTCGAACAATGGGCCAATGTTCTTTTCACAGATGAGTCCTGATTTGGTCTGGAGAGTGGTTCTCGACAGATTCGTGTCTCGAGGCAACGTGGAATACAGTTTCGGAACTCAGACATTTTGGAAAGAGATCGGTATAGACGATGAGCCCTACTGGTGTGTGCAGGTATTATGTTGACGACTCGAGCACCTCTTCATGAACTTGTGAAACGTCCCCTTTGAACAATTATACAAGACTGTGCTTAAACTGACACACAATATTTTGTTAGCGCAACGCAATCTGACTTTCAAAATTCCCTACAAAAGAATGGCCCTGACTAACATTAAACTATACCTTTCACAAATCACTTACCTCACAAAAATCTTCGCTGCTCAAGCTACTGCAATATAGCGAGCGCCACTACTGCCAGCTAAATAAAAGATTCAAACTATGGAAGGCACTAACTACTGATAGGGATAGTTAGCAAATGAAAGGTATTAATAGAGAACAAACAATGTATTTACCTTGATATCATCATATATAAATATAGCAGTTCATTACAAATTTCAAAACTGCGCCATCTCTCTCTCCACATCCACCACTGCTGGCGGCTCACCTCCAACTGCCCAACGCTACGCGCTGTTAACATCCAGCTGCCCCTCTACAATGGCAGACAACAATACAAACTAGCCACAGACTGCACACAGCACAGCCAGTGATTTCATTTTCATACAGAGAGCGCTACGTGGCGGCGGCGTTACCAATATAAGAACCTAAACAGCCTACTTACATAAAGAAAACATAAACAGCCTACTTACACTTGTACAGGTGAACCTTCAAGGTTTAACTGTTATTTATATCGTGACGAGATCTTGGGACCTCATGTGCTATTGTTGCGAGGTGTCGAGCACCCAGACTTCGTATTGATGGACGATAATGCTCGACCTCATAGAGCACGGATTGTCGATAATTTCTTGGAAACGGAAGGTACTGCACACATCCACCAACCAATCCCGAAGACTCGCGAGCAGCTCTTAAGGAAGAAGGAGTGTTGTTGCCTCAACAAGAGACTGATGACATTAGTCACAGCATGCCCCGCTGTTGTCAGAGGTGGTCACACCCCATTCTAAGCACATTAATCAGTTGTCTGAATGTGTGTGCAAAATCGTTAAGTTGGATGTTAAGTTGGAAGTTATGCATGTTGCAGTTGTGTACATTCTGTATGCTTTACAATGTTTCTCCTTTACCATCACCCGGTTATAATGTTTTATGGAAAAATAAACGCAACCTTGCAAAATTTCGGTTTGTTGCTTTACTTTTGGACATCATTGTACATCCACAACGCGTGACACTTTGGCGCGGCTATTCGCAGGGCTACGTTATCGTCCCATGTTCTAAAGATGAGGCGGGACAAGCTGTGACAGTCAATGGAGACCCATACCGTACGATGATAAGGCAGTTTTTATGGCCTTTTTTGGATGAATTGGACACTGAAGAGATATGGGTTCAGCAGGATAGTGCAATCTGCCATACTTCCCGCAAAACAGTTCATTTGCTCCATGAACGGTTGCCGGACCGCCTCATTTCGCGCAGTGGCCACCAAGGTCATGTGACTTAACTCTTTGTGACTTTTTTCTTTGGGGTCATTTTAAGTCAACGGTGTATGCCAATAAACCCTGAAACATCATGACTTGAAGGAGGAAATTCGACGAATTATAAGCGAAGTGAATGTGGAAACTTGTCGTGTAGTCGTAGTTAATTTCATGCACAGAGTTCTTGCAACGCAGTAGAGATGGTAATACGTCTCAAGTTTTTCATACACGAAATGGGAAGGTTAGATGAAGATGTTTATGTATTTTGTTTTTCTTTTTGTAAAAAAAGCGTCTTACTTTGGTATATCAAGACCGGCATCCTTTTTTGAACCATCCTGTACATATTAATATGTAGATCCAGTGTCTGATTGATATTTTCGCACTCTTGCTCGACTTGGGATAACAGATTCGTTCTCCAAATGAGGTTATGGGATTTGCTTAGAGCTGAAAATGCCTCCGCAAGTGATGGTTTTGATTTATGGGTTCGGTATTGGTTAGTGTAGCATCTCACTATAAGGTAGCAAATTTTATTCGTAAGCTCATCCTGGAGGTATTGTTGATATTTCAAAACAAATTTCCTGTGGAAGTATTTTTTACGTGTTGATAAGACTGCCGGCCGAAGTGGCTGTGCGGTTAAAGGCGCTGCAGTCTGGAACCGCAAGACCGCTACGGTCGCAGGTTCGAATCCTGCCTCGGGCATGGATGTTTGTGATGTCCTTAGGTTAGTTAGGTTTAACTAGTTCTAAGTTCTAGGGGACTAATGACCTCAGCAGTTGAGTCCCATAGTGCTCAGAGCCATTTGAACCATTTTTGTTGATAAGACTGCTTCCATTGTTTCGACTAATAGTGCATTACTCGAGGTGAAACCTGGAGCTTCTTCGCACAGTAACAATGCTTGTTATCGATACAGGGTGTTACAACAAGGTACGGCCAAACTTTCAGGAAACATTCCTCAAACACAAAGAAAGAAAATATGTTATGTGGACATGTATCCGGAAACGCTTACATTCCATGTTAGAGCTCATTTTATTACTTCTCTTCAAATCACATTTATCACGGAATGGAAACACACAGCAACAGAACGTACCAGCGTGACTTGAAACACTTTGTTACAGGAAATGTTCAAAATGTCCTCCGTTAGCGAGGATACATGCATCCACCCTCCGTCGCATGGAATCCCTGATGCGCTGATGCAGCCCTGGAGAATGGCGTATTGTATCACAGCCGTCCACAATACGAGCACGAAGAGTCTCTACATTTGGTACCGGGGTTGCGTAGACAAGAGCTTTCAAATGCCCCCATAAATAAAAGTCAAGAGGGTTGAGGTCAGGAGAGCGTGGAGGCCATGGAATTGGTCCGCCTCTACCAATCCATCGGTCACCGAATCTGTTGTTGAGAAGCGTACGAACACTTCGACTGAAATGTGCAGGAGCTCCTTCGTGCATGAACCACATGTTGTGTCGTACTTGTAAAGGCACATGTTCTAGCAGCACAGGTAGAGTATCCCGTATGAAATCATGATAACGTGCTCCATTGAGCGTAGGTGGAAGAACATGGGGCCCAATCAAGACATACCAACAATGCCTGCCCAAACGTTCACAGAAAATCTGTGTTGATGACGTGATTGCACAATTGCGTGCAGATTCTCGTCAGCCCACAGATATTGATCGTGAAAATTTACAATTTGATCACGTTGGAATGAAGCCTCATCCGTAAAGAGAACATTTGCACTGAAATGAGGATTGACACATTGTTGGATGAACCATTCGCAGAAGTGTACCCGTGGCGGCCAATCAGCTGCTGATAGTGCCTGCACACGCTGTACATGGTACGGAAACAACTGGTTCTGCAGTAGCACTCTCCATACGGTGACGTGGTCAACGTTACCTTGTACAGCAGCAACTTCTCTGACGCTGACATTACGGTTATCGTCAACTGCATGAAGAATTGCCTCGTCCATTGCAGGTGTCCTCGTCGTTCTAGGTCTTCCCCAGTCGCGAGTCATAGGCTGGAATGTTCCGTGCTCCCTAAGACGCCGATCAATTGCTTCGAACGTCTTTCTGTCTGGACACCTTCGTTCTGGAAATCTGTCTCGATACAAACGTTCCGCGCCACGGGTGTTGCCCCGTGCTAATCCATACATCAAATGGGCATCTGCCAACTCCGCATTTGTAAACATTGCACTGACTGCAAAACCACCTTCGTGATGAACACTAACCTGTTGATGCTACGTACTGATGTGCTTGATGCTAGTACTGTAGACCAATGAGTCGCATGTCAACACAAGCACCGAAGTCAACATTACCTTCCCTCAATTGGGCCAATTGGCGGTGAATCGAGGAAGTACAGTACATACCGACGAAACTAAAATGAGCTCTAACATGGAAAGTAAGCGTTTCCGGACACATCTCCACATAACATCTTTTCTTTATTTGTGTGTGAGGAATGTTTCCTGAAAGTTTGGCCGTACCTTTTTGTAACACCCTGTATATGTCAGTGTCTGCAGCAGGTATTTGGAGGCTGTGTACAATATGCAGGCTTAACCCAGGTGAGGTCACAGCAGCGTCCGTATGTAAAATTATTATGGGATCCATCTCCTGTGTTCCCTTCTTCAAGAAATGGTTAATGTCAAGAATGTTCATTTCTATATCCAGTTCCTCCGCAAGTTCTTCGTCGATGACGCCGAATTTCGTATCAGTCCCTCCTCGACGACAAGGAACAAGGAATATGGAATTTCTCCGACTTGTGGCTTGGAGTAACTGCAACACTGTCCTCCCAGCGCACCGATTTGAAGCCACTCTGGAAACGATTTTTATCTTCTATGAATATATTAACCAGAGACCCTTCCCGTATTTGCACAGCTAGCACTGACAGTAGGTACCTTTGGCCGGACGACTTGTGTGGGGTAGCGGTAACAAATTATACACACAAACGTTCCTCGTGAGTTTGTCTATTAGTGAAAACTGTATCAAAATCCCACAGTACTTCCTTAGATTAGTCGGCGCATGCACACAGAAAAATTGTTTAAACAAAAATAAATTTTTCGTATAATATGTTTCTAAATAGGAATAAAAAGTATAAAATAATTTATCCTAGCCCCACCCAGATTCCCCACACAGATTCCTAAACCGTTACAGATCTGAAAATTTGTGGTTGTGAATTTTTTATAGTTTGAAAATATCTGTAAGATTTATAACGAGAAGACATGGGACATACGCAATACGTAATTGGTGCATGAATAAGTCACCTTTTAACTGATATCTGTCGCGTGCGCCACACATTTTTCGTTACAAATCTTACAAGCATTTTCATAGCTATTAGAAATTCACACACACAAATTTTCAGAACTATCTGTATGGGGTTAGCAATTTGTGTTGCCCTAGGAGAAATCATTTTATACTTTCTAGTCTGATTGGAAACCGTGTCATATCAAAGATTTATTTTTATTTAAATAATTATTTTCTGCTTTTTATCCTGACACTTCCGCAATACGTAATTGATGCATGAATAATTCACCTCCTAACTGACATTTATAATGTACGCCACACATTTTTCGCTAGAAATCTTACAAGCATTTTCATAGCTTTTAAAAATCCACACTCACAAATTTTCAGAAATTTTCAGTTAGTAATCTGTATTTCCTAGGAGATTTTTTTAATCTGATTCGAAACCGTGTTATATAAAGCTTTATTTTTATTTAAATAATTATTTTCTGCTTTTTGGCCTTGTATGTGTGTGAATTTTATACATTTTGGTGATATCATAATATTGAAGTTAACTATTGTTACCAGACTTTGACAAGGTTCAGGAAAGACAGAAAGAACCAGCAGAAACTGGGAGACTGGCCAGGCGCCATGAACAGCGGTTAACCAACTGTAAACAGAAGTATAGCAACGAGAGGCAAATGGAGAACGGGAGATGGCGCGGTAGAATAACGAAGTTCAAATGAGCAATAATAGAACGAAAACCTAATGTGTAGCGAAATATGAGACCAAACCAGTAACGTGTAATTAGATCGATTTGAGAGCAATGCGAATACACAGGTAAAGGCAGAATAACGGTGCAGCAAGCGTTATAGTGTGGCTCGGAAGATGGGCGTGGCCCTGCAGCGCCGCCAGCCCAGCCCTCCAAAGGCGATACTAGTGCTCACAAACGTAGCAGCGCCCTCTATGCCAGTCATCGAATTCAACGCATACTGCCTGGAACGCATTCTGGTACGACTTGTACACGATGTTGGTCCTGCAGGGCAGCCGAGATGCCAGGCTTTACAAACCACTTTTACACCAGCTCCACCTCTACAAGAACTGGACGCATTAGACAACAAGAAAACAAATTAATGTGCATTGTCATTCGGTTGTGAGCTTAGTTTAAAGGTCATCGGGAAGTTAATTTAAAAACTATTGCAAAATTTGAGGCAAACAGACAGACAAACAAGAAAGCAACCTAATAAAAACGTGTTAAAAGCGCAGCTTGGGACTTTCCTTCTAGTTTGCACGAAAAATTTATTAATTATATCCACAAACCTTCTTCATGAATCAGTCCTATCTTGCAGCCACTGCCACACTGCAAGTTAATAGGTCAGACCATAGCGAACCTTACGCTTGTTTTTTCTTTTTCAGACAATGTCTGCGCCCTTCTGTTCCTGCCCCTTTTTTGAGGCCTATCTCTCCAACCCCTCCGTAGGGTCTTCATTGCTGTTGCACATCACTACCTTTATGCAAAAATTGACGAATAGGAGCACTGCCCTTTATTATCGCGGCGTGGCCGTTCCTTACATCTACATCTACATTTATACTCCGCAAGCCACCCAACGGTTTGTGGCGGAGGGCACTTTACGTGCCACTGTCATTACCTCCCTTTTCTGTTCCAGTCGCGTATGGTTCGCGGGAAGAACGACTGCCTGAAAGCTTCCGTGCACGCTCGAATCTCTCTAATTTTACATTCGTGATCTCCTCGGGAGGTATAAGTAGGGGGAAGCAATATATTCGATACCTCATCCAGAAACGCACCCTCTTGAAACCTGGCGAGCAAGCTACACCGCGATGCAGAGCGCCTCTCTTGCAGAGTCTGCCACTTGAGTTTGTTAAACATCTCCGTAACGCTATCACGGTTACCAAATAACCCTGTGACGAAATGCGCCGCTCTTCTTTGGATCTTATCTATCTCCTCTGTCAACCCGATCTGGTACGGATGCCTTACTGAATGGCTCTGAGCACCATGGGACTTAACATCTATGGTCATCAGTCCCCTAGAACTTAGAACCACTTAAACCTAACTAACCTAAGGACACCACACACATCCATGCCCGAGGCAGGACTCGAAACTGCGACCGTAGCGGTCACGCGGTTCCAGACTGAAGCGCCTAGAACCGCACGGCCACACCGGCAGGCGATGCCACACTGATGAGCAATACTCAAGTATACGTCGAACGAGTGTTTTGTAAGTCACCTCCTTTGTTGATGGACTACATTTTCTAAGGACTCTCCAAATGAATCTCAACCTGGTACCCGCCTTACCAACAATTAATTTCATATGATCATTCCACTTCAAATCGTTTCGTACGCATACTCCTAGATATTTTACAGAAGTAACTGCTACCAGTGTTTGTTCCGCTATCATATAATCATACAATAAAGGATCCTTCTTTCTATGTATTCGCAATACATTACATTTGTCTATGTTAAGGGACAGTTGCCACTCCCTGCACCATGTGCCTATTCGCTGCAGATCTTCCTGCATTTCGTTACGATTTTCTAATGCTGCAACTTCTCTGTATACTACAGCATCATCCGCGAAAAGCCGCATGGAACTTCCGACACTATCTACTAGGTCATTTCAATATATTGTGAAAAGCAATGGTCCCATAACACTCCCCTGTGGCACGCCAGAGGTTACTTTAACGTCTGTAGACGTCTCTCCATTGATAACAACATGCTGTGTTCTGTTTGCTAAAAACTCTTCAATCCAGCCACACATCTGGTCTGATATTCCGTAGGCTCTTACTTTGTTTATCAGGTGACAGTGCGGAACTGTATCGAACGCCTTCCGGAAGTCAAGGAAAGTAGCATCTACCTGGGAGTCTGTATCTAATATTTTCTGGGTCCCACGAACAAATAAAGCGAGTTGGGTCTCACACGATCGCTGTTTCCGGAATCCATGTTGATTCCTACAGAGTAGATTCTGGGTTTCCAAAAACGACATGATACGCGAGCAAAAAACATGTTCTAAAATTCTAGAACAGATCGACGTCAGAAATATAGGTCTATAGTTTTGCGCATCTGCCGGACGACCCTTCTTGAAGACTGGGACTACCTGTGCTCTTTTCCAATCATTTGGAACCTCCCGTTCCTCTAGAGACTTGCGGTACACGGCTGTTAGAAGGGTGGCAAGTTCTTTCGCGTACTCTGTGTATTGGTACCCCGTCAGGTCCAGTGGGCTTTCCTCTGTTGAGTGATTCCAGTTGCTTTTCTATTCCTTGGACACTTATTTCGATGTCAGCCATTTTTTCGTTTGTGCGAGGATTTAGAGAAGGAACTGCAGTGCGGTCTTCCTCTGTGAAACAGCTTTGGAAAAAGGTGTTTAGTATTTCAACTTTACGCGTGTCATCCTCTGTTCCAATGCCATCATCATCCCGGAGTGTCTGGATATGCTGTTTCGAGCCACTTACTGATTTAACGTAAGACCAGAACTTCCTAGGATTTTCTGTCAAGTCGGTACATAGAATTTTACTTTCGAATTCACTGGACGCATAGTCCTCCTTACGCAAACTTTGACATCGTTTAGCTTCTGTTTGTCTGAGAGGTTTTGGCTGCGTTTAAACTTGGAGTGAAGCTCTCTTTGCTTTCGCAGTAGTTTCCTAACTTTGTTGTTGTACCACGGTGGGTTTTTCCCGTCCCTCACAGTTTTACTCGGCACGTACCTGTCTAAAACGCATTTTACGATTGCCTTGAACTTTTCCCATAAGCACTCAACATTGTCAGTGTCGGAACAGAATTTTTCGTTTTGATCTGTTAGGTAGTCTGAAATCTGCCTTCTATTACTCTTGCTAAACAGATAAACCTTCCTCCCTTTTTTTAATATTCCTATTAACTTCCACATTCAGGGATGCTGCAACGGCCTTATGATCACTGATTCCCTGTTCAGCACATACAGAGTCGAAAAGTTGGGGTCTGTTTGTTATCAGTAGGTCCAACATGTTATCTCCACGAGTCGGTTCTCTGTTTAATTGCTCGAGGTAATTTTCGGATAGTGCACTCCGTATAACGTCACTCGATGCTCTGTCCCTACCACCCGTCCTAAACATCTGAGTGTCCCAGTCTATATCTGGTAAATTGAAATCTCCACCTAAGACTATAACATGCTGAGAAAATTTATGTGAAATGCATTCCAAATTTTCTCTCAGTTGTTCTGCCACTAATGCTGCTGAGTCGAGAGGTCGGTAAAAGGAGCCAATTATTAACCTAGCTCGGTTGTTGAGTGTAACCTCCACCCATAATAATTCACAGGAACTATCCACTTCTACTTCACTACAGGATAAACTACTACTAACAGCGACAAACACGGCACCACCGGTTGCATGCAATCTATCCTTTCTAAACACCGTCTGTGCCTTTGTAAAACATTCGGTTGAATTTATCTCTGGCTTCAGTCAGAGATAAATTCTTTGTGGAATTTTTTGTGGAATTTAGCGGCATCTGTTGAATAGTGCTCCATCTGAAGCGCGCAGGCGTATGTGTAATGATGGTACTGCATGTACGCCCCCTGTCGAAAAAAGTGAAAATGTGGTCTTCAAAATAATTAAACTGACTGTTGCTAGACATTAGGCATAAAATGTTGTTTTTATGATATTGTTTTTCGATTCCTAATAAAGTTGGAAGCCACCTCACAATTAATTAAATCATCTGGAAATAATTAAATCCAATAAGCATCTCGCTGTCGCCAATGGGCTGTAAAAGGCCAGTGTGGCGAGCATGTTCCATGAACTTCTCATGTATTGTGCGAAATGTATCGTAGCAATGAATCGATGTCATCTGATGGCAATCCCGAAACCTCATGGACTACTCGTTACAATGTGTATCCTGTGTTTAATAGTGTTGTTTTCACCCATTTTCTACGCACACAGGCGGCCGCGGTGGCCGTGCGGTTCTAGGCACTTCAGTCCGGAACCGCGTGACGGCTACGGTCGCAGGTTCGAATCCTGCCTCGGGCATGGATGTGTGTGATGTCCTTATGTTAGTTAGGTTTAAGTAATTCTAGTTCTAGGGGACTGATGACCTCAGATGTTGAGTCCCATAGTGCTCAGAGCCATTTGAACCATCTACACACACAGTGCTTTCAGCTTTATATTGAGAGATTGCAGGGCACTCTCACTTCTGATTCGGTGTTATGCTGCTTCATGTTCTTAAGGAAGATGATCTTTATTATGATTTGAAATTTTAGAAATTTGTCGTAAGATCTTACGGGACCAAACTGCTAAGGTCATCGGTCCCTAAGCTTACAAACGACTTAATCTAACTTAAACTAACTTACACTAAGGACAAGACACACACCCATGGCCGAGGGAGGAGTCGAACCTCCAAAGGATGGAGCCGCGCGGACCGTGACAAGGCGCCTCCGATCGTGCGGGTACCCTGCACGGCTACCCTCTGCGGCTATTACGATTTGACTTCATACACCATGATGCAATGGTGGGTAGTAGTTAATGCTCTTGCTTGCTTGCTCTATGGAAGGAATAACGGTATGCTTTACCTGCATTCAAAGGAATAGGGTGCCGATTTAAATGGCTGCAGTTGAAGCACGGCGACTGTGGGACGAGGGAAGTGCGTTTTTTCTGCGAAACCTGGGTGGAAACATGTCCGGACGACCGAGTTCCAAGGTCTCATTGTGCAGACACGTTGATTGGCGCCGGTCGGTCGGCATACCCGTCCAGGTATACTGACTAGCGCTGAAAAGTCGCCGCTGCAATGGCCAACGCATTATAGACAGGCAAAAAGCAGAGGATAGGCCCTTGTTAGGCAGGAAGCCAATGAGACAATTGTCAGCATTCTGTGAATTTCCGTGGGACAGGTCACTGTCGCCCGGACGTACAGATTCTGTTGCAAAACATATTTGTGAAATCACAAGGCTTTCAGCGAGTTTATGGCCATTCTTTGGAAACTTCGAAATGCACGCAACAGGGGAGATAACAAGCTTTTTATGGAGGGGTGTGGTTCCATCCTGGTCATGTTGTTAGCAAGACACTGCGTAAACGCGTGGGAAAGAGGCCGCAAAGCTGAATATTTTTTCCTTTTCTCCCAATTAACTTTAAAGTCTCTGATTGGTCAAATCAGTGTATGCGAACTTCGAATGCCATGCTCCAGCTCGTGACTGCCTTGTGCTACAGTGGGGGAAGTCTAAGATGTAAATGGGCTTTTGCTACCGAGCTGAGGAGGAAAGCGGATGGAAAGAGGAGATCAGTCTTGTACTGGCGCTTCGCTAGTAAAGAACTGCAGGTCTCTACCTAAACAATGAGACTTGTGTCCTTTGCTAGTGTGCCACCTAGAGCCTGTGCCAGTCACCTTCTGAACCGTCAGAGGGACTTCTTATAGCACCACGCACACAACGAGTGAAGCGTGAGTGTACTTATCCAAACATTTGACATATTCCGTCACGCATAGTCGTGGCACGGAGTCAGATTGGTTTGGCAGACCAGCAAACGCGTCCACCTGTACACTGGAATCCACCGGGATTTCAGAGACTCATAGGGAAGTACCTGCGTTTCGAATTAACCGAACGCGAGACCGCGTACTTGCATTTTTCGGGCGCGCGCCATTAATAACAGATTGCGGCCGTCCATAACTTCAGTTGCCGAACGCATCGTGGTGTGCCGCCCTGGCCATCAGAAGAGTAAGGTATTCGCTGTTACGGCGTAGCGCTCCAATATATGTTTCTCAGCACCCTGTTCTTTCGAACCCACATTTTTCTTTTTTGCAATAGTATAGATGCCGCGCGGGATTTGCCAAGCGGTAGGAGGCGCTCCAGTCATGGACTGTGCGGCTGGTCCCGGCGGAGGCTCGAGTCCTCCCTCGGGCATGTGTGTGTGTGTGTGTGTTTGTCCTTAGGATGATTTAGGTTAAGTAGTGTGTAAGCTTAGGGACTGATGACCTTAGCAGTTAAGTCCCATAAGACTTCACACACATTTTTTTTTTTATAGATGCTTGATTGTGGGGCAGTTTTTGTGCCATATTCCGGATTCACGTGTATGAAGTCAGATAGAGCAATTAATGTTCTGTTTACTGTCGTGTGTCGATCCCCAGCTGATCGCTTTGTCCACCATAGACCCCATATTAGTGAAAGCGTTTGTGGAATGAAAATGTTTCTGTGACATTTCTTTAGTCATTTTTTTGTCTTGTGATGTTAAAAAGTAATAAATCTATGGTCATTTAGATCACAACTTCTTCATGTGTTCTGATTAACATTACCTTGCCATTTTTATCAATGTCCAGATTCTAAAAGAGTGTAGCAAGTTTACAATATACAGGGTGACAATTACTGAACTATATGAAATAAAATCGTCAACACTTCTGAACGGCAAGACGTTCAAACAACACTGTTTGCCGCAGGGCAATGTAGAGTTTGGTTTAGCGACGAGGCCCACTTTCATTTGGATTGGCAATTACAGCACTCATCTCGCACACAGCTTCTTCACAGCCATTTTCCCGTGCAGGATATTATGCACTTGCTCATTTGAGATGCCTAGAGTCTCAGCAATCTCACTAATTTATATTCGGCCATCTTGCATTACCGTATCATGGATTTTATCAATGGTTTCCTTTGTGGTGACATCAATTGGACGGCCGGAGCGCGCTTCTTCTTCAATTCTTGTCCGACCACATTTTGGAAGATGATTTCATCCCTATTATCCAAAGTGACCCTGACTTTAACAAGATGTGATTCATCCAAGACGGACTCGACCCCATCGAAGCATGAGAGTGTTTGATGTCGTGGAGGAGTACTTTAGGGACCGCATTCTGGTTCTGGGGTGCCCAGAGGCCGCCAGCATGGTCCTGGATTGGCCGGCATATTCTCCGCATCTGAAAACATCCGACTCCTTTTAGTGGGGCTATATTAAAGACAAGGTGTACAGTAATAACCCTAGAACCATTGCTGAGTTGAAAACAGCCATTTTGGTGGTCATCGACAGCATCGATGTTTCGAAACTTCAGCGGGTCATGCAGAATTTCGCTATTCGTCTGGGCCAAATCATCGCCAATGATGGCAGGCATATCGAACATGTCATAACCTAAATCTGAAAATCTGTAGTGCGGTTTACATGTCGAATAAAGTGTTTACAAGCCGTAAGTTGTAACTACTTTACGTTTTTTTCATATAGTTCAATGACTGTCAACCTGTAAGATAAGCGGCTTTTCATAATTCATCACTTTGTGCAAGTGATGCTAATGAAATACAACAGAAGTAAGAAACTCTGGTCAGAACAACAAAAGCACATGCAGTAAGGACACAGAGTAACATTGAATGCGATGTAACTGGAATAACCTGAAATCTGGTTAAAGCAACGTTTGTTAAAGTTAATTGGGGAGAAAAAGTACGCAGTGAAGATTTATTCAGAAAAAGAGCAAGTAATGCCAGACAAAGTCGCAGAATAGGGGAAGAATCAGTATGAGACAAGAGAACGCTATAGAGGAAGAAAGCTGAGTGAACGCAGAGATTGTGATATACAACACACTTAATCGGCTATAGCAGAGACTACGTGAAACAGATCGAAAGACTGATAGTATCTATTAAAAGGTTAGGTTTAGACAAAAAGCCGTGCCGATCTTCCAAAGAGCTGCGGCATCGCCATGTATGGAGCCGCGCGGCTGACAAACAAACGCCGAGACACACCGTTTGGAATGAGGCCTCGGACTGTTGTTTTTATTGATTCGATTCCGACACTGTGGGGACATGATTTATGGACGCCGTACACATAATGAAAGGAATGACGGCGTTTGGGGACGCCGTGCACGAGTAGGAAGGAGAGAGCAGATATTCCGATAACAGCTGCGTCCCAGGAGCTTCCAATGTACCTTGTATCATCACTAGGGGACTGTATGTTGCGTGATAAAGAGCTTCAGTATCTAACACACTGAGCATGTAGCCTAAGTTTGTCTGTTTGGCATCATGTGTTGACGATTCAAAAACTACATCAGAAGGATAAAAGGAATAGGGTTTCAAAAGTTTTAATTAAGAAGATGAGAAAGCAACTTCTGTTGACAGTTGTTGCACAACAGATGAAACGTACAGGAGGTTGCCTTTACACCGAACAGAAACGTGGCAAGAAGAGGAGGTTTGTCGTCACTGTAAAATGACTTGTCACGGTAAATTAGTCAGAGGAATATCACTTGCCTTACCTCGGTATGAATTTCAATCCTTCAGCCTCAAATTCCATGAAATTCACGGCATACACAAAGCTTCCATAGGCTTGTTTTGCCAAATTGTACATATATATGAAGCAAATAACTACCCATTCACTATTACGTATAGCAATGTCGCACAGAAATGCAAAACTGAAGCTCCCTTCCTGTCTATCTGTCTGTCTGTCTGTCTCTCTCTCTCTCTCTCTCTCTTAGAAACTCGCACGGCATGCGGTTTAGGAATTCCAAACACTTGATTAACAATCATCAAAGACGGCTGAATATGTGAAAGAGACCTGCAGACATCGCTCGATTTAAGGCAGAGCATATAATGGTAAGACAGAAATTAAGAAACTAAATTTAGAACTGCGAAACGTTTCTAACCCGAGATGTGGACCCTGGCCATAGTTAATTAGTTACGAAATGTGTATCAAAGCTGAAGAAGTTGCAGGAATATGGGGATTTAAGAGGATAGGATTTTTATAAGTTGAAACGGCCAAGGGTGATTTCAAAGAAAGTGTTAGGCAATGACTGACGGGAACAGGTGAGAGAAGTGCAACGTAAGATGTTTGGGCGACGTTGAGAAATGTATGAATGGAAGAAGAAGAAATGAGTTATATAAAAAGACAAAGCCTAATAAAATTATTGGGCAACATAAAGACAAGTTACCTGTCATTGCTGAAAGAAGGAAGTGTAAAAAGCCGTATTAAGTAGGCAAAACGGATTAAAGGTATCTAAAAAATGCGACTGACAGAAGGTGCAAAAAGGCAAATCAGGAATGGATACAGAAAAAATACGCGTTTATAGAAGCGTGCATAACTAAGGAAAGCTACATATCGCGAACATGAAATTTAATTAAAACTGCAGACAAAAAGGAAGTAACTGCATCAGTATTAAGAACTCGGTCGACAAGTCAGCAGTAGACAAAGAAGGGAAAGCTGAAAGATGTATAGAATGCTGTATAAAACTTAAACATGTTATGCAAAAAAAGAGGAAATAGATGAAGATGAAATGAGAGACATGATAATTGCAAGAAGAATTTGGCAATGTTGTGACAGACTTTTGTTGGAACAAGATCTCTGAAATAGAAGACATTGTCTGAGAATTATTGGGATCCTTGGGAGAACTTACAAAAATTGTTTCACCTGACAGCAATGTATGTGTGTGACAGGTGAGATACCCTCAGATTTCAGAAAGAACGTGAAAAACCCTATACCGAAAAAGGCAGGTGGTCAGAGTGGTGAATATTAGCGCAGCATCAGTTTAATAAGCAGTGGTTACGACGCAGTGACATGAACTATATACGGAAGAAGGGAGAGACGGGTACAAGCCGACCTGGGGGTAATCAGTTTCGGTTTTGTAGAATTATAGGAATACGCAAGGCAATAATGACCCTACAACGTCTTTTAAAAGACTGGGTGAAAAGACGCAAACCCACATTTATAGCAAAAGCTATTGACAATAACACTGTAATTCAGCAGACGGCAAGTCAATCCAAGAATCAGTTTAACGGAATGTAATAAGTGAAAAAGAGACTATTGTGTATGTTCTACAGGATTGGTTTCTTCACTTAACTGGTTTTCTGATTGCAAGACTATCATCGGTCTTTAAATCATTATCGCCATCAAAGAAGTTACAATATTCGTGAACGAAATTGGCAAATATCTTGCTCATATAGAGTGAGGCACGACACAAAGAAAATGTGGTCTTTGAAGTGCAGTGGTAATGCAATTAAAAATTAGAGTCGCTGGAAATCAACAAATATCTCGACACAGCGTTGATTAAATGATTAAACACAGCTTAATACTTTCCCTCTTCTAAACTTCAGTTAATACTTTTCCAGTGCTTCCCACACATCTATTCCTTCTATTCCTCCATTTGCATGTATTTATTTATTTTATACTGGTTGTGTAGTCCATATATTCTGTTTGCAACAACTGTAAATTTTGTCTTTTACTATGTTTCTGTACTGCTTTTCCTATATAATACTTCTTTAAGCTGTTCTCTGGTACTTTTATCAAGTACTAATTTTTTTTCATTGGGATTTTTAATTTTTGTTTAAATTGTTGTATAGGCACTGTTTTTCGTGTTAAGCGTTAAAGGTTTTCCTATTTTGCACAGGATAATCAGTTAATCGAATGTCTAGGGCACAGGTATGAAATCGATATCAATGAAAGTAAAATGCGGATTGTGGAAGTTTCCTTTCTTAAAATGAGGACTTTATTTAAAATTATTTGATAACCTCCAATCCCAAATGCTAATGATCAGCAAAAATCAGTTATACTTTTCCAGTGCATGCCACACATCTTTTTCTTCCTTTTCCTCCATTTCCTTGTTCTCATTTATTTTATGGTGATCGTGTAGTCCATATATTCTGTTTGCTACAACTGCCAATTTTGTCTTTTACTCTGTTTCTGTATTGCTTTTTTATACAATACCTCTTTAAACTATTTTCTGGTGCTTTTATCAAGTACTAATTTCTTTTCATTGGGATATTTAATTTAAATTGTTGTATAGGCATTGTTTTTCGTGTTAAGAGTTAAAGGTTTTCCTATTTTGCACACTATGTTTTTATTTATTGTTCATCTTTTAACTCTTTAGTTGTTGCTGCTTGTTATAATTTTGCTCGGGTAAACCACTACCTTAAGGGACCTAAATAAAAATGAATAAATGATGGTAGCTCACAGTATAATTAAAAAATTACAATGCAGCCAAATTAATAGAAAACAGATCTCGCACATGTTCACTTCAGTTCATTCTGTAAAGGAACCGACTGATCAGTATGTTCTTCCAGTAATATAGGGATACTGCGCCTCATAGAATTAATCTCTTTCTAATCTTGTGAATCAGCCTGTCGCAAATTTCCAACACGTCAGTCTAAGATCAATACAAAAGAAAGACACACTATATTAAAATTGTGGTGTCACCGCCAGACACCACACTTGCTAGGTGGTAGCCTTTAAATCGGCCGCGGTCCATTAGTATACGTCGGACCCGCGTGTCGCCACTGTCAATGATTGCAGACCGAGCGCCACTACACGGCAGGTCTAGAGAGACGTTCTAGCACTCGCCCCAGTTGTACAGCAGACTTTGCTAGCGAAGCTACACTGACAAATTACGCTCTCATTTGCCGAGACGATAGTTAGCATAACCTTCAGCTACGTCATTTGCTACGACCTAGCAAGGCGCCATTACCAGTTATATTGAGATTATATTATTGTCTAAACAAGAGCGATGTTCTCCAATTGTGGATTAAAGTTAAGTATTCCAAGAACTACGTTCCTTTCTTTATAGGATAATTACATTACCTTGTTCCAGACCTCCCGCCAATCTACGTGAGCTTAAAAGCGTGCATTTCGGCCTCCTCTAGCAACACGGTGTTGGCTCTTCTGCCAACACTTCAAAAATCAATTCTTGACTGATAATTCTGTGAAAAGTCATCTGGTGATAGGGTACGTAGCGTGTGTCTCTTTTTCCATGGTAATTATACCGCACCTCCACAGTGAAATCGTTTAACGATGCAGCGATGCGAGAGTGGTAAGCGAATGAACCACTCTCCGTAGATAAATTTCTCAAATTTATTTAACACAAACAATTTGCATAAGGTTCGCCCCCGGTAGCTCAGTGCTCAGCGCGACAGACTGTCAATCTTAAGGGGCCGGGTTCAGTTCCCGGCTGGGTCGGAGATTTTCTCCTCTCAGATACTGGGTGTTGTGTTGTCTTAATCATCATCGTTTCATCCCCATGGACGCGCAAGTCGCCGAAGTGGCGTCAAATCTAAAGACTCGCACCCGGCGACCGGCCTACCCGGCGGGAGGCCCTAGTCACACGAAATTTTATTTACATAAGGCACACACTGTTAGCTTGAGCAGATTTAATTAATAAGTTACGCACTTATAAAACAGTTATTAACTGTGTGAAAGAACCGGTAAGTAATTTTTAAAATAGCAAACACCAAGGTAATCTAAAGGCGCGAAAAAAGTAACTTCAACAAGATTATTAAAAAGCGCCAGTGACTGGACAGCAAACATCAAGATGGTTTAAGGCAACCATAAAATACAACACTATTTTAGTTAATAACTGAATTAAAAATAAAAACAGTTAAAGACGCGACGAGCAATGACTAAAGTTAACAATTGACATAGTTCGAACAGCAAGATTTCGATCATAATACAGAATTTCTTAACAACACCAAAGGCAGCCTGGTAACAGACGAAGAATGCCAAGATCTCATCCTGAAAAATTTTGTTCCTAATCTGGTACGAACATATCCACATTCGGCACAGGTGCCAACAACCCACCTGAGAGAGGTACAATAAAAAAAAAAAAATTGGTTTTAGAGCTATGCCAGTGGCCGTGCCACAGCGGTGACACCGATTCTCGTCAGATTACCCTAGTTAAGCGTTGTCACGCTTGGCCAGCACTTGGATGGGTAACCGTCCGGGTGTCCCGAGCACTGTTGGGAAGCGGGGTGCACTCAGCCTTCGCGAGACCAGTCCCGAAAAATGACAAGGACCGAGAGCGGTGTCCTGATTACATGCCCCGCATATCCAGTGACGCCTATGGGCTGAGGAAGACACGGTGGTCGGTCGGTCCCGTAGAGCCTTCCGAGGCCCGTTCGAACGGAGAGAGCTAGAACTCTGAAACAGAAAATACCATAATATTACCACACTACCACACATACTATAAAACATTAAAACAATGGCACACACAAATACTCAATTAAGTACACGGCTCCTATGGCCGAGTCGTACACACAGAAACCGGGTGCCAACTCAGGCGATTCAACATCAAGTAGTTTCCGGCAGGATACAATCCGGGACGTACAATATTTATAGATAGATTCAAATGAGAGGGACACAAACACGTTGCTTCTGGCACTCCCTTTGAAATCCTTAGTAAAAGGAACACTAACTAAATCTGTCACCGAGTACCGCAATGGTAGATACTTAATTATTTTCTCAGTAACCAACATAGTAACCGACGTGTCGATGATAGGGTAGCCAAGCGCACATGATCACTACCATGACTGATGCACGAGAGTAGAAAGTCACTCACCTTTGGCACAACTAAGCCCCGTCAAAATGTACACTACTGGCCATTAAAATTGCTACACCACGAAGATGACGTGCTACAGACGCGAAATTTAACCGACAGGAAGAAGATGCTGTGATATGCAAATGGTTAGCTTTTCAGAGCATTCACACATGTTTGACGCCGGTGGTCACACCTACAACGTGCTGCCATGAGGAAAGTTTCCAACGGATTTCTCATACACAAACAGCAATTGACCGGCGTTGCCTGGTGAAACTTTTTGGTAATGCCTCGTGTGAGGAGGAGAAATGCGTACCGTCACGTTTCCGACTTTGATAAAGGTCGGATTGTAGCCTATCGCGATTGCGGTTTATAGTATCTCGAAATTGCTGCTCGCGTTGGTCGAGATCCAATGACTGATAGCAGAATATGGAATCGGTGGGTTCAGGAGGGTAATACGGAACGCCGTGCTGGATCCCAACGGCCTCGTATCACTAGCAGTCGAGATGACAGGCATCTTATCCGCATGGCTGTAACGGATCGTGCAGCCACGTCTCGATGCCTGAGTCAACAGATGGGGACGTTTGCAAGACAACAACCATCTGCAGAACACTTCGACGACGTTTGCAGCAGCATGGACTATGAGCTCGGAGACCATGGCTGCGGTTGCCCTTGACGCTGCAAGACAGCCAGGAGCGCCTGCGATGGTGTACTCAACGACGAACATGGGTGCACGAATGGCAAAACGTCACTTTTTTGGATGAATCCAGGTTCTGTTTACTGCATCAGGATGGTCGCATCCGTGTTTGGCGACATCGCGGTGAACGTACATTGGTTGGTTCAAATGGCTATGAGCACTATGGGACTTAACTTCTGAGTTCATCAGTCCCCTAGAACTTAGAACTAATTAAACCTAACTAACCTAAGGAATCACACACATCCATGCCCGAAGCAGGATTCGAACCTGCGACCGTGGCGGTTGCGTGGTTCCAGGCTGAAGCGCCTAGAGCCGCTCGGCCACTCCGGCCGGCGAACGCACATTGGAAGCGCGTATTCGTCATCACCATACTGGCGTATCACTCAGCGTTATGGTATGGGGTGCCATTGGTTACACGTCTTGGTTACCTCTTGTTCGCATTGACGGCACTTTCAACAGTGGACGTTAGATTTCAGATGTGTTACGATCCGTCGGTCTACCCTTCATTCGATCCCTGCGAAACCCTACATTTCAGCAGGATAATGCACGACCGCATGTTGCAGGTCCTGTATGGGCCTTTCTGGATACAGAAAATGGTCGACTGCTGCCCTGTCCAGCACATTATCCAGATCTCTCACCAATTGAAAACGTCTGGTCAATGGTGGCAGAGCAACTGGCTCGTCACAATACGCCAGTCACTACTCTTGATGAACTGTGGTATCGTGTTGAAGCTGCATGGTCAGTTGTACCTGTACACGCCATCCAAGTTCTATTTGACTCAATGCCCAGGGGTATCAAGGCCGTTATTAGGGCCAGAGGTGGTTGTTCAGGGTACTGATTTCTCAGGATCTATGCACCCAAATTGCGTGAAAATGTAATCACATGTCAGTTCTAGTATAGTATTTTTGTACAATGAATAGCCGTTTATCACCTGAATTTCTTCTTGGTGTAGCAATTTTAGTGGCCAGTAGTGTACTAGCGCACGGGAGCTCGCCACTAAATTCCGTTGTATGGTGATAGTGACTGCCAGAACGGCGTCGCGGCAGGTCCACCTTCCTGAAGTAACTTCGGGGCAGGATTAAACTCTAGGTTCTCCAAATGTAAGTGCTCCAAACCAGCAGAGGAAATGCCACGAAGGGACCAACGACTTAACACTGAGGTGACAAAATGTCATGCAATAGCGATATTCACTAATAAAGGTGGCGGTAGTACCGCGTACACAACGTATAAAAGGGCATTGCATTGGCGGAGCTGTCATTTGTACTCAGGTGTTGCATGTGAAAAGGTTTCCGACGTGATTATAGCCGCACGGCAGTGATCAACAGACTCTCGACGCGGAACGCTGGTTGGAGCCGGACACATGAAACATCCCATTTTGAAAATCGTCAGGGAATTCGGTATTCCGAGATCCACAGTGTCAAGAGTGTGGCGAGAATGCCAAATTTCCGATATTACCCCTCGCGTTTGTGTAGAGTTGCCTGTGCTAATAGACAAGAAACACTGCATGAAATAACAGCAGAAATCAATGTGGGACGTAAGACGAACGAATCTGTTACGTCAGTGTGCGAAACCTGTTTTTGATGGGCCATGGCAGCAGACGACCGACGCGAGTGCCTTTACTAATAACACGACATCGCCTGCAGTGTCTCTAGTGGGCTCGTGACCATATCGGTTGCACCCCAGACGACTGTAAACCCGTGGTGTGGTCAAATGAGTCCCGATTCCTGTTGGAAAGAGCTGACGGTAGTTTTATAGTGTGGCGCAGACACCACGAAGCCATGGACCCGTGTTGGAACAAGGCACTGTGCAAGCTAGCTGCATAATAGAGTGTATGAAATGGATCCTCTGGTCCAATTGAACCAATCATTGGCTGGAAACGGTTATGTTCGACTATGTGGAGACCATTTGCACCATTCATGGACTTCATGTTACCATACGACGGTGAAATTTTTGTGGATGACAAAGCGCCATGTCACGAGGCCAGAATTGCTCACGGTTGGTTTGAAGAACATTCTGGACAAATCGAGCAAATGATCTGGCCATCCACGTCGCCGGACATGAATCCCATCAAACGTTAATGGAACGTAGTTGAGAGGTCAGTTGGTGCACAAAATCCTGCACCGGCAACAGTTTCGCAATTACGGACTGCTATAGAGGTAGTATTACTCAATATTTCTGCGGGGAGATTCCAATTACTTGTTGTGTCCGGGTCACGTAGAGTTGCTGCACCACGCCGAGCAGGAGGTGGTCCAACTCGACATCAGCTCAAATACTAAACACCTTTCTCCAAAGCAGTTTCACAGAGGAAGACCGCACTGCAGTTCCTTCTCTAAACCCTTGCACGAACGAAAAAATGGCTGACGTCGAAATAAGTGTCCAAGGAATAGAAAAGTAACTGAAATCACTCAACAGAGGAAAGTCCACTGGACCTGACGGGATACCAATTAGATTCTACACAGAGTACGCGAAAGAACTTGCCTCCCTTCTAACAGCCGTGTACCGCAAGTCTCTAGAGGAACGGAAGGTTCCAAATGACTGGAAAAGAGCACAGGTAGTTCCAGTTTTCAAGAAGGGTCGACGAGCAGATGCGCAAAACTATAGGCCTATATCTCTGACATCGATCTGTTCTAGAATTTTAGAACATGTTTCTTGCTCGCGTAACATGTCATTTCTGGAAACACAGAATCTACTCTGTAGGAATCAACATGGACTCCGGAAACAGCGATCGTGTGAGACCTAACTCGCTTTAATTGTTCATGAGACCCAGAAAATATTAGATACAGGCTCCCAGGTAGGTGCCATTTTCCTTGACGTCCGGAAGGCGTTCGATACAGTTCCGCACTGTCGCCTGATAAACAAAGTAAGAGCCTACGGAATATCAGACCAGCTGTGTGACTGCATTGAAGAGTTTTTAGCAAACAGAACACAGCATGTTGTTATCAATGGAGAGACGTCTACAGACGTTAAAGTAACCACTGGCGTGCCACAGGGGAGTGTTATGGGACCGTTGCTTTTCACAATATATATAAATGACCTAGTAGATAGTGTCGGAAGTTCCATGCGGCTTTTCGCGGATGACGCTGTAGTATACAGAGAAGTTGCAGCATTAGAAAATTGCAGCGAAATGTAGGAAGATCTACAGCGGATAGGCACTTGATGGAGGGAGTGGCAACTGACGCTTAACATAGACAAATGTAATGTATTGCGAGTACATAGAAAGAAGGATCCTTTATTGTATGATTATATGATAGCGGAACAAACACTGGTAGCAGTTACTTCTGTAAAATATCTGTGAGTATGCGTACGTTACGATTTGAAGTGGAATGATCATATAAAATTAATTTTTGGTAACGCGGGTGCCAGGTTGAGATTCATTGGGGGAGTCCTTAGAAAATGTAGTCCATCAACAAAGGAGGTGGCTTACAAAACGCTCGTTCGACCTATACTTGAGTGTTGCTCATCAGTGTGGGATCCGTACCGGGACGGGTTGACAGAGGAGATGGAGAAGATTGAAAGAAGAGCGGCGCGTTTCGTCACAGGGTTATTTGGTAAGCGTGATAGCGTTACGGAGATGTTTAGCAAACTCAAGTGGCAGACTCTGCAAGAAAGGCGCTCTGCATCGCGGTGTAGCTTGCTGTCCAGGTTTCGAGAGGGTGCGTTTCTGGATGAGGTATCGAATATATTGCTTCCTCCTACTTATACCTACCGAGGATATCACGAATATAAAATTAGAGTGATTCGATCGCGCACGGAGGCTTTCCGGCAGTCGTTCTTCCCGCGAACCATACGCGACTGGAACAGGAAAGGGAGGTAATGCAATGGCACGTGAAGTGCCCTCCGCCACACACCGTTGGGTGGCTTGCGGAGTATAAATGTAGATGTAGATTATGTGTATGTGGCTCCCTATCACATAGCCACCTCTGAACAGGAAAATCTGCTACTTTTCCAAGTTGGCACTCGCCACTGCCCTCGGCAGTCTTGACATGCCCGCCGCTGCTACTAGATTCCTGCCCAGTGCACTGCTCACGTCCCCGTCTCCGTACCGCGCCTGTGCGTGGTGTGAATACCGGAGCATGCGGAAGTCGCGCCCTGTCACGGTGTGCCAAAGAAACTCCCGACACCCGAAGTCAAGGCACCATTGCTAGCTTACCAAAATATCGATGTAAACGTATCATACAGCATACGCATTAATCTCCTGGAATCCACACGCGATGCTGTGTGGCGACTCGTACGTTCTTTGCAGTTGACGTGCAACAGATTTTTAGACAACTACCAGTCATCTCCCAACATATTTGTCACACATATTGCATACATCTCCTCCTTCCCCCTCTCTATGTCCACATTCTCCTCCTCCCTCTCTCTGACTCTCTCCTGTTCCTTCTCTCTCTCAACATCCCCTCCTTCCCCCTCTCTTTATCTGTCTCCCCCTCCCAATTCTACCTGCCAATCACCTCCTCCCAACTCCCTCAGTATAATTCCCTACTCTCTTTGCCCTTGCTCTTCTCACCTTCTCTCTGACTGTCTCCTCTTCCCCCTCTTCCTGTACAGTACCCCTCTGCACTTTCCAACTACCTCCTGCATTTCCCGTCCCTCTTCTTTCTGTCCATTGCCTCCTCTTCCTCTCTCTGATCACTGACCATGTTTTCCTCCCCCCTCTCGCTGTACATTTATTCTTCTCTCTGTACATGCCCTCCTGGTTCCTGCCACCGTCCATCACCTCCAGCCACTCTCTATGTCTTACATAAGAGGTTATGGCTATATCCCTACAAGGTGCAGCTGCTTCAGGCATTAAAGCCTGAGGACAAAACACAGATCCGAGAATTAGCTTTTGATATGCCAGGCGATACAGAAGCAAGCAATGACTTTTTGGAAAAGATTTATTTCTCCGATGAGGCATCATTTCACGTATCTGGCAAACTGAATCGTCATAACGTTCATCTATGGAGTTCACAGCATTCTCTTGTTAGAGGTGAAATGGAAGAGACGATCCCAAGTCCAAGGTGCGGACTGATCCACTATTGCAGCATTGATCCACTGTTTTTCATCGATTCTGCCGTCAATTTTATGTTTACCCGGACATGTTTCAAGAGTTTGCTGTGTCACAACTGGAACACCTGCAGCTTGATATCATATTCCAGCAGGATGGGGCATCACCCCACTGGTTCCTAAATATCCGTCAACTTGTAGATGAAAAGTTTCAGAGTAGATGGAGTGGACGAGGTGGTCCAATTCGATGGCCGCCAAGATCCCCTGACCTCACACCTTTAGTCTTTTTCCTGTGGGGTTTGTAAAGGATCTGGTGTACTGAACCAAGATTAAAGACCTACAGGACTTGAAGGCACGCATTCGCAATGCATTTGAACAAGTAAATGAAGAGACCTTGAAACGTACGTGGAGAGAAATGGGATTCCAACTTGACAGTATCCGTGCCTCTAGGGGTGCGCACATTGATGTGTATGAATAAGGAAACAAAATTTTGTGAGTTCCGTACCTCTAGGGGTGCATACATTGATTTGTATGAAAGAGGAAACAAAACTTTGTAAGTTATCTTATCAAATGTTGAAAACCATTTGTTAGTATCTAGTATACTATTAAAGATATTGAAGTCTTAAGTTATAAAGATAATTTATGGGCTCCCCGTATAACACTAAGCATTTGGGTGCAAATGTTCAAATGTGTGTGAATTTCTAAGGGAGCAAACGGGTGAGGTCATCAGTCCCTAGACTTACACACTACTTAAACTAACTTAAACTAATTTATGCGAAGAACAACATACGAGGGCAGTTCAATAAGTAATGCAACACATTTTTTTTCTGAAACAGGGGTTGTTTTATTCAGCATTGAAATACACCAGGTTATTCCCCAATCTTTTAGCTACACAACACTATTTTTCAACGTAATCTTCATTCAATGCTACGGCCTTACGCCACCTTGAAATGAGGGCCTGTATGCCTGCACGGTACCATTCCACTGGTCGATGTCGGAGCCAACGTCGTACTGCATCAATAATTTCTTCATCATCCGCGTAGTGCCTCCCACGGATTGCGTCCTTCATTGGGCCAAACATACGGAAATCCGACGGTGCGAGATCGGGGCTGTAGGGTGCATGAGGAAGAACGGTCCACTGAAGTTTTGTGAGCTCCTCTCGGGTGCGAAGACTTGTGTGAGGTCTTGCGTTGTCATGAAGAAGGAGAAGTTCGTTCAGATTTTTGTGCCTACGAACACGCTGAAGTCGTTTCTTCAATTTCTGAAGAGTAGCACAATACACTTCAGAGTTGATCGTTTGACCATGGGGAAGGACATCGAACAGAATAACCCCTTCAGCGTCCCAGAAGACTGTAACCATGACTTTACCGGCTGAGGGTATGGCTTTAAACTTTTTCTTGGTAGGGGTGTGGGTGTGGTGCCACTCCATTGATTGCCGTTTTGTTTCAGGTTCGAAGTGATAAACCCATGTTTCATCGCCTGTAACAATCTTTGACAAGAAATTGTCACCCTCAGCCACATGACGAGCAAGCAATTCCGCACAGATGGTTCTCCTTTGCTCTTTATGGTGTTCGGTTAGACAACGAGGGACCCAGCGGGAACAAACCTTTGAATATCCCAACTGGTGAACAATTGTGACAGCACTACCAACAGAGATGTCAAGTTGAGCACTGAGTTGTTTGATGGTGATCCGTCGATCATCTCGAACGAGTGTGTTAGCACGCTCCGCCATTGCAGGAGTCACAGCTGTCCACGGCCGGCCCGCACGCGGGAGATCAGACAGTCTTGCTTGACCTTGCGGCGATGATGACACACGCTTTGCCCAACGACTCACCGTGCTTTTGTCCACTGCCAGATCACCGTAGACATTCTGCAAGCGCCTATGAATATCTGAGATGCCCTGGTTTTCCGCCAAAAGAAACTCGATCACTGCCCGTTGTTTGCAACGCACATCCGTTACAGACGCCATTTTAACAGCTCCGTACAGCGCTGCCACCTGTCGGAAGTCAATGAAACTATACGAGACGAAGCGGGAATGTTTGAAAATATTCCACAAGAAATTTCCGGTTTTTTCAACCAAAATTGGCCGAGAAAAAAAATGTGTTGCATTACTTATTGAACTGCCCTCGTACACACCTATGCCCGAGGGAGGACTCGAACCTCCGTCGGTTCTGGACGATCATAACATCTGCGAGCGCTGCTGTCAGCGCTTCATCTCTTGGCGCGGACCACGCGCCATGCGCCAACCTGTCGGCGCCCGCGGCCTCGCTATAGAACTCGCAGCGCGGGGGCCCGGACCTCGGTCGTGTTACGATTGCGCTCTCAGTGATGATTGATTTTACTACGTCTCGGTTCACTCTCAGGGCTTGTCATTCTGTCGTGTTGCCTTCGTTGTACGTGCGTCACTGCTATTGTCTTTCCATTGCTCCCGGTGAGTCGTGGTCGATGTCCTCGGCCAGGCGGCCTGTGTTTTCTGGTCCTGTCTGACCCCAGTTAGTAGTCGCTACCACCGTGACTTACAAAGATTGTGTTTCTCAACGTTTTATGGTTAAAATGGTTCTGAGCACTATGGTACTTAACATCTGTGGTCATGAGTCCCCCAGAACTTAGAACTACTTAAGCCTAACCAACCTAAGGACATCACACACATCCATGTCCGAGGCAGGATTCGAACCTGCGACCGTAGGGGTCGCGCGGTTCCAGACTGAAGCGCCTAGAACCGCTCGGCCACACTGGCCGTCTTCAACTCTCTATTTTTCTTCTTTCTTCTTTTCTTGGCATGTACCCTGTATCTTCACATGGTCGGCATTTTAATTACTGGGTCTCGTAATGTTAGTTGTAGCGGTTAGCCGGATGCCCTTCTCTGAAAGGGCGCGGCCGACTTCCTTCCCCACCCTTCCCTAATCCGATGGCAACGATGACCTCGCTGTTTGGTCCCCTCCCCCAAATTAACCAACCAAACAACCGGATGCCCTTCATGTTGCCACCCCAGCACACACGCAAGTGGGTATACGGACGGTTTTTTTTTTTTTTTTCAAGACGATTTTGACCACAGGAAATCAGTGCGTACAGTTTGCTCTGTAATGGGAACAAAAGTAAACTTCCATTCTTTGTTCATTTCAGTAGAGAACGCTGAATCTCAATTCGTGAACTGAATAATGCAGCCTGTGTACGTACGCTATTCAGGCTGTCAACATGCTTCGTAGGGTCACGTTAAGCTTAGACCGTGGCCGCGTTGTCACTTTACAGCAACACGAGTTACCAGCGCTGGAAATGCCCGCCGAACTGGCGTACGTCATAGTCACATCAGACGTACACTCAGCCGCTTCAATAGCTCCAGTAGATGCCTGTTTCTAGCAAATATGCATTAAACGACTATAGCCGGTGCCCAGTGCCAGTTGTAGGTTGCCCATCTAGCGACTTCGAGGGGAAACAAAAAAGTGATTTTCAGCATTACATGTAATTACTGAGCGAATTTCAAAATTTAAAATAAGCTACTCATTATAAGGTTTACTCTTACATTAAAGGTTTAACGCAGTAAGTCAAGTATAAAAATTTGAAACTGTGCAGACTGTATGGATTGAGGCAGATTACTCAGACCATGTTCATCTAGCGTTTAATAATTACAGCACTTATCGACTTCCAATAAACAAATAGAAACCAACATAATTAGGTTTTTGAGTCTTTAACGATAAAGGTTTTAAATGAGTAGCGTCAAATACACTAAAAAAGAAGAAAATACACCATAAAGGATCTATCCGAATGGGAAGGAAATTGGTACACTACTGGCCATTAAAATTGCTACACCACGAAGATGTGCTACACACGCGAAATTCAACCGACAGGAAGAAGATGCTGTGATATGCAAATGATTAGCTTTTTAGAGCATTTACACAAGCTTGACGCCGGTGGGCACACCCACAACGTGCTGACATGAGGAAAGTTTCCAACCGATTTCTCATACACAAACAGCGATTGACCGGCGTTGTGATACCTCGTGTAAGGAGGAGAAATGCGTACCATCACGTTTCCGACTTTGATAAAGGTCGGATTGTAGCCTATCGCGATTGCGGTTTATCGTATCGCGACATTGCTCCTCGCATTGGTCGATATCAAATGACTGTTAGCAGAATATGGAATCGGTGGGTTCAGGAGCGTAATACGGAACGCCGTGCTGGATCCCAACGGCCTCGTATCACTAGCAGTCGAGATGACAGGCATCTTATCCGCATGGCTGTAACGGATCGTGTAGCCACATCTCGATCCCTGAGTCAACTGATGGGGACGTTTGCAAGGCAACAACCATCTGCACGAACAGTTCGACGACGTTTGCAGCAGCATGAACTATCAGCTCGGATACCGTGGCTGCGGTGACCCTTGACGCTGCATCACAGACAGGAGCTCCTGCGATGGTGTACTCAACGACGAACCTGGGTGCACGAATGGCAAAACGTCATTTTTTCGGATGAATCCAGGTTCTGTTTACAGCATCATGATGGTCGCATCTGTTTTTGGCGACATCGCGGTGAACGCACATTGGAAGCGTGTATTCGTCATCGCCTTACTGTCGTATCACCCGGCGTGATGGTATGGGGAGCCATTGGTTACACGTGTCGGTCACCTCTTGTTCGCACTGACGGCACTTCGAACAGTGGACGTTACATTTCAGATGTGTTACGACCCGTGGCTCTACCCTTCATTAGAATCCTGTGAAACCCTACATTTCAGCAGGATAATGCACGACCGCCTGTGCAGGTCCTGTACGGACCTTTCTGGATACAGAAAATGTTCGATTGCTGCCCTGGCCAGCACATTATCCAGATCTCTCACCAATTGAAGACGTCTGGTCAATGGTGGCCGAGCAACTGGCTCGTCGCAATACGCCATCACTACCCTTGATGAACTGAGGTGTTTGTTCTGGGTACTGATTTCTCAGGATCTATTCACCCAAATTACATGAAAATGTAATCACATGTCAGTTATAGTATAATGTATTTGTCCATTGAATACCCGTTTATCATCTGTATTTCTTCTTGGTGTAGCAATTTTAATGGTCAGTAGTGTACATGTGATGTACATGTACAAGCAAAAAAATTACTCTCGTTTCTGAAACATGGCATGATAAATTCAAAAGAAAGAGCTTCAAAAAATGACCAAATAAGTAGCACTTCAGTACACCTCTGATCCTTATGTAAGCAGTTATTTAGCTTGATGCTGATTGTCAGAGACGATGAATGTCGCCCTGAGGGATATTGTGAAAAATTCTGTCCAGTTCACCCGTTAGATCAGCATCCCGAGCTGGTGGGACGACTCTGCCCGTAATGCTCCAAACGTTTTAAGTTGCAGAGAGATCCGACGACCTTGGTGCCTAACGTAGAGTTTGGCAAGTACGAAGACAAGCAGTAGAAACACTCACCGCGTGCAGGCGGGCATTATGTTCCTGAAATGTAAGCCCAATAAGGGACGTAGAGTATCACCAACGTACTGCTGCACCGTAAGGGCGCCTCTGAAGGTAACTTAATGGGTCCTACTATGAAAGGATGTGGCACCCCCTGACCATTACTCCTGATCACCGGGCTGTATGGCGGACGGAAGTCAAGTTGGTAATCCACCGAGGTCCAGGGCATCTCCAGACACGCCTTCGCTGGTCACTGGGGTTCAGTTCGAAGTGAGACTCATAAATGAAGACAATTCTGCTCCAGTCAATGAGATTCCAGGCCGAAGACGCGTCTGGAGATGCCCCGGACCGTAGTGGGATTCCAACGTGACTGTTGCCCTTGATACGGCCCGACGACCAGGAGTGGTGGTCCGGGGTGTCACTTCTTTTCATAGCAGGACCGCTTCGGTTGTCAAACGCGGCTCCCTTACAGCACAGCGGTACGTCGACGACATTCTAAGCCCAGTTTTGTTACCCTTCACGACAAGCCATCCCTGCTTACATTTCTGCTCGCCCGCTCACAACGAGTGTTTCTACCGCTTCTCTTCGTACTTGCCAAACTCTACCTTTGACATCACGGTCCCCGTATCTCTCCACAATTGAGATCGTTAGGAGAATCATGGGCAGGGCCGTCCAACCATCTCAGGATGTTGACTTCTCAGAAAGTAAAATGAGATGACACAAAAATTTACGCAATACACAAAAAGAACTAAGGAGCTTTTCTTTACTTGACACAAAGAAATACTTTTCTGAGAAGCATATAATTCATTTCTTCCTCTCATATCATAGGATTTGTTTTAATATGCAGTGAGAAAATAAACATTTTAGGATTCTGATGCGTAATATAATACTATATCTTTATTATAATCCCAATCGGAAGTGTCACAAAAAACAACAGCGTCTTTTCTTTCATGCATTACAGCCGCTCGCAGATTCTTATAGACAGACTTGTGGACACGAAGTTTTGCAGCAGAACCCGCCTTATGTTATTTATTAATTACCATATGGGGAACATGTAGGAAAGGAGAGTAGCCAATACAGCAGCGAAGATCTTTGTGTATGTCTGCATTCAGCACTGACTGACAGCTGCCACAACCCGTCACAGAATTGACACAGCACGGAAGACCGTTATCAGAGTATTCCAGACATCTTTAAGTAAGTTGTCAGGAGATGGACTGACAGCCATTTTGACGCTCCTTTCCGACTCATATTCAACCCATAATGGAGTATTATAATGGAGTATTACTGAATGTAGTCGCATGCTTCACCAGTTACACTTTGAATATGAATATTCCGATGGCCGAAAGAACCGTTTAGTGTGTGAAACTATAATCTGAGCAATTCGTGCGTAATACGTAACATGGGTTGGAAACTTTAAGTTTTGGACGGGAAAATTATAATGTATCTTGACAATTGCTTTGTGGGAAACCTGCTTCTTTCTTCATTAATGCACTACTGGCCATTAAAATTGCTACACCACGGAGATGACGTGCTACAGACCCGAAATTTAACCGACAGCAAGAAGATGCTGTGATATGCAAATGATTAGCTTTTCAGAGCATTTACACAAGGTTGACCCCGATGGCGACACCTACAACGTGATGACATGAGGAAAGTTTCCAACCGATTTCTCATACACAAACAGCAGTTGACCGGCGTTGCCTGGTGAGACGTTGTGATGCCTCCTGTATGGAGGAGAAATGCGTACCATCACGTTTCCGACTTTGATAAAGGTCGGATTGTAGCCTATCGCGATTGCGGTTTATCGTATCGCGACATTGCTGCTCGCGTTGGTCGAGATCCAATGA
Source organism: Schistocerca serialis cubense (assembly GCF_023864345.2). Lineage (NCBI taxonomy): Eukaryota > Metazoa > Arthropoda > Insecta > Orthoptera > Acrididae > Schistocerca > Schistocerca serialis. Next base: position 147,442,046 of record NC_064643.1, read on the forward strand.
CTGATAGCAGAATATGGAATCGGTGGCTTCATGAGGGTAATACGGTACACCGTGCTAGATCTCTACGGCCTCGTATCACTAGCAGTCGAGATGACAGGCATCTTATCCGCATGGCTGTAACGGATCGTGCAGCCACGTCTCGATCCCGGAGTCAACAGATGGGGACGTTTGCAAGACAACAAACATCTGTACGAACAGTTCGACGACGTTTGCAGCAGTATGGACTATCAGCTCGGAGACCATGGCTGCGGTTACCCTTGACGCTGCATCACAGACAGGATCGCCTGCGATGGTGTACTCATAGATGAACCTGGATGCACGAATGGCAAAACGTCATTTTTTCGGATGAATCCAGGTTCTGTTTACCGCATCATGATGGTCGCATCCGCTTTTGGCGACATCGCGGTGAACGCACATTGGAATCGTGTATTCGTCATCGTGATGGTATGGGGTGCCATTGGTTACACGTCTCGGTCACCTCTTGTTCGCATTGACGGCACTTTCAACAGTGGACGTTAGATTTCAGATGTGTTACGACCAGTGGCTCTACGCTTCTTTCGATCCCTGTGAAACCCTGCATTTCAGCAGGATAATGCATCACCGAATGTTGCAGGTCCTGTATGTGCCTTTCTGGATACAGCAAATGTTCGACTGCTGCCCTGGCCAGCACATTATCCAGATCTCTCACCAATTGAAAACATCTGATCAATGGTGGCCGAGCAACTAGCTCGTCACAATACGCCAGTCACTACTCTTGATGAACTTTGGTATCGTGCTGAAGCTGCATGGGCAGCTGTAACTGTACACGCCATGTTTGACTCAATGCCCAGGCGTATCAAGGCCGTTATTACGGCCAGAGGTGGTTGCTCTGGGTACTGATTTCTCAGGATCTATGCACCCAAATTGCGTGAAAATGTAATTACATGTCAGTTCTAGGGTAATATATCTGTCCAATGAATACCCGTTTATCATCTGCATTCCTTCTTTGGTGTAGCAATTTCAATGGCCAGTAGTGTAGTTGCCACGCTTGCTAAGGTTAAGAACCAGGATTCTGTCTAATAATTACGTCCAAATCAGTGTCAGATTAAGCAGTGCAACAGTAAAATGTTACAATGCATCTCTTCCAGAATACCAAAAAGTCAAATGTAGTTTGGGAAACCTAAGTCGTAAGTGAACAACTGACAAATAAAAAGTGTATCACATGATACCGCATTACAAAAAATGCTGCAAAGCTATTTGTTGCCCACACAGACTAAGGTGTAGGTCACAACGAGATACAACTCCCCACTAACACCCCGTACCCCAAATACTCCAATAGTCACTCCAGCAGCGAACAGTGAACAAAAGAGTTCACGTTAAGTTACAGTAAGATAACTTATCATTATGTAACAGTTTTCTGTGCGCATAAGCTGCTGATGATGAGCAAAACATGTTTGAAGTGAACTGCAATATGTTAAATTAAATATGAAATAAATAATTAAGCTGCTTTCCTCTGCCTTAGTGTGCACTACATCAATGAGAGAATGTTCACATTCTTGATTCCCCAGTAGCTGACTGCTGCTAAAACTATAGCCATAGGCTCAAATCCCTCTGGAATCGCACATTTAAGTCAGACTTTTACCTCCTTTCCTATATTATTTGATAAAGACGGCAATGAATTTAAGCAAAAGATTCATACAAAACTCCTAAGTTCGTACTGCAGTGCTGTGTAGGCAAAAAAGTAGTTTTGCATAATTGTCATTTGACTGATGGAGTATGTCAGAGTTCACAGATTATGATTTATTAATTCATATGTGTTTCTCTGTCTCTTATTTTCACGGTTTTTCGAATAATGGACGTAGAAGAATGGAAACATTGGATGATCGCCATACAGAATATTCGTATTTACCTTAAGTATATTTGTTCACAATAATGACAGAATTCCCAGTTAGGAAAGCTGATAAGAAGGTGGTTAATTTATGTATAAATCTACGTTCGGTGTCATAATTTATGAGACATCAACAGTGGGTGGGAAAGGGAGTGGGTGTGAACGACGGTGTTGTAGACCATAACACTTGTTTATCGTGTCGATACTGGAGTGAAAGTCCTGCGATAGAAATTAACTCTCTGGCAGAAAGATACGAGCATAGAGCATTTTGCAATGATTACCTGGCGTATGCTGGGAATGTGTTGTGCGTAGGCTAAGCGGTTAGTGGTGTGGGTGCTACTCACCCACTGTTGAACAGTTTTTTTCACGAGTACAAATTAAGTAGTTTATAGTTGGTGTGATGAATGGCAGCTGGTTCCTAATTCAGAAAAAATGTAGATTAATGCGGATGAGTAGGAAAGCAAGTTAGCAATGTTCGGATACAGCATTAGTAGTGTTCTGCTTGAAACAGTCACGTCGTTTAAGTATCTGGCCGTAACATCTACAACTACATTTACATCCATACTCCGCAAGCCACCTGACGGTGTGTGGCGGAGGGTACATTGAGTACCTCTGTCGGTTCTCCCTTCTGTTCCAGTCTCGTAAGCGATCTGAAATGGAACGTTCATGTGAGCACTGTGGTAGGTAAAGAGGAGGCTCGACTTCTGTTTATTGGGAGAATTTTAGGAAAGAGTAGTTCATCTGTAACGTAGACCACATAAAGGACGCAAGTGCGGCCTGTTCTTGAGTAATGCTCGAGTGTTTGGGATCCGCAGCAGGTCAGATTGAAACAAGACATAAAATACACTCATGCTCATAAATTAAGGATAACTGTAGATTGTGGTGCCACACAACGTGGTACTACACAAAACTGGCGCTAAAAGCACAGGCACGTAGGGAACACACACGACACAGATCTGTAAGTCCGTGGTATTGGTGATAAGTTGAGAAAACCGTCCCGAAACACATGTGCTATAAAACGCCACTGTTTCCTGCGCATGTACCCCGACATCAATATGGGATATGATCACTATGCACACGTACACAGGCCGCACAATGGGTTGGCATAATCTGGATCAGGTGGTCGTGCAGCTGCTGGGGTATAGCCTCGCATTATTGCACCAGTGCCTGTCGGAGCTCCTGAAGCGTCCTAGGGACTTGAAGACGTGCAGCGATACGTCGACCGAGAGCATCCCAGACGTGCTCGATGGGGTTTAGGTCTGGAGAACAGGCAGGGCACTCCATTCGCCTGATATCTTCTGTTTAAAGGTATTCCTCCACGATGGCAGCTCGGTGGGGCCGTGCATTATCATCCATCAGGAAGAAGGTGGGACCCACTGCACCCCTGAAAAGGCGAACATACTGGTGCAAAATGACATCCCGATACCCCTGACCTGTTACAGTTCCTCTGTCAAAGACATACAGGGGTGTACGTGCACCAATCATAATTCACCCCACACTATCAAACCACAACAGCTATACAGGTCCCTTTCAAGGACAATAACGGATTGGTATCTGGTTCCTGATTCACGCCAGATAAAAACCCGGCGAGAATCACTTTTCAGACTATACCTGGTATCCTCCGTGAACATAACCTGGGACCACTGTTCCAATGACCATGTACTGTGTTCTTGACAGCTTGCTTTACGGGCTCTCCTGTGACCAGGGGTCAGTGGAATGCACTTTGTAGGTATCCAGGCCAATACACCACGTCTGTTCTGTCGTCTGTAGACTGTGTGTCTAGAGACAACTGTTCCAGTGGCTGCGGTAAGGTCTCGAGCAAGGCTACCTGCAGTACTCCGTGGCCGTCTGCGGGCATTGATGGTAAGATATCGGTCTTCAAAAAATGATTCAAATGGCTCTGAGCACTATGGGACTTAACAGCTATGGTCATCAGTCCCCTAGAACTTAGAACTACTTAAACCGAACTAACCTAAGGACACCACACAACACCCAGTCATCACGAGGCAGAGAAAATCCCTGACCCCGCCGGGAATCGATCGCGGGAACCCGGGCGTGGGAAGCGAGAACGCTACCGCACGATCACGAGCTGCGGAGAGACGTCGGTCTTCCCGATACTTCCCATAGTGTAGCGTCTGGACACATTTCCTGTCTGCTGGAATCGTTGCCATAATGTTGAGATCACACTTAGTGGCACACGAAGGGCCCGTGCTACGACCTGCTGTGTTTGACCAGCCTCCAGTCGCCCTGGCATTCTACCCCTCATAACGTCATCAATATGTGTTCTTTGAGCCATTTTTAACACACAGTCGCCATTAGTACATCTGAAAACGTCTGCATACTTACTCGCTCGCAACCGCGCGACGACCACAAGTCAAATGCAGCGCATGGTCATACCCCGAGGTGATTTAAACCCGCAAAACGCCGACCAGAGCGTTGTTTCACCATGTATCTGCATTATCTTTAATTTATGAGCGTGAGTGTAATTTAGAGGTGAGTTGCGAGATTCGATACCAGTAGTTTCGATCAGCATGCAAGTGCTACAGATATACTTCGGGAACTCAAGTGGGAATCCCTGGAGGGAAGAAGACATTCATTTCGAAGAACACTACTGAGAAATTTTATAGTACCGGCATTTGAAGCTGATTGCAGAGCAGTCCTACTGCCGCCAACATACATTTCTTGTAAGGACCACAAAGTTAAGATACGAGAAATCAGGGATCATTTGGATGCATATAACTGTCATTTTTCCCTCGCTCCGTCGTCGAGTGGAATGGGAGTGGAAACGACTAGTTGTGGTACAGGGTACCCGACTCCAAGCGCCGTACGGTGGCTTGTGGAGTATGTACGTAGATACAGAAATATGCCCATCATCTTACGGTAGTTTGCTGTTATAATTCAGCAACATATGGATAGTCTGTGCAAATCCTAGAACAGTCTGCCCATCTGTGCCGCCGCAATAGAACTCGATAATCTCATACGATTCTTGTCGTAATGTAGAGGCGACTTTAATATTTAAAGGTTAGCGGCTAAATTAATAACACTCCGCGCAATGGACGCATAGAATGTCAGCACTGTGCTCAGCATGGTGAACCTGTTGTTATTTCGGGTTCTTCCTGTTTTAAGCAAATCCACGTTGAAAGCATACGCGTTTTTCGCATTTATTGATAAAGTATCAACAGCCAATACATTGTAATCATAACGAATAGATGACAGGTATCTATCTTTTAGTGTTTATGAACTGAAAACAGCTTTACTCAAGGATGACTTATTCTAGACATTACCGTCAGCGTTTTGTGTTCCTTGTTCCTCTTTCTGATAACAACTGCTTCTCCTTTCGCGTTAGCCTGCATGTATTCGCTAGTTATTTTGTGCCTGTATTTTCTGTCAGTTATTGTGGTTTCCTGCATAGCAGCCATTCCTAATTTGGAACTTCATGTTATTCATAGCTTATGAAGTCTCCCTGTGAAAGTTTCATACTGAAAATCGATGCTGTGTTATTGTCTCTTCATTTGTGGTCCTGTCTTTTACGGATAGCGCTACTGAAATTAATCCCAAGAAAAATATTTTCCAAGTTTATTATTATTATAATAAAAGATGTATTGCATGTTCATAACGTTTACAGTATAACTACTGAAGATGTTCTAAAAACGTGAAACATGTCTGTTGATGATTTTAGTTTCGGTACACTTAATACAGAAAAACACAAATAATTGTGACAGTTAATGATTTGTGTTGTTTAGTTTGGAGATGGCGCAACTGAGTATTATTATGATGACTTTCTAGTCACTATATCAAGTTACAGAAACACAAGTAAGATACACTGACATATAGTTAGGGTATTTCGACTCTCGGCTGCCATGTCTTTGAGACGTGATCTGTAGTCACTTCCTTCACCACTCAGGGCTGGTGTTTTTCCTGTTAGAAATATAACTGAAGCTTGGCAACAATGCAGGATATTTTTGACAACCTTGTGACTGATGAGTTACTTGCTGCATGACACAGAATTAACCTTTAAAATCCACTTGATATATTCTTATCATTCCCATTAAATAACCTGTATTTTACATAAGGTGTGAAATAAAGTTATCAGTTTATGGTTTTGAATACAGGATAGTCATTCGATGTCGAAATTGCACTTAATCTCGTCTTTTACGTTGCGAGCTTATGTGTCCTAGCCAGCAATGGGACACTAACGCAGAGCACAATGCTGCAGTATTCCGGGAGCTAGGAGGTAAAGTGTTCAGTTGTACAGTGGGGACTGCTTTGTTCCCCTATTCCAGGATCGCTGAAGAATACATTTTTAGACAGTTTGTGCAGAGTTACAAGCAGTCACATCGAAAATCAATTTATCAAATTTATCAAATGTCTCTCTTCCATACTACTTCACTGTGACACAGGACAAGTAAACACAGGCCATTTCGAAGTCCAGAATGAGTACTATCTTACTAATTTGTGCTGATATAAACATGCTCCTATAACAGATATTTTGAATTTTATTAAAATACAGTTTTGTCGTAAGGAGATCATGGTAATCTAAATTTTATTTGAATTGGTACAGTGCATATTTTAAAACCATTGTCCATTATTTTATTGAAAACAACAGTGAACATAAAAGAGAACTTAATCAATAACAGTATATTTTATCGCAGTATCTAAAACAGTCTGACAACGCTCAGGTAGTTTACTGACTCCACGACTGTAGGAACCTACTGGATCTGAGTTAAAGATATCTTAAACCTAGTTCGAAGCTTATTTTTGTCCAGGGAGAGATTTTCTTGATTGTTTTTCGATAAGGAGCTTGAAAGGGCTTAAGGTCAGAAGAATAAGTGCATGAGGGATGACTTTTGAAACTCCTGGATCATTTTGTTAGTGAAATCGGCAGTAGTGTTATCGTGTAGTATCAACCGTGATGACATTTTGTATGTCGTTTTTGTTATATTGCGACCAGTACGTGTCTCAGTTGTTCGCAAAAAATGCTACCTGTGGTATTTTTCCCTGGTTATGTTTTCGTAGTGCATAACAAACGTTTTGAGCTACCTGAGACAAAATATTGTGCTCCCACTGCCCTTTGCTCGAGTATATGTCTTTTGTTAGGGATCAGCCATTAATTCTTCTCAAGAAGTTAACATAAAGACAGCATATCTAGCCATCAATAGAAATGGGGCATTGGAATTATCAGTGATCCAGCTGATGATGATACAGCAGAATGCATTAATAGTCACCCTTTCCATTTTCATTGTCTTAAATCAGAGCATGCAGTAATACTGCTCCCTACTTCTGAACCTTGCATATTGAATGAAAATGTCGTACGACGCTTAAATGGTCGCACTTAATCACATATGTTTGGCCGGCCGGGGTTGCCGAGCGGTTCTAGGCGCTTCAGTCTGGAACCGCGCGACCGCTACGGTCGCGGGTTCGAATCCTGCCTCGGGCATGGATGTATGTGATATCCTTAGGTTAGTTAGGTTTAAGTAGTTCTAAGTCTAGGGGACTGATGACCTCAGATGTTAAGTCCCATAGTGCTCAGAGCCATTTGAACCATTTGAACATATGTTTGTCTCCAGGCTCCCTGAATGTGCGATATCGTTCATGACAGAACAACCTTTCTTGAAGCAGAAAAATCTAATCCTGGCGTGTTTTGCTCAAAACCACTCGACCCACAACAATATAAAAGATCAGAGCTGCCTTTGCAGCCTTCACAAACCAAAGCGAACAATGTGTGGCTAATGTTAGATCTTTTACCACTTGCGATTATATTTTATCAGATTCGAACTACTTTCATAAATTTCAGGTATGCAAAATCCAAATTGTAACTACGAGATAAATACGAGAATTTCAAGTAAGAAAATGACTATCGATAAATACACTGAAGCCCCAAAAAACTGGTATAGGCATGCGTATTCAAATATAGAGATATGTAAAAAGACAGAATATAGCGTTGTGGTCGGCCAACGCCTATTTAAGACAACACGTGTCTGGCGCAGTTGTTAGATCTGTTACTGCTGCTACAATGACGGGTTATCAATATTTAAGTGAGTTTGAACATGGTGTTACAGTGGCGCACGAGCGATGGGACACACCATCCCCGAGCGGGGATTTTTCAGTACGATCATTACACGAATGTACCGGGAATATCTGGATCCCGTAAAACACCATATCTGCGACGTCTCTGCGGCCGGAAAAAGATCCTGCAAGAACGGGACCAACGACGATTGAAGAGAATCGATCAACACGTCAGAAATGCAACCTTTTCGCAAACTGCTGCAGATTTCAGTGCTAGCCCATCAAAAAGTGTCAGCTTGCGAACCGTTCAACGAAACATCGTCGATATCGGCTTTCGGAGCCAAAGACCCACTCGTGTACCCTTGATGACTGCACGGCACAAAACTTTACGCCTTGCCTGCGCCCATCGACACCGACATTGGACTGTTGATGACTGGAAACAAATTGCCTGGTCGAACGAGTGACGTTTCAAGTTGTACCGAGGAGATGGACGTTTCCGGGTATGGAGACAACCTCATGTATCCATGTACCCTGCGTCAGCAGAGTTCAAACTGGTGGAGGCCCTGTAATGATGTGGGGCGTGTGCAGTTGGAGTGATATGGGATCCCTGATACTTCTAGACACGACTCTGACAAGTGACACGTACGTAAGCATCCTATCTGATCACCTGCATGCATTTATGTCCATTGTGCATTCCGACGGACTTGGGCAATTCCAGCATGACAATGCGACACCCCACACGTCCAGAATTGCTACAGAGTGGCTCCAGGAACACTCTTCTGTGTTTAAAAACTTCCGCTGTCCAGTCAACTCCCTAGAATGTTATTGAGCATATCTGAAATGCCTTGCAACGTGCTGTTCAGAAGGGATCTTCAACCCCTCGTACTCTTACGGATTAATGGACAGCCCTGTAACATTCATGGTGTGAGTTCCCTCTCCACAGTACATCGATGTTGTCGCCAGTGGTCGGCGGAAGGTGCACGTGCCCGTCGACCTGGGACCGGACCGCAGCGACGCACGGATGCACGCCAAGACCGTAGGACCCTACGCAGTGCCGTAGGGGACCGCACCGCCATTTCCCAGCAAATTAGGGACACTGTTGCTCCTGGGGTATCGGCGAGGACCATTCGCAACCGTCTACATGAAGCTGGGCTACGGTCCCGCACACCGTTAGGCCGTCTTCCGCTCACGCCCCAACATCGTGCAGCCCGCCTCCAGTGGTGTCGCGACAGGCGTGAATGGAGGGACGAATGGAGACGTGTCGTCTTCAGCGATGAGAGTCGCTTCTGCCTTGGTGCCAATGATGGTCGTATGCGTGTTTGGCGCCGTGCAGGTGAGCGCCACAATCAGGACTGCATACGACCGAGGCACACAGGGCCAACACCCGGCATCATGGTGTGGGGAGCGATCTCCTACACTGGCCGTACACCACTGGTGATCGTCGAGGGGACACTGAATAGTGCACGGTACATCCAAACCGTCATCGAACCCATCGTTCTACCTTTCCTAGACCGGCAAGGGAACTTGCTGTTCCAACAGGACAATGCACGTCCGCATGTATCCCATGCCACCCAACGTGCTCTAGGAGGTGTAAGTCAACTACCCTGGCCAGCAAGATCTCCGGATCTGTCCCCCATTGAGCATGTTTGGGACTGGATGAAGCGTCGTCTCACGCGGTCTGCACGTCCAGCACGAACGCTGGTCCAACTGAGGCGCCAGGTGGAAATGGCATGCCAGGTGGAAATGGCATGTCAAGCCGTTCCACAGGACTACATCCAGCATCTCTACGATCGTCTCCATGGGAGAATAGCAGCCTGCATTGCTGCGAAAGGTGGATATACACTGTACTAGTGCCGACATTGTGCATGCTCTGTTGCCTGTGTCTATGTGCCTGTGGTTCTGTCAGTGTGATCATGTGATGTATCTGACCCCAGGAATGTGTCAATAAAGTTTCCCCTTCCTGGGACAATGAATTCACGGTGTTCTTATTTCAATTTCCACGAGTGTAGAAACAAAGTGTACGTGAACTTGCGAGTTTATATTTATAGAGCACAAAGCTTACCACTTGACCACAAGCAGATACGTTTTTACAACAGCTCAAGAAGACTGAGCGATCTACCTACATACACTTCCTCATTATACAGTGTTGCCAGACCGTCCATAGGACTTGACTTGCTGAAGTGCAACTGGGAATACTGGCCGCCTTAAGCGAACGACTCGGGCTTCGTTTCTACGGCGGCCGGCCAGCAGCCAGATTTTACATTTAATATGTAAGTAGGCTGTTTATGTTTTCTCTATGTAAGTAGGGTGTTTATGTTTTCTTATTGGCAACGTTACGTAGCGCTCAATATGAAAATCACTGGCTGTGCTGTGTGCAGTCTGTGGCTAGTTTGCATTGTTGTCTGCCATTGTAGTGTTGGGCAGCGGCAGCTGGATGTGAACAGCGCGTAGCTTTGCGCAGTTGGAGGTGAGCCGCCAGCAGTGGTGGATGTGGGGAGAGAGATGGCGGAATTTTGAAATTTGTCATGAACTGCTATATTTATATATGATGATATCAAGGTAAATACATTGTTTGTTCTCTATTAATATCTTTCATTTGCTAACTATCCCTATCAGTAGTTAGTGCCTTCAGTAGTTTGAATCTTTTATTTAGCTGGCAGTAGTGGCGCTCGCTGTATTGCAGTAGTTTGAGTAGCGAAGATTTTTGTGAGGTAAGTGATTTGTGAAAGGTATAATTTACTGTTAGTCAGGGCCCATTCTTTTGTAGGGATTATTGAAAGTCAGATTGCGTTGCGCTAACAAAATATTGTGTGTCAGTTTAAGCACAGTCATTTGTAATTGTTAAAAAGGGGACGTTTCATATGTCGACCCTTAGCCGAGGATACCTCACTGGAATCTTCTGATTTTTTCTTGTAGTTTGTGTAATTAGTGTAGATTTTGTTTATTGCTAGCGCGTAATTGTAGAGAGAATCTCCTTTGTAGTTGCAGTCTTTCATTGTTGTACAGTAAAACAGTTGTGGCATGCATGTAGATTTGCACCAAGTATTTCGCAGCTGCAATTAACTAGATATTATTTTCAGTGCTATGTTAATGTGTTCTCTTATTTTTGATCTTCAAATTGTGTTTTTCTGTGTTGTCATGTGAAATACTGTGACAATAATGGCGTGTGAAAAACGTAATACTAGGCTCCAAAGTAAACTGAGAAATGACAGTGAAAATGAAAGCAGTGTGTTAGCGCCACCGAGTAATGAATTAACTGATGTTCACCGAGTAATGAATTAACTGATGTTCAAAGTAGTAATTTGGTAATTGTGCAAAGGGAAATGGAGCGGGCGGCAAACAATGGCGTGGACAGTGAAACAATTAGTGAAGAGGGAAGCATTATCGATCGATCGGTCGGCAACAGCTCGCCTCAGGAATCCGAAATGACAGGACACAATTTTGCAAATACTGTAGATTCAGGTTTTGCGTCCTCACCGTTTTCCCAAATGAGTCAAGACACGTTTTCCGATTGTCAAAATGTGAATGTTGCCGGTGCAAATTCACTGCCGAAAAGCACTGAGGAACATGTTTCAGACACCAGTGCATTGTTATTACAGTTAATGCAACAAATGGGACAAAAGCTACAAAAGTCAGACACAACACTTGAACAAAATCAGAAACAAATGGGACAAAAGCTTCAAAAGTTAGACACAATGGAACAAAATCTTCAAAAGTTAGACACCACACTTGAACAAACACGTGAAGATTTAACTACTGAGTTACATAAAGTCGAATCGAAATGTCAAAAAGTCTGTAACGACGTAAAAACACAAATTTGTGAGCATTTTCAACCTATTTTTTCGCGGCATGAAAATGCATTACAGAATCACGAAGCAGCCATAAAAGAACTGCAAACTATTGTTCCTGAAAATCATGAGACCTTGCAAGCAAAATTTGACTCAGTTGCATCTACCGATACGGTTATGCAACTTGCAAAAACTCAGGAAAACTTAAAGGAGACAGTAGATACGATTTCAACACAAATGGACACTCTGAAACTTGGTTCAGAAAAACATACAGAGGAAATGATTTCACTATCGGATAAAGTAGCCGAACTTTCAGATCAGTTCACTAACTTATCTACAAAGGTAGATGATGATCTGAATGACACAACACCTGTAGCCTTCACGGACACTGAAGAGTATGAACAAATTAGAAAATTCAAACAAAATCAAAATCAAATCAATACACAGTACAAAAGAGAAATCCGGGAAGTGCAAGATCAGTTGGCACAAGTAGTACAAGAATTACGTATTTCAGAGGACACTCGCGCCCCAATACGGGAAGAGGGACACAGAAATACGGAACAGACACAAAATCACAACACAGGGCACTTCGGAAATTGTGAAAGAAATTGGCAAGGTACGCCGAATTTTGAGATGGAACCGCCGAAACGACGTAACAATGACCGACATGCGACTTGCCGACATGATGATTTTGACTATAAGCTGTTCATTACTACACGTAAATTCAAAACATTTAAGAATTCTGGCAACGACATTCATCCACAAGCATGGCTCCATCAATTCTCTCATTGTTTTCCTCCCAACTGGTCGTTAGAACACAGATTAGAATTCATGTGTGGCTATTTAGAGAATGAACCAGCTGTAAGAACGTGATCGGTAATTCACGATTGCCACAGTGAAGGAGAGTTTTACCATGCCTTCCTCTCAGCATATTGGTCTCAAGCCACACAAGACCGAGTAAAACATAGCATCATGATGATGAAACACTTTGAACAATCTGAATTTTCCAGTCTTGTCAAATATTTTGAAGACATGTTGCACAAGAATCAGTACCTGACAAACCCATACAGCCCCTCAGAACTCATCCGCATTTGCTTAATGAAATTGCCTGAACATTTACGACATATTATTTTGGCAGGACGTTGCAAAGACGACATTGAAGCTTTTCAGGGACTCCTACAAGAATTAGAAATTGACACAGACAGTCGCCGGATGCGAAAACAGGAAAACAATCACTACAGGTCACATACGTCACAATTCCGTGATGACAGAAACAATAACTGGACACGAAAAGGCTATTATTACAACGCAAATCGTGACCAAAACAGACACCACCCATATGACAACCGCTGGCAGAGTAATAATAGTTACAGAGAAAGATCGCATTTCCGTAGTAATGACTATCACAGAGACAATCAGAGAAACAGACAATTTGGGAACCAAAATAATTATTATCGAGGGAGACAGAATAACTTTAGACGCAACGGTCCAGCGCGCAGTTACGATTCAGGGAGAAATTCTCCACCACTTAACCGACAAGAAAGAAACTACAGGAACTACCGACATGACGACAGACGATGTGATCGTAACGACAGACCTGAATTGCATCAGAACTGGCGGGATTCAAACAGAGCAGGGCCCTCTCGGCAAGGCGAATTTGTAGAAGTTCGGTCTCCTAATCCCACTAACAACGCGCGCCAACAAAGAGACAGACAATGACTCGCGCCGCAGGCAGCCGCGTGCGCCGGCTGGCTCAGAGAAAAATAACATACACGCTAACCTTGAGAAAATTTCCAGTATTCTTTACCGACGTATACCGCATGACAATTGCATTCAAGTTCAAACTCTGAGTACTATGAAGAGTAAAGGTTTACACCAGATTTCACATGTAAAACCGTTTATTGAAAGATAATCTGCTTTTTAACTTAGTCTTTGCCATAAAACTTTTCACTTTACATTACTAGTATGCTTGTCAGACTTAGAATCTGTTAACATGCAACAATGTTTGAAGTTAAATATCCAGTCAAGAACCAAGAGAACTTATTGAAACAGAAATTACGAATGCATTGTTATTGTGAACAGACGACACAGTGTTATTGTGTGTGTACATTCTTGCTTGTTAGTTGCACGATTGCATAACGACTATAAGTCTCACATACTTAGAACATTTACCAGTAGTGCTAATGATATTTTAATGCAACATTTTGGTTTACTTGAAAATACATTCTGGATTTAAAGTACTTTCAGTGAGATACCAGACGACACAGTGGTTAGTTTATGTGACAACTACACGATTTTATCACGACGCTACTAATGAGTGACAATTTACAATGTTGCTTTTGCGGCTTATCTGTTTTATATCTGCACAGTTTTCTGAATTCTTCTGGAAAGTAAAACAGGTTTTAGTAGAAACTTTTGTAGTATAGCTACAATGAGACAGGGTTTTCCGTAGCACAACAATACGTTACAGTACAGTACTTTCTTCATCACAACAATAAGCGTAATAACTACGATATCTATACACAAAGCATTTCACTTTTGTATATCATGAGGTAAGTACATTGACTTCTGCAGAACTTAGCTTTCGGAGGACGATAACTACGACACTTCCACAGAGATCATCTTACAGCAAGACGCACATTTAGCGCTACAGGACACGCATTTGAGTGATTAATTTCGCACTTAAAACATGCATTTTTTAAGATATTTGAAGTACAATGATACAAGGGTTTTCCGTGATATATTTCATTCCATTGGTGTAATCTGTAACACCTGAGGGTATAATTACATTAATCCTCAGGGGGGTACACGCTTACTTTGTGTACCATGTGTGTGGCAACCACAAGGAACCCTAGCTAATATGGTATTTGCTTATACAACTTTACACATCGGTACCATATTTCTCTAACACACAAATTACACAGCTATCTGATCATGTAACTGAGAGAGACAAACATTTTTTTACTACATCAGTGACAGATGTTTACGTAATTACACAGTTGGATAACTTCACACTTACGAAATTGTATTTTGTCTGTACTGTGTGAACTCTTTATATTTTTTCGGAACCATTGTGATACTATGAGAACTTTGAATGATGTATTTGGTATGAGATCATGATTTTTAAAGTACGTTTGAGGTAGGTGACACTATTTAAATGAGCAGAGAATTCTTTTTTAGGTTTTGAAATTATTGGAGGAAGCTACGACGATTTTGAGATTTGACTGAGGTGTTATGATGTTATTATTACGACGACGATGTGTATTATGCTGCTGAGGTATGTTTATGATTAATAGGCTGATGCGATATGAGTTATTTGATTAAGCCACGTAGCTGTTATAATGAAATATTGAAGAAGTGTCGACGAATAAGGTAAGGAATAATGATTAGTGTTTAGGGACTCTAGTTTATGAAAAGGATGTTGGAAACCAAGAAACGTACTTTAAGAGTTATGAAATGTGTGTGTATATGCGTGAATGTATTACAATGCAGACGAAAATTTTTTGGACACTGTTATATCAATAGCATTTTGTTTCTACAGATTTGCAACGCTAATTCTTGACCTGTGAAATATTTTTATGTGAGACTGACACTGTAGCGGAAACTGCTGTCGTAAATATTTCCATAAGAAAGTTAAGTGACCACCTGCACATAATGCGTCGTGGGCACCCAGCTGCACGACAAACGCCTGGAGAACAAGCCATTAGTGCCTTTCAGAGACAGAGGTGAAAAAAAAAAGGGACCATTAACCTCGCTATTGACATTTCCTTGTTGAAAGCATACTGTGGAGCTCGTAATTTATGATATTTACTAAAATGCCTAATGAAATGATTAGAAACATTTTACATCTATTGTCTTTGTAGTTAAGAGATTGCTCATTTTGTTTAATATCTGGTTTCCAGCTGTGTTGCAGCATTGGTTTTATAAAGTAAACTTAAATGCATCTGCTAATGTGCACACTTTCTGTCAACAGATTTATTAAATAATTATTTTCGGATCCACATTCTTCGAAAAAGGAGCTCTTGGAATGGAGAGAACAATAAGAAGGGACTAATAACAGGAACTGCATACATAATTTACTTTTCAAGTACTTGGTAACGTTTTTGGTAGAATAACTTCTTGTGGTGCACCACTTTAATTACATAGACATTAAGATGTGAATATACATTTCCCTTATCCGCATTGTTGTTTTTACTGTAATATTTTTTCTGCTTGAGCTATGTCATGTTTAGATATAAGCTGCTGTTTGCCAGGCATAGTGCTACTGAACTTTAATTTATGTTACTCTGCTAAGCCAGATTTATTTTTTTTGTTTGCTGCGCATTGCCTCATATTAGTTGTAATGTTGAATTGCTTGGTAATTTAGATTTACTGTAGCTTGCTTTGCGATTTTCCATTTTTTTATTGCTGTTTATATTAATTATTTTATGTGCTGCTGCATTGACTCGTCCCTTAGTTTAGCATCTGAGCGCAGTAGATATAAGTTAGCTTAAGAGGGGGTAGACTATATAAGAAACGAACTATGGGGAATAGGGGAAGAATGCTTTGAAAGTTACATGAAAACGCCTTGGGCCTAAATGAGTATTGTACAATGAGCCATATTTATTTTGAAAGAAATATGAATAGAATACAGAAAGCAGGTATAGATAGGACTTTTTGGGAATAATGACAAATGAAGGGAGATCTCCGAGAAATAAAGAAAGTTTTGTTTGTAAAATACTGCAGTACAACAAACCCTGTCCTTTCCTTTTGTATTATTCCGCTATATGTTTATGTACCCTTGTGTATTTGTGTTTTTCCTGTCTTTATGTGTTTAGCTAATAAGATTTATGTTGTAGAATTTTTCAAATACCATGTTATTTTCTTTGTAAAGATGTTTATACATTATTTATTCTGTTCTGTCTTAATGTTCATGTGTGAAGTTGGTGTTTCGAAAGTTATTCTGCTCTTTTATGTATGTACTCATGTCATAATTCCTGGAACACTGACGTATATGTTATTTCGATTCTTTTGTAAAGCTTGTACTACAAATGTTCTCTGTATTGTTATGTTTTTAATGATGTATTTTGTACCATTGTTATTGTATTCTTATGTTATAAATTTGTAATTGTCACCAGTTCATGATATTATTAACTTGTTAGTTACATTTCACTGCACACGTTTCTGTTGGTCATAGTATATGGACAATATGTGAGAAGTTGGGACTGTTCGTGTTTGCACGTGTGTTACTAATTCAGCAAGGGACTGGATAACAGCATTGCTGGTTCTAAGAACAATTCCAAAAACTTTGTGAGTGCACAAGTGATGGTTTATGGACTTGCTATATTCTCCGCAAGACTCTTCGATGGTGAATGTGCACCTGCACAATCGCAACAGATGGCTGCTGGCCATCTCTACAAGGACTACAGTGGGTCTGCACCTCTGGTGGCCCACCAATACCGTAATCTCTACCAGGACTCCAGTGGGTCTGCTCTGTGATGACCTACCTACCAATATTCTTCCAAACTACGACTGACTCTGCTGTGGGTTTGCTCTGTTGTGGCCCATTACCTGTATGCATGTCAAGAGTCAGCACTGTCTTTCCGTTGGAAGTACAACACTACTTCTTCAAGACTGCATGGAAATCCACTACTTCCGTGTGCATTTTCTTCTACTGCTCAGACTTTGAGAAAAACACTATATTTTACCGTAATGAATGATCAGGACTGTCTTTATGGACTGTGACAAAATTTTAGCTTTTGACTGACGTTGTATCAATAAGTGTGTGCATTTGATTTCTTTGTTATTGTAATTATGACAAATTTTATCAAATCATTATTGGCCACTGCCCAAAAAAAAATTTGTAAAATTTTTTGTGGGGAGCATGGGGGCTATGTAAGTAGGCTGTTTATGTTTTCTCTATGTAAGTAGACTGTTTATGTTTTCTTATTGGCAACATTACGTAGCGCTCAATACGAAAATCACCGGCTGTGCTGTGTGCAGTCTGAGATATTCGCTACTTTTGACTTCATTAAAACAGCAAATACGAGTAGTTAATACTTTCAGCCAGAAGGCAAATACTTGTTTGTAAATAATGATTAATGTATAATGAGGCGTCGCATAGCGACGGTGGAATTTTCTAGTGATGTAATTTGTCGTCTTTGGGCGGCAATATAAACAGAAAAATACGGATAGATATGCGATCCTTCACTATTTTGTTCGCTGGAGAACAAATGAAGCCTTGAGCGCTAAAAAGACTTTTACTGTTTTTCTCGAGTAAGACGGACGCAGATTTGTGGCGGTCTGATCTAATTATTTTTACTAAATAAATAAAAACGTGTTCCGTCTAAGTTTTGAGTGAAGTGTAGGAAGAAGAACTGTTATAACTTACCGTGACGAAGCACGAGCGACTCAAGAGGACAATGGCTATATAAAAGAGCGCTCAATGGACATGATATGGACATAAAAATCTACCGTCATTGTAGTATTAAGCTTAAGGTACGATATATGTTTTAGTTATAATAAATATTTGTTCTGGGAATACTGAATCATTTAGCAGTGCTCATTTCTATTATCTCCTCAGTATTATTTTCATTTTAATTATGCATTTTGCTAATATTACAGACTCCAAGATCAGCAGTCCAATGTGCGTGTTACATTGATAAAAAGAAAACTGTTTTATCGTCTTCTTGCATCAGCTTTAATATTGAATTTCTCTTTTGTGTGATGTTACAGTTGTTTTTGCGCCCTTAAGAACTTTCTGGTCCCTTAGGAAATTTTTTTGTCATAACAATAACTTCACAACCGGGTATGATCGTATCTACGATCATGAAGTAATTAGAAAGACGATAACGCAATTTCTTAATCAATAGCACGCTAGTTGTGACTGCCTCAAGCCACGCGAAACCGCAAGTAAAAACTATTCAATCTCATAATGCAATATTTTATGACAATGGTCAATCCATGATTCTAACGCCAATTGTGATTGCTAAAACAGTTAGTTAAATCTCAATTTCCAACTTTCCATCGAATAACAACATCACTCTTATTTTGGTAACATCACACTTGGCGCCCGAACAGGGACTTGACCAAAAATTAGTTCAAATTCTTGGAAAATTTTCTATGTGCTTGTGTTAATAAATGTTCTGTCGTTTCATGTACACATCGTGTCTCTGTGAGAATAACGGTCAATAATGCAGTTTAATTACCGAAAGAAAAGAAAAGAAAAGAAAAGAAAAGAAAAGAGACGTGAATTTGCTGAGACAACATAGCGGTATTCAAGCCATCAAAAAGTAAGTCAGAATTTTGCATACGCAGTGTAGTGCTTCAGTAGCAACGTTGCTTTTCCAAGTCGATCCACATCCTTTCTATCTCCTTCCTGCTATAGAAAATCTGCTTTATTTTATCTTTCAAAGTAAAATTCTTCGTAGTCTGATAATAGAAATTATTTTTCTCCATTGTTAGTATAGCTGTATTACATTTTCAACATGGTGGATAGTGTGTGCAATTTGCAGTGAAGAGCATCTTCATTCATTTGTCTGAAACGTTTAGGTTCCATCTTGTCTTCTCGCAAGATAGAATTTCATTTGTTGCTCACGCGAGAGCGGTGCTCTTAGCGGACTCACCACGTCACTGACAAACGACGAAAGCCTTGCGTAGCACGTGATTTACTAACGAAAATGGCAGATAGTAAACAGAGACAGGTGACAACAGGAGACGGGAGTGAAGACGTTAATAGTATTCCATACCCTTTACGATCGCGAACGGTAGGTTCCCGTGTGGAAACTGAACTAACCATGTCTGTAACAGGGGAAAGTGACCCTAAAGTCCAAATTCTTCCCGCTGCAGCTACAAATGACCTCGGTGCGTTAATGGAAATGCTGAAACAACAGTTTGACGCAGTAAATGAGACTATAAAAACACAAAATGAGACTGTTAACGCCCGATTAGATGCTTTAAGCGAATCAGTAAAAACACAAAATGAGACTATAAAAACACAAAATGAGACTGTTAACGCCCGATTAGATGCTGTAAGCGAATCAGTAAAAACACAAAATGAGACTGTTAACGCCCGATTCGATGCTGTAAGCGAATCAGTAAAAACACAAATTGAGGCTGTTAACGTCCGATTAGATGCTGTAAGCGAATCATTAACAACACAGCTAGGCACAATCAAAACAGATCTGCATAAAGAAATTACGGCTGAATTAAATACCCATTTGGGTGAGGTGCAAACTAAGATCAGTGATCAAATTCAGAAAATGCAGAAACAGGTGAAAAGTGAAATAGCTGAAGTATCTGGAACATTAAACACAAAAATTCAGGCAGCTACCAAAGAAATAAACTCAGTTAGAAATGCAGTATCTGACATTGAAGGTGTAGTGGAGGATCTGTCGAGGCAGATAGACTCAATCAATATTGAAGAACAGGTTAAGAGCACCGTGAAAGCACACGCGGAGGCATTGTCGGAACACTACGGTGAATGGATAAAGGGTAAAGATATTTTTATCGAAAAGAAGGTCAGGGAGGAGCTTAGGGAGACTGTCAAGGATGTAACTTATGAAATCTTAGCTGCTCCTGGTAAGTCGGGAGACACAGTAGTTTCTGAACTGGGACAGATTCGGAGGACACTTACACGGGATCTTCCCGAGTGGAAGCAGCAAGTAGTGGACGAAGTCAGAATGCTGAGAAACTGTGTAGAAAATCCGCACACGCATACGCAAACTATAGGGAACAACTCTTTAGACGGTGACGAATGTCAGTCAACTCCTTATTGTTCACCGCCTGATTACATGCAAAACAACAGTCCTGTTGAGTCCCGAGTAGGGAAAATAAATGATCCGCCCACAATCGTGAGTTTAATGCAAGAGGAAAGTGTGATTAAGCATCGCACTTTTCCTGTTTTTCATCCGCAGAAGCGAGAAATACACCCCATCGTGTTCCTAAAGAATTTTTCCGGCATATTTCCCAGGAGCTGGACAGACAGACAGCGTATTCAGTTCGTCACTGGCTTTATTTCTGGTGATGCAGCATTATGGGGAACGGAAATGGTAGACACGTGTAGGAATTATGAAGAGTTTGAGAAAATGTTCTTGGCAAAATTTTGGAGTAATGGGGTACAGCAAAGATTAAGGAAGGAGGTGTATGGTGCGGAAATTTTCAATGAGAAGCATGGAAGTCTCCGGCGATACTTTGAGAAGTATCTAGCAAAAATTAAATTCTGGGATTCTCCGATTTCTTCCAAGGACGTAATTATGATTCTCAAAAGCAAACTCCCTGTGTCTATTAGAGAGAAATTAGTAAATGTGTCCGAAGAAGACACGGATGTATTCCTTTCTGTGCTGGATTCCTTAGATTTAATTAGCGAGGATGTGCGCTCCAAGGTTGGCAGCGGCAAATTCTTCCCTGGCAGCCAGCAGAATGCATCGCACGCGGACAACAATGCGCCCAAGGAGAGAGCGAGCTACTGCGACCGCTGTTGCCAACCTGCCAGCGGTTATCAAAACGCAAACGGCAATAACTTTAAACGGAAGCAGAAAACCAATTACAGTAATCAGCAGAGATACCACCCAATTTACAACCACCAGGTACAACATCAGTACGGAAACCCACCCTTTAATTCTGCGCCTGAGCAGTATGGAAATTCTCCACAAACTAGTGGTAATTTTTCAAATGGGCCAGTGTACAATCAAAGTTATAGGTCGAAATATAGCAAGTGGCATGGGCAAGGCGGAGGCCACCCAGCACAACATAAGAACAACTTTTCACAGAATAGAGGACCGCGGAACAATTTTCAAACGGTACCAAATGCGAACTTTCCTTCACAAGGAAATGGTTCTGCCGGCAACCAAAAGATCGGGCGACAGCAGACGTCTCAAGTATTTTATTCACAAGTGAATGCACCCAGTGGATTTGACCCCTTTACACCGGCATTTGTACCACATAACCAGCACCAATATGAAACGGAACAAACACTTAAGGCCATGAATGACAAACAGGTTAAACATCCTGCGGAAAATTAGAGGCAGCGCCTTTCAGCCTCCAAGAGGTCGCTGCGGATTTTGAGTGGGGGTACTAACGAATACTCTGATTCTGAGTATGTTAATGCGATACGGTACGACCATGAGACCGACTTACGAGATGACCTTGCACCTGACCTAGAAGCTCAAGACATTAATGACATTTATGATGAACAGGTCCAGGCTTCGATTAAGATTTCTATTGCCAACATTCCTTTCACAGCCGTTGTTGATACAGGAGCAAACATCAATGTCATGTCACCATGTTTCTTCAGACAGGTGTCTTCTGTTTCAAAAGTTTTGTCATTGCCGATTCAGGGCTGCTCCATATCAGGAGCGATTGGCCCATTGAAACAGAGAGTTAGTTTACAGACACAGCCTCAACTGCAGATAGAATCTATTTCGGTTTCCTGCCTCTTGCTTACTGGAAATTTCCTTGTGTGAACTGTTAATGATAAGTATTGTGTTGAA
This sequence comes from Schistocerca serialis cubense, assembly GCF_023864345.2. Lineage (NCBI taxonomy): Eukaryota > Metazoa > Arthropoda > Insecta > Orthoptera > Acrididae > Schistocerca > Schistocerca serialis. Next base: position 147,464,176 of record NC_064643.1, read on the forward strand.
CAGCGCACTGACTACATGGTAACGGCTACTACATGTCATCTTTAAGTATTAAATGCTATGTATGGAAAAATTGTTTATAGTGATGGACATTGAACTGATATTTCTTCAACAAGCTGAAGCAGGAAATAGGGGTTGCACCAAGAATTTCAATTTAATTTTGAGTTAGTATTAAGAAAAAAAAAGTGCTTGCGAGGCGATTGCCCGGAGCTATATAAATATGTAAAGGTGAGAAATGGAGAAGGATGCGTAAATAAGCACTTCTCTCAAGGTACAAGAATATTTATAGATTTATTTTTAGTAATGTAAGTACTTGAAGTTCTGTTGTAAAAGCCCAAATTACCTGCTTAAAAAAAAGTACATGTTCAAACAGTCCAGACAGTGGACAGGAGTAGAAGAAATAGCTTAAAGTTCAGTTAAAGCGTGCTGTTAAATGGAAAAACAAGTGGTAACCCACATGTGTTCACGCAAGGAGACAATAAGCTGTAGTAAACTAAGTTAGGTGAAATACAGTACAAATAGAGGCAAACCATGAAGCATCAATAATGTAGCGTAAGTACTCCACGAGGCCATTAATTGCTATGAAAGTATACTATTTCCCTGTGATCTGAGCCTAATGTAAAGAGTATATGAGGAATGTTAGCTGACGAATTGATTTCAGTAGAATAAAGGTACTAAATAACCACACAGCAAGCCCCCTGTATCATAAATAAGTCCAAGTAAAGATCTTCAGAAGATTTGTAGTGTAATCTAGCGACCATTCAACACCCTAATTGAAGGCTAATCTAAAGAACAAGCAATGCAGTGATATTTAAACTTAATACTGACTATAACCAGAGTAAGACGTAGACGTAGCAAAGCATGCTGTAAAGAAGGAGGTTGAAGTTTATATATGTGCCTATGTTTATTAAGATAATTTTATTTACATGCAGATTTTATTGCAAAAATGTCTCCTAAGACACTCCTCTTATGAAATCCATTTTCCTTCTGCCCGTTCCTTTTGATCCTGGTTCATTAACCCAGACCAAGGGTCGACTTGTAAAAGGCATGTGTGCTTCGAGGCAAAGCAGTGCTTATGAGAAATGAGACACGTAGCGTGATGAACTTCGCTAGCTTTGGTAATGTTTGTTATGGACCGGTTGCGTAAACCCAGTGAACTGTCGGTAATTCCATTCATGCAAAAAAATAGTAGACACGCGTTACCCTATTTTTTTTTAACAGAGAACGATTGCTGAGTACATGAAGCGAAGAGGGAGACCTATTGTTATCCAGTCTGCCCTCAAATTTATATAAAAAAAAAAAATTTGGCAAGCACAAAAAAAAAAAAAAAAAAAGATTCAGCGTTAAATGCGTACTCGTTATGTAGTAGATATGCTGCGTGGCAGTAGAAAATGATCTTGGGTGCACTAAAGAATAAATGCAACGAGTGTTGCGAAACCTGTAGTTTTCATAATGAGCAGATGAGCCCTTAAAAGAAAGTTTGAAAGAATATTTTTAGGTTCACTAGTGAAAGCAAATCTTGAGATATAAAGAGTCCATTCATAAAGCAGTTGTTCACTGGACTTAACAAAAGGAGTGACCATTAATTGTAAATATTAGCTCGTAAGTGATATTTTGTAAATAGTAGAATATAAGTCTTTCTATACCAGTGGAGGAAACCTGCAAAATTGGTTGTTTTGTAAATGAACTCTATCGGCGAAGGAACTAAGCACGAATGCTGTGTGAAGATGCACACTAAAGTGCGACGTGCATAATAAAAATAACTGTTCACTGTATACTAGTGGTAGTGTTGTACTGCAAGTGCAAAAAAAAAAAAAAGAAGTCAAGGCTACGACAACAGGTGCAACGCAAAGTTCAGTGTTGTTCTAAGTGCAGCGACAGCTAAAACATTCGTCGTCACTTACCTGTGAGCCTCATGGGAGGCAGTTGACAGAGAAGTATGGAGGCAGCTTCAGTGTCTGGCTCCTCCGATGGAAAACGCGCGCGAGGTGTTTGTATCGATGCACTCGTGTGATACGAAGTTCACAAAAAAAAAAGGAGCAATCTATGACCAGCAGCTCTGTTACAGCCTTAGCGCGAACGGATACTGAGTATTGGAGCTCACGCAACACTGTGCAGCCGCTGTGAGTGGCTGACGTGTGGGTGACGAAACAATCCAAACTTTAAACTGCTAACCGCCATGACTTCCATCGTACATGCTGGAGGAAAGACATTTGTACACTTGTGTGACTACATTTTCATACGTAAATTAAGCAATTTTCTTGAGTTGAAGTTAAGATGAGTGAGAAGTAGATTGATAGATTACTCAGGCCTTAAAGCCATTAATACCGGCACTCCTGAACACTGCTAAAATGAATTATAACCCTGTCTCTTGATGGACAAAGAAAATGAATGTGCACTATAGGAAGACCCTAAACTCCAGACCAGTCCCGATCCTTAACAAATGTATCCAATAGGTTGTAAGTTATACTAATAATTTTCCACTTCTTCTGTTTCATATTGTAAATAAAAACCCGGGAAACCACTTGAATTCCTGGCACCGCAATGGAAAGGACAGATGTACTGCATGATGAACGCCGTAGACAGCTAACACAGAAAGTGAAAGCATCACGAAGTGTAGTGCTACGTTATTAAACTGTAATTGAACCACAATGAGTCAACAGATGCTCGAACATTGTCCACTCTAGTTTAGTGAAAATAAGCACTCACTGTACTCATGTATTAGTTGTTAAGCTCAAGAGAAAGTAATTTCTGAATTCTATCCCCTGAAGAGCGAAATGAACGTTCACTTATTGTTATAAGCAAATATGGACCAAACTTAAAAATGCACATAAATGTTAGTCTTGGTATTATGGAATGAAGTGACTGATGAACAAAGAATGAAAAACTTTATTTTGAAAAATGATAAATATCTGATATATGTTTATAAATGTAATTTCAATTTAAGTACATGGTACGCCAGTAACATTATGTAAATGTCACACCAAAAATCACGAATATCTCATGAGGACATGAGGATCGAGGTAATCCTTCGGCATTCCCTCTCTCCTCATGGGAGGCAATGAGATATTCGCTATTTTTGACTTCATTAAAACAGCAAATACGAGTAGTTAATACTTTCAGCCAGAAGACAAATACTTGTTTGTAAATAATGATTAATGTATAATGAGGCGTCGCATAGCGACGGTGGAATTTTCTAGTGATGTAATTTGTCGTCTTTGGGCGGCAATATAAACAGAAAAATACGGATAGATATGCGATCCTTCACTATTTTGTTCGCTGGAGAACAAATGAAGCCTTGAGCGCTAAAAAGACTTTTACTGTTTTTCTCGAGTAAGACGGACGCAGATTTGTGGCGGTCTGATCTAATTATTTTTACTAAATAAATAAAAACGTGTTCCGTCTAAGTTTTGAGTGAAGTGTAGGAAGAAGAACTGTTATAACTTACCGTGACGAAGCACGAGCGACTCAAGAGGACAATGGCTATATAAAAGAGCGCTCAATGGACATGATATGGACATAAAAATCTACCGTCATTGTAGTATTAAGCTTAAGGTACGATATATGTTTTAGTTATAATAAATATTTGTTCTGGGAATACTGAATCATTTAGCAGTGCTCATTTCTATTATCTCCTCAGTATTATTTTCATTTTAATTATGCATTTTGCTAATATTACAGACTCCAAGATCAGCAGTCCAATGTGCGTGTTACATTGATAAAAAGAAAACTGTTTTATCGTCTTCTTGCATCAGCTTTAATATTGAATTTCTCTTTTGTGTGATGTTACAGTTGTTTTTGCGCCCTTAAGAACTTTCTGGTCCCTTAGGAAATTTTTTTGTCATAACAATAACTTCACAACCGGGTATGATCGTATCTACGATCATGAAGTAATTAGAAAGACGATAACGCAACTTCTTAATCAATAGCACGCTAGTTGTGACTGCCTCAAGCCACGCGAAACCGCAAGTAAAAACTATTCAATCTCATAATGCAATATTTTATGACAATGGTCAATCCATGATTCTAACGCCAATTGTGATTGCTAAAACAGTTAGTTAAATCTCAATTTCCAACTTTCCATCGAATAACAACATCACTCTTATTTTGGTAACATCACACTCAAGTCTGTGGCTAGTTTGCATTGTTGTCTGCCATTGTAGTGTTAGGCAGCGGCAGCTGGATGTGAACAGCGCGTAGCGTTGCGCAGTTGGAGGTGAGCCGCCAGCAGTGGTGGATGTGGGGAGAGAGATGGCGGAATTTTGAAATTTGTCATGAACTGCTATATTTATATATGATGATATCAAGGTAAATACATTGTTTGTTCTCTATTAATATCTTTCATTTGCTAACTATCCCTATCAGTAGTTAGTGCCTTCCATAGTTTGAATCTTTTATTTAGCTGGCAGTTGTGGCGCTCGCTGTATTGCAGTAGCTTGAGCAGCGAAGATTTTTGTGAGGTAAGTGATTTGTGAAAGGTATAGTTTACTGTTAGTCAGGGCCCATTCTTTTGTAGGGATTATTGAAAGTCAGATTGCGTTGCGCTAACAAAATATTGTGAGTCAGTTTAAGCACAGTCAGTTGTAATTGTTAAAAAGGGGACGTTTCAAATACTATACTCTCTTGTCATTTCGATGAATATTCTGAATCGCTTCCTTTTAAGATGAGACACTGAGCAAGTAAAATTCGTTGTTTGAACCCATATCTGACGTTTCGCACCGAAGCAACGATTGCTCTCATATGTTCATATGTGTGTGAAATCTTATGGGACTGAACTGCTAAGGACATCAGTCCCTAAGCTTACACACTACTTAACCTAAATTATCCTAAGGACAAAAACACACACCCATGCCCGAGGGAGGACTCGGGCCTCCGCCGGGACCAGCCGCACAACGATTGCTCTCTAAAGTAACATTCTGAGTAACCTACATGAAGAAAAATGCATGTAATCAACAAAGATATGCCACAGCAGTATCATGTTGGTTTAGCGCCAACACGCTAGATTTGTAAAGAAAATGGTTCAAATGGCTTTAAGCACTATGGGAGTTAACATCTGAGGTCGTCAGTCCCCTAGACTTAGAACTACTTAAACCTAACTAACCTAAGGACACCACACACATCCATGCCCGAGGCAGGATTCGAACTTACTGCCGTAGCAGCAGTGCGGTTCCCGACTGAAGCGCCTAGAGCCGCTCAGTCACAGCGTCCGGCGATTTGTAAAGAGCTGATTGATATGTAAATCTGATCGGATCGCGATGGAGGAACGATGTGGTTTGCAAGTCTTTCTCTTGTTTTATTCATTCGATCTGCAAACGATCAGATCGAAATTCAGTGACTAAATCATAAAAAAAGCGGTACATCGAAAGCAATCTCACGACCTCCATTCAGTACGTTGTAGGAGTGAGCAGAAGTGTCTGTTTTGGAAATAGTGAGTTACTTCACAAGAAACTCTCAGAAAAGGCTCAAAGGGACCATTAGTGACAGTAATTTGTGTGTTGCTTGTCACTTAGGGAATCATCACTCGAGACAAAAGTTAGGGAGCAATGAACATACTGAGGTAAATATGGAGGTGAAAAACGTATTGAATATCAGACTTGCACATTTTTTCATATCTCTGTTCTGTATCTGCATCAGAAGAAATACATTTTCCTTGTAAATATACATTTTGACTATCGTTGTGATATACCTGAATTATTTCACAACTGTGATCGAAACAAACAGTATTCTTTCACCACGAAAGAGTCTCGTCGTAAGACAGGAATGATAACTGTGTAATTTAACTGCATTTTTTATACATTTCAATCATAGCGATAGAATATGTGCTTCAAAGAGTCTCAAGCCACTTTCTGCACGAGCAATTGCCACATGAATAACTTTTCCATCACTGTGCCGAAATTTTATAACACCTGCGTTAGCAGCTGTTAACTTCTCATACTCTCCCATGCACGGCATCACCAAAACAAGGAGATCTCACAAAATTTCCCCGAATACCTACTGTATCACTTTAATTAGTCGATGTTTTTCATAGCTCCGTTCATAGAATTCAAAGTCAGATGGACTGTCTGCATTTCCGTCGAAGACGCTCAGCGCCTCCTTCATTCGGTATATCACTTCTTTTACGTGGAAAAGTTATGACATTACAGACCATGTCATAGCATTTTGCAAATACAGGGCAGGCGATTGCTAGAATAGCACAGTGATAATGGCGGTCAGTTTGTAATCCACATGTAGAGGGTTCAGCTCCTGCCAGTTCCATCAATTTTAATTCGTGGTAAGAGTTATTAGTTTAGGAGGACAAGGAGAATTATTAAGCATTCATAATTTTAAAGAAATCATAAGTAAATAAGTGAGGATGCAATGGTCTCAAACGTTTGTCTACGTCTACATCGCTGACCTTCCACCACTTTTTCTCTTTATATATGATGAGTTCTGCTTGTAATTGAAAGAAAATCATGTCTGCTTTGTACTTTCGTCGGTATTGGCGTCCTATCTTCATGTAAATAAAGAGCACTCAAATTAATGATATGCTTTTTCTCGACGTAAAAAAAACTAAATATTTTATATTTGATGCCTTCATCGGCATTGACGTCATGCGTCATGTCCAAAAGAGATTAGTTTCATGTTTGTCTCAGTCATTTTGATCAATGGTCGTAAAATAATTTAAAATCATGAATCCATTTAATGACTGAAAAGAGTGAAATGGACAGCCTACCTTTTATGTATAATCTGTTCCTCTTTTTTTCTTTATTTTTTAAAAAAGAAAGAGTTAAACGATTTTTCCTATTCTTCGAGGGGAAACAAAACGTTCATTTCTCAAAAACAAAATTTTCTCACTGAGAGCACAATAATTCAGTAACGTATCCAGTTGCCCTCCTGCTCTACATATGTAGCCGCCGAGAAAAAGAGGCAAGACGTTTCAGGATGAATCAGTTTTTCTGTGACAACTCTCCCCATGCTTCATGAACTGCTTCCTAGAGTGCTGGCTTGGATGTCGGTACTGGTCTTCTACCACGGGCGTACCCAGCGAGGGGCAGGGGGGGAGGGCAGCTGCCGCCCCCCCCCCCCCCCCTAGAAGATATTCGCAGTTTTTCACTAGTTTTACTGTTTTATTTAATAAGAAGTGCTGCATGTTTTCTCGGATTGTACAAGTGGATTCTTGTATTTAAAATGTTTATTAAAAGCAGTTTTTCACTGGTTTACTGTTTTATTTCATAAGAAGTGCTGTTCAGATCCTGGGTACGCCCTTGTCTTCTACACCTAATAATTTTCTCCATGTGTGCCCTTATGCCCTTACGTGCTCTGTGGGACTGAGATCGGCACCTTCGAGAGGCCAGTCCAGCAGCTAAACGTCTCCGTTCCTTTGAAACCAGTGTTTTACACAGTTCGCTGTGTGGGCATGAGAACGCTCATGTGGGAAGATTATTCTGCCTCCCGAAAATCTCAAACGAGCAGAAGGAAGCATTAAATTCTACATTATTTCGCAGTAGTAATGACTAGAAAACGGACGGTCGAGTTGCTACAGACCGCCGCAGCCACTTGCTGATCCCCGACTTGTGACACCAACTCAGCCATACCTTTGCCTCTGATGGACATATTTACTGTCGGATCTCACTTCACTTGATCGATGTACGTGGACCAAAGTGTTTGGTGCACTAGAAAATACCTTCTCGACCGTGAATATAACTTGTTCCCGTACGAAAGCAGCTTCCTTCAGTACGAAACTGCGAAGTTTAATCTGGAAACCTTATGTTGCCCTTCAACATTTCCTTAACCGTTGATTTTCGTCCATACCTTCCTTTGTCGTTTAGACGACGACAGATGTCGGCCTGCTTGCACTTATCTGGAGAATATTCCTAATTTCTGTGCTAGTCCTGAAAGGGTCTTCATCACTACAGTGGAGTATACGACTGCCTTGATCCTCCGTGGAATCCGTTGTCGTCCAGGGCGACAGTTAACGTGGCCTTCCTGCGCCACCCTCTTCACCTAGAGAAGTATCGTAGATTTTCTGTATTCTAGGGAACAGGAAATGGCGCTGGTACAGTATCCACTTTCATAAAGCGCAAGAATATGACCTTTATCAAATTCCTTGAGCTGTGGCATTTCTCAAGCAAGAATCTACTGCTAAGGTAGGGGAAGACGAAGTGCAGTACAAGGTGGAGAGCACTTCCTTCGCCTCAGAAGTCAAATTAATTCCCGATTGCATGCTCTGAAAAAAGATTTAATCAATTAGTTCCTTACGAGTATTGTTTGGAGTATCGTGTAAATGTATTTTCTCTCTAAACATCACACATAGTAAGAATAATGACACCGTTTTCAGAGGTTAAAGGTAAAATTTAAAGTCACGTTGTGATGCAGGTCATGTTGCTCCGGCTATCATATTTAAGTCACCTGCAGAGATTGAAAATACCGCTTCAGTTGTAAATTATTTTCACACGACCGCTTTCGGACTGTTATAAGCCCATCCTCAGGTGTCGTAGCTGTGCTGTGGGCCCCCAGGCGCGGTGTGCTGCTTATGAGCGCAGAACAGGGAGTTCTGAGCAGTTTACTTCACATTGTCAATGAGGTAGAAAAGGTAAAGAAGACTTCCTTATGTAAAAGACTCTAGAGAACAAGAAACTATAAAGATAATTTTGCAATTTTTTAAGTAGAAAAGGACGAACGAGACAAAATTGAGTAATTTTAATGTTGTCCGTTACAAATTTGTGGGTTTCATTCGGAAAAGCAAAGTGAAGTCAACGTCAAACAGGACAAGAATAATTGACCGACTATTTAACGAAGATAATCCTTTATGTTATCTGATTACTGCCTCTCTGTACCAAGACACTTTAAGCTACCTTCGCAGACCCAGGAGGCCACGCCGAGAAAGGGTATTTTAAGTTTCATTGATTTTTATAGAAGATAGACACGTTCTCGTTCTTTTTAATAGCAGAGGAAAGCAAATTGCGTTTTTGAATCTAATAAATTTAGAAGATTTTTCTTTTATGTGCTTCGGAACAAAAAAGCTTTGAGTTACTAAGGAGCAGTACATTAACAGCTCTCATTTTTAATACATGAGCCGGCCGCGGTGGTCTAGCGGTTCTGGCGCTGCAGTTCGGCACCGCGGGACTGCTACGGTCGCAAGTTCGAATCCTGCCTCGGGCATGGATGTGTGTGATGTCCTTAGGTTAGTTAGGTTTAAGTAGTTCTAAGTTCTAGGGGACTTATGACCTAAGATGTTGAGTCCCATAGTGCTCAGAGCCATTTTTTTTAATACATGAAGAAGGAATTTTGTTTTATTTTATACTGAAAATGGTTTTAAACGACTACTGTATGAAGACATGTTATGTTATTGTATTAAATTAATATAAAACAAAAGAATTAAACAAAACAAAGTTAATAAAGTAAAAAAAAGCGCTATCTTAAAGAAAAGGTGATAGAGCATTGATCTCATAAGCCACGGATCGTGAGTTCGACGATATATCAATATAAAAGTGTTCTCGTGGATTGATTCTGCTTTCTTAATTGCGACGTATGGGTTCGATTCCGACTTCCGTCACGTATTTCAAGCAAACACAATTAGATCTCCTTCTCGCTAGTAATGTAGTGTGAAGAAAGTCAGCTTGCACCGTAGTTCAAAATCCGCATTATAAACATCATATACATTCTCTACCAACTGGGGCAGAGCCGTTTTAGGTTGGGCCATAGCAGAGGCGGAAGTCGCGACAAACATAAACTCTGTCGCCAGTGAGCTTCCTCACACTAGAAACTTCATTTTGTTTAGTGAGCCAATGGTCAGTTCAGGTCACAGGGCTCTTATTTTATTTGAACTTGTGGCGCTGAAAAATTTGGTATTGGTCCGAGATTCGAATTCAGATTTCTCCTTTGGTCGTATCTGACCCCAGGGAACGATACAGTTTGATCATTTCGTGGCTTTCCCCAAGATTGCAAACTCCTCTAGGCCTTCATGAAAGGAACATATGTGGTTCCGAATCCTGTTAGAGCACAAAAATATTCATGGTTTCAAGTCCTAGACTATGCACACTTAACTATTAGCTACAAATAATTTTAGTTTTTAATGTCCCTTTCTGTGTTGTCAACAAGAACGTTAGGTGCCGTTATTCCTTGTCAGACATACACACATCTCACTGCTGGTGAGCAAATAGTTCGAGGATGGAAAACAATCGTAGATGCCGGATTCCATTCCCGGTCAGGCAGAAAAATTTTATCCATATTTCAAACTCAGGCATCTCGCTGCTGATGAAAAAATTCGATAGCTAACATCTGATTTAATTTAGTTAACAATCTGATTAAGTGCTGGGTTCCAGTTCCCGTTTCAAAACTTTACATCACGGCACTTCGTTTTTAACACATCCAAATCTTGTTACTTGAAATTATATTAAACGTTTTTCGTGGTTAGTTAACAAGGTGATAGCCGCGCGGGATTAGCCGAGCGGTCTAGGCGCTACAGTCATGGACTGTGCGGCTGGTCCGGCGAAGGTTCCAGTCCTCACTCGGGCATGGGTGTATGTGTTTGTCTTTAGGATAATTTCGTTTAAGTAGTCTGTAAGCTTAGGGACTGATGACCTTAGCAGTTAAGTCCCATAAGATTTCACACACATTTGAATATTTGAACATAACAAGGTGATAAGGGTCTTCACAGGATTCCAGGCAGAGCCCAAAAATTTTCAAGTTCAGATTTGTTAGCTGATACTGGTGAAAACTTCGGTATTTCACGACTCTTTACGCCTGGTCACCAATGACGAACTTTGCTGTGACCGAGTCGCGGCAGACACGAAAGCTTTTCTTAGTTACAGTGGCTACAGGGCATGTGCACAAATGATTGCTCAATGGTGAGTACAGAGAACTGGTAACACAATTTTAATTTTGAGATATCCATCGAGCACTCTCCACTGTTAATCGCGTTTGTTTTAACTGATTAGTTCAACATCCAGTTTATGACAAACCTCTGATATCAGAAACGACGTTTCATGGGTGTGGGAAAAATTTGTTAAGGGGCAAAAATACATCGAATTTTTAGACAACTTGAGGAGCCCAGATATTGTCTCAAAATATCTTATTCATAAAAATATTTAAATTAGCCTATAGATTGCTGGAATGACGTATGTGAGTCACTGAACTCAAATTCTAACGATTGTGGTAGTGATTTTGAAATGTCATTTGCTTTAACGAAGTTGAGTTTACAAGCGTTAAGAGCCGTCTCATCTCTAATGACGCGTTTCCTAGTATTTGCGTAATCATGGTTTTGATTTACATCTGGAATGGTAACCTTAAAGAACAGTTTTCTCTAGTGATCTGTTGTCGTGTCCATTTAGTGTAGTCAAACGACTGTACTGCAAAGAGATAAGAGAACCTGCAAGATAGCAATGTTGTGTGGGCTGCAAGCAAATCAGGTGAAGCACAACTCAGGTCGTTTGGATGATTTTGCGTTGGATAGTACCGATTTTCGTCCCATTCGGATAGTTTCTTCGTGCTACATCGTTTATGTTTCTTAGAGTGTATGTAATGTTTTATGGTAATTGTAAAGTAATCAGGCGTTTGACGCTGTTTTATATGTGGACACTCGATTTTTTGAGAACTGGAAGGGGGGGGGGGTTTGGGAGAAGGGGAGGGACTGGTTATGAACTAGTAGACACGCCGGGGATAGTGCAACAGCACAGCGCATGGGATTTTAGGAGGGAACTGGGAGGTCTCTGTCGATCCGGATAATGCATAGCCGTCTTCACACTATGAGTTTGTCTGTAGGTACCAATTATAAACAACTGTCTCTTCACCTACGTGGAAGGTTGTGCCTGACGCTTGATGGTTCAAATGGTTCAAATGGCTCTGAGCACTATGGGACTTAACATCTATGGTCATCAGTCCCCTAGAACTTAGAACTACTTAAACCTAACTAACCTAAGGACAGCACACAACACCCAGTCATCACGAGGCAGAGAAAATCCCTGACCCCGCCGGGAATCGAACCCGGAAACCCGGGCGTGGGAAGCGAGAACGCTACCGCACGACCACGAGCTGCAGACCTTGACGCTTGATGATCATTGTATAATATTATGGATGCAGTCGTGTACCAATGCACATATGAAGCGTTGAGTCCCATGGGTTGAACAGCGAGATAGGCCCGTCACGTTTCGGCGAGCTATCACGTATGGATGTCGGACGCCTCTCAACACTATCTACAGTGCTTTTAGGGCTGTGCAATATCAAAATGAAATATTCCAACCTATTGATGATAAGATATTTTGAGTCGTTAGACCGTGACATACCGCTCTTCAATCTCCTTCACCGCTCGGTGTTTCGACTCCTCAACTGGAATCATCGTCAGGATTCCACTGGTGTTGCTCGGTGGCTGACATCCAGTCTTTAGCCATGTGACACGGCCTAGCGACTCAGAAGATTTTGCCATCAATAACGAGGACTACGAAATCCTGCAGACTCGTATTACAACCTGTTGTCCAACTCTACAGTCAATGTTTGGCCATGGCTTCGTCTTTCAGGAAGAGAACGTCCGAGTACTTCACACCCACCACGTAAACACTTGCCTCTGGTGGACAGGAATCAACCAAAAGGGACGGCTTACGGTAGCTGCTGCGATGAACCCGACTGATCGTGCTTGGAACCAACAAACTAGCAGCAATGTATCGCCACACATATCCTCCTCACACGCTGGGCGATCACAGCTGGCCTGCCACCGAACACTTGCGACAAACCTTAACAGCAAAGTGTCGATCACTTTGTGAACAGCATGCCAAAGAGTTTTCAAGAGTGTTACAATGCATAGGGCATATTGAATGTTGACCAACAGCAAATTTAGACTGCAGAGATCTTGTAACATACTGATTTTATTTTGGTGCTTTTTTTTCACAGTAAAGTTATTTTTTCATTCCTCACATAGTCCTCAGATATGTAGGTTGTGCAAAACATTATTTTGGGAATTTTGGATGCTTTTCTGTGAACGATTTTTGTGAACAGCCTTATGAGCAGGAAGAATGATCAAGATAATTATAGTAAATTCTAAGATTTACAGTTAGGTGGGTGTTGCATTGTGTAGCAACATAATTAGCGTTAAATGAGCTTAACTTTTTCTACAGTGCATTGCAAATATAGTGTGCAGTTGTATTATAATAAAAGGAGAAAACGAATATAAGAGATAAGGTTCCGTCGGTCATCACATCATTAGTGACGTAATAGAACTAGAAATGCCGCAGGATAGGGAAATAAATTGGCGTTGTCATTCTCCAAGGAATCATCATGCAAGTTGCCTTCAGCGATCTTGGGAAACCACCCAACGTCTTAGTGTTCAAGAGCGGATGTGGATTCGATACACCTCCCGCGAAGTCTTAAGCATTGGGCCATCTCGTCGGTTCTTGCTCGACCTAGCCTCCATCTGACGACAAAGAAATAATTCTTCGAAATATGTGGTGAAACATAAATAAGGCTGAATTTACAGATATCTGTGCGTTTGAACTGATGCTTATAATAATCACAGTTAGACCAAACTTAAAATAATTCCTTTCAGACCGTATGTCGACATAAATATATGCCAATAACCATTTTATGCCTAATTGCTGTAGTGAGTTGTTGGTGTCTTAATGAGACACACGTATAGCGTTATACTCAACGTAGCAACCGTTCTACGTTTGAAGTATATAGTCTACTATCGGCGAAACCCGGCATAGTCCGGTATTTATTTAGCATAGCTTCGCGTCCTCACCTGTACCACGCAGCGCCTCGCCTTGTATTTAACGTTTATGACGTCATATTTCCTGAGCTGTACATTGTACAGTGACATAATTTTGCATGTACACTCAGCAGTATACGTGGACACTGTCTGCATAATATATATCGAATGGAGTTAGTAGCAAAGAAGTAATAAATTTAAACGTCATGCACGATGTGGCTGTTTTTCACTCATCACACTGTTTATTACGTCATATCTCCTGAGCTATGGGCCGTACAATGGTATAATTTTGCAATTACGTTCAGTGATATGTGTACATAATGTCAACAAAATGTGTCGGGAATGTGTTTAGTAGTAAAGAAGTCATAAATTATATCGTCTTGCCTCGTGGGACGCTTCTACTGCCTGAACGACGGAAAAGTAGTAACCGATAAACTTTTTCCTTTCATCATTTTGTAGGGGTTATGAGCAAGAAAAACTTTCGTAAAGTTTTGAAATTACGTGTAAAGTTTGGTGCAAGTCGCTAAGTGCTCCCATTCACTAATACTGGATGAATAAAGTACGGGAATTCATGCGTTACGGGCCACGCTTCTTTTCCACCCCAAATCCCACCCCTTTGATAGATAGGTGGTTCTTACCGCCACAGCGACTGTGTCTGACAGTAAAGGACAGGAGTACCAAGTTTGATTGAAATCGGTCCAGTGGTTTAGGAGGAAATGTGGAATTCACTCACACACACACACACACACGAGCTCGCGCACACACACACCCACACCCACATACATATATCCTTTTTATAGCATATAACACATGATACATAAAAATTGAGAGCCTCACAATACATTACCATAGGGATAGTTAGATTATGAATAACGGTACCTCTTTATAAATTTGACACTGGATGGAAGAAAATATATTTTTTACAGACAGTGTTCATTGTTTCCAGGTGTTCATGGTCCGCATAGTGCCACAGGACGTAATCGCAATGCGAAACATCTCTACTGATGATCAGGCGCTCTGAGTTGACCACGTAGGATGTTATGACGAAAAGCACGTAATGCCAGGGATGCACCAAATTTATCGTAAAAGAATGAATCATTGGTGCAATTTCTGAATCTTAAAACAGTGAGCTCACTGCACTGAACCGTTACAAGGAGGAAGAGTTCGAAGTGACGCGATTTCTTGTTCTGCGACAGTCCAAGGATTCACGGGGGACAGCATAAAGTCTACGCGTATATCATTCAGTCACTTTGAAGCTTTCGAAACGGACGTTCGAAGGACCCATTGTGCATGTATCGTCTGTGGAAATAATAACGCGCCAAAAGTGGCTTCATCATCTGTGAGCAGCAACGTATCATCACAGGCAAACATTTGTGATATGTGCGAGTATAAACATAATATTACGCATTACAAAGACTTCGTATTTCAGTGCCTTCATTGATAAAAAGAATTTTTTATGTTGTAATCAAGTGCTACTAAAATTTGAATGTTCCTCAGTCCCGGTGAATTTCTTGTGGTCTGGATTCGATCTCAGTGCCTCTCACTGGCGTGATATATGGCTTCTCTGCGGCTAAAATGTTCTAGAATTCCTAAGTTGCGTGTTGAACATCACTTTCATTTCACTCGCAGTTATGTTTCCTTTAAAAAGAGAAATCGTCTTTGCAAACATTTTGCTGAGGTATCCAGTAATCGGTGTCCATAGCTCATGCAAGCCCTTTGGGCTGTCTCTTTGTGAAACACTGCTTTAACTAAGTTTTTCACCTCTGGCGAGTCCCACCTTGTTCGGCCAATCAGAAACGAGAGCATTTACGTGGGCTTCAGACCGACGAAGCTCTAGACACTGTGGCCGTAATTGTAATCTGATGGGAGGTGATGTTATCAGTTGGAGACTTGGTGATATAAATACAAATTAACAGTTTACAGATTTTCTCTTTTGGTTTTATTCTTGCGAAAAATTTAATTTGTTTACATTGATTGTTAATACTCATTGTTTAAGACATTTCAGTAGGGAGGTACTAGTATTTGCATACTTAAATTACCATCATTTCGAGTGCAAGTATGGTGACGAATTGCGACCTGTAGTCAGTCGCGTGGTGTGACGAAGACTCAGAGATCGATTACTTTTCGTAAGACGGATGCGGATTACAGGACGCATCGTAGATATTCAATGAAATGCTTTGTAATCTCAGTTTAGTCATCTTCTCCTGTCCGTCAGGTTGTTCAATGCACTGCTGGAATATGTTTAAATAAAAATTGCAAATCTGAAATTGGTGAAAATTCGATGCACGTTCTTGTGTAATAAGGCCTCGTGCCTTATATCTATTACTCGATTCTTTTGAGGACAGAACAGAGTGCTAATTAAGTATTATAGTTACCGGTTAATGTACTCCTCTGTTATTTAATACATTTTCATACATATTATTGATAGACATGTTGCTGACGCCATCTAGGCGATAACTATTGCCAATATTACCTTTCAAATTACCATCTATTAAACAGAAATCAAAATAGTTTAGACAGATATAGTGTCGCCCACGAATTAGTGACAAATATCCCGCTCTCCGAACTTATAATTTCTAGGCTTTGAAGGGTTAGTTTCATCGACGATGCTATTATGGAGGTCCGTTGTGGGAGATTTTTGTAATATGTGCATTGAAGATCTCATGCAGTACTTTGTGCAGAAATATATGGTGAGATTTTGAGCTTTTGCAGCGGTATCGGTAGATTTTGTTCTTGGACGACACCACTATTCAGTCATTTCTGTGAAGTATTTTATGTGCTGGAGCGTTTTCAGATTAAAGTATTGTGAGTACAGTCGAGGGAAATCGCACTGTCGCACCGAGTTTATCTAGAAGCTGACCGCATTACACTCTGTAATTTTGAGAGGCTTTTAGAAGTGTTTACAAATCTGATAATGTTCAGGTGTACAAACTATACGTATCAATTTTCTTTTGCACATAATTTCTGTAAGTATGTTCACTTCGTTTAGTTGATTCGCAGTCAGATAGTTATTACTGGGCCATGAATATTCGTATAAGAGAGCGTAGCTTGAATCAGTCAGGATTTACTTTAGCTATTCATGGATAGCAGATCAACCACAGCACAATACACAAATCACAAATTGTCTAAGCCCAAGGTACTGTAGGAAAATGCACCAGTCAGGCAACAACATGGTTGTTCTACAACGAGCCAAAAATAGTGCCGGACAAGAGAGCGTTCAGAAAAATACAGAGATTTTAATCAACAGTTCAAGCACTTGTGTCACGCTAACAGCAATCTGTTACATTCGCACATCACTTTTGCGTCCTTTTAGAAACAAACGGACGCAAGTAAAAGCAAGGTTTTCCAGTCTCTTAAAAAAAAAAAAAACAACGATTTATTTCGTGTAATCCGGCAACATATAAATTGTCCGTTTAATCTTACGGCGTTTATGAAACCTCAGATTTATCCTGCAGTGCTGCAGTGCACAAAAAGCTGAGGTGATGACGGAAAAATAAAAATTGCAACTCTGTAAATGACCGACATTCATTTGATACGTCTCATTTTCTGCAGGCAGGGCTTAATTTTACTGGCGGGGCGAAGCTCTCTGGGTAGAAAAATGTAAGCTCCATTTCATATCCACGCTTATCTGAATGGACGCCGTTGACTGAGGAGGATGTCGGCTCAGCACTTCTTGTAAAGCAGAACAAGTCAAAATGGATGTTTCCTTCTCTCTTTATGGATGATGCCAAGGCTAATGGTAAGGATTCTTCATGTCTTAGAACAGTTTGTTGCCTTTGTTTTAGGATCTAGATGAACGTAAATTTAAGTAAAGCTTCTGTAGAAAACCTAGTTATAAAATGGAACTCAGAGCATATTACTTTAAAATAGAAGTGCGTGGTTATGAGGGATACGCAACTTGTCTGTGGAAAAACAATGTATATTTGACCACAAGTTACGAATGCACAGCCTCGTACCGTTACGGCTCGATAAAATCAGCTGCAGTTGAAAGTCTGAAATGATTTCAGTGGAGCCTTTGGGTAATTTGTAGCGTATACGGACTACATAAATCAAAGTAATGCATAAAAGGATTTGTTTTGCTTGTATAAAATAATATTTCATGCCGGAAGCCAAGATTTCTCCTTATTTGTTTTACATGCAACTCAGCTTGGAAAATAATTCCGATTATCAAGTGCGTTTCTCGTGTACTAGGACTTTTTTTGGGCGTGATGTGTGAACTGCTGCATTGTTCTTGTGAGTCTATTGCAGTGGTGTCCAACCATCCTGAGACCGTTATCCCTAGCTGCTATCAGATGCTATCTGTAACCCTCATCCCTTTTCCACCATCAACAATAGCACCCAACTGAACTTTAGATTAAAAAAGGGTTTTATTCGAATACTTTCATTTTTAAAATGACGATGATAAATGATATTTAGCTGTTGTACTTGTTTTGTTAAACCACGAACTAATGAGTCAATGAGACAATTCGTACGGCTTATTTATAACAAACTTTTTTTATAGATTGATGAAGGAGTTTTCATTGCATCGCGAGTGCCACGTGCTACTGCTCAGTAGGAATAACGAACTATCGATATTGAGGGGAGACACCTGCTAAGAAACATGCTTCCTCTCCACCACTCCTCTCCCTAGCGGCGATGGCTTCAGCCACACCCTACAGCCTCCATTAAAAGCAACCAACTTAAAATGTACGCACTGTACTTAGGCCTACTGTTTGTACATCACTTTATTGCTGAATTTCGTACTTCTGAGCTGACAGAAAGTGGAAGTCAGGTTGCCAATGCTCTGCGGCTTACTAGTGCTGCTAGTGATAACAATAATAATAATAATAATACAGTGTAGGTCTACAGCAGTGAAGTAGCGTTTACGTAGTTAGTGTTGTGTTGTGCTGTCAATTAATTCGTTTATTGTTGCGAAGTGAATAATGAAGCAATTTCTAGTCTATTGCGGGATCCACCTACAACTGGGAGAGGATATTTTCATGAGATATTCATGCATATATGATGTGTATTCCTCTATTTTACTGTCGTAGATGCGTGGTATAAAGCGCGAAGTATGTGAGTAGTAGGCGGACTATGTGAGGAAAATGTTCGTCCATTCGTATATGCGAGTATTCGTTAATGCAAGTACAGGGTAAGGCAGTGAAGCGGCACGGTTTTGAAAAATCATCATCAACATATTGACAATAAGAGTATAATTGTTCCATTGGAGGTATGAATTAATCAACGTCATCATTCACAGCTTTTTCGTGTTTTATTAACTACATGACGCATCGTCAGGTGTAATTTGTCTTAATACATGTTTTATTTCTTCTCTTGAATGTGGTGAAATGCCTATTCCTGTCACGAAAAGGTTTAATGTTAGGTTGTTAATTTCGTAAGTCGAACGCGGATAATATGTGCAAAATAGTGGAAAATGAACAGTGTAAACTTACCACATAATCCAAGGAAATCATTTTCAACATTTTCGAACCGACAGACATTCTTTTCTCCGTCGTTTTAGTATATGTGTACAAACATGTGTGTGCATTTGCACACACATGTTTATAATCACTTCACAGAAACTTCACTTCACTGAAACAGGAAGCTGAACTGACACTGTTTTGCTGATGATACAAGCATCTTTATTAATCCAGTAAAAGAAACTCCAATTGAAAATTATACAAATAATGCCATTGGAAAAGTCATTAATTGGTTTTCTGCAAAAGGGCTTGCTCTACAATTTTCTGCTGCAAAAAGTACAGTTCCTTCAATAAATATAACATATCAACAGAAGTCAGTAGACAGGGTAGAGCATATTAAGTTTTTGGGTGTACATATAGATGAGAGTCTTAAGGGAAAATTCATATTTTGGATCTTCTAAAGCGACTAGGTTCAGCAACTTTTGCAATCAGAATAATTGCCATTTTAGAGGATCTCGAAATTAGTAAACTAACATACTTTCACTCTCTGATGTCATACGAAATAATATTTTGGGCTAACTCAACATTCAGACAAGAAAGTATTCACTGCTCAAAAGAAAGTGATTAGAATAACTTGTGGGATACATAGTCGCACATCTTGTAGGCATCTTTTTAAAAGATTGGGAATTCTTACAACAGCCTCACAATACATTTACTCACTAATGAAATTTGTTCTCGACAACATGGACTGGTTTAAAAACAACAGTGACATTCATGGCTATAGTACTAGAAAAAAGAAAGACTTACACTATCCTTTACTCAACCTATCTTTCGCACAGAAAGGGGTAAAATATGCTGCAATAAAAATTTTCGACAAATTATCAGATAAAATAAAATGTCTGACAAACAGCAGTAATATCTTCAGAAATAAATTGAAATCATATCTCCTTGACAACTCCTCCTATACCATAGATGAATCCTTGAATAGGAATAAATAAATCTATAACTATATCATGTGCATTTTGTGCCACTTAAGGGAATGGAGTAAATAATAGAAATATTAATCTTTAACTCTGTTTCATACGTGGATTTCTTGTGCACTTGACACGTTCCACATCGTAACAGCTACAGTACCGTGCGATTGATCAATGGAACATGCAACCAACTAACTAACGGATGTTTTTGTACATGGTGTTGTCAAAGACGAATTTATTCGTAGTGCTAATGATATAACTATTAAACAATTGACATATGCAACAAATAATTTTAGAATAGGTCTTTAAAATTACTGAAATAACTATGGCTTGCGAAAGCTGTTTGTTCATTTAAGATAGATTCTGATGTTTTGATTTTGAGGAGGTATATGTCCAGTTGTTCTAACATACTTAGGGTCTTACCATTGGCTTCGTTATGTAGTATTACCAAATTTTTTTCTATACTGTTGATGATATGTTTCGTTCCCAACATATGCTGTGCAATGACTGAGTTTTAGAAATTATTGAGCCTGAAAGCATTTACATGTTCTTGAAAACGGGTCTGGAAGTTTCTGCCTGTTTTCCCTCCATAGTAGGCAGGAAACCTGGGGCATGATACTTTGTACACTTCGCTGTTGTTGTATGTTTGTGTAGTTGATTTTACGTTATGGATGAGTAGGTTTCCTAACTTATTACTGGTCGAGAATGCAACTGTTACATTTGTTTTTCTGAAAAGCTTGGCGATTTTTGGTGATATGTGGCACAGGTATGGGATATTGGCGAATATTTTCTTTTCTTTCACAGTGTGTCTATTTGTTGTCTTGCTTTTGTGTATGTTTCGGCTGTGTAACCATATCTTATGACAATGCTCTTTATTGTATCTACCTCAGTCTTGACAGAGCTTTCTTATAAATCAAGGGAGTGTACTCTGCGTAGCATGGACCTAAATGCTGCACGTTTCTGTGTGGTGGGATGACATGATGAATTGCCCAGTGTTATGTATGTGTATGTGCGTTTTGTGTGCATGCTGAACTTTTGTTTTTGTTGGCGATTTTAAGACCCAGGAAGTTTATGCTTTTGTTGTCCTCATGTTCTATTGTGTATTTTATATTTTTGTGGAAAGAATTGAATACTGCTAGTAGTTATTCAAGCTCATCTATTGTTCCATCAAATAGCAGCAAGATGTCACCAATGTATCTCCAGTAACATACTATTTTACTACTGAGTCTATTGTCTTCATTAAAGAACTTACTTTCCAGATGATTGAGAGACATGTCTGCCAGAAAACTGGAAATGCTGCTGACCATTGCACGACCCTCATTCTGTTGGTAAACTTTCCCATTAAATGTAAAGATTTATGAGACCATATTAGCTGTAACATGTCCTTGACTTCAGATATTTCTGCAATTGACAATTTTTAAGTTTTCTTAAGTTTTCAAAGATTATATCTATTATTTCTTCAGTTGATACATTTGTAAATAGGTTAGTTACAAAAAAATAGGAAAACCTGGAACATGCAGAAATATTTATGTCCTTAATTTTAGTTGCTACATTTGTTAAAAAAAATGGCTCTGAGCACTATGCGACTTAACTCATCAGTCGCCTAGAACTTAGAACTAATTAAATCTAACTAACCTAAGGACATCACACACATCTATGCCCGAGGCAGGATTCGAACCTGCTACCATAGCGGTAGGCCGGCTCCAGGCTGTAGCGCCTAGAACCACACAGCCACTCCAGCCGGCACTTCATTTGTGTTCTTAACTGAGTATGATTTATCAAATGTATAATAGTGTTTCAGAATTTCATTCAGTAATTGAGAGACTTCGCAGGCAGTTGTGTTTTTAGAATTAACAATGGGTCTTCATGGAACATGGGGTTTATGGGTCTTAGGTTGAGTTCTTAGTCTTAGGGCATGGGGTACATTAAAATGCTGTTTTTGTTTGTTTTTCTGTGGAAATTGCATTTATTGACCATTTTTCTGATTTTGTTTTGGAATTTTATCGTTGGATCTTGTTTGAGCTCTGTTATGTTGTTTACAGAAAAGAAAGTCAGCGTTTTAGTGATGTATTCATCTTTGTTCATAATTACTACAGAATTGCTTTTGTCAGGTTTCAGAATCATGGCATTCAGTCACAACTTTCTCGTGTTTTATTAACTACACGATGCATTTCTGACCCTGTGCGTCCATCGCCAGGTGTAATTTGTCTTAACACATGTCTTATTTTTTCTCCTGAATGAGATGAAATACATATTACTGTCATGAAAAGGTTTACTGTTAGGTTATGAATTTCGTAAGTGTAGTTAATAAAACTCGAAATAGTTGTGAGTGAAGGTGTTGTTTACTTAATACCTACAATGTTTTGAATACAGTCATGTTTTAAGCCCCAAAATGTGGACAAAATTAAATTGAATTTGCCCAGCCAGGCATTGAAAACAGTATACTCATACAGAAATTACAAAATTAAACTCATGACTATCAGTGCTAGTATTAAGTTCACCAAGGAATGTCTAGCAAGTGATTTTCGTCCTAATTATGTCAAAGTAAAGATCAAAAACAAGTCTGCTGCAACCCAGACTGCAAAAAGGAAATGTGAGATAATGGGGATGAAGTCTGAATTTAAATCTCAGTATAAGAAGAAAGAAGGTATTATTAAGTGCTGTTATTTCACGTATTTACAATTAGATAATACACTACACCAAGTAAAACTGAAAACTGCTGAAGAGTATGTTGAAAGTATTGTAAACAAAATGCGGACTGAAATCACACACAGGCACCAAAAGAAATTAGAAGTCATGCAACTAGAACTGCGTCAGCAACAGAACAATCAACCATCCAACAAAACACAGTTTTGTGAAAGAGTCATTAACCAAACTGACATCACGTTCAGTGAAAAGGAACAACATCTACACAGGAAAGGGCTAAAACACGATGTAAAACCCAGATTTAGTAACAATAACCTCAAAAATCTCATCTTACACACTAAAAAACCAACTGATTTAGCTGACCAAAATAACGCTGATCAGACTGTCTTAGCACACTACATATATAAAAATATTCATAAAAGCATAAGTAACCATAATGAAACCTCCAAAGCAGTTTATCAATTGAGTAAGCTAGCAAAGAGCATAAACATGAAACTCAATAATAACAATGTCATGATTCTGAAAGTTGACAAAAGCAATTCTGTAGTAATTATGAACAAAGATGAATACTTCACTAAAACATGCATTTTAATGAACCCCATGCCCCAAGACTAAGAACTCAATCTAAGGTCCATAAACCCCATGTTCCATTAAGACCCATTGCTAATTCTTAAAACACAGTGACTGTTAGCAGAATATGGAATCGATGGGTTCAGGAGGGCAATACGAAACGCCGTGCTTTATCCCAACGGCCTTGCATCACTAGCAGTCGAGATGACAGGCATCTAATCCGCATGGCTGTAACGGATCGTGCAGCCGCGTCTCGATCCCTAACAGATGGGGACGTTTGCAAGACAACAACCATCTGGACGAACATTTCGACGAGGTTTGCAGCAGCATGGACTATCAGCTCGGAGACCATGGCTGCGATTACCCTTGACGCTGCATCACAGACAGGAGCGCCTGCATGGGGTACTCAACGACGAACCTGGGTGCACGAATGGCAAAACGTAATTTTTTCGGATGAATCCAGGTTCTGTTTATAGCATCATGATGGTCGCATCCGTGTTTGGCGACATCGCGCTGAACGCACATTCGAAGCGTGTATTCGTCATCGCCATACTAGCGTATCACCCGGCGTGATGGTATGGGGTGCCATTGGTTACATGTCTCGGTCACCTCTTGTTCGCATTGAAGGCGCTTTGAACAGTGGACGTTAGATTTCAGATGTGTTACGACCCGTGGCTCTACCCTTCATTCGATCCCTGCGAAACCCTATATTTCAGCAGGATAATGCACGAATGTATGTTGCAGGTCCTGTACGGGCCTTCCTGGATACAGAAAATGTTCGACTGTTGCCCTGGCCAGCAAATTCTCCAGATCTCTCACCAATTGAAAACGTCTAGTCAATGGTGGCCGAGCAACTGGCTCGTCACAATACGCCAGTCACTACTCTTGATGAACTGTGGTATCGTGTTGAAGCTGCATGGGCAGCTGTACCTGTACACGCCATCCAAGCTCTGTTTGACTCAATGCTCAGGTGTATCAAGGCCGTTATTACGGCCAGAGGTGGTTGTTCTGGGTACTGATTTCTCAGGATATATGCACCCAAACTGTGTGAAAATGTAATCACATGTCAGTTCTAGTACGATATATTTGTCAAATGAATACCCGTTTATCATCTGCATTTCTTCTTGGTGTAGCAATTTTAACGGCCAGTAGTGCATTAGTAACTTACGTAACCAGTGTTACTGCCTTGCGAAATAGTGATAACCAACATGATCTTTTAAAAATAATTTAGTTTTGTGACCGAAAAACAATTGAACTCCTTTCACCCCTCACAAAATTACATTTTACTCCTCAGGGGGAATTACCGTCAGGTTGGGAACCACTGCTTTACTGTAGCGTAAACACGTGTAGTTTTGTAATTACCAAGGTGTCTTTCCCTCTGGATAGTCGCAGACTATGCAAGATGACGTAGTTTACGAAGGGTAGGGTGCAACTTCGAATTATTTTGTTAAAGATAGCTAAGTTTAATAACAATATCCATGGTGTTAATCTTTCTCTACACATGCAGCTTTCGATGTGACAAATTTTTACCAACGATAGATGACTTGGCGGAGACCTTCTTTATAAAAATCTGTACTTTTGGTGTTTAGCAAACATTCCAGCTTCAAAATCACTCTGTCGTCATTGTGGAAATGTCTGCTGTACAGTGGTTTCTTCTTCTCACGAGAAGTCTCTGGCTGCCATGTCATGAGAATACTGGGGTGGACGTGAGGCAAAATCCGACAGCCCGACGGAGAAGTGTGTGTGACGGCGTCCTTTGCATTATGAGCTGGGATGTTGTCGTGGAGCAAAACTACCCATCTGTACATGGCAGAATCTGTTACAACACCACGGCAGTCCCTAAGAACTCAGCATCACGTTGTTCTATGATGACTGGGTCTCCACATTTTCGGCAGTGGTGAATCAACAAGTTTCCACTGTTTCCTTTGCCCCTTATCTCGCGGCCGCAGTGACACACCCAGCTCCCGTCCCTAGTGCTTAGGCGGCTAAAGAAGTCATCCGGAGTGGTCTGACTCACTTTCAACACTTTAGCTGCCTCATCGGTTCGGGGTGCTTTTTTCATGAATGTGAGCAGTCGCAGAACCCAGCGGCCAGCAACCTTCCCCGTGTTCAAAATGTGGCCGGCAGGGGGAGAAGTGGTGGGGTTGGGTTGGGTTGTTTGGGGGAAGAGACCAAACTGCGAGGTCATCGGTCTCATCGGATTAGAGAAGGACGTGGAAGGAAGTCGGCCGTGCCCTTTCAAAGGAACCATCCCGGCATTTGCCTGGAGCGATTTAGGGAAATCACGGAAAACCTAAATCAGGACGGCCGGACGCGGGATTGAACCGTCGTCCTCCCGAATGCGAGTCCAGTGTAGGGGGAGAAGAGGTTGTGGTATAAGTTTAATTATCACAAGGCTTTGTGCCAATGTTCTGGATTAAATTCCAAATACCTCTGCAGTGTCTCATTAAATGGATGCATATGAGACTGCTGTGGCACACTGACTGGCAACTACCAGCTGCTATTAGAGCCAACCAACAGGCCACAGCAGGGACACCGACGAGCTCGCCCACAGACGCACGAACAATCTGCCAACACTCCCTCACACTGTGCCTCCGGTATATGACCTATCGGACACAAGACCGATAACAAACCTAACTGTTGCAGGTTGCAGGACGCTGAACGAGGACTCTGTACCAGCACCCAGCGCCAGCCGCCGAGCAGCTCAAACGCACAACGTCAAGGTATCGACATGCATGATACCCACTACTAACAAAGCCTATCCTTACACAACCTATCGCAGGCAGCAAGACAACCGCTACTGCTCTTGCCGCCCGACCTAACTTTCGCAGAGGCTTTTTTCCCTTGGCTCTTGCTTTGGCACTTTTTTTCCTCTGCCCTTCGTCAGATTTCGACCAATCTATCTCCAGATGAGCGCGTATTAATGGTTAATGCTAACCAGACGTACGCAGACATCGCAGTACCCACATCCTGCGACACCTCACTTTAGTGAATACTAACCCTTATGCAGAGATGGCAGTAGACCTTTTGTGTTGGCCATCATGCCGGTGTGGGCGTGGAGAGGCTCCACCTCTTTTTAAAAAAAAAAAAAAAAAAAAAAAAAAAAAAAAAAAAAAAAAAAAAAAAAACAAACCTGCTGTGGTGATTTGTCTGTTGGATGGAGGCATTAACCTCGGCAGCCCACTCGGTGCTTTTCTAGAGGAGTAGGCGATGTGCCGGCATCGGGTTTCACCCTCTCCCTCCTCTCATCATCTCCGACACGTATATGAGACAGCACACACACATCATTGCTGTTATCTACACTTTAAATACATATTTACCCATCCATCTGTCATATTTCGCGACCGACATGTGCATGTGAACGCTGAGAATAAGGTAAACGTTTCCACTTAGGTGGCTGAACCTGCCTTTTGGTGTCTCCCAGTCATTCCTTTCTCACGTAAAATATATATACACTCGTCCAGACAGTCAAACACATGACCTATCCTGTAGTTGTAAATTGTAGCCTTCATCCTGCTAGTGCCATGTTCTATAGCTAAGGAGCAGAACGAGGAATTTCTCATAGACACACGTCTGGACACTTTATACAATCGGTAAGGTGGTACCAATATCGTTGTTCACTCCTGGGCTTGTCACTTGACATATAAATACGTTATAAATCTTTAACCTTCAAGCAGAGCTCATCCACGTCAGACAGTCTGTTCCAGCAGTCTTATCGTTAGGCCGACCGACGTGGCCGTGCGGTTCTAGGCGCTGCAGTCTGGAACCGCGAGACCATTACGGTCGCAGGTTCGAATCCTGCCTCGGGCAGGGATGTGTTTGATGTCCTTAGGTTGGTTAGGTTTAACTAGTTCTAAGTTCTAGGTGACTAATGACCTCAGAAGTTGAGTCCCTTAGTGCTCAGAGCCATTTTTTTCTTATCGTTATTTAGAATCACATCAGAATTTCCTTACACATCAGTATCTCCTTTCACACAGAGGTCGTGGTGTGATATTAGGTAATCACACATCTCCATTTTGCTAAAAATCCCAGCAAAATCTTGTGTTATATGCAGTGCTACCAGGTAATAATCGTCTACATGGAGCTGCTACAACATCTGGAGCAGTTGCTCCATCAGAACATCCACTGTACGTCCGCCAATTGAACTTTATGTTGGTATAACCACAGATCTTTTATATTTCCTCAAAATCGTTTCCTGTTCTTCCTTACCGATTTTTTCCGGTATTCCTGTTGCTGTCATATTGTCATTGCAGTATAACAGAAATGATAATGTCTCCTTGACGCTATGTCTCACACTGACGAACTTGGAGAAGTGCTTAGGAAACTGTTACATGATCCACACATCCACATTACAAACCGCCCCTTGTCTAACTGCCCTGAACAGTCCACTTGATCAGAGATTTTAGCCACCATAATTTTGTCACAAAACGGTTATTTAACGCGTACAAGTACATTTATATTCTTCTTGTTACGGAGTGTACCATTCTCCGTGTAATTTATGTTACCATGCCAGTAAAGAGACTACCCAGGTTCGGCAATGATAACCACAACCAAAGCGCTAGTAAGTTGGTCTACTCTTTCTCTCTAATAGCCGAAGGATGTCAGCACTTTGGAGGAATCCATGTTGACACTTTATGCTATTACAGAAGAACAGTTGCGGCTGTCAAGTCTCCTTTCATACTCAAAAGATCCAAGATGGTGGTACTAACGGTCATGTGATTTTCTGCTTATACTTCTTAAATTTCTAAGCCTGTTGTGTGCTGTCTCTTAGTTTCACACACTTCAAAGCTCACTACACGCCGTATGGTGAAGCAGTACATTTTAAAACTTATAATTTTATTTAATGTATACTTTAATAAATATACAGCCCTACACGTCCTCTTAAGTACATGTTTGGAGAAACGAATGACAGTATGCTTATGATACACATGCAGTTTACTTACCATAATACGCATGTATGATTATAGATCTCTAATCGTGAGTGGATAACGAAATACATTTGATCATAATACCAAAGTGTAAATTGTCCGTATTATTTTGTCAAGAATAATACGTTAAAACAAATATTAATGTCTTCCATAGATTGTAGAAGCCCTCCATGCTACGATGACTTGCGATGTTAAGTTCCGGTGTTAACTTACGATATGTCTAGATTTCTCTGTACGCTGTGTTTATTGTAATATGTACGCCTTGCCTGCTTCTTCTTTCTCTAATTGAAGTTCATATTTTTCCATTATGGTACCGTAGTCTTTTTTCGGCATATTCTCCAGTTTTGGTTATTTGCCTTGGAAATCCTCCGTTTTCAGTTTCTTTTGCGTGTGCTTAACACATTATTTGGCATTTGAATGGGTAATTTCATTAACAGGAAACGATCTAAGACTGTGGATACATTTACTCTTTCTGTTAACACCAGTGGAATGACATTTTCTGTGGGGACCATTTTAATTCGGTAATATATATATATATATATATATATACTAGCTGACCCGACAGACTTCGTCCTGTCAAAAAGATTTGTAATATGGCAGTTTTTTTGCCTACGTATTTAAAAAAATTCTCCTGAACAGAACCGTCACCCTGGTGATAGGGCGTTGTGAATAAAAAATAATTAATTAAACATATATAAGGATTTAAAAGTAAGTAATCGCTTTATTGTTCATCATGTGAATCATAATTATTATTATTATCATTGTAGTGCTTTGTGGTATACGATGTTTTTTGTTTGATTACCTGGCGCATAGATAAACAAATCTGATGGTTTTCCAACACGGGAACAGGCAACATACAATTGACCATGTGAGAAACATGGGTTTTCTAGATTAATACCACAAACACTTAATGATTGCCCCTGGGACTTGTTTATAGTCATAGCAAAAGCAAGCCGCACTGGAAACTGTAGTCGTTTAAACTCAAATGGCACATCAGTCGGAATCATTGGGATGCGCGGTATGAGAACATCTTCTCCTTTATACTTTCCTTTGAGTATAGTTGCTTCTATCACATTGTTTAGTAATTTTTTATCGCTAATCGTGTACCGTTGCAAAGACGCGGTTGGTTGATATTTCGCAACATTATAACCACCGATCCAACCTTTAATTGAAGATTGTGAGGTGGCAATCCTGGCAAATCCAGCGAGTTTAAAAATTCCGGTGGATAGTTGACTACATCATCTTGATTAGTAGCCGAATCAACTGATTTATATATCCTCAATTCGCCTGTAATTTGTTCTTGAATTTTGAAATTTAATTCATTTACATCTATGTTTTTTGTAGCCAGTATAGCTCGTTCGCTCAACCAATCATGGTTTCTGTAATTTTGAGAAACATCTGGAAACACCTTCTGAATAAGTTCATCTTTTGATCGAGTTAACTGACAAAAACTTTGAGGAAAGTTAATGCAGCCAGTCAACATGTCTATAGGAAATTTGCCATTACCAATGTCAATGAGTTGTTTAGAGAATATGTTTCCAGATTGGTCATTTCGCAACTCGACACGCATATTCTTGCTTAAATGAAGTACTTTGACATGTTTCCACAAATTGGAGGACTTTAGACATGCATTGAGTTCATCAACTGGCGTTGATCGTGGAATCACTGGCAATGTTTGACGAAAATCTCCTGCTAATAAAATCATTGCACCACCAAATCGGTTATTATTGCTCCGTAGATCTTTTAAGGTTCTGTCTAAAGCCTCCAAAGATTTTTTATGTGCCATCGTGCATTCATCCCAAACAATCAATTTACATTGCTGCAAAACCTTTGCCATTGCAGAGTTCTTCGAAACGTTGCAGGTTGGAGTTTCATTGCTTTGCATATTTAATGGCAATTTTAGTGCTGAATGGGCCGTTCGACCACCTTCAAGCAAAGTTGCTGCGATTCCCGACGAAGCGAGTGCAAGTGCAATTTTATTTTGTGAGCGAATTGTTGCTAATATTAATGAAATCAAAAAAGTTTTTCCTGTACCACCAGGTGCATCTAAGAAGTAAATCCCTCCAGTTTCATCATTTGTTACTTTCATAAGAGTTTCAAATACATACTTCTGTTGTTCAGTTAACAGTGGAAGATTTGTTTGAATTAATTCTTTCAAAGCGTTGAGATCATACAGTTTTTCTCGATGCAACTCTTGGTTAAAAGCGTCATGCATTGGACGATTGGGCGCGGTCAGGCCTAATTGAATTAATAGTTTGTTTGACATTATCAAGCACATGTCCTCAATTGAAATCAATGCTTCATTGTAAATTTCTTCACTGATTTGTATATTTGGATTTCCCATTCTATTCCGTATTTGATACAAAATATCATCACACATATAATCTTTGTACTTGATCCACAAATCAATTGGGTTTGATGGGAAGCATGTAGATATGATTATAGAAAACAATGTTCGTATTTGATGAGCGTGTGATGATATTACAGCATCATTGAGAGTTTGCTCCCAATGAGGGTCATTTTCAAGCAATTGCAAACGTTGACAGGCTTCTCTGTAGGATCCACACAATTCACCATGAACAGTTCGTAACTGTTGGAATGATGTTGGGCCACGTACATTGACTAATAGCAGTCGTAAATAAAAACATTCATCATTGCTTGGATGGTTGGTTGGTTGGTTGGTTTGGGGAAGGAGACCAGACAGCGTGGTCATCGGTCTCATCGGATTAGGGAAGGATGGGGAAGGAAGTCGGCCGTGCCCTTTTAGAGGAACCATCCCGGCATTTGCCTGGAGTGATTTAGGGAAATCACGGAAAACCTAAATCAGGATGGCCGGACGCCGGATTGAACTGTTGTCCTTCCGAATGCGAGTCCAGTGTGTAACCACTGCGCCACCTCGCTCGGTCCTTGCTTGGATGTACTGAATAAATCCGGCCAATCGCATCGGTGGAATATACATCTGTATATCCTGGAACTGGTTTTCCTTGTTTCCGTCGTATAAATCTCCTTGAGGATTGATTCCAGGTATAATATTTTGGCATTTCAGAATATAGCAATGTTTGTGCGAAATGATCGTTTTGGCATGTCTCAAAAAAACTGGTTAATGTAGCAGATGGTGGCTGAGCAGCTCTTTGTACTGCGTTCTGTGCTGTAAAATACACTCTTTGTCCATTTTCTAAATGCACAGCTAAGTGAACAACAGAAGGGTGTCTCTCATGAATAGGAAAAGAAAATATTCGCCAAACTGCTTCATTACTACTGACATAGCGGCCCATTTGGTATTGGGTAACTTCATCATTGGAATTCTCTGCACCAATTCCAATCACAGCCATATCACTCCCTTTGGTTACATATTTGCAAATGTATTTAATAGATTTCACTGAATGGCAAGATTCAACGTTGATGTGTGCTTTGAATGTCTTTGATAAAATGGGTGAATATGGAACAATCCAACGAATATCTATTTCAATATCTTGTTGATTTAATTTGACAATTGTTGATTTTCCATTGTCTGCTGTCGATCTACGACGATACAATGGATAACCGTCATTACCAGTAATTGTTTCCGATATTAATGTCCGTGGATATCGTTTTGAACATTTACCATCCATCATACACGGTGAATTTTGATTAAGAGTTCCACAGGGACCATGTATCATGTTTTTGATAACTACCTCATGCAATCCAGGATCTACTTGTACATTAGGGATTTCAGCTGATATCACTGCATCAACTTCATTTGGCCTTATCTTTTCAACCAACCAAATCAAAATGTGTGCATGTGGCAATCCTCGTTTCTGCCACTCCACAGAATACATCCAGCAGCGTGTCTCACCAAACACATTATGTTTTACGATGAAATCCATTAAAGATTTCAACTTTTGTCTAAAGACTCTGGCTGTAATATCATGACGATCAATGGGTGATTGCCCAGGGAATAACTCCTGCTTGATTTCTATCCATTGCGGATTGCATGTAAATGTGATGAACAAATCTGCTGTACCATAATGACGAACATACGACATGGCATCTTGAGCATATTCGTGCATATGCCGAGGGCTTCCGATGTATGTTGCTGGAAGAATAGTCATCCGACCGACATTCTGTGCATTTCCATCAGTATTAATCGCATCTCGAAGGTGAATATACTCTTCAGATCGGAGTTTGGTTTGATTCAGACTGATGAATGTTAATCTCTCCGTTTCAGTTTTTACATACATGTCAACAACAGATTTGTGATATAATCGCCGACATTTCAATATGTGATTTTCTTCATTTTCCCGAATCATTAGGCGGTATGAATAATAGTTCATTGAACTGACTTTTTTGTTGGTTTCAGAACCTGTAAATAGATTTTCTTTTAATAACATTCAAATATAAAATTAAAATACATAATATAATGACTGAGATATTATCGCCATAGCTAAATTAATATTTTAGTTACCTGTAATGGGATTTATCATTTTTATTGAGAAATCGTAGCCATCTTCACCTTGCCAAAATATAATGGGATATTGCAGTGCATCATATGAGCGGTGTGTTTCCTTTATACGTTGTAATTGATCATTCCGACGATGTAAAACAATATCACGGGATTCCAAGTTTTCTCCAACTACAACGATAGCAACTTCATCAATAGTTGGTGCATTAAAACGTCTTGTATGTTGACCTGCAGGTGTTTTATCAGCTCTGATTACAATTTTGTGATTATCAGATGGCATCAGATCCAGGGCAGTTTTAAACAATATAATCAATTGATTGTGTTGATGAAATAAAGTTTGTAATTGTTCTACAATAGACCTCTTTACTAAATTGTTATGTGCACAACGCAGATCAATTTCTTGTGGTGAATTGCCCATAAAATAAATTTGCAGGAATTTGTTGTCGCTATCTGACACTAGTAACAGTGAACCTGCTCTGTGATATATTTGCCCTTGTATCTGTAAATAAAATAAAATATTATGGTGTGGTATAAATTAATGGATTGTCAGTGATCAAACTTAAATAATATTTGATCTTAAAAAGTATATATTTAGTTTGAACTAATATCTATAAAATATAAAATATAATAAAAGTGTCACTGAAACTGAATCACCATATAATATGATGACTAAGTGATATATAAGTGATTAAGAAATTGAAGATTAGTGACACATCTTAACTTTTGTGACAGAAAATTTTGTTCGCTAAAATAATTATGAGTAACTGCTATAATACATACCTTGAAAGTTGGCATAAAATTTTCCCGAACTACATTTGTTGCCCCAAATGAAGTCATTTGAAAGCAATTGTTATATTGTTGGATATGTGTCAAAAAGTGTATAGAATCTGTTCCTATTCCTGAAACCAATGAGTACAATGGTTCTGGTGGTGGGTCCAATGGTATCAATTTCACTTTACCATTTGCGCAACACAATCCATTGGCTTCGTTTTTGTATTTTAATGCCTTACAGTGTGAGCAAACCGAGTTCATAGAACCAATAACAACACATTGGTAGTTACTGTAGTCAATTGACACATCGTAACTGAAAGCAGCTCGATTCAAACTTGCGCGATTATTAGTTGAATGTCGCGCTCGCGCTTCACGCGTTTGTGATATCCGAATTCTTTCACGTTCATTTCCGTCGTCACGTTCTTGTGCCGTACGATTAGATCGGTAATTAGCTTGGTTTGTAGCATTTCTGGTTCTTCTACCTAAATTGCTTCGTCTTATAGGAGGCATATCAAATATAAATTAGTTTTTCACTAATCACGAACTAAACAAACACTAACTAAGTAAACACTCTGCACAAAACACGAATTTGTTTCGTGTATCAGTTGACAAAAGCAAACTCTGTAGATTAGGTCACAGACAACTTTTTTTTTTTAAATTTTATATGACTTGAAGTCAAATCCTTTTAAGCCGTACGAATTGTAACGCGATTTTTGTTTGACTGATGTAATGACGTGGAAACTGATGCATTTTATCTCGCGTGCCGAAACTAATACAAAAGAAACGCGAGTTTCGGAACGCGACATTAAACTTCTCCAACTATGTATTCTGTGCTCCAATGCACACACGCACATTGTTTTGATAGATATGATCTTTGACGTTAGGAACACACCTACATTGCTTAGACAACAGTGAGTGCTTGTAATTTAATATGAACTTTATACCATAGCAATAAAGCTCAAATTGACTACGTTTTAGTTACAAATCATTTGTATAGGAAAAAGAAAAGGGCTATTTTTAGGGTTTTTCCAGCAATAATTCTAATTTTTCTCGCCGTAAAAACCATCCTTGAACTTCAACGAACATTTTAAAAAAAGATTTGGCCAAATTGGTCGAGGCGTTGTTGAGTTATGCGCTTACCAACACATTTTGCGATTCATTTTAATATGAACTTTATACCATAGCAATAAAGCTCAAATTGACTACGTTTTAGTTACAAATCATTTGTATAGGAAAAAGAAAAGGGCTATTTTTAGGGTTTTTCCAGCAATAATTCTAATTTTTCTCGCCGTAAAAACCATCCTTGAACTTCAACGAACATTAAAAAAAAAGATTTGGCCAAATTGGTCGAGGCGTTGTTGAGTTATGCGCTTACCAACACATTTTGCGATTCATTTATATATATATATATATATATATATATATATATATATATATATATATATATATATATTATGGTATAGTGGTGAGCATCGTTCTGGATTGTGAAAAACATGCTCGCCAGAATTAATGTAACACCTATGTACAATGTTTATATCGTCTTTGTTGCAGTCTTTGTTAAGAGTGCCTACATACACTGAATCACCAAACAAACTGGTGCAGGCATGCGTATTCAAATACCGATATATGTAAACAGGCAGAATACGGCGCTGTGGTTGGCAACGACTATATCCGACAACACGTGTGTGATGCAGCAGTTAGATCGGTTACTGCTGCTACAATAGCGGGTTATCACGATTTAAGGGAGTTTGAACGTGATGTTATATAGTCAGCACACGAGCGATGCGGCACAGCATCTCCGAGGTAGCGATGAAGTGGGGAATTTCCCGCACGACCATTTCACGAGTGTACCGTGAATATCAGGAATCCAGTAAAACATCAGATCTCCGACATGGCTGCCGCCCGAAAAAGAACGGGACCAACGACGACTGAAGAGACTCGTTCAACGTGATAGAAGAGTAACTCTTCCGCAAATTGCTGCAGATTTCAGTGGTGGGCCATCAACAAGTATCAGCGTGTGAACCATTCAACGAAACATAATCAATATGGGCTTTCTGAGCCGAAGTCTTGATGACTGCACGAAAGAAGGTTTTACGCCTCGCCTGCGCCATAAACACCGACATCGGACTGTTTATGACTGGAAACATGTTGCCTGGTCGGATGAGTCTCGTTTCAAATTATATTGAGTGGTTGGACGTGCACGGGTAAGGAGAAAACCTCATGTATCCATGGACCCTGCATGTCAAACTGGTGGAGGCTCTGTAATGGAGTGTGGCCTGTGCAGTTGGAGTGATATGGGACCCCTGATACATCTATTTACTACTCTGAAAGGTGACACGTATGTAAGCATTCTGTCTGATCACCTGCATCCAATCATGTCCATTGTGCATTCCGACGGACTTGGGCAATTCCATCATGACAATGCGACACCTCACACGTCCAGAATTGCTACAGAGTGGCTCCAGGAACACTCTTCTGAGTTTAGACACTTCCGCTGGCCACCAAACTCCCCAGACGTGAACATTATTGCGCATATCTGGGATGCCTTGCAACAATGGAAAATTGTATTGAAATGCAGGAGGATCTGCAACGAATTGACGTATGGTGCAGGGAATGGCAATTGAATCTCAATGCACATAAGTGTAATGTGCTGCGAATACATAGAAAGAAAGATTCTTTATCATTTAGCTACAATATAGCAGGTCAGCAACTGGAAGCAGTTAATTCCGTGAATTATCTGGGAGTAGGCATTAGGAGTGATTTAAAATGGAAAGATCATATAAAGTTTATCGTCGGTAAAGCGGATGTCAGACTGAGATTCATTGGAAGAATCCTAAGGAAATTCAATCCGAAAACAAAGGAAGTAGGTTACAGTACACTTATTCGCCCACTGCTTGAATATTGCCCACCAGTGTGGGATCCGTACCAGATAGGATTGACAGAAGAGATAGAGAAGATCCAACGGAGAGCAGCGCGCTTCGTTACAGGATCATTTAGTAATCGCGAAAGCATTACGGAGATGACAGATAAACTCCAGCGGAAGACTCTGCAGGAGAGACGCTCAGTAGCTTGGTACGGGCTTTTGTTGAAGTTTCGAGAATGTACCTTCACCGAGGAGTCAAGAAGTATATTGCTCCCTCCTACGTATATCTCGCTAAGAGATTATGAGGACAAAATCAGAGAGATTAGAGCCCACACAGAGGCATACCGACAATCCTTCTTTCCACGAACAATACGAGACTAGAATAGAAGGGAGAACCGATAGAGGTACTCAAGGTACCCTCCGCCACACACCGTCAGGTGACTTGCGGAGTATGGATGTAGATGTAGTAGATGCAGATGTACTGTTCAGAAGAGATCTCCACCCCCTCGTGCTCTTACGGATTTATGGACAGCCCTGCAGAATTCACGGTGTCAGTTCGCTCCAGCATTACTTCAGATATAAGTCGTGTTCATACCACGTCATGTTGCGGCACTTTTGCGTGCTCGTGAGGGCCCTACACGATATTAGGCAGATGTACC
Source organism: Schistocerca serialis cubense (assembly GCF_023864345.2). NCBI lineage: Eukaryota > Metazoa > Arthropoda > Insecta > Orthoptera > Acrididae > Schistocerca > Schistocerca serialis. The sequence continues at coordinate 147,501,102 of NC_064643.1, forward strand.
AGTTTCTTTGGCTCCTCGGATTAGTTTACACACACACACGAAGTAGCGTAATTAGGCTAGGAGCACAAGCAACATATGCCCGGATTTCTTTCCTCGAGGATGATCAGTCGTCACAGCTGCTCGCAGAAGTTATCGTCTGTGTTACGTAGGCGTCTAGAATCTGGTCCACTGGTGTGGGAATGTTGTACAGACCACTGTTGAGAGCAGGGACACACTACTTGTGCCCAATATATGCAGCAGTCCTTCGATACGTCCATCCAACTTCCCGCAGCCACACAATGCGACCCGGTTCGAGTGGATGAAGTTGATCAACAGGTGGTGTACGTACTCATCGGCGGGGCATAGCTGTACTCTATAATGACCACGCAAACACTGCTCAGCTCTAAATGCAGCACAGTTATGCTTGCAGAGTCAAAACTGAGGGCGCACAGACAGCTCTGCTCAGCGCCATCTGATCGCCAGTGCCCGTGGCAAATGAATCACTAACATTACAACCAGTCATGTGAATATATTATACTCTGGTGCCATTGAACACAGTCGTTGATGGTGTTGCCTTTTTTCTGGCAGTGTATCTTGTAAACTCATTTTTCGCATAAAAATATTCACCCTTTGTTGACACATATTTCGATGTGTGTTATTTCTCGCGAGGTCACGCTACATTTCTGGATAGTATCTTTCTCATAACTATTTCCTAACAGTAGATGTGAAATGTTTCATTCATAATCTAAATGACACCATTCGTAACACTCCACCCATGTGTCCAAATTGACGACTCTTCCATTAGAATAATGTTCAGAGTTCCACTTTTATAAAATATTTCAGTTAAATCACACAATTAGTTAGATATTGTAACATTTCTGGCTTAACGACCATCATATTCAGGTACAAGAAGCTCTTCTTAGAGCAGTTGAGAAGGCAGCAGTTGGAAGATGTAATATGGTGTGAGGTACCAGTGACAGATGGTTTGTTAGGTACGGGTATCATGAGCAATACCGCCTAAATTGTCATCCTTCTCCGCGACTGGCTGCTACATTCGGGAGTAGCGCCCCAAAATGACAATATTCTATTATTAGTGTTAAACAAACTAAACAGCGTATTACATGCATTTTCTATTTAAAGCATCTCTCAATAGCGTGCTATCATTCAGTTATTTCACGAGTATTAATAACCAGAAAAATAACAAACAACTGCTAAACGAAAAGGCAGACGAAGCACTTCGGTGATCTTCAGATGACGCCTAGCTTGGATGGCGGGCGAAGTGCTTCGCCTGTAAGATCAGAGCTGGTTCGGTAGTGTCGGAGGACAGGCATGTTGTCTGCCGTGGTCAGTATTAGTTAAGACTTTATTAGCGACGTATGGTTATTTGGTACATATAGTTGGGAACAGTGTGATAGTAATTACAGAAATACGCAGTTCATTAATTTTTTGAAGAATAGGATTTATTTGTGGCTCTAAAGTGGAATGTAATTGTGTTGTTTCTCGTGTTCTGCCAATAAAAAGCCAGTGGCATCTCGTATAAACAAACTGATAGGAAATTTAATTATTTCTAAAATAACAGTTTCTCACAAAGAGTTTCTTACAGCCTCAAGATTACGGATTTAAGACCTGTGTGCTGTTTTCTTCTCAGGGGACAACAACTATAGAAGACTACAGGTTGGTGAACACTTATTAGAACTTCTGCATTCCACTCAGGGCGGTGGAAGCAAATAGGCACCTCGCGTGTACTGCGATCTTAGAAAAAATGAGACCAGTGACACCTCACCCGTGGTAACACATTGGAGGTATGAAAGAGAGAAATATTTTTGAGGGAAGAAGTTTGTCATACGCACATATATATCACTTCTCTTTAACCCTTCTCTTTTTCAACTTGTCGTAATATCTGCTACGAAAACAATTAAGAGCGTACAACCGAAAGTGGAACCCGTTGCTGTATGCTCTGGCAAAGCTATGCGTTTCTTGTGAATGAAACCGCTATCGTATTTTGGAAATACCCGGAAGGAAGCTAATTACGTACAGTAACACGGGAGAACACATTCTCAAAGTAGATCAATAAATGTTTCCACATACAAGGAAGAATTGTTCGTGTTGCAAAAGTAGCGGGAAACTTACATTCGATATTCGATAGTTTTAGGATCCTGTGTTTATGATGAAACCCAAGTACTGTTCTTGCCGTACCTCTAATTGGCAAGTCCAGAACACGTCAGTCGTATTACAGTGTATATGAAAGTCTGTGGAACCGTGACTCTGCTAAAAATTACTGGAGCTGCCCGTGTAGCCTCTCTGAGTCAGTGACCTCGTCTGCGTCCACGTCATTCGCAGCACTTGTGAAGCGTTCCGGCTGCTGTTTCAGGAACTTCATATCGTTAAACCCTCTCGCATACGGCAGAACAAGGTGCTCGGTGAAAATTAATTTACGCCGTACCAACAAAAATAACCGCTGTGGCGAGCAGAAACAAGGAGAGTCAGATAAAACTTTTCTGTCTGTTTTAGCACAACAAAGCTGCTGCTCATTGTTCCACTGCAACGAACGTACAAGCTGTTGCGAAACGTTTATGAGATAATTACCTGCACGTCTACGATAAACTGCAGAAAGTGTACTTCAGCACAGGAGACTATAATGACTCCCCATCCCCGCGAGTCGTATTACCCTTATCTGGTTTCCTTAGCTGCAGTACTCATTTTAACTTTTCATTACTTTAAAACTGAAACTGTGACTAAAGCCTAGGTATTGTACATTGAAGATATTAGCAACATATAAATTACTTCTGAAGCTAGTTTCGTGGAAAATTCTCCACCTTAAAGTGCATATATGGGCTTTGGTCATAGAATCGTCTGTAAGAGCGATCTGTTAGACATGCTCGAGCAGGAGGTAGCTGATTCAAATCCTTATGAGAGAAGAAATTTTCATCTCCAGTATTCGACAAGCAACGGGAGGTGATTTAAATAATGAAAAATTGCAGCAGTTACTTTTATTACGATGAACGAAAAATAATAAAGGGAGGTGAAATTGCCGTGCAAAGGTACTGTTAGGCATTTGAGACTGACGTCGTGACGTAAACTTACTACTTTTGTTTCATGGTGTCACAAAATGTGATACTGTTGGTGATTAGTCGCTGTTGTTGTTCAAGGGGAATAGGCCGTTTCATTTCCACAATAAAGAATGAAAACAACACCCGAGTCGCTCTGCGTTCATCTGTCATCCACGTGACACACTCAGACCCTTGACTCGGCGCACTACGTAAAGGAGAGAGACGTTGCAGCCTTTGTTTATTACGTAGCAACAAAAACAACAGAAGATTTGCACTTGTTTATGTATTTATTACTACATTAGACACCTGTTCCTCCCCTCATTTAATAGCAGAGATTATTTCTTTAGTTTTTCCTGTTTCCAGTTTCTGTATTTCACTGTGCACTGTGGATCATTTAAATGTCAAAGGTGCACACACACACACACACACACACACACACACACACACACATACACACACACAGAGAGAGAGAGAGAGAGAGAGAGAGAGAGAGAGAGAGAGAGAGAGAGCGAGAGAGATACAGGGTGGAGAAATATTGTCAAGAAATTTTAACCCTGGACAGCTGACGCCATTATGAACCAAAATTACTAATGTTGTGTAGGTCCACAACGCACCATTTTTGAGCTACTGAAACTTGGTGCCACACGCTCCGATTAGGTGCGGGATTGCCCTGTTGCCGGATGCTCTGGACACCGCATGACAGCGAATGCTTTGCCTGCCGGAGATCGCGATGTATCCAAGGCGGACCGCACGCTCGGTGGTAGCGCGCCAGCCTTCCACTCTGGGGGCCTAGGCAAGAATCCGCCGTGATCCCGGCACATCCATTGTAGTTTCATGATAAGACGTACCGGGAACAAACCCAACAGCTGTTAGTTCGCGTACAGAAAATCTTTTGCAAATTGTGTCAGCCCTGAAAAGGGCCTTTTTGTAGCTAGGACATTGTTTACTTAAAGCAGGTGATCCAACTAACCCGACACAAGCTTGGTAACGTCGAACGGTGCTTTGCCGAACTCTTTCAAAGATTCCTGACATTACCCTGATGTGACTGGCGGCATGTTGAATGCCATCCATTAATTCCTCTTCGTTTCTAGGTGGTTCGTATCTTGGGGGCGGGGGGTGAACTAGAACCTTGAAGAATCCCCATAGGAAAAATCCGGTGGCGTGAGGTCTGGTGACTGCGGGGTCACGTCCTAAGAGCACCTCTGCCAATTACCCGGCCGTCGAAGAGTTCCTTTAAACATCCGCGAACAGCACGGCCGTCATGTGCGGGCGCTCCGTCATGCTGCAACAGATGCGTAGCCGTATGTCCAGGGGAACATCTTCCAGCAGGCCGGGTAGAGTTTCTTGCAAAAAGTGAAGGTTATTTGTCCCAGTAAGTCGAGGAGGTAGATGGATCGGCCCATCAGATGGTCACCCACAATGCCTGCCCAAATGTTGCCCAGTAATGAACGTTCCTATTGTTGTAAAGACCATCCCGATGGAAGTTGTCCTCGTCGGTAAATAACACAGTGGCGGCGAAGTCGGGATCTCGTGCAACACTTGGCAGAAAACCTCGGCAAAACCCTAGCCTGTGTTCATAGTCCGACACACTATTTAGGTCTTGGACAGGGTGGAAACTTAATGCATGCTGGCCGTCATCCCTCAAAACCTCCCAGACTAACCGATTAGTGACCACCATGTCATGTCCAACCGCTCGATTACTAGGTGCTTCCTCGAAGCGCTCGAGAACAGTCTCTTCAAATGCAGCATCCTTTCGTGTTCGAGATCTTCCAGCATCACCATGATATCCCGCTAACGGGCTTGTTTCGGCAAATCGCCGGTAAATTGCTGTAAACGTTTGGGGTGTGGATGGCGTCTTGCTGGGTACCGTTCCTCATACAACCGTCGAGCTTTACGCTCATTACCATAGGCTAGTCAATAAACAGAAACCATGTCAAGTTGTTCTTCAAACGAATATTGTGCCCCTATGCTTACTGAATGACTAAATCGCAGGTGACGTGTGTGCCCCAAAGCGAAGCTTACGTGTGAATGCCTCTGACGTGAGGTGGAGACGAACAGCAAGACTTAAGACACAAGTGTGTATCACGTTGGGGCAGTGACGGGGCGAGGGACGTTTGAATGTATGAACCGACGACCATAGCGCTGCCCGTCAAACGACGAATGGCAACAGGGCAATCCCACGGACAATCGGAGCGCGTGGCGCCAACTTTCCGTAGTTTAAAAATGGTGCGTTGTCGACCTACACAACATTAGTAATTTTGGATCGTACTGCCATGAACTATCCAGGGTTAAAATTTCGTGACATAATTTTTCTCTACCCTGTGTACATACATGTGTGTGTGCAACATAGTCATCCACATTGTGAAAATAAGTTTCTATGAGTCAGCATTCTTGTGTCAGCAGACGAAAATGTGTTTGTATGAGCTGCTGTTTTTGCCCCTTTCTCCGAAGCTGTCTCTAGCAGTAATTTTAATTTAAATAGTTCTCTCAGTTCAACAGGTAACATCATTGACTTAGAGCGAAGTCACTTCGGCAGTGTCGATAGTGATGTCTCTGACTGGCAGAATTGATTGACCATTCATAGAGTATAACAGGTGTTTACATACAGATGTTAAAACAATTCCCACCGGAGGTTCGAATCCTCCCTCAGGCATGGGTGTGTGTGTCGTCCTTAGTGTAAGTTAGTTTAAGTTAGATTAAGTAGTGTGTAAGCTTAGGGACCGATGACCTCAGAATTTGGTCCCATAAGACCTTACCACAAATTTCCAAATTTGTTAAAACAATTAAAATATAAAACTGAATGAAAAGTTCAACAGTCCGCAAATGTTGTATTTATTGAAGCCGAATGAGATTCACATAACCTATTTCCCAACTTTTAAGTTCTTCTGTACAGAAATTTCCATAAATTTACACTTTGGTAATGGGGAAATAATGTTTTATGAGATATTTTACAGTACTGAGTGAACAGATTTGTGCAAGGAAGAAATCTACGGATCTATGGGGGATATTCGAAAAATAAGGTCCAATTGGTAGCGAAATGGAAAGCGCTGTGAAAACCAGAAAGGTTTTATTTGCAACATTTAGCTACACCTCCCAGCAACGTCTCTATATAGTAACCGCTCCGACAACTTTCCAGTACCCTCGTTATAGAAGGCAGCCCCTGTGCTTTCCGAAAATTCTCTACGCTGGTCTACAGCTCGTTGTCTGTGACGGAATGTTGTCTCAGTAGCCAGTGGTTCATGTGACCGGAGATGAAACTCAGGGGGATCCAATTACGGGCTTTATTGTGAGTGATCAAACACGTCCCATCGAAAACGCTGCTGGAGCATCTTCATCAGAACTGAAAAAACGACGTGATGGGATCTACGGGCATACTGGAGACACTGCCCAACACATCTGTGCGAAGCTTCATCAGATTTTCGTTGTGGTTTTCACATCGCGCACGATGGGACTTTACTTTTCGAATAGCCCTCGTGGTTAAGAAACTAGGTGTACCACATATGTCCCACATAGAACTGGTCTATTCGAATATAATAAATAAGATCTGTAATTTCATATCAGAAATGTTCAAATGTGTGTGAGATCTTATGGGACTCAACTGCGAAGGTCATCAGTCCCAAAGCTTACACACTACTTAACCTAATTTATCCTAAGGACAAACACACACACACACCCATGCCCGATGGAGGACTCGAACCTCCGCCGGGACCAGCTGGACAGTCCATGACTGCAGCGCCTCAGACCGCTCGGCTAATACCGCGCGGCTCATATCAAAAGATGGTTACTTAAAGCACTACGTCGTAGGGCAGGTGTGAGCTAATATCGGTCCACAAATGGTTTATGTGCGGCCCGCCAAGGCAGTCAGAATTTTTGTTTAACGATGTATACCTTTTCTGAAGGTTCATGCAATGATTTTAAAAGATGCGACCCTTCGTTAACCTCATCTTCCACAGAGAGTCCCCCTAGGCAAAACTATCGCCACACTTGTCATACGGTATATGGAGTTATTACAGAATGCCGTAGAGTGACAGTTGGCATGGCTACATAAAGATCTCAGCCTTCTTCAGTTGGTATAACGAACGTCAGTGATGAATTTCCAGTCTATAAATGCGAAGGAATGTAATTAAGAATCGGAAACTGATCCCTGAGTAAAAACAATGAAGCAGTAACTAGTATGTAAAAGAGATGGGGCCAGCCCATGTATTACGGAACAATTGACACAAATGGGACTGACCTGTATTAAAACAGCGATGAACTGTCGTCACTAAAATATCTCTCTGTAGGGATATCTTAAGTAACGGTCAATATCCCTCGTAAAATGTATCCAGGAAAATATTGCGTCCTGGATTGACTGAAAAATAAAAACAAAGTTAATTGTTTGCTGTGGTTGACCTAGTTTTAAATCAGCTGTAAGTCTCTGACTGTCGTAGTAAGCAATTTTGGAAATTTATGGTAGGTTCCTAAGGGACCAAACTGCTGAGGTCATCGGTCCCTAAGCTTACACACTACTTAATCTAACTTAAACTAACTTACGCTAAGGACAACACACACACCCATGCCCCAGGGAGAACTCGAACCTCCGACGGGGAAAACCGCGCGAACCGTGTCAAGACGCCGAAGATCGCGCGGGTACCACGCGCGGCGTCGTAGCAAGCCACTGTACTCATATTCAATGGGAGATCAGTTAAAATCCCGACCAGCCGATCTAAATGTACGTTTCTCCCGATTTAATTAAATCGCTTAAGGCAACTGCAAGGGTGGTTCGTTTCTAGGGTCACGACTAATTTCATTCCATATCTTTGCCCTGACCGAGGTTGTGCTCTGTCTCCAACGATACCCTCGTCAACAAGAAAATGGTGCTTAATCTTACTTTCTGACTGACGCCTATGGGGTGCGCTTTGCACAAACTGCTCTATTTGTCTTGGTTATCATGTGATGAGACGCCACAATTCCCTATCGTGTCTGATGGTCCCACACTCTCGTAAGCGAGGACGTAGCAAGGAGATGCGTACCAGATGAACGGTTAACATAAGGATATGTTAGCCCTGCATCCGTCTACACCCTTGCTGTATGTGGATGAGGATGTGAAGGCTGCATGTTTCGTTAATATGGACGTATTTGTTCTCCGTTCCATTTTCCTGGCTCAATTTAGGCGCTTTTCTTGAATTAGATTGTTTTAAATCGTATTTTGCGTGTTTTGCCTAGGCGCCTTTATTTTCTATTGAATACTTAAGGACGCAGGAGAATATTTTGTGGTAGCATTTGATTTTAGAAAATAATTTCTCATGTAAATTTCTAGCACACACATTGCATTCAGTGAAGGTGTGTTACGATATGGCCCATGTGGTTGCTGAAGTTGTTTGTCGTGCATACTTGCAGCACGTATCAGTCGCAAAAGTATACGATTTGTTTGGAGCTGTAGTTCACATTCTCTTATCTGAGTTCCTGTACTGAATTACTCCTTTTATCTGACTATATCATGGCGATAGGCCGAGTTCCAGCCACGTATTTTATAAACAATATTACTCCCCTGTCCCTCCTTCGTCACCAACGCCCTACTGAAAACTCTGTGAACAGAGGGAGTGTAGATTTATAATTCGCATTTTTCGGTGGTTACGTAATTTGCTTTGTCTATTTGGAGCTACTCGTAGAGCCAGTTCGCGACGGTAGTTTTTTTTTTTTTCAAAAGCATGGTGATGATTCTGCCTTATAGTTTCGTGTAATTTGCCACGATGCTCTCTCTCTTTATCCTGTGATAGGATTAGGAGTGACTGTACGATACATACATCTACTAGGTCATATTGGGCGACGGGTCCTTTTCCTACCCCAGACTATTCTTAACTGACTTTTTGAAGTGATATTCTCCATGTTATTAGTTAGCATGAGGCTTCATCTCCTTTTACGCCAGTCCTAGATTGTGAAGTAGGCTATGTACCTGTACGTTTGTATCAGTGGCCAAACTGACTTGTAACCTCATGTTCGACGTTCTTATGAAATAATTAAAAAAACTGTAAACTCAGAATGCCATAGTTGCTGCATTACTTCGCATCCCCTGAAACCATCTCTCAATTTTGATCTTAATCGTTTTACACACGTTGCTTAAAGTGGCGGTAAGAGATTTGACAGTGTAGTAGCGTCGCTATGGCCATGCGAGCAATAAAGGAGAGTAAGACCTCTTCTCTAGTAAGCGTTTTGCTCTGTTATGCAGATGATTCTTACACTGCCAAGAAGAATGTTGTCATAACTTACATAATGGTGAGAAATTGTTCAGTGACTTCAATGAGGTGGAACCAACGAGAAGTGTTAGTTAAAATCAAAGATGAATTAACTAGTACTTGATCGATAAATACCGGTTTCCGTCAGATCACCAAAGTTAAGCGCTGTCGGGTGTGGCTGGCACTTGGATGGGTGACCATCCGGGCCACCATGCGCTGTTGCCATTTTTCGGGGTGCACTCTGCCTCGTGATGCCAATTGAGGAGCTACTCGACCGAATCGTACCGGTTCCGGTCAAAGAAAACCATCGTAACGACTGGGAGAGCGGTGTGCTGACCACACGCCCCTCCTATCCGCATCCTCAGCTGAGGATGACACGGCGGTCGGATCGTCCCGATGGGCCACTTGTGGCTTGAACGTGGAGTGCTTTGTGATCGATAAATGGACTAGGACAAGCTGCAGTTTTACGTAAACAATAAAATTTTACAGTAGTGACAATGAGCATAGTTAGAACAACATTAATAATAATAATAAAAAAAATAAGGGAAAAAGACAAGCATTTATCAGCAGAACAACAAAATATAACTTCAATACTTTTAATATGAAGTGTTCTCCGTCGTCATTTAACTTCCATACAAGGCTACCTCTCCCCCCCCCCCCAAGGAAAATATCATCAGAAAAAACTTCCTAATATCTGAATTTATATTATGTGTTAATAAATTCCTCTTTTTCAGAAATATGTGTATTATTATAGCACGTCAACGTTTTATATCTTCTCTACATCGGCTATCATCTCTCATTATATGCCCTAGCAGAAAAACTCCTCTACTTCTTTTAGTGTCTCTTGTCGTAATCTAATTTCCTGAGTATCGCCTGACTGAATTCGACTGCATTTAATTACCATTCTTTTATTTTTGTTCATATTTATCTTGTAACCTCTTTTCGAAAGACTACTCGTTCCATTAAATTGCTCTTCGAAGTCCTTTGCCATGTCTGTCAGAGTTACGTTTCATCGGCTAACCTAGAAGATTTTCTTTCGCCCTGTTGAGGTTTGTGTTTTTTCAATATTCTTCTTGGTTTTCTTTACCGATTGCTCGTCATCAGTCTTCTGGTTTAATGCGATCCGAATTCCTCTACTGTGCCAACCTCTTCATCTCAGAGTAGCACTTGCACCCTACGTCCTCAGTTATTTGCAGGATGTATTCCAGTTTCCGTTTTCCTCCACAGTTTTTACCGTCTACAGCTCCCTCTAGTACCATGGATGCCTTAATAAATGTTCTGTCATCCTGACCCTTCTTCTTGTCAGTGTTTTCCATATGTTCCTTTCTTCACGGATCGAGCGGAGAATCTCCTCATTCCTTATCTTGTCAGTCCACCTAATCTTCAACCCGCTTCTGTAACATCACGTGGGCCGACTATCTTGTTTTTCTCTTTTCGCACAATCCACGATTTACTACGATACTGTGCTATGCTGCAAACGTACATTCTCAAAAATTTCTTCTTCTTGTTAAGCCCATTGTTTGATACTAGCATATTTTACTTGGGCAGGAACTCCCTCCTTGCCGGTGATGATCTGCTTTTTGTATCCTCTTTACTTCATTTGTTGATAATCAGGTTTTTATCTCCTCTTTACTTCATTTGGGGTGTGTTATTTTGCTTCCAAGGTAGCAGAATTTTTAACTTAGTCTAATTCGTGGTCCCCATATTTGATGTTACATTTAAATCTCATTTCTGCTACGTATCATCAATTTCTTCTTGCTTCGACTTAATCTCACTGTATAGTGTGCTGTTATCGAACTGTTCACTCCACTCAAAACGTCCTGCACTTCTTCCTCACTTTTAGTGAGAACAACGTCATCAGCGCATCTTATCCTTTTACCCTGACGTTTAATCCCACTCTACAACCTTTCTTTTCTTCCCATAATTGCTTCTTCAATGTGCAAATTGAGCAGCAGCGATGAAATACTGCACCCCTTTAATCTGAACCTTCATTCTTGGTCTTCCATTATAATTGTTTGCTCTTGGTTCTTGTACATATTGTAGCAGATGATTGTAATTGAAGTGAGATGTTCTCAGTGCTGCAGTGCCGGCTGTATGCATCGTAGGACGCTGAAACAATGTAGAAATGCTCTTTAATCGCTGCAAAAAACAATAGTTTTAGCTTTTGCCACCAGGTGAAAATAGGGCGCTGTAAGCAGTCAGAAAGGGAAATGTTACCTGTTTTGACGTCAGTATGCTGTTTGTCACTTGGCAAAGCATGTTGATTTCTTTTTTGAAGTGACTGTTGGTGAAAGAGTTAAGAAGTTTAAGGTTTTCCGTACAAAACGCAATGGCTGTTGAGAAGAAAGACCGTGCACTGCTGGTAATCTTTTTTAATCAGAACGGCAGCAATACCAGCGCCGCATTGCCAGAATATCACTGACGGAAACAACTGTGAATAAATGGGATAAAGAACGTGATCAAGAAATTTGAAGAAACAGGTGAATTAGATACTGCAGCAGGGAGAGGCAGGCGGCCCATTCCCATGGCAGTTGATAATGAATTTGCTGTAGCTATAGACAACCTTGCAGCACATGCCTCAAATTTTGCAGCCAGTGCTAGAGCTGTGTTACGGGAACTATCTTTCCCCTGGTCAAAGTTCAAAAGAGTTTTGAGCTTATTTTACACTGATATCCTTAAAAGTTTCCGAATGTGCACAAAATGAAGCCCCAAGATAGGCTATAACGCCGTGACTTTGCCCTCCGTTTTCTGACAGTCATATAAATGGATGACATGTAGCTGGGGAATATTCTTTGACCGGACGCGGCACATTTTACTCTGCACGATGCCGTGAATGCACAGAATTGTGGCATATGAGGGTCTACTCCGCTCCGTGTTGTGCAGGAGCATTCCCTGGACTCAGCTTAGGCGGTCTTGGGGTATAGTTCCACAAGCTGCTTCGAGGAAATGACACATTGCGGGTCTGTAAGGTGTACAGTGACATCTGCACGTTATAAGGATTGCCTTCTGCAACACATGATGTTGCTTGCTAGGGGAAATATTTGTTTCGAGAAACATTCAATAACGACCTTATCATCTCTAGCCAATTTCAAGATTTGTGGTCTTCCAGACCCCTCGACCTAAATCTTTGTGACTCCCGGTTGTGGGAATATCCGAAAGATCGTGTCTATCAGGGATGTTTCTGGCTTTTTCCCATCCGCAGAACGTTGTGAGACGACGTATCACTCTGATTACACCAAATATTCTGCTAGCAATTGTCCACCATGCAGTTATATGGAAGCAACATGTTGCTGAGTAGGGAGGCCATACTGTTGTAACTTGTGATCACATACCAATTAACACGCCAGAACCACCACTATCGTGTGTTTGATCGTTCTTCCCCTTTTCATACACACACACACACACACACACACACACACACACACACACCACTGCTTACAGCACCATATTTTCTCCTTGTGGCAGAAAGTGGAACTATCTTTCATCAGCATACTCTGCGAGCGCACCGATTAATGAACATATGTACGATGTTCCACAGTTCTGCTATGTATACAGCCTGCACTGCACCACTCGCAACACCTTCAGTATAACTATCACCATCCAGTATATTACCCGCCTTTTCCTACGTCTTAAAACTATTTTTCTTTGAATTTCGAATATCTAGTACAATTTTACTTTTTCAAACACTTTATATAGGTCCTTAAATCTTTTGAATGTATCTTTGTTTTTCTTCAGTCTTACTTCCCTCACCAAGCACATCAGAATTGCTTCTTTGGTACCTTTCCCAAAGGCAGACTGGTCAGTATCTAAAAGATTCGCAGCTTTATTTTCCATTCTTTTGGATAACATTCTTGTAGCGATTTGGACGCAACACCTGTTAGGCTGTTTGTGCACTAGTTCTCGCACTTACCTCCACTTCTTAGCTTCAGGATTGTGTGGATGATAGTTTTCCGAAAGTCTCATGGTATCTCTCGAGTCTCATAGGTTCTACACACCAACTTGTACAGTCGTTGGGTGCCACTTTCGCCAATAATTTTGGAAATTCAGAAGGGGTGTTATGTGTTATCCATACCTTCTACCTTATTTGATTGCAAGCTGCGTTGATCTGTGACTTAAACTCTGCTCTAATGCTGGATCGCCTTTGTCTTTCATATTGACTCCCATTCCTTCTTCTATCACTTCACCAGATACTTCTCCCCCTCCCCTCTACCCTCAGCTCCGAATCTCCCTCACATCCCACTCAATGGTCCTCATTATACCCTGCTCTGCGTTTGTCAATGAAATTTCTCTTGCACTTTTAATGTTGACGGCTTTACTTCTAATTTCACGGAAGACAGCTTTGGCTTTTCTATACGGTGAATCAGTCCTTCCAATGACCATTTATTTTGCGATTTCTTCACTTTTTCCACAATCATCTAGCTGTAGTTACCCTGCACTTACTATTTCTTCCTTTCCTAAGCATCTTATACTACTGTATTCTCTCATTACCTGCACCTTTTCGTGCTTCTTTCTTTCGCTGATCAGCTGAAGTATTCCTTGTTACCTACGGTTTATTCGCAGCTGTCTTCCTTGTACCTACTGCTGTCTGTCCAAGTTTTGTGACTGCTGTTTTTGGACATCTCCGTTCCTCTTCAACTGATCTATCTACCGTGGTATTGATTAAAGCAGTATCGACAGCCACAGAGAAACTCAAACGCCTCTCATCAAACCTCAACACATCAGTATCTCACTTGGTTCCACGTTGATTCTTCCGGACGATTCTCTTACGATTGAGTTTACTCTTCATAGCTACTAAATTGTCACCCGAGTCTGTGTCTGCTGTGGGTGCACCTTACAACCCATTATCTGATTTAGGAACCTCTGCCTTACCATAATGTAATCCACCTGGAATTTTCCAATCTATCTTGGCCTTTTCCACCTATACGTCCTCCACTTGTGGTTTTTGAAAAATGTGTTCACTATTACTGATTGAAATCTATTGCAAGACTCTCTCCTCTGGAACAAAAAGTTTAAAGAATTGAAGTTGACTCTAAGCACATGCAAGACAGTGGCAATGGAGATGAGTAGGACACACACACACCTTGTAAGATCATACGGGAAGGAGCGAAGGTTGAATATGTGGAAAGTTTCATATCAAGTGATGGGAATGCCAAACTAGAAGTTTTAAACAGAGCAGCAAAAGAATCCAGCTTCTTCCACCAAGTACAGAACCCAGTCTGGGACAAGAGAGCTAAACAGGCCATGTACTCATATATAATCTATCTCTCGTCAGTCATGACGTGCAGTCTGGAGACCTGTGCCATAAATCAGAGACAAGAGAGTGAGATGACGTTATTTAGGTCAGTTCTAGAAGAAACCGGGAGAGACAGACTCAGGAACTAATATGTAAGGAGAGACCTGCATGTGACCTTGACACAATGAGAGCTGCGAGACTGAAGTTGTTAGGTCACGAGAAGCGAATGTACCCGATCTTCACATCAGCTTTTCAAGATGACAAAGTGAGTCACGTGCCACAGGTAGTCAGCTGTTCTGCTCTTCATCCGGACAGAAGTGCCAACCTGATAGTAATACTTGCTGTAGTAGTGTTTCTGAAGGTGCCGTGCGGGTAATATGGGCCAGTCTTTCACGAACCCAAGACTACATTTTGTTTTGATAGGCGCACAAGAAACGGTCTTCTAGGGCGTCTTACAGTGCACACGTCTTGAAATACAGCTCGGATAACCTTGACAACGTTATACTATTGCCACTTGATGGTGATGGGTGGAAAAAATTGGCGTATATCAATCCACATAGGCACCAGTTCGTTCTAAAATGAACGATTTGCCTTGGAAGTGTAGGTGGTGATTCGAAGACTCTTCTGTTTAATGTTGGCGTGGACAGTCCTACGTTGTCCACACCAAAATAACTGGCATCAATGGAGTACTGCTTGACTTATGGGATGGGGGACTCTTAAGCAGACATGTGTATTTGGGGTGACATTTCTGCGGGTCTGTATTGGAGCGTCAAAATTTTTATGACATAATTTGTTTCCGCTCGAAGGATACGTGTCGTTTACTACAACGATGCGAAAATGAATACACGGATTTGTAGATCAGTTTCTCGGACTGTGGCTGCAGTAGCTGCAGTCTGGAAGGAGAATACTTTGTCGACCACACGGTACACATCCTGGGTGGTAAGATCTGTGTTGCTGTTTTAGGTCCTATAGGATGTACGGACACTATCTATCGCGCCTTGGGGAACATGCACGTACTTATAAAGTGCGCTGTTTGTAAGCGATCTATGAGCCGCTGTTGTTCTTTCCCGGTTCTCTGTTAGACTACGGTCGCAAACACTAATTCCAATGACTCAATGACATCATAAATAGGCTACAACCCTGTCTCACTCCCTGTTAACCATTGGTTTCGTTTTATGTTCTTTGACTCTATTAACAGCAGTATGGTTTCTGTAAATCACCTTTCGCTTCCCAGTATTGAACACCTGGTGCTTTTAGAACGTCAAACAGTGTATTCCAATCAACATTGCCAATGTCCTCAAAAATGCTTCAGAATCTCGTACCGTGCCGTGTCACTATAGACACCACATTTTCGATTAATTTGGTATATTGTGGAAGTTTGCACTGTTACTCTGCCTTCCTATTAAACAGACATAAATCATAACACTTGTACAGTACATATTGTTTGAGAAAAGAGAGTCGAAAGACGCGCTTTCATTAAGAATTTTATACACAGCACTTCTTAGTTGCAGATTTCTTCCATACTGCTACTCTGTCAAATTATCAGTTATGCAGCTGCAGTGATCAGCGACTTAATGTTAATGGGATTCTGTGGCTATTAACATGAGGCGGTAATTGCACGTAAATCGCGCGAAATTGGGGTCTCTTGATTAGCAGTCTGAATTTTGCGGCCAGTGTGTGTGGGCTGGAATGTGAGTTGTTGTCCTGGCCTTGGGCGGACCACCCTGGCACAACCAGAGGCTCTAATTATATGGCGTGAGCGACCGTGTAACAGTCCCGCTTATTTCGGCCAGCGCAAAACGAACGAGCAGAGCGGCGATGCTCAGTGGGCATAAATTCTGAGAGCGCGCGTATTTGCATTTCATGAACAATACCTCCTGCCGCTCGCTCGTGGGCTGACCTGGCTTCCAGGTGAGAAGCTGTCTCTTGACCATCTGTCGCCAATAGCGGGACTTTTCCTTTTGGACTAATGTTTGTCTCTTACTTTGCGGAAACAGACTGTGTTGCATCATGAAGACATTGACCGAACATCACCGAACTAATACTCCAGTATTTCCGTTCCTGGGGGATCTTTTGAGTGAAATATCATCCTTATACGAGCTTATTTTCAGTATTGAAATAGCCGTTCCTACGGACGAAGAGCGGAGTGAGTCCATGATGGCTGTCGAGTGTGAGTAATATCACTGCAATTTTTCAGTTGGAGATTGCAGCAAAGCATTCCCAGAAAATATGAAAGCGCAGCTTACCAACATCTTTCGGACTTTGAGAAAGAGCTAATCACTGGCATGACGGATATGGGTGCACTATTTCGAAAGATCGACACACATTTGGCTGTAATTCAATGACTCCAGAACTAGTGATGACGATACTGACTAAGGATATCAGCGTGGCAAAAAACGTATAACGTAATCCTTCCAGAACGACTTCATCGCCAGATTGTTCGACTGATTCAGTTGAATTAACGGACAGAGGTTGCAGAAATCACAACGAACCGTCGAGAGCAGAGACATGAAAACTGGGATTAGGTAAGAGTTGTCGTGCGTCGTTTACCGCTGACACCATATCACAGACATGCTATAAGATCAGACTGTGCTGGGGCATTGATTGGCATGAAGTGAAGTATCTCACCTCTGTTTGTGGCGGTCAGATTGACACCAACGTTTCTGTTGCTCACCTTGCCAAACATCTTAAGAAGAACTGATTCTAGAGATCCATACTTTTCAGACTCCTGAAATCATGTCGTGGGATGGAGCTATTGGGAATGAAAATAGGATTGATTTGGTGACTGTTGAAGGGACGCTGATTGCTCGCCAGTATGTGGCACGTGTGGTAAACCTTGTTATAATACCCTTCATGACCGAAGTACCAAATGGCATATTCTAGCAGGATAATTTAAGACCCCACACTACAGTTCACGCCACCAACACCTTGTCGAATAAATGGATCCATGACTGGTCTGCCTGGCCCACAGAGAGTATATGGGGGGCGATGGGAAGGCATATATGCTTCCAGATGGCAATCTCCATCAACAAACATAGCTTTTCCTTCAAGCGTAGTAACAAATTCTTCAAGATGACTTTCAGGGACAATTTGTCTCTACACCACAACCAATAAAACAGTGAAACTTCCTGGCAGATTAAAACTGTGTGCCCGACCGAGACTCGAACTCGGGACCTTTGCCTTTCGCGGGCAAGTGCTCTACCAACTGAGCTACCGAAGCACGACTGATGCCCGGTGCTCACAGCTTTACTTCTGCCAGTATCTCGTCTCCTACCTTCCAAACTTTACAGAAGCTCTCCTGCGAGCCTTGCAGAACTAGCGCTCCTGAAAGAAAGGATACTGCGGAGACATGGCTTAGCCACAGCCTGGGGGACGTTTCCAGAATGAGATTTTCACTCTGCAGCGGAGTGTGCGCTGATATGAAACTTCGTGGCAGATTAAAACTGTGTGCCCGACCGAGACTCGAACTCGGGACCCGCGAAAGGTAAAGATCCCGAGTTCGAGTCTCGGTCGGGCACACAGTTTTAATCTGCCACGAAGTTTCATATCAGCGCACACTCCGCTGCAGAGTGAAAATCTCATTCTGAATAAAACAGTGTTTTGTGGGTGTGAGAATAACACTGTCTGTTGCGCCTTGGGTAACACGTATGTACTTATAAAGTGCGCTGTTTGTAAGCGATCTATGAGCCTTTGTTATTGTTTTCCGGTTCTCTGTTAGACCATCGTCGCTCCCCATATACTCTCTGTGGGTGACAAATTAGGGGGCCAGGCAGACCAGTCATGGATCCGTTTATTAGACAAGGCGTTGGTGATGGACGAAACTAAAGTTGAATTGTATACACTCTAAGACAAACAAAAGATGCGCCACGAAGCAGTTATCGGAATGAGAAAGAAATAGGTGAATTGCTGTACATGTACGTACAACCAAATAGTTACAATTTCAGAGAAATTAGATAATTTATTGAGAAGAAAGAGCTTCACAAATTGAGCAAGTCAATAACGCGCTGGTCCACCTTTGGCCTCTATGCAAGCAGTTATTCGGCTTGGCATTGATTGATGGAGTTACTGGATGTCTCCGTGAGGGACATCGTGTCAAATTCTGTCCAAGTGATGCATTATATCCTCAAAATCCTGAGCTAGTCGGAGTTCTCTGCTCATAATGTTCCAAGTGTTACCAACTGGGGATAGATCCGGCGACCTTGCTGGTCAAGGTACGGTTTGGGAAGCACGAGGACAAAAGTAGAAACTCTTACCGTGTGCGGGTGGGGTATTATCTTGCATTGCTTGCCATAAAAGGCAAAAAATGGGCCTAGAATATCGTCGAAGTACCGCTATGCTGTAAACGTGCCGCGAATGACATCCAGACGAGTGCAGCAATGACAAGAAATGCCCATCACTCGTGGTTGTCGGACCGTGTGGCCGGCGGCAATCAGGATGGCATCCCAACTCAGTCCGTGGCGCCTCCAGACACTTCTTCGCTGATCATCGGGGCTCAGTCCGAAGCGGGACTCCTCACTGAAGATAGAACTCCATTTGGTCATCATCTGTCGTAATCTTACAGCACAGCCCTACGTCGGCTATATTCTACGCACCGTTTTGCTGCGCTTCATGGCCAGCCGTCCTAGGCTTACAATTCATCAATGCAATGCCCGCGCGCACACGGAGAGAGTTTCTGCTGCTCGCCTTCGTGCTTACAAAATCCTCTCTTGGCCAGCAAGGTCACCCGTATCTCTCTCAAATTGAGAACGTTCGGAGTATTATGGGCTGGGACCTTGAACCAGCTCGAGATTTTGACGATCTGACGCGATAATTGGACAAAATTTGACACAAAATCCAAGATCTCTGTCGATCAATGACAAGCCGAATAGTTGCTTGCATAAGAGGCAGAGGGCTACTGACGTGCTCAATTTGTGAAACTCTCTTGAGTAAATTTTTCTGAAATTGTAATCCGTTGTTTGTCCGTACACGTACATCAGATCTATCGATTTCCGTCCGATTGGGATGATTGGTTCGTGGTGCGTCGTAATTTTTTATTTATTTATTTTTAATTTTTATTTTTTAGTGTGTAATACCTGCTATGCGATGACCATCTCCACGAAATTCGACAAACATCTTCTGTTAGTCTTTCTTCACGGTGTGACAATGTGTTTTTGCGTCAGTACGTTTCTTTCTAAGTGGCAACGGTCGACGTCTGGGCTGTGGGATCGATTTTCTTGTATGATTACTGAAGAAAATTAAATTCAGAGTGAATTGTACATTTTTGAATCTTTGAAATATTTTCTTTCAGGCCTTTGACAATAGGCACAAGTGACAGAACTAATATCTTGAGACTCAGAGTTCAGTTTCTCTGTCGTCTAGAACCGTGGCGGTTGGCTTGCAAAACCCCGAAAAAGTTGCACGGTAGCGTTTGTCTTGTTCGAAACGTATAGCGAATTCGCTCTTGACACATTGTCGACTTGAAACAGATAAGCGCAAACATTTCTGTCACAACCTGCACGAGGAAATCTGATTTTAAAAGGGGATCGTTGAAGATATCTCAAATTAGATTGAAAAATCTGTTTCGTTTCACAGGATTCTTTCCTCCTTCTACTACCTGCTTGGTTCGGAAGATCAGTTCCTAGATTTTTCAAAGTTTCTACGCACAGAGCCGAAATTTCAAGTCGCGTAGTAGAGTTAAATCAGGAGAACGAGGTAGAGATTATTAACTGCCAACTGGCGGATTGTTACCGTCGGGATCTGAGAACACTCAATCAGTAATTTAAAACTTTCACTGCCTTAAGACAACGCTGGCTCCTTCTGTTAGCTCTTCTCTTTGACTATCGAAGAGAACATTTAGGTTCCCAAAGACATATTTCTGCACGTCACATATCTGTTCTTCGTTGCTAGCTGAAGGAGAAGAGCTACGTACATATTTCTGTATTGATATGCTCCTCTTGGCGTAGGTGGTTTACTACTACAAAAAAAGTTCTTAGTGTTTACTTCCGCCTGCACAGAAACAGACTATGGCCTCTCTTGTCCTATACGGTCCCACCCTGTCAGCGGTATCTTTGTTTTCAGCTGCAGTAATTGCGTGTGGCAGCACGTTGCAGTGCATTTGCCGTCAGCCAAATATACCGCTATTTAGTGCTATAGGAATCAGTTTCCTTCCAAATGTGACTCACTGACGTTTCAAATGATCGAAATTTCTGTAGACAACTGAACACTTCAGTTTGAAGCATTCCTTCACTGTTGGATGACTGAGGCAGGGAACGTTTGTGCCTCACAGCACAAATTGAGAGGTGCATCAGTTCAGAGACAATCGCTCTCCAGACAATACAGGGGTGTTTCCTCTTCTATTTAAAAATGTGTCGATGTTTGAGAATTAAGATGGAACATCTCGAAGCTATGAAGATTGAAACAAAATCGTTCGTTACATAAGGTACATCAACTCCACTAATAACGACGTCCTTCCGCATAGCCTATGATCGCGAGTCGCTGCAAATACGAACAGTTGTCCGCGTGCTGAGACGCCGGGATTTGCGGAAAGCATTTAACTGGGCACCATAGCAACGATTGTTAACAACAGTACCATTATAAGGGGTCTTGAACAAAATTTGAGCGTTAGAGGAGGCAGCAAGTTATCTTGGTTGAGAGTCATCGACAGAACGTGTGCTCCAGAGAAGTGTTTTGGATTCTTTGTTGTTCATAATGTATGTTAATGGAACAGTGGACAGTATTAATAGTAAACTCAGATTTTTTTACAGATGATTCAGTTATGTATAATGAAGTACACTCTGAAAAAAGCTGCACGAAAATTTCAGATAAGATTTCAAAGAGGTGCAAATACTGGCAACTTGTTTTAAATGTTCAGAAATGTACAACTGTGCTCTTAAAAAAAGGCAGAAAAGAAGTATCCCAAGCTACAACATCAATGAGTCACAGTTGGAAACAGATGACTGGTGACACATGAGTGATTTTAACAGTTTCTAAGAATGGGAAATGGAATGATAATACAGGTCTAGCCGTAGGTAAGGCAACTGGTGGACTTCGGCTAGTTGATAGAACATGAGAAAATGCAGCCAGTCTGCAAAGGAGACTGCTTACAAATCTCTTGTTTGTCCCACTTAGCCGGCCGCTGTGGCCGAGCGGTTCTAGGCGTTTCAGTCCGGAACCGCGCTGCTGCTACGGTCGCAGGTTCGAATCCTGCCTCGGGCATGGATGTGTGTGATGTCCTTAGGTTAGTTAGGTTTAAGTGGTTCTAAGTTCTAGCGGACTAATGACCACAGATGTTAAGTCCCATAGCGCTCAGAGCCATTTGATTTATTTGTGTTGGACCCGTAAAGATGTGATTTGTTTTAAAACACGCATGCGCTCGTTCTGAATGCGTGACACAGGTGTCAGCACTGTGCGGCACATAGAAGTCTAGCGGCAGCGGCGAGAATAAGAACTGTTTTTGATACCTAAAATGACGCAAAGTGTCCTCCAGGTGGGTGCCACGAATGCAGAACGCTGCGCGAATGGTATGTTGCCAGGCAGTATTGACGTATGATGATGGCATGAATAGGACTTTTTTTTCATAGAGTGTGCCAATGTATGGTACATGGATGAGATTTTACAGTGGTCAAATCCGGATCTTAAAAGAGGGTTCGCTGGGGCCATGTAATCATGGTGCAGAGATATTACGTCGAGATATCATACAAGTTTCACATTTTTTGTGAGATTAGTTCGTGAGAAAAAAATAGGAGCAGTTATAACTTGAATGCACTTCGTATTTGTCTACAGGTTTTGAAAAGACAACTCTGCTGCTGACTGTAGAGAATACGGTAGGCTACAAGCTGACCACAGACTGCCAGGTTTAAGAGCGTTTGCTCGTGTTTTCACGAAACCGAATGATAATGGTATGGTTCCTAGGACTATATTTGATCTGAATGTGCAATTGAACAAGTGTGGATGAGGTACGATATTATTCGGTTGGTAGTACGTGATCCTTGAACAACCACATTCCAGAAATCGATGCTCTCATCATTATCAGCGGATTCAACACCATCGAGAAAGGAGGTAAAGGTAAACGAATGCTATTGGATACTTACAAACTGCCAAGTAATTCCGTTAACAGTGTATACTGATGGAACCCCTTGGGAAGGCATCAGTAACACACGTAATTCATGTCGGTGGTCCAGTGAAAAAAAATGGTTGAAATGGCTCTGGGCACCATCAGACTTAACATTTGAGGTCATCAGTCCCCTAACTAATACACACACATCCATGCCCGAGGCAGGATTCGAACCTGCGACCGTAGCAGCAGCGCGGTTCCGGACTGAAGCGCCTAGAACCGGTACGTCACAACGGCCGGCGGTCCACTGAAAATTCACATCCTTTTGTGAAAATACATTCTGAAGAACGTGTGTGTGTGTATGTGTCTGTGTAGTGTGCTACAACAGACAATCAACTGACTGGGCCTTTTGTGTTACATCATCTTACAGGGACCAGTTATCTGGAGTTTATTGAATAGGAGCTTCCGGCCTTGCTACAAGAGGTTCGTTTGACTACAAGGTTGTGTGTGTTCTTCCACACTGTCGCGGCCCTTGCACATTACAGCCACAAGGTGACACATCGGCTAAACCTTCCATGTTTCTTGGCCATCAATCACCCCGGATCTTACCGTTATAGATTTTTGACTGTCGGGATGACTGAAAGGCAAATTCTACAAAGAAGACCCAAATACGAGAGACGGGTCGATTGTTCGCATTATGAAACGTGCTACACTCATGACAAAATGTCAAGGTGATCTCAGCTACACGTGGTGTTCTCAAAAGGATTCAAAGGCGTACTTAAGTCGCAAGTGCATTTAATGAAAATCGACTTTAATTTAATCATTTGCCTGTGCCTAACATTTTCTAGAGTATTTGTTTTGATTACATTCTAACATCAGTATATCAGTAAGCAATAAAAAAATGGAGCATGTATGTGGAATGTTTTATTCCGATTAGTCTATACTAGCACCTCTTATAACATTTACCACTACTCATGAAGCTCTCTGTGTGGGACTAACATTGCATACTGAACGTACACAGAAAAAGATGGCACGAATCATTACAGGCTTGCCTAACTCAGGGGTGAGAGTGACTGAAATACCGATAAACGTCAAATGGCATAAACACAGTCGTGAATTACCCCACGAATACCTCTACACAAAGTTTCAAGGACCATATTAAGTGATGGATCTTGCAAAATACTACGCTCTACGTATCTCTCCCATGCAGCCCATGGAGACAAGACTGCAGCAGTTCCCACCCACATAGTCATTTAAGCAGTGATCCTTCCCATGCTTCATATCCGATTGGAATGGGAAGACACTTCTCAGTGGTTCGAAAAATACGTAAGTATGTAGATACATTAGAGATGCCGTTCCACACTAAGGTCATTGTGGAACAATAGTGCGCATTGTTAGAAGAGATTATGTGTTCTGTGTTTTCTGCAGACGCAGTGCTGCTGCGGTACGGAAGATAGGTGGATCACAGTGTGGAAGGGGAACTGCGCAGCAACTGAAAGGCTACTCCAAAGTTGAAGTACGTAGACAGCACGATTTTTGTGAGAAAAGCGTCTGAAGTGCACAGAGATTCTTCTGGTAAATCGACCAAACGCAATGTTGCGGCCAGCGGTAGTGAAGTGCTACCAATAACTTGACCAAGGCAGCACAGAGGATGATGATCAGGAAGAAAGGCCATCGACACTGATCAGACGACAATGTCTAGGCAATCGAGAGTACGTAGGGACGTTTGTCGGACAAATATCAATTGCCCTACGTATAAAAAGGCGGGTAATTCAAATTTTGGCGGGAAATTAAAAATGCCGAGAAATTTGAATTTTGGTGTGGTTTTTCCTTACTACTGTTGAAGTAGGGTTGTTGTCCTAAGTGCAAAATGACGGGGAATAAAAAAAAAATGCAAGATTGTCATGCTGGCTGAGTGGAACACTAGGACAGGCTCAACGGTGTCGGAATCCAAGGCTTGGAATACTGGCACTGGCTCTGTGACATCAGGGACAAAGGATATTTGTGCAAGTGCAGGTATTTCTGCTGAACAGGGGATGTCCTGCTTGACATGTTCTCACTAAGCTACTATTCACTCAGACGTATACTGTCACTGTTTCTCCGAAAGCATCCCTCCACTACCCTCGTAGAAAACTTTCCCACGATAAGTATCTGCAGGGTTTTTGATGGCTGCAATTCGAATTGTAAATAAGTATTAATGTGTTTCATTGTCAAATATTACTGCTACATGCCTACTGCATATAATGTCAGGTGTTTGATGCCTCTGTGATGGTTGGTTCTGTTACTCGTGCTATCGGTAAATAGGCACCATCCATCCCTCACACAGTTTTTTGTGCTGAATTTTACCTCAACCCATTTTTTCCCCTTCAGAGCCACCGCACTAGTGTCCACCACCAGGAAGAGGAATGTTCATCTCAAAGTTTTTCAATTTCCATGCAGAACGTATGTGGTGATTACAGGTTATTGTCGTGCTCCTTCCAATTTTTTTTTTTATGTTTGCAGTCATTTTATCTCGTGTGCTGCCGGCTGTAGCTGTGGCTACAGTGCTGTCACAGAAGCATACTAACATTGGGAATCAGAGCTTTTATACTTCATTTCACGTTGGGTTGTCGAATCGGTAGTATTCGACTCCATTTCACGTTGGGTTGTCGAATCGGTAGTATTCGAGTGTTGTTTACCTGATCATAGCTGTCACCGACAGACGGTGGGCTGACTACTTTACATGTCATGCGACACAGCTACCCCGGCGGCTGACAGCTCTGCCCAAACTTCTGGCAGTGGCAATGACGCACGGTTGGCTGATATTTCGACCACAGGAAGGCATTCTTCCTGAAAAGGATTTTTGTTTAAATAAAGATGCACGTGTTCCTACTGTATAGCACACAGTTTGAACTTTAACTTGGGGGAAAAATTGTGGTGGCAGCAGGGAAAGTTTACCCAAAAGACCCTTTGTCTCCCCTTATTTGTTTAGCTGAAGACTACAATGTAGAAGCATTGACCATACACATCTGCATGAATAGTAGGTTGGGGAAACATGTCAAGTAAGACATTGTTTGTGCAGCAGACACTCCTGGAGCTGCACAAACATTATCTGCCTCTGACATAATAGAGTCAAGGCCAGTACGCCAGAACTTGGATTCTGACGTCATTGAGACTGTCCCAGTATGCCCTCATCGATATGATGTTCGATTGCCGCCTTGTACTCCATGTCAGCTGTCTGTGGTCCTGATATCATAAAGCCAGCGCCAGCATTCCAGATCTTGGATTTCGAGCTCGTAGAGCCTGGCCCAGTATTCCATGTCAGCCAGAATGACGATCTTGCATTTTTGTTTCTCGTCAGTTTATAATTAGGCCAACAATCCTACTTCCACACGAGAGTACTAGGTCAGCAGACAGGCCTGGACCTCGACAAATATCCTTTGATTCTGACGTCCCAGTGCCAGTATTCCAGAACTTGGATTGTGATGTCACAGGACATTCCCGAGTGTCTCAATTCTGGACTATAAGCCAGCTTTCTACACAGTTATAAATAGCCCGACAGTTCGGAGCTGGACTGTGATTTCGTAGAGCTAGTGCCATTTCTTCAAGTCTGGGATTCTGGCGCCACAGAATCTGTGCCAGTATTCCACATCACCCAGAATAAGAATGCGTCATCTTGGATGTCACGCCATATTACATTTATGACAACATCGTACTTACACAGAAGTGAGAGAAAACCCTGTCAAAATTAGAATTTCCCGCCATTTTATACATAGGACAATTGACCTGTGTCAGATTGGAGGTGGGGGGTGGGTAATCCCATTACTAATCAGTGACATCATATGTGACATACTCTGTCCGGGAAACGGCCCTGCATACCTAATGTTGAGGAACTGAATTGCAGCGTGACTATCCCGGACATTGCAAAATAGATGCGTGTCAGTAGGCAGTGCTCATTCCATCGTCTGATATTGTCTGCAGTAACGGAAAGTGCGCTCACCCTGGGTTTCGTGATCACTGCCACTCGTACATACAGGCACGTACGGCGTCTCTGGGCGTCCTTGAACGGTAGTCCGTGGAAGGTAATTATTTTCCTCATCCTCTTAATTACGGGCCATTATTTAACACCAGCAACAAGAGAGCGTCCATGGAATGGTGACGACCTCCTCGTCTCCGTGGAAGAAATACGAAGTTGTGCCACTAGCAGAGGAGATCATAGGCACCGCTTTCTTCGACTGTGAAGGAATTGTATACAGAGAGTTTACGGCCAAGAGTATTACCATTAACGTGAACTCGTACTGTGCAACAGCAACATCGCTGTGCAACGTCATGAAAAACGAGAGACGAGGAAAATTTAGCAGAGGAATATTTCTCCTGCACAACAATGCAGCACCCCGTACGACGCGGACAACACTAGCCTTGCTTTAACGTTTTCGATGGGAGGCTTGGAAGCACCATTCATACAGTCCGCCTTGCATGATGCGATTCCAATTGCGAATAAACATTCCCGAAAGAGAATAAACATATGAGGGAAAAGAGACTTTCCAACAATGAGCACGTTCACACAGTGGTTCTCGGGTGGATTTCTATCGTCGGCGAACTGAACGATTCGGTGAGGTTTCGACCGTCGTTTACGGAGCCCCTGCCAAAATTTGAATTTCCCTCCGTTTTATACACAGAGCAATTGACCTTTGTCTCACTTTTAAGTTAGTGCAGCAGGTAATTAAAGTTACGTGGCCTGCCGTAGTACTCATAATATGTAACTCACGTTTTGTAGTCCCTTCGTAGATATACATGGCGTTTCAAAAATAATTTTACAGACCTTAGGGGCAGGTTCCTTACACCAAAAGAAGAAAAAATTCTGTGATAAATGTGCATACGTTAACAGCTATGAGCATTTGTTCATCTTCAGTAATGTGACACACATCTCTTCTACTGCAATCTCTTTGCTTTCCATATTTTGAGAGGAGGCAGCATGGACCAAAACAAGAAAAAGACATCCAGTAAACATGGGCTCTAAAATGCATACTTTAAGAGCTGTGAGCAGTTGCTCAATAGAAGAGCTGTGTTTCACAGTAGCGAAGCTGGACAAGTGCTCATAGCTCTGATGGTATACATTATAGAGCCGATGTGTATAAGAAATTTTTTTCTTGTTTTTGTGTGAAGGAAGTGTCACCAAGATTTGTAAAAGTAATTTGGAAAAGCCTTATGTATGGAGAAAACCGCACTGGCGAGTTCGGTTGTGTTGTCTCTCGCGTCAATATCTTTCCGTACCAACGAGTTAGAATGAAACGCTAGACGTGTGTAATGATTGGCGCATACTTCGTCGCCATATCTTGTCAGCTGCTTTTCCATGTCAGTTCTTTTTCTCTTACCCTGCAGTTCAGCCGCTTGTAAGATTGCGGGTGGGTGGCGGGGAGCAAAATCTACGAAGGCGCAACATGAACGAAGAATCCGGTACTCATTACCCGTAACCTTTCTTATGAGGGTTGAGTATCACAAAACACTTTGTAGTGTTATCGTGAACGTGCTGACCTACGTATGCTTAGATATTTTGCTGACCAAGTAAAACAGCAATTTACTAGCTGAAGAAAACAAACTAAAAAAAAATCTAGTCTACTGTTGTGCACGAAAAATGCCTGACAAGGCTTCAATTCAAGTCCCTCCAAGTCGAAAATTACAGGGTGACAATTATTGAACTACTTTTATGGCTGAGACATGTTAAAGAACTGCAACCAAAAATATTTAAAAGCTCTAGCTTCTATTAATTGCGGAAACGATCCTGCGATACTCACAACCCTACACCGGGATAACGTAATTACAAGCGAAAACTGGCATAGTTGACAGTATACAACAACAGAGGTAAAAACATTCGCGTTAAAGCGGGTCCGCCAACGAGACATATTCGAGATAACTACGAACGTATGGTTACGAGCTGTCACTGACTTCAGTATGGAGTGCAGTAACACACGGACTTACCGCTAGCCCGTCTTAGGCAAATCCGTGGTTAGGCGATCGTCTGAGAGACGCGCACATCAAGTCCCACACCACTCCCACAAAGTGTTCGGCTTACAACAGGTTCGGACGTATTTCGTGCAGGACTGTTTTGTCCACGGAGCTGGTTGATTGATTTATTCTTACTGTCATCCAAACCGAGCAGAAGTGATCCATTTGGATCAAACAAGCAAACAAAATCATTATTTTTGGAATGTAAACTTAGTATTATCAAACATTTCGATGCAAAAATTAAATTTTTTGAACTGGCAAAGAAATTGGATCCACAATCAGAACAGTTGTAAAATGTAAAGGAAAAATTGTAGAAGCTGTGAAAACTGTTCAGCCACTGAATTCAAGTATCATTTGTAAAAAAAAAAAAAAAAAAAAAAAAAAAAAAAAAAAAAAAAAAAAAAAAATGGATCAGACATTTCTCTCTTTACCTATTCTGATCATCACTGAACTGACACAAAATATTTTTTTAGTGCAACGCAATCTGACTTTCAATAATCTCCACAAAAGAATGGCCCTGACTAACAATAACCTATACCTTTCATGAATCACTTACCTCACAAAAATCTTCGTTACTCAACTACTGCAATACAGCGTGCGCCAATACTGCCAGCTGAATAAAAGATTTTAACTACTGAAGGCACTAACTACTGATAGGCATACTTAGCAAATGAAAGATTTTGATAGAGAACAAACAATGTATTTACCTTAATAGTGTTCAAAAGTCATAATATATATACCAGTCCATGATATCCAATATTACAAATTTTCTCTTTGTGATGGACACAGGTCCACATCGTCCGCTCTCAAAATTCCACCATCTCTCTCCACATCCACCACTGCTGGCGGCTCACCTCCAACTGTGCAACGCTACGCGCTGTTAACATCCAACTGCCCAACACTACAATAGCCAACAACAATGCAAACCAGCCACAGACTGCACACAGCACAGCCAGTGATTTTCATAGAGAGCGCTACGTGGCGTTACCAATAAAAAACCTAAACAGCCTAGTTACATAGCCCCCATGCTCCCCACAAAAAATTTTACAAATTGTTTTGGGCAGTGACCAATACAAATTTGAAAAATTTTTACATAATTGCAATAACAAAGATATCAAATGCACACACTTATTGATATACTGTTGGTCAAAAGCAAAGATTTTCTCACAGTCCATAAAGACAGTCCTGATCATTCATCACAGTTGTTGTTATGGTCTTCAGTCCTGAGACTGGTTTGATGCAGCTCTCCATGCTACCCTATCCTGTGCAAGTTTCTTCGTCTCCCAGTACCTACTGCAGCCTACATCCTTCTGAATCTGCTCAGTGTATTCATCTCTTGGTCTCCCTCTACGATTTTTACCCACCACGCTGCCCTGTGATCCCTTGATGCTTCAGAACATGTCCTACCAACCCGTCCCTTCTTCTCGTCAAGTTGTGCCACAAACTCCTCTTCTCCCCAATTCTATGCAATACCTCCTCATTAGTTATGTGATCTACCCATCTAATCTTCAGCATTCTTCTGTAGCACCACATTTCGAAAGCTTCTATTCTTTTCCTGTCCAAACTATTTACTGTCCATGTTTCACTTCCATACATGGCTACACTCCATACAATTACTTTCAGAAATGACTGCCTGACACTTAAATCTATACTCGATGTTAACAAATTTCTCTACTTCAGAAACGCTTTCCTTGCCATTGTCAGTCTACATTTTATATCTTCTCTACTTCGACCATCATCAGTCATTTTGCTCCCCAAATAGCAAAACTCCTTTACTGCTTTAAGTGTCTCATTTCCTAATCTAATTCCCTCAGCATCACCCGACTTAATTCGACTACATTCCATTATCCTCGTTTTGCTTTTGTTGATGTTCATCTTATTTCCTCCTTTCATGACACTGTCCATTCCGCTCAACTGCTCTACCAAGTCCTTTGCTGTCTCTGATACAATTACAATGTCATCGGCGAACCTCAAAGTTTTTATTTCTTCTCCATGGATTTTAATACCTACTCCGAATTTTTCTTTTGTTTCTGTAGTGACTTGGCAAGACAGCCAAGCCACTCGGAGGTAGCCGAAAGGCATGCGTTTAAGCTCAAGCAGACTGGCGTGAGGTCTGGAACAGGACAATGTCTTGAGAATTGCAAATAAAGTACGAAGATCTTGGAATACTTAACTTTAATCCATAATTGGGGTACATCGCTCTTGACGGTACATTAATTATAATCTCAATATAAACTGGTAATGGCGCCTTGCTAGGTCGTAGCAAATGACGTAGCTGAAGGCTATGCTAACTATCGTCTCGGCAAATGAGAGCGTATTTGTCAGTGTAGCATCGCCAGCAAAGTCGGCTGTACAACTGGGGCGAGTGCTAGGTCGTCTCTTTAGACCTGCCGTGTGGCGGCGCTCGGTCTGCAATCACTGACAGTGGCGACACGCGGGTCCGACGTATACTAACGGCTACCACCTAGCAAGTGTGGTGTCTGGCGGTGACACCACAGTTTCGTTTACTGCTTGCTCAATATACAGATTGAATAACATTGGGGAGAGGCTACAACCCTGTCTCACTCCCTTCCCAACCACTGCTTCCCTTTCATGCCCCTCGACTCTTATAACTGACATCTGGTTTCTGTACAAATTGTAAATAGCCTTTCACTCCCTGTATTTTACCCCTGCCACCTTTACAATTTGAAAGAGAGTATTCCAGTCAACATTGTCAAAAGCTTTCTCTAAGTCTACAAATGCTAGAAACGTAGGTTTGTCTGTCCTTAATCTTTCTTCTAAGATAAGTCGTAAGGTCAGTATTGCTTCACGCGTTCCAATATTTCTACGGAATCCAAACTGATCTTCCCCGAGGTCGGCTTCTACTAGTTTTTCCATTCTTCTGTAACGAATTCGCGTTAGTATTTTGCAGCTGAGACTTATGAAACTGATAGTTCGGTAATTTTCACATCTGTCAACACCTGCTTTCTTTGGGATTGGAATTATTATATTCTTCTTGAAGTCTGAGGGTACTTCGCCTGTCTCATACATCTTGCTCACCAGATGGCAGAGTTTTGTCAGGACTGGCTCTCCCAAGGCCGTCAGTAGTCCTAATGGAATGTTGTCTACTCCCGGGGCTTGTTTCGGCTCAGGTCTTTCTGTGCTCTGTCAAACTCTTCGCGCAGTATCATACCTCCCATTTCATCTTCATCTACATTCTCTTCCATTTCTATAATATTGTCCTCAAGTACATCGCCCTTGTATAGACCCTCTATATACTCCTTTCACCTTTCTGCATTCCCTTCTTTGGTTAGTACTGGGTTTCCTTCTGAGCTCTTGATATTCATACAAGTGGTTCTCTTTTCTCCAAAGGTCTCTTTAATTTTCCTGTAGGCAGTATCTGTCTTACCCTTAGTGAGATAAGCCTCTACATCCTTACATTTGTCCTCTAGCCATCCCTGCTTAGCCATTTTGCACTTCCTGTCAATCTCATTTTTGAGACGTTTGTATTCCTTTTTGCCTGCTTCTCTTACTTTATTTTTGTGTTTTCTCCTTTCATCAATTACATTCAATATTTCTTATTCTTTCATTCATCACAGTAGTAATTACAATTTTATGCACAGTCTGAGCAGTAAAAGAAAATGCACACGGAAGTAGTGGATTTCCATGCAGTCTTGAAGAAGTAGTATTGTCCTTCCAGAATGAGATTTTCACTCTGCAGCGGAGTGTGCGCTGATATGAAACTTCCTGGCAGATTAAAACTGTGTGCCCGACCGAGACTCGAACTCGGGACCTTTGCCTTTCGCGGGCAAGTGCTCTACCATCTGAGCTACCGAAGCACGACTCACGCCCGGTACTCACAGCTTTACTTCTGCCAGTATCTCGTCTCCTACCTTCCAAACTTTACAGAAGTTCTTCTGCGAACCATGCAGAACTAGCACTCCTGAAAGAAAGGTAGGAGACGAGATACTGGCAGAAGTAAAGCTGTGAGTACCGGGCGTGAGTCGTGCTTCGGTAGCTCAGATGGTAGAGCACTTGCCCGCGAAAGGCAAAGGTCCCGAGTTCGAGTCTCGGTCGGGCACACAGTTTTAATCTGCCAGGAAGTTTCAGTATTGTCCTTCCAACGGGAAGACAGTGCTGACTCTTGACATGCAGACAGGTAATGGGCCACAACAGAGCAAACCCACAGCAGAGTCAGTCGGAGTTTTGAAGAATGTTGGTAGGTAGGTCATCACAGAGCAGACCCACTGTAGTCCTGGTAGAGAGTATGGTATTGGTGGGCCACCAGAGGTGCAGAACCTCTGCAGTCCTTGTAGAAATGATGGTATTGATGGGCCACCAAAGATGCAGACCCACTGTAGTCCTTGTAGAGACGGCCAGCAGCCATCTGTTGCGACTGTGCAGGTGCACAACCACCATCAAAGACTCTTGCGGACAATATAGCAAGTCCATAACAACCACTTGTGCACTCACCAAGTTTTTGGAATTGCCCTTAGAACCAGCAATGCTGTTAACCAGTCCCTTGCTGAATTATTAACACACATGCAAGCACTAACAGTCCTCTTTTTTTCACATATTGTGCATATACTGTGACCAACAGTAATGTGTCCAGTGAAATGTAACTTAATTTGAAGAACAGGTGTCTATACAGTTTTAAATTTACGACATGAGAATACAATAACAAAGGTACAAAATACAACATCAAAAAACATAACAATACAGATAACATTTGTAGTAGTACAGGCTTTACAAAAGAATAGAAACTGATATATACATCAGTGTTACAGGAATTATGACATAAGTCAATATATAAAATAATTAAAATAGTTTTGGAAACATTAATTTCACTCAAGAGCATTAAAACAGAACAGAATAAATAATGTCTAAACATCTTTACAAAGAAAATAACATATTATAAATGCAAATTATATTTGAGGATAACAGTATTCCTCAAATAGTGAATGTAGCTTAGTACTAGAAAAATTATACAACATAAATCTTATTAGCTAAACACATAAAGACAAGAAGAACACAAATACACAAGGGTACGCAAACACATAGCAGGATAACACAAAAGGAAAGAACAGCGGCCGTTTTCAGTGTAACATTGGTACTGCAGTCCAACCCAAAACTTCATTCCATAGATCTTTCCTCTTATTTCAACATTTGCTCCTGCAAAAAAATCCTACCTAACCCTGTTAAATAAATATTTTTCATTGTAAAATATTAATTTTTGCCAAAATCTTTTTCATATAACTTCTCAATGCATTCTTTCCCTATTATTCATAGTTAGTTTCGTATATAGTCTACCCCCTCTTAAGCTAACTTAAATCTACTGAGCTCAGATATATATACTAAGGGACGAGGCAATGCAGCAACACACAACAAATTAACACTAACAGGAATGACAAAAAAATGCAAATTGGCAAAGCAAGCAGCAGTATATCTAAATTAGCAGAGCAAATGCAACATTACAACTAATAAGAGCCAATGTGGAGCAACAAGAAAAATAAATCAGTAGTAAAACTGGCTTAACAGAGTAATACAAAGTGAAATTCAGTAGCACTATGCCTGGCAAACAGCAGCAGCAAATGCAGTAACTTATATCTAAACATGACAAAGCTCAAGCAGAAAAAAATATTAGGCTAAAGATGGCCATGTCTAATACCTATGTCACATCTTAACACTAGAGTGATGCATCACGATAACTTACTCTAGCAGACAAGTTACCAAGTCATTGACAAAAATTATGTATGCAATTCCTGTGAAGTGGAAATGTCGTTTTTTGCTACCTCGTTTTTTTGGAAGTAGATCATAAAATTATTATTTACTGGATCTGTAGGCATAAAATATTTAAATCTATTAAATTTTATTTTAACCAATGCTGCAGTGCAGCTAGAAACTAGATATTAAACAAAATGAGCAAATATATACAAAGCAATGTGTGAAACGTCATCTCCAAAGGCAGTAAAAAAACCCTCAACTAGAAAGACAATAGATGTAAAAATGTTTCTCATCATTTCATTAGACAATTTAGTAAATATCATAAATTAAGAGCTCCACAGTGTAATCATATGTTTTGAAGTTTGGGCATGTCGTATTTGCGATGCTTCCTACAAAGAAATGTCAATAGCGAGGACAATGGCCTCTTTTTTTTCCACCTGTGCCTCTGAAAGGCACACACTAATGGCTTTTTTCCAGGTGACTGTCGCACAGCTGGGTGCTTACAGTGCATTACATCAAGGTGACCTACCTTCCTTACCGAAATATTTACGACATCAGTTTCCGCTACAGTGACAGTTTGATACAAATAAAACTTCACAGGTCGAAATATTTGCGAAACAAAACCCTATAAATATAACAGTGTCCAAAAAATTTTCACCGGCATTGTGATACATTCATGCATTTACACACATTTCATAACTCTTAAAGTATGATTCTTGGTTTCCAACATCCTTTTTCACAAGTCAGAGTCCCTAACCACTACTCATTATTCCTTACCTTATTACACATATACATATTCGTCGACACTTCTTCAATATTTCATCATAATAAATACGTAGCATAAAAAAATTCCTCATATAACATCAGCTTATTGATCATAAACATACCTCAACAGCATAATACACATTGTCATCGTAATAATATCATAAAAATTCAGCCAAAACTCAAAAACGTCGTAGCTTTCTGCAGTAATTTCAAAACCTAAAAAAAAATTCTCTGCTCATTTCAATAGTGTCATCTACCTCAAACGTACTTTAAAAATCATGATCTCATACCAAATACTACATTCAAAGCTCTCATATTATCACAGTGGTTCCGAAAAAATATGAACAGTTCATAAAGTACAGACAAAATACAATTTCGTATGTGTGAAGTTATCCAACTGTGTAATTACGCAAACATCTGTCACTGATGTAGTAAAAAAAAAAGTTTGTCTCTCTCAGTTAAATGATCAGATAGCTGTGTAATTTATGTGTTAGAGAAATATGGTACCAATGTGTAAAGTTGTATAAGCAAGTACCATATTAGCTCAGGCTCCTTGTGCTTGCCAAACACATGGTACACAAAGTAAGCGTGTACCCCCTGAGGATTAATGTAATTATACCCTCAGGTGTTACAGATTACAGCAATGGAATGAAATGTATCACGGAAAACCTTTGTATCTTTGTAATTCAAAAATCTTTGAAAATAAATGTCTTATGTACACAATTAATCACTCAAATACGTGTACTGTAGCGCTAAACTGTATGTCTTGTTGTAAGACAATCTCTGTCATTACTTAAAGGTAAAAAATGTGCCAAGTGTCGTAATTATCGTCGTCTGTAAGAAAAGTTCTGTAGAAGTCAATGTACTTACCTCGAAATACACAAAGTGAAATGCTATGCGTGTAGGTATCGTAGTTATTACGATTACTGCCGTGATGAAGAAAGTACTGTACTGTAACGTATTGTTGTGCTACGGAAAAGGCTGTCTCATTGTAGCTATATTTACCTCACAAAAATCTTCGTTACTCAAACTACTGCAATACAGCGTGTGCCAATACTGCCAGCTGAATAAAAGATTCTAACTATTGAAGGCACTAACTACTGATAGGCACACTTAGCAAATGAAAGATTTTGATAGGGAACAAACAATATATTTACCTTAATAGTGTTCAAAAGTCATTATATATATATATATATATATATATATATATATATATATATATATATATATATATATATATCAGTCCATGATATCCAATATTACAAATTTACTCTTTCTGATGGACACTGGTCCAGATCGTCCGCTCTCAAAACTCCGCCATCTCTCTCCACATCCACCACTGCTGGCGGCTCACCTCCAACTGCGCAACGCTACGCGCTGTTAACATCCGACTGCCCAACACTACAATAGCCAACAACAACGCAAACCAGCCACAGACCGCACACAGCACAGCCAGTGATTTTCATACAGAGCGCTAAGTGGTTTTACCAATAAAAACCTAAACAGCCTACTTACAAGCACTATGGGACTTAACTGCTAAGGTTATTAGTTCCCGAGAACTTCGAACTACTTAAACATAACTAACCTAAGGACATAACACACATCCATGCCTGAGGCAGGATTCGAACTTGCGACCGTAGCGGTCGCGCGGTTCCAGACTGACATCATTGGTAGACGTCATGCTGTTATCGCCCAGATGGTAACAATGTTAAAATTATAATGTGATAATCAACTAAGAGGGAAAAATTGTCCTGTTGATCAGAACACAGCATGCTCTAAGGCTGAGCTGATTTTTGAGACTGAAGTAAGAAGCTGGGGATGTGACCAAAGATGAAATGTTGAAAGCTAGCAACGGTTGGTTTAGTCGATTCAAAAGTCGTTTTAATGGCGTAGCCTCGCAGAAGGTGGGGAGGTGGCTAGCGCTGAAAAACAGACTGCGTCACTCTATCCAGAGAAATTCAAGGTGTTGGAAGAAGAAGGTGGATATACGAGCCATACCACATTCAAAGTAGAATAAACTGGTCTGTTCTGGAACAAGATCTCTAAAAGAACTTTTAACGGGCGTGGTTTTCCAGATTTTAAAACCTGTAAAGATCGACCGACAATTATTATTGGCGCAAATGCAACTGGAGATTGTAAATGAAAACCTCTTTTAGTTATTCGCTCAGAAAAACCAAGAGCTTTAAAAGATAGATCTGCATCTGGGTTTTCCTTAATTTGGAAGTCGAGTGCTAAAACTTGGGTAACAGCTTCCCTTTTGGAGGACTGGTTTGGTCATCACTTCAACAAAAATGGTCAAATGTGTGTCAAATATTATGGGACTTAACTACTAAGGTCATAAGTCCCTAAACTTACACACTACTTAATCTAAATTATCCTAAGGACAAACACACACACCCATGCCCGAGGGAGGACTCGAACCTCCGCCGGGGCCAGCCGCACAGTCCACGACTGCAGCGCCCTAGACCACTCGGCTGATCGCGTGCAGCTTTACGTTACACATCACTGTAACTACCATCTTTTTAAAACAGAATTTCATTCGTTTTTCTAAGTGTTACCAACATTCTCAGTTTTCTGCATTCAACTGCTTTGTGAATGTGTGTGTGCGTGATGTGTGTATGTGTGTGTGTGTGTGTGTGTGTGTGTGTGTGTGTGTGTGTATTAGAGAGAGAGAGAGATTTATTTTTTTTAAATAAAATAAAAATTATTTGTTTTATTTTTATTACTGTTTTTATTCATTTATTTATTCTTAAAAAAATAATAATAATTATTATTATTACATTTTCCTGTATATACTTAGGAATCAGATGTGTAATCAGGACACCCACTGAAGATGCGTTGTAAAAATGGCGAATCGCATCTGGGTGCATAAATAAATATAAAAATTTCGATGTGCAGCCTGCAAAAAAGGCATTTTCTTTAAACAACTGCAATTTATATACAGCTGCTGCGAAAATGGCCACTACAAGAAACGTGGTAAGTCTTTTACGCGCAATATCATACACAGTACCTTTAGGCACTGCTAATTGTAGATTACGTCTGGCAAATGACTTCTTCGGGCTCCGAACACACGAAACACGGATCTGTTCAACAACATCTTCAGAAGTTCTCTGTCTGCCTGGTGATTTTGCTTTTAAAACACTACCAGTTTCCTTGAAAGACTTCAGCCAATGACGGATAGCTTTTGCTGTAGGTGGTTCACTACCATACTGACGTCTAAAATTACCTTGCACTTTTATAACTGACTCAATTTTCACAAGCCAAATAATACACTGCGCTTTTTATTGCGGAGTACACATTGTTGCTGAGTTGCTCTGCATTGCACTGCAAGCATGCCTGGACTGAACTGAGGGAACAGAGGAAAAAAACAGCACTGGTGACGTCTCAAGGTCAAGCAGACCTGCCAACTGCAGGGGAGCCAAACTTGGAGAGTTGATGAATCAAACACCACAAACTAGAATAGTGTACGTCCCTTTGTACAGATTCTAGGATACATTACAACTAAGGAGTTATTTTTCAGAAACACTGTATATTCAAAAAGACAGACTAATATTTCAAGTGTTCTTCACACATACTGTGCTTAACAAAGTGGACAATGATTTAAAAAGGCTGCGATGTTATTAGAGAATTTCCACGAAAATCAAACAGCTTAATAATTAATATGGTTATGCATGACTCACGGAAGTGGTGTGGTCTTTCTTTCAGCTC
Organism: Schistocerca serialis cubense; assembly: GCF_023864345.2. Taxonomy (NCBI): domain Eukaryota; kingdom Metazoa; phylum Arthropoda; class Insecta; order Orthoptera; family Acrididae; genus Schistocerca; species Schistocerca serialis. Next base: position 147,539,772 of record NC_064643.1, read on the forward strand.
CGAGCAAGTTAACTAGCAGACAATAATCATTCCTACCTGTGAAGTGCTGCAATCTTACATCAAACTCCTTCTCTTCAAAACATAACATTATTCAAAATTTATGTATTCATCACTTTTCGGTATATCCATTTTATTCATCCTTGCTGTCCTTTACAATTTCTTCATCTAATAGATACAATCAAAAATCAACACAGCATACTGAATACGTCCATCACCTACCACACTTCAATTAAGAATCTATCAGACTGCGCAGAGGCAAACATTGGGTTACAACAAGACCAGAGATCGTTTATCGGTAAGGTAACTTGCTCCCTCTCTGACGTGCACATCGGTAACATGTTGTGGTTTTCAGTCCGAAGACTGGTGTGATGCAGCTCTCCAGTTTACTCTATCCTCTTCATATCCGAATAACTACTGCGACCTACATCCCTCTGAATCTGTTCACTGTATCCATCTTTTCGTCTCCCTCTGCAATTTTTACCCGACACGCTTCTCTGCAATACTAAATCGGTGATACCTTGATGTTTCAGAATGTGTCCTACCAACCGATCCCTTCTTTTGGTCAGGGTGAACAAAGAATCTCTCTTCTCCCCAATTTTGTTCAGTCCCTCCTCATTAGTTACGTGATCTGTCCTTCTAATCTTCAGCATTCTTCTGTAGCACCACATTTCAAAAGCTTCTATTCTCTTCTTGTCTAAACATTATTATCGTCCACGTTTCACTTTCGTACATGGCTACCGTCCATACAAATACTTTCAAGAAGGACGTCTATGCTCGACGTTAACAAATTTCTCTTCTTCAGAAGCGCTTTCCTTGCCATTGCCAGTCCGCATTTTATATCTGTCCTTTTCTACAACCCTGTCTCACTCCCTTCTCAACCACTGCTTCCCTTTCGTGCCCCTCTATTCTTATAACTGCCCTCTGGTTTCTATAAAAATTGTAAAGAGAGTATTCCAGTCAACATTGTTAAAAGCTTTTTCTAAGTCTACAAACGCTATAAATGTAGGTTTTCCGTTTCCTTAACCTATTTTCTATGATAAGTCATAGGGCAGTATTGCCTCGCGTGCTCCTACGTTTCTCCGGCATCCAAACTGATCTTCCCTGAGGTCGGCTTCTAGGAATTTTTCCGTTCTTCTGTCAATGATTTGTGTCAGTATTTTGCAGCCCATACTTATAAAGCTAACAGTCTGGTAATTTTCACACCTGTCAGCTCCTACTTTATTTGGAATGGGGATTATTACATTCCTCTTGAAGTCTGGGGATATTTCGCCTGTCTCGTACACCTTGCTCAGCAGATGGAAGAGTTTTGTCATGGCTCGTTCTCTCAAAGCTATCTCTAACGGAATGTTGTCTACTCCTTGGGCCATGTTTCGACTTAGCTCTTTCAGTGTACTGTCAATTTCTTCACGCAGTATCATATTCCCCTTCTCATCTTCCTGGACGGTGGTTCAAATGACTCTGAGCACTATGGGACTTAACATCTGTGGTCATCAGTCCCCTAGAACTTAGAACTACTTAAACCTAACTAACCTAAGGACATCACACACATCCATGACCGAGGCCGCGCGGTTCCGGACTGAGCTCCTAGAACCGCTAGACCACCGCGGCCGGCTTCCTGGACGTCCTCTTCCATTTCCATAATGTTGCCTTCAAGTGAATCTCCCTTCCACCTTTCTGTTTTCCCTTCTTTGCTTAGACTGATTTTCCATCTGAGCTCTCGATATTCATACAGGTGGTTCTCTTTCCTCTAATGGTCTCTTTAATTTTTCTGCAGGCAGTATCTATCTTACCGCTAATGATATATGCTTCTACATCCTTACATCTGTCCTCTAGCCAATCCTGCTTGGCCGTTTTGCACTTCCTGTCAATCACATTTTTTAGGCGCTTGTATTCCCTTTCGCCTGCTTCATTTATTGCATTTTTAAATTTTCACCTTTCATCGATTAAATTCAATATGTCTTCTGTTACACATAAATTTCTACTAGCCCTCGTCTTTTTACCTACTCGACTCTCTGCTGCCTTCACTATTTCATCTCTCAAAGCTACCCATTCTTCTTCTATATTCCTTTCCCCCGGTCTTGTCAATCGTTCCATAATGCTGCCTCTGAAACCCTCTATAACCTCTGGTTCTTTCAGTTTATCCAGGTTCCATCTCCTGAAGTTCCTGTCTTTTGCAGTTTCTGCAGTTTATAACCAATGAATTGTGGTCAGAGTCCACATCTGTCCCTGAAAATGTCTTACGATCTAAAACCTGGTTCCTAAATCTCTGTCTAGCCATTATATAATCAATCTGAAACATTCCGGAGTCTCCAGGTCTCTTCCACTTACACAACTTCCTCTCGTGATTCTCAAACCAAGTGCTAGCTATGATTAAATTATGCTCTGTGCAAAATTCTACGAGGTGGCTTCGTCTTTCATTCCTTTCCGCCAGTCCATATTCACCTACTACTTTTTCTTCTCTTCCTTTTCCTACTATCGAATTCCAGTCCCCCATGACTACTAAATTTTCGGCTCCCTTAACTGTCTGAATACACTCCTGGAAATTGAAATAAGAACACCGTGAATTCATTGTCCCAGGAAGGGGAAACTTTATTGACACATTCCTGGGGTCAGATACATCACATGATCACACTGACAGAACCACAGGCACATAGACACAGGCAACAGAGCATGCACAATGTCGGCACTAGTACAGTGTATATCCACCTTTCGCAGCAATGCAGGCTGCTATTCTCCCATGGAGACGATCGTAGAGATGCTGGATGTAGTCCTGTGGAACGGCTTGCCATGCCATTTCCACCTGGCGCCTCAGTTGGACCAGCGTTCGTGCTGGACGTGCAGACAGCCTGAGACGACGCTTCATCCAGTCCCAAACATGCTCAATGGGGGACAGATCCGGAGATCTTGCTGGCCAGGGTAGTTGACTTACACCTTCTAGAGCACGTTGGGTGGCACGGGATACATGCGGACGTGCATTGTCCTGTTGGAACAGCAAGTTCCCTTGCCGGTCTAGGAATGGTAGAACGATGGGTTCGATGACGGTTTGGATGTACCGTGCACTATTCAGTGTCCCCTCGACGATCACCAGTGGTGTACGGCCAGTGTAGGAGATCGCTCCCCACACCATGATGCCGGGTGTTGGCCCTGTGTGCCTCGGTCGTATGCAGTCCTGATTGTGGCGCTCACCTGCACGGCGCCAAACACGCATACGACCATCATTGGCACCAAGGCAGAAGCGACTCTCATCGCTGAAGACGACACGTCTCCATTCGTCCCTCCATTCACGCCTGTCGCGACACCACTGGAGGCGGGCTGCACGATGTTGGGGCGTGAGCGGAAGACGGCCTAACGGTGTGCGGGACCGTAGCCCAGCTTCATGGAGACGGTTGCGAATGGTCCTCGCCGATAGCCCAGGAGCAACAGTGTCCCTAATTTGCTGGGAAGTGGCGGTGCGGTCCCCTACGACACTGCATAGGATCCTACGGTCTTGGCGTGCATCCGTGCGTCGCTGCGGTCCGGTCCCAGGTCGACGGGCACGTGCACCTTCCGCCGACCACTGGCGACAACATCGATGTACTGTGGAGACCTCACGCCCCACATGTTGAGCAATTCGGCGGTGCGTCCACCCGGCCTCCTGCATGCCCACTATACGCCCTCGCTCAAAGTCCGTCAACTGCACATACGGTTCACGTCCACGCTGTCGTGGCATGCTACCAGTGTTAAAGACTGCGATGGAGCTCCGTATGCCACGGCAAACTGGCTGACACTGACGGCGGCGGTGCACAAATGCTGCGCAGCTAGCGCCATTCGACGGCCAACACCGCGGTTCCTGGTGTGTCCGCTGTGCCGTGCGTGTGATCATTGCTTGTACAGCCCTCTCGCAGTGTCCGGAGCAAGTATGGTGGGTCTGACACACCGGTGTCAATGTGTTCTTTTTTCCATTTCCAGGAGTGTAATTTATTTTATCTCATCATACATTTCCTCAGTCTCCTCCTCATCTGCGGAGTTAGTTGGCACGTAAACTAGCACAACTGTGGTTGGTGTGAGCTTCGTGTCAATCTTGGCTGCAATAATGCATTCACTATGCTGTTGATAGTAGCTTATCCACCTTCCTATTTTTTACTCATTATTAAAACTGCTCGTGTATTACCCCTATCTGATTTTGTATTTATAATCCTGTATTCACCTGACCAGAACTCCTGTTCCTCCTGCCACCGAACTTCACTAATTCTCACTATATCTAACTTTAACTCATCCATTTCCCTTTTCGAATTTTCTAAGCTACCTACCCGATTAAGGGATCCACGCTCCGATCCGTAGAACACCAGTTTTCTTTCTCCTGACGACGACGCCCTCTCGAATAGTCCCCGCCCGGAGATCCGAATGGGGGACTATTTTACCTCCGGAATATTTTACCCAAGAGGACGGCATCGTCATTTAGCCATACAGTAGAACATGCCCTCGGAAAAAACTACGGCTGTAGCTTCCCCTTGCTTTCAGCCGTTCGCAGTACCACAACAACAAGGCCGTTTTGGTTAGTGTTACAAGGCCAGATCAGTCAATGATCCAGACCGTTGCCCCTGCAACTACTGAAAAGGCTGCTGCCCCTCTTCAGGAACCACACGTTTGTTTGGCCTCTCAGCATATAGCCCCCGTTGTGGTTGCACCTACGGTATGGCTATCTGTATCGCTGAGGCACACAAGCCTGCCCACCATCAGCAAGGTCCATGGTTCATGGGGGAGATGGATAACATGCCAAAACCAAAATGACATGACCACCTTACAGTATGTAAGGTAATGTGGATAAGTATGAAAAACAAGTCATATATGTTCAAATACGGCGCTTACTACAATATTCTCATTAAATTTCTAGGCATAATGTTGCAAAGCGATATGAAATAGAACGAGAATTTAAGGTCGGTAGCAGGGAAGGTGACTGACCTACTTCGGTTTATTGGGAGAGTTCCAGGAATGTAGCTCATTTACAAAGGATATCGAGTGTTTGGGATCCCCACCAGGTCGGATTAAAGGAAGACGTCAAGGAATTCAGAGCTTTGCTGCTAGATTTGTTACTGAAAGGTTCGATTAACACGCGAGTATTACGTAGATGCATTAGGAACTGAAATAGAAATCCCTGGAGGCAAGACGACGTCCTTTTCGAGAAACACTGTTAAGAAAATTTAGACGATCAACATTTGCAGCTGACTGAAGAACGATCCTACTGCCGCCAACGTACATTTCCCCTAAGAACCCCGAAGACAAGATAAAAGAAACCAGAGTTCTTACGTAACCATAGAGCATTTTTCGGTCGCTCAATTTTCAAATAGAACAAGAAAGGGAGTGGGCAGTGGTAGTATAAGGAACCTCCGCCACGGGCGGTATGGTGGCTTAAGGAGTAGGTATGTAGGTGTAGATGTACAAGGTGCGTTCAAAAACCATTGCAACACACTCTTTTATCCGTCATTTTCGCTTCAAAAAATGCGGAATGTGTTGTGAGACATTGTGGAATATTCCCGCTTCAGCCCCTATAGCTCCTGTCATGTCCCTGAATATACCGGTTGATCCAAAGTGTAGACAGAGAAGAATAATGTAGGTAGAAATGTAAAAATTGACACACATGCTTGGAATGACATGGAGTTTTATTAGAACAAAAAAAAAAAAAAAAATCAAAGTCCACAAAATGTCCGACAGATGGCGGTGGACAGCAAAGCGTCAGTGACTGCGCATGACAATGGTGTATAAAAGGAGCTGTAATGAGCGAGACAATCAGATGTGTCAGCAGTCGCAGCGTGTTGACGTTACCTGAAAAGGCGTTTTTAATGAAGCTGTATTATCAGAATGGAGAATGTGCTAGTTCAGCGTTACGATCCAATCGGCATAGGAAGGGGATTCGAACGGGTAAAGAACCGTTGACAAATGCAGCTGTGGCGAGAATGATTACGAAGTTTGAAGCCACGGGTTGTTTAGACGATAGATCCCGTAGTGGCCGGCCGAGCACAAGGCGTAATGCTGCTGAGACAGTTCAGGAAGAAATGGGAGACTGTAGCGGCTTCGTCTATGCACGGGGAAGTCAGCATTCCATACACTACTGTTTGGTTGGAACTGAGGCGTACCCTCCGATGCTATCCGTGCAAAATCCATCGGTATCATAAACTGTTACCTGACGATTTAGTAAAGCGGAGGGCATTTGCGGTGTGGGCGTTTCAAAAGATGGCGGAAGATGACGATTGGTTGAGTAACGTGTTGTGGACTGACCAAGCTCATTTCACGCTCCAAGGGTCTGTCAACGCCAACAACTGCAGAATTTGGGCTACCGAAAATCCTAGAACTGTCGTGGAAACTCCATTGCTCGACGAGAAAGTCACGGTATGGGTTGGATTTACCACATCTACCGTTATCGGGCCTTTTTTCTTCGAGGAAATGCGTGATTCTGGTTTTGTAACTGCTACCGTGACGGGTGAGAGGTACGCCGATATGTTACAGAATCGCATCATCCCCAGCCTGGCTGAGAAACACCTGCCGGAACGTACGATGTTTATGCAGGATGGCGCTCCACCCCATATTGCTAGACGCATGACAGATCTCTTGCGCGCGTCGTTTGGTGATGATCGTGTGCTCAGCCGCCACTTTCGTCATGCTTGGCTTCCCATGTCCCCAGACCTCAGTCCGTGCGATTATTGGCTTTGGGGTTACCTGAAGTCGCAAGTGTATCGTGATCGACTGACATCTCTAGGGATGCTGAAAGACAACATCTGACACCAATGCGTCACCACAACTGCGGACATGCTTTACAGTGATGTTCACAACATTATTGCTCGACTACAGCTATCGTTGAGGAATGATGGTGGACATATTGAGCATTTCCTGTAAAGAACACCATTTTTGCTTCGTTATGCTAATTATTGCTGTTCTGATCAGATGAAGCGCCATCTGTCGGACATTTTTTGAACGTTTGTATTTTTTTTGGTTTTATTAAAACCGCATGTCATTCCAAGGATGTGTGTCAATTTGTACCTCTCTATCTACATTATTCTGTGATTTATTCAGTTTTGAAAATTATACTGACTTTTTGATCACCCGGCGCCTTCAAAATGGCGTCTACAATGGAGGCCCGTTCCAAGCAGGGAACTGTCATTGAATTTCTTGTGGCGGAGAACCAGAGCATCGCAGATACTCATAGGCGTTTGCAGAATGTCTATGGCGACCTGGCAGTGAACAAAAGCACGGGGTGTCGTTGGGCGAGGTGTCTATCATCATCGCAACAAGGTCGCGGAAACATGTCAGATCTCCGACGTGCCTGCCGACTGTGACACCTGCAGCGTTCCAGTGTGCGGACACTCTCATTCGAGGTGATCGACGGATCACCTCGTTGCTCATCTACACGCCTTTGTTGGCAGTGCTGGCACACTCCTCCACTAGTTGGAGTACTCAGTGGTGTGTGTCCGCTGCGTTCCTCACAGCCTAACAGAAGAACATAGAGACCAATTAAGGAGGCGCTCAGTGGGAAGCAGTACGTAGATGGTGGAAAGGTTGTTGATGTAGCCAGAGGTTGGCTCCGACGTGGACCAGTAGAGTGGTGCTATGTGGGCATACAGAACTCGCCAGTGAAGTGGCTCAAGGCCGTCGCATTGAACGGAGATTGTGTTGAAATATTAGGGTTTTCTAGCCAAAAGTGTGGAGAAAGATATGGCGTGTTGGAATCCTGAATAAAACCATCATGCTTTCAGAAAAGAATTGTTGCATTACTTATTGGACACGCTTCGTACAATTCATACTACCATTTAATCCCTTCTGTTCCCACTTGGACGCTAGGGAGACTTCTGGGATAAACCTACACACCTCCGAGACTTTCTTCGAGTCCCTCGTAGAGCGCTACCTGTGATCATGTTGCCACCGAGCATATATTCGACTTTACAGTACGGTATCTGCTTTGAGCTGAGTTATTTACCACATACAGGGTGTTACAAAAAGGTACGGCCAAACTTTCGGGAAATATTCCTCACACACAAATAAAGAAAAGATGTTATGTGGACATGTGTCCGGAAACGCTTAATTTCCATGTTAGAGCTCATTTTAGTTTCGTCAGTATGTACTGTACTTCCTCGATTCACCACCAGTTGACCCAGTTGAAGGAAGGTAATGTTGACTTCGGTGCTTGTGTTGACATGCGACTCATTGCTCTACAGTACTAGCATCAAGCACATCAGTACGTAGCATCAACAGGTTAGTGTTCATCACGAACGTGGTTTTGCAGTCAGTGCAATGTTTAGAAATGCGGAGTTGGCAGATGCCCATTTGATGTATGGATTAGCACGGGGCAATAGCCGTGGCGCGGTACGTTTGTATCGAGGCAGATTTCCAGAACGAAGGTGTCCCGACAGGAAGACGTTCGAATCAATTGACCGGCGTCTTAGGGAGCACGGAACATTCCAGCCTATGACTCGCGACTGGGGAAGACCTAGAACGACGAGGACACCTGCAATGGACGAGGCAATTCTTCGTGCATTTGACGATAACCCTAATGTCAGCGTCAGAGACGCTGCTGCTGTACAAGGTAACGTTGACCACGTCACTGTATGGAGAGTGCTACGGGAGAACCAGTTGTTTCCGTACCATGTACAGCGCGTGCAGGCACTATCAGCAGCTGATTGGCCTCCACGGGTACACTTCTGCGAATGGTTCACTCAACCATGTGTCAATCCTCATTTCAGTGCAAATGTTCCCTTTTCGGATGGGGTTTCATTTCAACGTGATCAAATTGTAAATTTTCACAATCAACATGTGTGGGCCGACGAGAATCCGCACGCAATTGTGCAATCACGTCATCAATACAGATTTTCTGTGAGCGTTTGGGCAGTCATTGTTGGTGATGTCTTGATTGGGCCCCATGTTCTTCCACCTACGCTCAATGGAGCACGTTATCATGATTTCATACGGGATACTCTACCTGTGCTGCTAGAACATGTGGCTTTACAAGTACGACACAACATGTGGTTCATGCACGATGGAGCTCCTGCACATTTCAGTCGAAGTGTTCGTGCCAAATGTAGAGACTCTTCGTGCTTGTATTGTGGACGGCTGTGATACAATACGCCATTCTCCAGGGCTGCATCAGCGCATCAGGGATTCCATGCGACAGAGGGTGGATGCATGTATCCTCGCTAACGGAGGACATTTTGAACATTTTCTGTAACAAAGTGTTTGAAGTCACGCTGGTACGTTCTGTTGCTGTGTGTTTCCATTCCATGATTAATGTGATTTGAAGAGAAGTAATAAAATGAGCTCTAACATGGAAAGTAAGCGTTTCCAGACACATGCCCACATAACATATTTTCTTTCTTTGTGTGTGAGGAATGTTTCCTGAAAGTTTGACCGTACCTTTTTGTAACACCCTGTATATTGATCGTCTTCGAGCACAGTAGATTGGAACACTATCTGCCAAGGTGCCTCCCAAAACCTCTACAGTCGTCTCGTGAAGTTATCCTGCGGTGGTGACTATTCATTTTGCACCAGTTTTTTTGTTTATGGAAATTCTGACCGTGTGATCTTGTAATATTTTTAGTGTCCGACAGTGATTCGGATTTCCCACCCTGCTCGAGTATCGATATGGAGGAAAGATCAGTGGTGTTCATGCTTCATATCGCGGTCGCAGCTTGCTCCCTGGGAGGGCTCACACCCACAGCTGCGTGCCCGTCACGTGAGACCTATCCATTGACGTGGGAGTGGCAGTAAATACCGCGACCCCGCACACATCAGGCATTTCTTATTGATCTCCGAAGCCTTTGGTAAGTGCTATTGACAGCAGAGTGACTCACATTGCCTGTGTTTACAATTTTCGTTTTGCTCCTTGGATTTTTCGCGCACACTTACGTCAACTTTTTCTACGCTCTTGATTTTGCTTCTGGCTTCGCTAACACCGCCGTCATCGTCCACAGTAATCTGTCTCTGCATCACCACCAGTACGAGTGCTCATAAATTATGTTTTCCTGATGTAAGTCTGCCTGCAGTAGAGAAATTAATGAGGACCATCGATCTCTAATAATGAGGCATCCGAAGACATCTACTGGCAGGTATGATTAATTCAGGTACATATTTTGACACTCTCTGGCAGTAAGAACCAGCGGCGTCTGAAATAAAAGAGACAAAGGAAAAATCGTTATTAGATCCATAAAAACCGATGTATTCGTTAGATCGTCTAGTTGTTGTTGCAGTTCTAGACCTCAGTTCGAAGTCTTGTTTTATGCAGCTTTCCGTTGTTTCCTATCCTCTGTGAGCTCTACATCTCTTCATAACTTCTCCTGCTCCATACGTCATTTTGAATCTGTTTACTGTAGTCATTCCATTTCAACCTACTTTCTGTTGTTAAGCTTTGGTTTCCCTCTACACTTTAGTCTCCCGGCACACTTCCTTTCCACAGCTGAACTATTTGTCGATTACTACCCCGCTGAAAGAACCGTTGTTACTCGTAATCCAGTAGAAGATGTCTGGGAGTAATTAACACAGCCGATGAAGCCTAACAATCAATTCCCTGCCGTTTTGGTAGCTGTACGAGATCTAATCGTCTCTTAGTGGCTTCCACTGAATGTGCCATATCTGAAAAAATTTGTGAACTCTCTCCGTGTTGTAATTGAGGTCGTTGTAAAAAACGTTTGGAATTATGTGAGTAGTATGGGGAATTGTATGAGACGGGTAATTATCAGTACGTACAAGAGCTAAGACGGAACAATTAGACTAAAATATCAAGAACTAAGTGCTTGGATTTAAAAGACTGTTACACAGACATACAGTCTTTCGCACCCAGTGCTCAGTCCATCCTGGAAGAAGCAATGACGGGAATAAAGTAAAAAAGATTCAAGAGTGGTATTAAAATTCAGGCTGAAAGGATATCAATAAGTTTCTCTGATGACATTTCTATCCTCAGTGAAGGCGGAAAGAATTACAGGATTTACAGAACGGAATGAACAGTCTGATGTGTATAGAATGTGGATTGAGAGTAAACTGAAGAAAGACGAAAGTAATGAGGCGTATTGGAAATGAAAATAAGGAGAAACTTAATACAGAAATTGGCGAAGTAGACGAAGTTAAGGAAGTAAAGTAGCTCATGACGGATGAAACAAGGAGGACATAAGAATGAGATTAGCATAGAGAAAAAAGGCATTCCCAGTCAAGAGAAGCCTACTAGAATCTACCACAGTTCTTGATATGAGTATGAAATTTCTGAGAATGTACATTTTGAGCACAGCATTGTATGATAGTGGACCATGGACTGTGGGAAAACCGAGACAGAAGAGAATCGAAGCATTTGAGATGTGGAGCTGCAGAAGAATGTTGGAAAGTACGTGGACTAATAAGATAAGGAAATGGCTGGTTTCTCTTCAGAATCGGTGAAAAAAAGAATATATGGAAAACACTGGCAAGAAGAAGGGACAGGACGATTGGACATGTGTTAATGCATCAGGGAATAAATTCCATTGTACTAGAGGGAGCTTTAGAGGTAAAAACTTCAGAGAAAGACGAAGATTGGAATATATACAACAAATTATTCAGGACTTAGATTGCAGTTACCATTCTGAGATGAAGAAGTTGGCACAGTGGAGGAATTCGTGGCGGCCGGATCAAACCAGAAGACACGATATTAGCTGATGTCTCCTGGGGGCTGAATAATTTTTTGGCCTGTGCGTTTAGTCTATAATTGGTGAATTTAAAGTTAGAGAACTACTTGTCCTAGACGGGCCTGGTGCCCTGCCAGCAGCTACTGGCGCAGACCTCACACGCAGCACGGGCGTGACGTGCTTAGGAGGCGCCAGGGGGAGCCGCGCTGAGTGACACTGCGGTCGCAGCCGCCAAAGAGACGTCTTCAGTCAACACCGGCTCTGTTTACTGCGCGGCCGCGACTCAAAACAAGTGCCGAGCGCGGGCCCACCCTCACAAACAAACAGTTGATGCACGCGCCTGAACCGCAGCCGCTGCCGCCGCCAGTGCCTTCTCGTCAGAGGCGCGCCCCTGTCTTGTTACGGGGTGCGTGGACTCCGTCCAGTGTTATTCAGTCCCACTGTGTACACACTTTCAGAACAACAAAGACTCGTAGCAACCACCTGCAGAGTTTCACTCGGTAGAGTGGAACATGCTTTTTACACGAGCAGAGTCGGTTTACGTAGCTCAACTAATGTGATGTCAGACGAAGACAAAAATACTGACCCACAAGGTTTCTACATCTACATAGGTGCTCCGCAAGCCAACGTAAGGTGCGTGGCGGAGGGTACCTTGTACCACCGCTTCTCATTTCCCTTCCTGTTTCACTCGCAAATACAGCGAGAGAGAAACGACTGTCTTTACACCTACGTATGAGCCATAATTTCTCGCATCTTATCTTCGTGGTCCTTACACACGATGTACTGGAGGCATCAGAATCGTTCGGCAGTCAGCTTCGAATGCCGGTTCTCTAAATTTTCTCAGTACTGTTGAAACCTTCCCGTCTCCTCTATATCTCTTTTGACAAACTGCCTATTGGCTTCTGTCTCGGGTTCTTTCGGGGTCAATGTCCTCCATTGGGAGGGTGAAGCTTTGACAATGCCAGCCACTCATGCTGGCGAGACGTCAGAAAAATCATTAGATGAACGTCGGTCGAAGAACTCGAGACAGAAGCCAATAGGCAGTTTGTCAACAAGTGGACACGAAAGCCTTAACAATTTTGTATATCTCTTTTGTTACGCAACCTTCCATTCTACAATAACCTATGAAACCTTCCCTTAGGATTTCTATCTCTTGCTAAATAATAACAAATGAAATATTCCCTTTGAAATTTATTCTCTTTCTCAGTCTTTGCGTACAAATTTAATTGCTGCTTATTAAAAGTGATTTTCCGATTATTTCGACGAAACATAGAATGTGTCGTCGTCGTGGCCCTCAGTCGTTATCTGCAGTAACCCAAAACTGTTACTTACCTTTATACGGTTACTGGATCGCCATCTGACTGCTACATCGAACTGCGACATGAATATACTTACTCTGTTTTACTATACTTTATTAGCTGCTGGTGGGCTGTCATAGTAAGTGGCTGTATTTATTACAAAAGCTGACGTCATTCTTTAATAGCAAAGCTGACGTTGTTGTTGTTGTTGTTGTTGTTGTTGTTATGGTCCTCAGCTGGCCGAAGTGGTCGTGGGGTTAAAGGCGCTGCAGTCTGGAACCGCGAGACCGCTACGGTCGCAGGTTCGAATCCTGCCTCGGGCATGGATGTTTGTGATGTCCTTAGGTTGGTTAGGTTTAACTAGTTCTAAGTTCTAGGGGACTAATGACCTCAGCAGTTGAGTCCCATAGTGCTCAGAGCCATTTGAACCATTTTTTTTGTGGTCTTCAGTTCTGAGACTGGTTTGATGCAGCTCTCCATGCTACTCTATCCTGTACAAGCCTCTTCATCTCCCAGTACCTACCACAACCTACATCCTTCTGAATCTGCTTCGTGTATTCATCTCTTGGCCTCCCTCTACGATTTTTACCCTCCACGCTGCCCTCCAATACTAAATTGGTGATCCCTTGATGCCTCAGAACATGTCCTACCAACCGATCCCTTCTTCTAGTCAAGTTGTGCCACAAACTTCTCTTCTCCCCAATCCTATTCAATACTTCCTCATTAGTTATGTGATCTACCCATCTAATCTTCAGCATTATTCTGTAGCACCACATTTCAAAAGCTTCTATTCTCTTCTTGTCCAAACTATTTACTGTCCATGTTTCACTTCCATACATGGCTACACTCCATACAAATACTTTCAGAAATGACTTCCTGACACTTAAATCTATACTCGATGTTAACAAATTTCTCTTCTTCAGAAACGCTTCCCTTGCCATTGTAAGTCTACATTTTATATCCTCTCTACTTCGACCATTCATCAGTTATTTTGCTCCCCAAATAACAAAACTCCTTTACTACTTTAAGTGTCTCATTTCCTAATCTAATTCCCTCAGCATCACCCGACTTAATTCGACTACATTCCATTATCTTCGTTTTGATTTTGTTGATGTTCATATTATATCCTCCTTTCAAGACATTATCCATTCCGTTCAACCGCTCTTCCAAGTCCTTTGCTGTCTCTGATACAATTACAATGTCATCGGCGAACCTCAAAGTTTTTATTTCTTCTCCATGGATTTTAATACCTACTCCGAATTTTTCTTTTGTTTCCTTCTCTGCTTGCTCAATATACAGATTGAATAACATCGGGGATAGGCTACAGCCCTATCTCACTTCCTTCTCAACCACTGCCTCCCTTTCATGCCCCTCGACTCTTATAACTGACATCTGGTTTCTGTACAAATTGTAAATAGCCTTTCGCTCCCTGTATTTTATCCCTGCCACCTTCAGAATTTGAAAGAGAGTATTCCAGTCAACATTGTCAAAAGCTTTCTCTAAGTCTACAAATGCTAGAAACGTAGGTTTGCCCTTCCTTAATCCAGCTTCTAAGATGAGTCGTAGGGTCAGTATTGCCTCACGTGTTCCAGTATTTCTACGGAATCCAAACTGATCTTCCCCAAGGTCGGCTTCTACTAGTTTTTCCATTCTTCTGTAAAGAATTCGCGTTAGTATTTTGCAGCTGTGACTTATTAAACTGATAGTTCGGTAATTTTCACATGTTAACACCTGCTTTCTTTGGGATTGGAATTATTATACTCTTCTTGAAGTCTGAGGGTATTTCGCCTGTTTCATACATCTTGCTCACCAGATCGTAGAGTTTTGTCAGGACTGGCTCTTCCAAGGCCGTCAGTAGTTCCAATGGAATGTTGTCTACTCCGGAGGCCTTGTTTCGACTCAGGTCTTTCAGTGCTCTGTCAAACTCTTCACGCAGCATCGTATCTCCCATTTCATCTTCATCTATATCCTCTTCCATTTCCATAATATTGTCCTCAAGTACATCGCCCTTGTATAGACCTTCTATATACTCCTTCCACCTTTCTGCCTTCCCTTCTTTGCTTAGAACTGGGTTTCCATCTGAGCTCTTGATGTTCATGAAAATGGTTCTCTTATCTCCAAAGGTCTCTTTAATTTTCCTGTAGGCAGCTGACGTTATTCTTTAATTAATTTGACTGACGATACGTAATTCATAGTTAAACTTTTTCGTGAAAATAATAAAATTTTGCAAAGTTTTACTTTGATGGTTTTTTGGATGGATTTTAATCAGTAATGCAATATTGCTGGCAAAAATTAATTATATTCTGAACGAATGATTTTACAAACGTTCAAATGGGACTTACTTTTTACAATAATCTTACAACTAGCATTGCGCAAACATACCTTCAGTAGTCTTGAGTTGCTAAAAAAAAAATTCAATAATATTAGTTCCTCTTATGGTAATAGTTAGCTGATGTCTCTGTACATCCGTTTATAATCTCTTGTAAATCATGTCTGGTGGCTGGCAGGCACACCGCTCCTCTCAACCTCTCGCTTCAGACCTGCTACCGGCTCGCTTCACT
The DNA here is from genome assembly GCF_023864345.2 of Schistocerca serialis cubense. NCBI lineage: Eukaryota > Metazoa > Arthropoda > Insecta > Orthoptera > Acrididae > Schistocerca > Schistocerca serialis. The sequence goes on from NC_064643.1 coordinate 147,555,243, forward strand.
TCTCGCTTACTACTGACTTCCTACGAACGCTAAAGTGCGGTCTGTCCCGCCAACAATGCTTTCTGGTGCAGACAATCCCTACTGCCATTACAAAATGTATCAATGCGCGGTCTTTCCCGCTCTTCTCTTAAAATGTATCCATACGCGGTCCCTCCCGCCCTTTTTAAAATTATATCAATGTGCGGTCTCTCCTGCCAACAATACTTTGGTGCAGACGTTCCCTGCTACCACAATTATTTCCAACATGACGAATATTAATTATTCCTACTTAATCCAATTAATAAAATATAAACATCTTTCATAAATTGTGGTTTGACAACAGACAATAGAAATATACACGTCTTACAGTGTTTCCCAAAATGAACGCCGCCTTCTCTCCAGGGATCCCCATTTTAGTTCCCCAAGGCATCTTCATAACACTTACATGTTGTTCGAACCTACCGGTAACAAATCCAGCAGCCCACCCGCTGAATTGCCTCGATGCCTTCCTTCAATCCGACCTGGTACGGATACCGAACACTCGAGCAGTACTCAAGAGTAGGCCGCACCAGCGTCCTATATGCAGTCTCCTTTGCAGGTGAACCACTCCTTCCTAAAGTTCTCCCAATAAACCGAAGTCGACCATTTGCCTTCCCTACCACTGTTTTCACATGCTCGTTCCATCTCATATCGCTTTGCAACGTTAAGCCCAGATATTTAAAACGACATGACTGTGTCAAACTGTCCACTAGTAATACATCACAAGTTTGTTCTTCCTACTCATCCTCATTAACTTACATTTTTCCACATTTAGGGCTAGCTGCCGATCATCTCACCAACTGGAAATTTTTTCTATCTTCCTGTAGTCATTCAACTTCGACACCTTACCGTACACTGCAGCATCGTCAGGAAACAGCCGCGGGTTGCTGCCCAACCTTGTCCGCCAAATCATTTATGTATACTGAGAACAACAGCGGTCCTATCAAACGTTCCTGGTGCACTCTTGACCATATCCTTATCTCTGACGAACACTCGCCGTCGAGGACACCTTACTGGGTTATATTACTTAAGAAGCCTTCGAGCCACTCACATATCCGTGAACTTATTCCATATGCTCGTATCTTCGTTAATAGCCTGCAATGGGGCACCGTGTCAAATGCTTTCCGAAAAACTAGAAACATGGAGTCTGCCTGTTGCCCTTCATCCATTGTTCTCAGTGTACCATGTGAGAAAAGGGTTAGCTGAGTTTCGCACGAGTGATGCTTTCTAAAAACCATGCTGATTCGTGTACATAAACTTCTCGGTCTCGAGAAAGTTTATTATATTCGAACTGAGAATACGTTAAAGGATTCTGCAGCAAACAGGAGTTAGGGATATTGGTCTGTAATTTTGCGGGTGCGTTCATTTACCCTCCTTATATACTGGAGTCACGTGCGCTTTTTCCAGTCGCTTGGGACTTGGACCTAGACAAGAGATTCACGATAAATGCAGGATAGGTAAGGGGACAATGCCGTAGAGTGCTCTTTGTAAAATCGAACTGGGATTTCATCCGGATCTGGTGATTTACTTGTTTTCAAAATTTTAAGCTGTTTCTCTAAGCCAGGTATGCTTATTTCTATGTCCTTCAGACAGGAGTCTGTCCGATGGTCGAATGACGGTATTTTTGTACAGTTCTCCTGCGAGAACGATTTCTTGGACGTGAAATTTCATCATATACAGAAAGAGACCTAACCTCTACACCTTCTCCCCCACCCCTCCAGTACCAAAAGTATATACATTGATCATTAGATGACACGAGAGGCAGACCCGCTAGTATAAAAAGAGGCTGGGAGTATTGTGTTGTCAGAAGAGAAGACGTGATACATAAATGGGTCGGTCATGAGAGCTCAGTGACTTCGAACGTAGACTAGTCAACGGATGACTGAGTAACAAATCCGTCAGGGAATTTCATCCCTTCTAAAGCTGCCCAAGTCGACTAGAGAGAGATGGGGCCCCTCCACGCCCGCACCAACGTGGTGACCAAACCAAAAGTTCTACTGTCACCTCCGTAAACATGTTAGTTGTCTAGTATGTGGATCACAGGATGCTGGGCTGTGACGTTGTCCGTGCGTCTGGGTAAGTCTACGCATTAACACGGTCCATCAGGTGATAGATAGTGGACGAAACGCGAGTGAGGGTAGCGATTTGAAGAGCAGAGGAAAAAAAGTGCCATGGCTCGTGCCGTGGGAAAAAAACCTCTGCGACAGTGGGATGGGTAGTAAGAGCAGTAGTGGCTTACTAGCTGCGATAGTTCATGCAAGGTTGGATTTGTTAGTATAGGTATCATGCATCATTACCATGACAAGCGATGGCGATGTGTCCCAGTTGTTGCTGCTGCTGCATTCCTGGAACATTCAAGATCGTTATACAGTAGTGGGAGATCGGCCATAGATCGACTGTTGATGATGTGATTGTGAACTGTAAATACGAAGGAATAACCCAAACTGAAGCCAGACCAGGAAGACATGTACTGGGACTCGTGACAAGGACCGTATGGTATTGTTGTGTGTGGTTGTAAAAAAATCGCGTGAAATCACTGCAGAGAATAACTCATTAGTTTCAAACCGCTACCATCAGTCGAGCAGGCACAGAAACTGGGCGTTGCTAGTGAAAGAGGTTGGAGTACAGCGGTCCAACAACTCCTGATAACCCACACGTTTCTGTAGTCGGTGCTAGGTCATGTCTGAGGTGGGATAAAGAGCGACGCGACTGGACAGTGGAGTTACGAATTACGTCATACCCTGCGGCAGTCACGTGGATGGGTTTGGGTTTGACGAATGGCTCGAGAACGCTAGCTGCCGTCATGTGTTGTACCTACAGTAAAGTGTGCAGAAGGTGGTGTTTTCGGGATTAGGGTGTAGCCCCCATATTCTCCTTAAGTAACTGCTAAATGCGGAAGGGTATGAACATTTCTTACAATACTGTACTCTGCTTACAGATGTCCAGCTAACGTTAACAGATGCGCTACTGTGTGTTTTATTGTATACTGTTTTTTTATGATATCACAACCATCTGTGAGTGCTACGTATGTGGAGCTGGCCATGTGCACAACGTGTTCTTGATTTTAAATGTTTTATTTATGACAGATCTTTGCGTTATGTGCCACAAATTATCTACATGACAATTTGGGTGAAGTGAAACTTAAAATGAACACGTTTTACAACATAAATTTTCCAAGGTATGTGTATGTGCAGTTCCATTCTTGTAATGCCTAACTAAAATTTTTATTTTGAATATTACATGATAACTCATAATGTGGGATACATTTCATGTATATTCACTATCTTACAGACCTGAAGATGAGAGCAAAGTCTGTCGAAATCGATTGTTTTTAAATAAAGAAATATTTATGCGATCTTGGCTTTAGAAATTTTTACCAAGTAAAATAGATAGTTCCTTCAAATTTCCCAGCATGAGAAAAGGGAAACCAATGTATTCAGAAAATTTGAAAACAAATTAAGAAGGCGTACGTCATCCAGTTCATGTATTACACAATGCAATCCAAAGTGGAACAAACATACTTTCATAAGATATTCGCAGTGTAACTATTAAATTGCACAACTACTTTTCAATTTGTAAAAGCGGTAAACGACTTCTTCATCTCCCGTATATGCGAGACAAAGACCTACTCAGGTATGTAAAAAACACGTGGGCGACCTTATTCCCTGCAGCTCAAAGGTTCATATACATGTTTCAGGCTCTTATATCATACTTCCTATCTTTTGATACATGTCCCACATTTCTCAATCTTTTTTCTGATTTCTGTATAGAAATTTACTTACACTTCCCATATGCTCAGATGAGTCCATTTAAAAAAAACAATTGTCAGCCTTGAGAGAGAGAATATGTCTCTGAATGAGGTTATGTTGGAGCTCAACAAAACTGTGCGTGTTTTAGAGGAAAGAAAAAATGTATCTTCACGACTAATTAATGAATTAATGTCAGGTCCTACACAACATCAGCATTCAAAATTTCAAGAGGAGGTCTTAGCATGTAATCAGACAGCAACAGTAATTAACGAATTAATGTCAGATCCTACACAGCATCAGCATTCAAAATTTCAAGAGGAGGTCTTGGCATGTAATCAGACAGCTATAGTTTACCTGATGAAAAGGAGCAAGTCTTTATCCATGTGATATCGTCCAGAGATCGCGGTGCCAGACTAAAGTTGGCAACGCTAATCGATACCACAGACGTCAGCGAGGGCTCGCTACATGCCACAACAACCAATGAGAGGCGCTCCAGAATTTCACGCCTTCATCTCACTACAACAAGGCCCTCGGTTTTAAGTCAATATAGTATCGAGCACGCAAGAGCTCGGCACAGTTCGAGACCTCAGTTTCAGCAGGCAATATCATCTAGTAGGAAAGCGTTAGTCGAAGCCTCAGTGGAACATGTTGTGTAAATCTCGAATGTTGCGCATCAAGAGAACAGTTTGTGATTGTACGCATCAATTGAGGCTTTCATAGTGAATGACAGCTTAAATATTCTACGCTATTCTGTGCCAAAGAACTGTGCCAAATTGAGTAAATCTTTTCTTCGTTCATGTAATAAAGTGAACTAATATTTCGAACCCACAGTTGTAGCTACACGATGGTAGTTTAGTCTGGTCACAACAATCCCAACTTGAACATTTTGACTCGATACTATTGAAGGCTATTCCTGATTCGGAAAATGTAGACTATTTATTGCAATGGATGCAAGAAACTACGGACTTTCAAAATGGGCAAGAATTCGCTGTTTGACCAGATAGCAAAATTGAAATATTTTATAGAAGAGGTAAAGAATCAGAATTTGGAAATTATGCCACATAAAAAGAGTTTAACATTTTTGGAAGATTGGGTTTCTGAAGGGCATTATTCAGAACTGCTTGCAGTTGTGAAATACTATTTCTCCATTCCAGGGCAGAATGGTAATGTGGAGACATTATTTTTTTTAGTGAATGAACAATGGACAAAAGAAAGGAACGGGCTGGCATTAGCTTGAGTCAATGCAATGCCCTAAATCCAGTGTAATACGACAAATACGAGAGGCACTGGTTTTCACATACTCATTCCGAATCAGAGCAAATTACTTGCTTTCTGTTCAACGCTTAGAGAAATGTGTCTGGTACAAAGCTTAGTGTAAAACAGATCTCAACAGCAGGAACACAGTTATGCGTATTTTAGTAATTTGTGTTTGATGTTTTAATTAAAAAGTTACTTTTCGCAAACCAAAATTAACCTTCTTAGTTAATGACATCTCTTTTAGCGACGGCGTTAACGCTTGGACTGTGTCCTTGATTAGATATGATGAATTATGGCAACCCTATATCCAGGACCCAGTCGTATGCAGTTGCTTGAATATTTAGGTATTTGGCTCCTAGAGTAGCCGCATCGTGGATGTTACCGCTATGCTAGGACGAAGTACTCGGATTAAAAACGGTCTAAGACAGGGATGTAGTCGTTCACACCTACTGTTCAATCTGTACATCGAAGAAGCAATGATAGACATGAAAGAAAGGTTGAAGAGTGGAATTAAAATCAAAGGTGAAAGGATACCAATGATACGATTCGCTGATGACGTTGCTATCCCGAGTGAAAGTGAAGAAGAATTACATATTCTGCTGAATCAAAAATGGTTCAAATGGTTCTGAGCACTATGGGACTTAACATCTGAGGTCATCGGTCTTCTAGAACTTAGAACTACTTAAACCTAACTAACCTAAGGACATCACACACATTCATGCCCGAGGCAGGATTCCAACCTGCGACCGTAGCGCCTAGAACCGCTCGGCTACACCGGCTGGCTCTGCTGAATCGAATGAACAGTATAATGAGTACAGAATATGTATTGAGAGTAAATCGAAGAAAGACGAAAGTAATTAGAAGCAACAGACATGATAACAGAGGGAAACTTAACATCAGGACTGATGGTCACGAAGTAGATGAAGTTAAGGAATTCTAGCACCAAGGCAGCAAAATGACCAATGACGGACGGAGCAAGAAGGACATCAAAAGCAGACTAGCACTGGCAAAAAGGGCATTCCTGACCAACGGAAGTGTACCAGTGTCAAACATAGGCCTCCATTTGAGGAAGAAATTTTTGATTATGTACGATTGGGGCACAGTACTGTGTGTTAGTGAAACATGGACTGTGGGAAAACCGGAACAGAAGGGAATCGAAGCATTTGAGGTGTGGTGCTACAGACGAATGTTGAAAATTAAGTATACTGATAAGGTAAGAAATGAGGAGGTTCTGCGCATAGGAAAGGAATACGTGGAGAACACTGACAAGGAGAAGGGTCAGGATGATTGAGCATCGGTTAAGGTATCAGGGAGTAACTTCCATAGTGCTGGAGGGAGCTGTATAGGGCAAAAACTGTAGTGGAGGACAGACATTGGAATACATCCAGCAAATAAACTGAGAACATAGGTTGCAAGTGCTACTTCGAGATGAAGAGTCTGGCACAGGAGAAGAGTTCGTGGCGGGCCGCATCAAACCAGTGAGAAGACTGATTACTCAAAAAAGTAAATAAAATAAAAATAAAGACACGGCTGACTCCCTTGCAAGCAGCATCGTGCACAGATCAGACAGCTGAAGAATGACTTGCGATCAGCAACTTGCAGCAACTATGGTAGCTGCCCTCGTGCAGTGACACTACATGCATCGCTCAGGTTCAGCACCAGGAGCCCGTCAACAGCAAGGTAAAAAACTTCAACCTGCCGCTCCTGTTATGCTGACGCATGTCGAATCCTGTGGCTTGCAGTTCCCACTTTTCAGGTTCAACGCCTGCAGTAAGCTTTCACTCTCTCTGCAGGAATTGGTTTTCGATTTCGTTGTCTTTATTGAACTTCCTGACGGGTTTGTCACATGTATAACCTGGCCTACAGCAGAAAGGCAGCTCACTCGATCGCCCGTGAGGGAGCAAATGTAGTTGTGTGATATGGCTACCTCAGTTTACGTTCCTTTCCGTGTTTAACTCTTCTGTAGGCCTTTCACTTACAGCTTTCCCCTGTCCCTCTTATTAATTATTTCATAGACTCGGCAACAAGTCCTTGAAACCTGATGAAGATGGATGCCGGCGCGGTCCAGGAACGGGAGATCAGCAGGTGAGTGACTCTCTCGCTTTCTGGTAGGGAAAGGTGTTAGAGCATTCATCATTCCTTTAATCTCAATCGCCATTGCCTTACGACAGCCACTGTAAGTATGACACCCGTTAGGACCAAGCAGTAAAAGCTTCCATTCGTTACACTCTCTTTTAGCCAAGACTATCGGCAAACAATCGATATGACCTGCATTAAGCCGTCGGCACACGGACCGTGCATCCGAACGTTGAGCGTTGAGCGTGCCCAGTTTCTGACGCCATAGCGTGGGATAGCACGCTCGGGAGTCTTTCCGAACGTGCAGAGCAATATCTGGCATATCAGATATTCTGAGCGTGCGTCTGAGCGTTGACCAATGAGATGGCACAACGCCACCTACGTCACACGCACGCCGTCTCCCTTCAGGACAGAGTTGTGAGGCGCCATATTGGCATTCATTTCAAGCCTATATGTATATATGCCGTTTCTGAGCACCAGCAAATTGAGAATCACTGGAAAACCCGTTGGTAGTTGTGCGATTCGTTCCAATAAAATAATGAGAAACATCATATTCATGGCAAAAGAATTGTTGTAACGAGCGTATTATGAGAGTAGGCTATTTGAAAGCAGCGACACACTGAAGATCCACCCAAAACACATTGTTCTTCGTACAATTTATTATAATTAAATTTCAGTTAATAACATAGTTATCTACAATTAACGTTTTTGACAAGGGGTAACACAATATTTTTAAGAAAAAAGGAGCGTGTTGTTGGTTTAGCGTAATGAGTAGCGCCTCTGTCCAATAATGAACCTTTGTTGGGGCGGTGGTTCGCGTCTTAATACACCCCAATTTGTTTACCTAACATTTGCGTTTTTATTTAGTTCTGATACTTTATTATTAGTTTACTATAAGTATATGCTATTTGATGTTATGTGAATATAAGTTCACTTTTCTTTAGGGGTGATTTTGTTCGATTGGCTTAATTGCAGGACAGCTTGCGCTTTTTGTATAAAGTTATTTTGCTTCTTTTTCTTTTACGCTTCGTAATTCACATGTTGCAAACATTCTGCTACTGGGTAGGAACAGTGATCAAGTAAGACTGACCTTAGTGTTTTACTAAAATGTGGGAATGATGAAATAATGTTTATCTTACGAGGAGAAGTATTCCAAATTTGTACCGCACTGTTTGTAATGGAACTTTTATAAGCCTGTGTCCTTATTGACTGGACATGGTGCTTCCCTTTTCGTGGACGATGGAGAAAATGTGCGTTTTAATAGAGCTAGCGTGGGAATTAATTTTACGCGCGCCCGTTGAGTAAACAGTGTGATTTGCGAACTAGAAACATCCCTCAAACTGCCGTTGGAGTGCGTTGTGATCGCGTATACCACGTTGGGGCCCACGTACCGTATGCACGAGTCGCATCGTTCCTGGGCGTTCAGCAGCACGTTGAACTTGGCACGCTCAACGTTAACGTTCGGCAGCACGGTCCGTGTGCCGACGGCTTTACTAGCAGCTGTAACTGGCGGTCCCAGCTTTGCAAAGGAAAAGGCTGTATAAACCTTCCTCTGGTTCACCAGTTTCCACATAGATTCTAATGTAGTTAGCCTTAACTAAGGCTCAGAAAGCAGTATTGCTTGTGGTAAAGTGTACGTTGCGAATCCGTGTAGCAAATGGAACACGCAACTGAACCGCACATGCGAAAAATATTCATTTAGCTCATATCTTAGCATGACTCTAGGCGACTTGTGACGCCTAATTTACAAATCCACGCATGAACTCATAAATAAATCCAAAATTATCATTCACAACATCTTATCCTACACAAATATGAACAAAACTCACATACAGAAATCTTTTAACTACAATTATAATTTTCTCAGTAAAACAAGACATAGAGAAACAGTTATTTCTCGTGTGATTCGACTCTAAAGCAACAATCGCACACTCTGGTTGCAGTACAACACATCTATTAGCTGATTTTCAGCGTTCGACAGTTCTTGGTCTACGTATAACCATTGCTACACATAAAAAATTTCTCGAAACTCAACCTGATGCCACATATTCATCAATACGGCTTTCCATTGAATAAACGCTCATCAATAAACACAGATGAATATCCCGTGCCAAAAAATAAACAAAACATTAAACAACACAACCCCTAACATAGCTTCACACAATGTGGCCTAAAATAAATAATCTCTCCTCCAGAAGAAATATAAAATACAGGAATACAAACAAATAAAAATGAATATCTACAAACGAGAAATGATTGCTTATATCAGGGCTACAATTATACATGACAATTGTGGTGTCACCGCCAGACACCACACTTGCTAGGTGGTAGCCTTTAAATCGGCCGCGGTCCGGTAGTATACGTCGGACCCGCGTGTCGCCACTGTCAGTGATTGCAGACCGAGCGCCGCCACACGGCAGGTCTAGAGAGACTTTTTAGCACTCGCCCCAGTTGTACAACCGACTTTGCTAGCGATGGTTCACTGACAAACGCGTGCCTTTCGGCTTCCTGTCCTAGTGGCTTGGCTGTCTTGCCAAGTCACAACAACATTTGTACAGCAATTAGAAAAACAAGACGTCTTAACAGCAATATAAACGCTCCTATATATTTGCTTATTGTTCCACATACACTTACATGTCATTGTCATGAATGCAGGTTGAATCCATTTCCGCTGACAGATGTACCACCATGACCCTACTTTGAAGCAGTCTCTTAAATTTAACACATTTTTTTCTCCTCCGTATCAAATTCTTTGCTACAGTTATTACAATCTTTGTTACATGAATGTATGAGTAAATCCAATCCAGAATTACGTTTACGAATAACCCATTAATAACCAAAGAGCTGGTTTTGTTATTGGTACAGAAAACTTTCAACTTAAACATCACCAGCCGGTCCCGCCGGAAGTTCGAGTCCTCCCTCGGGCATGGGTGTGTGTGTTTGTCCTTAGGATAATTTAGGTTAAGTAGTGTGTAAGCTTAGGGACTGATGACTTAGCAGTTAAGTCCCATAAGATTTCACACACATTTGAACACTTTTTAAACATCACTCCTTCTTTACTTGTTTACTGCGACCTTGTACGTGACACACAAAACTCCACCAGTTTGATCGCTTCGTTAACAATTGAGTCTGCTATCCAGTAACACTACTACCTGTGTCCACTAAAGCTTCATATTTTTTATCCCCAATGATTATTCTATGACTGGCTACACATTCTCTAGCGACGGTTTATTTAAAGGCGTTCCTTATAACACATCCCTCTCCATATTACGACACACATCCCTTGGTGCCAAGATTACTGTTACGACGCGAGTCGCTAACCATTATGTTCCCAGTTACCAAATATTACGTCCACGCTGCTAATGATGAATGCGTGGAAGGTGTCCGAAGGATCTATCGCCGCAGGAATATGGACACGTACGCAAAAGAGTGGTTGACGGTAGTGCACTTTAAATAAATATTGTTAAATCCTGCCTAGTCGTCGAAATATGGGGTGTCTAGGAGACCTGCTTTCTCGGATCGCAAAACAACATGCAAACAAATCGTATTAATGATTTTTATTACAAAAAAGTAAATGGCAATACTTAACTTTGAATATCACACAGATGTGTCACAACACTTCTATGTAAGTCGCTAGCATTGAGGCTGCTGGCGCTGTGACCATCGTCTCTCTCTCTCTCTCTCTCTCTCTCTCTCTCTCTCTCTCTCTCTTTCTTTCTTTCCTTTTGACTGAATCAGTTTCACCGGGGGCTCACGGTCTTATTGTCTTGGTAGCACACATGAGGTAACATAACCCGCGGCCAGTCAGGCGCGGCGCTTATGTCCTGTTCATATAAGGCCACTACTGACGCGTTGTCGTCCTGGAGGGAGGTCCGGTCGGTGTGCGACTGGCTGACTTCTTCTCACAGCCGTCTCTGCTCTGTCGTTCCTGACTGGCGTGCGGGTGGTTGACTTTGCGCCGTAAGAAATATAATTCACTCAACTTGTGGGTGAAGAAATGCTACACTGTAGACAAATTTTGGGAGCCGTGGCCAGCTACAAGTACAGGCCTGACACGGCCATGCGTCTATGTACACAAGAGTGTTTGCTGGTAGAGCCATCTATCAACAACTCGGTGAAACGTTAGGGCAATGACGGCAATGGAGGGGGTGGGTGGCAGAGGGGGAGGGGTGAGTTATGGCTGCAAGAAGCCATGAGGAGACGGAACCCGTAGCTGTGGCTGGTGCCGAGCTCCTGCCCGCGCCCCTGTGGACGTCTCCTTGGTGATGGTTGAGGCGTGAGGTGCAGGTTCATCGGTTCAGGACCAGGTGCTCATGATGCAGGACACCTGGTAGCCAAGGGGTGCAGGCTGCATCATCCGGGCAGGCAATTAATGTGTGGACAAAGAGTCAGCCGCAGGATCACGCAATTTGCGGGGGTGAAGCTGAGTCAGGTGCAGTCGCCGCAATCTACCTGGACCCACTATCAAAAACATGCAGTTGCAAAGTAACTTTACAACGACGCCGTGTTCCCAGCGCTTCCGACCGCTGTCTGATCTGAAAAAAAAGAAACTAGATCATTAATGTAACACATTGCTTGAGTGGACGGAATAGGCACCGACTGCTCTGGTGGGTTCAGGAACTGGGGCAAGGTGCGGAGGCCCCGTCCATGAAGCAACTCTGCCGGCGATGCGCTGTTGCGAGCCTGGTAGCGATAGAACGACAGAAGAGCATCAAAGATTGTTCTCGTGTGTGGTGGGTGTGGGTGCTGCTAAAAAGTGTGGACGAGACGTTTCGATTCTCCATTGGACTGTGAACTGGTGATATGAAAAATCCCGTTGGGTGTACAGAAGTCCACGAATTCTGCAGACAAAAATCGAGATTCCTTGTATGCCACAAGCAGTTCTTGCAAACCCCAAAGGCAAAGTATGTATTCCAAGGCTAAAGGATGCAAAATGCCGTCGCAGAGCGCATGAGAACCACAAAAGGAAACTTCCTATGTGCGTCGACGACAATCGCCCAAAGATTGTTCCAGTAGGGTCCAGTAAAATCCAAGTTTGCAAATTCGTATCCTTTTCCCTAACGTCTTTTCGCGCTGATTCTACCGTTTCAATTACTTTGTTTTCAATAACGGGAACAACAGTCTATTGCTGTTTCTGTTAAATCCTGTGTACTTCCGTCTCTAAACGAATACCGTATTTATACTTTATATTTTTGATTGTACCTCTGTCATGTCCTGCTTAAGGTTACCGACTTCGGTATACGTTACAATTATTTCTTTTTTGATTTCATCTACTTTTGTGTTAACGACTCCGATGTTATTGTTCACAATCTCAATTGATTCGGAGGGAGCATTAATTTTAGAAGTAAATGACTCAGCCTCAGCATTAATTTTAGCTGTAATTGATTCAGACTGAGCATTAATTTTAGCATTAATTAATTCGGAATGAGCATTAATTGTACTGATCAACATCTCAACAAATCATATGTTTCCAGATATTACTGGTTTTGACTCTAACTGTGGTTCTTTCTTAATGGTTTCCTCGTATCCACCGTCACTGGATTCGGTTTTGATTTTTATTCCGAATTCCGTAGCATTCGCCAACGCAGGAATTCCATTTTCCTCTGCTCCTGTGTTTCAGCGGTAGCTTTTGCGATGCTAGGCGGCGGTTCCTCAACAATGGGTTCCGCTGCCAGCGTTCCCCTTTGTTCTATAGATTGTTCCCGTTAAGTACAATCAAATTATCAGTTTCATTTTTGTCCATCATGTTGCCTGTTTTACTGATTAACGCAAATTTAGAACTCTTGTGGCTTATTTCCATCACTTACTACTACCATGCGTGAGCGACTTTATTCGTAGCAGAAATGTTTAATTCGCTATGCGTCCGCACAGTGCAAAATTCGTCCAAGAACGATACCAAATTGATAATGTCATGTCACCAGCTTCGCCACATTTAAACCTCCCCCTTCCAAATCGGCCTAATGGAGTGCAATATAACTGACCGTGATCGCATATGCCTAATGAAATTTTACAGTGAATAAGGCTGTCGTTACCGAAGGAAATTAACACTGGTTAGTTGGAGGAAAGTGTACGACAGACTCTCCTGAAGCAAGGATCTATTTTTTAAGCTAAATTTATATGATAATTTTGAAATGGGTGGAATATAGTGCAATCGCTCACGAGCCGCACAAGGGGGAAAGGGTATCACGTAATATTTACTACAAAAATCACTGCTAACACAAAGAAAATGCTGATTAGCTAAAAAACGGATAATTATACGCTCGCTAGGGCTACGAATCTCCAGAACCTTGAGAAAGGTAATGGTTTAGAAATTTAAGCAAATAATCACTGGCGTGGCAACAGAAGATTGTTATGCTTTTCCACCTCACAGCAGTTCACGAGAAAATAAATTAACGAGAAAGCACTGAAATTGCAGTTACTTACACTGAAATACTAAATTTTGAAAGCAACGTTAAATGAAATTACTGGTTATATAAATGACTGGCTTAGCTTGAACTTCGTTATGTAAAAAAATAACTTTCAGTAAGCTCAGTGTAACGTAATGCAAAATTTAGAAAAGGGCAAGCAATTTACTTTTGATTATTGAAATATTTAACCAATTTACTTTAAGCAAAGGAGCAACTGATTTTACTTTTAAAATAACAACAATAAAATACATACCAAGCCAGCAGAAGTCACTCGCTAAGCTAAAAACAGAATAAATGAATTTGTGTGCTCCTAATTTGTGCTGTATCTTTAGTTATTAGTTTTGCAAGTGAAATTTTACTTTGCTTTAAGTAGCCTCTGTTATGCAATACAAGAAAGAAGAGTTACTGAGGCAGAAAATTGAGACTGTAACTGGCAATAAATATTTAATCAATTTTCATATTGCTACGACACTCGGTGATTGGATGGAAAGGAAAGGGATCCAGTTTGGTAATAATGTTTGAGGACAATGATAACAAAGGTGCTCTAGTAGTTTTAACTATTCCAAGTTATTATTCACGCTATTCATACTTTGTGAAAGAAATGTTGCTCTGCAAAGCCTCTACGTCACGATGTTTGTCAGTTAACAGTCTTACGATGTTGTAGCTATGCGGACGACGAAGAACGTGGCCGACGGCAGTTCCAAGCTGACGTTGCTGCTGCTGTTCGATGAGAAGAACCCCGAGTCGCCTCCAGAGCCACGGATAACTATGGGACAGGCAATAGTTGGAATTGCAGCTCCCCCCGCCCGTCAGCTCCTACCATGCTCTCTATACTTGCAGGTTAACGAATCGGGCGTGTCTGCACTGGCGCGAGCATAGCTGCACACCGCGTCGACGCGATCGCTCATCCAACACTTCCGCGCTGTTTCATAACTCACGCTGCTCTGCCGCCTGTCTGCTCGCAACGAGAAAGACTCTCTCCACAGTCTTAAGATAGACAACGGCACAGGTACTACCATTTCGTCGTTGCTATTGATACATTCCAATAAAGTTCCATTGGCTATTACCCAGCAATTTACAATATTTCCACTATGCTTACCGTTGTGTCTAGGCAAGACAGCCTAGACACAATAAGAGGAAGCCGAAAGGCACGCACTTAAACTCACGCAGGCTGGCGTGAGGTCTGAAACAGGATACGTAATGAATGCTATAAAGAAAAGTACGTAGCTTCTGGAATACTTAATTTTAATCCACATTTGTAGAACATCGCTCTTGATGATACATTAATAGAATCTCAATATCAATTGAATACGGCGCCTTGCTAGGTCGTAGCAAATGTAGCTGAAGGCTATGCTAACTATCGTCTCGGCAAATGAGAGCGCATTTGTCAGTGAACCGTTCCTTGCAAAGTCGGCTGTACAACTGGGGCGAGTCCTAGTACGTCTCTCTAGACCTGCCGTGTGGTGGCGCTCGGTCTGCTATCACTGACAGTGGCGACACGCGGGTCCGACGTATACTAACGGACCGCGGCCGATTTAAAGGCTACCACCTAGCAAGTGTGGTGTCTGGCGGTGACACCACGCTTGCAATTAGTTATATACTGTCAAAAATACATACAGTATTACATCGATTACGTATTAAATGTAAGTTCCGTAATACCACTTACATCTTCAGAATCAAAGTTAGGCGTAGCGCCGTATACCGATGCTGCCTTTAAGGTGGGTAAGTGGGAGATATGTCTCAGAGCTGGATAGTGACAGATGGTGACGCGAGACTGGATTCGCACGTAGATTATGTATCAGCCAATAGAGGAAGTACTGGATAGGGGACTGGGATTTAGTTTCGATTGTGCCCAGTAGAGTGCACTAAAATAATAGAATGTTTTTCATAAACTATTCTGGTATTTTCATAAAGTGTAATTATGTCTTTTTGCGTATGTAAAATGTTATAAATGTGTTTTAGCAGTATGAATGACGGGTTAGTGTGGTTTCAGGTTAATATGTAGATAATTGTTTAACGAGTTATGTAGTGGAATTTAGTGTGGGAACATTTCGAAGAAGTATGGACGTGGACAAAGGGGATTTTTGTAGAATAGATTTGTAAAGTAAGTTTATGGTAAAGGGAAAGTTAATTCGGGTACAAATAACAATAGTAAAGAACTTTATGCACAAACAAAACTTCAGCATATTAGATAATTACGTCGGTAAAAAGTGCAGTCGTTAGGTTTACTATTTTGCGATTGGTTATTGATGAAAAGCGTGGACTGACGCTGCACAATGTTGTTTTACTATTGGCTGTTGAGTAAACTGACCAATGGTAAAGTAATATTCTTTTCGCGCCATTCTCTGCTGGTAGAGAAGACTTTGAGTATTCTACAGAAGAGTGGGAGCCTAGCCACAAAACAGTTCGGACGTGTTTAGTAGTAGTTCCGATGGAAACGATAAGTTGCCCGATCTAGCAGGTTCTGTACTTCAAAAGTGTTGTAAATTGACGGCATAATTATTCCGATGGGTGTGTAGAAATTTCGGAATTTTTAAGTGAATGTTGTGACGAGAAAAGACATAAATTCCGCGTGGCGTATTGAGCAGGTTGGTGGCTAAAAACTGTGACTGCATTAGGTACCGACAGACTTAATATATGACGTTTTCGGGAAATGCAACACCATAAACTTGCTAACGTGAGTGAAATGGATTGTGAGTGACTGTATTAAGACTAGCACGGGCTTGGCAGTGATACTTTTTCACCTAAGTTTCAGAATATATTAATTAAGGACAAAATTCTCAACCTTTCATTTCGTGTGAAAACTTTCTCCCGAAACGTAGATTAGTGACTTTAATTGCAGCCTGGCTCATGTCGAAGTACAGTAGGTTTCGCTCGGCTTCCTACTGATAATCTGCGGAGACAATGTTCACAGGTAGGTGCAGGTTCTTCGTAAAAAGGGACGGAAGGAACCGCGTCGCCGCAAAAGGTACAGTGCAAGTTATCAACGAATAGTAAACGGCGAAAATTTTGGATGGTGCAGAAGTTATTTTTATCGGAAATTTCGGTGTTACACGGTCCACGTCCAAATGACCCTGATGAAGCAAATTAAGAACACGACTCTGGAGAACCTCTGGAATCACACACGTGGTTTTGCAGATCCCGCGCGTAGCAGTAGGACACCTTGTTATACAGACAAGTCAGGTCGACGTGCAAAGTATCGGCGGACTACCGGGGTAACCGTTTGTTTCACAGTCCGAGGCCAACTAGTGCGGACGTAGCGCAACAGAATCTGTAAGTCCAGATCCGCTAACGCGGCCTGGGCGATCTTCAAGAGATCTAATAGGAACAGGTCTAACTTACCTGGGTCCTGTGCATCGATGTGACAAGAAGATGATTCTTATGCGGCAAAGTCAGCATCTTGTCCTAAGGGAACACGCGAAAGCGTGTCTAAATGGGTCAAATGTCCCTGAGCGCTATGGGACTTAACATCTGAGGTCGTCAAATGGCTCTGAGCACTATGGGACTTAACTACTGTTGTCATCAGTCCCCTAGAACTTGTTGTTGTTGTGGTCTTCAGTCCTGAGACTGGCTTGATGCAGCTCTCCATGCTACTCTATCCTGTGCAAGCTTCTTCATCTCCCAGTACCTACTGCAACCTACATCCTTCTGAATCTGCTTAGTGTATTCATCTCTTGGTCTCCCTCTACGATTTTTACCCTCCACGCTGCCCTCCAATGCTAAATTTGTGATCCCTTGATGCCTCAAAACATGTCCTACCAACCGATCCCTTCTTCTAGTCAAGTTGCGCCACAAACTTCTCTTCTCCCCAATCCTATTCAATACCTCCTCATTAGTTACGTGATCTACCCACCTTATCTTCAGCATTCTTCTGTAGCACATTTCGAAAGCTTCTATTCTCTTCTTGTCCAAACTGGTTATCGTCCATGTTTCACTTCCACACATGACTACACTCCACACAAATACTTTCAGAAACGACTTCCTGACACTTAAATCTATACTCGATGTTAACAAATTTCTCTTCTTGAGAAACGCTTTCCTTGCCATTGCCAGTCTACATTTTATATCCTCTCTACTTCGACCATCATCAGCTATTTTACTCCCTAAATAGCAAAACTCCTTTACTACTTTAAGTGTCTCATTTCCTAATCTAATCGCCTCAGCATCACCCGATTTAATTTGACTACATTCCATTATCCTCGTTTTGCTTTTGTTGATGTTCATCTTATATCCTCCTTTCAAGACATTCATCACTGTCCATTCCGTTCTACTGCTCTTCCAAGTCCTTTGCTGTCTCTGACAGAATTACAATGTCATCGGCGAACCTCAAAGTTTTTACTTCTTCTCCATGGATTTTAATTCCTACTCCGAATTTTTCTTTTGTTTCCTTTACTGCTTGCTCAATATACAGATTGAATAACATCGGGGAGAGGCTACAACCCTGTCTCACTCCTTTCCCAACCACTGCTTCCCTTTCATGCCCCTCGACTCATAACTGCCATCTGGTTTCTGTACAAATTGTAAATAGCCTTTCGCTCCCTGTATTTTACCCCTGCCACCTTCAGAATTTGAAAGAGAGTATTCCAGTTAACGTTGTCAAAAGCTTTCTCTAAGTCTACAAATGCTAGAAACGTAGGTTTGCCTTTTCTTAATCTTTCTTCTAAGATAAGTCGTAAGGTCAGTATTGCCTCACGTGTTCCAACATTTCTACGGAACTTAGAACTAGTTAAACCTAACTAACCTAAGGACATCACACACATCCATGCCCGAGGCAGGATTCGAACCTGCGGCCGTAGGAAAGCGTGTCTACGCTTGCATGTTTTCACGTGGGCCTGTGCATAATCTCGTGCTGGTAATGCGATAAAATGAGACCACAACGTTGTAGTATATGCGCAGTTTGATTCGGAATGGGCTTGGCTGGGTTGAAAAGTGACTGCAAAGGCTTATGGTTGGTGACCAAATAGAACTTTCTTCTGTACAGATACTGATGAAATTAAGTCAATCCATAGATGATGACAAGAGCATCCTTCTCTATTTGCGAACAGAGAGCTTTGCTAAGCAATTTGGAGGCGAAGGCTATTTTTCTGCCAGCAGAACAGGTCCTACGCTATAGTACAGCACCAGTGCCGTACTAAAAGTCATCCACGGCAAAGACTACAGATTTGAAATAATCAAAATGTACTAGGCAACGATCACTGAGCAAAGCGTCTGAGTCGTCGAAAAGAATGTCACATTCCGGGGACCACACAAAACGTACATTCTTGCAGCGAGGACGGTGCAACGGTGCTGCAATCTGAGCTGCATTCGTAAAGAAGCGGCTGTAATACGTCTGCTTCCCTAGGACTGTCTGTAATTCAGTAACATTCCTTGAGAGTGTGAGTTCACGAATGGCCTGCAAGTGCGACTGCGTCCGATGAACACAATGAGAATTAATTGCTTGATCCAAATACTCAATCTCAGTTTGTAAGAAGACACACTTATCTCTGTTGTAATTAAGGTCTGCCGCTGATAAGACTTGGAAGAAGTTCGCAAATTACTAAGGAGTTCGTCTGCTGTGCCACCTCATACCACAACATCACTTAAACAATTTGTACATAAAGGCACAGATTCAGTTAATTGTTCTAAATGGCGCTGGAAAATTGTGTTGCGGTTGCACTACCGGAAGTCAAACGAAGAAATTTGAAGGGCTCTTGTGTGTATTAACGACAAACACTTGCTGTCACTGTTCATCTAAATGGATCTGGAGGTAGGCATCGCCTAAATCAATCTTAGAGAAGTAACGACCAGCTCTCAAACGTCCCGTAAGTCCTTCAGTTCGAGGCAAAGGAAACGAATCAATAACTGTTTAGAGGTTCACTGTTGCCTTAAAGACTACACAGATGCGCATATTGTCTGAAGGCTCCTTGACGAGTGCTAACGGATATGCCGACTGGCTGGCCGTCATGGGTGCACTGTAAAAGTTCTTGAGCGACCAGTTCAGGGAGCGAGTGCGCCACATCGCGAGCTCTGTAGAAGCGAGAATATACATTATCTTTCATAATCACGTGTGCAACAAAATTAGAAGTCCTCGAATTCAGCTTGTAACTGAGCAATACTGTCCTTCGAATCAGAAAGAGTAACTGACAACACATTGTCTACCACACGCAACCCAAGCAAATAAAAAAAAAAAAAACAAGGACAAATATATTTGCACTGTTCCATGAACCCAAAACCTGAAATGTTACAAACGTTTGCAGATTCTGGTATACTGGAGGAAGGCTGCAAGAACCTAGGACTGCTATGTGTCTTGTGTGTCATAATCTGTAGGAGCAAAGTGTGATTTCTGCGGCTTGGGCTTGCCAAGAAGATCATACAGGGTGAACCGTAAAATTACTACTGGTTCACCAAAGGTTATTAATCTCAATCAATACACAAAATGTAAAGTGGAAGTAGGTGCCAAGGAATAACTGGTGAAATTACACACGATTTTCAATATCACTCTTTACTTAAATTTGGTGCAAGACTTTACGATACTTAAAAAAAAACCAACAATCATTTAACAAATAAGTCACAGTTCACGATAGGAAAGGACTTTTAAATTATTATAAAAAATTTCACGGTAGTACAGGCAAGCACTTTAACGTATACAACGCGACGCAGTATAATATTTCAAGCTCAGCTAAATTACAGGTGAATTTCACTCCATTCATTAAATGGCGCAGAATCTAACTTGTCTGCAACATATAAAGACAATCCTGTTTACAAAAGTTCTCAAAATAGAAAAACCAAAACGCATGAGTCATGCACACGGTGAGGGGGGGAAGGGCACACTCACAGTTAATAACATTAACATTTCCAAAATATATAAGAAAACAAATTTTACAAATTTCTGCCAGTTAACTTACGGCAAACACACACGCTCGCCAGGTAGGACTGGCAAACAACATTCTCCTTTCAAGGCAACAATTTCTACCCGTAATGAAATGGCAAACTTTTGCATGGCAAGAAAACACACTAATAACCAACTACCTGTATAAAACACGTAAGCCCGTTGAGTAAAAGCCTTAAAAGGTACTGAATTGGAGAAACACACAACAGTTTTTGCTGACTAGAAACAATATAAAAATTCACTACGGCGTACATTAATAACCTTGCTTATTACAGCCAAATATACTTAAACACAAATTTACGTAAGTTGCAGCTTCCAGATGAGCAAGAATTCGTTGTGCAATTGACTAGTTCTCACCACGAGGCAAAAGGAACTTTTCTTCTTTCTTAGAGTAGCTTTTACAAGTGAGTCTAGTAATACTAGTTATGGAAGGCGAGAGGATAGATCAGGTCTTAGTGCCTTGCAGTTTAAACAGGTGCCTTAGACTTTCACAGACATGGCAGAGGCTAAGCTGGGAGGGGAAAGAAGCAATCCGAACCACAGATTTACTCCGACTCCCCCCCCCCCCAAACCAAACATCATCATCACCCCCCCCCCCACATACACACACACTTTCGTCCTCTAAAGGGCACCTCTCCATGCGACAATAGAGGAACTAGTTCTTTCTCCTCGGTGTCTGTACCATCAAAACTGTTTTTCTGGTGCCAGAAGATTCTTACTTTTTATCCGAGACCCCTGTAATTCGGCAGATTCCTTAGGCAAATTCAGATCTCGTACTAGTTCGTTAAATTCACTCTGGGAGTACTGTTGTGGCGTTACTTCGTGTGGAGGTTTGTAGAAATCATCACTGCTAACAGTATCACCTTGGACAGCATCACTTTCAGAACCATCTGGTCCCGTGTTCACAAAATCAACTGGACGGAGAGCGGCAGGCAGGTCCTCTCCAGATGGAATATCTGGATACACGATGTGTTTTTTATTTTTCGCACTGCGTCCCTGAATGTTGACTAAACAGAAGTAGTAGTCATTAAGCACGTCTTTCGGCTCCCTCCAAACCAAATGAATTGCAAATGACATCCATGATTTCTTTTCATTAGTCTATAACCTCGAACTCTCAACAACGGCAAACTTTCTTTGGTGCCCATCCCTTGTCCTGGTCTCCAAGGTTAACTTTCAAATAACAGTAATAAGCTTTCTTCACAAAGTCTGTTACGTCCGTTCGTTGCTTAAGCACTGTGAACTTTCCACAAATGTACAAGAAAATATGAAGACTGTTCATGCATTATCACACACAGAAGAGGTACTTCACTGAAGCGAAGTACAATTAAGAACACCTCTCGAAGAAAAGTTATACATAAAACGGCATTCCCACGATAAAAACACACCAATCACTGCTCTGCAATTAATACTGGTGCATTCACTAACTTGCAAGCAAACAATCGGCTGGTCCAATTGTGCCAACACAACGGCTTGCAAGTCTGTAGACTGAAATTTCCCTATCCAAATCCCTAAAATGCAACCGCTTACACAGCGAAAAAACTACACCTGTTAGACAAAAATTAAGAACAGTTCTGGAATCAGGATAAGAAATGGAGTTAAAAACACGCATTAAATTTGAATCATCTGATACCATGCAGACTTGTATAATAGGACACAGCAAATAGGTCTGGGAAAAAATTATTGTTACCCATTGTATGTGATGGATGTCGACTACCACTGCATTTTAAATGTTGCTCACGCGGCCTTTTTGTTCTTGACATTGAATGGTGCGCATTTTTCAGTGCAGCTTTATCACAGACCTGTTCTTACGAAATATTAGCGAAAGAAAACAAAGGAGGAAATTATAGAGGCAGAGTAAAAAAACAGTTGTATATTCGTATGTCGCTGTGTGTTGACAACGAGGAATAGAAGCGCAAATCAGTGGACTGTTTTGCTAGTGACAACGCCTCGAAACGTGTACGCAGTGGATGATATCATACGTGATCACGAAGCGGTGTTTGTGCCTTTTGCTTGTTGCTCCGGACAAGAATTGCAGGTGACGAACGTGTTGACGCCGCCATTGTTCCGCTGACAGAGAGGCGGCCGTAATGCCAGATAATTGCAGTGGCCGCATACCGCGTGTGTCAGCCGGCGCGGCGCCGGTGTGGGTAAATAACGCCACGGAACCGCGCTATTGTATACTTTAGTCGGGAGGTCGCGCAGAGGTCCGCACCTGCGGAAGGCAAATGTCATTGTAGACCTCCGGCACCCACCCACACGTCACGTTTTCTGCACCTGTCCTCTGATCCGCAGTCCCACAGCACGATTTCTTGTCAATATAGTGAAACATGGACTCTGGGAAAACCGGAACAGAAGAGAATCGAAGCATTTGAGATGTGGCGCTACAGACGAATGTTGCAAATTAGCTGAACTGATAAGGTAAGGAATGAGGAGGTCATTTTATTTACTCGTCACGCTCCGTAGAACCAAACTGAGATGCACATATCCAAAGTCATGGAACATTTCAGTACATGTAATTACAACATAAAAGTAATAAAAGATAAAAATAAAATGTTTAGGAACCCGAAAAAAGTCAATCCATAAGTTTAAGTAAAGGCAATCAACAATACAACAAGAATCAGCTTAATTTTTCAAGGAACTCCTGGACAGAATAGAAGGAGTGACACATGAGGAAACTCTTCAGTTTCGATTTTAAAGCGCGTGGATTGAAACGTCCCCTTTTTAAAAATTATACATGACTGTGTTTAACCTGACACACAATATTTTTAGCGCAACGCAGTCTGACTTTCAAAAATCACTACAAAAGGATGGCCCTGACTAACATTAACCTACACGTTTCACAAATCACTTACCTCACAAAAATCTTGGTTACTCGAACTACTGCAATACAGCAAGCGCCACTACTGCCAGCTAAATAAAATATTCAAACTATGGAAGGCACTAACTACTGATAGGGATAGTTAGCAAATGAAAGATATTAATAGATAACAAACACTGTATTTACCTTAATAGTCATAATATATATAGCAGTTCATGACAAATTACAAAACTCCGCCATCTCTATCCCCACATCCACCACTGCTGGCGGCTCACCTCCAACTGCCCAACGCTACGCGCTGTTCACATCCAGCTGCCGCTGCCCAACACTACAATGGCAGACAACAATGCAAACTAGACACAGACTGCACACAGCACAGCCAGTGATTTTCACACAGAGGTGGCGTTACCAATAAAAAAACCTAAACAGCCTACTTACATAGCCCCCATGCTCCCCACAAAAAATTTTACAAATTGGTTTGGGCAGTGGCCAATACAGATTTGAAAAAATTTTTCATAATTACAATAACAAAGATATCAAATGCACACACTTATTGATAAAATGTTGGTCAAAAGCTAAAATTTTCTCAAAGTCTGAGCAGTAAAAGAAAATGCACACAGAAGTAGTGGATTTCCATGCTGTCTTGAAGAAGTAGTGTTGTCCTTCCAATGGAAAGACAGTGCTGACTCTTGACATGCAAACAAGTAATGGGCCACAACAGAGCAAACCCACAGCAGAGTCAATCGAAGTTTTGAAGAGTATTGGTAGGTCATCACTTAGCAGACCCACTGTAGTCCTGGTAGAGATTACGATATTGGTGGGTCATCAAGGGTGCAGACCCACTGCAGTCCTTGTAGAAATAATGGTATTGGTGAGTCAACAAAGACGCAGACCCACTGTAGTTCTTGTAGAGACGGCCAGCAGCCATCTGTTGCAAATGTCCAGGTGCACAATCACCATTGAAGAGTCTTGCGGACAATATAGCAAGTCCATAACCACCACTTGTGCACTCACGAAATTTTTGGAATTGTCCTTAGAACCAGCAATGCTGTTATCCAGTCCCTTGCTGAATCATTAACACACGTGCAAACACTATCAGTCCTTACTTCTCACATATTGTCCATATACTATGACCAACAGAAATGTGTGCAGTGAAATGTAACTTACAAGTTACTTAATTTGATGAACTGGTGTCAATTACAATTATAAATTTACAACATGAAAATACAATTACAAAGGTACAAAATACATCATTAAAGAACATAACAATACAGATCACATTAGTAGTACAGGCTTTAAAAAAGAATAGAAATAACATATACATCAGTGTTACAGGAATTATGACATAAGTTCATATATAAAAGATCAGAATAACTTTTGAAACATCAACTTCACACATGAGCATTAAAACAAGACAGAATAAATAATGTCTAAACATCTTTACAAGATAAATAACATAGTATTTGAAAAATTCTACAACATAAATCTTATTAGCTAAACACATAAAGACAGGAAAAAGACAAATACACAAGGGTACACAAACATATAGCGGAATAATACGAAAGGAAAGGACAGGGTTTGTTGTACTGCAGTATTTTGCAAACAAAACTTTCTTTACTTCTTGGAGATCTCCCTTCATTCATCATTATTCCCAAAAAGTCCTATCTATACCTCTTTTCTGTATTCTAACCATATTTCTTTCAAAATAATTATGGCTCATTGTACAATACTCATTTTGGCCCAAATCGTTTTCATATAACTTCTCAATGTATTCTTTCCCTATTCTCCATAGTTAGGTTCTTATATAGTCTACCCCCTCTTAAGCTAACTTAAATCTACTGAGCTCAGATGCTAAACTAAGGAACGAGGCAATGCAGCAGCACAAAACAATTAACACAAACAGCAATGATCAAAAATACAAATGGCGAAGCAAGCAGCATAAATTACAACTAATATAAGGCAATGAGCAGCAAACTAGAAAAATAAATCAGTAGTAAACTGGCTTAGCAGAGTAACACAAATTAAAATTCAGTAGCAATATGCCTGGCAAACAGCAGCAGCAAATGATATAACTAGTACCTAAACATGACAAAGCTCAAGCAGAAAAAATTTTACACTAAAGACAACAATGCAGACAAGGGAAATGTATATTCACATCTTAATGTCTATGTAATTAAAGTGGTGCACCATAAGAAGTTATTCTAACAAAAAGTTACCAAGTACTTGAAAAGAAAATTATGAATGCAGTTCCTGTGAAGGTAAATGTCTTTTTGTGCTCCCTCATTTTTTTTTGAAAAAATTATTATTTACTCGATCTGTAGACAGAAAATATTTATATTAGTACATCTATAAAATTTTATTTTAACCAATGCTGCAGTGCAGCTAGAAACTAGATATTAAACGAAATGAGTAAATAAATATATAAAGCAACATATGAAACATCATTCACTAGGCAAATGTCGTCTCCAAAGGTAAAAAAAAACTCTCAACTAGAAAGACAATAGATGTAAAATGTTTCTCATCGTGTCATTAGGCATTTTAGTAAATATCATAAATTAAGAGCTCCACAGTGTTATCATATGTTTTCAAGTTCGAGCGGGTCGTTTTTGCGATGCTTTCTAGAAAGGAATGTCAATAGCGAGGTTAATGGTCTCTTTTTTTATTTCTCCACCTAATGGGTTTTTCTTCAGGCAGGTGGCACACCTAGGCGCTCACGACGCATTTCGTGAAGGTCACTTAACTTTCTTACCGAAATATTTACGACAGCAGTGACAGTCTCATATACAAAATTTCACGGGTCGAGAATTTGCGTTGCAAATGTGTAGAAACAAAGTCTTATCAATATAACAGTGTCCAAAAAATTTTCGCCGGCATTGTGATACATTCACGCATTTACACACATTTCATAACTCTTAAAGTACGGTTCTTGGTTTCCAACAACCTTTTCCACAAATCAGAGTCCCTAATCACTACTCATTATTCCTTACCTTATTCGTCGATACTTCTTCAGTATTTCATCATAAGAAATACATAGCATAATCAAACTCCTCATATATGGTATCATCATCTTATTGATCATAAACATACCTCAACAGCATAATACACATCGTTGTCGTAATAATATCATAACATCTCAGTCAACTCTCAAAATCGTCGTAGCTTCCTCCAATAATTTCAAAACCGAAAAAAAATTCTCTGCTCATGTCAAAAGTGTCAGCTGCCTCAAACGTACTTTAAAAATCATGATCTCATACCAAATACATCATTCAAAGCTCTCATAGTATCACAATGGTTCCGAAAAAATATGAACAGTTCACAAAGTACAGACAAAATACAATTTCATAAGTGTGAAGTTACCCAACTGTGTAATTGCGTAAACATGTGTCGCTGATGTAGTAAAAAAATGTTTATCTCTCAGTTAAATGATCAGATAGCTGTGTAATTTGTGTGTTAGAGAAATATGGTACCGATGTGTAAAGTTGTATAAGCAAATACCATATTAGCTAGGGCTCCTTGTGCTTGCCGTACACATGGTACACAAAGTGAGCGTGTACCCCCCTGAGGATTAATGTAATTATACCCTCAGGTGTTACAGATTACAGCAATGGAATGAAATATATTACGGAAAACCTTTGTATCATTGTCCTTCAAATATCTTTAAAAATAAATGTTTTATGTACAAAATTAATCACTCAAATGCGTGTCCTGTAGCGCTAAATGTGCGTCTTGCTGTAAGATAATTCTGTGGAAGTGTCGTAATTATCGTCCTCCGAAAGCTAAGTTCTGCAAAAGCCAATGTACTTACCTCATGATAAACAAAAGTGAAATGCTTTGCGTATAGATATCTTAGTTATTACGCTTATTGCCGTGATGAAGAAAGTACTGTGCTGTAACGTATTGTTGTGCTAATAAAAAAAAGGCTGTCTTATTGTAGCTATACCACAAAGTCACTATTAAACATGTTTTACTTTCCAGAAGAATCCAGAAAAACTGTGCAGATATAAAGCAGAAACACCGCAAAAGCAACGTTGTAAATTGTCACTCATTAGTAGCGTCGTGATAAAATCGTGTAGCTGTCACATAACCTAACCACTGTGTCATCTGGTATCTCACTGAAAGTACTTTAAATCCAGAATGTATTTTCAAGTAAACCAAAATGTTGCATTAAAATCTCAGTAGCAGTACTGGTAAATGTTCTAAGTATGAGAGCCTTATAGTAGTTACGTAACTCTGCAACTAACAAGCAAGAATGTACACACACAATAACACTGTGTCTGTTCACTATAACAATGCATTTGTAATTACTGTTTAAATAAGTTCTCTTGGTTCTTGATTGGATATTTAACTTCAAACATTGTTGCATGGTAACAGTTTCTAAGTCTGACAATGCATACTAGAAATGTGAAAAGTTTTATGGCAAAGACAAAGTTAAAAAGCAGATTATCTCTCAATAAGCGGTTTTATATGTGAAGTGTGGTGAAATCCTTTACTCTTCCTAGTACGCAGAGTTTCAACTGAAAAGCAATTGTCATGTTTTATATGTCGGTAAGTGTCTGTGTTACTTTTCTCTGAGCCAGCCGGCGCAGGTGGCTGCCTGCGGTGCGAGTCATTGTCTGTTCCTTTGTTAGCGCGCGTCGTTATTGGGATTAGGAGACCTAGCTTCTACAAATTCACGTTGTCGAAAGTGCCCTGCTCTGTTTGAATCCCGCCAGTTCTGATGAAATTCAGGTCTGTCGTTATGATTATCTCGTCTGTCGTCATGTCGGTAGATTTCATAATTTCTTTCTTGTCGGTCATGTGGTGGAGAATTTCTTCCTGAATCGTAACTGCGCGCTGAACTGTTGCGTCTGAAAGTATTCTGTCTCCCTTGATAAAAATAGTTCTGGTTACCATACTGTCTGTTTCTATGATTGTCTCTGTCATATTCATTACTACGGAAATGCGATCTTTCTCTGTAACTATTATTACTCTGCCAACGGTTGTCATACGGGTGGTGTCTGTTTTGGTCACGATTTGCGTTGTAAGAATAGACTTGTCGTGTCCAGTTATTGTTTCTGTCGTCACGGAATTGTGACAGATGTGACCTGTAGTGATTGTTTTCCTGTTTTCGCATCCCGCGACTGTCTGTGTCAATTTCCAGTTCTTGTAGCAGTCCCTGAAAAGCTTCAATGTCGTCTTTGAAACGTCCTGCTAAAATAATATGTCGTAAATGTTCAGGCAATTTGAGTAAGCAAATGCGGATGAGTTCTGAGGGGCTGTATGGGTTTGACAGGTACTGATTCTTATGCAACATGTCTTCAAAATATTTGACAAGACTGGAAAATTCAGATTGTTCAAAGTGTTTCATCATCATGATGCTATGATTTACTCGGTCTTGTGTAGCTTGAGACCAATATGCTGAGAGGAAAGCATGATAAAATTCTCCTTCACTGTGACAATCGTGAATGACCGATCGCATTCTTACAGCTGGTTCATTCTCTAAATAGCCACACATAAATTCTAATCTGTACTCTAATGACCAGTTGGGAGGAAAACAATGAGAGAATTGATGGAGCCATGCTTGTGGATGAATGTCGTTGCCAGAATTCTTAAATGTTTTAAATTTACGTGTAGTAATGAACAGCTTATAGTCAAAATCATCATGTCGGCGAGTCGCACATCGCTCATTGTTACTTCGCTTCGGCGGTTCCATCTCAAAATCCAATGCGCCTTGCCAATTTCTTTCATAATTTCCGAAGTGTCCAGTGTTATTATTTTGTGGCTGTTCCATATTTCTGTGTCCCTCATCTCGTACTGGGGCGCGAGTGTCCTCTGAAATACGTAATTCTTGTATACAATAACTGGACATGACAAGTCTATTCTTGTATTGCCTGTGTCAGCTGATCTTGTACTTCCCGGATTTCTCTTTGGTGTTGCGTATTAATTTGATTCAGATTTTGTTTCAGTTTCCTAATTTGTTCGCACTCTTCTGACTCATTAAAGACTACCGGTTTCGTGTCATTCAGATTATCATCTACCTTCGTAGATAAATTAGTGAGTTGATCCGAAAGTTCGGCTACTTTCTCCGATAGTGTACTTATTTCCTCAGTATGTTTTTCTGAACCAAGTTTCAGAGTGTCCATTCGTGTTGAAATCGTATCTACTGTGTCCTTTAAGTTTTCTTGAGTTTTTGCAAGTTGCGTAACCGAATCGGTAGATGCAACTGAGTCAAATTTAGCTTGCAAGGTCTCATGATTTTCATGAACAATAGTTTGCAGTTCTTTTATGGCTGCTTCGTGATTCTGTAATGCATTTTCATGCCGCGAAAAAATAGGTTGAAAATGCTCACAAATTTGAGTTTTTATGTCATTACAGACTTTTTGACATTTCGATTCAATGTTATGTAACTCAGTAGTTTAATCTTCACGTGTTTGTTCAAGAGTTTGTTCCAATGAGTCTAACTTTTGAAGCTGTTGCTGTGTTTGTCTCTGATTTTGTTCCATCGTGTCTAACTTTTGAAGATTTTGTTCCATTGTGTCTAACTGTTGCTGTGTTTGTCTCTGATTTTGTTTCATTTTCTGCATTAATTGCAGTAATAATGTGTTAGTGTCTGGAATCGGTTGCTCTATGCTTTTCGGCACTGCATTTGCACCAGCAACATTTACATTTTGACAAGCAGAAAATGTGTCTTGACTCATTTGAGAAAACGGTGAGGACGCAAAACCTGAAACTACAGTATTTGCAAAATTGTGTCCTGTCATTTCGGATTCCTGAGGCGAGCTGTTGCCGAGCGATCGATCGATAATGCTTCCCTGTTCACTACCTGTTTCACTGTCTACGCCATTGTTTGCAGCCCGCTCCATTTCCCTATGCACAGTTACCAAATTACTACTTTGAACGTCTGTTAATTCATTACACAGTGGTGCTGGCAAGCTACGCTCGTCGTCACTATTATTTCTCAGTTTACTTTGGAGCCTAGTGTTACGTTTTTCACACGCCATTATTGTCGCAATATTTCACACGATAACACAGAAAAGCACAATTTGAAGAGCAAAAATAAGAGAACACATTAACATAGCACTGAAAATAATATGTAGTTAATTGGTGCAAATCTACATGCATGCCACAACTGTTTTACTGTACAACAATGAAAGACTGCAACTACAAAGGAGATTCTCTCTACAATTACACGCTAGCAATAAACAAAAGCTACACTAATTACACAAACTACAAGAAAAAAATCAAAAGATTCCAGTGAGGTATCCTCGGCTAAGGGTCGACATATGAAACGTCCCCTTTTTAAAAATTATACATGACTGTGTTTAACCTGACACACAATATTTTTAGTGCAACGCAATCTGACTTTCAAAAATCACTACAAAAGGATGGCCCTGACTAACATTAACCTATACGTTTCACAAATCACTTACCTCACAAAAATCTTGGTTACTCGAACTACTGCAATACAGCAAGCGCCACTACTGCCAGCTAAATAAAAGATTCAAACTATGGAAGGCACTAACTACTGATAGGGATAGTTAGCAAATGAAAGATATTAATAGAGAACAAACACTGTATTTACCTTAATAGTCATAATACACTCCTGGAAATTGAAATAAGAACACCGTGAATTCATTGTCCCAGGAAGGGGAAACTTTATTGACACATTCCTGGGGTCAGATACATCACATGATCACACTGACAGAACCACAGGCACATAGACACAGGCAACAGAGCATGCACAATGTCGGCACTAGTACAGTGTATATCCACCTTTCGCAGCAATGCAGGCTGCTATTCTCCCATGGAGACGATCGTAGAGATGCTGGATGTAGTCCTGTGGAACGGCTTGCCATGCCATTTCCACCTGGCGCCTCAGTTGGACCAGCGTTCGTGCTGGACGTGCAGACCGCGTGAGACGACGCTTCATCCAGTCCCAAACATGCTCAATGGGGGACAGATCCGGAGATCTTGCTGGCCGGGGTAGTTGACTTACACCTTCTAGAGCACGTTGGGTGGCACGGGATACATGCGGACGTGCATTGTCCTGTTGGAACAGAAAGTTCCCTTGCCGGTCTAGGAATGGTAGAACGATGGGTTCGATGACGGTTTGGATGTACCGTGCACTATTCAGTGTCCCCTCGACGATCACCAGTGGTGTACGGCCAGTGTAGGAGATCGCTCCCCACACCATGATGCCGGGTGTTGGCCCTGTGTGCCTCGGTCGTGTGCAGTCCTGATTGTGGCGCTCACCTGCACGGCGCCAAACACGCATACGACCATCATTGGCACCAAGGCAGAAGCGACTCTCATCGCTGAAGACGACACGTCTCCATTCGTCCCTCCATTCACGCCTGTCGCGACACCACTGGAGGCGGGCTGCACGATGTTGGGGCGTGAGCGGAAGACGGCCTAACGGTGTGCGGGACCGTAGCCCAGCTTCATGGAGACGGTTGCGAATGGTCCTCGCCGATACCCCAGGAGCAACAGTGTCCCTAATTTGCTGGGAAGTGGCGGTGCGGTCCCCTACGGCACTGCGTAGGATCCTACGGTCTTGGCGCGCATCCGTGCGTCGCTGCGGTCCGGTCCCAGGTCGACGGGCACGTGCACCTTCCGCCGACCACTGGCGACAACATCGATGTACTGTGGAGACCGCACGCCCCACGTGTTGAGCAATTCGGCGGTACGACCACCCGGCCTCCCGCATGCCCACTATACGCCCTCTCTCAAAGTCCGTCAACTGCACATACGGTTCACGTCCACGCTGTCGCGGCATGCTACCAGTGTTAAAGACTGCGATGGAGCTCCGTATGCCACGGCAAACTGGCTGACACTGACGGCGGCGGTGCACAAATGCTGCGCAGCTAGCGCCATTCGACGGCCAACACCGCGGTTCCTGGTGTGTCCGCTGTGCCGTGCGTGTGATCATTGCTTGTACAGCCCTCTCGCAGTGTCCGGAGCAAGTATGGTGGGTCTGACACACCGGTGTCAATGTGTTCTTTTTTCCATTTCCAGGAGTGTATATGTAGCAGTTCATGACAAATTACAAAACTCCGCCATCTCTCTCCCCACATCCACCACTGCTGGCGGCTCACCTCCAACTGCCCAACGCTACGCGCTGTTCACATCCAGCTGCCGCTGCCCAACACTACAATGGCAGACAACAATGCAAACTAGACACAGACTGCACACAGCACAGCCAGTGATTTTCACACGGAGGTGGCGTTACCAATAAAAAAACCTAAACAGCCTACTTACAGGATTAGTGCTACGATTTTTGAATTTGAGCGATAGCTTATTGAAAATCGATGCAGCAGTAAATTGCACACCATTCTGCACAAGAGTCAAGGAAGTGCGATACAGATTCAGATTGGTTTTCTGCCTAGTATTAACTGAGTGAAAGCTTCTAATTCTTGGGAACAAGCTGATGTTGTTAACAAGAAACGACAGCAAAGAATATATATATATATATATATATATATATATATATATATATATATATATATATATATATATATATATATATATTGAGAGGCAATGTCAGAATATTCAGACTACTGAGGGGGGTTCGGTAAGAGGTTGACGAACTTACACCACTTATTGTCCAAACTGCCAGTTTCTGAGCCAAAAACATCGTTTGAGAATGGGAAGAGTTACCCCAAAATGTAAGACCATACGATATAAGCGAATGAAAATAAGCAAAGTAGAATAATTGTCGTGTCGAACGATCACTTGTTTCAGATACCATTCAAATAGTAAAAATGGCAGCATTAAGTCTTTGAACAAGATCCTGAACGTGGGCTTTCCAAGTCAGTTTACTACCGATCTAAACACCTAGAAATTTGAACTGTTCAGTTTCGCTAATCATATGCCGATTCTGTGAAATTAAAACGTCAGGTTTTGTTGAATTGTGTATTAGAAATTGTAAAAACTGAGTCTTACTGTGATTTAGAGTTAGTTTATTTTCTGCTAGCCATTAACTCAGGTCATGAACTGCACTATGTGAAACTGGGCCAATGTTGCACACGACATCCTTTACTACCGAGCTAGTGTCGTCAGCAAACAGAAATATTTTTGAGTTACCAGTAATACTAGAGGGTATATCATTTATATAAATAAGGAATAGGAGTGGCTCTGGGGCACCTCTCACTTGACAGTACCCCACTTAGACCCCACATCACAGCCATTCTCAACATTGTGAATAATGACCTTTAGCTGTCTGTTTCTAAACTAAGAGGTGCACCAATTGTAAGTTACTTCCCGTATTCCGTAATGGCCCAACTTCTGGAGCAATATTTTGTGATTAACACAACCAAATGCCTTAGTTAAATTAAAAAATATGCCTAGCGTTCGAAACCTATTGTTTAACCCATCAAGTACCTCGCAGAGAAAAGAGAATATAGCATTTTCAGTTGTTAATCGACTTCTAAAGCCGAACTGTACATTTGATAATAAATCGTGTGATATAAAATGATCAATTATCCTTACATACACAGCCTTTTCAATAACCTTAGCAAACACTGTTGGCATAGAAATAGGTCTAAAATTGTCTCAATTATCCTTTTCTCCCTTTTTATAAAGCGACTTTACTACTGAGTACTTTAACCGTTCACGAAACTGACCGTTCCTAAAGGAAAAATTACAAATATGGCTAAATACAGGGCTAAAATGTGCAGCACAGTAGTATTCTGCAAGGCACTCCATCATATTCATGAGAGTCCTTAGTCTTCAGTGATTTAATTTTTGACTCAATCTCCCCCTTGTCTGTCTCACAGTGGGGTATTTCAGACATCAGTCTCGGAAAGACTTTTGCCAAGAAAGTTGTATAATTCCCGGTAGAAACTAAACTTTTATTTTATTCACCAACAATGATCAGAAATTGATTGTTAAATATTGTAGAGATATCTGACTTGGCAGTAACAGAAATATTTTTACTACGAACTGACTTTACATCGTCGACCTTGTGCTGCTGACCAGACACTTCCTTCACAACTGACCATATGGTTTTAATTCTATCCTGTGAATTAGCTATTCTATTTGCATGCCACATACTCTTTGCCCCCCTAACAACATTTTTAAGCGCCTTGCAATAGTGTTTGTAATGGGCTACTGTAGCTTGATTGTGACTGCTTCTGGCATTTTGATATAATTTCTGCTTTGTTCTACATGATATCCTTGTCCCACTAGTCAGCGCAGAATAGGGGAGGAAAGGAATATGTGGTCAGCACTGACAAGTATAAGGGACAGGGTGACATGACATCCGTTAAGACATCGTGAAATGACTTCCATGGTGCTTGAGTGAGCTGTATAGGGCAAAACTGTAGGGGAAGACGGAGATTGGAATAGAGCCAGCAAATAATTGTGGGCATAGGTTGCAAGTGCTATTCTGAGATGAAGACGTTGGCACAGGAGAGGAATTCGTGATGGGCCGCATCAAACAGTCAGGAGACTGACGACTAAAAAGAAAAAAGGTTGGTTAATTGTTTACACACAAAATCGTTTATCTATCACGAAAATCATTCTTGCAATCGTATCTCCTCCGCTATCAGGGACCTCCGCTGTGAAAGTGATTTTAAGAAGACATGGTAACGGATAAGAGTCAGGAACGGCTGCCTATTCAGGTCACAATCATAATCAAGACATCGGCTGTACATAAGTCCTGTACTCTTCCTTCTACGTGTCTCAACTAATGCCTTCTTCTATGTTCACAAAAAAACGAATGTGCAGCAACTTTTGTGAAACTTAAGATATCAACACGTTTCACTGATGATGTCATGGTCTCAGATAGTAAGTATTTGTACCAATATTTTTGTTTATCGACATTGGTAATTTGTGACGTTTGAAAGTTTGGAGGAAATATACTGCTAGAAGTGAAGCTGTGAACGCAGGTCGTGAATTGTGCTGGGAAAACTCTGTCGGTAGAACATGTCACCTCAGAAGTAGAAGGTCCCAAGTTTGAATTCCGGTCGGACACGCACATTTAATCTGCCAAGAGGTGCGGTATCTTCATTAGTCATTATGTTTCCCAGAAATATGAATTCAACACAACCGAAATGTGGCTTCTGCAACTTAATTGTATTTCACCTTTCACTAAGCACTTCTAAAACTCTCTATTGTGTTTTTTATATTCTCCTCCCATGTCTTGATGGTGATCAAAATATCATCCACATAGAGTATAATACCACTTTTCGAAGTACTTCCTAACTTATAGCTCTGTCAAGTACTCTGAGAAACTCACGTACAGTAATGATGAGCGCGAATGGTAGAACTTTAAATTTACAGCTTTTACCATCAAGCAGGATATGACATATGTCAGTGTCTCCCGGACAAGTGAATCCTTCCAGCAGCCAAGCCCATAACAGTAACACAGTTCATACATCAAAAATCGCTAATAATTACTTAATGATGAAATATATCGGAAACTAAACAAATTTCGTCAGTGGGCTCTCTTATCGAAATAGTTCGGTTATTGACTAAACTTTTGACTTTTAAGTAACTTTGTACAAAAGAATCTTTCTACTAAATAAGGCTTATAAAATTTCGCTCCTTCTTCCATGTTCAGTTTACATATGTGGTCATTAGCAAAATTTGGTACTTGTGAAGGTATTGCTAATTGTTAGTGGTACTTTTTCTTATATTTTCTCTTCTTGCATCACTGCAGTGCAGGAACATTTTATATATCTTTCCCAGATTACGTGTTAGTTCAGTGCACTCCGTCTTCAGGCCACGAGTGGCCTACCGGGGCCGTCCGACCGCCGTGTCATCCTCTGTGGAGGATCCGGTTAGGAGGGGCGTGGGGTCAGCACACCGCTCTCCCGGTCGTTATGATGGTATTCTTGGCCGAAGCCGCTACTATTCGGTCGAGTAGCTCCTCAATTGGCATCACGAGGCTGAGTGCACCCCGAAAAATGGCAACAGCGCATGGCGGCCTGGATGGTCACCCATCCAAGTGCCGACCAGGCCCGACAGCGCTTAACTTCGGTGGTCTCACGGGAACCGGTGTAGCCACTGAGGCAAGGCCGTTGCCGTTAATTCAGTTTGTAAAGTACAATTAGGCAGTACTTCTATTATGGTAATATTACGTATTTATTATTAACATGTTTATTTTTGAATGTGAAATACTTGAATTTCGTGTAAATTTTCGTAATAATTACGCTAAATGGAAGTATTTTACGAGCTGGAAGGGCGAGTGATACATCGATAATCGAATAGTGTGACTGCGAGTGAGAGTTCGTCTAGACACAGAGATAATAGCGGATCGCTGTAGTGTCGGACGGAATTGGTTTCTGAGTATTGCCAAGCACATCGATTTAGAATTATATATCAACTTAATATTACCATGAACATATGCGGACGAGTCATGGTTGTTGCTTGATTGAATTGAATTCGCTGCTGTCACGTTAGTTGCAAAACCTGATGAGCTCCATATTTTTTCATTTGCAAGCTAATACAGCCTCGCGCACGTTAATGTGCTTATAAAAACAGTCAAGCAACGAACGTTAACCGTCAGACTGTGAGTTGGCGGGAGTGACACGTGAGGTGAAAACGTATGAATTGCGTTTTCATATTTTAAGTGTTGACGTGATACGTCAATTTAAAAAACTTTGAACGTGATAAAAACACGTAAAAGAAATATTGGAAGACAGAGTTAGGGGAGAACATAGATTTGTTGCAGAAGTGAGATAGGAAAATGAACCACTGAGTTCTACAATAAATTTCGAATAGTAATAGTGAATACACCGTTCAGAAATGACTGAGGAGGAAGAATACTTGGAAAAGACCTGTAGACATGGGATGATTCCACCTGGTTTATACCATAGAGATTCTGAAGTCATATATTAGATTGCCAGGTGTACACAGAAGCTGATATAGATTCAGATGACTATCTAGTAATGATGAAGAGTAGAACGCAGCTTAAGAACATTATCTGGAAGAATCAGTGTGGGCAGAAATGGGATTTTGAAATACTGTGGAATAATAAGGCACGTTTGATGTTCTCTAGCACTGTAGATACTATGATAATGGATACCACAGTAGGTAGTTCAGATTAAGATGGATGGACATCTCTAAAAAGGACAGTCATGAAATTTGGACAGCCAAAAAGTATGGCTAAAAGGAAGGTAACTGCGAAGAAATCTTGGGGAACAAAAGAAACACTTCAACTGACCGACGAAAGGAGAATGTACAAAAATGCTGAAGAAAACGCAGGAAAAGAGCAATATATCCGTAAGTCACTTAGGAACGAAATAAACCGGAAATATAGGGAAGTCAAGGAGAAATGGATGCAGGAAAAATGCGAATAAATCGAAAATGAAATAGTAGTCGAAAGGAATGATTCAGCATATAGAAAAGTCAAAACCACTTTGGGTGAAATGAAAAACAAAGGCGTCAACATTAAACATGCAAAATGAATGCAGCTGAAAAACAGAGTAGCCGATAGGGGGAAAAAATATACTGACGACTTCTACGGGGGATGGGGGGGGGGGGGGGGGGGAGGATGGGGGAGAGAGACAGTTATTCGTGATGACGTGATAGAATATGAAATGGGAATCGATATAGAAGACGCTGAGAATCCAGGTATTAGAGTAGGAGTTTAATTGAGCTTTGAAAGACTTCAGTCAAACAAGTCGGAAGGAAAAGATAACATTTGTTTGCAATATATAAAATCATTAGGGGAAATGGCAACCAAGTGACTGTATATGTTAGTGTTTTTTTTTTGTGGTTTTAGGGCGCAAAACTTCTATGGTCATTAGCGCCCAGCCCGTGACGTAGGAAACAGGAAAAAAAACGAAATTTAAAATCAGCAGCAATGGGAACAAAGTCATAAAATTTGAGAAACTAAACGCAGAAGGAATGCTTAAAAATCCACTATAAAAAGGGGTTGGTTGTCCCCAAAAAAAGCTTCAAATGACTGACGTCATTTCACTGTCACTAATAAACTGTAGAACGCGGTCAGCTGAGCGCGTGTCATCTGCTAAAATCGACGATAGATCAGGCGATAGCTGTAGACGGGATTAAAATAGGGGCATTCAATTAAAAGGTGTCTGACCGTCCACAGCTGAGAGCAGTGGGGACAGAGTGGGGGAGGATCACCGCTTAAAAGATGTCGATGGCTAAAAAGACAGTGCCCTATCCGGAGTCTAGCTAAAATTACCTCCTCCCGACGACGCGTTCGGGAGGAAGAGGTCCAAGTGCAAGGAAGGGCTTTCACTACCCGCAATTTATTATGGGGAAGTGTTGACCAATGCGCATGGCATAAATGAGCAACTTGGCGACATAAACCGCTCCGTAGATCGGTAAACGGAAGAGACTGAATAGCTGGCCGAGGAAGAGAGACTGCAGCCTTGGCCGCTATATCGGCCGCCTCATTCCCACAGATACCAGCGTGTCCCGGGAGCCAGAGGAACGCCACTGAGACGCCCCCCAGGTGGAGCAAGCGCAGACAGTCCTGAATCCGGTGGACCAGAGGGTGCACAGGGTAAAGAGCTTGGAGACTTAGGAGAGAGCTGAGAGAATCTGAGCAGATTACGTACTGTATCCGCTAATGGCGGCGGATGTAGTGGACAGCCTGGAGAACAGCGTAAAGCTCCGCAGTATAAACCGAACACTGGTCGGGAAGCCGAAAGTGATTTGGGGTGTCGCCAACAATATAGGCACTCCCTACACCTAACGATGTTTTCGAGCCATCGGTGTAAATAAATGTGGCTTCCGTCATTTGTGCACATAGAGCAGCAAATGCCCGACGGTAAACAAGTGTAGGGGTACCATCCTTGG
Organism: Schistocerca serialis cubense; assembly: GCF_023864345.2. Classification (NCBI taxonomy): domain Eukaryota; kingdom Metazoa; phylum Arthropoda; class Insecta; order Orthoptera; family Acrididae; genus Schistocerca; species Schistocerca serialis. The sequence continues at coordinate 147,594,189 of NC_064643.1, forward strand.
GAAATTGACATAGGTCTCTGAGCAAGTCGATCCGGGGACGGAGCCAAGGCGGTGCTGTACCCCAAGTTGTCAAGAAGGTTTTAGGAAAGCGGAAGGAAAGAGAACGGAGCAGTTGACGGAAGCGGACTCCCGGGGGTAGTAGGGAGGAGGAGCGGCCTGCATACCCGACATCAAAGGAGGCGTCGAAAAAAAGGTCATGGGCTGGATTAGCAGGCATGGAAGACAGATGGCTAGCATAACGACTCAGAAGGACTGCTCGCCGATTGGACAGCGGAGGTTCAGCAGTCTCAGCATAAAGGCTTTCCACAGGGCTGGTGTAAAAAGCTCCAGACACTAAACGTAATCCACGGTGGTGGATAGAGTCGAGACGCCGAAGAATAGACGGCCGAGCAGAGGAGTAGACTATGCTTCCATAATCCAATTTCGAGCGCACTAAGGCGCGATAGAGGCGGAGAAGGACCACTCGGTCCGCTCCCCACGAGGTACCATTCAGGACACGGAGGGTGTTAAGGGAACGCAGACAGCGAGCCGAAAGATAGGAAACGTGGGAGGACCAGCACAGTTTTCTGTCAAACATAAGACCCAAGAATTTAGCGACGTCGGAAAACGGAAGGTTGACAGGACCTAGATGTAAGGAGGGCGGAAGAAACTCCTTACGTCGCCAAAAATTAACACAAACGGTCTTACTGGGTGAGAAACGGAAGCCGGTTTCGATGCTCCACGAGTGGAGGCGATCGAGACATCCTTGAAGACGTCTTTCAAGAAGGCTGGTGCGTTGAGAGCTGTAGTAGATCGCAAAATCGTCCACAAAGAGGGAGCCCGAGACATCAGGAAGGAGACAATCCATAATTGGATTAATGGCGATGGCAAACAGTACAACACTCAGCACGGAGCCCTGGGGTACCCCGTTTTCTTGGGAGAAAGTACGGGAGAGAGTAGTGTTCACCCGCACCCTAAATGTGCGCTCTGCCATAAATTCGCGAAGAAAAAGGGGCAGCCGGCCTCGAAAGCCCCAAGAGAACAGTGTGCGGAGGATGCCTGTCCTCCAACAGGTATCGTATGCTCTCTCCAGATCAAAAAATATTGCTACCGTTTGGCGTTTCCGGAGAAAATTGTTCATGATATAAGTGGAGAGAGCAACAAGATGGTCAACGGCAGAACGATGCTTTCGGAATCCGCATTGGGCTGGTGTTAAAAGAGTGCGGGATTCCAGCCACCAAGCTAAACGGTAATTCACCATACGCTCCAAAACCTTACAGACACTGCTCGTGAGAGAAATGGGGCGATAGCTAGAGGGGAGATGTTTGTCCTTTCCAGGTTTCGGAACGGGAACGACAATAGCTTCCCGCCATCGCCTGGGAAAGGTACTGTCGGTCCAAATTCGATTATAAAGGCGAAGGAGGTAACGCAGGCTATGGGTTGATAAATGCAGCAACATTTGGACATGGATACCATCCGGTCCTGGGGCGGAGGAGCGAGAAGAAGAGAGGGCATGTTGGAGTTCCCGCATGGAGAAAACAGTATTGTAGCTTTCATGATTTTTAGAGGAGAAAGCAAGATGTCGCACTTCCGCTGCACGTTTCTTCGGGAGAAACGCTGGCGGGTAATTTGAAGAGCTCGAAATCGCAGCAAAGTGCTGACCCAATGAGTTAGAAATTGCGATGGGGTCCACTAAGGTATCATGCGCGACAGTGAGCCCAGAGACCGGGGAGAAACTAGGCGCGCCTGAGAACCGTCGAAGCCGACTCCAAACTTCCGAGGAGGGAGTGAAGGTGTTACATGAGCTAATAAAGAATTTCCAGCTTGCCTTCTTGCTATCGCGGATGACGCGACGGCATCGCGCACGGAGCTGCTTATATCGGATACAGTTGGCCAAAGTTGGATGGTGACGGAAAATGCGAAGAGCACGTCGCCGCTCACGTATTGCGTCACGGCATGCCTCGTTCCACCAAGGAACTGGGGGGCGCCGGGGCAATTCGGAGGTACGTGGTATTGAACGTTCCGCGGCTGTGAGAATAACGTCGGTAACATGTGTGACCTCATCGTCGACGCTGGGAAAGCGACGGTCATCGAATGTCGCTAGAGACGAAAAAAGTGTCCAATCGGCTTGGGCAAACATCCAGCGTCGCGAGCGCATATATGGCAGTTGAGGCTGCAGTCTAAGAACACATGGAAAGTGGTCACTCGAGTGTGTATCATCAAGGGCGAACCATTCAAAGCGCCGAGCTAGCGGAACAGTACCGACCGCAAGGTCCAAATGAGATAAATTTGCCGTGGAGGCAGACAAAAATGTGGGGACCCCAGTGTTGAGGCAGACTAGATCCGCTTGGTGGAAGACGTCTAGCAATAGTGAGCCACGTGGACAAGGATGTGGAGATCCCCAAAGCGGGTGGTGGGCATTGAAGTCCCCAACCAGCAAATAGGGGGGTGGAAGCTGATCAAGAAGATGAAGGAGATCAGCTCATGCCATTGGTGTGGACGATGGCATGTATACCGTACAAAGAGAGAACGTGTATCCAGAAAGGGAAAGACGGACGGCGACAGCTTGGAAGGAACTGTTTAAGGGGATTGGGTGATAATGGAGAGTATCATGGACAGAATCATGAGTCCTCCATGGGCTGGGGTGCCTTCAACAGAGGGGAGGTCATATCGGACGGACTGAAAATGAGGGAGAACAAAGCGGTCATGGGGACGCAGCTTTGTTTCCTGAAGACAGAAGATGACCGGCGAGTAGGATCATAAGAGGATCGACAATTCATCCCGATTGGCTCGAATGCCGCGGATATTCCAGTGGATAATGGACATAGGGTGAACAGAAAATGGAGGAACGTGACCAAGGGTGCTGTCAACTCAACGACTGCTCAGAGCTTGCGACCGACAGCATGGAATGGCATTCAGTCGAAGGCAGAAGATCCTGATCCATAGGGTGGTCAGGAGCAGCTCCTGCCACCAACGATCGGCCAGTGGACCGGCCACCAGCAGTGCGCCTCGGCGACACAGAAGACGGCCGAGGGCGATTTCAGCCAGGTGGTGTTGTAGATGGGACGCGCCTTGGCGGAGAAGGAGAGGAACTGTGTTTCTTCGTAGCCTTCTTGGAAGTATGATGTTTAGATGAAGGAGGAACCGATGGTTGTGAAGTTGCGGTACGTAAAAACTCTTCACGAGAATGCTCTTTTTTCGAAGACTTGGCGTCTGACTTTTGGGCTCGAGATTTAGCAGAACCCGACGAAGGGTGAGCCATAGAGTGGGCAGGCGAAAGAGGTGAGGTTGAACGGGCGATCTTTGCGCTGGCCAATCTGACGACCGTGGTACTAAAGGTGAGGTCGCAAGTCTGCGTGGCCGCCTCCTTTGTTGGCCGAGGAGAAGCAAGGACAGTGCTGTATTTTCCTTTTTGAGGCACGGTGGGCTGTCGACTGGCGAGTAACTTTCGAGCAGCAAAGGTCGACACCTTTTCCTTCACTCTTATTTCCTGGATGAGCTTTTCGTCCTTAAAAACGGGGCAATCTCGAGAGGAAGCAGCGTGGTCACCTATACAGTTGATGCAGCGAGGGGATGGAGGTGGACAAGCACCCTCATGGGCATCCTTGCCACACGTAACACATTTGGCCGGATTGGAACAGGACTGGCTGGTGTGATTGAAGCGCTGACATCGATAGCAACGCGTAGGGTTTGGGACATAAGGGCGAACGGAAATTATCTCATAGCCTGCTTTGATTTTTGATGGGAGTTGAACTTTGTCAAATGTCAAGAAGACAGTGCGGGTTGGAATGATGTTCGAGTCAACCCTTTTCATAACCCGATGAACAGCCGTGACGCCCTGGTCAGACAGGTAGTGCTGAATTTCTTCGTCAAACAATCCATCGAGGGAGCGGGTATAAACGACTCCACGCGAGGAATTTAAGGTACGGTGCGGTTCCACCCGGACAGGGAATGTGTGGAGCAGAGAAGTACGCAGCAATTTTTGAGCCTGGAGGGCACTGTGTGTTTCTAACAACAGGGTGCCATTCCGTAATCTGGAACAAGACTTTACAGGACCCGCAATTGCGTCGACACCTTTCTGAATAATGAAAGGGTTGACCGTGGAAAAGTCGTGACCTTCGTCAGACCGAGAAACAACAAGGAACTGTGGCAACGATGGAAGAACCGTCTGTGGCTGAGACTCAGTGAACTTACGTTTGTGAGCAGACATAGTGGAAGGTGAGGAAACCATTGCGGAAGAATCCCCCATGATTACCGGCGTCTCCGATGGCGCGCTCCTCCCTTGTGGGGGCCCTCACCGAGGGCACACCCGCCTTAGGTGATTGTTCACACCTCAGGTCACACCTCCCGACAAACGGACGGAGGGACCAATCGGCACTTTCGGAAGGTATCAGCTCGGGTAATCACCCCTCCCTGGGCCTGGCCGTTACCAGGGGGTACGTACGTGTCCTACCTGTCTACCCGGGGCGGGGAATTACGCGTTACCCCGTCACCGGCTACGCATGGAAGTGCGTGGGTCGGCCTTCAGACACGCACAGGGAGGAAAAAAGAGAAAGGGAAAGGAAAGAAGAGGGGGTCTCAAACGCCGCAGCGGAGAAAAGGGCAAGGAGAAGAGGGAAGGAAAAGAGAAGGACAGAGGAAGGATGAGGACCTGCAAGTGTAAAAGCAAGGAATTTGGAACAGTTTCGAGCGTCCGTCTCCGGACGTAGGCACAAACCATACTCCCAGAGGGGGAGAAAGGGAAGGAAAGAGCCAGAGGTGAGGGGGGGGGGGGGGGCGAAGATGGGGGACGGGGAGGGATGCGGAAAGGGAAGGGAAGGTATGCAGCCCGGAAAGGAAGGAGGGCCACATTAGCTCGGGGTCCCGTGCTCGCTACGCACGTGTCCACGAAAGAGTTGTGGACCCCCTGGGGGGATATGTTAGTGTGTACAATCCATTAGTCTGCAGACATACCATATGACTTTCGCACAGTCTGCTCAAAACGTCATGCATACAAACTGCTGAGAAGAATAACATATAAAACAGTAGAAAAGAAAGTTGAGTATTTGTTAGATGACGTCCAGTTTGACCACATTGAAGGTAAGCCCACTAGACAGGTAATTCTGACTGTGTGATTAATAATGGCTGCCTGACTTAAGAAACATCAAGGCACCTTCAGAGGATCTGTTGACTTAGAAAAAGCATTCAAAAATGTAAAATGGTTGAAATATGTGTACGAAAAAAATTGGAGTAAGCTCAGGTAGGCTTTCACATACCAACCCTGAAAGGAATGACAAGTAGCCTGCAACGGCACATTCGCGTTCTCGTTAATACTGTACCAGAACGTGTAAGTTCTGCCACTGTAAAGACGGAAGATCCGCGATTCGGAATGTCAGAACTGTGTAGTAAGTAGCGGCAGGAACACCACCACAAAATCACGCAGCACTAACACTCCAAACCATCGACTCTCGGAGAGAGATTTTAACCGTGTGCAGCCCAATGGTAAAGTATCGAACTATTTTTCTCCGAATCATACAGTTTGGGAGAAAAGCAGTGAGAATAACTACTTTTCGAAACCTTTCATCTGACTGTTTCTCTTAATAAAACGGCCACCAGCCTAAATCGGGCACAGTGTCTACACAAAAGGATGTAGTCAATTTTCGACACTGAATAAATAACTACTTTCACTTACTATGGTCACTTGGCAGTAAGTACTATTAACCCCACTTTCTGTTACTAATGGAATTTACCACTATACTTCAGTGATTATTTAAAGAAGATACACATATGTTTCAACAAGGATACAAAAAAAAAGTCAAACTTATAGCTATCATTCATATGACCAAAACTATTATTTAACACGACTAAATTTCATTTCTTTACGGCTTATTTGTTAACGTTTTACTAACACCAATATTTGTCTGACTTTCTTTGACATGGAGAAGCAACACGAACAATTACTGTTCAGATTGTTGCAATTAAACAATTATGTTGCTTTACTTTCAGAAATGCCATTGAAAACTTATTCTCATGGCCACGCAAAGCGGTGGCCCTTAAACTGATACGTGCAAACTTTAGTATTTAATAATGATTTTCAGAATTTACTACCAAAACAGTACTATTGCCGGTAATTTACTATTATTTCAGCTTCAATAAACATCAGGATACTCTGAATAAATTCGTTTAGGTAAGGACCCTACTGAGGTAAATGAAATAGGAGAATTACGGTTAAAAACAAAGGTACATTTAACATTTATATTCCACTGATTGAAGATGGATGGTTCATACTGTGATACGCTTCTAAATAAAGTACTTTGCCTGTTACTGATGTCGAAAGTGGCATGAGGCGGTGCTGCGTAGTAACGTTGTGCAGGTACGGCTCTTGATGTACATAGCTCTGTCTTCCTCTTGGTGGCGACGATAAAATTGCAAATTTCTGAGCTATTAATTTATTGCCGTACTGCGCCAATCATGTAGAACACGACCGAGGCCAAAACCCCGTCTTGCAGGTAAATTCGGGGCCTCTAGTGCTTGACCAACGTATTGCGTGTTCAGTACTTGCAGGGCAGCTACCGACTGTGTGCTACTCTCGCGCCAATTCTCACTCGCGCGCCACACCACTTTTTCCATTCTACTACAGAACGGGGTTCCGTTCTACCTATGATCCCTAAACCTTTTCAATTTACACTTCCGCTTCAAAAACCCTAAGTATGAACCATCTACAGTTGCATGACAGCATATACATAAAAAATTGGCATAATAAATTACAGTTGTATTTGAAATATTACATAATTATTTACAAAATATGGTTTCATACATTTATTCCACCTACGTCAAAGAGGTTATTTTAAACAGATAAACTACACTTAACAAAAGCTTACTCTCGTTATAGTATTTGCTTAATTTTTCAAAATTATTATGGAACAAAAAAATTTTTAATATAGAGATTAATGGCAGTATTATATTTAGAATAGCATTACAAGCCTTAATGCAAGTCACAATATAAATCACCCATTCCCATTCATCTCACTCTAGGCAGCTGCGTATAGATGCAAGTATCAGTATGTAACCGTTTGCTAGGCGTTTACGTCATTAGCACTGAACTCAGACTGCGCCTCACAGTTGTGCGATAATAATCCGCTGAAGAGGCACTTGGGAGCGGCAGCACTTTGTACTAGTGGTTGAGCTCTCGGCAGGTGGAGCACCGCACGCGACCAGTGGCGAGCTGCCACACAGACACCGCCAAAGGCACGAATACTACTACTGCACCAGCCTGGCACCTCTCAGACAGCTCTCAGACTGTCTGAGCCGGTCTGCGAGGCCAAACACGCCACGGTCGGGGCTGCATTGCCAACGACCCTTCAGACGCCCCAGTCACACTCAAGTGAATTCAGGAATTCATTTCGTGATACAATTGGTGCTAACGAGTATTGGGATGTAGTGTAGTAGTTACATCTTTATTATACAGGGTAATATTCTTGTACCCCTTTTATTTAGTGAACTATTCAATATATCGAAACGAGGTTTTCGACAAATGGTAAAGCGGAGAGGGGCACGTAATTCTGTTGCATGTTTGATCCACTTAACTCTTGCATCAAACGAGATAGTCAAGCAAATTCGGCTTTTGTATGTGGAGGAGGAGGAGGAGATTAACGTCCTGTCGACGACGAGGTCATTAGAGATGCAGCTTGAAATATGCACACTATTTTTATATACTCGAATTTAGCATATTTCGTGACAGTACTCACTTTTCCGTGGATGTTTATAAGATGATATTTGACCTTTTGTGTTGGCTTCAGTCGTCTAGTGAATGTATGATTCCATAATGCTGTTTCGTCGGCTGCGGAAATGTCCTGGTTCAATGCGTTTGCCTCATTTTTGGTGCTTCAAATACCATTTCTCCGAATGTGCTTCCTTCTTGATGTCTATATAAAAAAAAGTAGTAAATAACTCATTTTTGCTGGTCACTTGCAAATTATTATAATGGGGACCTGTACATTGTTCCACCGTCACACACGAGTGTTCACTCCCGACTGACTACGGTCAAAGACGACTCCAGCGTCAAAGACATTTCACACAATACACAAGCTTCCACTTGTAACCAGTCTCTTTGATATTATTCGTCACATCTACTAATATTAATCAATATGCTGTCACTCTAGCATAAAATAAGGCAAATTTCAATTAACAAAAAATATTATGACAAAAATATAAGAAAACATTTACAACCTCCCTCATTAGACTTGGTATCGACAAATCCGGTAGAAAGTAACACATCTTCCAGATCCATTACAAGTGCAAACTCGGATTAGGGAAGGAAGGGGAAGGAAGTCGGCCGTGCCCATCAAAGGAATCATTTCGCGTTTGTCTGAAACGATTTAGGGAAATCGCGGAAAAACTCAATCAGGGTGGCCGGACGCGGGTTTGAGCTGTGGTCCTCCCGAATGCGAGTCCAGTGTACTAACCACTGCGCTATCTCTCTCGGTCCATTTTTTATATGGAACGATATACATTTTCTTAATGGCAAAGAAGTAATAGTCCGAGATGCTACTCCAGGCGGGTGTAAAATGCATGTGCACAACGGAAAAGTATTGAACGCTAAAATGATGATTTGGCCCTGTCTGACTACCCCCTGAATCAGATCTTAGGATCTCTTAATGCTCTTTAAAATATAAATTGCAACCTCAACTTAAATGCATGATTAAGGTAACTAATAAAATGATAAACGTTGTTTTTTATTATTCGTTTATTGTGTATTAAAAACAACTCTCTAATACAAATGTCTATATTCCCTAACTAAATTTTTTGATCAATTGCCCAACTCTGTCCCTTTTTATGGCCACGCGATCTAACATAAATTAGGCGAAATGAGTATCATCTACGTACCGAACACTAGAAGACACTACTTTCAAAGATGATCTACGGTGGTGTGGAACCTCAGTGGAAATAAACTAGCCTGATCACAGCTGTTTAGCTTCATAGCCCTAATAAGCCAGAGCAATTAGTAATATCACCGTATGTACTGCGTCCGGTTCGTCGGAGTGATGATTCTCGTACACGTCTGCGCCATTGGAAGAACTCCAGCCACAAAATAAAACTCTTTCAAACACTAGGATGGCAGACCAATACACTCTGAATCTGTCTTCCCCTCTCTGTGTTCTACAGACGAAAAACGCGAAGTGCCAGCCACAATGACGGAGTTCAAATAACGTCTCAACGTAAGTATAGGCAGAAGAAGTGCTCTGAATCACTGAGCGCTGCGTACTCAACGACGACTTCTAACCCGGAGGCGAAGTCCAGAATCGTATAAGTTCGCAACAGTACAGTGCCTAACCATTCTAACTATAAAATCTCCTGAGAGCAAAGACAGCAAGTCCGTCTGTACCAACAAAAGCTGATACTGAGCGACTGTCCAACATGGGCGCTCATAACGGAAGACCTCTTCCTCTCTCTACCGCTGGCTTCCCAGCAAGACTCGGTTCCCCTCCCTCGTAACTGCAGAAGGTGAACCATGTTTTCGAAACCCCAGAATATTCTCTCTCTCTACAGATTCTTCCGAACGCCGACCAACCAAATTCTAGTCTTTTGTCGTCCAGCGCGGAAAATTTGCTAGGGAATGCCTATACTCGTACAATGGTACGCTTCTGAGTAAAAATCCATGGAAATAACCAACCCTGCGTGATTTCCGAGGTGACGCTTCCTCGTTCCTCTCAGCTGCGTCCAAGATTTGCAGCGTTCCTGGTTATCCTTCCGGTCCGGCTATTGTGCTGTAGCGTTCAGGTGCCCCAACGTCGATCTTGCTATTTCCTGTGTTTAAGCAGGACCGAGACACCTGTGCGGGCCTTCCACCCAGGGCTTGAGTTCCGCCTGCCATTTCATCTCCACTGGCGTTCCAGGCTCTACTAGTACAGGCAATCATTCATTACGCCGTTTTGATAATAAAGACACTCAGTCACCTTTCATGCGAAACCGTTAACAATTATTTACAAGGCGTACGTGACAATGTCAGTATTTTTTAAATATTCATATATTAATATGTACAACCTATCAAATGATACTGGGGTTGTAGATCACGGCAAAGAATGTATGCGAGTGCCTGTAAGGTGCGAAATTATAGCCGCCTTACAGTAGCTAGGTTTTTCAGTATTATATTATCTTGTATTTTAAAGTTTTTGATAACTTTTGACTGTGAATGTCTTAAAAAAGAACAACTCCTAATGACAGTGTAACAAGTAATAGTATGTAAGTTAGACGCACTGCAAGGCCAAGCCCCACCTTTCTAGTCATAGATATCATTAGTCTGGTCCGAGACTCGCTCTAATGCCAACTCGAACACGGGTTTCGTAATACCGAGTCAGCAGTAGAGTTTCCGCTGGCACTGTGTACACTTCTGTGCTGTCTACGGCGTGGAAGACATTCAAGCCCTGTTATATCAATCTGTAGAAATTAACACCTATTAATGTGGTGTTTTCAGTCAGATATTTAAACAGGCATATCTGGCTTCCTAACACTTACAGGTGCTATGCGGTCCCAGTCAGTTCAATAATGGACAACTGCTTTCAGCGTGCTATCTGTTTCTATCTTGACGATAAGCGATGGGAATGGGCACCAAATAGTCACTTTGCCGCGCCATGACTGTTTAAGACACCCGTGAGCAGACAGCTTTCACTATTTGGCGCCTTACCTTAGTACACGCCTGTTTCCAAAATATTATAATTCTGAAGTGTTTTCATTCTCTGTACAGATCACCTGAAGATGCATCTCTACTGATGCGAAACCAGTAGTGACTTGGCGAAGAGTTCTCGGGCTTCCAGCCGGGTGGCGGTGTCTTCAAACTGCGACGTTTCGACGAGTGACATTCTCATCATCTTCTGGCGAAGTGCCGAGACTTTGCGGATGCCGGTCCCTTTATACCTGCGGTGTGCCCCCCACCACCTGGCCGCGGGAGGCTGGGTCCAGAGGAGCCGGCGGGCGGGGTGGAGGGGGAAGCGGTTGCGCCGTTCGTGTCTCCGTCAGAGCATTCTGATCGCGTCTCGTGAGCTGGACGGTTGTTGTTGCGTTCCTGGCGTATTGCGGCTAATGCTGGATTCCAGGCCGCGCTCAGTTGATAACCTTCGTCCCTGTTCACAAGATTCTCGTGGACCCGCATTTCTATTGATTCTTTAATGACGCTATCCCAATAGCTCCCAGCTCGGCACAGCACCCTGGTGTTTTCGAAATCAAAGGTGTGATTTTCGTTCACGAAAGTACCGCTACAAGACGCCTTGGCGCTCCTTAATCAGCACTTCGAGCCTGAAACAGTGAAGCTCTTTGAATATGCACTTACGACCACCTACTTCAAGTGCAATGGAGAGCATTATGAACAAGTGGATGGAGTGGCCATGGGATCTCCCCTTGCTCCAGGGATCGCGAATCTTTATATGGAACACTTTGAGGAGGTGGCACTACAAACTGCTCACCGTAAACCCAGGCACTTCTTCCGCTATGTGGACGACACTTTCGTGATTTGGCAGCATGGCAGGCAGGCACTGGAGGAGTTTATGGACCACCTAAACAGCATACATAAGAATATCACCTTCACGATGGAAATAGAAGAGAATGGCTGTATTCCATTCCTGGACATACTGATCAGGAAGAAAGCGGATGGCACGTTGGGCCATTCAGTATATAGAAAAAAGAAGCACACAGACCTGTACCTCCATGCAACCAGCTGCCACCATCCGGCGCAACGCCAGTCTACTGACCACCTTGGTACATAGGGCGCACGTCATTTGTGACAAAGAAAGCCTCTCAGACGAATTACACCACCTAAGAGAGGTATTTCGGAAAAACGGGTACAGTGAAACACAGATTGGCAGGGCTTTCAAGAGCAGACAGGCTGACAAATTTCAAGAAGAGGTAGAGGAAGTTAACAAGAGACTCGCCTTTCTTCCATATTTGGGGCTCACATCAGCCAAAATCGGGAGGCTATTAAGAAAAGCAAGCATAAATACCGTCCTCCGACCACCGCCGAAGACGAAAGAGCTGCTGGGCTCAGCTAAAGACCCACTCAAACTAAACACACCTGGTATATACAACATTGCCTGCGAATGTGGTGTGCAGTACATCGGTCAAACGCAGCGCTGCATCTCTAAAAGGCGCGAGGAACACATCAGGCATGTTCGACTTGGACAGATAGAGAAATCTGCTATAGCTGAACATAGCATCAAAGAAAACCACACCTTTGATTTCGAAAACACCAGGGTGCTGTGCCGAGCCGGGAGCTATTGGGATAGCGTCATTAAAGAATCAATAGAAATACGGGTCCACGAGAATCTTGTGAACAGGGACGAAGGCTATCAACTGAGCGCGGCCTGGAATCCAGCATTAGCCTCAATACGCCAGGAACGCAACAAGAACCGTCCAGCTCACGAGACGCGATCAGAATGCTCTGACGGAGACACGAACGGCGCACCCGCTTCCCCCTCCACCCCGCCCGCCGGCTCCTCTGGACCCAGCCTCCCGCGGCCAGGTGGTGGGGGGGCACACCGCAGGTATAAAGGGACCGGCATCCGCAAAGTCTCGGCACTTCGCCAGAAGATGATGAGAATGTCACTCGTCGAAACGTCGCAGTTTGAAGACACCGCCACCCGGCTGGAAGCCCGAGAACTCTTCGCCAGCTGTATGCGCCGGGAAAGCATACATTCACAGTAGTGACTTGCTAATAAAAGTATTTTTACAGCCAGTCTAGAAATTTTATTCGCCATGTGGAATTTTGGCTGCGGCTGCTCGACCTCTGAAATAATAGTAGTAAATGACTACAGCCTCTTTTTCGGCAGTTCTCAGTGAGCACACATCTTACTATAATTTCTGTGTTGATCCATAGTGGATATGGGACAGCGGCTGGTCAAATATTTACCACAGACAAGTCGCCAAACAGTGGTATGATCTCAGAACTTATGTTATTTATACGGTCACATCTCATTAACGCTATCTTCAGACCGGTGTATATTCAAAGCGAGTATACATACATCAAGGTATACCACAGCTGACATTCCAGAAAATGAAGTGTAATAATAAAAGTCCTTAAAACCTATAAAATGCAATTTTCGGCGTTAAGACACCTATCTGTGCACATGCAGCACGACAAAGCAGAACATGTACACATACTGGTTGGCATCGATCCTAACTATTTTGACATTACGGAGTTGCAACGGGTAATGCCAAACATTGAAAAGAACCAAAAATAGCCAAAATAGAAAATCAGAAGCACAAACAACTAAAGGTTCTCTAGTTTTTTTGTTTTCTATCCTCTTTTATTTTTATTTTCATACATATTTTTTTATTTTTATTTATACTTTTTAATACATATAAAACCTACATAATTCTTATAGATGAGAAACACCCTAGTTCTTGGAAAAACCTATCCTCATTCAAAACAAAAAGTCGCGAAATAACCTAAGAAGTGTGAACACCAGTGGCAAAAAGATTTCGGGAAAGGCGCACATCACCACAAGACGATCGGCACCTAGTACAGGCCCATCCGGGGGAGACCGACGAATCACGAATTTCTTGTTCAGGTCGGAATTACAGCAAAATTTGAGTGAGGTGCGTACCGCATCATCTGGCGGAGGGATAAAAATATGGTCAGAGTGGCGCCAAGTCTGAGACATCTGCTGCAGTACCACGACGAAGGGCACGCGTTTCTGTCCCGTATCGTCACAAGGGGAGAAACAATATACCACCATTTCGAGACAGGCCAAACGGCGAATCTAGCAGTGAAAACATCCCACATCTACTCCGGTAAAGAAATCCAAAGCTGTTCACACAAGTTTCGGTACGGTCATGGTGACCTTCTCTCTTCGACTGGGGGGGGGGGGGGGGGGGGGGAGGGCTCTGCTCGTCGAGATCCTCGAGCGTGACCACAATCAATGCGCAGCGCTATGAAGACACTTTGCAGAAGCTGCGACGCACCATGAAGTCAAAACGCCCAGGAAAGTCGGACGGAATTATCCTCTTGCACAATAGCTGCCAATCATACGCAGGCTAAGCTTCAGCGATGTGGTTGGGAAACACTGCAACATGATGCTCCACACAGCTAGGACCTTCCATTTGGTGATTTTCACACCTCTAGCGACCTAAAGAAAGATATGTGTGGACATCGATTTCTGTCGTAAGAGGAAGTGCAAGAGTTGGTGCGGTTGTGGATCCCTCAGCGGCCGACTGCTTTCTGCGAAACAGAACTTGATCGACTCCTCTCCCAGTGGGGAAAAGGTCTTAACGCCTGTGGTGATTTACTTTTGAATAGAACCATTTCATGGCGTTCGGTTTTCATTTGGCTGCCCCTCATACTTCGCTTTTCCTCATATTGTTGCTTTATATGTGCCCTCAACCAGGTGACATATTCGTGATTAATTGTGTGGTTTATAACAAAAGGAAACAAGAATTGTTGTACTTCTAGACTGATTTCGTTCAAAGCAGTGAGATTAGATAATTAAACAGTCAAAAGTGCAAGTGACCTACCAAGCACCCGTCTGGTATGAGACGTTCCTGGGGGAGGGGGGGGGGGGAGGGGGGTCCACTGGGGGCCGAACCGCACAATAACCCTGGGTTCGGTGAGGAGCGGCGATGGGGTGGGTGGACTGCTGTGGCCTGTTGCAGGGTTGTGAACAACTGAGAGCTACGGCGGGACAAAGCCTCCCTGTCGTTTCTAAGTCCCCGGTTTAATACACAACACCATTGTGCGTCAACAGCGCTACAGAGTTCCCAGAGGTATGAGCTACATTATTTATATTGTGAACAGCAACAGCCATGAAATGCTCCCCTGTTCCGTTAGTTAGTGACTTTTTGCTACTAGCGAATCCCGAATTGAATCATAAATCTCGTCCCATAATTTTTAATCTTGAATTCTGGTCAATAAACGGCAGTACGCAACTGTATCAAAAACCACCGATGTGGTGTAATTGCTTCTCAAGATCCTTGTACTTCTATTTTCCTTAAGTGTCTGGAGCGCGTACCTTTCCTTATTTCCTGCATGAATCTACTATTGCTTTATGTTTGAATTTTTTCATGAAAAGATTAGTGTGGGGTACTGAATTCCCATACAATAAATGTGACACTAAAGTTTTCCAACGTATCACTTATTGGACACTTCTTATCACCACACCCCGGAAGACAGTTATCGGAAAATCGTACCAAGAAAATTATTTGATCTGTTTGCTTATGTCTGAAACAGCATCAGAGCAATGCTACCTTAAACCTTGCTGTTTCTTTATATCGTTGTTTTAACGCCCCTCCCCTCCCCGTCCCATTCCTTCAATCTGGCAGTTTACCCACGAAGAACTGTGTTATAATATAATGGGAATAGAATGCACTCCTAGAATGGCATGGTTCAATACAAATGATATTTGTTAATCAACTAAATTATAGTAGCCTTCCATAATGGCTCCTCCTCGCCAGAATTTCTTTTCCTTATGATCAAACGTACAGCAGCCTTCCAAGGTCTACTTTGACAAGGGCGAAGAGGTTGTTGATCGTGGCCTTTCAACAGGAATCTCACCTGCATTTCCCTGAAATAATTTAGGAAGACCATGGGAAACTTAGATCGAGGCGGGAAGATGGAAACTTGAGGCTCCATTCTCCCGAACGTAAGGACTTCCTGCCAACAAGAGAACATAGCCTCATCCCGTTTAGCGTAGTGTAACTTCGCGTTTTGTTTACATATTACAAAATGTATTACAAAATGTAGAAAGTAATTGTACGGTTGTAAAATTCGATGAAATGTTCTCTTATTTCTGGCCGCTACTTTTCGACCAAGTACTCTCGGCCACTCTAGAGTGTCCTAAAGGTCGGAGTCAGTACTTCTCACTGGTAGGAAGTACTTTTCGTGGCTCGTAGTTTGGTAACCGTGTTTATCTGCATACTCTCCAGGTAGTGGTGTTCCAAGGCAGTATAGTCTTGATCAAAGTTCTTTTGCATTATAAATACCCCATATCCAACTGTACATGTGTAAGTTCGTGTTTGCGAAATTCTCTTATACTTCTGAATTGCTGTGATTGTATTGAGCTCAGGGAATGGACAAACGATAACAATATTGTCATGAGACATGCGGTGTGATGAATTTCGGTTGTATAATGTAGTGCACAGAGTTTATAAGTGGTTTATATCCTTCTTTATTTGTGTCGGTAGATGCTTTACAATTACTAAAAATGTTGGAATTTTTTATTTCACCTATTAAAATAATAAATGTTTGTTTTACAATACACCTTTCGCAATATTCATTTCTGCGTACATCTGGAAGTGTCGTCTATTTGCACATTTTCCCGACACCCTTGCCTTTGGCACTGATGTTTTAGCCTAACTTCACGTTCGCCTCCAGCAAAACATATTTTTTGACGTAAAACACGACAAAACACCGGGTATTTCAAAACGAATATCTGGGTTTTAAGGCTTTGTGGTATTTATTATGTTCAGCTCACAGTTATAAATAATGTACCAAATGAAAGAGCGAGTAAAATAGTTTGTTTGTGTACCTGGGCAAATGTTCATGCACTGTTTCCTGTGTCTTGCATTTGAAAGCGCTTGTAGCGAAAATGGCGACAAGTGAGCAGAAAACTTTTTGTGCTGCAAGGACTGAATCAGTTGTTACACTACAACGTGCGTTGCATTGTAAATTAATAATAACGTCCGCAGGTGGTATCATCAGTTTGAAAACACCAGCTGTTTTTGCAAGTACGCGACTGTCTAGAGTGACAAGAACGTGTTGAACGAATGAGAGTGTTTCCTGCGCAGCCCCAACAAGTCAGTTCAGAAGGCTAGCCGCGGCTTAACATTTACATTGAAGTCTGTGTCGGGACTGTTAAAGAGACGTTTGCGGTTGGTACAAGCTCTAAGCCTTACACACTACGGTCTACGTCTCAACTTTGCTGCAAGGCGATATTCCATGTGGCGACAGAAAGTTTGTGGGCCTTTCTTTTTGAGTGAATCAACTGTAACTGGTGTTTCTTATCTTGATGCGGTAGTAGTATGGCTCTTTCCTTAATGGGAAGAAACTAAACCACAGTCCTTATTTAGCAGCAAGACGGTGCGCCGCATCACTGTCATAACGCGATATGATAAAGGACGATTTACCTGACCTCTGGACTGGTCGTAAGGGACCAGATGACAACGTTTGTTTCGCGTGACCTCCATATTCACATGATCTGACGCCATGCGATTTTTACGTTAGAGCTTCATAAATGATCATGTGTATGTGCCTCCGCTACCAGCTGCGCTATCTGACGTGAAACAAGATTGAAGCTCTCGTTGCAACAATTCTTCCAGACACACTGATCAAGGTTTGGGAAGGACTCGCCTATCGACTCGATGTGTGAAGTGTGACGAATGGCGCTCGCACTAAACACCTGTAAGAAGAACTGTTGAGTTGCTCTTCCATTGATATACCAGGGCGTACAGAGAAACACTGCCTCCGAATTTTTGTGTGAAAACACTTAAAGCTTTTTAAATAAAACGAACTTTATTAACATGCTGCATCCTTACTCTTGGTGTCTCCATATTTATTCCTCAACATAGACATCCTGGCGACGAACACATCTGTCCGAACGAGAGACCAGTTTGTTGGCACCGTCACTGTAGAATGTCTGTTGACGGGGCCACAATCTCTGGATGGCTCTAGCGGCAGACGCGTTAGAATGAAAAGAGGTAGGGGGTATGGTGCTCTGAGTTGGGAAGCTTTAGCAGCAGAATCGGTCGGTCAGTAGAGCTCAGGGACTTAGAACGTGGTCTACTTACTGTATCTCACCTAAGTAACAAATACGCCAGGGACATTCATACCCTTCTAAGGCTGCCAAAGTCGACTGTTGGTGATTTGATTGTAAAGAATAAAAGCAAAATAACAACTATAGCTAAACTAAGACTAGGCAGACCTCATATACCGACGAATAGGGAGCGTGGAGCATTGTGATGGGTGATTGTAAAAAATAACATCAAGTCACCGAAAGCAATCACTCGTGAGTTCCAAAGTCGTGTCTGAAGTCCATCTAGCACGATGACGGCGTGTAGGGAGCTATAAATGGTCGTGCAGCTCCTCATAAGCTAAACAGTTTTGTAGTCGTTGCTAAGCGATGCTTGAAGTGGTGTCAAGTACGAAGCGACCCAACAGTGAATGACTGAAATCGATTGGCTGGAGTGTGGCAATCCGATGGATAGGTTTGGATTTGGTGAATTCCTTTTGAACGTTACCTGCCAGAAACTGTGTCTACAGTGAAATACGAAGGAGGTTGTCTTACGGTATGAGGGTGTGTTTCGTGGTTAGGATGTGGTACCCTTATTGAGCTTGACAAAATACTAAATGCAGAGGGATATGAACACCTCTTACAGCACTGTGTGCTGCGAATGGTAGTGGAGCAATTCGGGCACCATGACTGTATCATCGTGACAATCCACACCTGTCATGAGGCAGCCTCTGTGAGGCGATGGTTTGTGGACAACAACACTCCTGAAACAGACTGGCTTGCCCAGAGTTCCGACTTCAACCGACTTAAGCACCTTGGGATTGACGTAGAACGTCGACTGCGTTACAGAGCCCAGAGTGCAACGTCACTAAATTCTCTTGTTTTGGCTTTTGGGCTAAAAAATGTGCTGTCATTCCTCCACAGACATTCAGACACCTCATTGGAACTGTTCCCAACAGAATTCAAACTGCCCTAAAGGCGAAGAGAGGACACGCTTCATACTAATCTCCCGTAACAAGTGATCGGATACTTCTGATCGGATATATAATGAAGCTACGCTCCGAAAAACGGTCATTCTTCTTGTTCTTTTCGTTTTGAGCTTATGAGAACCACGTTCATTCGGGTCAGCTTCGTTTCTTCTGGCCTTTAGCCTTGTCCAGTATTATTTTAGTCTCATACTTTGCAATATTTTTCACTCTTCTGTCCATGGGGATTTTGCACAATATCTAATTCTGTCTTGGAAACCTGTGAAAGCCCGAATTTTTTATTTGAAGATCAACCTGTTGTTAAAGTCGGGCTCCTGTATTACCACTTCTTCCAGATTCCTTTGTACGGAGTGACGAATATTGAACTACATGAAGTAAAATCGTCATAACTTCTGAACGGTTTGTATTAGGACGTTCAGACTGGGCGGTTGGCTGCAGGATATATGAGAATTAGTATAATTTGTTTTAGTGACGAAGCCCATTTTCGTTTGGATGGGTTCGTCAATAAGCAAAATTGGCGCATTTGGGGGGACTCAGAATCCGCATTTCGCGATCGAGAAGTCTCTTCACCCTCAACAGGTGACTGTGTGGTGTGCAATGTGCAGCCACGGAATAATCGGTGCGATATTCCTTGATTACACGGAGACGTGAAGGTTCTGGAAGATGATTTCGTCCCCACTATCCAAAGTGACCCTGATTATTGCAAGATGTGGCTCATGCAAGACGGAGCTCGACCCAATCGAAGCAGGAGAGTTATGATGTCCTGGCGGAGCACTTTGGAAACCGCATTATAACTCTGGCTACCCAGAGGGCACTGGCATGGGCCTCGATTGGCCGCCATTTCCTCGTATGTGAACACAAACGACTCTTTTTTGTGGGGCTATATTAAAGACGAGCTGAAACAGCAATAAACCCAAAACAAATGCTGAGCTGAAAACACCCATTCAGGACGTCATAGACAGTATCGATCTTCCGGCACTTCAGAGGGTCATTCAGAATTTTGCTATTCGTCTGCGCCAGATGATTATTACAGTTGGCAGGTATATCGAACATGTCATACCCTAAATCCAAGTACCTGCAGTGACGTTTACATGTTGAATAAAGTGTGTGCACGCCGTAGTTTGTAACTAATTTATGTTTTGTTTCATGTACTTCAAAAACTGTGACCTTGTATCTCCTGGATAGCAAGCACTTTGCTTCTCTTGTTCACATAAACTTGTATCATTTGATGTGTCAGCTTCTCCTGCACGTTCCTTTCGTGATGATGTCCGAAATTCTCTCTATTTGGATCTACAATTCTTGGTGTGCTCGTCTTTATAATGTCCACCTCCTGTTCTTCGTGGTCCCTCTTCCTCCTGAGAACCCTTCTTTCCACAAATTCTGGTCTCTTATGTACTCCTGTTCTTACTTCCTTCAGACATTCTGCTGCTCATACGGTTTCAGTTAATTGTCTGGTAATGCACTCCTATCAGTTTTGCATTGATTGAAATATTTTTCTTGTTGTAGATTATCATACTTATTTTCTATACTAAATTAATCTTGTTTACTCGTGCTCCCATTGCTTCTTTTTATGTCAGATATTCTCTATCAAATCTTCTAGGAGTTTAAGTCTCTCCGGCATTTGAATTTTTTCTCCTGGTATCGTGATTCATCTAAGAGCGGCGTTGATGTCTGGCATATACTGTGTCTTCTCGACAGAGATCTCTAAATCAGCCTTTTGTCTCTGTAGTTACTTGCTTTGGTTAATTGCGCCTTCTACTGATTCGGAAAATATCACATGCCCGACAATCTACCCACATTCCTTCCTTCTTACACCCAGTCGTATTACACCTTAACCTTTCGTTTCTCGCCGCCATTCCTTGACTACTTCATCAAGTACATAGTTAAAGAATGAAGGGCAGAGTCCGTCTCTGTGTTTGACTCCGGTTTTGTTCTTGAAGGTCTCTGAAAGCTTTCTTGTGAACTTGATTGTGGGTGTTGTGTTCCTTAACCTTAATTGTTAACATGGGGCCCAGCATATTTAGGTTAGCTAAATTTACATGAATAAAGTTGGCAACACTGCCTGCCGTCTAGGAATCTTCTCTCACATCTGTTTATTTCCGGTCACTAGTTTTTCACTCTTGTGCTGTTCAGCGTTATCAGCGTCTGACAGTTGTTTAGTGGCTGGGAAATCCCTAGACCCCCACATTAACACCTTCGTCACGAGATAAGTGCCGAACAAGCAGGTGTAAATTCGCATACTCATGCTTAAAATGACAAGGAAGACTTTGCTTTGGGAAATTGGATTAAGCTTGGCACAAGACCAGCTAATGACGAAGGCAATAATGGATTGCTTATGCAGAGAAATTCGCCGAAGGGCGTTGGTGTTAATGACAAACCAGAGAAATGCCAGCTGGAAAGGATGTAAAAACTCAATACAATTGTCATCAGTGTGGATAACATATGTGCATGAAACATTTCCTTAAATCTATGATCAGTGTCTTAATGGTAATGAGTTATCAGAAGAAGAGTCCGCCCCCGGTAGCTGAATGATCAGCGTGACGGATCGTCAATCTTCTGGGCCCTGGTTCGATTCCCGCCTGGGTCGGGGAATTTTCTCCGCCCAGGAAGTGGGTGTTGTGCTGTCCTCATCATCATCCTATCACCCTCATCGACTGCAGGTCGCCGAAGTGGCGTCAGATTGAAAGACCGGCACCCGGCGAACGGTCTGCCCGACGGGGGCCCTAGTCATATGACTAAATAAATAAAAATCGGAAGATGACTATTGAATTACTGAATATTCACTTAATATTGCGTAAACATAATTGCAGGTATTATCTTTTATCGAATGTAATAAAACGCATTATTTCTTCAAATGAGCATTACTTGATTCAATTTCACAATTCATATGGTTGCCTCTACATTAATTTGTAGTAAATAACCAAGTTATTAATATTATGCCCATATGCCCATGTAGCAATATTAACATATCGTGAGGATCCATTGGACCCCAAGTAACCACTTGTGTAAAATAATGCCACGTTAACAAAGGAAGGTTAAGGTCTGTTTAACCAATTCACTGGATCTGCTGTCCATACTCATCTCCTGGAAAATGAGGAAGTGTTCGTCTATCTACTGAGCCATAGGTTTCTTGAAGTCTGCGGATGTGAGTGCGAAATTCTTGCTCCTCTGGTTTTGATACGAGATTGCCATTTCACTAGATTTTTTTTTTTTTTTTTTTTTTTTCGTCAGTGGGTATCGTGCATCTTGAAACTGAGCTTGCCGGTGTGACTCTCTGGTAAGCTTTCTTTTTCCTTTTTTTCCCTCGAATAGTAAAATGGGGTGTTTATTTCTTTGATGAACGGAAGAAGGGTGTGTTGCTGCAGGCGGTGGGAAAAACTTGTGAGCGTCGGTGTGGCGTGGCGCGTTTATAGCGGCGGCCAGCCGGCTGTGAGGAGAATAATATTTCTGGGAAGAGGGTCGCTTTACTGCACCGCCATAAAGTGGCCGACGTGAGGGCGATTAGTCCTGCTCCGCCTTTCAGCGTCCTGCTCTTGCCCTGGACGGATCGGCTGCCTCCAGGCGGGGGCACGCTGGAGAGGGGCTGGAGACTCCAGTGGCGGTAGCAGGACGCGTCTGAACGTCGATTCACACCGGGCGCCAACGGAACTGAGCCGTGCGGCACAGCCAAATGGCGGTGTGTTCACACTGGGCGGTGTGAGAACACGACGTCGCTCAGCCTAAACTGAACTGCGAAAGGCGGCCGTTTCATAACGAGCGCCTTCCGTTGTACCGCGGAACAGCAACGCTCTCGGCGTAAGTCACTTGTCGATCCAGAGACATTTAGGTGTCGCCTAGGACTGCGGGAGGGATTCACTTTTGCCACAAACAAGAAAGTGCTGGTTTATCTTACTACGAGGCAAATGCTTTGAATCGAGCCAGCCAATCAGAAAGCTTTGCGACAGAATTCGTTTGAGTTCCATCATGTTTTCAAACAAAGGCGCTCTCGCCTCGTCCTCCGCCATGGCCAACACGCTGCAGCAAGCGCTATTTGCGACGTTTGTCTTGTGTTTGATGTGCACTCATTCAACCAGCAACTTGCAATGCAATGGTGAGACGCAGCAAGCCACGGGCATTTAAGTAAAAATCGTCTATTTCTCTTCGCTTGCAGGATACTGAGACTTTGTTCTCAATTTCCAGTTGTTTCAAAACAGATTGTTACCGGAATCAGTCCCTATGCTAGGCATGTGGATATTCAAGTGACTTCTCTGACTAGCGGCAATGTTTGTAAGCTATTTGTAACGTTATTTCTTTCGCAGTTCTCAGATGTATTGTTTGGGAAGGTCGTTAGACACTCCGATTCGACGTTTGTCCACAGACACCATAGCGAAACTGTATCTCTAAGCCGCTTGTAAATTATAAGTGGCCACCGAAATGTTTCCTTTTCTGGGCGTTGCTGCAGCGTACATGGAGCATAGTGCGACTCTGCTGCGGGTATACCGGGTGAAAACACTAATGGTTCAAATGGCACCGAGCACTATGGGACTTAACTTCTGAGGTCATCAGTCCCCTAGAACTTAGAACTAAAGAAATGGCTCTGAGCACTATGGGACTCAACTGCTGAGGTCATTAGTCCCTAGAACTTAGAACTAGTTAAACCCAACTAACCTAAGGACATCACAAACATCCATGCCCGAGGCAGGATTCGAACCTGCGACCGTAGCGGTCTTGCGGTTCCAGACTGCAGCGCCTTTAACCGCACGGCCACTTCGGCCGGCCTTAGAACTACTTAAACCTAACTAACCTAAGGACATCACACACATCCATGCCCGAGGCAGGATTCGAACCTGCGACGGCAGCGGTCGCGTGGTTCCAGACTGTAGCGCCTAGAACCGCTCGGCCAGCGGGGCCGGCGAACAATAATAAAACAGACAAACTGCAGGGACGGATTCTTGACTGGAAACAGAGGGAAAAAGGTTCAATAATATGTGTCCGGGAATGCATCGTTGCCACGGTAGATGACACTGACGAATAAAAGTTTCTCCGACCATGTGCTGGGTGTTCCTTGTGAGTTGCAGGCTGTGTAATTTACGCAGCGTACTATAAGCAGCAGAATGGCAACAAGCAGCAGAACGGCAACAAGCCGAGATGGTGTCTTCGTAAGGTCAAGCAGTTGGAGAAGGTCGACAGGCAGCACGGCTATACCAAAACAAGACACCAATCACATCACACAACATTTGATGTAATTTTTGGGCGTCTGTGTGATCATGGTTCCTTTCACACAGACGAACGAGCAGGGAGGCAGCAGACTGTGAGTTCAAATGATTCAAATGGCTCTGAGCACTATGGGACTTAACATCTGAGGTCATCAGTCCCATAACTTACAACCACTTAAACCTAACTAATCTAAGGACATCACACACATCCATGCCCGAGGCAGCATTCGAACCTGCGAGCGTAGCAGCAGCGCGGTTCCGGACTGAAGCGCCTAGAACCGCTCGGCCACGTCGGCCGGCGCAGACTGACTGTGTGTTTGTGTGTGTGTGTGTGTTTGTAAATTCCTGTGGGACCAAACTGCTGAGGATATTGGTCCACAGACTTACAAACTACTTAAATTAACCTACGCTAAGAACAACACACGCATCCATGCCCGGGGGAGGACTCGAACCTCCGGCGGGACGGACTGCGCAATCCGTGACATGACGCCCCAACCGCGCGGCCACTCCGCGCGGCGTGGACTGTGGATACACCAATTTCGAGGACCGGGTTCTGCGTCTCGACCGTTTCCATATGCTTGGCCGTAGATAAACACTATCTTGGCTTGTTACCGACATGAATACCGGTCCATTCTGCTGCTTACAGCATGCTGCGTCAATCACACAGCCTGCTACACACAACGAACACACAACACAGGGTCAGAAGAACCTTTATTCATCAGCTATGATATTATTACAAAATGCGTCAAAACGGGACGAGCGTCGTGCTGTTATTCTTTTCTTACCTGCGAAGGACAAACGCCGGTAGACAGAGAAAAATGGCCGATTTTCGGCGACAGCCATCTACCATCACAACATTTGTACTGACGCCGCTCAACTGCTGACGTTTATAGTCGACATGTGGGTCAAAGCCCATCTACATCAGGATAATTAGTTGCTAGTTAGCATTCATCAACTCAACAGCAACCATGTCAGTCAGGCAGAGGCTGTCATTTATTTCGTGAACATCACAAAATTTATGTTTAGCAGACTTTAGGTTAATATTTTGTTGGTAGTGTGTATATAGCTACGAAATGTACAGGCCATTACCGAGTAAATTAATGTGTTTGCCTCGCACCAGAGAACTTTGTAGTATGGTGCTAGCTGGTGCAGTTCAGCAATCTGGCTCGAATATTGAAGAGTTCTGCATATTACAGATCTGATCATCAGACAGAGAAAACCGTGTATAAATAAATGTGAAGAGATCGAAAATAAGTTGATGCAGTTTGGTGCGCTGTATTTAGCATATCGTCGTCACATCCATGTGTAGCTGTGGCGGTGGATCGTTATTTTAATGTGCTGTGATGTGACAAGCCTTGCTACGTTTAACCGCCCTCAGACACTAGACAAAGATTATTTAACTGATGATATCTGATTAATGTTCTTAAATAACCTCTTCTGGATCAGTAAGGTAAAGACTAACCCTACGTAAATGAAAACTGTGGGATGCTATCAAGATATTTATTACAAAGAAATCAAAGAAAATGTAAAGCAGAACTTATAGAATTACACCATTCAGTTAATTCTACTGGTCAGACTAAGTTTAAGATCGCGTCCCCGTTTTCACAACAGGAACACTTAAATTGTTAGTAGTGTCTAGCCTCTTTGTTAGAAAAGACTTCCACCCTGACTGGCGCTGACAACAGATATCTCAGAGAACAATCTAGTGGAACTGAACACTTTTATCATTACCGTTCCCTATTCTTCAAGCTGTGGCACGTGATTCTCTGCTCGCAGAGAAACAAAATGATTCTGCTTCAAGTGTCACAGTTGGAACTATCTCAGACTAAGTTTGAGACCGATCACTGGACACTTTGCCAGCAATGTCTCCTGCGATGTGTGTTGGCTGGACAGCCACCAGAGAGTCTCCACCGCAGTCTACCTCAATATTAGCAAACCTCACCTCTCGACTCAGGCAATGATGGTCTTCGTTAGGTTAATTGATCATGGTAGGAGGGAAAAAACCGCTGTCTTACACTTGATTAACAGGAAGACAATTGACAACGAAAGACCAACGGATGGCCAATGCTTAGTACGAGTTTAGTAAAGTTACAGTTTCAGTGTTCTAGCGTGTTGGTTGCCGACTGCCGTGATGTAGCGGCATTGTACGTAACATTTGTTCAATTTCCGCCTGCTACGATTATTTCAGATTTCTACATTTGGAAGGTTCTAGGAATTACTTATCTAAGCAATACTCTGATTTTCTAAATAATTCCACTAACAGGAGCACATTGTTGAGGTGGGGAGCTCAGCTCCGTCTGTGTTTTTGTTTCCAACACGATGGATCATACAGCTCATGCTTCTAAGCGTAGACCATATCTCTATTACAGTTTATGACACATGTTCTAGTTTCGACAGTGTGGGGTGCGTACTGTAAGACCTTCGGTACACACACCATCAGGTTATTTGACTTGTCGCTCTAATGAAGTAGGCGAGTGTCACCAGTATGTCTCGTGGTCTTATCGTGGCGTGTTTATCATCTGCCGTTAGGTCAGACGATAGAAATGCCACTTGCACACTTAGAGTAGCAGATTGACAGTGACCAACTTTAAACAGAACTTGACTAGTTTTCACACACATTTATTAAAATAATAACAAACATAACAATTACTTAACTTGGTTCTGGATGCTATTTACAATGGGCAATCTGAAGTTCCTTTGGTATTGGTACGTTAATCTTATTCTCACATGTATCTCTGATACTTGACAAAAGCGTCTATACATTTCTCTTCATGGCTATGAACAGGAATATGGTAATCTTATTAGGCGCAGACTGAAGCTTGACTACAGACTGGTACAGACAAAGGTAGAACTCGTGCAGACTGATGCAGACTAATGCAGACTGGTACAGACTGATGCAGACTCACTAATCGGAGGTCTGTACACTCATTATAATACCTCGCGCGTTCATGTATCACTGCGTGAGTGTGATCTGCGAGGAGAAAAGGTTCTACGTTAGCAGCAATCTCATTGGCTGCGTTACATGTTAATACGCGGATCGGCGGAAGCAGAATTTGGTCTGTCTTTATGGCACCGCCATCTCGTAGTGTGGAGACGGACGAGCGCTGCACCTGCGCTGTTGTGCTTAGCGGGGCGCGCTCTAGTGGGAAAGTTGTGTACGCGCTGACTACGCGGAACTATGTATACAACAGACAGCCACTATAATGATTGATACAGTTACGTATCAACAATGCGTGGAAGTGAGCACTTGGTACCGAAAGGTCTGAGTAGTAATATTTTCCATATCACACGTCTTGATGAGAAAACAGATGCTGCTAACGTACCATAGCTGGCGTCAGTGTGATCTGTGGTCAAATTGTACACTTGTCATTGATCTGCACTAAAACGTCAGTTATATCTGTGT
The DNA here is from genome assembly GCF_023864345.2 of Schistocerca serialis cubense. Taxonomy (NCBI): domain Eukaryota; kingdom Metazoa; phylum Arthropoda; class Insecta; order Orthoptera; family Acrididae; genus Schistocerca; species Schistocerca serialis. Next base: position 147,621,442 of record NC_064643.1, read on the forward strand.
GATTCTGTTATTTCTTCACTACCCAGCTGCTTTTCTGACGAAACACAATGGTAGATACAGCGGAAATTTGACATTTTTATACCGAAATTACACGAGATCATTTAATGCAACATCTCCGGCACGGAGCTGGCAACATAAATCTGTCTCGGAAGAAGCTGCAAGACGCATACGTTAATAGGTCCTTGTTAATGAACAACAGAACTGCCCATCACAGAAAGTGCACGAATTGAAACATCTAGGTGAACTGTCAAGTATTGAGATCTGCCGGTTGTTTCTCAGTGAAATGCAATCAGGACATTTGGATCCTCTGTCTTCCATTTCTTCAGGCGAAGCCTGGTTCAGTCTGTCAGGGTATGTGAACTCACAGAACATGCGCCTTTATGCATGAGGAAATCTCGATCAGTACTTTGAAGAGCTGTTGCATATGTCAAGATTTGTGTAAGCGCCGCCAGGTCTGGTATCTGCATCGTAACACAATTCTTTCACCAAACTGTTAACGGTAACCGGAACGTCCAAAAATTGTTTCTTCTATAAATGGATCAGCTCACCGAAGAGGAACGACTGCATGGATAGTCAAGCGAATTTCGCAGGAGAACTGCTGTGAAGTTTGGAAGGTAGAAGATGACCTACTGGCGGAAACACAGGTGCGAGGACGGGTTGCGGGTCGTACATCCTTTGTTTTGTCGGTAGAGCACTTTCCCGTGAAAAAAGTTTCCGAGTCTCTGCCCCGCACACAATTTTAACCCGCCAGGAAGTTTCGACTGTATGGGTATTTTCAACAAGACGGAGTAACAGCGCACACTGCCTTGACAACCTTGCCACGAGTGCATCAGTTAACCAGTGAGGAGAGGACCAACAGCAGACTCAAACATGGTTCAAATAGCTCTGAGCACTATGGGACTTAACATCTATGGTCATCAGTCCCCTAGAACTTAGAACTACTTAAACCGAACTAACCTAAGGACAGCAGACAACACCCAGTCATCACGAGGCAGAGAAAATCCCTGACCCCGACGGGAATCGAACCCGGGGGTGGGAAGCCAGACCGCTACCGCACGACCACGAGCTGCGGACAGCAGACTCAGCGGAACCTCCTGGCCACCTCGATTGTCTGAGGTCTCTCCCTGTTATACGAGTGTGAGTCAAATGAAAACCTTAAATATTTTTTTAAATATAATTTATTGTGCAGAAGTGGTACAAAGCTGTATCACTTTTCAACATAATCTTCACCACGCTCACTGCAAGTCCTCCAGCGCTTACAAAGTGCATAAATTCCTTTTAAAAAAAATTCTTTTGGTAGTCCGCGCAACCACTCATGCACTCTGTGGCGTACCTCTTCGTCAGAACGGAACTTCTTTCCTCCCATTGCATCTTTGAGTGATCCAGACTTATGGAAATCACTTGGGGCAAGGTCTGGTGAGTATGGTGGATGAGGAAGACACTCAAAATGCAGATCTGTGATTGTTGCAACTGTTGTACGGGCAGTGTGGGGCCTTGCATTGTCATGTTGCAAAAGGACACCTGCTGACAGCAATCCACGTCGCTTTGATTTGATTGCAGGCCGCAGATGATTTTTTAGGAGATCTGTGTATGATTCGCTGGTGACAGTGGTCCATCTAGACACGTAATGCTCCAAAATGACGCCTTTTTCGTCCCAAAAGAGAGTCAGCATAACCTTCCCTGCTGATGGTTCTGTTCGAAACTTTTTTGGTAATGAGGAATGGCGCCATTCCTCGCTCGGTCTCTTCGTTTCCGGTTGGTGGAAGTGAACCCAGGTTTCGTCCCCAGTAACGATTCTTGCAAGGAAGCCATCACCTTCTCGTTCAAAGCGCCGAAGAAGTTCTTTACAAGCATCAACACGGCGTTCTCTCATTTCAGGAGTCAGCTGCCTTGGCACCCATCTTGCAGACACTTTGTGAAACTGGAGCACATGATGCACAATGTGGTGTGCTGACCCATGACTAATCTGTAAACATGCTGCAATGTCATTCAGTGTCACTCGGCCGTTTTCCTTCACTATGGCTGATGCTGCAGTGTTCTGTGGAGTCACAACTCGTTGTGTCTGAACTGGGCGAGAACCATCTTCCACTGGTCACACCATTTGCGAACTTCCTACTCCATTCGTAGACTTGCTGCTGTGACAAACATGCATCACCGTACTGAACCTTCATTCGTCGATGAATTTCAATAGGTTTCACGCCTTCACTACGCAAAAACCGATAACAGAACGCTGTTCTTCCCTGGTGCAAGTCGCAAGTGGAGCGGCCATCTTTATACTGATACTGCGACGGTATGTGTGCATCTGCACTATGCTGCCACCTACACGCCATTCTGCACGCTGTTTGTAGCACACTTACCAACTTACGGGATAACGGCGCAAAATTTCGATTTGTTATTATAAATTTAAGGTTTTCATTCGACTCACCCTCGTACCATGACCCACAGTTTGAAAAATGCGGGGTAAAGAGATGCGTCAGACGTGCTCAAATAATCCTCACACACGGGAAGAGCCGCAACGGAACACTGAAAACACTACTGCTGCTGTTCTTTAGACAGCCCTGCCATGTGTGTCTGACAGTTCGATAAAACGACCACAGTGTCCGTCGAGGTCAGCAGTGGCCATTTCCAGCACCTTCCGTGATGTTCACTAACAAAGGTCAATCCCGCATCACTTTTATTTTACGGTCGATTTTTATTTTAACCACTATGTTTCGCTGAATTAACAAACTCCGGAATATGTTTTCAAGTACTCTATCCCTGAGAGCACGTCTATATTTTCGAGGCAGCTGCAGGCAGAAAAGTTTCCGGAGTGGTGCAAAGGTCATACACAGGAACAAGTATCGATATCCTGTTAATCTGGTCCATAACATGAGGCACTTGACACAAGATTAGAGCGGAGCCCCCGACGGGAAACAGAGTCTCTAGAGACGGAGGACTACAGTAGAATGAGATAGATGGCAGTGAAAACTAGTTGTGGTCTGCTTCTAGATCTGTCCCGCCATTTGTCTCAATAATGAATTCGAAAAAAAACTAATTCACAGCGGCTGTTCAATGGTCTGAAGCCCATCACTCTGCTGTATGGGTTTGTTGCTTTAATTTCTCCCGTCAGATGTGACACATGTGCCTAAGTTGCTAGAGTGAAGTAAAGAAAGTCTACTCCAGTGCAGCGCCATCGATAATGATTAAAACCTGGCGCACAAAGCATGCTCTATGTGGAAAACACAAACCGCTGCTAGACGAAACAAGAAGCGCGCTGTCTGTGCGGAACCCGCTCCCAGCTGAAGACTCGACACTATCTGCTTTCTGTAGAAGCTGGTTAAATGAGCAGGCTCTGCATTTCTTACACACGGAGTGATAAAACTAATTTTATTCACCCCCACCGTCTGTTGACAAGATACTTACCACGTACTCCCTATGTTACTATGTTCATTCATTTTCTTTATTCTCAGGTGTGATGACAATGCTCTGTGTCTCAAGAATCGATATGTAACACCAATATATGCCACGAGTCGAACGCGCCAGGAAGAATGTACTCGGCCAACTCGGATGTACGACGCAGCCGTCAACAGGCATCCTAGTATCCGACCAACATAAGTACAACTAACTTCTCCGCCAAGTATAACGCCGCACGGGAGAACAGATATTTGCAGGATAGAGCACAACACGCCACTAACTTTCCGCTGAGGAGGTCACGGACACATCACTGCAGAGAAAGAAGACGAATGTTGGACTGCTACTCCGCCCTATGCAACCGTCACAACAATTAGCGACTGCAGACGATCTGTGGAACGAAGCCCATCGCCTTACGCTAGGTTAAGTGGCTCCCCAACACGCCGTAGGCGTTTTCAGCCGCCTTACAGAGGTACCAGCCGCTCACTTAACCGCTTAATTGAAAACAACTAAGCGACGCAACCGTCTATGGAGCTGAGGCTACTACAGATGAAATTCCTCCATGGACAAAAGTTACCAAGATATCAGGAAATCTCATCAACGGCATCATCGATAGAGCATTAGTCAACTCAGACCCTTCCTTTTCTGTAATTCAAAATGCTTATCGTCGCCAGTTAAAGAAGACTATGTTCCGTGAAACGAATCCGGTTATAGTGATTGATCAAAAATGGGAAATACGTCCAGCCAACCAGAAGTTGTATTGCAAGAATAACAATCAGTGATGTAACGCAACCCTTCGAGTACGTCATTTTACCAGACTGTAGTCAGAATGTTATTCTCGAATAAGAGTTCTTACTGCCATCGCAAGCAGTCACAGACTGAAAGATGAGAGCTTCAGATTGACAAAGCTATTCCACTAGGAAGAAAGACGTACTGAAAACGTTTACATTCCAACAAGCACACATAAGAAACATTGCTCTGGGCAACTTGATTGCCATTGAAGACGTTGGAATCGCTCCATCATTAATGAAATCAGTTCAAATCGTCAATCGCAATGCTCAGTTATACTGTGAAGCTTTTGTCGACTGCAGAAGGCTATTGAGGCTCACAAAAGAGATCTGCATACCAGCGACGACAATAAGCATTACAGATAGTCATGGAAACCTTTGAATCGCTAATTGACAGGAGTGGTCACAATTCATCCCTAAATATATGCGCTTATGAATAGTCGAACCAGTCCAGGATGGACAGGTCAGTTCCATGGAACTACACTCCGCTGTCACTACAGGAAAGCTGAAGAGGAAGCTACTGTCGAAATATCAATAGGATCTGGCCGGGGTGAGGAACCATAGCGGGGAGTGTTAGCCGTTCGGCGCCATTTTTCGTACGCTTTCAAAGCCAGGACGGAGAAAGATAGACCAAGCTGCCAATAATTAAATACCATTCAACAATGACAATCATCCATCAATTAGCCAGTGTCACAGGCTGAATGACGCATTATTCGGGAGGAATTGATGCTGCAGGGTGGCGTCGTTGAACCCTCAGACAGTCCTTAGTCCTTTCTTATCGTCTTTGTAAAGAGAACGACAGCACATGGCATTTATGCATTGGCTACCGGCGACTAAACAGACACAGGAAAAAAAGATATATACTCATTGCCACACACTGACGACGTCTTAGCCTGCGTGAAACGATTACAATATTTCTCAACAATGGATACGCGAACGGACTAGTGCCAGATCAAGGTTGACGAGGCTGACTGGCAAAAGACTCTTCATAACTCCTGACGGCCTCTATTAGTTCAAAGTTTTTATGTTTGGACTATGAACCTCTGTAGCCACATTCGAACGTCTTAAATGGACGACGTCTCTTTGACATCTGATTGACAATATCATTTTCCAAGACATTTAAAGACCATCTGACCACTTGGCGAACGTGTTGAAGCGTGTACAAAAGCAAGCCTCTGCCGGAATCCAAGAAACTGCCTCTTCGTAGCCCAAGAAATAAAATTTTGAGGCACCGCGTCAAAGGTGATGGAGACAATCCCTATCCAGAGAAAATAAGAGCAGTCATAAGTTTTCTGACTCCTCGGCACATTCGTGAGGTGAGAAGCCTTCTCAGAATGTGCTCTTACCACTGTAGGTTGATAAAGGACTTCTGCACCAAGACATGACCTTTGCAAATAAAATGAGACATGTTGAAAGGAAGATCTGTGCTTATCCTTAAAGGAGGTGCTAACATTTTCATCAGTCATAGTCACGAGTTTGCTGAGACAGAATTTCGGACTAATGCCAGTTGTTTTGGGATAGGTTCAGTCCTAGTACAAATTCGGGGATGTGCTGAAAAGATGATAGCTTATGCTTCCACCGTACTCTCCAAGTTTGGATGAACTACCCTACAGCTGAGAAACAGTGCCACGCAGTTTTTGCGCCATCTACATCTACATCACACTCTGCAAGCCACCTAATGGTGTGTGGCGGAGGATACTTTCGGTTCGTACCATATTCTGCTCCCAAACTATTCGCCATTGTGACAGACCGCAGTTGTCTATACTGCTGGCTAGCCTAAAGTCGAGTCGACCAGCTAAGTGGACACTGAGGGTTCAGGAGTACGATGTCACAGTGATATACAAAAAAGGGCGAAAACATAAGGACACTGACTGCTTCACAAGGAATCCTTTGGCAAAAACAGCAGTGTGGACGAAATCTCAAGTCATCGGTGCATTAAACGACACTGGTACTAAACAAAAATGGAGACTCAGCAGTCCTGGAAACCGTAGAAGCCTTGACGAAGGAGGACCAACCAAATAGAGTTCCAATTCCATTGTATGAGAAGAACTGTGATCCCATGGGGCACGTTTGGTTTCTTCTCATCCCAGCTCATGTACAGCCAGCCATCCTGAAGTTTTTCCACAATCCTCCAACATCTGGTCACCTGGGATTGATGAAGACTCTATTCAGACACTGGCCATGTCTTTACCGATCTGTTAGACACCATGTGAGCCACTGTAAGGAATACCAGCAATGGAATCTTATGCCACATTACGCCCTGCTGAGTATATGGTAACCATTTCATCTCTAGCAACGCCATTCCACCAAAGTGGTATCAAGCTCTTGGTGAGTTCAGTAAAACTGAAGACCCACGAAGACCGCAGAGCATTGATGGTCGTCATAGTGAGGAGGATCCGACAACAGGACCACAATGGGGGTATCTCCCACCGTTGCCATACAGACGGCTATTGATATGATCTAGTTCCAGGGTGCTGTATTCAGCTCCAATGAGAACTTTCCAAACTGCAGATCACTGTTAGTTGAGGAGAGGGAGCGACACTGTGAGCTGTGCTGCCTGGAATGTGCCGTAGTGGTTACCGTCGCTTGCTACCGTGTAGTGGGTCACCAGTTCAAACACCACGACCAATAATTATTTGTTATCTAGGGTTTATCATTTCTGAGAGTTTTTCAAAATTTCTTATGTTTACAATGTTTGCATATTCTGGAATTTCCGATATTTACACAGAACAGCAGCATGCTCCATCCAAGAGTTGAGTTCTCTTCCATCTGTATGCTGGTGTTCGTAATAAATGTGCATTCAGTAAGTATTATACTTCACTAATGACCTAGCTTTCAGATTTGGTCATGACTGTGGCTACGACGAAACAATATGATGAGAAAAAAGGAAGTTCACTACAAAAAAAATGATTCAGATGGCTCTAAGCAGTATGGGACTTAACATCTGAGGTCATCAGTCCCCTAGACTTAGAACTGCTTAAACCTAACTAAGCTAAGGACATTACACACATCCATGCCCAAGACAGGATTCCAATCTGCGACCGTAGCGGCAGCGCGGTTACGGACTGAAGCGCCTAGAACCGCTGGGCCACTGCGGTTGGCAAAGTTCACTACAGAATAGACGAGAAAAAGAATATATGTAAACAATGACAAGGGACAGGATCGCGGTGCATCAGTTACGATATCAGAGAATAATTTCCAACGTACTAGGGAGGAAAAAGGCTAGGGGAAGACAGAGATTAGAATTTGTCCAACGAATAATTGTGAACATTTTTAGTATCAGTACCGCTTCGTCATCTTTTTACCGTACCCGGCGTGGTTAGCAAAAATTCGATATCACTCGTCACTCAGTAACGCGGTGATCCGCGGAACAAATGGCCGTTCCAAGTAGTCAGTAACGAGTAAGTTAACATAGTGAACGGATGCTTAGACACAGAGTCCAAAACTCAGCAAGATCCGTTGCAAGCATACAAGATTAGCCCAGAGTTAATAGCGAAACAGGGAAAACCATACAACGAACAATAGCCAAACATTGAATCAAATGGTCTGAAGGCTCCAAGGGATAAGAAGGGAGTGGCTGCACGTGACCGCGTGCGCGTGTTTAAGCGCAGATCTCTAGCTTTGTACAGGGTGGTTGGCAGTAAACTCTCGCTGCTTGAATGGGCCCCCATGAGGAAGGAGTGAGAGTAGGACAACGAAACATTCTGGAAACATTTGTAAGGCCATGGGGAAGAGAAATAATGAATAAACTATTTAAAGAAACACATTTTAACTTCCGCATGCGATGGCAACATTTGTCAATTGCGCATCATGTTTACATTCCAGGTTATAAACGTTGCTCAATGTGTCGATCTTCTATAAACACGACAGCCAAAATCCGCACTAGAGATTTTCACAGTCGTTTGCAGCATTTTTTTCAAACTGTGGGTCATGAAACGAGGGTGAGTCAAATGAAAACCTTAAATTTGAAATAACAAATCGAAATTTCGCGCCGTTATCCTGTAAGTTGGTAAGCGTGCTACAAACAGCGAGCAGATTGGCCTGTAGGTGCCAGCATAGTGCAGAGGCCCACATAGCGTCGCAGTATCAGTATAAAGATGGCCGCCCCATTTGCGACTTGCACCAGGGAAGAACAGCGTTCTGTTATTTGGTTTTTTCATAGTGAAGTGAAACCTATTGAAATTCATCGGCGAATGAAGGTTCAGTACGGTGATGCATGTTTGTCAGGCACAACGAGTTGTGACTCCACAGAACATTGCTGCATCAGCCATAGTGAAGGAAAACCGCCGAGTGACACTGAATGACATTGCAGCATGTTTACAGATTAGTGATGGGTCAGCACACCACATTGTGCATGATGTGCTCCAGTTTCAAAAAGTGTCTGCAAGATGGGTGCCAAGGCAGCTGACTCACGAAATGAGAGAACGACGTGTTGATGCCTATGAAGAACTTCTTCGCACTCTGAACGAGAAGTTAATGGCTTCCTTGCAAGAATCGTTACTGGGGACGAACCCTGGGCACACTTCCACCAACCGTAAACGACGAGAGCGAGCAAGGAATGGCGCCATTCCTCATCACAAAGTGATTTCCATATGTTTGGAATACTCAAAGACGCAGTGGGAGGAAAGAAGTTCCGTTCTGATGAAGAGATGCGCCACGCGGTGCATGAATGGTTGCGCGAACTACCAAAAGAATTTTTTTCTAAAGAAATTTATGCACTTTGTAAGCGCTGGAGGACTTGGATTGAACGTGGGGGAAATTATGTTGAAAAGTGATACAGTATTGGACCACTTCTGCAAAATGAATAATATTTTAAAAAATATTTAAGGTTTTCATTTGACTCACCCTCGTATATTCAACTGTCGTGACACAGCTGGTCCACTGCTTCAAGATCGCACATTGTGTCCAGCATTCTCAGTCATAGCAGTAGTAACTTCTTTAACAATTTGTTGCGCAATTGGCCGTTGACCTCTCGCTGGAGCAATTCCCAAATCCAAAACTCTTACGTTATTTGATTTTCAAACAGCTTGGCAAAACTCAACGTACTCGGACAGTTTTCTCCTTAGTTATCCTGATCACCACTAAACTGACACACAATATTTTAGGGCAACGCAATCTGACTTTCAATGATCCCTACAAAAGAATGGCCCTGACTAACAATAACCTAGACCCTTCATGAATCACTTACCTGACAAAAATCTTCGCGACTCGAACTACTGCAATACACCGAGCGCTAATAATGGCAGCTAACTAAAGGTTTCTAATACTGAAGGCACTAACTACTGATAGTCATTGTTAGCAAATGAAGAATTTTGATAATATATATATATATATATATATATATATATATATATATATATATATATATATATATATGCGACACCTACAACGTGCTGACATGAGGAAAGTTTCCAACCGATTTCTCATACACAAACAGCAGTTGACCGGCGTTGCCTGGTGAAACGTTGTTGTGATGCCTCGTGTAAGGAGGAGAAATGCGTACCATCACGTTTCCGACTCTGATAAAGGTCGGATTGTAGCCTATCGCGATTGCGGTTTATCGTATCGCGACATGGCTGCTCACGTTGGCCGAGATCCAATGACTGTTAGCAGAATATGGAATTGGTGGGTTCAGGAGGGTAATACGGAACGCCGTGCTGGATCCCAACGGCCTCGTATCACTAGCAGTCGAGATGACAGGCATCTTATCCGCATGGCTGTAACGGATCGTGCAGCCACGTCTCGATCCCTGAGTCAACAGATAGGGACGTTTTGCAAGACAACAACCATTTGCACGAACAGCTCGACGACGTTTGCAGCAGCATGGACTATCAGCTCGGAGACCATGGCTGCGGTTACCCTTGACGCTGCATCGCAGACAGGAGCGCCTGCGATGGTGTACTCAACGACGAACCTGGGTGCACGAATGGCAAAACGTCTATTTTTCGGATGAATCCAGGTTCTGTTTACAGCATCATGATGGCCGCATCCGTGTTGGGTGACATCGCGGTGAGCGCACATTGGAAGCGTGTATTCATCATCGCCATACTGGCGTATCACCCGGCGTGATGGTATGGGGTGCCATTAGTTACAGGTCTCGGTTACCTCTTGTTCGCATTGACGGCACTTTGAACAGTGGACGTTACATTTCAGATGTGTAACGGCCTGTGGCTCTACCCTTTATTCGATCCCTGCAAAACCCTACATTTCAGCAGGGTAATGCACGACCGCATGTTGCAGGTCCTGTACGGGCGTTTCTGGATACAGAAAATGTTCGACTGCTGCCCTGGCCAGCACAGTCTCCAGATCTCTCACCAATTGAAAACGTCTGGTCAATGGTGGCCGAGCAACTGGCTCGTCACAATACGCCAGTCACTACTCTTGATGAACTGTGGTGTCGTATTGAAGCTGCATGGGCAGCTGTACCTGTACACGCCATCCACGCTCTGTTTGACTCAATGCCCAGGCGTATCAAGACCGTTATTACGGCCAGAGGTGGTTGTTCTGGGTACTGATTTCTCAGGATCTATGCACCCAAATTGCGTGAAAATGTAATCATATGTCAGTTCTAGTATAATATATTTGTGCAATGAATACCCGTTTATCATCTGCATTTCTTCTTGGTGTAGCAATGTTAATGGCCAGTAGTGTAATTTTGTGACATACAATTAAACAAATTTCCTTTTTCTGACGGACACATGTCCAGATCGGCTGCTCATAGTAATCTCTCAAAACTCTGGCATCTCTCTGCCCACATCCACCACTGCTGGCGGCTCACCTCCAACTGCCCGACGCTATGCACTGTTCACATCCAACTGCCCAACGCTACATAAGCGAATACTCCAACAATGAATCCAACCAGCCACAGCACACAGCGCAGTCAGCGATTTTCATACAGAGCATTACGTGGCGTTACCAACATTAAAACCTAAACAGCCTACTTACAATTCGAACTTCCGAATCGTGTTCTTCAAGCCCGGTGCAGAAAGAGGAACTTTCCGTATGCCTTTAGTACACCGCTACTCGTGAAGAACAGTAGCACGACTGCTGCTGTTTTCAGAAAATAGCATTATGAGGAAACCTCTGCTCACCTTGTCCAGACCCATGTCTGTCTGGAATCGTAATGCACACTAATGCTTGTGTTTCAGCCTTGTGTCACCGTACCAGAACCGGCACCTAATGGCAAGTCTTGCAGCGCACAGTCTGGACGTCATTCTTGTTACGTTGGGTGCCCATACGGTAAATATTTTTCCGTTCATACTGGCTCAAATAGCGAAAGTTAATTACAACCACATTGCAGTCCTGACTTATGGTGTATGAGGAGCCGACGAGGATTGTGTCTACTGGATATGCGATCTGAAGTTTTCCCGGCGTATTTCCAATTTGAACAGTTCTCGGGTATCCGACCGGGTAGCGTCGTAATTTCTCCACAATATTTCGGCAGACGTACACGCTGCCATCTTGAGGTGGTTCCTGACGAATGCTGTGCTGTTCCTCTCCCGCGCCCTATATATAGACTCAGGCGCCGCTTCCCCCACCACCTCCAGTAGCCGCTTCGCCGGCCGCACCAAAGACACCAGGAGAGGATCGGTGGAGGGGGTAACGCCTAGTATATATAGGGCGCCGAGAGGAACAGCACAGCATTCGTCAGGAACCGCCTGAAGATGGCACCGTGTACTTTTGCCGAAATATTGTGGAGAAATTACGTCGTTACCCGGTCGGATACCCGAGAACTGTTCAAATTGTGTCTACTTGCTAAACCGCAGTATCTCAGACTCCATATTGGTCCTGCGGCTTGGTGGGATATCCGTATCACGGTTGAGTATTAGGAAAGGCTGAGGTAAGTAAGTTGACATAGGAGAGCAAGTTGTGATGGTGCGCATCAAATCAGTCACAAGACTGATGGAGAAAAAAATAAGTCGTCAACTTTGTGCAATACATACATCACACCATCCCTCTTTGTTACTGTAGATCAGATTAGATTCCAAGGGCAAAGTTTGTAGATGGCACTGGACCAATGCCAGATGGCCCCCCACACATGCAGTGGTAGAAACCTGTCTGTGAGTAATGATGGTGTTTCAGTGATGACAGCGTGAGGCAAAACTAATGTACGAGGATCTTGCAAGTTTATTCACACAATGTTTTCGGAAAAAGCAACAATTCGGCAAAATCGGAACAATCATGTAATTTTACTCTTTAATCAGCAAGGAGACAGACGAAACTTACGAAACTGTATATGCATCAGACGCATAGGCGCCTGTCTCACAAAGTGTCATCGCTAACAGATTAGAAGATACGTTGGATGTGAATCAGGGAAAGCAACAAGCTGTTTTAAAAGTGAACTTAGTATAGTGGACCATAGTCGGGAACGAACTAATGGAACGAAACAACGAGTATGAATTACCGATTTGGCTGGGATACATGGATTTTAAGGTCGCTTTTCACTCAGTATCAACAAGACATGAACTGACACGACATACACTCAACATATGTTAGCTACTCTGAAGAATATATATGAAAATGATAGAGTTTTCACTAGAATTTAACCGTGCAAGGTAGATCAGCGTTTAAGACACTGTTTCTTTATCCGAAGCATTGAAACAGATTCTGAACTTAAAAGTAGTGACCCACTTATCACTGTAAGTCGTTTTCTTCAACACAGTTCACAAAAAATTCGTTTGCCTTAACACAGTGGTCTAACAGTAACGTTAGGGAAGGTTCTTTTTAATTTATTTGCTGTGGAAGACAAACAATAAATTATTGGTTTGAAACTTTCTTACTCAGTAGATTATAAATTTTGTGAAATTTTAATTTCTTGTATACTTACTTTGACTTTTGACCACTACAATAGAATTGCTTATGCAAATAGTAACACTTACATCCTTTGATTTTGAACATGCTGATACTCTTTTCCAGTTGTATGGATGTCATGTTCTTACAAAATGCTTACACGTACTGTAACCTATGCACATTGTACCGTGTGTTTAATGTTCTATTACTACTGATATTTTATCTACGCATTTCGGTGAATTAATTTTTTTTCTTTGAGTTGTGCAGATGTGCTATTATTTTGAGGAATTGTTGACGTAGCTACGTGTGAACATGTGTTATACAGCTTCTCGTTCAAACTTCACGTGAAATTTGATTACCAAATGTGATAAACAGCAAGGTGAACTTGTTATTTCGGGCATTTAATGAAGGATAGCCAAAGGAGGATATAAGATGAATAATAACAAAAGCAAAACAAGGGTAACGGAATGTAGCAGAATTAAATCGGGCGATGCTGAGGGAACTGGATTATGAAACGAGACACTAAAAATAGTAAATGAGTTTTGCTATTTTCGAAATAAAATACCTGATGATGGCCAAAATAGATAGGATACAAAATGTAGACTGGCAATGGCAAGAAAAGCATTCTCAAGAGGTGAAATCTGTGAACATGCAATATAGACTTAAGTGTTAGAAAGTATTTTATGAAGGTATTTGTCTGGAGCGTAGCCTTGTATGGAAGTGAAACGGGGACTATAAACAGTTCAGACTCGGCGGAGTAGAAGCTTTTGAAATGTGACGCTACGGAAGAACGCTGAAGATTATAGCTGGGGACATCACGTAACCAGTGATGAGGCACTGAATGGAACTGGGCGGAACAGAAATTGGTGGAATAGCTGGACTAAAAGAAAGGATTTGGTTGATGGGACATATTCTGAGACATTAAGGAATATACAATTTACTGTGGCAGGAAAGTGTATGAGTGTGGGGTGGGGGGGTGGGGGGTGGGGAGGGGGAGGGTAAAATCGTTGAGGAACGCATAAAAATGATGAACATAGCAAGCAGGCTGAAAAGGATGTAGGTCGCAGTAGTTATTCGGAGATGAAGAGGCTTGCACAGGGTAGAGTAGCTTGAAAAGCTGCATCAAACCAGTATTTCGGCAAAAATAAGCAATAATTCCTTTGTATCGGACAGTACAAATGAACGGGCCCAGTGTGTAGAATATTTTCGTGGCATAAATATTGTACGGACTCACTGAGTAAATCCCCATCAAGGACTCTGACTACCACATTACTGTCTGATTAGTATTTGGCCTCCGCATATCCTGTAACGACTGCAAGTAAAAAACTGCACTGCGTAAAATGGGTAAGAAGACTCCACCTTTATTATTCTGGACGCCGAGGTGACACTGAACTACAGTCTTTGATAACGGACAACGAGTCTGTATCAGCTGAAGTGCTTTACACCACATCCCTTCTAAAGCGATTGTTGTTACCTGTTCCGGTTTTGTTTTCCCTTCCTTTATACGTACTGTGTCATGACTACTCTCTGAGATATCGCTTACACATTTTCACTCTTAAGTCTCTCTTGTACACAACAGATTATCTTCAGACAGCGACAGGAAACATCAATCGACTCTCGTATCTGGTTTAATTACAGCTGCACGGGCAGGGTTACGCTACTTTTGTAGTGCTCTCTTCTTGGCCTGTTATCAGCATTGGCATCCATAGCTTCTTGGCGTGAAATCGGAGTCGCATAGTTCTCTTCGCTCCTTTTCTCTGATCAGCTGAAGGGTACAATAGGTGCAGTATACCAGAACCACGTTCTACATTATTGCTTTACTGTGTCGATGCACACACAGATTATTTGCTTTCTGTAGACCGTGCCTGTGTTACAAGATATCTTCTGTTCGACTTTGAAGAGTTTCACCTATTCTCTCCCCCATATGCGAAGAAAGGCCGGCCGGTGTGGTCGCGTGGTTCTAGGCGCTTCAGTCTGGAACCGCGCGACCGCTGTGGTCGCAGGTTCGAATCCTGCCTCGGGCATGGATGCGTGTGATGTCCTTAGGTAGGTTAGGTTTAAGTAGTTCTAAGTTCTAGGCGACTGATGACCTCAGATGTTAAGTCACATAGTGCTCAGAGCCATTTGATCCATTTTGAACCATATGCGAAATGCAACGATTTTGTTCCCACGAAATTCCTTTTAAATCAGTGAATTTTTTTGCCGTAGTGGAGTCTTGTCAGAATAAGAATAATCAAATGGAGATCAACTGGTATTGTTTCTTGATGGGCTCTCTCAAGTCGATCAGACAGAACTTCAACGATGGCAATGATTCGAAGATTAGTTGCTCTGTCCGTCTTTTATATCCAACTATATATTTACTGATAACAATGCAAATATGGAAGGATGTTTCTGATTCGTGATATCTACACACAATTTACAATCTGTAAATTTGGAGTAAATAAATGAAAGTTTTCCGATAAATGCGACAGAGGAGGAATTTAATATATCTCTCAAGGAATATCTGGCTGTGGAACCTATAACACGTGTAATAAAGCGATTTCTTTTATCTGACAAGAAATTACAAAGGTTGAATAAAGGGTAAATTTTTCTGCTGTTAGTGCGGTGCGTGAAATGAGGCACAACGTTTAAGTCACTCTTAATGGCAAAATAATTCTCCGAAACTGTATTTGATCACCTGTTCGTCTGGATGCCTTCTTCTCCAACAGTTCTCATAAAACAATCGTTTTTAGTTCTTCCCTCTCCTTAAAAGTAGTGAAATTGAAGGGAGTGTTGGACAAAGGATCATCGGCGGTATTGATGTTTGTTGCTCAGTTTTAAAGGTATTGAGGATTTAGGGTTTTGGAGTCGCGAGGCTTGTTCTGAGTATCCACGTCACGTATTCTCCGACAACCAATGACCGTTCAGTATTGCTCTCGGCGCTTTGCCGTGAATGTCGTAACGAATGTGAGCATTAAATGTGATCTTAGCAATTTGTTTCTAGTTGTCGCGGCTGACAATTGTGGTAAGCGACTATTTCTGCACAAGTAAGCGAGGGCCATTATTTGGAATATACACGCTTTCTTCAACTCCTGAGCACTTGTGTGGGCTCACCGTAACCGTCGCTTGGAACCGGCAACAGTACAATCCTCGTCCGTGTCTCCAGCTGCGCGATCCGCCATAGTTCGTGGATCGGACTATAACAGAGGTCGTAATCGAAAGAAAGCTTAATTTCACTCTCACTATTCACGCTTTTTCGCTTTTAAGAACACACTTTTTCTTTAGCTGCTTTTTGATTTTCTACACAAAACCTCACTTTCATAAAACTTCATCAAGTGTGCTCCATCCAAGTTTTGTTGTGGTATCGTGGAACGTTAATGTAATGCTCTGAAAGTAGAGAACGTCTAAGATCGGAAAAAAAACTAAACTGTAACTGATATTGATCCGTTGTGTTTGAATGAAATTCTGCTGCACTAGTACCTCTAGTCACATGATTGTTGGAAGTTACGCCGGAGGCTATCTACGGTGTATTGTAAATGAAACTCTTTCATTGTCATTACTATGTTAAACATGAAATAATTAGATGAGCAGTTATTATTAAGGGGAAACGGAAGGCAAGTGGGCTTCAAAAATTCGATTTTTAGATTTCAGCATATTTGAAATGCCTGGTCTTTCCTGCGTGAAACAGTTTTTGTTTTATATAAATTCGACAATTTTTTCGTGAGATATGATGGTTTTCCGGACACTCTGTGCCATCTTACATAATGCACAGCATTCTTTTACTCCTTGTATATTATTTCATGTCTTCATGGGAAAATCGAAAATTTAAATGAATGTGTGAATTCTGTCATCTGGAACCGGTTACCGAAAACTATATTTGTTCAGCTTACAACCCTCAAATTTGGTGTTTATGATGCTACTTTATGCTTCAATGATGGTGTAATTAGAAAACTGGATGTTTTGGAATTATTGGGCATAAAATCTAGTGGAAATATTGCTAAATCTTTGGTGAAAATAGATAAAGAGAGAACCCGCAAAGCAGATATTGCTAATTTAAAATGCACAAAAGAAGCCAGACAGAAAAGAAGGAGGACTAAGAGAAGAAAAGAAGATCAGTATGATTCTGATGATGCTCAGCATGGTGCAGGAAAATTGATGAGAAGTACTTACCACTAACTCTCATCAATAACTATACTAGAATTGCAATATTAAACTTTAAATGGATTTTTCTCAAAACTACATTTTTTTTACTTTCAGGTACCATTATTTCATAAACCAATGGGGTTAGAAACAGGAAATTTGGTCAATTTGTACTGCAGATGGTAATACGTTATTACGAGTAAGTTGAGAACCACCAAACAACCAGAAACTGTTTTATAATAATTAATGTACAAAAAAAGTTAAATTTTACTAGTGAAAAAATAAATTTTTTTCTTCAAAACCATAAGAGGTATTATGTTCATTTTACTTGTAAATTGAGGCATACATGTTATATATATACAGTAAAAATTTCATTGTTTTGTCACTTACAGTTCTTTTGAAAAGTGTACCTATTCAAAGGGTAAAATAGCATTGGCAGATTGGGGATAAAAATTGCCTCCCGTCTCCCCTTAATAGTGGTAATTGGTTGACATGATATTAACTTACGGAAAAGTCAAGAAAATACATCGAAAGAAGCGAAAGTAAAAGCAAAGTCTTCTGTCGCTGATCACAATGAAGTTCAGTTGAAGACATGCGCTGAAAATCGTGCTAATCCTCAAATGTAAAAACTTAGAGATAACTGTTGCCATCTGTTGCTGGGTACGGGAACTGTGAAGATTGACATTGGTCTCACCCCTAAATTGACATTGGTCTCTCCTCTAAATATAAGCAACAGATGGTAACACTTATCTCTAATCTTTTGCATTTGAGGATTAGCCCGTTTTTCCGCGGCGATTGTCTTCAATTGAAAATACATTATTCTTTTAAATACGCGTTTCGGAGAATTACACCTAATTTCAAATGGATTTATTTCAGTTAATTAGGCACCGACGATTGGTATGTAAACCTTCGACGTCTTGAAGGCAACTAGTGGCACGGTCTTTCCATGACCACACGCTCTACTCCAAGTAAACTGTGAAGTTCGTCCTGTCGTCAACGGTATTGTCTGAAGATTTCTCCTTATCAGAAGATCCGACCAGAGGCAATTTATTTCTAGTAAGAATGCCAACTAATGAGTAGCAGAAACAACGATTCCTACAATTGAGCAATCTGGCGGCATAGCTGCTCCCACCCGATTCAATTTTCTGTGTCAAACATCTATCTGCAAATAAATTCCGGTATTACTTCTGACCTGCCCGGTGTGTAGTCGTAGCTCCCACTGTACTACAAACGTTTGGAAGGTGAAATCAGAAATTATCAAGTATCTCTCAGCTCAACAGACTATTTTACAAAAGAAAGTTAAACTCCCGGATGGGTAACAATTCAATCCGCCGCCAGAATAACAGAAGATCTCATTTTTAGATACAGTCTATTACGTAACTATCTTAGGACCCTCTGCTTCGCTAGCGTAAATTGTATGGTCTAGACTGTTTTTTTCTGTTTCTCTTTAATCGAATTTTTATGTAGCTCAAAAATTGCAACACTTTCTAAATTTTCTCCCAAAATAAGGCTCTGGAAACAAGGTCTTTTCCGAATGTACTAACCAGAAAGTGATTCTGATAACTGGAGTCGGGCAGTTTCGTTAATCCTGCCTTTTGAGTTCGTGTGGTCATATTTCCATCGATAGTTTCATCCTCTAAAATACATTTCTTTGTTTCTAACCGAGAAGTGGAATACCGGTTTTCATAGACTTAGCTTTGAAATGTTTTAATGTAACCAAATATTTTCTTAGAAAATCTCACCCCCAAAAACAATGAAAATTTATTTTTCTTTTTTCTAAGAGAAAAGCCAAACACAAATTTTCGTAGTTTTACCGGCAAAAATGGTTTCGTAATGAAATATTTCCATAAACACTTTCATCCTATATTTCCACACCATAGGGATCGAATTTCCAAAAACAATTAAACACGCTATGTTCTACTTCTAAGCGAGAAGTCAAATATCAATTTTCATCGTTGCAGCTTTAAAATGCTTCAGTAATAGTTAAATAATGATTTGTTTATACAAAAATTTCACCCAGTACTTTACCCTTTTAATAGTTGGATTTCCAAAAATGGTAAAACTTTTATTTTGTTATTTCTGACTGAGAAACCAAATACCAATTTTCGTAGCTATAGCTTCAAAATTGCCTAAATAGCGACATTTTCTCAAAAAGCTTTTCATACCTTCCGGAAAACTACTGCAGATACACATCTGGGACATGTTTTATTAGATTCACGAGACCAATAACAACAAAATAAATGGAAATCGTGCTTTACTCTATCGTCGTACAGTTTTGCGATGGCTTCATATTAACGAAGTTGCTAAAATTCAGGCAAAATCTTTTATTAGTCGCAACTCCGTAACTAAACATTTGCGGACCTATGTTTATATGAACTTTTTTCTTTAATTTTACTTGTAGAACGACATATTAAAATATTTGCATATCTTCGTGGATCACTCTGCATGTGGTGTCTGTTCTTTCGTACATGTCCCCGCGGCTCCATTATTGACCACCTCTTGCGAAAAAGGTTTTCGCTCCAGAAAGTTTTCAGAACTTCACTGATGACTTGGAAGACCCACTTTAAAACAAACAGCCGATGCCTGCAACAACGAAGACAAAAGATGTTCCCTCCAGTTGCAGCGTATTTTGATCCTGGAAAGGTAATAATAAAAAAGCCTATGGGCTTCACTGAAGAGGCTAATGAGGCAGCCTAAGTTGTCCACAGTCTGTTCAAGTCTTCATCGTATTTTCATAAAATAGGTGTGAAGAACCTCACTGCCTACTGTGCAGATATGCAAATGTAAATTACAGGAAGCGTAATTCTATGTCCAAACTGCTTCAGGAAGACAAGCGTTTGGTGAAATAATATTCTCAAATCACATACTGCGTAAACCAAACAAACATGCATAGATGCAGTAGATGTAGATACTGAAATGCTTGCGTAGAACAAACGTGAACCTTTGTCTGTATCACCTATTCCAAGAAAACGCGATGTAACTGTGCAGCTGAAATTTATTGCTATTAAATCTCCCTTAAAATCATGATCAGATGTTGGTTATCTCCCTCAGAACCATGAACAAATAACAATCGCCTCAGCCGCGTGGGTTTAGCCGAGCGGTCTCAGGTGCTGCAGTCATGGACTGTGCAGATAATCCCGGCGGAGGTTCGAGACCTCCCTCGAGCATGGGTGTGTGTGTTTGTCCTTAGGATAATTTAGGTTAAGTGGTGTGTAAGCTTAAGGACTGATGACCTTAGCAGTCAAGTCCAATAAGATTTCACACACACACACATTTCAATCGCCTCACCCTCAGTGCCAAGCCGAATAACTGCCAGCAGGGAAAACAATCAACACTACACAGTATATATGCTGGAGTACCTCAAGGAAGCATCCTAGGGCCCCTACTGTTTAACCTCTACATAAACGATCTCCCAACCACACACAACACAACGATGGCATTCTACGCGGATGACACAGCCATCCTCGCCCAAGATTGGAAACAATCAAACATTACGTCACGATTACAGATCGCACTCACAGTGGCTGAGCCTTGGTTTGAGAAATGGCATGTTAGAGTAAACGGCGACAAGTGCGAACCCGTTCTGTTCACTCGAAGACAGAAGCAACTGCGCAGAAACCGAGACTGCAGACCAATAACACTACATGCACGCCCAATACGTTTCTGTGAGAAAGTCAAATAGCTTGGTGTCTGGCTGGACCGGAAATTACTCTGGGGGGACCACATACAACACAAGACCAACAGAGGAAGCGCGAGGCTCAAAGAGCTCTACCCTATGCTCAACAGGCATAGCACACTGAACAGACGGATGTCGAGGTCCGTGTACATGACACTTATTAGACCCCTGATGACGTGCGCAGCCCCTGTCTACGGATACGCTGCGCCCACACGCCTGCGTCGTCTGCAGATCATACAAAACAAAGTACTCAAAATCATAAGCAATGCTCCACGATACACACGCATCGTGGATCTTTACCGGGAATACAGACTTGATACTCTCACGGAGGTAATCCACAAACTCACCACAACACTATACAGAAACTCCAGACATTCGCAGAACCCGTTCATTCTGAATGTGGGGAACTACGACCACAACCATAGATGGAAACATAATAGACCAAAAAAACATACTTGCAGGGACCTAACATCTATGGCCAAGTACACGCAAACACAACGGTACAGGTGAGCCCCTGTTTATCAGCCACCATTACTGGATATCCGGTTGGAACACACTTGCCGAAAAACTGGCACCACGCAGGGAAGCCGTACTGTACACTACATGTAGACAAGCTATACCCCCCTCCTCCTCCCCCCCCCCCCCCACACACACAGTGAAATGATCTATGGCCGATCTCCCACTAATATATAACGATCCTGATTGTTTCAGGAATGGAGCGGCTGCAGCAACCCGGGATACATCACCATCGCCTGCCACGGTGATGATGCATGATACCAACATTAACAAACCCAACCTTGCATGAAATATCGCAGCTAGTAAGCCACTACTGCTCTTACTACCCAACCCACTGTCACAGAGGTTTTTTTTCCCTCGTCACGAGCCATGACACTTTTTTCCCTCTGCTCTTCAAATCGCTACCCTCGCTCGCGTTTCGTCGACAATCTATCACCTGATGGACCGTGTTAATGCGTAGTCTTACCCAGACGCACGGATAACATCACAGCCCAGCATCCTGTGATCCACTTACTAGATAACTAACATGTTGACGGAGGTGACAGTAGAACTTTTGGTTTGGTCACGACGTTGGTGCGGGCATGGAGGGGCCCCATCTCTATATGCCAGCTTAAATTCCAGAGGTGGACCAATGCGATACTCTCTTGCCCAAGTTGTGAAGCTTGTGCCTTCGAGTAAATGATCTACTTTTTCTGAAATTGTGATCATTTGTTTATCTTTGGCGGTACATCATATCTATTGTTTTCCGTCCCCGTCGGATAATTTCTTGGCGCTTGTCGTTTTATTTTTATTTTGTCTTAAATTGTATTTTGTTCGACGCACTTGTAACATGATATTACGGGCTCCACACCTTTACGACAGCTGATGTAACCAAATACTGTTTAGTTCTTTGTCTTGTATTTCGACATATGGAAGTAAGTGGGTAAGAGTCCGTAACTTTCACAGTGATGAGAGTCGACTACATCCTCTAGGTTACAGTAATCCTGCGTCTGAGCGACAAACAAGGCCCCTCACTTCTCCCAACCAGCAGCCAGTCGGCTCGCATCTACACGATCCTCCGACGAGAAACATATGCGTATGAAAAACGTATTTCCACACGGAGCAGCGGCCGGATAGTTGGGGCACAATGTGGCTATTGTGCGCGGCGCAGGTTTCGTGTTTGTGGCAGGCGGCCGGTCTGCCGGGGCACAATGCTTTGATGGCGGCGAGCAGCGAGTACAATGGCGGCCGGCGAGCAGTCGACGTCGTGATGAACAGGGCCACCGACCTGGTCCGCCAGGGGCTCTCGGAATTCCGTGCCCTGGACTGAGATGCTGGTGGAACAAAGAGGACTGCACGTAACGGACCGGGCAATCGGCTTCCCAGTATACTCATATTACGCAGCAGTGTCTTCTGAAAAAGTAACAGCCTCACGATAGGAAGGCGTCCCACATCACTGGCCTTGTCGTAGTTAATTTATTACTCTTGTCTTTTACCACAGTCTTGTTACACTTGCATTCTGTTTGACTGTAAAAAAAAAAATCTATAGCTGTTTCCAGTATGCGTCGCAATGCTTTTTTTTCCTAACTGGGTGCCCACGTGCAAAGTAGACTCATTTACATGTACAAACTAAATGAAAGGCAATGATTTAGTGTGCATTAAATAAAATTCGAAAGAAATTGTGGAAGTTCTTGTCTATTCTTTCGGACAGGTCCGAAAGAACAGTCACCATATCCATATAGACTAAGTATATAGTTGTGGCAATACCGGCTATGACCTTCTTCTGTGCGGATGCACACACATTCCCCGAACTCTTACGGGCTCGGTAAGAATGTCTTCCACGAGTAATGAGTGTGTTTGGGTGGGACACCACGAATGTGGTGTGTGGACATACAAGGTGAGAATGTGGGTCTCGCGGGAGGCGTGCTCGACATAGTTCCTGCAGTCGCACTATCCTCTGTGTCCTCGGTGGCTCAGATGAACCATCCCGGCATTTGCCTGGAACGATTTAGGGAAATCACGGAAAACCTAAACTAGGAAGGCCGGACGCGGTATTGAACCGTCGTCCTCCCGAATGCGAGTCCAGATGGATAGAGTGTCTGCCATGTAAGCAGGAGATCCCGGGTTCGAGTACCTTTCGGGTCACACATTTTCACCTGTACCCGTTGATATACATCAACGCCCATCAGCAGCTGAAGGTATAGATTTCATTCTAATTTGTTTCACACATATCTCTACTCATAAATTATCCATATCTTTAGCAATTTCTCCACTGTTTTACACCATCCTGCCCTAGAGAAGACGTTAAATGTGTCTCTGCTGCTGAGTTGTGTGGCATGTGCTGTGTCGTCCGAACAAGACACAGCCAGGGTAAAAGCACCACAGGCGCATAGACGTAAGTTGGTACCAGTGCGACAGAGACTCGCCACTTGGGTGAATTCCACCAGCGCCACACGCGGTGAACTCTTACAAGTGAACAGACAGTTGCAAGTTGCATTTGCTATGTACTGTGAAGTTTACCTACGATTATTTGCGCATAGCCAATGAGGGCCTTTTTGTGTTATGTTTACAAGCAGTGTTGTAGACTATATTATTCAACAAGTCACAAAGATCAGAAAACATTTTAACTCATTCTTTTAACTTTGCGACTTTGGTACTAATTTGTTGAAGTGTTGTAGTACCTTCGTACTCCTATCCTGTTACCTGACCCTGGGGCATAGCTGTGCAATAGTGCCAGGGAGAAACTTTCTTAGCGGTGTACTGCACCAGAAGCCGTTTCATGAACTCACAAACTCGGCCTACCGTAACAACAGTAGCAACTCCGCGACCACAGCAGTAGCGACGAGGCCTTTAGAAAACTTGCGACGAGAGTTTACAATGTTACTGATGCACTGAACAACACAAATGAGCGACGGATGGTGCTTCGTTCTTTTCAAATACTCTAAGGCAACTAATTACAGCCGGCCGGAGTGGCCGAGCTGTTCTAGGCGCTTCAGTCTGCAACCGCGCGACCGCTACGGTCGCAGGTTCGAATCCTGCCTCGGGCATGGATGTGTGTGATGTCCTTAGGTTAGTTAGGTTTACTTAGTTCTAAGTTCTAGGCGACTGATGACCTCAATAGTTAAGTCGCATAGTGCTCAGAGCCATTTGAACCAGCCATTTATTATGGAAATACTGAGTCATGAATATACCAAATTTGTTCTAAATTGCTCCAGGCGGTCCTGAGTTACGCTTTTACGTCACAACTTTATGTCACCCCGCAGCCATAGGGGTTCTGTGGATGTCTTACTTGCACAGTAAATTTTTTGCAGACAGGAAGTGATATGTGTGACAATTTTGGTGCCGGCCGCTGCGGCCGAGCGGAACCACGCGGCTGCTACGGTCGCAGGTTCGAATCCTGCTTCGGGTATGGATGTGTGTGATATCCTTAGGTTAGTTAGGTTTAAGCAGTTCTGTGTCTAGGGGACTGATGACCTCAGATGTTAAGTCCGATATTGCTTAGAGCCATTTGAACCATGTGAACAATTTTGGTAGAAATTTATTCACACGCTACGGAGAAATGTTGATATGCTACTGTCTTTTCACCCCCCCCCCCCTCTCCCCTACCTGCAACTCTAGTGATGAAACGTTATCGTGGCTGTCACCAATATGTCTAGCGACCCCTAGGACTATTGATTCCATACTAGCATCGGTCTTTATCGAATATTTTTACATGTCACGTTTTCTCAGCCGTGGGCCTGCTTGGGATGTATTATCCCCACAATGCTTTTATACAATTAATGTGTCACACATATACAAAATTTGATTAAAATTGTTCCATACGTTCCTACCCCCACAGGAACTTCTGCGGGTATGCGGACAAAGTCTCTCCTAAGCATCATTTCAATTGGATGAATGATACTGCGTAATGTATCCCTCAAAGAATAGATGTGTCTAATAAAATGACTGAACTTAAATCCCCCGAAAGTTTACTGTTCGCAGGTGGAACGCTTCACAATGACCACAGCAGGAGCATATTAAGAAACATTGATAATCAGAATACTATCGTTAACGTCTGTTAAGGCTACTACTTGGCCGAAGACGGTTCCATAACCTGCTACTTTGTGATTTCTTTTAGTCACGTGCAGAGCCCTCATTGAGGAGCTGGAAAGCTGGGTGACTGCGGATCTTGATAACATGACGTACAATGCAACAAACGATTTGCATTACACAGAAAGAGCAATCGAAATTTAGATTACAAAGTTCGACTTGTAAAAATGCAAATGTGTATATGATAGCTCGCTGATTGAGCGCAGTCCACACGTCACCAAACCACTCGCTTCCCAACGTAGTTAAACAGCTGAAAGACTCACTCTGCATTCGTCATTAGTAGAGGAATATGAACTTAGGTGACATTATTACAACCAAAACTGCGGAGAATACAGAAATGCACACTTATACGAAACTAGTCTTGAGACAAATGCGTAATAAGGAGGAGACTTGACATGTCTCAATTATTTCGAAAAATGCGAAACGCGAAATCATAGAAGCGTTGATAAATATTTTCAGAGATACCGATTCCGGCTTGATCTCTGACATAGTGAGATATTAATTTGTTACAAAAGGAACGCATAGAAGAAGAACCAAAACAAACAATCAAATATTTATTTTTACATATTAGGTTAAATAAATGAAATCCTCTGAGACAGCAAATTTGCACGTTTTTTGATAACATTTAGAGTAATTTTTGGCACGAATACGTTATACTTTCACTACGTGAACTTGCATTTCCAATTCACAGTTTCATCTCCAAACTTTCAGTTGATATGTACCTTCATTGCGATGTCGACATACCAAAAACACCTGTGCACATCGTAACTGAAGTACTAACGATGAAACTGTGACTTGGAAATGTATATCGACATAGTGAAAAAGCTATTGAAAATGCGGTACACATATTTCGCTAAAACGTTTTCCATTATTTTACTATCTTGGTTTCGCAAATTATAGCCAATATAGGTACCACGAAATATGTAATTTTTATTCATTTTGAGACATGTTATTTTTTTAAGTGTCTGTACGGAAATTAACATGGCGAAGCAACACCTTGAAAAAAAAACTGAGTTTAATATTTCTAGATGAATACCGTTGAAAGGGTAACAGATATGAAAAAAAACTGAAATAAAAAACTTCTAGCGTTTTAATGTACATTACAACGGTCTCCCAGATTTGCAAAAAAACCATTTTTTTCGATGTCCTCTCCTCCCGACTGTTTTTTTTTTCATTTCGACATCTAACTAAAACCAAAACATATAGCGTCGTTATTGTCAAATCAGTCAGATATGATGAAGTGGTATTCCAAAGTCATATTTGTCAGAAATAACCTCGAAATATCTTTATATCGCTGTACGCGCGCACGATATGTGCCTCCTTCGATGTCAATTGTGATGTTGGGTTATGCAGGGCTGTCTATAAATCCACAAGAGTACGAGAGGGTGGAGATTTCTGAACAGCACGTTGCAAGGCGTCCCAGATATTCTCGATAATATTCATGTCTAGGGAGTTTTTGGCCAGCGGAAGTGTTTAACTTCAGAAGAACGTTCCTGCAGCCACTCTGTAGCAATTCTGGACGTTTGGTGGGTTGTGCTGTCTTGCTGCAATAGCCCAAGTCCATTGGAATGTACAATGGATATGAATGGATACAGGTGATCAGACAGGATGCTTGCGTTCGTGTCACCTGTCAGAGTCGTATCTGGACATATCAGGGGTCCCATACCTCTCCAACTGCACACGCCCCACATCATGACAGAGCCTCCACTAGCTTCAATAGTCCCCTGCTGACTTGCATGATCCATGGATTCATGAGGTTTTCTCCATACCGGACACGTCCATCTGCTCGATACAATTTCAAACTGGACTCGCCCGACCAGCCAACGTGTTTCCAGTCATCAATAGTCCAATGTCGGTGTTGACGGGCCCAGACGAGGCGTAAAGCTTTGTGTCATGCAGTCATCAAGGGTACACGAGGGGGCTTCGGTTCCGAAAGCCCATATTCATGGTGTTTCGTTGCATGGTTCGCACGCTGACATTTGTTGATGGCCCATCATTGAAATTCGCAGCGTTTAACGATTCTCTTCAGTCGTCTTTGGTCCCGTTCTTCCAGGATCTTTTTCCGGCCGCGGCGATGTCGGAGATTTTATGTTTTACCGGATTCCTGATATTCACGGTACACTCGTGAAATGGTTGTACGAGGTAGTCGCCACTTCATCGCTACCTCGGAGATGGTGTGTCCCATCGCTCGTGCGCCGACTATAACACCACGTTGGAACTCACTTAAATGTTGATAACCTGCCATTGTAGCAGCAGTAACCACTAGACACTTGTTGTCTTATATAAGTGTTGCCGACCGCGCCGCCGTGTTCTGCCTGTTTATATACCTCCGTATTTGCATACGCACGCCTATAATAGTTTTTTGGCGCTTCCGTGTATAATGTGTGTGTTCTTTTGATTTGATTTATCTTGTGTTGTATTTGCGTTTTCTCTTTGCATATGCTGTATTTTTTTAAGTTGTTACATTTTCATGTTTAATTATATTATGTTTGAAATTGTTTGTGTATTATTGTTGTTACATATTTGTAAATCTATACAATAATTAGGAAATGCAGAATTATGCGGGTCAAAAAATTCTGAATGCACTTTGATTCTACACACCAGGCAGAGGGAATTTCGAAAAAAATGACTTTTGCGATAAACCTGGGTGCACCATTGTTACGTGCATTAAAAACTATAGAACTTTTATGTGAAGTGTTTTTTTGTATCTGATGCCGTTTCAACGATAATATTAAAATGAATTTTTTTCAAGATGCTGTTTCATCCCTTAATGACCGTATGGGCACGTATAACGAAATGTGTGTCTCTTATTTTGCTCTACTCTAGAACATATTCAAAGCCGATAAAAATCGAAGTGTATCCCTCGGTTAGGTTTTATTGTAAGTCAGACATATAGAAATTAGAAGAAAACAGAACATATTCGTAGATGAATGGAAGTGGTTGCACAGCAAGTAGGGATATCGTATCTAATCCCCTGACAGGAAAAATAATGTGAATGAGACAGCCTCGATAAATTTATGTAATGCATATTTTTTGTTTTGTTTCATGAGGCTTGTTCTTTCATTCTCTGCTTTCCTTGAATCTAAGGCTATACTTCTTTAGAGATATCAAGATGGTGCCAACCTTGTTTAGAGCAATTTATATACAGTCTGTTTCAAAGTCTTTGCACTGGTGAGAGATAACAGTGTGGGGGACAACCTTTGTTAGAGACAAAACGATCACTAATGCTCTCTGGTGAAAGTAGGCATCCTTTCGTACGAATTTCGCCCCTTTGAGGCGGCGGGTCAGAGGCACTCTGCCCCATGTGTACGCCTCGTGTGTTGCCTATAATCCAGTGATTTTCTCCATATAAAAGGAGTAGGCCCAACGGAATTAAAGTAACTGATCCGCTTCCAAAACACCTTGTTCTTTTTATACACACATTCATTCTTAAGGTTTTCCTGTTGAAAATCTCTCTATCAGTTTACAGGTGTAGTTAGTGTGCTGCACTCCCAGTTAGGAGACCCTGCTATTGCGGCGAATCTCGTCGTCCAAGGGCAGCGAATACTAAAGGACGCCTAACAGCGCTGGGAAGCGTCAACGAACACATCTTGTGCCCACCAAAAGTTGTCTACATGACGTGATCCATCACCGCTAGACGTTCGATGCAAAGCGTCTAGAACAGCCTGTATAGAGGTTATAGAGAAAGATCCTGTTCGGCGTACTTAGTTAACTGGCAGCACGTTGACCCGTGGTCTGAAAAACATACCAGAGTGCTGTAACCAGTTAACAAATTTCTGGACGTCAAGGTAAACAAAAATTGGGCCATTTGAGTTTATTTAGTTGATTCCACGCCAGGTGAAAGAGATGAAGGAGTTGTTGACTGCTGCGAATAGGTTTGTTGCTAGGTGTAGGGGTAACGATGATTCCGATCTAGCTGAAAGCGGATGTTGGATCAGTGTGGTGACGGCGGCTTTCAGAAAATAATAGGACAAAGAAAGGCATAGTAAAACTTCCAAGGGTCCTGTGGTAGGACAATGAACGCTGAAGTTGTTGTGTCTAGACAAGACAGCCTAGACACAATGGGAGGAAGCCGAAGGGCACGCGCTAAGCCAAAGCAGGGTGCGTGAGGTCTGAAACAGGATACGTAATGAATGCTATAAAGAAAAGTACGTAGCTTCTGGAATACTTAACTTTAATCCATCCTTGTGGTACATCTGGAGATTGTGGCGATACAAGTGAGACTCTTTAGATACATGCAATGTTACTAATGGCGCCTTGCTAGGTCGTAGCCATTGATTTAGCTGAAGGCTATTCTAGCTATCTGCTCTGCAAATGAGCGAGGCTTCGTCAGTGTGCATCGCTAGCTACGTCGTCCGTACAACTGGGGCGAGTGCTAGTCCGTATCTCGAGACCTGCCTTGTGGTGGCGCTCGGTCTGCGATCACACAGTGGCGACACGCGGGTCCGACATGTACTAATGGACCGCGGCCGATTTAAAGCTACCACCTAGCAAGTGTGGTGTCTGGCGGTGACACCACAGAAGTGACATTATTCAATTGTAACATAACCAGGCACAATGTTCCGTTTTTCAGCGCATGTTTCTGTAATGCCTTCAGATTGGCTCTGAGCACTATGGGACTCAACTGCTAAGGTCATAAGTCCCCTAGAACTTAGAACTACTTAAACCTAACTAACCTAAGGACAACACACACATCCATGCCCGAGGCAGGATTCGAACCTGCGACCGTAGCGGTCGCGCGGTTCTAGACTGTAGCGCCAGAACCGCTCGGCCACCAGCGGCCAGCAATGCCTTCAGATTTTATTGTGATGTTTCATCCTGTATGTAAAGTCCAGTTTAAGTACTGGATATGTGGCGTGAGAGATGCGATATACAGGAACCAGTCAAAAGATTTTTATCATAGCCTCAAAAGAATTGAAAAAGTTTTGATCATGAAATCTGGTAATGGCGTTAGTCCTCTGCTACAAAGGCAGCCTTCAATATTTTTTCAAACAGTGGATGGTTTGGCAGAGACATTGCTTGTAGAACTCTGTTCCACATCGAAAACCACCTCTCAGTCAGCCTGGAAATGTCCGTCACGCAATAGTTTCTTTATTCAAGGAAACAAGAAGAAACCACTGGATATTGCGTAAAGAGAATACGGAAATGTACGCAAAATTTGATAGCCTAAAAAGTAATATGTGGGACTTTGATATGCATAACCTGCTGCAGCGTTGTCGCAGAGCAATAACTGTGCTTTCGATTACTTCCCGCCACGGTTTGCGAAATCTTCAGAAATTTTCGGTAGTATTCTCCAGCGACAGTTTCCTTTTACATCTACATCTACATCTACATCCATACTCCGCAAGCCCCCTGACGGTGTGTGGCGGAGGGTACCTTGAGTACCTCTATCGGTTCTCCCTTCTATTCCAGTCTCGTATTGTTCGTGGAAGGAAGGATTGTCGGTATGCCTCTGTGTGGGCTCTAATCTCTCTGATTTTATCCTCATGGTCTCTTCGCGAGATATACGTAGGAGGGAGCAATATACTGCTTGACTCTTCGGTGAAGGTATGTTCTCGAAACTTTGACAAAAGCCCATACCGAGCTACTGAGCGTCTCTCCTGTAGAGTCTTCCACTGTAATTTATCTATCATCTCCGTAACGCTTTCGCGATTACTAAATGATCCTGTAACGAAGCGCGCTGCTCTCCGTTGGATCTTCTCTATATCTTCTATCAACCCTATCTGGTACGGATTCCACACTGCTGAGCAGTATTCAAGCAGTGGGCGAACAAGCGTACTTCCTTTGTTTTCGGATTGCATTTCCTTAGGATTCTTCCAATGAATCTCAGTCTGGCATCTGCTTTACCGACGATCAACATTATATGATCATTCCATTTTAAATCACTCCTAATGCGTACTCCCAGATAATTTATGGTATTAACTGCTTCCAGTTGCTGACCTGCTATTTTGTAG
This sequence comes from Schistocerca serialis cubense, assembly GCF_023864345.2. Lineage (NCBI taxonomy): Eukaryota > Metazoa > Arthropoda > Insecta > Orthoptera > Acrididae > Schistocerca > Schistocerca serialis. The sequence goes on from NC_064643.1 coordinate 147,652,743, forward strand.
CTAAATGATAATGGATCTATCTTTCTGTGTATTCGCAGCACATTACACTTGTCTACATTGAGATTCAGTTGCCATTCCCTGCACCATGCGTCAATTCGCTGCAGATCCTCCTGCATTTCAGTACAATTTTCGATTGTTACAACCTCTCGATACACCACAGCATCATCCGCAAAAAGCCTCAGTGAACTTCCGATGTCATCCACAAGGTCATTTATGTATATTGTGAATAGCAACGGTCCTATGACACTCCCCTGCGGCACACCTGAAATCACTCTTACTTCGGAAGACTTCTCTCCATTGAGAATGACATGGTGCGTCCTGTTATCTAGGAACTCCTCAATCCAATCACACAATTGGTCTGATAGTCCATATGCTCTTACTTTGTTCATTAAACGACTGTGGGGAACTGTATCGAACGCCTTGCGGAAGTCAAGGAACACGGCATCTACCTGTGAACCCGTGTCTATGGCCCTCTGAGTCTCGTGGACGAATAGCGCGAGCTGGGTTTCACATGACCGTCTTTTTCGAAACCCATGCTGATTCCTACAGAGTAGATTTCTTGTCTCCAGAAAAGTCATTATACTCGAACACAATACGTGTTCCAAAATTCTACAACTGATCGACGTTAGAGATATAGGTCTATAGTTCTGCACATCTGCTCGATGTCCCTTCTTGAAAACGGGGATGACTTGTGACCTTTTCCAATCCTTTGGAACGCTACGCTCTTCTAGAGACCTACGGTACACCGCTGCAAGAAGGGGGGCAAGTTCCTCCGCGTACTCTGTGTAAAATTGAACTGGTATCCCATCAGGTCCAGAGGCCTTTCCTCTCTTGAGCGATTTTAATTGTTTCTCTATCCCTCTGTCGTCTATTTCGATATCTACCATTTTGTCACATGTGCGACAATCTAGAGAAGGAACTACAGTGCAATCTTCCTCTGTGAAACAACTTTGGAAAAAGACATTCAGTATTTCGGCCTTTAGTCTGTCATCCTCTGTTTCAGTACCATTTTGGTCACAGAGTGTCTGGACATTTTGTTTTGAGCCACCTACCGCTTTGACATAAGACCAAAATTTCTTAGGATTTTCTGCCAAGTCAGTACATAGAACTTTACTTTCGAATTCATTGAACGCCTCTCGCATAGCCCTCCTCACACTACATTTCGCTTCGCGTAATTTTTGTTTGTCTGCAAGGCTTTGGCTATGTTTATGTTTGCTGTGAAGTTCCCTTTGCTTCCGCAGCAGTTTTCTAACTCGGTTGTTGTACCACGGTGGCTCTTTTCCATCTCTTACGATCTTGCTTGGCACATACTCAGCTAACGCATATTGTGCGATGGTTTTGAACTTTGTCCACTGATCCTCAACACTATCTGTACTTGAGACAAAACTTTTGTGTTGAGCCAACAGGTACTCTGAAATCTGCTTTTTGTCACTTTTTCTAAACAGAAAAATCTTCCTACCCTTTTTAATATTCCTATTTACGGCTGAAATCATCGATGCCGTAACCGCTTTATGATCGCTGATTCCCTGTTCTGCGTTAACTTTTTCAAATAGTTCGGGTCTGTTTGTCACCAGAAGGTCTAATATGTTATCGCCACGAGACGGTTCTCTGTTTAACTGCTCAAGGTAGTTTTCAGATAAAGCACTTAAAAAAATTTCACTGGATTCTTTGTCCCTGCCACCCGTTATGAACGTCTGAGTCTCCCAGTCTATATCCGGCAAATTAAAATCTCCACCCAGAACTATAACATGGTGGGGAAAGCTACTCGAAATATTTTCCAAATTATCCTTCAGGTGCTCAGCCACAACAGCTGCTGAGCCAGGGGGCCTATAGAGACATCCAATTACCATGTCTGAGCCTGCTTTAACCGTAACCTTCACCCAAATCATTTCACATTTCGGATCTCCGTCAATTTCCTTCGATACTATTGCACTTCTTGTCGCTATAAACACGCCTCCCCCTTCACTGTCCAGCCTGTCTCTGCGGTATACATTCCAATCTGAGTTTAGGATTTCATTACTGTTTACGTCTGGTTTCAGCCAACTTTCTGTCCCTAGTACTATTTGGGCGTTGTGACCGTTTATTAATGAGAGCAGTTCTGGGACCTTTCTGTAGACGCTCCTGCAGTTTACTATTAGCACATTAATATTGTTACTCCCTGTTGCATTTTGTCTACTCCTACCTTGCCGCGTCTCAGGAGGCGTCTTGTCGGGCCTAGGGAGGGAAGTATCTAACCTAAAAAAAACCCATGTGCATTCCACACGTACTCCGCTACCCTTGTAGCCGCTTCCGGTGTGTGGTGGTGGTGAGTTCACATGTTTCCATTGTTTGCTTCCATCACTTGCCTCGTGGGCAAAGCGATACATCCAGTGTGGGATCTTGCCCACTCGTCGCTAATAGAGTCCCTAAGGGATGCAGCGTCCTCGGAATGCTATACAATAATTCGAACAAGTAACATTAGTATTTTTATTTCTATAATGCAATTGACAGTACTTTGGAGATATATCGGTGTCACAAGTAACATATCAACGGCAATTGTCCTCGCTACAGGCAAAGTCCAGACAAGTGACTGATAAGGATCACAAGTAGTTGTTCTTGTAGCACGCTCTGCAAATACGTTCCACTAACCTCAGTACACTGAGGCGATCAGAGTCCCCGAGGCTGGCAGGAGCAGCGCTTACATTCACGTCTTTCAGATGTCGCTCCTGACGCGGCGCGGTCCAATTCGGCACACCATTGACCGACGTTTCCTCACCGCCTTCTCTTGTCTTCCGTTCGTCTTCGTTCCGGCGCTTGTGGTTACGCTAGAACATTCCTTCCCCCCCCCCCCCCCCCTAGCGATGGACCCGCACGGCTGGGGATGCAGGAGTGTGGGCACCACGACGGGCCGGAAGCTGTGGCTGCAGGGGACGTCCAGCTTCCGGCCATACACCGCCATCCGGCCTGCGCTGTGGCGGAAACGTTCCCCACTAAACGACCAGAGGGGTACTCGTCCACCTCCTGCGGCCATGAACCAGATGAAGAAGGCGGCGACTGCTGCAGTGTGGGCGGGTCCAGATCCACTGGCAGGATGAGAGGAGGCGGAGGTGAAGGCTGCATCTCCATGGGGTCATACGTGGTGTCGTGATGAACCATCTGGCGGATGCTGCGGCCGCGCTGTCCTCTGGACCCGTGAAACTGGGGGACGCGAGACTGAAAGATCATCATTTGCTGCCGCTAAAAACCCTGTAAAAGACAATATCATGCAGCGCGAAGCGATACTTGCAGTCTTCCTTCGACGCCGGATGCTGAAGATGGTGTAGCAAATGAAGCAGTTGTAAGATGGCAAAAACTATGCCCCTTACATGAACTCATTAAAGATCACCTAACTCACGTTGAGCGAACAGTAGGGCTGAACAAAAATGACTGACAAGGCACAATGCATCTTGTAGAGGGTATAATATGGACGTATTGGAATAATTAATGTCGGGTGACGGTTTTAAAGTAATTCACACGACATGAAAACTTTGTGGAAACGAGTCGATTTACTGGAGGCTAGTTTATCCCAGGGAAGTATTCAGAGTTAACCGTGGCTGGCTGGGGAGCGGCGAAGGGAAGCGACAATAGGCAGATTAGGGTGGCTCAAGCTCTGAGAAAGCGGTAACGGGGCACGGCCTCCAGCTGCTTTAAGTTGAGTGCCAGTGGGTGGGTGGTTGACCCCATGCTGGTGTACTGGGAAGCAGACGGAAAACTTGTACACCTGTTGATAAATGTCTGCGTCCCGTTTTCAGTGAAACATGCGAGAAAGCCGTGCAGAGCTACAGTGAAGTGGTCAACAGAGGCCAAAATGTGCGTGTTCATGACTATAGCAACTTCACGCTGAATTCACGGTCCGCAGAGTCTGAAGTAAATCAGGTGAAGAGCGACAGAATGAAATACGCCAGCCTCCGAAGGGAACGTAGGTCCAAGGAATTTGAAGTACTCTCCTGGGAATCAGAATTCCGGAAAAATTCATGTTTTGTGCAGACGCTAACCTTGATGGGTGGCCTGGGAGGGGCTAAATAGCAGAAGTTGAGAGGAAGGGAAATTTTGTGGGAATTTATTCACTTCCCAGAGCAGGGATTGGTCGGCACTGGGAAGCGATGCATATTTAACGCGACTTCCGCTGCAATTGGCGTAAGTGATTTTGCTGGAGGGGAAACCGAGGCGAAGAGTGGACTGGGAGAAGTCTCCGTAGAGGTCTTCCGTTCCCAGTTTGCCTAGAGTGTGGATGTGGCGTTCTTTACTCAGCTTGCCTGAGAGAGAGTGAGCATCTCTGCAGTTTAGGACTTAGCAAGCAGAACGATTGAGCTTTGAAATAGAAAGTTTTGGTGCAGCTATGTACTGAGCAAGATAGTTAGGAGTGAATAGATGAGTGCAGCCTTGCAGTACCACAAGGCCGGCCGACGTCCGCATAACGACGACGCCCTGCCACGCTGAATTTGGTGATATTGGACCCGCTCCGGCTTGAGTTAGGCACTGATTAATTTGTTGGATCACATGGGCAAAGTTTCCACAAGAGTTTCATGGAACGTGTATTGTGGAATGCTTCTCCCACTTCACGTTACGCCTGGGTCAGTCGATAGGAATTAATTTTGATTTATCGCGCTTTACTCCACATAAATGCAATTTATTACCACTGCCTGTTAGGAGAGTCATGTAATGTAATGATTGAAGTTTGGGAGTTAAAATAAATTTGTGCTAATCGACTGCATCTGTTTTCAATCAAGTAGTTGAAATCCCAAGTCACTTTCTTAATTAATTTTATGTTCAACATTTGCATCTAGTGTGCACCCTTTTTTAATTAAAAGTGATCAATTCTGAATCAATTAATGTCAACACTGCCACCACAGTTCAATCAGGAGTCACAGGGCCTTATTAGTTTCTTTGCATTATCCGATATTGCGGCAGTTTTGCACTCTCTGTTGATCTGTTAGTCAATTAGCTGAGGTGAACACACGCCAAAACCAGATAAGTGATGGGTGGGGTGTTACACAGTGTGTGATGGCGGCGGCCGTGAAGCAATTCCGCCGGCGATGTCCATCTCGTGGGTGCGAACGATACGAGGCGAGAAACAGTTGCAATGCTTGATCCCTGGTGTGTGCGGAGCGAAGTTTGGCCATCTGCTGCTTGAATGTTCTGACAAAACGTTCCGCTTCTCCATTTGACTGTGGATGGAACGGTTCACTAGTTAGATGCTGTGTGCCATAGCGTTCACAAAATCTCAGATTCGTTTGACGTGAACTGGGGGGGGGGGGGGGGGGGGGCAGGAGGGAAGGCGTTGTCTCTCACTATTGTTTCAGGTAAACTTAGTAGGCAAAAAATCGAAGACAACACATGAATTTTGTTACGTGACGTTGTCGAGTTCATGGGCACAGCCAAAGGAAACTTGCTATACGAGGCAACCACAATCAACTAGCGGCTGGTCCGAAAGGGACCCGCAAAGTCTGCGTGCACACGTTACCATGGTGATTGCGACGTAGGCCAAGCAGAGAACTTTTGTGGCGGAGCAGACTGATTTTAAGCACATGCGTGACAGTACGACGTCATCTGTTCTATTTGAGCCAAGTACAGTGTCGACGCGCTAACTGTTCCGTACGAACAGTGTCCTTGATGAAGTAATTACAACACTTCTATTTGCAGAGCTGTAGGGATCAACACATGGGACTGCCCACTGTCATTTTGTACAAGAATTACACCTTTCTGTACAGCGATGGATGGATGGATGTGGTGTTATGGGCGCTCAACAGTGTAGTCTTTAGCACCCGAACGGAAACAACAACGGACGAGTGTCACTAAAATGCAGCAAGTGCAAAAATATGACTAAAATTAAAGGTGACAGTCTATATAGGCAGTGTGCACGTAAACAGTAGCAAAGTGGAAAGCAGCATATAAAGAGGAGAACTGCAAGAGAACGTAGGGGAAGGGGTTAAAATGAAACACATAGCGAGGCTTTGCCAACGTGCAAAGTACCGGCGCAGTACAATTTATGCTATTCAATGAGTGGGGCCAAGATGTGCGAATGTATTTGAACAAAACGTTCAAATCTGGATCATAGTCCGTGACCTGTGAAATTTTCTTATAGTTCAGTGGAAATGACTGTAGCAGTTCAGAATCCTGAGCACCGATGTGACAACAAGATGCAGCAGAAGCGTCAAAGTCCGTGTCAAGGCTAATCAAAAGACGTGGAAGTGCCCCCGCATTACCATGTTGAGCTGTCGGACGATACACAAGGACGTACTGGTATTGAGACAACAACAAAACCCATCTTTGCCATTTTTGGACAGTTCGTACAGGAACCTGTTTCGTTGGATGAAAGAAGGACTGCAAAGGCTTGTGATCCGATACTAAGTAGAATTTTCTGCGGTACAAATAATGGTGGAATTTGGTGACACCATACACAATAGCCAATGCCTCTTTCTCAATTAGTGAACAGTTACATTGAGCTTTGGACCACACTTTTGATGCGAAAGCAATAGGTCAGTCTTTATCATCAACTCTGTGCGAAAGCACTGCACCAGTTCTGTAGGAGGAAGCGTCAACTTGGAATACAGCTGGTTTTTCAGAATCGAAGTGAACTAAGCATCGATCACTGAGCAATAGATTTTTAAGACTTTGAAAGGCTACTTCGTACTCATATCTCCAAACAAAGGAGACATTCTTGCCACGCAAGCGATGCAATTGTGCAGCATTCGTTACGAACCGAATATGGTAGTTCATTTTCTCTAAAAGTGACTGCAATTCAGTGATATTGCAAGGAACTGGCAAGTGGCGTATTGCTAACAAATGCGACTGCAGAAGGATGTACACCTTGACTGTTACTGACATGACCAAGATACTGCAGCTTGTCCAGTCTAGTCTTGCGTCAGATAACACACGAAACAAAGCACTTAAATTTGGAATATGTTCTTCCGGAGTACGACCTGCTACTACAATGTCGTCCAAATAGCTTGAGCAGTTTGGCACTTGTCCAGTCAACTGTTCCAAACAACGTTGGAAAATGGCGGGTGCGGAAGCACTGCCAAAAGGCAAACGCAAATATTTAAACAAGCCCAAATGAGTACTTACTACACACACTTTTTGAGATTCTTCATCGAGCGGTATTTGAAGATTTGCGTGGTCAATCCTGGCTTGTGAAAGAAATTACTAGAAAAATCTGCAGTGCACATCTAGACATGGCATAGGTATTGAAATTCATATATACGTTTCTAAACATGCTGCGTGGTGTCTGTTTGTTCTATATCGTGTCTCCCTACCACTTTCGCGCAACGACGCTCTGATCGTGTTTTTTAGGGAATTGACTAGTTTGAACCTGGGACCTGTTGCTGGTAAGGAGACGCCAGACCACACATGACATGTAGAATTCAGAAGAGGTCAGTGAGACTAGCGATGATATAACCAAATACTTAATGATTTCAGCGTCAGCTCCACTGCACTCCCTGTAAAATAATCTTAATACTAACTAAATTTAGTGGAAGGGGTTCAAGGCTTTCCTATTTTTAGTTAGCTGGTAAAATAACGTCGAAAAAGCACTTAAGTTTACCATTGGAAATTTTATTCTACTCACAAAACATCGTTTATAAATTGCACTATTGATAAAAGGAAATGTTTTAATACAGGATGGTAAAAACCAACTGTGTTCAACAAAAATGTGAACGAATATTCCCTGAATGGGTTTCCAAGTTCTACAATGGATTGAAGGATGACCTATGCCATATCACATCTATAATCTAGGTTTAAATTAAGTTTCACAAGAGAGAAAACTATCAAAATGGTTTACAGTGACCCTCAATTATCTTTAATTACTTATCTAACTTGTCGTAAATTACAGTGGCTGATGTGGCTTCTCAATAACTATACAACAGAAAAATCATCGCGTTTCAGATTTTTACTTCAAGTGGCAAATGTGAACACCATGAGCTTTAATTGAAAATCGACACTAGTATTACGCAAAAAGGGGATGTAACAGATAAGACTTCTGCAGTTCTGAGAGAAGCTTTATGCGCTGTTATGCAGCATCGGGTGCGTTCATTACCTTGTCGGTGCTCGTCAGGGGGCGGCGGGCAGCACAGCTCCGCTCACCTCGCCGTCTCGGTAGTAACTCTGTCCTAACTTCTCCTTACTACAATTTACCGAAGTTGGTTTAAAAAAAACTATGTGGCTGTGTTTTCATCTGACCAATCAGGGTCTCAATGTTAACCTTAAGCTCCAGCTACAAAAATTATGTCTATCCAATGAGAAACGTTATACTTTTCGTGGTGGGGCAATGTTTTTAAAGTTTGCAACGTAACAGAGACGTGAAAAAGTCTCACGCTAAAACTTGCAGCTGGTGTGGTCCTTTTAGCGTTATCGTAAGATCTATACTGTTCTTCTGGAGGGCTCTATCTTTTAACATGGGCTGGGGGGTGGTCCTAACGTAACAGAGACACGTAAAAGTCTCACGCTAAAACTTGCGAGTGGTGTAGCCCTTTTTGTGTTATCGTAAGATCTATACTGTTCTTCTGGAGGGCTCTATCTTTTAACATGGGCTGGGGGGTGGTCCTAACGTAACAGAGACACGTAAAAGTCTCACGCTAAAACTTGCGAGTGGTGTAGCCCTTTTTGTGTTATCGTAAGAGCTATACTGTTCTTCTGGAGGGCTCTAGCTTTTAACATTGGCTGGGGGGTGGTCTTGACGTAACAGAGACGCGAAAAAGTCTCACGCTAAAAACTTGCGGGCGGTGTCGTCGTAGCGGCTAGCTGGCGACGTGGGTGTCCGTCCGTCCCTTATCATAGGGCCTTCCAGCTTAACACGGTTCTGCTCTCGGCTTCTGTTCTCGCTTCTCCCCTCAGAACTGCGTCTGTCTCACGGTGGGAAGCTATGACATGCATTTAGGCATTCTTGTGTTAGTCTGTGATATTCCATTTGCTCACTCGTTACTCGTATTACTTTGGTTAATTTAATGTCACGATTTATTCGGAGCTATGTGACATACTACTGGATTTGCTTATCATGTCAGGGTTTTCATGGAAGGTGTTGGATTTGCTGACACCTTACATATCACCACCCTTCGAACTTAATTTTTGTACTGAAGTTAGGCAATGATTGAATCGTTGTCTAAGTCAGTCAAAAATTATTTCTTTATCTAAATTTTGTTGCCTACTGTTCAGCCACGTTATTCTGGTTCTATGCTAGTTTGTATTACTAATTTATATTTTTATATTCTTCCAAATTATTCTCAAAAATGACGAGAGAAGAATATTTTTATGCTATTATTAATTTTTAATTATTTTCTTTATTTATTTAAGTGTGAAACTTGTTTTTTAAGAAGTTTGTTATCGAAAGTCAGGAGTCTTTCACATCGATTTTCTTAGAAATATATATATATATATATATATATATATATATATATATATATATATATATATATATATATAATAAATGTAGTAATTAAGTAAAATTTATTTCTACCACATTTTCTAAATATCATGTACAAGCAATATGTTTTTGTTTCTAGACACTCATTTCAACATTGTTACACTAACAAATAAGAATTATTTCCAAGAATTGCTTTGACAAAGAAATATACATACACAAGTATTGAGATATTATCCTAACAAATGGTACAAATGTTAAAAAAAAGGGAAAACATCCAACAAGATAATTTTTTATTCTTTGTTTTTATAAGGAGAAAATAAGTAAAATAAAGTTATTCTTTTATTTTTTATGAGGAGAAAATAAGTGGTATGTAGTTTTAGTGTTTATTATGCCTTGCTTTTGTTCTTTATATACTGTCTCTTTCAGAACTAATGACTTATTTTTATCGATAGTCTGTTTTTTATTTAAGTCCATAGTCAATGACTGTTATTTTGTAGTTTATTAGCTGTCTGGTATACTTAACTTATTTAGTTTTTCACACGCTTCTTTTGCACAATTCCTACATCACATAATTTGATTTCACACATTCACACAATCCTATGAATGTTTAAGCATGAGGTTGGTGAATGTTTTTGCACAAAGGTCATGGACTTGAGCGAGATGGATGCGGGCAAGTATTTGATGTACAGCTTTGTTTGTCGTTCCTTGTTGGCTTTGCAAGTGTGTTGCTGATGTGGAGGTCCCATAATGGAATGGAGCTGTGAGTGCAGAATCTCGTGGTTTACTGGCTTTGTATGCGTAAAAGTCATCGTTATGTGTCGCTGAAAGCGGTCGTTTTTCGTTGTAATACTTTGCAGACGACTAGTTTACAATAGGATAGGGATTTGGGAAGGTATGTCGTCTATTCTTCACCCATCTTCTTTCTTGGTCTCAATCTTGCGAATCTTCAACTTCTGTTCTTCCTGCTTTTTCTCTGCTTCTTACTTGATTCTTGGTTCTTCTCTGGGCAGGATATGAAAATATTTATTGATAACTAGTTGCTTTGAAGTTCTCCTCCTAGTAATAGTTTGATAAATGGTTTGTACATGTCATTTCTACTTTGTGGACGTTTTCTTCAGTTTCGTGCATCAGCGTGCTGTTTAATAGCAGTAGTGTGACTTTTACACATAGTTTTTGCCAGTGGTGGCTTGCCCAAGCGGTCTTCTCGTCGGCCCGTTTTTTTTGCTCTCTCTGCTGAGTGGGGGCACCTGGGCAGCGTTCGGCGTCCCGTCGTGTCTCTGCAGGGTTCCATCACTGTGCGGCTCCGTGTTCCGTTCCAGCAGGGTTCTGCCTAGCAGTTAGATTTATTGATCACTTCAGTTACAAGGGCCTTCTGTTGGTCTCGCTGTCCTTTCCCTTCTCTCGACACTTCTGCCTTGTAGGAATCGTGTCTTGCTAATTACGTCCTTATCTTTCTTGATACTTCTCGCGTTGCAACTTGTGGGTCGTTGCATCTGGTATTTGCTGGAGTTTTTACAATGGTTCTTACAAAAAGTTTTACTTATAATCATCTAACATATGTCTAGTACCTACATTATTTTGCGCCTTCTTAAAAAGCTTTACAAATTTCGGCGCCCTTTCCATGTTACAACTCTAAGATATTTTCAATCTTAACTTCTACAAAAATCCTCAAATTCGTTTTATTTTTATTTTTTTGTGTGGTGTCGTGGTGTATAGCATTTTAGTGTTTCATGCTGTTAGACTATCTATGCTTTATCCCTTCAACTTAATCTATGGTACTATTGATGTTGTTTTTGTTTTTGTTTTTATTGAAACTACTTTCTTTTTCCCACCTTCCTCTCTCTTCATTCTTCTTTCTCCTGACGATCTTATCTGCAACATAATCTTGAAATATTGTGCTGATTATTTACCAGTAATAAAATTAATCTTCAAACTTTTAGATATGGCTCACATGGTGAAGTCCTAAGGTTTTGCCTGTTTTTGGGTTCATTAGTTCCACAGCATTATCATGAGCAATTTGGCTAATTATGACAGGTCCTTTGTATGCATCGTAAAACTTATGTATTTTGTGTTTCTGTTTGCTGGAGAGATGGTGTGTTTTTACAAATACTTTCTGGCCTACTGAGAATTAATTGCTGTTCTATCTCCTCTTTCTTTTCTTTTAATGGCTGCCTTTCTGATGTTGGAGAGTGCTGTTGCTATGACTTGTTTGTGCTGTCTACGTGGTACAATAGGAAATCTAACATTTTCTCTGGTTATGTTTGGGGGTTCAATATTTTTAAGTACAGTAACTGGAGGTAGTAGTGTAGTGCTATGTGGCATTTCATTTATTACTTCTTGAAAATCTTTAAGGTGTATATCGCAAGTGTTGTGTCTTTTGCCTGCATATAATGGGCATAAAGTGCCTATGTCCTTCATAGATCGTTCTGCTGGATTTACGCTAGGTTTGTACTTAGATATGTAGATGGGTTTTATTTTGTGTTGTTTTAACGTGTTCTGCCATTGCACTGATTTGTATTGTGGGCCATTATCCGAAATTATTCGTTCCACTCGACCTACTTGTCTGAGAAAATCTTGTCTAAATGCTTTACTTATAGTAAGACCTGTTGCCCGTTTTAATGGTGTCAAAGTAATATATTTAGAAGTAAGTTTCAAAACGACAAACATGAAAATATATCATTTTTTGTGTGTGGGAGGGGCCCCATCAAATCTGTTGCAGCTATTTGTTTTAATCTTTTAGGGATTATTGGAAACATAGGTGGTTTGGTTTGGAAAGTGACGTGTTTAGCCCTCATACATTTTTTGCATTTGACTAATACTGTTCTAATTCGTCTTTCCATATTAGGAAAATGGCTTTTTTGTTTTATTTTTAAAAAGCATATCTTTGGTCCAAAGTGGCCATTACTTAAATGTATATACCATATGTACTTATTAATTAGTTCATCTGGGATATAAATTAACCATTCGTTCGTTGCAACATTTCGTCTAAAAAATAAAACATTGTTTTTTACCAGATAGTGCTGTCGAATGTCTGGAAAATCCTTACTTCTCCACTTGTGTTTGATTCCTAGTATTTCGGGATCCTTGTCCTGTTCTTTGCCTATGTTTTTCAATGCTATCGTAATGTAGTTTTCGAAAGGTACTTGTTTCATATATACATTGTAAACTGGTCTTCTGCTGCTTCCAAACCTATGCTATTGGATGCACCCTGTGGACATCGTGATAAAGCATCTGCTAATACATTCGCTGGTCCTGGTATGTGTGTAATAGTGAAGTCAAATTCTTGTAGTATTAACATCCATCTGGCTAACCTGCCATGAGTTAGTTTGGCGGATAACAGAAATTCTAATGCTTTGTGGTCAGTGTATACTTTTGTTTTTCTTCCGAATAGGAAGTATCGAAAACGTTGGAAGCCCCATACAATGGCCAATGCTTCCAGCTCCGTGACCGAATAGTTTTTCTCGCTTTTTGTGAGTACCCGACTGGCAAATACAATTGTTCTATATGATCTTAGCCCTGCCTGTTCGTATTCTTGGAATAAAACAACTCCGAAACCTGTTTTCGCGCTATCAGTGGCCATACAAAAATTTTGTGTTAGATCAGGATGTGCTAAAATCGGTGCTGTTGTTAGTGCGTTTTTCACTTTTAAAAATTCTTCATTGGCTTGTTGATCCCATACCCATGGCGTGTTTTTTCCAGTCAATGCACATAGGCGTGGTGTTGCGAGAGAGTCGATCCAAATAAATTTTTTATAGAATCCGGTGAGACCTAGAAATCCTCTGAGAGTTTTCTTATTATATGGCGTACAGAATTCTTTGATTGCCGTTAGTTTTTCTGGGTCGGGCATTACCCCTTTCTCGGAAATTATGTGTCCTAGAAATTTGACCTCTCGTCTTCCAAATTTGGATTTTGTTATATTTACTGTGACCCCATGCTCTTTCATGATCTGTAAAAACTGGTTTAATGTGTCGTTATGATGTTCCCAAGAGGGTTCTGCTATAATCACATCATCAACATAACAAGTAATTTTTTGTAAAATTTCAGGACTGAGTATAGTATTAAATCCCCTAATAAACACTGCTGATGATATGTTTAAACCAAATGGCAATCGTTTAAACTGGTAACATCTACCGAATACGATAAATGCTGTAAATTTTCTACATCCTAGGGTCAATTCTATTTGCCAGAAACTACTCCGTAAATCAATTGATGAAAATATTTTAGCACCATGGAAGTTTTGTATCAATTCCTCTAATTTTTCTGGGCGATCTGTCTCAGTGATTATGATTGTGTTGATCTGTCTGGAATCAAGCACTAACCTGATGCTCCCATGTCGTTTTTGTACAATATGGAGCGGGCTGTTATATGTGGAGGTAGCTGGTTCAATAATATCGTCATCTAACATTTTAGATATCTCCTGGAATACTTTATTACTGTAGCTTAATGGGATTGTATAGAGTGGCACTCTAAGTGGTGTGTGCTGTTTTACTTCAAACTTGTACTGAAAGTGCTTAATACTGCCAATCTTAGGTAAAAATACCTCTGCTTTATCTCGTAAAATACCCTCTAATTCTCTTTTACTGTGTTCCGAAATACCTTGAACTTCTTGCAATTTTTCGTCGATTTCTTTATGGACTTCTAACATGAGTTGAGGCGATTCCCCCTTTTGTGCATACCATTCTAATCCTTCATCCTCTTTACCTCGCGTCATTCTTAATTGTTTATTTATAACTGGTATTTCTTCTAATTTTAGCTTTTGCTCAAAGAGAACTGTGACATTCCCGAATGTTACGCTACCTTTCCCCATGTGTATTATCGCTCTTCTCTCATTTAAAAAATCTGCACCTATAATCAAATCTACAGTTAGTTTAGGTATAATCACGAAGTTGGCTTCGATCTTTTGACCTTGGCACGAAAGAGTTAACCTTGTTTGTCTCGTAACTTCCGCAGCATTGTTTCTAATAGGACCTCTTACTTTAATCTTACGTGTTTTCAGAACTGGCAATTCCTCATTGGCATTGCACTGCATGAATAAATTTTCTGAGATCGCAGTCAGTTCACTTCCGCTATCAATTACAATATTGACTGGGATATGCTTTACCATGGCCTTCACAATTGGTTGAATTTGAAAGGGTTGGTTCTGTTCTTCTTCTTCTTGCATCAACGAATTCTCCACTGAATCATACATGAGTCTTTTTAGGAATTTCGAATGTGAATTCGGACTTTCTGTAGGATAAGCTTCGACTGCTACTTCTCTCTCTTTTATTTCCTCTTCTCTATTTCTTCCTTCATTTACGCTTTCTTTAACATCCTCTACTTTTTCCTCATCCTCGTCTATCTTCTCCTTCCTCGTCGCTACTTCCACATAATCGCATCTAAATGCTCTAATTATCGCTTCATAACTTCCTTCATTATATACGTTGGGTTGTGTGCCCACTCGTAACTTATTTTCAACTTCTGTCGACTGCGCATTATCCTCATTGAATTCGCTTTCCCTGGTTTCCATCTCAAATAGCTCTGCAATACTCATTACTTCGTCCTTTCCTCCTACATTCGTTGTGCATGTCTCTGGTAATTCATCTTCCTCGTCAGTATTCTCCCAATTAATTTCGTCCCAGGAAGGTATTGTTATTTTCTTGTCTTCGTTTTCATCTGGTCCCTGCGGATTTGTTTCTTCCTTCTTCTCTTCTCGTGATAAGATTTTTACTTCTCTGTTCAAGGTGCTGCGATTGTCCTGGGTCGGTGCGTCATTCTCTTTGGCATGGGCGCTTAGCTGTCAATTCGAACGTTTATCGGAGTTTTGTGGTCTTACCTCCACCTCTTCTATCTTTATTCTCTTTTCTTGTTCAGCTTGTTGATAGTGGTTTCCTTGTTGATAATTTGTCGGTCTATTGGTTCTCCAGTACCCGTTCCGGTTGTCGTTATTCCCTCTGTAATAGATGTTGCCGTTCCTGGGTGAATTATAGTTATTGCCATATTCTCTTCTAAATCCATAACCGGTTCTTTGTTGAAATCTATTGTCGTTTCTTGGTGCGAAGTTATCACATGGTTCGTAATTATAGTTTCTTCCTACTGTGTCTTGTGGTTTCCATTGCTTTTTGTTTTCGTTTTCACGTGCGCTTCGTCTTTTTCTTGCGTCATCTTCCGAAAATATGAACTCTAGTTCCCTTAGAATACTTTTAAATGCTTCGACGTCATTGCCTCCGCGACCTACTAATGATTGCTGGTATTTCAATGGTAGCTTCATCGCGCATAATTTAATCAACTCTCCGTCACTGTATGGTACATCTAAGCATTGATTTTTGTTTGCCATTAGTTCGAAAAATTTCACGGGACTCTTCTCTCCTGAATTTTCAAAATATGGGTTCTGTAATAATTCGTACTTCACTCTGTTCTGTGCTTCGCTGGACCAGTATCGTGAGAGAAACTTCTCTCTGAAATCTTCGTACGATCGGCATGTCGCTGCAACATTCTGCATGGTTTCTGCGACTGTTCCTGACATGTGTGCACATATAAAGTCTAATTTGTGTGCCAGCGTCCAGTGTTCTGGTAATCCTACTCGGAATTGATCAATAAAAGTTCGTGGATGTAATGAGTTTCCTTCTCGAAAGTGTTGAAATTTTCTGACTGTGAGGAAATGATCGTTGTCGTACTTCGTCATAGTTCCATATGAAATTCGCGATTCTTCGCCACTTTTGTTTCTGATCATTTCTCCCGTCGTTCTTTCCTGTTGTGGTAGATCCATTGGATATTGTCCACTGTAACTTTCGCGTACCCTTGCGTAGGATCGTTGGAGTGGTACGCAATAATTTTCTTCCATCGGTTGTGAACGTGTATCTGAATGGATTACACTGTACTCTTCGCGACCTGGCTTTCCATTGTCACGTATGTTACTTTCCGCCTGTGATTGGAATCGCAAATGCATGATATCTTCGTTAATTTCTTGTTTTTACGGTGCTGTTACAGATACGGATGTGGTTGCAGACTCTGTGCTTGTTCGATCCTGTTCACTACGCTCTTCAATGGTTTGCAACAACTCTGTTCGCAATTTCTGAAATTGTCGCTTCGTTTGCGCTTCTATTTTGACTATACGGTTATCATATCTTTTCAGCGCTGCTTTTGTGATACGTTTGTGTAACACACTGTTTTCAACAATTTCACGCGCAGTACCTGCTGCTTGTCTAGTAATTACGTTTATCTGTTTCTCTAGTTTCTTGACTTCTCCCTGGGTGTTGTTACGTAATGTTTTGATCTCGTCCTGAATGTCATTACGCAATGTTTGTACGTCCTCTTGTACCTTGTCAGTGTCTGTTCTCAATTGATTGTAACCTGTTATTAAGTTTCCTATCACTTCTCGAGATTCTTTTGCCTCGTCTTCAATATGACTTAGGTGTAACTGAATTTTTTTGTTTTGTTCTTTAATCTCACGTATTTGTCTCGTGGTTTCTGCATTTTGTTTTGTCATTTCTGCATTCTGAATTTTAATTTGGTTCGCAATTTCTTTATTTTGTCTTGTCATGGTTTCCGTCATTAATTGTAATAATTCTGCCAGATTGGTGGGTCCTATTGCGTTTTCTTCCGACGTCCTACGCTCTGTGTTTTCGCCCAAGTGTTGGTTTGCAACCGATTCCATTGAACTGTGCGGTGACACGTTTCCGCTCGCATTCCTTGTACTCTGTGGTGAGGGAGCTCTGATTACTTGTACTATGGGTTCTACGTATTCAAGACGCAGGTTAGAATCCTCATCGACTGTCTCTCTACTTTCCTGCTCCTCTGTCGTATGCTGACTTACGTTTTCTATGCCTTGACGTACATTATCCTCGTTATGGTGCGTTATATCTCCTATTTCTCGCGATACTGCATCGTCTGTTATACTGTCCTCTATTCTCTGTCCATTTTCATGCTGGGTCTCTACCTCAACTCGGTCAAGGTCTCGATCTGCCATTGCTAATCTTTCCGAATCCCTTATTTTCTGTTATAAAAGCAATTCACGCGCCCTACTTCGCGTCAACATGCGCTCATACGATCTCACGCGTTTCATAAACTTTATGCACACACGACTTGACAATCAATTCAATTACTTGTTGGGTCAGAACCAACTTGTCAACGATGTATCCGTCACCTATGCGCTTGCATTGAGGAGAAAACTTAATTCTAACAATTTTTTAAAATACACAACTTAATTATGTTATTGTCTCTGACACTTTCTTACTATCTATCGCTGCAGCTACTGTTTTCGAGTATTTAAAACTTTAGGAAAAAAAAATTTTTACTAGGAAAATTTTTCAACAGGTTGTTTTTCTGACCTAGTTAGGCATGTGGTCGACCTTCAATCATGGTATTTTACCATCCTAGCATGGTCGCCATTTTCTAAACATTCTGCGTGGTGTCTGTTTGTTCTATATCGTGTCTCCCTACCACTTTCGCGCAACGACGCTCTGATCGTGTTTTTTAGGGAATTGACTAGTTTGAACCTGGGACCTGTTGCTGGTAAGGAGACGCCAGACCACACATGACATGTAGAATTCAGAAGAGGTCAGTGAGACTAGCGATGATATAACCAAATACTTAATGATTTCAGCGTCAGCTCCACTGCACTCCCTGTAAAAGAATCTTAATACTAACTAAATTTAGTGGAAGGGGTTCAAGGCTTTCCTATTTTTAGTTAGCTGGTAAAATAACGTCGAAAAAGCACTTAAGTTTACCATTGGAAATTTTATTCTACTCACAAAACATCGTTTATAAATTGCACTATTGATAAAAGGAAATGTTTTAATACAGGATGGTAAAAACCAACTGTGTTCAACAAAAATGTGAACGAATATTCCCTGAATGGGTTTCCAAGTTCTACAATGGATCGAAGGATGACCTATGCCATATCACATCTATAATCTAGGTTTAAATTAAGTTTCACAAGAGAGAAAACTATCAAAATGGTCTACAGTGACCCTCAATTATCTTTAATTACTTAGCTAACTTGTCGTAAACTACAGTGGCTGATGTGGCTTCTCAGTAACTATATAACAGAAAAATCATCGCGTTTCAGGTTTTTACTTCAAGTGGCAAATGTGAACACCATGTGCTTTAATTGACGATCGACACTAGCATTACGCAAAAAGGGGATGTAACAGATGAGACCTCTGCAGTTCTGAGAGAAGCTTTATGCGCTGTTATGCGGCATCGGGTGCGTTCATTACCTTGTCGGTGTTCGTCAGGGGACGGCGGCCAGCACAGCTCCGCTCACCTCGCCGTCTCGGTAGTAACTCTGTCCTAACTTCTCCTTACTACAATTTACCGAAGTTGGTTTAAAAAAAACTATGTGGCTGTGTTTTCATCTGACCAATCAGGGTCTCAATGTTAACCTTAAGCTCCGGCTACAAAAATTATGTCTATCCAATGAGAAACGTTATACTTTTCGTGGTGGGGCAATGTTTTTAAAGTTTGCAACGTAACAGAGACGTGAAAAAGTCTCACGCTAAAACTTGCAGCTGGTGTGGTCCTTTTAGCGTTATCGTAAGATCTATACTGTTCTTCTGGAGGGCTCTATCTTTTAACATGGGCTGGGGGGTGGTCCTAACGTAACAGAGACACGTAAAAGTCTCACGCTAAAACTTGCGAGTGGTGTAGCCCTTTTTGTGTTATCGTAAGATCTATACTGTTCTTCTGGAGGGCTCTAGCTTTTAACATTGGCTGGGGGGTGGTCTTGACGTAACAGAGACGCGAAAAAGTCTCACGCTAAAAACTTGCGGGCGGTGTCGTCGTAGCGGCTAGCTGGCGACGTGGGTGTCCGTCCGTCCCTTATCATAGGGCCTTCCAGCTTAACACGGTTCTGCTCTCGGCTTCTGTTCTCGCTTCTCCCCTCAGAACTGCGTCTGTCTCACGGTGGGAAGCTATGACATGCATTTAGGCATTCTTGTGTTAGTCTGTGGCATTCCATTTGCTCACTCGTTACTCGTATTACTTTGGTTAATTTAATGTCACGATTTATTCGGAGCTATGTGACATACTACTGGATTTGCTTATCGTGTCTTGGTTTTCATGGAAGGTGTTGGATTTGCCTGACACCTTACACGTTTGATGGTATTGAGTTCTCAGTCAAGGTCCAGGACATACGCAAATTTGAGGCTCAAAATACCGGAATATCGGTTCATGTTTATGGCATGTGGGAACTCAGGCCACATGAGCACAACAAGCATATACCCGTTGTCCCACACATTTCTCAAAATTTGTCACTGAGCATAAGATGCATGTGAACATGCTGTTATTCCTTGATGAGAAAAATTAAGGGAAATGTAATTATCATTATGCTTGGATCAAAGACATGTCCCGACTCCTTTCCCCCCAATTGTCAACCAGTCGTTGTGTATAGCATATTTGCATAAGGTGTTGAACTATTTTTCCTCAAACAAGTCATTACCAAAGCATCTAGTAGATCGCACTTCCAAGAACTTGGTACATGTTATGTCAACTGAGGGAAAAAAATTCATAAAGTTTAAAAATGATCACCATCAGGAGCGATGCCTTTTTGTCGTGTACCACGAATTTGAATGCTTCCTCGCTCCTGTTGCCTGCTGTGAAGGTGACCACAAAGCCTCACATACTACCTTCACATAAAAACATGTACCATATGCGACAATGTATCAAACTGTATCGTCGCAGTTTGACAGTTCACTGAGCTCAGAGAAGGTCGGCGGTTGATAA
This sequence comes from Schistocerca serialis cubense, assembly GCF_023864345.2. Classification (NCBI taxonomy): domain Eukaryota; kingdom Metazoa; phylum Arthropoda; class Insecta; order Orthoptera; family Acrididae; genus Schistocerca; species Schistocerca serialis. The sequence goes on from NC_064643.1 coordinate 147,672,820, forward strand.
GCTTTACAGCGACAACATTCCCATTACCAAATCAAAGGCGAATGAAAATTTTTACAATAACGCGATTGACTGTGACATTTGTGGCTGTTGTTAGATAGAAAAGCGAAAACTCCTCGTAGAGGTCACTGTCTTCTTACAGGGAAATTCCATGGCGCAGCTCACAATACGTCCAATTTTAAGTACCAACTGCCAAGGCAGATACCAGTTTTCTTCCATAATTTAAGGGGGCATGATTCTCACTTTCTTATTGAGCACTAGGCTTATTTTGGGTGGAACAAAAATCAGATCAGAGTCCTGCCTGAGAGCGTTGAGAAATGTATTTCATTCTTAAAACGAGTGATGCTAAGAATAGCACTTCGCTTCCTCGACACGCTACATTTTGTGCATGCGCCACTCCAGAAACTCGTTGAAACTCTACCTTTGGAGGATATGCAGATCACTCGAGCTGCATTCCCAGATGAGGAAAAGTTTCAACATGTGACTAGGATGTGGATTTTGTCATACGAGTATCTGGATTCTATGGCAAAACTCAACGACATCAGGCTAGCCAACATAGCAGCATTCTCCAGCAACCTTACAGGCGATGCCAGAACGGATGCCGAGTATGAGCATGGTGTGAGTGTCTGGTGGGAATTCAACATCTCCACTTTAGGAGAGTACATATGTCTTTACATGGATACAGGCATGCACTTGTTTGTGGACGTTTTCGAGAAATTCCAGAGTCTACGCATAACCACATATTCTCTGGACCCCACATTTTATTACACAGCACTTGGCTTGTCTTGGGATGCAATGCTCAAGAAAATGAATTATTGACCAATGTCGACATGCTTCTTTTCTTAGAGCGAGGGATCTCTGGGGGACGTTGGTGATGTGCCCTTAGGATTACTAAGAGAAATAACCTGTAGATGGGTGACAGGTTCGATGCATTTCAGTTACATCATATACCTGAATGTAAATAACTTATATGGGCATGCCATGAAACAGTCACTGCCAATTACTGAGTTTCGATAGGTGCCTGAAGACGAATGTAAAGGATTATGTGGAGAAATCAATGGTGGTGTAGAGGCTGATCCTGATGTGGGGTATGTGGTGGAGGCAGAACTCACATACCTTATTTGTTGGCATGATGCACACACTGATTTGCCACTGTGTCCGGGGTAAATAGTTCCGTGAGAAGGTTCCACCCCAAAACTGAGAACAATACTGGGGAATAAGCAGAGATATATTATTCATTATCATAATCTCCAGCAGTATCTCAGCCTGGGGAATGAGCTGGTTAGCAGCATCTGGACTATCTCCATCAGGTAGTGCCCCTGGTTGAAGGTGTACATTGATTTGAATACGAGATAGAGACCTTTCTTGATGTGTGGCTTCGAGAAAGATTTTTATAAATTAATGAATAATTCGATTTTTACCAAAACAATGGAGAATTTGAAGGGAAGATGTCAAATTCTGATTAGAACCTAATGGATGGGCGTTATGGCGCAAGAAAATCCATTGCCAGACCAAATTTTACGTAGGTCACCATATTTAATAAGAACTTTTTTGCTGTGGAGGTGGCGAAGACTTCAGTAGAGATGGTAAAGCCTATTCATGTGGGGATGTGCAAAATATACCTATCGAAACTTCAAGTGTACCACTTTCATTATGAGTTTGGGAAAACTCATTTCGCAGATTCTAAATTACTTAATACAGGCAGCTTCATCCATTGGGTGAAGAAGTGTGATCCAAACGTAATAATGAGGTATCACATTAATGAATTCGACACAGTCTCATATACAGCCGATAATCCCTATGGAATTGTTCCACAAACACGAAGGTTATCGGTTTTATGAAAGATGAGGTGAATGGATTGCCGATTGTGGAGTTTGTTTGTCGATGATCGAAAATGTATGTGTATCACAATTTGGAAGGAACCACCCAGAGGCGGGTTAAGGGTGAGCATATATAAAATAAATAAAATAAAATAAAATAAAATATTAATTATTTTTATCTGTCTGATTGGCTCTCCTATGAGTCGTCAGGTTTTGATTATTCGGTATCAGACGCTTGACAATGGCTTTTTCGTAAAGGCAATGTTACTCGTAGTTGACCGTGAAATAAAACTGAAATAATCGGACTTCGTAATAAAATCGTTTCCAAAGACTGCTGCGGTAGGTGCGGACTCATAAACTAAATCTCAATATTACAATAATTTGCCAGCCATGCCAAAACGTCGTACAGAGGTGATAGTCTACTAAACAAAAAATTACACAGTTAGTTAAATCAGATATATTCAATGAATAAGCCTACAGTTCATAATCCTACTTACTTTTATAAATATAAATTCTTTACAGAATCGAGTGCCTAGTATGGTTGCAACTCGCAGTAATTTTCTATATAATGAAATATGGCGGTGTGCCAGACAATAAACTAAAATACGTGCTTCTCGCACCACTTCAACGAGAGCTCTTCCTTTTTTTTTTTTAATCAAACATACGACTAACGAAAATGTACTTTTGTTTTATCAGCGACACAGCGCTGCAGTTGTGTGCCATAGGCTTTATTTATTTGTCACTGATTATTTATTTAATTAATATCTCGCGTTTCCGAGGAAACTCACGCTCGGCATGCAAATGTGCCTTTATATTGCCCCCTGAATTGCGAGGCGAAAGGACACACCTGCAGGCGAGCAATTCACCTAAAGGCACAAGAAAATCTAAGTTATCTACAACTATTTACATGACTTACATTATACTGTATATTATACACAAAATTTGAATGACGCGCGTGCGCCGAAAAAGTTCTTATGTTGGCAAAACAGAGTGCGCGCATGCGCAGAAGCGTCTGTGTAACTACGGCACTGCCGTTATTTCGTAAATTTAGATCACGCGGCACAGTATTGCAGTTCATATTGTTCGTGTGCGCGCGCATTTCTTAGTCGTTGCACAAAGAAAATATTCCACCAAGATTACATATGAAGACTACATTCTATGACAGGTAACTTAGTTTTAAAATTACAATATTTGTTATAATACAATACAACTTTAGATTGTTGAATGTTCTTAGTTACATAGCATTGCAATGAAATGCTTCAAAGAAAAATGTCCGTATTTTTCAGGTGCGTTGACCTATACACATGGTGTCGTTATCACAGTTCATATTCATCTGCTGCACAATAATTTTTTACAGGTTAGTATCGTCGTGGTAAAGTTTTTTTGATCACAGTAACATCGTTGTATAACAACGTGATTGATACATAAGCATGTCCATTTCCTATTTCCATTATAGTCGTTGTGATGCAGTTCGTTGTGACAAAAAGCATTGTTTATTACAGATCAGACGTGACCCGTCGAGTAATTAGTCCATATGCAGTTCGTTTTCGATATTCCGTGGAAGCTTGGTTGCAGAACCTCGGACGGCACATAGCTGGCGTCGATCCTTGGACAGTCCAGGTAAGCGTGTCCGTCACATTTCGAGAACATTTCATTCCCTGAAGTTCCAACCAAAATTCTTCCACCCGTCGTGTTGTTTTCTGGACAGGCACTTTGTGTCCATTTAATCCAGTTAACATCTTGAAGTTGGGTACTGTAGTAATGTCGCTAGACGATGCACGAATTATGCACTTCACATATTCAGTTTTTTTTTTTTAAATATAGCTCACCTAAATGTTCGTGGTTACTCATCGAAGAAATCGTTCATCGCGTTAACAAAGGTACGATGCATCATGAATGTCATTAACAGTTTCTTTCACATAGGTTTCTGCGTAGTTGCAGACTTAGTAATGTACGTTAATGTCCGTGAATAGTGGTTCACTACGCAATTTTTTTTTTTTTTTTAAAAAAAGTTTTTCACATTTTGGCACTCGTTATCGTTCAAATTTTCACACAGTAACAGTTACATTATACATCAGTTTAAAAAAACATAAGTAATAATACATACACACGTCACATATTTTCTTAGCATAAACATAATACAGTTGCACATAAACATGTTTACATCATCATTACATAGCTATAGGTTATTACATTGTGTCACATTTGATTACATGAATTGCATCCTCTTTAGCGGTTTTGCTGGGATATTATCGATGTTTTTTGTGATGTCATCTGAAATTAAGATAGGTTAGACACAACATTCATTACATCAGTAGGCAAGACCAGGCGTTTTCACTACTCAATAAATATTCAAAATAGTAAGAGAGAGAAAATGTTCGATTCCTCGCGTTTTGTGCGTGTGTGTAGTGTGTCTGTGTGGCCTTGACTACTGGTAGATGCTTTTCTTGCTGAGAGATGTGCGTCTAATCTATTTCTCGAAGTAAAAGATCGCTTCACAGATGACGTCTGTCGGTTCGTCAGGTGTCATAGCAAGTCAGTGGTACCTACAGTCACAAATGTTCCGTGAAAAATTTATATATCATTCACTGCTACGTAATCATAAATTTTACTTTAATATTCAGTCTTCTCGGTGGAACCGCGGCGTTGAAAGAAAAGTTCTTCTGTCTTCAACTGCGACTCTGGAACGCTGAAATGAAAATTTCTATACTACTTATTATCTGTGTTGTAGCAACAGAGTTTTTCGAGTTGCGTAGCAATATTTTGATGGGTATGACTTTTACATTATTCAGCATGAAATGCTCTAAGATCTCGGTGTGCGTATAGCCCAATAATTTTGTTAGTTCTACGATGTTGTAACAGATACGCACCAGGGTGCGGTATGTTAACAATTATATAAGGTCCTTCATATAGCAGACGCCACTTAGCGTTGCGTCGTTTGAGTGCAACAGATTTATGATGAGTACGAAGTAGTACAAGCATTCCTACCTCGAATTTTTGTTTTCTTTTTATTATGTTTCTGTGATGTTTGTTTCGTATCTGTGCGTGATGTGTCAGCGTAGTCAATACTTCTTTTATTTTCTGTTCAGGTGTGATTTCCTTGTCTGACAACTTAGGTAATGGTTCTATCCACTGATCGTTCTGTTTGCAATTGAACATGATCTCGTTAGGTGTGTAATTTGTATCGTAAATATTTAAGTTATTGTGTACGTCTTCGAAAAGACTTAGGTAGGACACCCAATTAGTATGTTTTGATGAAATATAGGTCCTCATGAATCGATTTAATTCTCGGAAAAGTCTCTCAGTCGCGTTACATTGTGGACTAAACCTCGAAATAAATATACTTTTAATGTTATTGTCCTTCAAGAAATTTCTCCATTTGTACCCAGAGTAGTATGCTGCATTATCTGACAGAATTGCTTTAGGTTTTCCCACGTGCGTCAGGTAATCACTTGAGAATCTTCGTATTATAGCATTTGCAGTGGCGGATTTTAAAGCATAAAGTTTTACGTGTTTAGAAAATATATCGTAAAAAGCTAAGATATATTTGACGCCTCCAGAGCTTGCTGGATGCGGTCCACTAATGTCAGTACACAGAATTTCCAGGGGTCTACCAGGTAAAATAGAATGTAAATCTGTTTTTGTGGATAAATTCTGAGGTTTTGATTTTTGACATATGACACATGTTTTTAGTTCCCTGTAAATTTTTCTTCTCATATTGCTAAAATAACAGTATGTACTGAGCTTTGCCAAACACTTTTTCGTCCCATAATGACCCCAAACTAAGTGTGTGTGCCAAATTAGATTACGTTCAGACTCTTTGGGAATGCATACACACCAGTTAGTAGCATTTGGATGTCGGCGGTAAAATAACACATCATTGTGTAACTTGTAATACTGAGTCAAAGGATGGTTGTGTTTTTCTACCAGTAATGTTATTATCTTATACCAGTGAGGATCAGATTTTTGTAATTCAGCCATGTTTCTGCACATATCAATATAATATTGGTGATACTGCTTGTCTTGCATTAAGAGAATCCTGTAGTCATTTATATTTTCTAAGTCACTGTTGGTATCATTCATACCTTGTGGAAGTCTAGACAAAGTGTCTGCAATGGTGTTGTCCTTACCTCTTATGTACTTAATTTCAAAAGAGTAGTTCTGAAGTGTAACTGCCCATCGTGATAGTCTAGGATGTACAAGTTTACAAGTTAACAAAAATGTCAGGGCCTGGTGATCGGTGTAAATTACCGTATGTTTTCCAAATAAATAATAATTGAATTTCTTGAATGCCCATACTATGGAAAGTGTTTCTAACTCAGTAGTGGAGTATGTACGCTCACATTCAGTTAGAGTGCGACTCGCAAACCCAATAATTCTTATCTGTTCCTCCTCTTTATTCTTTACAACTTGAAATAAGCAACAGCCCAAGCCAGTACGTGAAGCGTCACAAGTCATACAAAAATCTAAATTGAAATCTGGATGGCTCAAAATGTTAGCATTCACTAAAGCATGTTTAATTGTATTAAAGTCATTCTGGCACTGTTCCGACCAGATCCAAACTTGATTCCTTCTGAGTAGATTTAGCAGATGTTTACTGTTCAAAAGTGGTTGTGGCAAAAAACGTCTGAAAAATGAACATAGCCCAAGGAATGATTTTAACTGCTTTTTAGTTCGAGGGCTAGGAAAGTTTCTGATAGCATCTAATTTACTGGGATCCGGACGTATGCCCTGTGAATTAATGATATGTCCTAAATACTTTATCTCACTGCAACCAAATTTTGATTTTCTTAGGTTGGCTGTGACTCCAGCTTGTGCAAATTTTTCTAAAATTCTTTGAAGTGTGTCAACGTGTTCATTCCAGGATTGTGTAGCTATCAGTATATCATCTACATAGTGTGTGACTGTCTCAACTAAATCGTCGCCAAGCACGGTATCCAGGGCTGTAATGAATACCCCAGAGCTGACATTCAGTCCGAAGGGTAGAACACAAAACTGATAGGTTCGCCCCCCGAACATAAATGCAGTATATTTCCGAGAATCAGGAGTGATACCCACCTGCCAAAACGAATTAGCGAGATCTATTGTGGAAAAATATTTTGCATCTAGAAATTTCTGTAATTGCTCTTCTAAATTTTCAGGTTTTGTGTGAACCGGTAAAATTATTTCATTAATAGCTCGTGCGTCTAACACTAACCTAATGCCTCCATTTGATTTTTTGACAACAAGTAGAGGACTACAATAAGGTGAGGTGGATGGTTCAATGACCTTCCAGTCTAACATTTGTTTTAATTCTTGCCACACAGCAGGTCGTTGAGATAACGGTACGTTATATGTCTTATTGTAGAAGATCTTGTGAGGCTTAACTTCAATCTTGTACACATACGTGTTGATAACACCTAATCGTTTGGTAAAAACTTGTAAATATTTGGATAACACTTCCTGTAGTTTTATACGTTCATGTACACTGAGAGCTGTAGCTTCACTTATCTTATGATCAAGCAATGTTTTCAAGTCCATTAGCTCTCTGTCAGATGAGTGTGTTTGCATGTCTTGAATGTCTTTGTCAAGTACTAACTGTACCTTGTACCCTGTACAGTGTTTGTCATGCTTTAGAGTTCTCCTGTCCAAATCAATAATAATTACACTGCCTTTATCATTTAAAATACATTTACCTTTGGAGAAGTCTATAATGCAGTCCTTCTCGCTCATAATATCTATTCCTAATATGCAATTTGTCACAAGGTTTTGTACAACCAGGAATGGCCATTGTACGGTTCCATTACCTATTTTAACGTTTACAAAAACTTGCTTCGTAACCCTACATGACTTATTACCTAGTGCAGTAGTTATTTTACAGTTTTGGGCAGGAAACTCAGGCACAGGTTCCAATTCACACATCTTTTTATAAAAATTAAAAGATAAAACGCTCACAGCTGCACCTGTATCTAGGATAATAGTAGTTGGAATCCCACCTACTACACCAGTAGTGGATGCTAAAACAATTTCATTTGTGTTTAAACGACATTGTGTACTGTCTTGTAAAAGTTCATCTGATATATTGTTATTGTGGTTGTATCTTATAAATAAAACAGGTAGTTTTTGTTTAGAATTACTCGGCATATCATTATTCTGTTGTTCAAGTGTGGTGTCAAATAACTGATTAACATTGAAGCCGCCCCCCAAGGATTCTTCAGCCACGACCTGGGGCAAAGTAGTGACTGTTTCTAGTTTGTTGGATTATCATTTGTACTAGGTACTGACACAGATTGAGGTTGTGCATCAGGTGTCATTTCTATTATATTCACATTCGGATATTGCCTATTATGATCTCCAAACTTTTGCGGTTGTTGTTGCTGTTGCGCATTATAACTTACCTGTCGGTCGTAAGGTATGCTCCAATTTTGACCTGGTGGCTGCTGTGGTAAAGCAGAGTTTGAATGAAAGTACTGATCGTTACGAGTCCAACCTTGATGCTGTCTTGGCTCGTAGTTATTATTATTTCTATTTCTGTTTGTGTTTTTGTTATTACCTTTGTATCCGTTGTTACCGTTGCAGTTATTACCGCGGTGCCTTTTGTATGGATTGCCGCATGAAATGTTATTACTGTTGTAACTATTGTTCGTATTGGAATACGCGTGTTGATTTTGATTTCCGTACTGAGACGGCATGTGAGTTTGCTGTTTTTGTTGTACCGCGTATCCAACTGTGGGCGCGCCAGAATTGTGTTGGCAAGCCTGCATGTTTTGCATACCACTAGTGTAAACATTGTGGCTGCTGTTTTGCCGCGCGAAGCGCTGATCTTCAAGTAACATGTCAACCGAATCTAAAGCTGTTAAAAAATAATCTGAATCGTCATCCGGGATATGTAGAAGTTTTTCCTTAATGTTGAAAGGCAATTTGGCCTTCAACGCTCGGAGTATATCACGTGTTGCGACTGGTTCGTCTAAAAAATGTCCCATGTTCAAGTATTTTTCAAAATATCTGCGTAAGTTACCATTTTTACTGTTAAAAGTTTCAGGTTCTAAAATTTGTCTCCTGAGTCGCTCCTGGACGGATTGCGACCAGAATTTGTTCAGAAAGGCACGCTCAAACTCACTGTACGTGGTACATACGTCAGCTTGACTGTATGCCCAGACAGCTGCATCGCCTTGGATGTAACCGACAATATATGAAATCTTTTTCCGGTCACTCCAAGTGCGTGGAAATGCGTTACTAAAAGATTTAAGAAAAATCACCGGATGAATGGTTCGTTTCTCTGGGATAAAAGCCTGAAATTGCCTGTGTTTCATTAAGCTTTCTTCTTCCTTTGCATTATGATATGGATTTGTTCCACTGTAATTACTGCAATGCTCAGCTGGCGAGTAATTACGATAATGTTGCTGTGGTTTACCATGATAATAGCTTGTGTTTGTGGTTGCACGTCGTGGTATGTGTTGTAGTCGTGGTGTGTTTTGTTCTTGTGTGTTTGTGGTGTGCGGTATGTGTGCGTCATACTCGAATGTATATTGGTTTCTGAACTGTACATTTTGACTGATATTTTCGTTACATTCAGACTGTGGTTGATCGGTGAATTGTCTCATGGGTGCAGTGACGGATTGTACTGCGTCACTAATCAGCTGTTTGTTATTAGTGATGTATTCCGCTACGGAGTCGTGCACAATTGTTGGTAAATTTTCACGTATGCATCTATCAAAATGTTTGTCTTTGTTCTCTACCCAATCATGAAATTCTTTATTAATATTTTGAAAATGAGCTGTGGCATCAGATTGTAAGATGTCAGTCAGGTGTTGTTCAACATCGTCAAATTTATTCTGCACGTCAGTAATTCGTTTTTCAAGGTTGTCGTGTACTGAAGGATATGTTTGAATTTGTTCAGTAAGAGCTTCACACGTGACATTAAGGTTTTTTAATTGTTTCTGTAAAAGTGCTACGTCATTTGTAGTCTTTTCTTGTCTCGTATTAAGCTTGGAAAATTTCGTACTGAGTTCAGTCATCTGTTCGGTCAGTGTGGCGTCTATAAGTTCCACACGTTTACACAAAGTGTCATTACATGCCTTGATTGCTATGAGATCAGATTTAATTTCGTCATTTTGTGTCTTTAACTGTTCATTTTGTGTCTTTAAGGTTGCCATGTTTTCCGCGTTCTGCATCCTTAAGGTTGCCATATTTTCTGCGTTTTGTTTCATTAGCATTTGTAACATGTTGGCAATGTTTACTGTTTGCAAGGTCTCTGCCCCCGCCGCGTCATTAGACGTGACGTCATGTATTAACATGGGCTCTGACTGAGACTTTGAAATTTTTGTGGTGGACGGCCTATTGTCAAAATTTCCGTTGACACTTGCGTCAATATTTGATGTATCGTCACTACCGGTTGCTGTCGTAAAGTCATTTTCTAACATTTGTCTCTCGTCCGAGTCGGATTGCGTCTGAATAGTACGTCTTTGCTGTTCCATTTTTGCGTATTGTTTTCTAGTTATTACCATGCCACACGTGCTATATATTTCAAGAAATTAATGTTTGACACTGGTTTTAAAATAAAATGCAGTTGAGCATGAATCGGTCGTAGCAACAATGGCTGTCTGTTAATTTAAAAATATAAACTGAATTTGAGATTATTGGTAATGGCTGCTGGCCATGTTACATGATATCGTACAGAAGTCGGCCATATTGTACACTCGTGTATTGGTATTGTTGCATACGTTATTGTTTAAGGAAAAATACTGAGAATGGAATTTATCACTGAAACTGTTATGCGGAAAAGAAACACTACAGAATTTTACTGAAAAGCTAATACACTGAATTATACGTCTGGTCAAGCCTGCTAATGCAAAGATGCTGCGTCTTACCTTATTTTGCTGGAAGCTTCTTTGCGTCTTCCCGCAAAATTTTATAATTGGCAAATATCTTCTGATTTTTTTTTTATTTCTCATATAGTCAAGTCCAGGACCAGAAGGTTGATTTTTCACATGAAACAAAGAGAACAATGTAACAAATGACAAAATAACAAGTCCTGTCACGGTCGCCAATATAAAATAAATAAAATAAAATAAAATAAAATATTAATTATTTTTATCTGTCTGATTGGCTCTCCTATGAGTCGTCAGGTTTTGATTATTCGGTATCAGACGCTTGACAATGGCTTTTTCGTAAAGGCAATGTTACTCGTAGTTGACCGTGAAATAAAACTGAAATAATCGGACTTCGTAATAAAATCGTTTCCAAAGACTGCTGCGGTAGGTGCGGACTCATAAACTAAATCTCAATATTACAATAATTTGCCAGCCATGCCAAAACGTCGTACAGAGGTGATAGTCTACTAAACAAAAAATTACACAGTTAGTTAAATCAGATATATTCAATGAATAAGCCTACAGTTCATAATCCTACTTACTTTTATAAATATAAATTCTTTACAGAATCGAGTGCCTAGTATGGTTGCAACTCGCAGTAATTTTCTATATAATGAAATATGGCGGTGTGCCAGACAATAAACTAAAATACGTGCTTCTCGCACCACTTCAACGAGAGCTCTTCCTTTTTTTTTTTAATCAAACATACGACTAACGAAAATGTACTTTTGTTTTATCAGCGACACAGCGCTGCAGTTGTGTGCCATAGGCTTTATTTATTTGTCACTGATTATTTATTTAATTAATATCTCGCGTTTCCGAGGAAACTCACGCTCGGCATGCAAATGTATGGAGAATTTGAAGGGAAGATGTCAAATTCTGATTAGAACCTAATGGATGGGCGTTATGGCGCAAGAAAATCCATTGCCAGACCAAATTTTACGTAGGTCACCATATTTAATAAGAACTTTTTTGCTGTGGAGGTGGCGAAGACTTCAGTAGAGATGGTAAAGCCTATTCATGTGGGGATGTGCAAAATATACCTATCGAAACTTCAAGTGTACCACTTTCATTATGAGTTTGGGAAAACTCATTTCGCAGATTCTAAATTACTTAATACAGGCAGCTTCATCCATTGGGTGAAGAAGTGTGATCCAAACGTAATAATGAGGTATCACATTAATGAATTCGACACAGTCTCATATACAGCCGATAATCCCTATGGAATTGTTCCACAAACACGAAGGTTATCGGTTTTATGAAAGATGAGGTGAATGGATTGCCGATTGTGGAGTTTGTTTGTCGATGATCGAAAATGTATGTGTATCACAATTTGGAAGGAACCACCCAGAGGCTCCATCAGGTAGTGCCCCTGGTTGAAGGTGTACATTGATTTGAATACGAGATAGAGACCTTTCTTGATGTGTGGCTTCGAGAAAGATTTTTATAAATTAATGAATAATTCGATTTTTACCAAAACAATGGAGAATTTGAAGGGAAGATGTCAAATTCTGATTAGAACCTAATGGATGGGCGTTATGGCGCAAGAAAATCCATTGCCAGACCAAATTTTACGTAGGTCACCATATTTAATAAGAACTTTTTTGCTGTGGAGGTGGCGAAGACTTCAGTAGAGATGGTAAAGCCTATTCATGTGGGGATGTGCAAAATATACCTATCGAAACTTCAAGTGTACCACTTTCATTATGAGTTTGGGAAAACTCATTTCGCAGATTCTAAATTACTTAATACAGGCAGCTTCATCCATTGGGTGAAGAAGTGTGATCCAAACGTAATAATGAGGTATCACATTAATGAATTCGACACAGTCTCATATACAGCCGATAATCCCTATGGAATTGTTCCACAAACACGAAGGTTATCGGTTTTATGAAAGATGAGGTGAATGGATTGCCGATTGTGGAGTTTGTTTGTCGATGATCGAAAATGTATGTGTATCACAATTTGGAAGGAACCACCCAGAGGCGGGTTAAGGGTGAGCATAGTATGACGTCAATAGCCATCTCTACTGCAGACTATTTGTGGTGTCTGTACAACATTGTGGTGTTGCAGTGCAGCCCTGCATAAGGTACGGCAAACTAGAATTCGATTGAGAGGACACTTCGCTGCAGTCGAAATTGGCCTGTCGCCTTATGACAATAAAAGGTTCATTTTTGATGAAGGGATTGAAATTATTCTGTACTCACACTATTCACTTGTAGCGAGAGAAAGGGTGGGGGACTAATTGAGTAAGAGGGAAAGAACGAGGGTGTGTGTGTGTGTGTGTGTGTGTGTGTGTAATATTACAAAACTGTTAGTGGAGGAAAAAGTTGCAGTTATTGACATGAATATTAACTTATCAAGTAATTCCCATTGCCTCAAGCATTTGTCGCCACTGGCATTGCCACTGCTGCTTGATGCCACTGATCATTTCATTTTTCCAAATAAAAACTGGTAGCATTCACACAAGCAGGAAGACCACATGAGACATTGGCGAACGATGGTAGAATGAGGCTATGGTCAGAAGGGGTAGGGTTTATACAGACTCAGGCTTTGCCCACTAATTTGGTTGGAACCAAACAGACTGCAGTATTGAGGGGCACCTTGCTTGACAATTTTGGACAGGTTCGTTCATTCATGCACATACAGGATGTAACCACTTGAGAACGAGCTGAGGTGGTTTCCTGGGTATAAAATATTAGAAGGACCGCATCTTCAGCTCTGTGGTCGCTGGACCATTCAAGTGGCAACGCTTGAGGCACTCCCTGGTGGGTGTGATGCGGCATGTTGTTGTTGTTGATCGGAAATTAGCCTTCACATCAATTTCGGTAGCAAGTTCTTTTGTATCAATAATAATTTCATCAAATCTGATCAAAGTTTTGTAAAAACTATTTTCTAGTTTTGTGAAAGATCATGTGCAAAGGCTAGATCAGTATATTTCACATCTATGAACTTGGTTATTGGATAAACAGAATTTAGTATTTGATGCCAAATAACTATTGAATACAAAAACCTGAATTGTTTAACACAAGTTTAATAATGCAAAACGTCGTCTCTTATTACATTATCAGTTTCTTGGTTACTTGGATACTCAACGGTTTCAAAGTTAAAACTTGAACATGTTTTAAAAGTATCGCCCATCAAAAAGTAAACGCCTAAAAAAATTTAAAAAATTAGACAATGTTAAAGAAATTAGCGACTTACATGGATGTTTTTGCCATTCATTAACAACGAGATTGAGAGAGTGACTACTACACAGAACATAGAATGCTTGTGAATTACATTCTATAATTCGAGATTTCACTTCGGCTTTATCGTCCCTCACACTGGACTCGTTGTCGAATCCCTTCCCTCTGATATCCTGCAAATTTCTCCCCAAGCCACTAAGTTATCCAATTATAATATCAGATATTGGTTTTTCTGTAGACCTTTAGACAGGTAAGAAGCCTAAAAGCTTTCATTAATTTTAATTTCAACATCAGCATAAAATTTATTGAGTGAAACACATCAGATTAACAAGAGTCGTCTGCTCTGCCTTTGTAATATGAGGAGTACAGTCTTAAACTATGGAAGAATATTTGTATTTTTTGTTTCATCATTATGATACTTTACACTTTGATGCAGCAGATCTATTACCTAGTTTTGCATATTTTTCTCGGGATAGTAAGCCATAGTCTCTTCCTTGTTTAGCACCCTACTGATGTGCTCTTCTATAATGGGATGAAATAGCTACTGAACTATTTTCCAGAAATTACCGTTATTTTTCTTCTTTATAACATGTAGCTTGTACCATGGAAAGCCAGGCCACTTTTACCAAGCATTTTAGTAAGTTCTACAGTTCTTCAAAACACCTGGTTCCAACCATTTGTTCTGGCATTAATAATTATTTGAGCAGTCACATTTATCATTTGACTAAACTTAAACCTTTGGTTTTTTTTGAACAATGATTTTTGGGTCTGAATATGTTTTTTTAGTGTTATGCCTTTTAAAGTTTTAACAAGGTGCTTCCACTTTTAATACCCTCATTTGAAAGATAACTATGCAGCTGAAAATTTTGCCACATAAACAATAAAAGCAGGATTATGAAAGAATGTACACTACCCACTCTAATAAATCTTGGTCTCCTTTGCTTAAAATTCTTGTAGCATTTCCCCTAAAATGTCGACTGGCGTCATTGGAAGCAAATTTGTAATTATGGCGTGGTTTAGGTTGACCTTGCTAAAAACTTGCAAAATCTGACAACAACGCTGGAGCTATGTTCAAAGTTCGTGGAACGCTTTTTGTGTGTGATAAATTGGTGTCAATTTTTTTAATTGTTTCATCTGGTGATGATGGAGTCAGATTGTCAGCTCTAACTGATTTAGAAACTTCGTACATCTGTTTGTCACTATCACCCTTTGACAATTCTGTATTTTCTTTTATAATCGTATTTGAAGTTGAATTCTCAGAGTCTTAATTTGGTTTGGTACAACTCTGGATACAATTATTTAATACAACAGCTTTTTTTACACTGGTAACCATACAGTTTTATCTGACCACTAGGCATTCTGGAAAAAGCAAGCACATAACTCAGATTAACCCTTAGCTCATGGGGTGACTTTTCTGTAACTTAAATTACAAGGTGTGGGTTTTGGGACCTCTATGCTTAAACTGAGATTTAAGGCACAAATAATTGGAAATTTTTAATTTATTTACAAACATTTAAATGTAGTTTAAATGCTTCTTGTTGATTTCATAGCATTAAATAAATCCTGCAGCATTTTACTTTTTGTCACACAAAATCACGTGCTTCTGCGCAATTTTTTGAACAGTACAAATAAAATAACTGTTAGAGAACTGAATTTTAGATTGTCAAAAATTATATTATCTTTGTGGAAAATTTTCGCGTAAAACTTTATTCCAGGCTTTAATCTTCCACAAAAAGCTGCCCTCAATAGGGACAAAAAGAAAGTCTGGAAAATTGACATTCAATGCTGGGTTCTACAGTTTTCCTTTTCGTTACTCGGAACATACTTGACTTTAAGTAACACTTTAAGTATTTTATTAGACAGACAGTTAGAACTCCATTGCAATTATCGTGAAGATCTTCCGCAGAACGATCGTCCGCTACCAGAACTGTGGTAATTAGCTACTGTCCAATCTTCATCTTTTTCGTCTATTTCTTGTTCTATACCACTGACAACTTCCTTAATTTACCGACTAACAATTTCATCAAACTTAGAATCGCTGATACTGACATGTTCTTACGAACACATTTTGGATTATATTGAAGAAAACAGGTGGGTAATTCACAACATACTATCTAGGAGACCCTGACAAGTGCCAACAACAAAGTTGGACATAATGCAACCGACGACAAAACATTGCAGGGTGGGCGATTTAATGAGGGTAGGGATGGGATAGAAGCATTCCGCCAGAACTAACCTTGGAAAACGAGTTCGAAAATTTTCGCTCACTATTAGAGACCACACCTCAAGACTTGAGGTTTAAACAATATAAACTATAAAAAAAGAAAAAAATAAAGATTTATGCTTGTTCTAAATATTCTAAAACTGTAATTAACAGAGATTTATCCTTCTTCTAAATAAGCTAAAACCCTAATTAACGTAACTTCAAAATTTTATTCTGTCAATGGACATAAAAAATATTTATGCTGCACACACAATATTTTTCGTATCCTGTGAACGATGAGAAAGTCTTTGTGGTATTGTATCGTTATTACATAATAAGAAATACCGGTATTTCAGCAAACCTTAAATACCGGTTAAAAGTATTTTATAGGTCTTGATTTTGAGATTTCATTCTCTTCAGTTATTCAAATATGTTATTATAAAAAAGGACTTTATTGAAGTAATGAACGTAATAACTGTCTTATGTTATTGATTCAAGAAATTATTTTTATAGCACAAAAATATGAATATTATACTCGCAGAATGCTGTAGTGTCCTTGTCGCCACTGTAGTGTCTTGTACAGAAAGAAAGCAAGGGAGGGGATGTTGTTATGGGTGACAGGTATCCTCATTCTACAACGCAAATGCACATGTGCATTGATATGGCTCTTTATTTTCAAGAAGCTGTTACTTAACTTGAATAGAGTCTATGACCGTGGTACAAGCTCATCAGCAATAGCACTCTCGCAAATGACATCGGTAATCTTGCTATTACAAACTATAGTCTCGCTGCTGGTCCTGACCTGGCCACTATGCACTGTTGCACTGTTGACCCTCTGGTCAGAGACGGCAGTCTAAATACATGCTGTCGATACGGCGTTGGTGGTGTGTTGCTTGTTGGTGTGTCTCTGTCCTCTCTCATGATAGGCGCGCTTGATCCAGCGTCTACAATCGATCTTCGCACTACATCTTTGCTGACTGGTAAGCTGGTGACAGCTTTTGCCAGCACAAATACATTCAAATTTGATACAATATTTTACTGGTTCAATAAATAGCATTCTTGGATGCATTAATTACTTATTTTATTTAAAAACGCTTTCACTGTTTCCATTCGTTAATTGATTTATGATAAACTAATAACCATCAAATTATACAACAGCTTAATTATAGACATGCTTACGTTTAAAAAAAAACTAGCAAGTATGAGTAGGACTAGCGCTTCACGCATTGCTCCCGGCGAATAATGTTCAGCTGCCTTTCGCTTTACAAGGGGCCACTTAAAAAATTGGCCACACAACCGCCACAATGGTGTCTCGGAGCGAGCGGAAAACCTTCGCTACCTCAGGAAGCACCGAAGTCAGACGCACGCTCTCGACCGTGCAGCAACAGGCAGCGCAGCGAGAGACGTCACCATCGTAATGAAAGTGTAGATAACCGGCGCGATGGTAACCACTCGCATGACTACAGCTTACATTTTAGGTTTGTGAGCAGTAATATTTTTCTGTTGTTGAGTGTTTAACTCATCAATATTTTTCTCACACTTACAATCACAATGGCGTCCCTAAATTTTAGCGCCCTGGACAAATGTCCGGTTTGCCCGCCCCTAGAGCAGGTCCTGATTTTGCTCCACGACAACGACCCAGCTCATTATACACAGTCACGCATATTGCATCTTTAGGGTACAAAATTTTCGCATAGATCTTAAAATTAAATCTTCCCCGAGACATTTCAGTCTCATCTTCATATACGATAATGTTGGAAGCTGAAGATATTAACTAAAATTTGTGCCGCGGCCGGGACTCGAACCCGGCACAAATTTTAGATCATTTCTTTAACTTCCAACATTATCGTATATAAAAAGTTTGACTCGCCGTTTCTATTCCGCTGACGTGGCACCCCATGACTTCTCCTTCCTTTCTCGAATGAAAAACTCGCTGCGAGGCTGTCATTTCCAGAATGATGTCAAAGGGATATCTGAAGTAAACCGTTTCCTGAACAGCCAAACTAAGTCTCCTCCAAGTCATCCATGAATGCGGAAAAATGTGTTGAAGAGAGGAAGAATACTTAGAGAAGGGCTGACACGTCAAGTTTCATTGTCGCAACTGTAAGTTTGCGAGCAGATAATCAAATTTTTGTGACAATGGGTAGTAATGTGAAGAGGAGCACATCAGAATTCGTGAGAAAGCATTAAGTCGATAATTACTAGTATGTGCTGAAGAGTAATGCTTCGGAATTTTTTATTCTGTTCTCAAGACTGATTCAGATACTACACGTCATGTTTATTTCTTGGTCGCCTTTCTCGCTTTGGTAACGCAAGCTGCAGCCCTCAGCCACAAGAGGTCTCCGAATTGAACCGTGTAACACTACGGTAAGTAACGTAACTATGTCGGCATACGAAAAACAGCGTGTTGTAATAGAGTTTCTAACCGCAGGAAACGTGACCCCAATTGAAACTGAGAAGAATGGTTAGGGTGACCAGATGCAGTTGTTTAAAAAGGAGGACAAGCAGCTTCAAAAAGGAGGAGAAAGGAAGAAAAAAGAGGGCACATCAAACGGGTCAACTGCAGATGAGGATACCACCCGTCAGCTTTGGACAAGTCACGTGACTGCCGGGAATTACCGGTAACACTAGTAGTTAATTGTTACTGGTGGTCAGGTGGTGATACCCGGAGCAATACTTAAAAAGTAAAATGGTTCAAATGGCTCTGAGCACTATGGGACTCAACTGCTGTGGTCATCAGTCCCCTAGAACTTAGAACTACTTAAACCTAACTAACCTAACGACATCACACACATCCATGCGACCGTAGCAGTCGCACGGTTCCGGACTGCGCGCCTAGAACCGCGAGACCACCGCGACCGGCAATATTTTTTTTTTATTTTAAATTAAAAACATTGATTGTGGTAACAGTGTGGCGTCAATTGTTTTGTTATGTCAACAACACGGTATTGTTTACAAAGCGAAAAACGTAAGACCATTCACTTCCCTTCATTCGACGCATCGCTACCAACATCTACAATTCAAGCAGTAGCTGACGACATGTAAACTGCACTTTAATCTTCCGAATACAAATAAACTGAATGACTATGAAACAATGAAATAAAACCGTGACAGTTAATCTGTCGTGTTATTTCTTACCTTTATTGGCCACTGAGACGTACGTTCCAGCTCCACATATCGTACATTCCACTTCAAATTCATTTCTCCCTTTCTTGAAAGCCGGATGTTTGCAGGAAAGGACGTCAGAAAATGTAGACTTTCGTTTAGGCATAACCAATATTTTACGTGACTCACACAGTTAAAAATTACACTCACAAATGACACGTGCTTTACAGGAAGCCAAGCCAATACAGAGCGAAGATACGAAACGAAACTTTTAAATAATCGATATTTGCATTCGCTTATAGGTCAATCAACGATAACTTCGACGATCCTGGTGCCACCTACTAAGACCGCCTTCGTACATGTTTACCAGGAAGGCTGTGCCAATAGTTAAAGTATTTAAGAAAAGAACAATAGAACGGGACGAATTGTAAATTTAACTGCATTACGCTCAACTTTGCGAAAAAGCCGGACACTATATAAATCCGCCCGGATCCCGGTCAAAGAGCTAAAAAGGAGGACATGTCCGGATTAATCCGGACGTCTGGTCACCATAGGAATGGTCATCTGTCAACAATTTCCTCTGCGTTTTTGAGTGCAAGGGTGATGGGTTTCTTAACAAAATTGTAACAGGAGTTAGAAGCTGGGTTTACCATTTTGACCGCGGAAACGGAAGAGCGGTAATAGAGTTCCGCCAGACTGGATCACTCATTCCAAAAAAGTTCAACACCATACCATCAGCAGTAAAAATGATCTCTGTGTTCTGGAATGTTCAACGTGTCATGCATTTGGAATTCTTAAAGGCACCACCATAAACTCTTCAAGGCACTGCGAGGTCCTCAGAACTCTGAAAGCACGAATTCGAAGGGTACGTCATCACGTGGGCGATCCTATCCTCCAGCATCACAATAATAGACCGCACACGAGCGCTGCAACGTCTGCAGTAATCCGAGGCTTTGGATTCAGTGTCATCAGTCAACCTCCATAGAGTCCCGCCTTGGCTCCCATCCGATTTTTATCTGTTTCCAAAACTTAAGGAACATCTTCGAGGACTTCACTTTCATAGTGGTGTGAAACGGTGCCCTGTTAGCTAAGTCAAATATTCTAGAGTGACAGTATCAACAATCCGGTCACTCGTTGGGAGACATATATTGGGAGAAATGTGTTCGTCGCCAAGGTGACAATGTTAAGAAACAAATATGTAGACATGAAGAATAAAGATGTAGAAAGTTAATAAGTATTGTGTTGTTTAAAAAGTTTTAGAGTTTGATACAAAAAATTCGTAGGCCTTACTTGTCAGCATGTTTTGGAATGTAGCGAATTAAACGTAACTTGTTAAAATGATGTGATACGAACTAGTTAATACTTTCATGTTTGCAATCCACGCATTTTCGTACTGGTCTGGTGAATGAATTCAGATCAAAAGTGCAGATGCTGACATACGACGTGAAACGAAAGAACGGCCGAGATGGTTACATTTTGAACCAAAGATGGAGTGCTTTTTCTGTCGTGTATGGGAAACTTTTTTCTCAGTCATCAGTGCGAAAATTATAAGAAGCGTTTGTTTAGTAAAGGATTTTTTAAATGTAATTTCTTCGAGTTGTTGAAACTCTGAAGCTGAGAGAGTAAGTAAAAACTAAACAGGTAGCCCCATCATCTGAACCGCTCTGTATTCTTTTATTTGTTTTAGCTTGAACTCAAGTTAATTAGTGTTGTTGTCAACGCTTCTGTAAAGGTGAACTGGTGGCTTAGGAAACAGCTCGTAGGACATCGACATCCGAAAAAAATTTTAAGTCGAAGTTTCTCAAGCAAAACTTATGTAGCGCAAGAGCCAGTCCATTTGAAGTTAAAGAGAAAAATGGGTGTAATCGTAATTTACTGTCTCTGTACTAAAGTAAAGTTAAATATGGACAAGACCAATTCCAGTCCTGCAGATATAGGGTCTCCTTTCCTGTCTTATTTCCATAAATAGTGTGAGAATACAAGAATAGATTATCATTTTGTAAGTAATATCCTTAAATTCCAATTATTTAATGTTAATACGTAATATTTGTGAAGAATTGGTAAATTGTAAATGAGGTTTTTCGTAACAGAATTACAGTATCAAAGCTCTTTTCACAGAGGATCAAACTTCTGTAACATAACATAAACACATGTTTCAAACTGAATAATATATAGCTAATTTTGGGACCCATTAGTCATTTGAGCATGAATCTGTTAACATGTCATTCTCTTTTGGGTGGTTGCAAGACTGGAAGCAAAAGAAACAAAACGGCGCTATGCGACTGCGTTACTATTTCCGATTTGGAAAAATTAACGTTACTGTTGTTATGCTGCATTTTTTCGTGTTGCTTAGTCATATTACAGATATGTTACAGGAATTGTTTTAACAAAATGGCTAGGCATACCAATGTAAGTAGCTCTACTGACACTGATATTTATTTTTAGAGAAAGAGAAAAATGAATGAAAGGAGAAGGGATCTACTTGTTAGTTTAAAAATTTCAGCTATTACATGTGCATCATACACACTTGCAGAATCCTCACACGCTGTTGTGATTGTACTGATATTTGTTTCTGGCTTGTCATGCAATAACACTAAATCCATGGATCTTTGTAAAGGTCGGTAATAACAACTGAAATATCCTGGCAGATTAAGACTGTGTGCCGGAGTGGGGCTCGAAACTGGTACATTGTCTTTGGCGGACAACGGTCTTACCTACTGACTAGGGAAACTCCCCCTCGGTCCCCCCCCGTCTTTTTAGTTATAAAAAGGCGCAGTGGATAGTCCGTTAAAAACTGAACACATATCAAACGTGAAAACAACAAAGAGGTGTACTGAAGTGTGAAAAAAATGCAAAATAGAAGCAGTGACGGTGCAAGCTTAACAAGTGCAACGTCGACGAGGTTGGAAGAGCTGCAGCATCGTGTTTAAGTGGTGCCAGTGTTGTACTGCAACGTGGGCGAGCCCTGTGCAAACATTACTCCATCCAATTTATTTATTTATTTTTTGGCTCATATGGCTCTGAGCACTATGGGACTTAACATCTGAGGTAATCAATCCCCTAGAATGTAGAACTACTTAAACCTAACTAACCTAACAACATCACACACATCCATGCCTGAGGCAGGCTTCGAACCTGCGACCGTAGAGTATTTTTTTTTTTTTTGACAAAATTATGAACTGTCCGTTCGGTCAATGAAATTTTTGTTCTCATTTTGTAGTTCTGGCAATTGTGTTGTCATACAAGGTATAATATCCACGATATATATATTCTTTTATTACGAGTGGAATATGAACGTGTGGAAAATTACTTAATTCAATAGTATTCATTCAATTATGTAATTATTTCTTAAAAAGATGATAATTATGCAAAACAGAGACAATATTTGTTTCACATTCTTTGTTAATCTATGTCATTCTTTTCATTTGTTTTGTACCCTTTTGTCGTCTTCTTCTGATGTACGTCGCCGACGCAAGACGCGAATCGATTTGAGGTCTGTTGAATGAAAAACATTTAATGTAAAATTATTGTACTTTTATGTTCATTTGCTGGTAAAAACAAATAGAGCCAAATGCGTTAAAACTATTAATGATTAATTATTGAAAATTCACTTCCTCTTTTAATTATAATTTTGTATTAGTTGTTTTATCATAGCTGCAAGAAGCGCAGCCATTGTTAGTTGCGATTATATACCAACTTCGTCCGTACTTCTAGTTGGAAATAGCATGGCTTTGTGTTAAACTAATTTGCAAAACAATTTAATAATTTTTTTATTGGTGGCATCAATTTAAAGGATTAATTATTTATTGAGCAAAGGAAAATCTTAATTAAAAAAGAAATCCTCAATCTTTTCTTGGCCGCCATCTTAACTTTTATAACAGCGGCAAAATTAAATTACTTGAAACTGCAAACAATATTCCGATGTGTAAGAAATTAATGTGCACCGGTGGTACTGAACTCTATTTATATACAAAAAAATTAATCGAATCAGACTGCATTTTCTAAGAACAGTGCTGATGGTATTTATTGTTGAACAAGATTTCATTGCTGACGTATGAGGCGAAAATTAAACTACGCACGAATCACGGAGAAAAATATTTCTGGTAGCATACGTCAGTGTCGTGTGCGGGTGGTATTCTGTGGTTCCTTTTCATGATCAATTTGCTAAGAGTTATTAAATCCATCAAAGACAAAAATTATAAAAGCTCTGATGTATGATCTGTAATTTTAGTGATATGAACACAGCTTACAGTCAACATTATTACACTACATCAGGTGGAATTCTTGTGCAATTTGAACAAAATAATTACCCGGGAGAAATTGTAGTATGAATAATGCGTTATACATGTGTATAATATTGTAATTATCATCTACAAAATCAAATCAATGCAACTGATAAAAAAAAAAAAAAAAAAAGCAGAGTGAATTCAAACAGCAGAATACCATCGAGTATCGTATCATCCATATTCTTTGCATTTGTCCATGTTGATGATACTCAAAAACCGCTGCAGTGGGTTGGAACTTTAATAGTGGCAACTATTTATTTACAGCTCGTAAAAAAGAGATACGTGTTTCAAAGTTTTACTGACCTTCAGAGTAGTCACCAGTATTGTGTATAAGCTGTTGCAAGCGATGTGGAAGGATACTCTTAGCAGTGCCACTTGTGTTGACAGTTCGAGCGGCGCGGTCTATTGCCCGACGAATGTGTAACAGGTCTGAAGCGAATGCCACGAAGTGTTTCCTTCAGTTTAGAAATTGAGTTGAACTTACGAGGGCTTAAGTCAGGGCAGTGCCGTAGGTGGTATAGCACTTAGCAGCCCCGTCAGTGAAACAAATCGGTAACAGCTTGAGTAAGTAGGCTGTTTAGGTCTTTATGTTGGTATCGCCACCTAACGCTCTGTATGAAAATCACTGACTGTGCTGTGTGCAGTATGCCGCTGGTTGGCATTGTTGGAATATTCGCTGTTGTAGTGTTGGGTAGTTGGATGTGAACAGCACGTAGCGTTGGGCAGTTGGAGGTGAGCTGCCAGCAGTGGCGGATGTGGAGAGAGAGATGCCAGAGTTTTGAGAGATTACTATAAGCGAACGATGTGGACGTGTGTCCGCCAGAAAAAGGAAATTTTTAAAGATGGATGTCATGAATTGAGATATATATATATATATATATATATATATATATATATATATATATATATATGACTTTTGAACACTATTAAGGTAAATACATTGTTTGTACTCTGTCAAAATCTTTCATTTGCTAACTATGCCTATCAGTAGTTAGTGCCTTCAGTAATTAGAATCTTTTATTTAGCTGGCAGTATTGGCGCTCGCTGTATTGCAGTAGTTCGAGTAAAGATGATTTTTGTGAGATAAGTGATTCATGAAAGCTGTAGGTTATTGTTAGTCAGGGCCATTCTATTTTAGGGATTATTGAAAGTCAGATTGCATCGCGCTAAAAAAATATTGTGTGTCAGTTTAGGTATGATCAGAATAAGTAAAGAGAAAACTGTTTGAGTACATTGAGTTTTGCTCAGCTGTTTGAAAATAAAATAACGTAGAAGTTTACGAGCACAGTCATTCATAATTTTTCAAGGGGATGCTTCACTTGCACTGTATATGCTTGAGCATTGTCCTGCAAAATGATCGTGAGGTCCTGCAGAAAGTGTCATCACTTCTGACTCTATGCTGCTCATTTTTGAAACACAACCTGCGACGTAATCACTGAACAACGACGCCGTAGTTTTTTCACACTGCTCTACGCTGCACTCCTTACGTTTGGACCGTTCACTGTTTCTGTTTTGCTTTCTTTTTTCACAGTTCAGTAGACCTTCTTCCTGTTTTCATGCTTCACCTGTGTTCATTTTGTGGCGCGCCGTCCACTGGGCCCTCTTATCATTAAACATGAGGGGGATGCAATGGGGCGTTCCGCTTGTGAGGCATCCTGCCGTGTGGAGACGGGTCGTGAGTCGTATCTGAATAGCTCAGCAGATTATATCATTCCTTATAAAGCATGGTCGCGGGTTCGAGTCCCGTTCCGGCACACAGTTTTAATTTGACAGGAAGTTTTGAAACAGTGCATAATCAATCCACTTAATAGCCAAAAATTCATTCTGCAAACAAGATAGCTACCAGGAAAAACATAGGGTAAAGTGTACATAGAGTGGTCACAGAATCTACGGTGAATAGACAAACGTGAGGTCTTCAGTTCTTTCACCGGTGCTTTTATTTAGTGCCACCGAGCGAGTGGCCAGCTGTGCGTCTGCGGCCAGCTGTGCGTTTGTGGATGGTTAATCCCGTAAGCAGTTTCATTCCCGAAGGCCGTGCACGTTATGCATGTGCAAAGGCACTGTATTCTCAATTAAAATTCCTGTATTTTTAAGACCGAAGTTTACGATCTCCGCCGCAGGAGAGAAAATCAACAGCTGCGGTGGGCAGCGCCGGCTGCTGCATTCGACCGCCGCCGTTTTACGCGCTGTTTCGTTGACTCAAGACAAGTCGGCGCGCTGCGCAGCACAGGACGGCGAAGGAGAACAGGAACACATTACTGACGAGAGATCGTCACTGAGACAGTCGACGTACAGCCAGGGAAGAGGGATGAAGTTTGAAACTCAGATTGGTTGTTGTACAGGGTGTCTATAAAATCTGGCTAAATTCTAGAAAAATTGTAACTTGGAATGTACTCGTATTAGTGCTAGAGCATCGTCGTTTATTGCAAAAGGTGTAGCAGCTCTCAAGGTCCTTGTCCTTTGTTGCAGATCTGGCTTGGAGCGCATCAAAACGACACCGGACCAGGCGAAGACGTAACGTGTAATCTGGTATGCACATGTTGTGTGCCTTAGGCGATTTTTACGGATAGTGCGTGTGCAATACGTATAAAAAACGTGATTACAATAAAACAAACAAGACGTAAGAGACATTTGTGAAGAAATGTACCATTAATATTTACAAAAAAACTGTTACATAAATACTCTGATGAGAAAAGACCTTATCGCTGATAATTTATATCGCAGTAAAAGTATATTAAAATAAAATATTTATATATTTGTGTAACTATATATAAGATGAACAAAACAAATCGATCTTCTCCTGCTTTCTTTGTTATATAGACACTGTATACATCGCCTGTCGCTTGCAGATGTTATTGCTGTTTTCTCTTCTAGACGGTGTTAAGCTGTGTATGTAAATTATTGCTTAAAACACATGTATAAAAATAGCTCATGTTATTATTTCAAGGTAATGGAAACATCTCATCTTAATGTTTCACTTGACGAGATAGATTAATTAGTATTTTTCAGCTGCTACGACGCCCAAAATCCGTTATCGCTGACTAGCAACAATTGGCCGCCATTAAGCGGAAGATTTAAATATTATGTTATTTTGCAATTTTCATTCATAGCAGAGACATCATTTCAAATCCTTATTTAATTTTGCTTTGAGTATTTCAGTAATTCAAATTTCCGAGAGGTCAGATATTTTCAGCGATACCATTTGGGGCAGACATGTGAATTCTGGCCTGGACTTTATTTCGTGAAATTATAAACTTGTAAGGAGCCTGGCGATCATCTAAAAGAAAATCAAACATTTATTTGTCCTCCTACAAACTATTCAGCTTCTAAGGGTCTTACCTACGCAATGAAAAGAATTAATGTTAAATTCTCATCACACGTAGTTTAAAGTAAGAAAACATTATACAGATTACAAAAATGTGATGACGGCACTACAGAATTATAGATGCTAATATGGGAGGGCATCACTGGCAAAAACAAGCATAATGAGATTGTTAAAAAAATTTAAAGTTACAGGCAGTGTCAAAAACCTTTCTCATAGGGGAAGTCCCCCTGTGTTTCAAGAACGTGACGACAGAGTGCAAGCTACATTTCAGTGCATCCTCCATAAGTCAGTTCGTCGTGGTCACGTCAACTGCAGGAAACAAGATCAACTCTCCAATGAAGTGTTACATAAGCAGTTACGCCTTTCTGCGTACAAAGTTTGTGGACATGTAAACCACCACAACAATAAGATATGGGAGCCAGAAAACCTACACGACATTTAGGAATACAACCGTAACAGCTCAAAGCTTAACGTTTGGTGCGGCCTAGTGTACGACAGCACAATAGGCTCATTTTTTTCGCCGAGAACACCATAACGGGAAATGTTTACCTGGACGCTCTCGTACAAGTCCCGCTGCCATAGATCGACGAGCTTCAGCCGTTCGTTATCTTCTAGCGTGTTGGTTCGCCCCAACGTCGGGGTTTGAACGTGCGGGATGTGCTGAATGACGGATTCCCTGAGAGGTGGGTGGGTCGTAATGGTCCCATCGCATGGCCTCCGCGCTCTCCTTATCTGACGAAATTAGACTCCTTTTTGTGGGGTTATGTCAAGGACAGTGCGTGCACGACACCAATCAATGGCGCTGTTATGGCTTCGTACACGAATTAATGAGTGAATCATAACTGTTGATGCTGCAGTGCCGACCTGTACACGGTCAGAAGTCGAACATCGCCTTGAGGGGCTTTGAGAGCTGCTAAACGTTTTATAACAAACCACGAAACTCTAATAGTTTCCAAATTACGATTTATCGAAATGATAGTAGGACTTCATGGACACACAGTTTTTCTCTTATCCGGTACTTAACGTGATAGCTTTCACCATGATGAACACGAAAAATGATAGGCCTATTCAATTTCTGCTTTATACTGCAAAGCTCCTTACCTACTTCTCCCGAATCCGCTTCACGGCAATTAACTGGTCGGATGAGATCAATCTCAAATTGTCTATGTCAGTATCAAATCGAAAACCGATTTCGTCAAAACGATACAGCCAAGACTATAATTGTGTGAATGATGGATCCCCATCCAAGATTCTGGGGCAACTGAGTGTCAGATTTTCAAGATGCTAGTGTAACCTGATACAGTCATGTATCAAGATAAGCCCACCCTTCAAGATCACCCATCTACTGAGGCAGCTCTTGCTCCCAAATCAAGGTCGCCCTACCTGTCCCCCTCTCCCACCCATCTGTCTCTAGACCAATAACATGACAGGAAATCAATTTCCTTCGCGTGTTATTACTATTCCACAGTGACAATGGTCACTCTAGGTCTGCAAACTGTAGTGAGAGGATCATGAAGCGTCAGCAAAGATCCGTCATCGCTCGAGACAGAATAAGTTTGTCACATTGAAAAGTAAATATTAGTCCATCGATCTCCTTCGTTATTATTCAGTTACCAGCTGGGTACCCAGCATCGTTTGGGTATGTATTTATTCAAATCTTCTATTAGTCTATCTCCTGCCCCCCTCTCTCTAAGTCCATCACTTCTTCCCTCTCACTCTGTTCATCTCCTCCTTCCCCTACTCTCTGTCCACCTCCTCCACTCCATGCTCCCTGTTCATCTCATCTTGCCCCTCTCTCTCTCCATCTGCTCCTCTCTCCTCTCTTATTCCGTCTCCCCCTCCACTTCTTTCATTCCATCTGATTCTCCCCTCTGTCGATCTGCTTCTTCCACCTCTGTCCATCTCATCCTCCTACTCTATCTCCTCTTCTCCTTGTATCTTCTCATCCCCCTCTATCTCCTCTTCATCCCATCTAAGCCCCCCACCTCTCCCTATCCACCTCCTCCTCAATCTTTCTCTGTCCATTTCCTTCTCCTCCTCTCCCTGTATATCTTGTCCCTCCACCTCTCTCTATCGACCTCCTCTTCCCTTTGTCTGTACATTTACACTGCCCCCTCTCCTTGCCTGTCTCTTAATTCCCCTCTCTCTGTCCTCTCCTCCACCCCCTATGTCTGTCCATCTCTTCCTCTTCCCATCTCCATCTTCCCCTCCCTCTCTCCATATCCTCCTTCCCCCTTTCTCTGTCCATGTCCTCCTCCACTTCATCCATCACCTCCTCTCCCCTCTTCTGTTTACCCCCTGCAACCCACACTCTCTTCCTCCCTCCTTTCCTATCAATTCCCTTCTCGCCCTCTCTCTGTCCATCTCTTCCCCCCCCTTCTCTTTGTCCATTTCCTCTTCACCTCTCTCTGTCCACTAACCATACTCTGTTCATCTAGTCCTCCCCCTCTCTCTGTCAGTGTTCTCCCCACCTCCACATTCTGAATGCTCCTTCTCCCTTTGTCCATCTGCCTCTTCACATCTCCATCTCCCCCTCATCTCTACATTTTCTCCTCCCTATCATCTCCCCCTCACACCCTGGAAGTCTATTTCCCCTTCCCCTTTCTCCCTGCACATCTCTTCCTTCCCCCTCTCTCTGCATCTAAACCCTCCTTTTCCCTTTCTACATCCATTTCCTCCTTGTAGTTCCTCTGTCTCCTCCTCCCCCTCTCTTTATTTCCTACACCCCCTCAATCTTCCATCTCCTTCCCTTTCATTTCTTAGTCCATTTCCTCCTCCCCCTCGGCCGTTCTGTTTGTGATGAATATTGTGTAGTATTCGGTGGTGTAGACGGGAGTTGTAAGAACTTGGCACAGTAAATTGCTACAGAACTTACATCTGGGCAGATGCGAATCCTCGAGCGATCATGGATTTGAGGCATCAGCAGTGCTTCAGTATCTGTGTATGGACGGGAATTGTCAGTGACGAACTCTTAAGACGATATAGATTGCCAAACCCACAACAGATGCCGTGTATCACCGGTTTATACATGATGAAATACCTGAATTTTTGGAGAATTATACCCTTACAGGAAAACAACAAGCGTGATTTATGCACGGCAATACAGCACCCTATTTTCTACAGATCATGCAACATCTTCGCACCACAATGTTTCATGGGGATCGATTGGTCGAAGAGGTCTGGTAGCATGGCCTCTCCATTCACCGGATCTGAATCCAGTGGATCTCTAGCAGTGGGCATATTTACAAGCATTAGTGTATGTACAATGTATCACCAATGTGCAAATGTTAGAGGGGTGCCTGACCAGTGCATGTGACACAATCTGAATGAAGCCAGGTGTATCTGGAAGAGTCATAGATTCGCTACAAACAAGGGCTGAAGTTTGTGTTAGAATGTGTAGTACACACAAAGCACTAAGTTTCCCACTTCTACATAATAGACCGATGGGAATGAGAGCACAAAACGGAACAGGTACTGAGTTTTGGACATACTGCTGTAAGTGTTTTTCTTCTGGATTTGATCAGTATTTCCTCATTTGGAATATATGGCACTCCTTCTAAACTATCTATACACAGAATGGTATTGTACCCTGATTCGTCCTAATGACGATGCGTACCCTCCTGGAATTATCCCATTATGCCCGTGGAAGTATCGTGAGTCATGTAAAAGTGATAACAATGCATTGGCATAGGACCCAACAAGATTTAACGATCACACAATCATCCGATCGGCAATCAAGGTATACTAAGTGTAGAATGAGGAGACATCGTGGGTCAGCCGGATTCAGCTTTTTCTTAGTATGTCTATTCTGCAGTTGAGGTGGCAATTGGCCATATTTATTACCACTGTAGTTGACCCTTTTGGTATCATCTTGTGTGGTTCCCGAGGAGGGTACGTCAGTTATCCTCCATAAGCAGGTCCCACAAGGACGATTGTTGGCATACACTGCTGGTCATGAAAATTTTCAACACCATGAAGATGGCACGTAACAAAGGACAAATTGGTATAGAGCGTAGGTGTACTACCTGCCACGATATGCAAATGATATTCCATAGCAACCGCACAAAGTGGGTATGAGTACTGCCATCCACATTCTGTCTATAACCAAATATTGGGCACTGCTGTTCTGGTGTAGGAATCACATCTGAATTATGTTTGTAAGAAGTTCGTGTTATACCTTGTGTGAGAAGAAGAAACATCTACCAGCACATATCGAAATTGACAGTGGCATGATCATGGTCTATCTAGACTGAGGTTTATCGTTCCACAACATTGTTTCTTGTGTTGGTCTAGAGCTCACGATCTTAATGTGAATATAGAACTGTAGTGTCACTAACTACTTTCAGCACAAATTGGCGTGATTTGGGAAGAAGTTGCCATGAAATGTTGCAGTAGTACTGCTGGTCGCCTGGTCGGTAAGTGCAGAGTGGCGACATAAGGGTCAGAATAACATGTACACAAAAGGATAGCTAGACAGACCAGCTGCACTCGCCAGAAAACTGCACCACACTGTGGTAATAGTTACACAGTACAATGTTTTAATTGAACAAATGCACCTTACAGTCATATAAATAGCCGTGAATATTGAGGCAGTTTCATTTGGAGTCTAGCTGCATCATCAGTGCTCCAGGTCCACATCAGATGATGACATGACTGATCTCCACTAACTGCAGCCATGGGTTCAACGCCAGGTTGGGACAGCTGCTGCCTGCGCTGAGTGTCATTGTGGGGCTTGGTGCCACAATGCCATTGACCTGCCACCCAAGCTACCTCCATCCAACTCCTGCAGAAGGCAGCGGGTTGTGTCCCATGCACAGCAGTCTGCCCTAAGTCACTTGACTGCTGGCATCTGCCATTGCAGAACAGATGCAGCCACCTATGATCCTTCAATAGCCCGGGCAACCAGAGTGGGGCATGTCTGCCTCACATTGCTAATGACATGATGATAAAATAGTTGTCTTCATCATCAATATGTCACTGGGCCTCACAAGCCCATCTCCACCATCGCTTAACCTACCGAGTGCCACCAACCACACTTCAGAGTGCTGATAGAGTTGATGCCCCTGCTGAGCACGTGATAGAGTGGAATCATGAGAGCTCACGTCACCGCTAGTGGGCAGCAGAGTGTCATCATTATAGGGTGAGTGACAGTATTAACTAAGTTCTGGTGACAATCATGGGGTCAAGAGCTACTTCTGTGAGGCTGAAAGAACTGGCAGAAATCTATCAGTTTGAGGTTAATTCTAGTCATCAATGGCTAGAGCCTGTCCATTGCACACACTATAATTTACTTGAGGATTCTGTCCCTTGTGCCGAGTCTGTGGCAGCTGTTGGTTTGATGTGTCATTGTTTTGGCCACATGCCTACGCAGTGTAGCGAGTCTAGGTGACATACGACGGGATTTGCGCTCACTCGCCTCCTACATCGTCACTGATCACACCCCCACTGAAAAATCCATGCAAATGAATTTGAGCCTAACAGGTTATTCTGCTTTAGTTTACCGACTTGTCAGCTCCTAGTGTTCGGATTGCTTCCCTTAAGATTCCAACAAATAAATCAGAACCATACATATGCATTCTAATTCAGCTCGCACCAGATGCTTAGTGCTACGCGTTTCAAGGCAGTTAACTCTTCCGACGACAGTGTAAGGGATTTCTTGTCCGCTTAATGTGCAATAGATTAGTTATACTCAGGTCAACAACTAACTCCGCCACAGGTCTTCCCGCTTGGTTTGCTTGCAGACAACTCCATCATATATGAACATACCACATTTAAAACAAATACACTGTACAGTGTATGGTGAATGGTACATCCCGCCATTATTATCGATTACCATACTATCCCGATCTAACATGCTGATCAAGTAGAAAACTGCCTATATACCTCCATACATACCCTAATATATCCCTATGTTTCAGGGAGGAATACGTAGTCTTTGCCAGAGATTTTTTCTGTCACATGTTCGAGTGGAGTAGGCCAACCTATACGATCCTAACAGCATCCACATGATGCTTTTGCTGCGCAGGTCAGTCACGTCATCCGAACAGATGTGGGCTCTCAGGACTGGTAGATGGTGACTATGTAATGCTGAGTTGCAGAATCAATGTTACTGTTCACCAGTATGTATCCTTTATCCACAAACGGGCATATGCGTGTTAATGTCGAGATAGCCGTTGACAATGGCCGCAAAGTTATGCTGGAAATTGAAAATGTATAGTGAGGTGCGAAGGTGGGGCTCGTTCAAGCAGAATGGGGGAAGCTGTGTGGCAAACTGATGTACATATCGGAGGCAGTTGACGGATATGTGCGGCACAGTCTGTCTCGGCGTTTACGTCTTCGACAGCAGCGGTGTTAGTGCAGCAGTTACTCACAGGATGTACACTCCTGGAAATTGAAATAAGAACACCGTGAATTCATTGTCCCAGGAAGGGGAAACTTTATTGACATATTCCTGGGGTCAGATACATCACATGATCACACTGACAGAACCACAGGCACATAGACACAGGCAACAGAGCATGCACAATGTCGGCACTAGTACAGTGTATATCCACCTTTCGCAGCAATGCAGGCTGCTATTCTCCCATGGAGACGATCGTAGAGATGCTGGATGTAGTCCTGTGGAACGGCTTGCCATGCCATTTCCACCTGGCGCCTCAGTTGGACCAGCGTTCGTGCTGGACGTGCAGACCGCGTGAGACGACGCTTCATCCAGTTCCAAACATGCTCAATGGGGGACAGATCCGGAGATCTTGCTGGCCAGGGTAGTTGACTTACACCTTCTAGAGCACGTTGGGTGGCACGGGATACATGCGGACGTGCATTGTCCTGTTGGAACAGCAAGTTCCCTTGCCGGTCTAGGAATGGTAGAACGATGGGTTCGATGACGGTTTGGATGTACCGTGCACTATTCAGTGTCCCCTCGACGATCACCAGTGGCGTACGGCCAGTGTAGGAGATCGCTCCCCACACCATGATGCCGGGTGTTGGCCCTGTGTGCCTCGGTCGTATGCAGTCCTGATTGTGGCGCTCACCTGCACGGCGCCAAACACGCATACGACCATCATTGGCACCAAGGCAGAAGCGACTCTCATCGCTGAAGACGACACGTCTCCATTCGTCCCTCCATTCACGCCTGTCGCGACACCACTGGAGGCGGGCTGCACGATGTTGGGGCGTGAGCGGAAGACGGCCTAACGGTGTGCGGGACCGCAGCCCAGCTTCATGGAGACGGTTGCGAATGGTCCTCGCCGATACCCCAGGAGCAACAGTGTCCCTAATTTGCTGGGAAGTGGCGGTGCGGTCCCCTACGGCACTGCGTAGCATCCTACGGTCTGGGCGTGCATCCGTGCGTCGCTGCGGTCCGGTCCCAGGTCGACGGGCACGTGCACCTTCCGCCGACCACTGGCGACAACATCGATGTACTGTGGAGACCTCACGCCCCACGTGTTGAGCAATTCGGCGGTACGTCCACCCGGCCTCCCGCATGCCCACTATACGCCCTCGCTCAAAGTCCGTCAACTGCACATACGGTTCACGTCCACGCTGTCGCGGCATGCTACCAGTGTTAAAGACTGCGATGGAGCTCCGTATGCCACGGCAAACTGGCTGACACTGACGGCGGCGGTGCACAAATGCTGCGCAGCTAGCGCCATTCGACGGCCAACACCGCGGTTCCTGGTGTGTCCGCTGTGCCGTGCGTGTGATCATTGCTTGTACAGCCCTCTCGCAGTGTCCGGAGCAAGTATGGTGGGTCTGACACACCGGTGTCAATGTGTTCTTTTTTCCATTTCCAGGAGTGTATTTGTAAAGTAGCAAAGTGTCTGAACACACATGGTCTACAGGAAGTGGTATGTACTGTAGTGGAGCATGAATAGATCTGTGGTATTGTTTTGTTTAAGATACTAGGAGCATTGAGATTAAGATGTGTTGTCCATTATTTTGTTCGGTCAATCATTCTAAGATCAACAAACGTTCACTGGAACATGGTATATCTACTCCAAAAGGTTTTTTATGAAATAAATGTGGAATTCAAAGCACACAAAAAACAATTATTTGCAGAATATTGTCACGTAGTTTCCAAACATCAGTCAGTTCTTCTGACGCTGTGTATGGTACTCTCTCCCACCATTTACAGATGTTCCATAAAAACTAGAGTCTTCCATACCATATATGTACATATAAAGTACATCTTGATTTCGAAATGTAATCTGCTTCTGACGAAAATACAGCACATACAGCGAAGCAGTGGAATCAGATGTCTGTAACATAGTTACCAAACGTCTGTCAGGTCTATTTAAGTGAAGTGATGCTGTATGTGGTACTCCCACCCACTACTGACAAATGTGCTATTAAAATTACGGACATCCACGCCATATACGTGCATATAAATGCTTCTCATACTATTTGTTTAGAAAGAAAAAAAAAGCAGTAATCCAGCGATGCAATGCAATGAGATGCATGTAACCCAGTCTCCAAATGTTTGTCAGTACTATTGGATTACAGTGATGCTGTGTAGGGTACTGTCTTCCATAATCAACAAATGTTCCATGAAAACTACATACTTTTGCACCATATACATTCCATACTGCTTTCTGAAATCTACTTCTGTATTTCTAGCATATAGACAGGATCAATTTCGAAAAGTCCATTTCCATTGTTATAAATGACTCTAGAGTGCATAGAATTGCCCCTGTTGGTGATATATGATATCATCCTTCCTCCCAGCATTTAGTACATATGTTAAAAAACCAATCACCAACCGCCAATTCCGAATACATTTGCTGTGTAATGTCTTATACCAAAGTAATATGATGCATAACTGTAAAAAATGGTTCAAATGGCTCTGAGCACTATGGGACTTAACATCTGAGGTCATCAGTCCCCTAGAACTCAGAACTACTTAAACCTAACCACCTAAGGACATCACACACATCCATGCCCGAGGCTGGATTCGAACCTGCGACCGTAGCAGTCGCGCGGTTCCGGACTGAAGCGTCTAGAACCGCTCGGCCACACTGTCCGGCATGCATAGCTGTAGGCAGCAATCAGATTTTCTTTTTCGTACTGGAATACATTCCAATACAGAATCTAGCTGCTATTAGCTCAGTGGGGTGTACATATCGTAAAGTACTCGTTACTGGATCATATAGAACTCGGCAGCATAGATCATAACAACAGTACTTTACTGGGGGGGGGGAGGGGGCGAGGCTGGTGGGGGAGGGGGGCGAGCAGTGATGCTTTTTAAACCCATAGAAGACTGCACACGTTGACAAAATGATGATATTGTATGTAAGTTCCACGTTTTGACACTAAAAAATCACGATTCTTTAATACAGGTCAAGAGGTGTTAAGATTGCTGTATAGTTATAGCTGTCATATTACGAGCAGACGTAACCGTGAGAAAGCGTTTTAGCGATAATGCTTTGTCATTCATAACGTCTATTAACCAAACATAAAAAATATAAAATAATGGTATCTCTTACAATGTTTTCGGCTTCGTCAGAAAACGCTCTTGCTGTAGCTAAAACAGGTCTCTGACACACAATACGCGAGGAAAGGGTAGGTCCACATTAACACAGCCAACAATATGTTTGCAGGGAAAGAATAGCACTCCCAGTGCTCCCTGGAAGCAGTTTTTACACACGTGAGCATTTTCGGAAGCTCTCGCAGTGACATGGTGTTCTGATACCGTTTTCGGAAGATCTGATGGAATTTTAATATTAGCTACAACATTTTCAGTAATTTTTGCATATCTCTTCTGACAGACATTATCAACAAAATCCTTACCCCTCACAAGTAGCACATAAAGGAACTTGGAAAACCACACAGCATGTTCAACCCATGAGTTACTTGTTTTATCCCATTATTTCAACCATGCACCACAATGGAAACACATGGCTTCATCTCTGTCTGGCTTCACTTAGTTTGCCAGGATGATGCTTAATGGCTAATGACCAACTATTGAAAGATCACAGCCTTGCAATTTATGTTCTATATTAAGGGTGAGCTAATCTAATCTTGCACATACCACACCTTGAACTGTGTAATGATGCTGATTCAGGCGATGAATGTGGGAGTATCTCCCTTCTGCATAGGTTACAAGTACTGCACAAAAGAAACAGTTCGACCCACTGATATACCAAACTATATCCCTATGCATCCACTATGCTACAGAGCGACACTCCTTTTATATATAGCCTACTCTAAAGATCCAAGATGCCAAAACTTCTGCTCACATGATTGTGACATCACTTCTGGCCACTTATTTTAAGTGTTCTTGTAAATGTTGTATGGCTGTAAAAACTTAGATCAGTCCCGACTGTAACACATGCTGGAACCAGCTCCGAACCCTATTCCGGCCATAATGGATGGTGGATCCACCTTCAAACCCTATTTCGACCATAACTCGTGGTGGATTCACCTTCAAAACCTATCCCGGGCCAATTCTGAAAATACCCTGTAACGCAGGGGCACACCATGTGAGACAGATACACACACAACAGAAATTAACAATAGGTTAAGGGGGGGGGGGGGATCATTTTCCTCTGACAGCATGCTTCCCCCTGAATGTATGCAATCTGTACAAACAAAATGTTCCAGAATCCGCTTTGTCCCAAAACTGTTGGTTGGACAAGCAGTTGTGGCAAATAATAAGACTGCGCCTGTCAGGAGGAGCGAAATCATTTGTATGATGCAGGCAAGCACTGGGCAAGGTGGATTCCTTTGAGCAACTCAGGCAGTGATTGGTACAGAACTATAGCAAGCAAAATAGTGAGGGGTTTTTCCGTGAAAGTTGAGTGGAGTTTCTAGGAGGCATAATGTAGCCATAGAAGATTTTTCATGTACAATTAGAAAGCTTAACGTGCATATGTATGAGATGACTAGTTGTGAGAAGGCAAACATGTGTTGGTTCAAATGGCTCTGAGCACTATGGGACTCAACTGCTGAGGTCATTAGTCCCCTAGAACTTAGAACTAGTTAAACCTAACTAACCTAAGGACATCACAAACATCCATGCCCGAGGCAGGATTCGAACCTGCGACCATAGCGGTCTTGCGGTTCCAGACTGCAGCGCCTTTAACCGCACGGCCACTTCGGCCGGCAAACATGTGTTGCTACGGGAAGCTGAACAAAGAGCAGTCGATACTTTCCTGAGATGTTTGTCACCAGAAATGAATAGGTGAGTATGCACTGGTACTTCTAGGGATCTCTATGCCTCAGGTAGATTGCCATTGGAATTTGTGGACAAAGATGTAGCGACAAAGTTGATAGATCATCGAGCAGTGTTTACAGCAAATATAAGATGTCTTAATTGTGGATGGACATGGCAAGTGCAGAGGCAATGCTGCCAGCCACTTAATAATAGGAGTGGAATGGACTATCAGAGGTTTTGTTGGGGATAACAGTAGGGATGGTATGGACCAGCAACAGTATTTTTGGAATAATTGTTAAACGTAAGATGGAACCTCAGACCCACCGAAAAGAGTTTCCAGTAACAGCAAATTGCAGTGAATACGAGTGCAAAGGCCAAATGCGGCACAGGGGGTGTAATAAGTGGTAAGGAGTATAAGTTTTTGTTGGACACAGGGGCACATATATCGGTGGCCCCGAGAGATTTAATGGGTAATAGTCAAAGGGATGCACCATGCTATAATCTCTGCGGGGTGGAGGATAACGACATATGACCTCTGGAGTCAACAATGATGAATTTTCAATTAGAGGCAACCAAGATTAGACAGTATGTGGAAGTGATGTTTCGTGTAATTGAGGGCTACAGCATGAACCGGGGTTTAGACTTTCTGTATCATTATCATGCCATAATTGGCCTTCGATGACGTGTGGTGGAGCTCAGCGGGCGAACATTCCGCTAGAGGAAGCTGTAGTCAGTGTAGATCATCTGTGAGGAACGCCATTTATACACTACTGGCCATTAAAATTGCTACACCACGAAAATGACGTGCTACAGACGCGAAATTTAACCGACAGGAAGAAGATGCTGTGATATGCAAATGATTAGCTTTTCAGAGCATTCACACAATGTTGGCTCCGGTGGCGACACCTACAACGTACAGAAATGCGGAAACTTTCCAGCCGATTTCTCATACACAAACAGCAGTTGACCGGCGTTGCCTGGTGAAACGTTGTTGTGATGCCTCGTGTAAGGAGGAGAAATGCGTTCCATCACGTTTCCGACTTTGATAAAGGACGGATTGTAGCCTATCGCGACTGCGGTTTATCGTATCGCGACATGCCTGCTCGCGTTGTTCGAGATCCAATGACTGTTAGCAGATTATGGAGGGTTCAGGAGGGTAATACGGAACGCCGTGCTGGATCCCAACGGACTCGTAGCAGTCGAGATGACAGGCATCTTTTATCCGAATGGCCGTAACGGATCGTGCAGCCACGTCTCGATCCCTGAGTCAACAGATGGGGACGTTTGCAAGACAACAACCATCTGCACGAACAGTTCGACGACGTTTGCAGCAGCATGGACCATCAGCTCGGAGAGCATGGCTGCGGTTACCCTTGACGCTGCATCACAGACAGGAGCGCCTGCAATGGTGTACTCAACGACGAACCTGGGTGCACGAATGGCAAAACGTCATTTTTTCGGATGTATCCAGGTTATGTTTACAGCATCATGTCGGTCGCATCCATGTTTGGCGACATCGCGGAGAACGCACATTAAAAGCGTGTATTCGTCATCGCCATACTGGCGTATCACCCGGCGTGATAGTATGGGGTGCCATTGGTTACACGTCCCGGTCACCTCTTGTTCGCGCTGACGGCTCTTTGAACAGTGCACGTTACATTTCAGATGTTTTACGACCCGTGGCTCTACCCATGAAGGGTAGAACCCTACATTTCAGCAGGATAATGCACGACCACATGTTGCAGGTCCTGTATGGGCCTTTCTGGAAACAGAAATGTTCGACTGCTGCCCTGGCCACCACATTCTCCAGGTGTCTCACCAATTGAAAACGTCCGGTCAATGGCGGCCGAGCAACTGGCTCGTCACAATAAGCCAGTCACTACTCTTGATGAATTGTGGTACCGTGTTGAAGCTGAATGGGCAGCTGTACCTGTACTCACCATCCAAGCTCTGTTTGACTCTGTTGTGGATTGGCAGGAGCCAACCCACGGAGTTTGGAGGAAGCCGAAAGGCACGCGCTTAAGCTCACGTAGATTGGCGTGAGGTCTGGAACAGGACAAGGAAATTACAACTTAGAAAAAAAGGAGGTAACTGGTAGAATACTTAACTTTAATGCATTAATGTTGAACGTAGCTCTTGTCTGTACATTATTTACAATATCAATAGCAACTGATAATGGCGCCTTGCTAGGTCGTAAGAAATGACGTAGCTGAAGGCTATGCTAACTATCGTCTCGGCAACTGAGAGCGTATTTTGTCAGTGAACCATCGCTAGCAAAGCCGGCTGTACAACTGGGGCGAGTGCTAGGAAGTCTCTCTAGACCTGCCGTGTGGCGGCGCTCGGTCTGCAATCACTGATAGTGGCGACACGCGGGTCCGACGTATACTCACGGACCGCGGCCGATTTAAAGGCCACCACGTAGCAAGTGTGGTGTCTGGCGGTGACACCACATTCCTCCCCCGCAAATCGGCGCACGGTTGTGGCATAAGGCTTCCGCCTGCCGTGGGGAGGACCCCATGTTGACGTATGCGACGAGGTGGGGAGCCTAACAACAGGCGAGGCTGTGCCACCCGCTACCTGCCATTCGGCCCGAGGGGAACTAGAAAACGGCCGAAAACCTGCTCCAGGGTGCACGCCAACGTGCGGTGTATGTGCCCGCAGAGAGACAGGAGGGACCGAAGGGTCGACCTCCATCGGGCCGGGGCACCCGACAGGTGAAGACGACATATGGTCCGGAGCGGGCAAGAGTTCCATATCGGAGGACAACTGGTCACGGGAAGAAAATAGCGGCGCGTGACTCAGGGAGGCGCCCGGCGGCTGCAGCGAAGCGTCCACTGCGGGCGTCGCCGGCGGGAGAATGGGCGGAGGCGGCGGCGCGTCGCCATGGGGCAAAATGGAAGGCAGCGTCGGTAAAACCTGAGGCTGAGGCGAGCCAGTAGATGGGTCCCCAGGGCGCTGACCGGACGGCCCCGTCGCAGAAAGCAGACGGGGAGCGACAGAACCCGTGCGACGACAGAGGCGCAGCTGATTGAGATGCCGGCGCACCTCACCAGAGGCCCCCAAAACCAGATACATAGCGCGGCCGAGGCAGTGAAGAATGCGCCCTTCGAGCCAACGCCGTGAACCTCGATACTGACGATAGTAGACGACGTAACCTGGAGCAAAAGCAGGCGTCTGCCGCTGCACAGGAACCTGATGCGGCGGATGTAGCAAAGACATGAAGGTTCGATGAGGACGACCGTGGAGCAACTCAGCCGGTGAGCGACCATCTCGGGGCTGAGAGCGATACGAGGACAAAATGATCAACAACGCGTTCTCCCGAGAATGCTACTCTTTCAACTTCAACATCTGTGACTTGAAAGTCCTGACCAATCGTTCAGCGGCACCGTTTGACTGAGGCGAAAACGGCGCGGCTGTCAGATGTTGAATACCATTGGCCTTGCAGAATGACTGAAATTCTGCGGACATGAATTGTGGGCCATTGTCGGAAACAATAGTCTGTGGAAGACCTTCAATGCAAAAGATAGCAGATAACGCTTGGATGGTGGCAGATGACGTTGTGGAAGACATCCGGACAACAAAAGGAAAATTACTGAATGAATCGACAACAACCAACCATCGAGCATTCCGGAATGGACCAGCAAAATCGATGTGTAAGCGTTGCCAAGGGGAACTGGCTTTTGGCCATGCAAAGAATGTCCGCGGTGGTGCGGATTGTTGTTCGGCACACGCCATGCAAGAAGAGCACATATTCGTAATCGCAGCATCGATTCCGAACCAAGTACAGTGCTGACGAGCAAGTTGTTTCGTTCTCACTAC
The DNA here is from genome assembly GCF_023864345.2 of Schistocerca serialis cubense. Lineage (NCBI taxonomy): Eukaryota > Metazoa > Arthropoda > Insecta > Orthoptera > Acrididae > Schistocerca > Schistocerca serialis. The sequence continues at coordinate 147,714,570 of NC_064643.1, forward strand.
ACCCCAATGTCCGTGGTGGAGAAGACGTAAGACAGAGGACTGTAACGAACGTGGGACCACGATCCTGGACTGATAATTATCAGAACGCAACACCAAAACACCACGTCGTACAAAAAGTCTCTCCTTGTGAGCAAAAAATCGGCGAACCAACGGATCCCTGATCCTTGACTTCGACAAGGGCAATTGCGTAACAACAAAACGCAGAACGGTAGCAAGGACCGGGTCAGCAGCTGTGGCTGTAGCTACACGACGAAAATCAATCGGAAACGATTCGAACACGGCATCGGTTTCCGCATCAATGAACATGCAAGCAAGTTCGGAAGAATCGAATGCTCTATCCTCAGCAACAGGCAAACGGGACAACGCATCGGCGTTTCCATGCTTAGCAGTGGACCGATACAAGATATCGTAGCGGTACTGCGAGAGGAAAATAGACCAGCGAATGAATTTCTGCGCTGTACGCGGAGGTACAGGCTTGTTCGGATGAAAAGCGATGTCAAAGGTTTGTGGTCTGTGATGAGGGTAAAGTGACGACTATACAAGAAATCATGAAACTTAGTAACACCAAATACGAGAGCCAATGCTTCTTTCTCGATCTGTGAATAATTTCTTTGCGCAGACGAGAGCAATTTGGACGCAAAGGCAATAGGGCGATCGTGCGAACCATCTTTGTGCGCAAGCAAAGCACCGATCCCGAAATCCGATGCATCCACCATCAACAAAAGGGGTTTCTGGGGATCGAATGGCGTAAGGCAAGTTTTGGAAAGCAACGCCGGTTTCAACTGGCGAAAGGCGCGTTCGCATTCCGTCGTCCAGACGAACGGTATACCTTTACGGCGTAAGCGGTGAAGCGGAGCTGAAATGGAAGAGGCGTGCGGCACATATTTGTTATAATATTTAATTTTTCTCAGCACACTCTGTAGCTGCTTCAAATTCTGCGGCGAAGGCAAGTCTTGTATGGCACGGAGGTGCTCGGGACTGTGATGTATACCTTGGGCATTGAGCACATGTCCCAGATAGGGTAAGTCACGAGCAAAAAACACACATTTGTCCTTCCGCAAGCGAAGACCATTTTGTCGCAAGACCTGAAATAATGTTCTGAGATTGGCTAACTGTTTTTTTCCGACTTTCCGGAGATCACAATATCGTCCAGATAGTTTGCTGCCGTAGGGACCGACGCACAAACAGTTTGCAGATACTGCTGAAACAATGCAGGGGCGGATGCACACCCGAGTGGCAGTCGTTTGAATCGATACAAAGCAAGATGCGTGTTAACCACCAAAACACGCTGGGATTCTTCGTCCACCGGTATTTGCAAGTACGCATCTGCTAGGTCCAACTTCGAAAAATATTTACCCGGGCACAGTTTGTCAAAAAGATCTTCCGGGCGGGGTAAAGGAAAAGTTGCAGTCACTAGTTGTGGATTCACTGTTGCCTTGAAGTCCACACAAAGCCTCAATTTTCCGGAAGGTTTTGGCAAAATTACTAAGGGTGATGCCCAGAGAGAAGCCTGCACACGTTCAATTACACCTTGTGATTCCACATCGTGCAATGTTTTTGCGACCTCATCACGCAATGCGTGGGGAACATTGCGTGCTCTGAAAAATTTCGGTTGCGCGTTTACTTGCAGTTCCAAATGTGCTTTATAGTTCTTAGCGCAACCAAGGCCCGGTGAAAAAATGTCTGCAAACTCTTCACATAGACGAGAAACACTGTCTGAAGGCACAGTCTGGTTCACTGATAGGACCTGATTTACTACAGACAAGTTAAACAACCGAAATAAATCGAAACCAAACAAGTTCACTGCAGAAGAAGAACGAAGGACGTACAATGACACAAGTTTAGTTTGTCCTTTGTATGTTGCAAGAAGGCTGCACTGTCCTAACACAGGGATCGCTTGTCCTGAATATGTACTTAGCTTAACATTTTCGGCACGCAACGGAGGTGTGCCCAGCTGTATGTACGTGTTGTGGATTGGCAGGAGCCAACCCATGGGGTTTGGAGGAAGCCGAAAGACACGTGTTTAAGCTCACGCAGACTGGCGTGAAGTCTGGAACAGGACATGGTATTTAGACTTCAGAAAGAAGGTGGTACTTGGTGGAATACTTAACTTTAATCCATTAATGTTGAACGTAGCTCTTGTTTGTACATTATTTACAACATCAATAGCAACTGATAATGGCGCCTTGCTAGGTCGTAGCAAATGACGTAGCTGAAGGCTATGCTAACTATCGTCTCGGCAAATGAGAACGTATTTTGTCAGTGAACCATCGCTAGCAAAGTCGGTTGTACAACTGGGGCAAGTGCTAGGAAGTCTCTCTAGACCTGCCGTGTGGCGGCGCTCGGTCTGCAATCACTGATAGTGGCGACATGCGGGTCTGACATATACTAATAGACTGCGGCCGATTTAAAGGCTACCACCTAGCAAGTGTGGTGTCTGGCAGTGACACCACAGTACGTGTCTTGATTGATCAGTGAAACTGCAGCTCCGGTATCGAGCTGGAAGGGTATCACTTTGCTGTTAATGCCCAAGTGTACAAAAAGTTTATTGTCCTGTTGATGACAAGAGCGACTGTCTCGTGCAATGTGAACTGACACTGGTACAGAATCACTTGTGACATGACGGGATTTCCGTCGATGTCGACGCACACTATTTGTGGGACGAACACAGTCACTGTCAGAGAGAGTGGCACTGGGCGGAGTGGAATGAACTACATGAATGTCCATGGTCGAAGTTTCACGAGCCGGAGGATCCTTGGTTCGAATTCGGCGCGATCAAAGGGCTTGGAATGATTGTAAGTGTCCGATCGGAGCTTTTTCTGGCAAACACTCTGAACATGTCCTTTTTTATTACAGAAAAAGCAAATAGTTTGGCGTGACGGGCAATTCTCACGCGAATGTTGAGTAGCACACCGCGGGCATGATTTTAGCACTGCATTTGCTTGCCTGCGCGGCACACGTGGCTGAGGGCCCAGCGTCCGCTAAACGGCCGGGCGCGAGGACTGTTTACTGTTCTGTGCAGCGCGCCCGGCGGGCCGGTTAACCTGACACATGGGTGGCGAAGTTTCAAATGATTCCTGAGCAAAGTCAAGTGTGTCCTGCCGATCCAATATGGCCATCACTTGTTGAAGGGAGGGATTGACTAGTTTCAAAATCTGTTCCCTCATACGAACATCAGAAATGTTCTGTGCAATTGCATCACGTACCATAGTATCTGAATAAGGGAGTCCACATTGACACTCAAAAGCACAATCCCTAGTAAGGCCTTGCAAGGTTGCAACCCACTCCCGATTAGTTTGACCGGCCATACAATTTGTACGAAAGAAGGTATACCTTTTTGCAACTACATTGACTGATTCTTTGAAATATGCATCTAATGCAGACAAAATTTCGTCGTAGGACAGAGTTGCTACATCGCGTTGGGGAAATAATTTCACTATCACACGGTACGTTTGGACGCCTATGGAGGAAAGGAGAAATGGCTGCCGCTGATTACCTTGAATTCTGTAGGCGACGAGATGGAATCCACATTGGCGTGACCACTCTGTCCAGCTTTCCAGTGCAGCATCAAAAGGACGAAAAGTTGGTGCAACAGCGTGTTGTGGCTGCGGTAGCGGTGGAGCGGCGGCTGCCGCATCGTGTTGCATCGCACGTTGACCCTGGACGAGCTGTCCAAGGGTATCCAATAAAGCCTGCATCTGCTGATTCTGTAAGCGATAAAATTCGGACAGTACATCTGGAGATTGTGGCGAAGCCATTACACAAGTAAATCGGGGCAGTATAGTTAAGAACACAGAAAACCTCGTCGCCAATATTGTTGTGGGCTTGCAGGAGCCAACCCACGGAGTTTGGAGGAAGCCAAAAGGCACGCATTTAAGCTCACACAGGCTGGTGTGAGGTCTGGAACAGGACAAGGAAATTATAACTTAGAAAAAAAGGAGGTAACTGGTAGAATACTTAACTTTAATCCATTAATGTTGAACGTAGCTCTTGTTTGTACATTATTTACATCAATAGCAACTGATAATGGCGCCTTGCTAGGTCGTAGCAAATGACGTAGCTGAAGGCTATGCTAACTATCGTCTCGGCAACTGAGAGCGTATTTTGTCAGTGAACCATCGCTAGCAAAGTCGGCTGTACAACTGGGGCGAGTGATAGGAAGTCTCTCTCGACCTGCCGTGTGGCGGCGCTCGGTCTGCAATCACTGCTAGTGGCGACACGCGGGTCTGACGTATACTAACGGTCCGCGGCCGATTTAAAGGCTACCACCCAGCAAGTGTGGTGTCTGGCGGTGACACCACAGACTCAATGCCCAGGCGTATCAAGGCCGTTATTGTGGCCAGCGGTGGTAGTTCTGGGTACTGATTTCTCACGATCTATGCACCCAAATTGCGTGAAAATGTAATCACATGTCAGTTCTAGTACAATATATTTATCCAATGAATACCCGTTTATCATCAGCATTTCTTCTTGGTGTAGCAATTTTAATGAAATCCAGATAAACCACGAACAATGACTTTAAGGCTAAATTCACACGACTGTGTGTCGAATGCACTGGGAAGTCGCTATGGGTGAATGTCGAACCTGACATACCAGAAGGTATGATAGTGTAACCGCTGGAGGGCAGTAAGGCATTAGATGCAGCATGTTGTTCAGTAAGACGAAGTATTGCACTCATACATGAAAGGGATGGAGGTAAGATGATACGAGTCAATGTGCATAATTTTGTCGCCAGTAAGGTTAGGTAGCCAAAGGGAATGTTGGTGGAAACATTAGAAATTCTGGAGGAGGGAGACTGCTGTGCAGCAAGTGTAGCCTGTGGAAGGAGACAGGATGCTGCTAAGATTACATTGTGTGAGAAGCATTTGAAGGAAACAGAGAGGAAACAGATGGAGAAGTATTAGAATTTCAGCACTAGTTCTTTCTGCAGGGACCGCTGCCTGCAGCAACCATGACACAACACAGGATTCTGACAGGGAATGATGCTCCAGTGTACCGGAGGCTGCTCAGAATGCCACAGTTCCTACAGCCAGTTTTAACAGAGTTAGTCAATCAACTGCTGGCCAACAGCATAATAAAAGGGAGCATTAGACCCCAGGAGGTGAGAATTGTAAACATGCCAAAGAAATCTACTGACAGTTCGAGGAGGTATCGATTCTGTTGCAACTACTGCCATTTGAACAATGAGACTACAACAAATTCTACTCGATTTCAGACATCACAGAAACAACTGACGTTCTTGGGTAATGAACTTAAAGAGCGAAGACTGCATTTTCCGTGCATTGGGGACGTTTCCAGTATCCAAGAATGCCGTTTGGTTTAAAGAATGCACCAGCTGTATTCCAGCACTAGTTGGTCGAAATGTTGAAAGGACTGGTGCCTCATCAGTGTTTAGTATAGTATATATGGGTGACTTCATTGTTTTTTTCGAAGGATATGCAGGAGCGTAGACAGAGATTGAGGGAAGTTTATGCGAATTAAATAGGATGGGGTGTTATTGATAACAGAAGATGGGGATGAGTATGTGGCAATGACTAAGTGAGAGTTGCAGCAACGTCTGGGCGGAATGACTGTTATACAGGGTGTTAGGGTTAAAAGTGCTACGTTAATATGTACACACTTCAGTGTCTTTGTTATTTTTTTCTCTGCATCTAACAATCTTCCTGCAAACACACCACATAATGCACTACCTGATGTTTTTGCATTGTCGTAACCGAACCATTAAGTGGGTCACTTCGACACTTGATCTGTTGCCCAGTGGACAATAAGCAATAACGGCTTGCTCTTGCCACATGTACTTGAAGGCACTAATCAACCTAAAAATATATTATTCCTAATAGATAAAACTGTTGGTCTGCAAATGAAGCAAATACTGATGTAACGTTGTTCATTACATCGTCCTCAATCACCAGTATAAATATCCTCTCTCTTACCCGTAACACTTTGTGTGTAATACATGTGAGATTCAGATAGAAGGAAGTAATTGTGCCATGTAAACGTTCAAGGACAAGTCAGAAGGTCGACCATGGAGAAAAAAGTGGTAGAACCAAAGCTGTTTTCAGAAAGTAGGATTACTTTGAGTGTAGTGAACGTACAGTGACATAGTAATTGTAACTAGCTGAGCAATGAAATCTCATCGGAGCAAGACACTTGGAATTAAGAAACAGTGGGTTGTTAATTAATGGAATCAGGTGCGATATTACGAGACAAGCGTTTCATTTACCAACTATAATAGCAGGAGTTACTCCGCAAAATGTGACGCAACCACAGCTGTATTGTGCAGATGAACCCTTGGAGATGCTACTTAAGAAAAACCATATCTTCTTGAACAAAAAATGGGAACTAAGCCCGATCTATTCACTAAGTCGGATGATAGCTTCACAGGATGAGCGGATCACTGCAGAGCAATTAATGCAGCACATTAAGCGTTAGACGGATGGTAGTCGACGAGTAACTGTGACCTTGAGTGTCGCAATTCCTAGTGCCATAGTGTCTCTGATATTGCTGCGTGTAGCTTTTATTTATCTGAGACGACAAGCCATTCCAAAACCTGATCCGTTGGTAATCCACGTTCCAGTGGACCCCCAAGCTAGAGATAGAGAGCTTATGTGTAAAGTTGAATAAGATGGAAAGTAGCTGTAAAATTTTAATGTAGTAAATGTATAGCGTCTGGGCTTGACAGCCTAGTATAAAATCAAAGTTGTTACGGTGTAGAATCAGTCCTCAGCAAGACCCGGGGAGCCAGCTCTTCCCAATGTAGGAGGATAATGTAGTGTCACTACCTATGTTTGGTATAAATTGGACTAATTTGGGAAGAAGCCGCGGCGAAATATTGCAGTAGCAACCGATGGTCGGCTGGTTGGTAAGCACAGTGTGGCTATACGTTGGTGAGAATAACACGTACAGTATAGGGTAAAGTGCTGTGAGCCATACTCAGTGGGAAACTACACTGTGCAGGCAATATGATGTCACCAAATAAGGGTTAGTCTCTTGTTGTGAGCTAACACCCCATGGAGTTTTAGCACAACAAAAGCACCTCAGAGCCATACAAATAGCTATTCATTTTGAGGCAGATTCGTTTGGAGTGCAGTGTCACCAACAGGACTCCAGGTCTATGTCAGACGATGGGGCGACTGGGCACCGCCTGCTCCATTCCTGTGTTCGAGACAGCCAACGCCTGCGCTGAGTCTCCTTGTGGGAATTGGTATCACAGTATTGATGACACATATTGCTGCTGCCAGTCTTCTGCCAGAGGGCAGTGGATTGTGTCCCATGGATGACTCTCTTCCCTCAGCCCTGCAAAGACTGCAAGCCGGGCCTATGTCGCCCGAGTGGAGGTGTCCACCACTGCAGAATGCAGCAACTCGAGACTGAGAGCGCCGATGACATCAAGTCCGAGGCTCACTGTCAGGCGGGTCATCGCCCAGCAGCGCAACGGTGCAGCATCGAAGGGCACATAGACGAGCAGCTCATCGCCAGGACAGAAGCAGCCACGTTTGAACTTCTTCCGGCGTGGGTCAGTGGAGTAGTGCATGTCTGTCCCACATTGCTAACTATGTGATGTGTACCTGAAATTATAAAATATTTTTCTTGGCGACCAGTGTGTCGCTGGACATCACTGGTGCATCACCACCAACACCCACTCTACTGAGTACCAGCGACCACTCTTCAGAGTGGTTATAGAGTGGGCTCTCTACAGAATTGATGAATGCAGCAGGCCCACACTCAACGCCACGTGGGATCTCAAGGACCTCAAGCAACTAGCATTCTAATGGACAAAAATATATACGCTTGGCCATGCTGGATCGTGAGACTACATAACATACTTTGAGTCAGGATTTGGGTTTGTTTGCAGAAAGACAAGTATCGACATGAACAGTGCGACAATGTTTGGAGCACCGTGAACTGTCAGCATACTGACTACTGTAGCTGCTTGCTTTGAAGTGACAGAAGTGCACTCAGCGATAACACTGGACACAGGAGTGGCATCATGTAACCTTTTCAGATGAGTCCCACTCGTGCATATAGTATCACTATGGACGTATTCATATGTGGCGGCACCAAGGAGAAAGAATGTTGACATATTGCATTCGTTATCATTGTATGACCCCAGCATCTTGCATTATAGCATGGGTCGCCGTCTCGCCTGGTTTGAACGAGTATACCCGGTTACTTTGTTAGCTACCATTACATACCTGACGTTATAAACCAATTGTTGTGCAGCGTCTTCCAGTCCTCAGTGAGGTTATCTTTCAACAAGATAACACGAGACCGCAAGTTGTATGTTGCCCACACTGCCCTGACTGAACTTGATACAGATGTTGTCCGACAGCGTCACACCCCAGACTTTGCAGCTCAGTGCCTACTAAATTTTGCACCCAGTATTCTCCTGAATCACCTACAAATTTAGTTGTGTACCCTTCTTATCGCATTGTACAAGTGTAATAAATAAAGTTTTGTTCTTTGCTATCCTTTCTGGTGTTTCAGTTTTAATGACCAGGATGCACATGGGGTTCCACCAATCCCAGTAATTTTCACTTTCATTTATGGTAGCGCTCTTTTATGATAGCTTTTGCTCGAAAAATTCCTTTTCAGCTTCCAGAATGCCTATAGCTGTCATTACTTTGCAAATGTTGTTAGGATTTTATCATCATGTACTGCAGACCAGCAGTTTTCATAATGCTTTTTTTAACTGTTCTTAGCCAGTTAAACAAATGAACTTTTACTTTAATGATGATGTTAACGTTGAATCTATTTAAAAGAGATGCAATTTTTTTATGATACGCGTCTCGCCTCAGTTTATTAAGAAACATCTTCAGTGACCTAAAATGTTCACACATTTACATTTACCTACAACACGTTCCATGTACATATTCTGTTTCTTTTTTCTTTAAGTTACTAACAAGGAGTTGTTGCACTTTCTAGAGTAATGTATAGAAAGAAAAAAAATGTAACCCATATTCTTACACTAAACAGTGCTGATCACAACTAAAAATAAATAAATTTAGTTCATAAATACTTAATGAGGTGTGGGCTATTTTACTCATGTCTGGACGACCATTAGTCAATCGTTTATATACATTACCTAGAAGGTGGTCATAATGAGTGACTCAATATCAGCACATAAACAAAGATTTATATAATCTATATGAAGACAGTAACTGTTCTCGAAAGAACAGAATACTGTTGATGGCCGTGCAGCTTTTCCCTGGAATAAATGATGACTAACTGAAACCCTCAGCTTCCGACAGGTGTTGCTGATATACCTCGATGTGGACAGCTGAAAATGTGTGCCCCGACCGGGACATTGAGTCATAAACCGTATAAATCTTCCAATTAATGAGCATCAACCATTGATTACTGCTCGTCTCGACGTAAGTTAGTCAGCTCACATCTCAACATGTAGCCCTGTTTCTGAAGATATGTTTGTAGGATATTTTTTAGTTGTTAACTTTTGACCTATTGAATACGAGCTGTTATCCTGTTTTGCTTGCGTAAGTTCCCAGGAATCAGCTGGAGGAAGTGCATTGGCTGTTCACTTTCTCTCTCCGTCCGAATAGGCCTCAAAAGGCCCAATGTTACCGACCGGCCACCGTGTCATCCTGAGACGATAGGCGTCACTGTTTGCGGATACGGAGGGCCATGTGATCAGTACACCGCTCTCCCGGCCGTTGCCAGTGTTCGTGATCGGTGCCGCTACTTCTCAATCAGGTAGTTCCCCCATTGGTCTCGCAGAGGCTGCGTGCTCCTCGGCATCTACTGTCAGCGATGTTCATTACTCAGTCCAGTGATCGCATCTCTGTCTCCAATTAGATAGGTACAGGGCATTAATCACTTGTTTCGGAGCACTGGCGGGTTTAACTGTGCCTAGTGCGTCAAACCGAGTGTGGGGACCCTAATTAAGATCATTTATAGGTATAGCAGTGCATTAAGATCATTTATAGGTATAGCAGTGTATAAAATTGATTTCGTTTCCTCGTTTCTCTTCCAAACTATAAGTTGCGTAATTTGTCACGTGTGCCAAGAGGGCGTGAATTCAGACCACAGCCTTCAGTATGACTTTGCACAATGCTACGACCTTTCACAATGTGAGATGAAGTGAGAGGTGGCTATCCATTACCACTAGCCACATCTCTTCCATGTAAGAGATGACGGGACAAATCAGAATGTTCGTAACAAATGTACTCAACAGTTGCACTTGGAATTTAAGTGAGCGATGCGACAGTGTTTGCGATGGCAGTACTAACTCTTTGTGGTTCTATATTCTGATTGGGTTTTATGCATGCTGTAGTAATGATGTGTAATGAGGTGAACTAGATGCCATCAGGGGAGAGTGAGGGCTGCAGGCGGACCGAGAGCCGCAGCGGTGGTTATCCCTTGGGACGTTTGAAACAGGGCCCTTTCAAGCTGGACAGTGATCTCACGGCCAGAGGGGAATGGAAGACTGGTGCTTTATGCAGACGGCCAGCCGCCGGGCCACAGACCGCCAGTGCCGGGGGACAGTACACAGAGATGCAGCCACGATGTTAAAATTCAACCACGCTCTGCTCCCCCACTTACAACGCACCCACAGGGTAGTGAGAAAAAGCTATCTGGTGGTGTGAGGTATGTCAGAAAAGCGCTGTTGGCATGTACAGTTTTGCAAAAGCGTAGCCTCTGGCCGCACATTACATCTTCATACAGTGTACCCACAACACTACCAAGTTTGGCTTTATTATGTGGCTGGTGGTAAGCAAGTTGACGCCAAAAGAGTAGGTTGATTTTTTTTCCTTTCTGTTCTTAGCATGGTGGCGAAAATGCACCGGTGGGTAAAGCACATTCCTGCATTGGTAGATGACTGTGACGTAGGTCCTGAGGCCCACTTTTTAGACTGAGAGGGGCGGTAACGCAGTTGATTGATGAAAGAGTTTTACAGAGCTGCAGCACGCAGAACAAAAAAACATTACAAGGATATGCTGCTGGCCAGTGTTGGTAGTAAATTCGGTGACGGATCGGAAAATCTTAGGAGTGCAAAAAGCAGCTGTCACGCCAAGAGAAGTTTCACTTGGGACATTTGGGAGTGAAGACTCAGCCAGTGGGAACGGGAGAAGACAGGCTATGGAGATGATAGAGAACACTTCCGTTCCATAGAGAGGGAGGGAGGAGACTTGAAATACAGGCTCTGAAGAGAAATAGAGGAACCTCCCGGGCTGTTGCTATTAGTGACTAATGCCGTCCATCTCTGATTCCCGTAAGACCACACTGCAGCAACAATATATTGGGGTTGGATAGGCGTGTTAATTCGTTGACTTTAACGGAAGTGATGAATACTTCATCGGTCACTGTGCCACAGTAATATGCTTGCCTTCGCTTACTGTTAAGCTCTCATTTTGGAATCACTGTGTACGTCTTGTTTAACTTCGTGATAGCATAACAATTACTGTACCCATCCACTTTAGAACATGACCAACGATTAGATACAATGAGGTGACAATTGCGGTGAGATATCTCGTAATATCGTGTCGGATCTCCTTTTGTCCAGCGTAGTGCAACAGCTCGACCTGTCGTGGTCTCAACAAGTCGTTTGAAATCTTCTGCAAACGTATTGAGTCATGCTGCCTCTACGGCCGTGTGTAATTGCGTAAGTGTTTTCGGTGCAGGATATTGTGCACGCACTGATCTCTCGATAATATCCCATAAACGTTCAATGGGATTCATGTCTGCTGGAGATCTGGGTGGCTATATCATTCGCTCGAAATGTCCAGACGTTGTTCAAACCAATCGCGAACAACTGTGGCCCGGTAACATGGCGCGTTGTCATCCAGAATAATTTCATCTTTGTTTGGCAACATGAAGCCCATGAATGGTTCAAATGGCTCTGAGCACTATGGGACTTAACTGCTGTGGTCATCAGTCCCCTAGAACTTACAAGGGGAAGGCCTCAGACAGGGCCAACCGATTCGGCTCAAATCTGACAGGTCGCTTGTGTACAGCCTAAAACGAAGGACTCTAAGATATTTTGGGTCAACACCCCCGCAATTTTGAGAAAATCTCCCCTAAAAGTTATGACGAGCAATCGACTCAAAATTGAAGGGATCGATGGATAATTGTAAATAGAGCATTTTTCATAATCAGGTATGGGGCCCGCAAACGCAAACTTTTCCAGAAATCGAGGAAAAAAACTATCCACATGGTAAACGTTTTTCGCCGACAGTGCCGAAAGCGCAGCGGCCAAGGTAACTGGCTGGGAATCGGAAAACCCGGGTTTGATTCTCGAAGAAACCTAGCGGATGTTATTCTTTTCGTTCGTAAAAATGGTTCAAATGGCTCTGAGCACTATGGGACTCAACTGCTGAGGTCATTAGTCCCCTAGAACTTAGAACTAGGTAAACCTAACTAACCTAAGGACATCACAAACATCCATGCCCGAGGCAGGATTCGAACCTGCGACCGTAGCGGTCTTGCGGTTCCAGACTGCAGCGCCTTTAACCGCACGGCCACTTCGGCCGGCTTTTCGTTCGTATTTTTCCATATCTCAGTTGGTAGGGATAGGAGGCTTAATAATGTAAGTAAATCAATAAGGAATGATAATAATAAGGTAGACAAATTAATTTACCAAACGCCGCGAGTTAGTAAAGTATTAAAATTTTAAGCTTTGTCACATGAAAACAACTCCGACTAAGAGTGCTGCAAATTCCTCACGAGGGACCGCAGATAGCCAACCGTGCGACGCTTGTTTACAGCGAGGCACGGGACAGAATGCACGCGGGGAGAGTTACGTTGTCCCGGTTGCCTCTTTGTCGTATCATAGTTGTGCACCTGGAAGAGTGAAGGTGTCTAGCACGAGCCTAATAGAGGTCAATCGCAAAGAATTGTTTTCCGTCATTAGGCTGCCGCTAACCTCGCGGATACATGTAGTGATTTTTCCATCGTTAATGCGCAGAATGAAATACGTTTTATGAATGAATACTGTGTTCTTCCGTAAGTAACATATGATGAATACTGTACGTAGTTTGTAGTAATTAGCTCGTCTGTTTATGCTGTTGTAACTGTTGCAGTGTAATTTATATATTCCTCTGTGTTGTGTTGTTGGCTTGTTTGCGTTCACTGTGTGCGGTAAGTGGTATCCAAGTTTGCTGTTTGTGGAGAAAGATATTTTAATATTGGTTTTTTTGAATAAGTTAGCTATTTTTTGTGATACTGTGCCTGCTACTACAATGTGCGAAAACGTGTGTGACTGTGTATATATCCCAGTATGTACTACAAAATTAAAGATGTGTATTGTGTATACCAACTGCACAACAGTAGCTGACATCATACAATGTTAAACTGTAAGTTAGTTTCATATTATTAACGCTGTTAAACTTATATCTACAATATACCATGTTGTAACACAAAAATGTAACATCAACAGGGAAACAACTAAAAAACCTGATGCAAATCAATAAAAAACACCTGAAGATGAGCCTCCAGGGCTCGAAATGCATAGTGCAGTAAACAAACGCAACTTGTGACTGAAGGCGGTTTGTTCTTCATTTTACGAAAATAGCACTGTCTGTAGATGACTGCCTCCTTCCGGTAGTGCGTCGATAATGCATCTGTCTTGCAACACTTTTATAAACCAAAACACAGCGTCGGTAACTTCCCGCTTGCCATCGTCTTTGACAGACTCCCAACTACATATTACAGCGCTAGTCGAAGGGTGAATATCCTCCATTATTCAGATTATGCACCTGAAAGATATGACACAACAAGCAATAACTAGTTACTAGGTCTAGCGGTTCTAGGCGCTCAGTCCGGAACCGCAAGACCGCTACGGTCGCAGGTTCGAATCCTGCCTCGGGCATGGATGTTTGTGATGTCCTTAGGTTAGTTAGGTTTAACTAGTTCTAAGTTCTAGGGGACTAATGACCTCAGCAGTTGAGTCCCATAGTGCTCAGAGCCATTTGAACCATTTTTTTTGTAAAAGTTTCTTTCCTCGATTTCTGGAAAAGTTTGCGTTTGCGGACCCCATACCTGATGATGAAAATGCTCTATTTACAATTATCTATCGATCCCGCCAATTCTGAGTCAAATGCTCGTCGTAAACTTTAGTGGCAATTTTCTCAAAAACACAGGGGCATTGACCCAAAATATCTTAGATCCCTTCGTTTTAGGTTGTACACAAGCGATCTGCCAAATCTGAGCCAAATCGGTTGGCCGTGTCTGAGGCCTTCCCCTTGTTAGAACTGCTTAAACCTAACTAAGCTAAGGACATCACACACATCCATGCCCAAAGCACGATTCGATCCTGCGACCGTAGCAGTCGCGCGGTTCCGGACTGAAGCGCCTAGAACCGCTCAGCCACCGCGGCCGGCGTTACTTTACAGTGGAGACAGAGAAGTAGACATGAAAAGAACAGGTGACATAAAAATCAGCTGAAAAATATGCTCATCTTGTGGTTGAAGTTCACTTTTTGCTCGCGTTTACTTTTAAATATAAAATTATCGAAATATATTGCTCATTTTAGAGAACATAAATTTGTCATTGTTCAAGGTAAGAACTGTAATTCCATAATTATATATAAGTGAAATATGTTTGGTTAAAAAATGCATTGAGTTCCTAAACACAGAACATTGGTTGTTCTGACCTACATGAAAATAAAAATTACAATATTATTGCATAATGAACTACCTGAGACCATAGATGCCTTATACCACAATATTCAGAAAATATCCCTGAATAATATAGGATATTTTGTAGTTCACTTTCGGATTGACCGAGAAGTGTGCGGCAAGTGGAAAATGTATCTTAGAAGGCAACGGGAGAAGGCAGTAATAAGTTTCCGCCCCGACGCCAGTGGCCAGCATAGCTACAGCTTAACATCTCGACGTTACGTTTTAGAACAGAAGGCTTGTAGCACCGGATCCGCTGTGGAAGATGCCGCTCGCAGCTCCAGTTGCCGTCAGCATCACTTGTGGACGCCCGGACGGAGAGAATTTCGGCGCTGGGCCCAGCCTCGTTATCGCTTTCTGGATCAGGACACGGCGGAGAGAGACCGGCCACCTGTTTGTGGAGACGAATGGCCGTGTACGCCTCGCGCCAGACACAGCGGCGCACGACCGCGACCGACGCCGGCTGCTCGTAATTCGGAGGCGGCGGAGGCGGCGCTGAGAGTGCGGGCGCCAAACCGGTCCCCGCGGTGACCGGCAGCGGTGGAAACAAACCCAGCAGGTGGCCGCTGTGCGGCGTTCGCTTTCTCTGCCATTCAGAAATACGAGCAACTCTCGCCCAGACTTACACCTGACTGCGCAACAAGTCAAACAACTGTGCACTGCTTTGCTGTCTAGTTTCTCGTAACAAGCAAGACGTCTACAGACTGTGCTATTTTCACTCCATTCATACTGAGCGAGGTGGCGCAGTGGTTACCACACTGGACTCGCATTCGGGAGGATGACGGTTCAAATCCGCGTCTGGACACCTTGGTTTAGATTTCTCGTGATTTCTCTAAATCGCTTCAGGCAAATGCCGGGATGTTTCCTTTGAAAGGGCACGGGTGACTTCCTTCCCCATCATTCCCTAATCCAATGGGGCCGATGACCATGCTGTTTGGTCCCGTCCCCCGAATCAACCAATCAACCCTCGCTCAATTCAGACAAGTGATTGTGGTTATGGCGAATTTTTCCTGTTGTATTTGTAGGTTGTCTCTTTAACTTGAATTAATATTACCTATGTTAGCTGAATTACGGAAATGTCCATGTTCGTAAGTACGAGTATTATACTGGGTGGTCCATTGATCGTGACCGGACCAAATATCTCACGAAATAAGCGTCAAACGAAAAAACTGCAAAGAACGAAACTTGTCTAGCTTGAAGGGGAAAACCAGATGGCGCTATGGTTGGCCCGCTAGATTGTACTGCCATAGGTCAAACTGATATCAACTGAGTTTTTTTTAAGTAGGACCTCCCATTTTTTTTACATATTCGTTTAGTACGTAAACAAATATGAATGTTTTAGTTGGACCACCTTTTTCGCTTTGTGACAGATGGCGCTGTAACGGTCACAAACATATGGCTCACAATTTTAGATGAACATTTGGTAACAGGTAGTTTTTTTTAAATTAAAATACAGAACGTAAGGTGTTCCAATGTGATACATGTACCTTTGTGAAATTATCATTTCTGAGGACGCATGCTGTTACAGCGTGATTACCTGTAAATACCACATTAATGCAATAAATGCTCAAAATGTAGTCCGTCAACCCCAATGCAATCGGTAATATGTATAACGACATTCCTCTCAACAGCGAGTAGTTCGCCTTCCGTAATGTTCGCACATGCATTGACAATGCGCTGACGCATGTTGTCAGGCCTTGTCGGTGGATCACGATGGCAAATATCCTTCAACTTTCCCCACAGTAAGAAATCCGGGGACGTCAGATCCAGTGAACGTGCGGGCTTCGACGACAAATCCACCTGTCATGAAATATGCTATTCAATACCCCTTCAGCCGCACGCGAGCTATGTGCCGGACATCCGTCATGTTGGAAGTACATCGCCTTTCTGTCATGCAGTGAAACATCTTGTGGTAACATCGGTAGAACATTACGTAGGAAATCAGCATACATTGCACCATTTAGATTGCCATCGGTAAAATGCCGCACCATACATTAACCCGCCAAGGTTGCTGATGTTCCACTTGCTGTAGCCATCGTGGATTTTCAGTTGCCCAATAATGCATATTATGCCGGTTTACGCTACCGCTGTTGGTGAATGACGCTTCGTCGCTAAATAGAACCCGTGCAAAAAAAACTGTCATCGTCCCGCAATTTCTCTTGTGCTCAGTGGCAGAACTGAACACAACGTTCAAAGTCGTCGCCATGCAATTACTGGTGCATATAAATATGGTACGGGTGCAATCTATGTTGATGTAACATTCTCAACACTGACGTTTTTGTGATTCCCGATTCTTGCGCATTTTGTCTGCTACTGATGTGCGGATTACTCGCTACAGCAGCTAAAACATCTACTTGGGCATCATCATTTGTTGCAGGTCGTGGTTGACGTTTCACATATCGCTGAACACTTCCTGTTTCCTTAAATAACGTAACTATCCTGCGAACGGTCCGGACACTTGGATGATGTTGTCCAGGATACCGATCAGCATACATAGCACACGCCCGTTGGGCATTTTGATCACAATAACCATACGTTAACACGATATCGACCTTTTCCGCAATTGGTAAACTGTCAATTTTAGCACGGGTAATGTATCACGAAGCAAATACCGTCCGCACAGGCGGAATGTTAGGTGGTGGTTGTTAGTGTTTAACCTCCCGTCGACAACGAGGTCATTAGAGACGGAGCGCAAGCTCGGGTTAGGGAAGGATTGGGAAGGAAATCGGCCGTGCCCTTTCAAAGGAACTATCCCGGCATTTGCCTGAAACGATTTAGGGAAATCACGGAAAACCTAAATCAGGATGGCCGGAGACGGGATTGAACCGTCGTCCTCCCGAAAGCGAGTCCAGTGTGCTAACCACTGCGCCACCTCGCTCTGTCGGAATGTTAGGTGATACCACGTACTTATACGTTTGTGACTATTACAGCGCCATCTATCACAAAGCGAAAGAAGTGGTCCAACTAAAACATTCATATTTCTTTGCGTACTACACGAATGTGTAATAGAAATGGGGGTTCCTATTTAAAAAAACGCAGTTGATATCCGTTTGACCTATGGCAACGCCATCTAGCGTGCCAACCATAGCGCCATCTGGTTTCCTCCTTCAAGCTAGACGAGTTTTGTTCTTTGCGGTTTTTTCGTTTGATGCTAATTTCGTGAGATATTTGGCCCTGTCACTAACAATGGACCACCCTGTATACAGGGTGACACTGAACTATACGAAATAAAATCGTCATAACTTCTGAACGGTTTGCGTTAGGACGTTCAGACTGCACGGTTGGCCGGGGGGTATGATGGGAATTAGTATGCGCTGCTTGGTTTGGCTTAATGACGAAGCCCACTTTAATTTGTATGAGTTCGTCAATAAGTAAAATTGGCACATTTGGCGAACTGAGCATCGGCATTTTGCTATCGAGAAGTCTCTTCACCCTCAACCGGTGACTGTGCGGTGTGCAATGGCCAGTCGCGGAATAATCTGTGCGATATACCTTGATGGCACGATGACTACCGAACGGTGCGTGAAGGTTTTGGAAGACGATTTCATCCCCATTATCTAAAGTGAGCCTGATTTCGATAACATGTGGTTCATGCAAGACGGAGCTCGATCCCATCGAAGCAGGAGAGTGTTTGATGTCTTGCAGGAGCACTCTGTGGACCTCATTCTGGCTCAGGGGTACCCAGAGGCCACTGACATGGGCCTCGATTGGCCGCCGTATTCTCCGAATCTGATCACACACGATTCCTTTTTGTGGGGCTAAGTTAATGACAAGGTGTACAGTGAGAAACTCAGAACCATTGCTAAGCTGAATACAGCCATTCGGGAGGTCATCGACAGCATCGGTGTTTCGACACTGTAGCGGGTCATGCAGAATTTTGAAATTAGTCTGCGCCACATCATCGCCAATGATGGGAAGCATATCGAGTATGCCATAACGTAAATCCAAATATCTGTAGTGGCGTTTACATATTGACCAAAGCGTGTGCACGCCGTAGTTCGTAACTAATTGACGTTTTCTTTCACATAGTGCAATAATTGTCGCCTTGTATTTATTCACAGACGGGAAAAAACATCGCAACACCAAGAAGGAGTTGTGCGATACAAACGAAAATTGCTAGACGTGTATCTATATTTGAAAGATATAGAACCGTTGAAAATCGGTTACTTCAAGGACAAGTCCTGTAGCCGGACTTTCCACTGACCCCAAATCACCGCCATTTTCGATTTCAGTAGTGTCAAGCGAGAACTCATTAGAAGGCAGGGTGTAGGTCTGATGAGAGATGGTTCTGCGTCGGAGCCAGTGACTGCCATGTGTTGGTTAGGAGCAGGCCAGTTGAGGGCCTGCAACCAACCTGTCTGCGTTCCAGACACACTGGACCTACCCCTGGAGTTATCGTCTGGTGAGTGATATCGAATAACAGCAGAAGCACTCTCGTGGTTATTGCACGCATCCTGACCGCAAATTTGTACGTCTGTCTGATGATTCGACCTGTTGCGCTGCCATTCATGAACAGCATTCCAGGGGCTGTTTTCCAACCAGATAACGCTCGCCCACATACGTCTGCAACTTGCTGTACAGTGTGTTGATATGTTGCCTTGGACAATGGCTGAGTAACCGCAAGCGAAACACTCGCTCAGACTCACCCCTGCAGAGGTATCACTGATGCACCTGACAACCGACATCCCTGCACCAGGAAGGGACCGACCTAAGTCCCGCATGATGACCAACTCCAATAGAGCGCAACGAAGCACATCACCGGACAACAAGTCCAGCGCCATCCACAAACAGCATTAACGGTCTCTGTATTGGCCGACCTAGTGCAACACGCTTGGAACTCCAGCGCACAAACTAACGTATGGCACCTCTACACCACAATGCAAGCACGTTTGCATTCTTGTAGTCAACATTCTGGCAGTTACATTGGTTATTAATATAACAGCGTTTCATATTTGCGATGGCTTATTTCGCGCTTATATTAATCTGTGATCTTGGAGTGTTAATCACTTAAATATGTTACGTAGACAAACGTATTCCCTAAAATCCATTACTCGACATTAATTACTATTTGGTTTGCGGCTTTTTCCGTCAGTGTATATTTACTGTTTGTAGACCAAGTGGAAGTTGTTGACAACGTTGACGCAGTGTCGGCCGCGGTGGCCGAGCGGTTCTAGGCGCTTCAGTTCGGAACCGCGCGACTGGTACGGTCGCAGGTTCGAATTCTGCCTCGGGCATGGATGTGTGTGATGTCCTTAGGTTAGTTAGGTTTAAGTAGTTCTAAGTTCTAGGGGACTGATGACCTCAGATGTTAAGTCCCATAGTGCTCAGAACCATTTGAACCACTTTTTGTTGACGCAGTAAAAAAATCAAATGGCTCTGAGCACTATGGGACTTAACATCTTAGATCATCAGTCCCCTAGAACTTACAACTACCTAAACCTAACTAACCTAAGGACATCACGCACATCCATGCCCGAGGCAGGATTCGAACCTGCGACTATAGCGGTCGCGCGGTTCCAGACTGAAGTGCCTAGGACCGCTCGGCCACACCAGCTGGCTGACGCAGTAAACTTTTCCAATTTTGAAGGTAGCAGGCGTAAAATACAAGGAGTAAAAGGCAATTTACAAATTGTACAGAAACCAGGTGGCAGTTATAAGTGTCGTGGGGTGTGAAAGGAAAGCAGTGACTGAGAAGGGACTGGCACAGGTTGTAGCTTACGCACCAGCTACTGTCTCTGCAGCAACACATCAGAACACAGCCTTTCGTTTGTGAGTTGTACGAGCTTCTAATAACTAGAAGCAACTTATTTTAGTTTACTGTGTGCATTTCAGTTAAAATTCATAAGATTATTGCGTGTTTGTGTATCAAGTAGCCACAGTTCCGCGTTTTAATTACTGTAATGTATAGTCCAGCTATTTGTATCATGCCAGTGGTTTCTTTTCGTCTGACAGCCAGTTACAGTTGTAGAATACCCTATGTTATTGAATCTGTACGTTGAGCAATCAGTAGAAAACTAAAGTATAATTTGGAGAAGGGTTAAAGTTTATGGGGAAGAAATATAAACTTTGACGTTTTCCGATGACGTAACTTTGTCAGAAACAGGAAAGCACTTCAAAGAGCAGTTGAATGGGACGGAAAGTGTCTTGAAAGGAGGGAACAAGATGAATATCGACAAAATCGAAACAAGGGTAATGTAGTCAAAATAAGTCAGATGATGCTAAGAGAATTATAGGCTAGGAGACGAGAAACTTAAAGTAGTGGATGACTTTTGCTATTTGGACAGTAAAATAACTGATTATGGCCGAAGTAAAGAGGATATAAAATGTGGACTGGTATTGCCAAGAACAGCGTTTCTGAAGAAGAGAAGTTTGCTGACATCGAATATACACCCATCAAAAAAAGTTTTGTATCACCTCGGTTCCGAGAGTTCCGAAACCTGTACAGAAAATTGGAATAGAGATCAACATCATTTCCGCCCTTTTTATAGCTCATGAAAACCATACATTGCATGTTGTTCCACCATACAGCGAGACCTTCAGAGGTCCAGATTGCTGTACACACCGGTACCTCTGATACACAATAGCACGTCCTCTTGCATTGATGCATGCCTGTATTCGTCGTGGCGTACTATTCACAAGTTCATCAAGGCACTGTTGGTCCAAATTGTCCCACTCATCAACAGCGATTCGGCGTAGATCCCTCAGAGTGGTTGGTGGGTCACGTCATCCATAAACAACCATTTTCAATCTATCCCAGGCTTGTTCGATAGGGTTCATGTCTGGAGAACATGCTGGCCACTCTAGTCGAGCGATGTCTTTATGCTGAAGGAAGTAATTCACAAGATGTGTACGAGGGGGGCGCGAATTGTCATCCATGAAGACGAATGCCTCGCCAATATCCTGCCGATATGGTTGCACAATCGGTTGGATGATGGCATTAACGTATCGTACAGCCTTTACGGTTCCTTCCATGACCACCAGCGGAATATGTCGGCCTCACATAATGCCACTCCAAAACAGCAGGGAACCTCCTCCACCTTGCTGCACCCGCTGGACAGTGTGTCTAAGGCGTTCAGCCTGACCGGGTTGCCTCCAAACACATCTCCGACGATTGTCTGATTGAAGGCATGTGCCTTCATCAGAATTTAGACATTTAAAGTGGTCTATAACATAATTACAAATTTATGTTAAAGAAAAATTTTTTTATATAAAATTGTGTAAGTACTGACTAACAATACAAGACAGAGACAGTACCTACATGTCACGTATAAAATAAATAACAGGCCAGAAGGGCTAAAATCACAAAATATTTAAAAGGAATGTGTGAAGGCAAGCCTCTAAGGGCTGCTCAAACCTGTACAGCTACAGGTTGCAACGGACTGATAATGGTTTCAGTATCATCCGCCTACAGATAGCATAGTGACATATTTACCAGAGCGCTGTCTGTGTCTACCACTTAATAGGGAATGCTCAGAGCCAGAAGGGTCAGGGCTGGTGGAGAGGTATTTAGCAAGCAGGCAACCGTGACAGAGAGACGCAATCGTGCTTTCTACTGCCAAATCAGAGAGTTCAAGGGGATCAAAATGTAGCCTTCCGAGTGGCAGGAGGGTCCCCTAGGAGAACTGTCACAGAAGTTGGACTTGCTGCGTCGATTCTGCAACGGTGCTGATATCATGGGTGTTTCAGCATGAATCGATATTTGATACCTCAGAACCGCTAGTGCTGTTGATCTGTAAATGTAATCATTTCGTGTACTCTATCTGCATTGTCGCTATTATGGCCGCGAGCAACCGGCGAGCGGTGCACGGCAGAGAATGGAGACGCGAAGCCGCCAGGCGTGCAAGTCGCTGGAAGTATCGCTAACAACGGACAGACGGACAAGTAGCGGACGACAGACACTGCGACCGACCAGGACATAACAAGAGTCAAGCCAGAAAGAACTGAGGTGATAAACACGGCGAGACAACAACAACGCAGGAACACTCCAAACAACGACAGTATGTATCTCAACACACGGAAGTAGAACGCAGTACGGCCGACATGCACGCCGAACTACGGCGGGTGCCAGACTGCCGGGGTAGCGCCGCGCAGCCACCTAAATACATGACCGCGGGAAACGCGCTTGGCCGCGGACTTCACGGGGGACGGAGAAAGGCGCGCGGCGGAGCACAACCCTGGTATGTATCCAGGTCCATATCCTCTGGCGCGCATTCAACTTCCGCGCCTCCCGACACCCGAAACCTGTGCTTAGCGGCGGAAACGCCCCGGACGGTGCGATGGCGAGAGGAAGATGGGGACCCTGTGTCGTCGACCGCTAGTGGTGGTTTGGGAGGGTAGTACGTGGAATCCATCATCCGGCCGTCAGCAGTGGGGCCGATTCGAGGGCCTCGTGCACACCAGAAGGAGGAGTTGGTGGACGTGAGGTGCCACGAAGGGGTACGAGACCGGAGTTGGTTATGGTGGCGGCGCTCGAGCTCCTTCTGTCTCTGTATAGGCGTCACAAGCCGACCTTGGGTCGCGACTACTGTATAGGGAGTCCAAGCAGCCTTGCCCCCATACGAGCGGGCCCATACGGCCGTGTCTGGGGTTTAGCGCCAAAAGGATCGGAAGTGGGGCTCAGAAGGCGACGGTGTCAGCATATGGAGCAGGGTCCTAGGTTGCCATCCATGGAGGAGTTCGGCCGGACTATGACCATCAATCGGCGTGGTGCGATAAGTGCTCAGGAATAAAGGTGAGGGCCGACGTGGTGGCAGAGAATTCGACCGCTTTTGTCAGCTATTGTTTAAACGTCTTGGCCAGTCGTTCTGCTGGGTCATTGGAGGACGGATGGAACGGAGGGTGCGGATGTGTCTGATACCGATGGCCTCATAGAATGCGTGGAAGGAGGTTAGCCGGTCACTGTGGCCGAACGGTTCTAGGCGCTTCAGTCTGGAACTGCGCTGCTGCTACGGTCGCAGGTTCGAATCCTGCCTCGGGCATGGATGTGTGTGATGTCCTTAGTTAAGTCTAGGGGACTGATGACCTCAGATGTTAAGTCCCATAGTGCTTAGAGCCATTTGAACAATTTTTGAAGGAGGTTACAGTGAATTTGGGGCCATTATCGGAGACCAACGTATGAGGCAGGCCTTCGAAGGCGAAAACCCGAGCCAAGGCCATGAGTGTGGCACTACTCGTGGTGGACGCTATGCGCACGCACGGTCTGCATCCACAATGAGTAACTAACTACATCGAAACCAGAGGCACGCAAAATCGAGATGGATGCGTTCCCAGGGCTGGTGAAACATGGGACAGGATGCAAATGATTGCGAAGGGCTGGCCCGGTGACGTGCAGACACCTTGCACCCACGGACCAATCATTCGATGTTGCCATCAATGTTGGGCCAGTACACATACCGGCGAGCCAATGCCTTCATACGGGACATTCCCCAGTACCCGCAGTGTAGCAAGCATAGGATGCGGGGCGCAAATCGGATGGGATGTTCTCCCGTTAGGCGTCAGTCTCTGCGGCCAACAGAAGGAGACCCGCCACGACCGAGAGCTTGTGTGAGAGGTGACGCCAAAGGCTGAATTCAGTTTTCAACCGACTAGTCAGACTGATGGGCCAACCATGGGTCACGTAGCGGAGAACCTGCCACAGAATGGGGTCCTGACGTGTGACAGAGGCGACCTGTGCAGCCGTGACGGGAAAGCAGTGTGGTGTACGTTGGCCGGCCGTATCTATGTGAAAGCAGAGGACTTCCTACTGGTCGAACTCGGGATCAGGGCCCGAGGGGAGACGTGACAAGGTATCTGCATTGGAAGGTTGAGAAATGGGCTTATATAGGATAACGTAAGTGTAATTGCGTAAGAACAGCGCCCAGCACTTGAGATGTTGAGCAGTTCGCTCTGAGAGTTGTGTGTGTGTGTGTGTGTGTGTGTGTGTGTGTGTGTGTGTGGGCCGAATAGGGTAACCAGAGGCTTGTGATCAGTGAGGAGAGTGAACTTCGCCACAAACAGGTAGATCTGAAACTTTCGAATGGAAAACACAATCGCCAAAGCGTCGTTCTCAATCTGAGAATAGTTCCTCTGTGTCGGGGATAGTGTCTTGGATGCATACGCAATGAGCTGTTCTGAATCATTCTCATACCTGTGAGCCAGAACTGCCCCATTACCACAGGTCAAAGCATAGGCCGCCACAACCAATGGGCGATCGGAGAGAAGGGAGGTCAGGCGAGGGGCTGACTAGAGCATAGTTTTCAAGCGGAGGAAAGCTTGATCACAGGCAGGAGTCCAGTTGAAAGGCACCCCTTTACGACGTAAGCGATTGAGGGGCTGTCCAACATCAGCAGCCTGGGGTAAAAACTTTAAGTAGTGGGTTTTGTTGTTGTGGTCTTCAGTCCTGAGACTAGTTTGATGCAGCTCTCAGTAAAGCTGCATGACCTCGGGAAAAATTACTGCTGTAGTTTCCCCTTGCCTTCAGTCGTTCGCAGTACCAGCACAGCAAGGCCGTTTTGGTTAGTGTTACAAGGCCACATCAGTCAATCATCCAGATTGTTGCCCCTGCGACTACTGAAAAGGTTGCCGCCCCTCTTCAGGAACCACACGTTTGTCTGGCCTCTCAACAGATACCCCTCCTTTGTGGTTGCACCTACGGTACGTCTATCTGTATCGCTGAGGCACTCAAGCCTCCCCACCAACGGCAAGGTCCAAACTTCAATGGGGGGTAACCTCGCCCAAATCTTTGGGGTGGGGAAGAGAGTTGATGGCCGCGACGTTGCGATCCGACGGACTAATGCCGTCTCTACTGAGCCAGTGTCCCAGGTATTCGACTTCTGGTTCCAGCCGACAGCGAAAGCCTACGGCCTGCAGGGCGTGAAATAAGGTACCGAAGTTTTGCAAATGCTCGTGGCGTGTACGGTCTGACCAAGACGTCATTTGATAATTGACACAAGCCGGGATGAGCTGTGTGAGCTGTTTCAGGTACTGAACAAAACAAACAGAGTCACCTGTACATGACAAGAATCAACATACAGATTAAAAAGTGCCGTCTTTTATGTTGCAAGAACAAAATTATTTATTCAGAAGCAAACTTGAAAGTAATATTCATTGGACGGTTGATATTGGTTTTGCGGTAGTACCGATGTTTAAAACCTAACAATCATAATTTAGAACGTACACGATACCTTGAAGCTAACGAAACGCTCAAAGACAAAAAATATTTTCGAAACAATATAGTACTAGTTAACGGTTATCCATATCATAGTTTTAGTTATCAGAAACTATAAAATTCTGTATACAAGTGTTCGATCTAGTGAATATGAATTACATTTGCGTTTTGAATGCTATTTTGACATCGAAGTACAGTTCAACAGCAGGAGAACATTATTCAGCGAGTAAAGTAAGAAGAATACATGGACTTAACAGGATATTTTATGACACGAGCAGATGAAAAGATTCGAAATGTTAGTTTAGCATCGCAATGGGCATCAGTTGTACTGATCACTGTGGAGTACATGAGTGAAGCCGTAATCGGATGAGGCTAAGCTCGCAACGCAACCCTCGCAATCCAGCTCACTGTCTACTGTTGATTAAGTTCTGGAACGGAATCGTTACTCTGATATGACATCATAACATCAGTGCACACGGCGAACGAAATTCATATGAAAAGATGACCAAACAGTAAACAGAATTATTCAGTTTCACTTCTTGTGATTTACAGGAGATTTACAAAATTACCTCGTCTAAAAATCCACATACCACGACGTTGCACACACTGACGAAAACAGTTTTTAAAGTAGCCGGAAGCTACGTCACATAGCGATATTTCTTGCCCACGTGTTCAGTATCTTGATAACCGTTCCCTTTTACGACCCGTATCATTCTAGGGGATAGGAAAAACTGACCGGTGATCACGTCCGATGAGTACAGTGGATGCAAAAAAGATGTCACTTTGTTTTTAGGCACACTGTGTGATGGCGAATGTTGTCATGGTGGCCGACGTGTAATACCATACGGAAGTCACAAAAAAGCAGACGACGGTACCACAAATGAGCAGCCACGTCACCGACATAATACAGATACGACTGTTTCAAAATTAAAATATGAGTAGAGAACAGTTCATTAAAATCTATGTCGTGATCATTCAGTATTTTTTATGAGGGCTCTGAGTGATCACAACACTGATTTTACTGTGCAGTTGTCTGTTTGTTTGTGATTTGTTGATGTTATTACACAGATCTTAAGATGTTCACTTATGAACGAAACTGACTATCTAGATCTTTAACATAAACTGTAATCAACGAATGTGATTGAAATACGTGAAATATTCTTGACTGTTGATAGCGTTTGATGATACCTCGCTCAACACGACACGAGATATTAGGTGAAAGGACCCCAAAATTCCAGTGCCTAGAAGAAAGAAAAAAAGACTGTCTATGAAAACCTGAGTTGATAAATACCACGAAACAGCATCGCACGTTGTATGTACTACAATTCAGTCTTCTCTTAATATCCTAATACGGAGTGTATGTGCCCCCAGAAATCCTAATCTGAAACGACCTGACCGATTCTAGAAACATCACCTTCACATTGCAAAATTTTGTTGATGAATACCTTTCCCTGTAGTATATGGTTTTATGGGTGATGAAGTTCGTTGCACACTTTATCCATTTTATAAAATACGAAAATATTCTTCCTGAATATGCTGTAAATGGTGACATATAAAAAATGAGCTAACGACAGAATTTATTTTCTAAGGTACTCCTTTCGTGGTAATTATCTTCGTTCATACTGAGCCAATAAATACGAAGAATCTGATCAGTGACAAAATATAGGTAATTTCTGAAAGGAGCCTACTGAGGTACCCCCGAATGTTGTAATGATACTAATGTAAACTAAAATGAAACTACTGTATTGTAAATGATGTATGTCTCTGCTGGGCTCTATAAAGCGGATCGCTGATTTTGTACGACCGCAGAGTCAAAGATACTGCTTCTGGTCTGTGATTGTAGTGTTAGAGTAACGGTCCGCTTGGCGCACAGCAGTGTGTATCAGTCTGTGAGCGAAAGAGGATACAATAGGCAGTTTTTGTGGTGTGCTCTGTACAGCCACAAAGTGTTAGATTATAATGTAGGAATTTTCTCATCCAATATTTTGTGTTACACAGCACGTAAAACAAGTAGTTAAAAAGATGAGTGATTGTATAATGGAATGTAAAGTGAAAGCATGTAAATTTTATTGTGACGAGAAAGGATTACTGGGCTGATATTACAAAGAAGCTTTACGAGCATATGTATTATTGGAAATATAAAAGTGGAGGCAGAGGTCTTCTCAGAGTTAAGGTGAAGAAGTTAATTTTTTATTACTTTCCTTTTGCCAGCGCGTTAGTGTAAATGAGTTGGCTGATAATTGGTAACACTGAGTTCGGTGTTGAGTAACCCCAGAATGTACGTAAACAGATTTGATGTATAGCTTACTTAGATATTTCCCTTTTTTTAATGTTTCTAGGATTTGTTAATACAGGTATGCGTGATTTGATGATTTGTCATTATGCTTTTTAGTGATGTTAGATAATACTGGTTGTACTAATCTCGTTGTTTGTGACTAAATCAGCAAAGAAAGGTTTTCATTTAGTAAAAGGGATGTAATTTTTCTGAGTAATGTAATTTCAGTTGTCTGACGTTCTGAAAAGCCAAACTTAACTTCGATTACAACTTCAACTTCACTATTGACAAAGTCAGGTGTTAGTAATTCACCAAATCACTACCGCCTCCCTACCAGGTCATATGTTTTCTTAAAGAAATTCAGTTTTCTTAAATGTTTTCATTTATCAGCCAAAAGAATTACATGTATATTTCAAAGTATTACGGTCAGCATTGCACACCACTGAGTAGTATATTTTATTCTTCTTCATAAAAGAGCAGAATATAACGCGATCCACCGTTGCTGCTTTAGAGATAATACAATTTCATTTATTTGTTATGTGGACACGGACCAAAGGTATCAGTTTTGAACAGGGCCGGAGGATTCAGTAACTAAGGGGCTGAATGCATTTTGCAGTGACTGTATTTCTTTATTGGTAGTGGGAGATGAATTGCACAATCAGTTCGTATAAACTTTTGCTAACAATAACACAGAGTAAGCACACCACTTGCAGTTACAACACGTTACACAATACCCCAGTTTTGTATGCATTCTCAGTTCAGGCATTCATTTAAGTATTTGAATGAATATAAAGAAGGTTACATTGCAACGTTACAAAAACTGATTAAGTAGAATCAAATTAAGGGGATGAAGGTAAAAGAACTGTTTGCGACAGCGAAATAATCAGTCCCTATCATAATAAGAGGAAAGGCCACGACGTTTCACAACTTTGGGAAGAGGACGCCCTTCTCCCCTTGCAGTTTGCTGGCCGTATCGGCACAAATATTGACGTAGGCCTGGAACAGGTACCAAAGGCGGCGGCGTGGCTGCAGGTCAGGTATTTCCGGGGTGGCGGGGGTCGCGCACAAGATCCGTCCGGTCTGATGTTTTGGATATGCCAGCAGTGAGGAAAAAATGCAGTCTTTCGGAGCCAACTGGGGTTCTCCCTGCAAACAAGAGGATCTCCTGACGAATTCTCCCCGAACTGTCACTGAAAACAGTCGTTAACGAAAAGCGTCATTTATCGTATGGAAGTTGGCAAGTAAATAATCTTCCTGGGAAACGCTATTTCTCTTACAAAGTAGGCTTTCACAGCCGGTGTTGTCTTCAGTTGAAACTTCCGGGCTGAGAGGCCGTGGTCGATATATAAAATTTCCACCTAACGTTTCGTCTCCATCTGCGGGAGACATCTTCTGAGGTAGTCCGCCTGCTACCACTGAGGCTCCAGCCACTCTCGCATTTATAGAGCGCATAGAGGGCACCACTATTCGTCACGTGATGCCGACGGTATGCCTATCTTTGGAAGGCGTCATGATTCTCGATTAAGAGTGATCGATTGTCATTCTGCTGGCGCAACGTCGACATCCATATTTTGTCCAACTTTAAAACTTCCTCCTCTTTTCTATTAAAATTATTGTTGTGTTTGTGAATCTCTATTGCTTCTGTATACATGCGCGCATGATAATGGGATGTTCGTGCTAGAACGCTTGTCTCATTAAATTTAAGTTCGTGGTTCCCATCTCAGAAACATGGGATCGAAACAATCTTTAGACCCACCAAGAAGATTTAGGAATATTTAAGAACTGCAAAAGACGCCCGACACCCCCTAGCTACACCTGGGGTATACAAAATTCTATGCAGTTGTGGACAAGTATGTATTGGAACAACGAAAAGAAGTGTAAACACCTGCTTAGCTGAACATAAAAGAAACTGTCGCTTAGGACACATCGAAAAATCGGCCGTAGCTGAGCATATTTTTCGAGATGGGAACCACGAAATTAAATTTAATGAGACAAGCGTTCTAGCACGAACATCCCATTATTATACGCGCATGTACAGAGAAGTAATAGAGGTTCACAAACACCACAACAATTTAAATAGAAAAGAGAAAGTTTTAAAATTGGACAAAATGTGGATGTCGACGTTGCGCCAACAGAATGATAATCGATTACTCTTAATCGAGAATGATGACACCTTCCAAAGATAGGCATACCGTCGGCATCACGTCACGAATGGTGGTGCCCTCTATGCGCTCTATAAATGCGAGAGTACCTGGAGCCTCAGTGGCAGTAGCCGGACGACCAAAGAAGATGTCTCCCGCAGATGGAGACGAAACGTTAGGCGAAAATTTTATATATCGACCACGGCCTCTCAGCCCGGAAGTTTCAACTGAAGACTATTTCTCGTATTAAACACAGGTCTTTCATTGTTAACTATTCCAATTTTTTTCTCTGTGTTTCCTTAGTTGCTTGCATGTTTCTTTATTCTTCCTGATGGTGCAAAAATATATACTTAACACACGTTCTGCAAGACTTTCGATTCTGTACAACACAACTCTTTCAAGAATCTAGTATGATTTACTGTCATGTGATTAATTATTGTCTTCTTGGAGATTTTAGTTGTCTCGAATCACGACGAACAAATCTTCCAATCGATACCGTTAGTTATCGCCATAACATCAACGATAGTGTGGTAGACAGGCGGCAGTCGTCAACATTAAATTTATTCGTAACGTTTCCCTTCACTCTTTACCTTCATGTACCATGTCTCCGATTAGAGTCAGCCTGGTTGATATTAATATGGGAAAGAAAAGAAGCATTGCTCGGTACTGATGACCGGACCACATTGACGGTTTCCTTCATCATCGCAGTGAATCAGTGTGTGTCTTACGTACACTGTTCGCCTTTCAAACTGCAATACCAGGAAGGACGTCAAAAAAACAAAAAAGTAAATCTTGTGCGACTACATTATAGCAGGAAGAATACATGATTAAATGTATACGTGGTTTTGGAGACACAGCATGGGAAATGTATTACTTTTGAATGTAATTTAGCAGCCACCGCAAGACGTTGATAACTGGTTTTGGAACACATGAGTTTAACTCTGCTTAGCACGTCAAAACGAAGTGGGGATCCCTATTAAGATTATTTTACAAATATAGCAGTGTCTTTGATCTTGTCCTGACAGTAAATGATGAAGACAGAAGGGAGAAGGTGCCAGCATATCGACCACTATCAACAGCTTTAATTACCACCACTAAAAGGAAAGTTATGTAATTCATTTTTGTTAGTTTGCAGGAACATGTTAGAGGCTCTGGAACACATGGAAATCTCTGCGCCGCAGCACTGCGGCACACAGCTAGAGAAGGCAAAACGGAATCACACTGCCCGCTGACAAAGCAAGGTAATTCGTGTTACTAAGGAGTACGACGCTGCAGCAGTTTATACTGAGTTGATGGCGGTGCACAGCAGTGCGCCATCATAAGGCGCAGTGGGTAGGTGCGGCTCATGTTTCCAGAGCGGTCAAGCAAATATGAATGACGAAGAACGAAGTGGCACATTATCTCTCAGTGAACAACCGCAAATCGCTAGAGAAGACAGGGCCTTGTTCCTGCAACAAAGGCGATCACCATCGATGCGATAGTGGAAAAGGTGAGATTCAGTTACTGATTAGTTTTAAGCATCTTGCACGGCATATTAAACACGAAAATGGTCGTTGCCCCCTCGGATTTTGCGACTGCTAACATCGATTGAAAAATCCCACTGAACCGGGACTGGGGAGCTGTACACTACAACGCCCCAACTCGTTCTGCATAAGACACAATACAGAGTACACAGGCTCTCTGAGCTATCAGATTTTGCGTGAGTGCCTATACTCCCAGATATGGCACGCAGTAACTTTTTCCTATTTCTTCGAACGAAAAAGCTATTACGTTATTGTGCCACAGGCATTTCCATAAGATGATTTCCTTGCAGAGCGTTTCGCATAAGCCAGTCATGTCATTTTGGTTTTTGTATGTTGTCGATGTGCACGTCAGAGAGAGAGAGCAAATTACGTTACTGTTAAACAATCTTTGGTCTTGTCATGGCACAGTCTTAGACTCCGGGTAGTCTGATGCATTCTTAGTTGAAGTGTTGTGATGGAAGTATTCTGTAGCATTGTGTTGACTTGTGATTGTATCTGTTAGTTGAAGAAAGATTTTTGCTAAGGACAGCAAGGAAGTATGTGACTTATACTTTGGAAAGCGAAAGGAATGTAAATTTTGAATACCTTTTTTTTCTAGGAGAAGAAGTCTGAGATAAGACTGCAGTACTGCGTAGCTAGAAATGATTATTGTTAGCTAGTTAATTTGCTCAGAGCCGAGAGAAAGATCACCCCACTTCACTGAGTCATGCATTAACATATTAATTGATTAAGCTTTTTCATTTTGATAGAAATTCTCTGTTAACATTGTGCCATCTTTAATTCTTTGTTCACTTTGTTAAGCATAGTATTGTTGAGACGAATGTTATGTGTGAAGATGTCTTTTTCAATATATACTTCATTCTAAAATCGTTGTCTTAGAATACCATTTCATAGGAATAGTTACTCTCCCCATTCCACACTTTATCATTACGCATTACCACAGGTGGTGTGCGACAGATGGACATTTTATTTAGAAATAGAACTCTAGCTTAGCCACTGCCTGCTTGCTGTTTTCTGTTGTGCATTCGAGAAATCTGCTACAATGTTGTCAAGACGCGAGCACTCGGTCTTAAGGCCACGAGTGGCCTACCGGGACCATCCGACCGCCGTGTCATCCTCAGGAGAGGATGCGGATAGGCGGGGTGTATGGTCAGCACACCGCTCTCCCGGCCGTTATGACGGTATTCTTGACCGAAGCCGCTACTACTGGGCCGAGTAGCTTCTCAATTGGCATCACGAGGCTTAGTGCACCTCGAAAAATGGCAACAGCGCATGGAGGCCTGGATGGTCACCCATCCAAGTGCCGACCACGTCCGACAACGCTTAACTTCGGTGATATCACGGGAACCGGTGTATCCACCGTGGCAAGGCTGTTGCCCCGTCAAGACGCGAGGTAGGTGAAAATTTTGATTAGGGCAGCTAATTGTTTCACTTCCGTTGCGCATTTAATAAGAGAAGTTGCATGCAGAACAGTTATAGTTCAGTTCAGATTAGGTTCTGTTTAGTCAGAGGTTAGAATGCTAGTTTAAATTGGCTAACAGTTTGTGGATATATAGCTTTGGTAATACTTAGAATATGTAAAGTGGGATGTAAAGTTGGGCTAAATTCCATATGGAAACAATACATAGTGTGGAGGTTACATCTGCATGTCCGTGGATACTCTGCAAATCACATTTAAGTGCCTGGCAGAGGGTTCATCGAACCACCTTCACAATAAGTCTCTAGTATTCCAATCTCGTACAGGGCGCGGAAAAAACGAACCTGTATATCTCTCCGCGTGAGGTCTGATTTCCCTTATTTTCTTATCATGATCGTTTCTCCCTCGGTGTCAACAAAATATTTTCGCATTCGAAGGAGAAAGTAGGTGATTGAAATTTCGTGAGAAGATTCCTCCACAATGAAAAACACCTTCGTTTTAATGATGTGCACCCCAAATCCTGTATCATATCCATGACACTCTCTCCCCCATTTCGCGATAGTACAAAACGTACTGCCCTCTTTGAACTTTCTCGATGTACTCCGTCGATCCTATCTGGTAAGGATCCCACACCGCGCAGCATTATTCTAAATGAGGACAGACAAGCGTTGTGTACGCAGCCTCTTTAGTAGGTCTGTTAATTTTCAAAGTGTCCTGCCAATAAAACGCAGTCTTTGGTTAGCCTTCCCGATAACATTTTCTATGTGTTCCTTCAATTTAAGTTGTTCGTAATTGTAATTCCTAGGTATTTACGGTCTTTAGGTTTGACTGATTTATCGTGTAACCGAAGTTGAACCCATTCCTTTAGGCACTCATGTGGATGACCACACACTTTTCGTTATTTAGTGTCAACTGCCACTTTTCACACTTTTCATTACTTGGGAAATGCCAACTTTCGCACCATATAGACACTCGGTCTTAAGGCCACGAGTGGCCTACCGGGACTATCCGACCGCCGTGTCATCCTCAGAGGAGGACGCGGATAGGAGGGGCGTGGGGTCAGCACACCGCTCTCCGGTCATTGTGATGGTATTCTTGACCGAAGCCGCTAGTATTCGGTCGAGTAGCTCCTCAATTGGCATCACGAGGCTGAGTGCACTCCGTTGTGTCATCTAAATCGTTTTGCGATTGGTTTATGTCTTCCGATGACGTTACTAGACGATAAACGACAGCATCATCAGCAAACAACTAAGACGGCTGCTCAAACTGTCTGCTAATTCGTTTATATAGACAAGGAACAGCAGAGGATCTATAACATTACCCTCGAGATCGCCAGAAATTACTTCTATTTTACTCAAAGACTTTCCGTCAATTACTACAAACTGTGGCCTCTTTGGCAGGAAATCACGAATCCCGTCACATAGCTGAGACGACATTCCATAAGCACGCAATTTCACCACCAGCCGCTTGTGTGGTACGGTGTCAAAATTGTGGTACAGCCCATTTAACGCCTTTTTACAGCCACAGTCTCCTCCGAGTCATCCAACATTGGGGAATATGTGTCGCATTGTAGGGTGAGTATGCAGGGAAGAACTAACAGCATCACCAACTTTCACCATTGCAACTAGGCTTTTTCGTGGCGACAATTAAAACTTTGAGACTAACCCCCTCTTATGTCGAAGGTGTTACGTGTGAGGCAGTCCTCCCCACTTGTTCACCCTGAC
Organism: Schistocerca serialis cubense; assembly: GCF_023864345.2. Taxonomy (NCBI): domain Eukaryota; kingdom Metazoa; phylum Arthropoda; class Insecta; order Orthoptera; family Acrididae; genus Schistocerca; species Schistocerca serialis. The sequence continues at coordinate 147,749,429 of NC_064643.1, forward strand.
GCCACTGAGATCCACGTTCGCCTCGCCTCTAATAAAAGCTGTGACGTTGCGAGCGAGACTGCGCGTCACAGTTCGGAGAACGATTGCGATCGGAAATGGCCGGCGAGAGCGCGGACTGCGGAGGGGGGCGGACGTGTGGCACGCACGCCGTGTGATCCGTCGTCGGCAGAGGCAGGCGAGCGCGCGCGCACTGCGCTCCACGTCCGCGATCTCGCGCTAGCAGCCTCTAATTATGGACGCCATTAAGGTAGGCGTGCGTGGGCACGCTTCCACAATAATTACACAGACGGCAGGTCGGGCAGGGATACGCGGTGAGGCGAGACGAGGCGCACGGGCGTCGCGTCGCTGGCCAACCCGTGCCGGCGTGCGTGCTATCTGCCGACGCCTCTGACCTCACCACCACCGCTGCTTTTTGCTCGTTCGTTTCAATTAGGTTCCTCCTCCCCCGCTTCCTCGCCCTGAGACACAGTCACAACACCTGTCGACGGTCAGGAACAACATTTGCGGCCACTGAGTAATGGCTCAAATGGCTCTAAGGACTCTTGAACTTAACATCTGAGGTTATCAGTCCCCTGGACTTGTTGTTGTTGTTGTTGTGGTCTTCAGTCCTGAGACTGGTTTGATGCAGCTTTCCATGCTCCTCTATCCTGTGCCAACTTCTTCATCTCCCAGTATCTACTGCAAGCTACATCCTTCTGAATCTGCTTAGTGTATTCATCTCTTAGTCTCCCTCTACGGTTTTTACCCTCCACGCTGCCCTCCTATACTAAATTGGTGATCCCTTGATGCCTCAGAACATGTCCTACCAACCGATCCCTTCTTCTAGTCAAGTTGTGCCACAAACTCCTCTTCTCCCCAATTCTATTCAATACTTCCTCATTAGTTACGTGATCTACACATCTAGTCTTCAGCACTCTTCTGTAGCACCACATTTCAAAAGCTTTTATTCTCTTCCTGTCCAAACTATTTATCGTCCACGTTTCACTTCCATACATGGCTACACTCCATACCAATACTTTCAGAAACGACTTCCTGACACTTAAATCTATGTTCGATGTTAACAAATTTCTCTTCTTCAGAAACGCTTTCCTTGCCATTCCCATTCTACATTTTATATCCTCTCTAGTTCGACCATCATCAGTTATTTTGCTCCCCAAATAGGAAAACTCCTTTACTACTTTGTCTCATTTCCTAATCTAATTCCCTAAGCATTACCCGACTTAATTGGACTACATTCCATTATCCTTGTTTTGCTTTTGTTGATGTTCATCTTTTATCCTCCTTTTAATACACTGTCCATTCCGTTCAGCTTCTCTTCGAGATCCTTTCCTGTCTCTGACAGAATTACAATGTCATCGGCGAACATCAAAGTTTTTATTTCTTGTCCATGGATTTTAATTACTACTCCGAATTTTTCTTTTGTTTCCTTTACTGCTTGCTCAATATACAGATTGAATATCGGAGATAGGCTACAACCTGGTCTCACTCCCTTCCCAACCACTGCTTCCCTTTCATGTCCCTAGACTCTTATAACTGTTATCTGTTTTCTGTACAAATTGTAAATAGCCTTTCGTTCCCTGTATTTTCCCCCTGCCACCTTCAGAATTTGAAAGAGAGTATTCCAGTCAACCCCTAGACTTAGAACTACCTGAACCTAACTACCTTAAGGACATCACACACATCCATGCCCGAGGCAGGATTCGAACCTGCGAACGCAGCAGCAGCGCGGTTCCGGACAGAAGGGCCTAGAACCTCTCTGCCACAGCGGCCGGCTGCGGCCATTGAGAGAGCCCTACGTTATCTTAATCACAACTCCCTCGACTGCATTTTAATTTGTAGTGTCTCAACGAGCAGTTGCCCTAACATGAAGGAGCGGCTAAGAATGGAACACGTCGATCACGACTGAGGTATAGTTCATTTAATTACTTGACATGGACCTTATCCTACGCCAAAGTCTAAAGCCCTTTTTACGCAATGAACGAAACAGTTCAGGTGAGATTATTATCCACCGAAGAGCTCCAAGCGTACTAGGCTCGAACTATAAACTCATACAAGATCTTGTCCCAGCGTGTTTAAATGATAAACGTAAACACAGGCTACCGCTACTACCATAACAGCGCCAAAATCGTGCTTTCATATTGAATTATCGTGAATTATGAAATTTCCCCTTTGAAAACTAAGAATGACAGTGCTGGAAAAACTCTTACGTTATTTGATTTTCAAAGAGCTGGGCAAAACTAAACGTACTGAGACTGTTTTCTCTTTACTTATTCTGGTCATTTCTAAACTGACACAATATTTTAGCGCAACGCAATCTGACTTTCAATTATCTCTACAAAAGAATAGCCCTGACTAACAATAACCTATACCCTTCATGAATCACTTATCTCACAAAAATCTTCGTTACTCGAACTATTGCAATACAGCGAGCGCGAATACTGTCAGCTAAATAAAAGATTCTAACTGCTGAAGGCGCTAACTACTGACAGGCATATAGTTTCCAAATGAAAGATTTTGATAGAGAGCAAACATTGTATTTACCTTGACAGTGTTCAAAAGTCATAATATATATATCAGTTCATGACATCCATCTTAGAAATCTACGGAGCGAGGTGGCGCAGTGGTTAGACACTGGACTCGCATTCGGGAGGACGACGGTTCAATCCCGCGTCCGACCATCCTGATTTAGGTTTTCCGTGATTTCCCTAAATCACTCCTGGCAAATGCCAGGATGGTTCCTTTGAAAGGGCATGGCCGACTTCCTTCCTCATCCTTTCCTAACCCGATGACCTAGCTGTTTGGTCTCTTCCCCCCAAACAATCCAATCCTAGAAATCTCCTTTTTCTGACGGACATACGTCAAGATCGTCCGCTCATAGTAACCTCTCAAAACTCTGGCATCTCTCTCCCGACATCCACCACTGCTGGCGGCTCACCTCCAACTGCCCAACGCTGCGCGCTGTTTACATCCAACTGCCCAACGCTACCCAAGCGAATATTCCAACAATGAGTCCAACCAGCCACAGACTGCACACAGCGCAGTCGGCGATTTTCATACAGAGCGCTACGTCGCGCTAGCAACATAAAAACCTAAACAGCCTATTTACAATTGTTATTATTATTGTGTGCGATTATACCCTGTTGGATCACACAAACATTCTTGATTGTTTTTCCTTTTTTTCCACACTGCTCTTATTTTTTCTCCTTAACTCTCTTCCTTGAAATTCTGTCCATTTTGTTCCTGCTTTATGCGGAGCTTGGTTCTCTGACTTCCAATCTGTCAACTTCCTGCTTAAATACCTTTCTGTGAAAAATATCTGAATAATTTATCTAAGCTTTTTGTAGGTTGTTTTTGACCTCTTGTATCCAGGGTATAGTTTTAAGTTCTTCTATGTATTTAAAAACTTTGTGCGTAAGTCTTGTTTAGGGAAGTCTAGAGATGTGCCCATAAAATTTTATTACCTTTTTCTGACGTCTGCTGCTAGGTTTGACGATTCATCAGTTGTTCGACGAGATTGTAGTCTATAGTCCTCTTCTGTTTTATTTGGACATAGTATCTTTCTCATGATTTTACGTTCATATATATATATATATATATATATATATATATATATATATATATGTATAGGTGGACTGTGTTTCACTGGCATACAGGACTTTAGGTTTTAATACTGTATTATAGTGCCTAATTTTAGTGTTTTTGGACAAGCATTTTTTGTTCTACGTCTTGTAGGTTTTTCCATAGGCTCTTTTTAGTTTTCGGAGGCGAATGTTTTGTGCTATTTTCTCTCACCCCGAAGGCTCAGGGCTTCACCTAAGTATTTAAAATAAATTATTTATGATATTTACACAGATTTAAAGTGAAAATATTTACGAAATGTGTACTATACTCAATTGCTCGGAAATGTCCTTGTGATAACGAAACGACTATAAACAGAAACAAAACTCAACATACGATAAGTGCACCAGAAAGGAATATCGCAGACCCAGCACTTAGCAAAGATGTGACCAAAGCTAGTATCTCGCACAAGCGCAGTGAGGCCACTAGTAGCGTGATTAGAAGTAGCCCTGTTTCTTTATCTCTAGTATTATCACGCGTCGCTACTAACACAATCGTAATAGTGAGCCCGTTCACACGATAGACGACCGCCATTCACGCAATTCGTAGTCAGTCGATTACAAGTTTTCATCGTGCAAAACGGCCATAAGAAGACACCAATCTCTCTACGTGTGGAAGAAAGATCCCCAGAATACATAGTGTTTTTCCTGTCGAGAATACAGAAACATTAGAGACACATTACGGCAAGACTTCAGCTACACAGAACAACGTATGTACGCATTAATTAGAAACGAAGAGGAATGAACCGAACTTAGCACACACCAGACATTTCCAAAGCTGCGTATGAAAACCACATACGAACACGAGGCCACGGACGACAAGCCTGTATCCAACATGATGACGGATTCCATAGGGGAGATGCAGGAAGAGAAGAACAAAGCGATGACTGACCTACAGTAAAACAGCTTTGGACGATTGACATAACCATACCATAATCTAAGTTAATACAGGCGAATTGCGACAATAGTGTGCTCTAAACCTGTATATAAATTGAAACACAATAAACTGCATGCGTATTGTCGCAAAAATGCACTGTAAGCATGTAGATACATTTCTAATAACAATGAAAGCAGATAATTAGGCTACTAATAACAGACTAATCCAGTATAATGCTGCAGTATCAACCACACAGCCATTGCACAGTGCTTCTTCTGTTATTAACATAATCCTAATAATTGTGATTGGCGGTCAACGGCTCGAAGCAACAATTCCGAGCTATTCACCCACAGTCACAACAGTGGCTCTGTCAACTTATCTGTCATCTTACTATCTTCTAGTCTTTTTTTAATTGTTGTATATTGAAACAAATATATACTTCAGTTTCCTAGTTTTATGTTTCACTAACTGGCTTAAAAGAATGCTGGAAAAAATAAAGGAAGAAGATGAGGCCCTCCTCCCTGTGGTGGGACTTGGGCAACGGTATTTGCGCTGGTGGTCGTTGGAGAAGGCTGTAGTAGTCCCCTCAGACAGCTCAACTGAACATAGCGGCTAAGTGGCTTGTTCAAGACGCACAGTCATTAAAATAAAGCAGCACGAAAAAGGTCTCCTGGCTATTGATCGATGTTAGTCCCGTCATTCTTAGTCTTGTCTGACCTTAGTCATACTGCCTCTTGACGGTCTTTCTGTAGCGTCGACGTCATGTGGGTATCCCAGGGAACGATCTGGCTGACCGTTTGGCTAGAGTGGCAGTTACTCGCCCAACATTCTCTTTGACAATCGCAGATACGAATTTGCGCGTAAAGGTGAAACTTCTTCTCACTCGGAACAAATTCTAGTGGGCTACTCCCCCTGTAATAAACTGGACACTATCTAGAAGACTATTGCAGCATAGCTCTCCTTCTTCCGTTACTCCTGGAAGGAATCCACCGCCGCATATCGTCTCCGCATCAGTCATACGAGAGTAACCAATTGCATTAATTTACGTAACGAACCACCCCCACACTACTGTTGCAGAGCATTATAGACAGTAGCTCACATCCTTGTCGAGTGCCGCCTCTTTCTGCCTTTCCATGCTAAGCATTGCCTTTCGGATTCTTTGCTCTGATATTGACGGACTACTCACGGACATTTGATCTTGTTATCCGTCGAGTAACCGATTGTATTAATTCACGTAACGAACCACCCCCACACTACTGTTGCGGACCTTTATAGACAGTAGCTCACTTCCTGGTCGAATCCCGCCTCTTTCTGGATTTCCATGCTAAGCATGCCCTTTCGGATTCTTTGCTCTGATATTGACGGACTACTCACGGACATTTGAACTGGTTCTCCGTCTTTTCCGTGAAAGTGGTTTTTATGCTGTTATGTAATGTTTCGAACTGTTTTGGGGTGGGAGTGGTGTGGTTGTAACGCCGCCGCCCCCCCCCCCCCCCCCCCCCGGCATACGCTGACGGATCCTCTGCCCTACCTCCTTTGCCACCTGCCTCAGACATCCCTCTTTCACTCTGTTTTAATGGCTTTTTAGATGCGGTTAGCCCCTTTTTTTGCCGCATCCGATTTTCCGTTTTAGAAAAAGCTCTCCGATGAACAGTGGGTGATGATGCACCCTTTATTACTTAGCGGTTAGCGGATCAAGGGTTCACGGCTTCAGCATGGACGGGCACCGGCTCAAGCAGAGTCCTGGGAGACACTCGCCTGACACCACTTGTAACGTAACAAATTTTTACGATTATTTTCAGCCATAATGGCTATGTTGTGAAACGCGACTGTGTGGGATAATTATTTATTTCAAGTTTCTGCTACCAGTCACTTTTTATTTTTTATTTTATGCCTAATCTAACATAATGCAACGCGTTTCGAACATGTTCTGTTCATCTCCAGGTGTTTATACATACATACATACATAAAGAAATTCTCTATGTACTATATAAACGCCTGAAGATGAACAGAACATGTTCGAAACGCGTTGCATTATGTTAGACTAAGCATAAATAAAAAATAAAAAAGTGACTGGTAGCAGAAACTTGAAATAAAAAATTATTACGCGTTGTCATCTTGCATTGAAACCGTAGCTTGCCATGGAGCCTGGAGGAGAGCAGATGTTGGTTCTCACGCTGGAGCAGCTGACGCTGGCTACTGCGCCTGGCGAGCGGTATTCTAGCTTCAAAAATGGTTCAAATGGCTCTGAGCACTATGGGACTTAACATCTGAGGTCATCAGTCCTCTAGACCTAGAACTACTTAAACCTAACTAAGCTAAGGACATCACACACATCCACTTCCAAGACAGGATTCGAACCTCTGACCATAGCAGCAGCGTGGTTCCGGACTGAAGCGCCTAGAGCCGCTCGGTCACATCGGCCGGCGTACTATCTTCGCTGCCTGCAAAACGTTGTTACACTGTATGAATCTGAAGATGTACAATTAAATAATAATCGATCTTTTTCATTTTTAGTGTACCAAATTCTATGGGTAACAGAAACATAGTGCTAAAATTTCAAATCAATAACTTCGATACTTTTGGAGATATAAATTTTTATCTAAAACACATAACAACCGTGCTGGCATTGTGAAACTAATTTATGGACTGTAATGTATTTATCTAGGGGATCAATTGCAACTATAATCAAGAGCATAGGTTCATATAATCTAATTCTCTGAAATTTTCTTTAGTTTCATTAACACAGATTCCTGACGTATATAAAAGTACTTTGGAAAAGTATTATTTCATCGTGTTTTGGCTGTCTGAGTATTTTGGAGAGGCAGAGAGTGAATGGAGGACATACGCAAAGCTAGAATGTGACATGGCGTTAAAACTATATAAATGTACACGTGAGAAAGTTGTTATGCAATAGGGGAATTTGTGACGTATGTCCGAGCGAGCCTTATTTTGTAAAAGGCAGCCGCGAGTGGCGTGGAGTATTACCTTTATTAGTAATTTATTTTGTGGAAAGCAATCGTATGTTGTTTCATTAAATTTTATTTAGTTTCGGCATTACGAGATTTCTAGACTAAATTACGTCTGATTGGCTGACATTAGAAATACCGTGAGTGCAGAAGTGCTCGAGATGATCTGATTGGCTGCTTAACATACTGACTAATAGGAATTCAGCATTTCCCGCTTGTCTGATTAGGGCTTTGTGCCTCAGATCTAGGAGACGATATAGTCACTCGGGAGCCGTCTTCTGGTTCACACGTATGTTAAATCGCGCTCATAAATTTGTACCAAAATGAAGAAATCCACGCGTTCGATCGGTTTTCGTGTACTTGATGAAAAACGACTCTACTCTGGTTGAGTATTTTGTGAAAGTTTGAGCAGTGTGAGTCGTTTATTAAGGAGAGTGAACATTTCAAGTCGTACATTAACTCCACGTGACGTATTTCGTGCACATTACGAGACATTACGGCTACATTTCTGTACAAGAACACTACTGAATGATTTACTGTGCTAACTCGCAATAGTCGTGCGTCAGTGACTGTTTGGGACGTTTAAAATATCGGGTCGAACTAAATATCATCTGGCTGCTTTTGTGTGTGAACTTGTTACTGAGACAGTCAGTAACATTCCATAATTAATAACGGGATACGAAATGCGGGCTTGTTAGCCATTTTCCTTGTTTTAGAGACAATAAACTAACTAAAAGGAAATTTTAGACATTTTTTCAAACGAGTCATACAAGAATCCCGAACACTTGTAACTTTCAACTACTGCCCATGGACTGGAGTTATGTGGCCTTTCTGTGGTAGGTATTTACTTGAATACTTATCAACGCAGCTTTTGTCGGCTAAACCAGTGTCTACCATCGCAGAGTGAAGGGGCAGACAACCTGAAGCCTTTCCAGGTAGATGGACTGATTGTTTAGAGGATAATGAGAGACCGACCTGTCCCGTCGCACACTCCACCCACTGACCCGATTATTTCTCTCAACCTATTTTATTATTTCAGCACTTCGGCATTTTTTACTCTGCAATTGTCTCGCCTGTTAATCAGCTGATGGAGGCTCAGATGTAGGAGGGGAGTCTCGCTTCAGACGAGCCCTGGGAGACCCATCGAGTAATGTGGTTTACGTACCGGGCTGGCCCGTATACTTTTACTTATCTCTAAATTATTTCTCAGCTCTGGTACCATTATTACTTTCAACGCCCCGATTTTACCACTCCTACATACTTTCATAACACGGTGAAATTTCTGGATGCCCTCACTAACTCCAGATGAACTATGACTTGACCGAAGGACTGATGACTTCATGGTTCAGTCCCCTAACCTCCAACAATCCAACCAGCCAATCACAGCCACAGCACACATTAAGGAGCCGAGAAAGATAATACAGTAACTGCGAACATGTCCAAAAATTCTGAAATTTGAACTTTGTGCGCAAATGGTTACGTGTACAATGAAATCAAACTAACTAAACACCTCCCGAACAGGCCATGAAGGCCGAAGGGTAGCGAGCGGCCGCCGTGTCATCCTCAGCTCGTAGGCGTCACAGGATGCGGATATGGAGGGGCATGTGGTCAGCACATCGCTCTCCCGGCCGTATGTCAGTTTCCGAGACCGGACCCGCTACTCCTCAATCAAGTAGCTCCTCAGTTTTGCTTCACAAGGGCTGAGTGCACCCCGCTTGCCAACAGCGATCGGCAGACCGGATGGTCACCCATCCAAGTGCTAGCCCAGCCCGACAGCGCTTAATTTCGGTGATCTGACGGGAATCGGTATTACCACTGCGGCAAGCCCGTTGGCTGTACACTGACATAGCGCTGGGTATCTCCTCTCACATCCATCTTTGTGCGGCGCATTATTGCAAGATGAGTGGTCTGGGCAGTTGTTAGTCTCATATCTCTGTTGTTTTGCGTGAGTTTGCGGTTTTGTGAGGGCTGACCTAAAATAGCACCTTGCCCATATACAGATATGGGAAAGCTTCTGCACCGTACTTCGTAGCAAGTTTTGGACGGCAATGCTTTCTGTTCAGGCTCACACGTTTGAAAAATGGACGAACGTTTACTGATGGTGACGACTTTGCAGGTCAGCCGGCAACTGGCAGCAAACCAGAAAATTCTCAATGATAAGATTCTGCAAGATCATAGATACACCGTCCAAGACGTCTGCAACGACATGGGAATAAGTTATGGTGCAGGTGAACGTACTGCTGTCGTAAAAATTAAACGTGAGCAGGGTTGCGCCGCAATTTGTGGTACGAGTACTTCGACCTGGTCAGAAGTAAAATACTGTGGAAATCTGCAGGAAACTTCAGCAAGCACTTCAGTACTCGTATGATCCATACTATCTTTCAGAAGTTATCATCGGTGTCGAATGTTCGGTTTACAGCTGGCAACCTGAAACTGTGCAGCAATAGCCGCAATGAAAGAGTCTTCCTCTATCTCAGCCAAAGAAACCTCCTCAGGTCGAGAGTATTATTAAATCATTGTTCATATGTTCTTACTTTATATTGTCAGGATTGTACACAGAGAGTTCGTCCCTCCTTGTCAGAGATTAATACAAAGTTATACCGTGATGCTCTAAGACGTTTGATGGAGGACATACAGAGAAGACGCCTAACAGAAGTGTCCAGCGAACGGTTGACTGCTTCATCAAGAAAACGCACGAGCATATACGGCCTACATTATTCAGGAAGCTCTGACAAAAAAAAAAAGTTACTGCACTGCCCCACCCACTGTACTCATAACAGTTAGCTCCGTGTGACTTGTCCCATGAGATTACGGGCGAACTGCCCATGTCAGTAACTTTCTGCCAAGACATTTCGGCGCAGAGTCTTCTGACCATTTTCGGATGTGTACTGGCGAAAGTACACTGAAATTTTCTGTTTAAAACATCCTCGGTGTATGAATGGTGTACCCAGTAGTCGCTGCGCAATCGAGTACACCATGCTTCCAGCGTCGGGGTTTTAGACAGGGGAGTTCACTGGACTTTCTCCAGTACTTACCCGGAAATGGCCAGAAGACTTGGCAGCAAGTTACTGATATCCGGCAGTTCGTCTGAAATTTCACGGAACAATCTATAAGCCAGGTAAGTTTTAAATTTCATAGCTGTGTGACTTTTTCTTCTCCTCAAGAAGACAAGCAGGTTGAGAGGGCGGAAGAATTAACACAGTGAAGGAGATTCAAGCGGAACTGTAGAGGGTGCTTAACCCCCTAACAAAGACAGGCTTCCTGCAGAAAAAAATTTAAAGGTTTAGTTGACTGTGAAAGAGCAAAAAATTACATCGATCGACAGACGGCATTGGGTTTCAGTACATCAAGAAACACTTCGTACTATATTTGCAGGCACGCAGCACGCTAAAGAAATTGGTGTTACGAACGGTAATATTTCTGAAGTCGCGTGCGTTTTTCCCCTGTCAGTCCCAACTGAACTGAACAAAGAGTGCGGAGACTTTATATACTGTATTATAGCAAAGTACCTTGGTTAAGTCACAGGGTATGCCTACAATGATTTTTGTTGCTGAATTTATGAAGGAAGACCGAGTACAAGAACAAAACTTAGAATATCAGTAATGAAGTGCAGACCTCGTATTTTAAGTGGACTCGACTGCACGTTGCCCACATTAAGGCAATGTAAAGTGAGAAACATCCTCTTCCTTGCTTGATGAGGATGCATTTATAAAGAAAATCACGTTGTAAAAGGGACACATTCTGACACAGTCCGACTGTCTTAGCTCAATACAGTTAAAGGAAACGGGAGGTTTTAGGAATTCATTGTGGCCTTGAAAGAATTCAAAGGGTAGTTTCCTAAATACTTTGAGGGCACTGTCTATGTTACATCAGTTTTACAGACCGTTTCATTTGAAAGCGGCCCTATGAATGTGCAGATCTAACTGATTGGACTGCAATATTTTGAGCGACATATTTGCTGAGAGACCCTTTCTCGGTTATGAAACTAAATACGAGTCACTCACGATTATATACAACTTGAGTGCAAAAACCCGTGAAATTGTCTGTTTCTGTTCTTACGCCTACAGCTTGTACTAGACAAAAATAATGTCTTGTCTTCAGCCTACCAAAAAGAATTAAATACTATTCAAAATTTATTTTGTTTGAGATACATGTTGTTGAGAAATATGAAATGCATGAGGGTCATTCCGAAAGAAATGCCTCCTACTTCTTGTGGTGAGTCTGAAAGTCCACGCCAGATGTCGTTGATATAGTGTTAATGCTTGAACCTTCCTCTTTCACTTACAAGTGGTTTAGTTGTCCTGCAATAGTTAGCACCAGCAGCGGAGTGTTCCAGAATGGAGTCTCAAGTGGACGCGGTTATAAAACAGCGACGTGTGATTGAATTCCTCACTGCTGAAGAAGTTGCGCCGATTGAAATTTATTGACGCTTGCTAAATGTGTATGGAGACGATACAATAGACGTGAGCAATGTGAAGTGATGGTTAGGGCATTTTACAGGTGGTGAAAGGCGTGTGCAGGACAAACCACGGTCCGGTCGACTCTGCAAAGCTGTCATCTCCGGCAATGAAGAGCGTCTTGATCAACTCATCCATGCTGATCGGCGGATAACGATCAGAGAATTGTGCGTAAAGCTGAATGTCGGCTGTAATGTCTTGGAAACGATGTTGGAACATCTTCGTTATCGCAACGTCTGTGCGAGATGGGACACGCGGATGCTTACAGAAGAACAAAAAACTCATCGAACGGATTTTGTCGGGACCTGCTGGACGAATATGAAGCTGACGGTGACAATTTTATCAATACCATCGTCACCGGAGATGTAACGTGTTGTCACCACTACGAGGCGGAATTCAAAAGACAGTCCATTGAATGGTAACATGCGAATTCTCCGTCAGAGAATAAATTCAGGACACAGCCGTCTGCAGACAAAGTGCTGTGCACAGTCTTCTGGGATAGCCAGGGTGTGGTTCGTCTGGATGTCCTGGAGCCTAGAGAAACTGTCAGTTCAGTACGCTACAAGACGACATTGACTAAGCTGACAGCCCGAAAGTCCAGGGTAAGATGATCGACCTGCAACATGATAACGTCAGGCCCCACACCAGTTTTGCGACTACGAACTCATTGCAAAATTCGGCTTTACTGTCTTACCATATCCACCGTACAGTCCCGATTTAGCGTCTTCAGGCTTCTACCTCTTTGGGCCCCTGAAAGATGGACTACGTGGCAAGCATTTTCAGTAATCGGATGCTGTTGTCAAAGCCGCAGGGAAGTGGTTAGCCTCAGATGGTCCCGATTTTTACAAGCGTGGCATGCAGGCTCTGATTCACTGTTGGCAAAAGTGCATAGCGAATGGTGGTGGTAAGTGAAAAAATTACATTCTGTAGCTAAAATATTGCTCTATTTAGCTGTGCTGTTGTGATTTATGTATCTCCTGTAGTTTTCATGAACAAAAAAAGGAGGCATTACTTTCCGCACGACCCTTGTAAAACCAGATCCTACGCAGTTTGACTGCGTTGCCGTATAAACGCGACACGTTCACAGTTCCCCCCTTCCCCCTCCCATCCAAGCGCTCATAAATCATGTTCTTGCGGTGGGGGAAACGTGAAATGAAGCTGAGCGCTATGACACTCCCGCCAGGGCGCGGTCCACGAGCTGAACTCTTGGCCTGCCTTGCAGTAACGAGTGCCAGCAGTCCTGCGAGGACGGTAGCAGTCATCTTGAAAGACAGGACGAAAGCGCACCATTTGATTACCGAGGATGCTGAAATAAACGTACTGCTTCATGTCAACGGTCACGTGAAAGAGTGTGCTCAAGTCATAGCACGAAAAACACCCCGACAACATCAAAACATCACAGAACCACCTCCTGCCTGAACTACACCCTCCAGATTGGGCCGTCAGTGCAATCGATGAGGAGGCGACATCACAACTCTTCAGACAACACCACAGGCGAAACTTCCTGCCATATTAAAACTGTGTGCCGGACCGAGACTCGAACTCGGGACCTTTGCCTTTCGCGGGCAAGTGCTCTACCAACTGGGCTACCCAAGCACGACTCACGCCCCGTCCTCACAGCTTTAATTCCGCCAGTACCTCGTCTCCTACCTTCCAAACTTCACAGAAGGTAGGCGACGAGGTACTGGTGGAATTAAAGCTGTGAGCACGGGGCGTGAGTCGTGCTTGGGTAGCTCAGTTGGTAGAGAGAGCACTTGCCCGCGAAAGGCAAAGGTCCCAAGTTCGAGTCTCGGTCCGGCACACAGTTTTAATCTGCCAGGAAGTTTCATATCAGCGCACACTCCGCTGTAGAGTGAAAATTTCATTGTAGTAACACCACAGACGTCCAATCAGTAGCTGACCACTTTCTGTGTTGTTTGGCCCACTGAAGGCGTGCAGCTTTGTGTACCGCTGTGAGCTACGTCGAGGTACCAGATTTCAAATGTCTATTGTACGCAGTTCCCTTCGCATTGTTCGGTCGGAAACTGGTTGAGATGGATCTGCGTTCACTTACAGCTGCAAATTCAGCCGCGTTTAAAACCGTTTGTCATCGACAAGGCGAGATACTCTTCGCTAGGCTTTGACGGGTAAACCGTCCTCACATGGAACGTGTTTCCTATCGCAAAGCACGTCGGACGTGGTGTCCGTCGTGGTTGTTCCACACTCAAACGACCTGCTACACCTCACGGATCGTACTCCTCGTCGTGATTTTCGACCTCAGCGCTACTCAGCGGCAGTTCCCGACTGCATCTGCAGCGCGAATCACACAGTTTATTTACGAAAATGAACGCACTTAAATTAGCCGCTTTAAATCTGTTAGCAATTGTCGAAGAGCGGTGAAAGAAACTAAGAAGATTTTGTGTTCGTCTCTGGCTTGAACAGCAAATTTCTAGTAGGGCAACACTATATAATGCTGTACAACGGTATGAGACGTATACTTGTAGAAGTTCGTTAACTCAACATGCCACACTGCCATACGGCAGTATATATGACCGGCCTTAACACGGACCAGCTCACTGCAAATCTCCAGAGCCATGTGGATGCAACAGTCACCTGATGTCGCTCAAATAAGATTTCCCTCAATGGTGCCACTACTATGGCTGTCTACTTCACCAAACGGCGCCAATCCTCCACCACAACGTGACTACTGCAGCGGTCTACGTCCCATGGTTCCAGGATACCAAATATCTACGGACCAGCTCACTGCAAATCTCCAGAGCCATGTGGATGCAACAGTCACCTGGTGTCGCTCAAATAAGATTTCCCTCAATGATGCCAATACTAAGCCTGTCTACTTCACCAAACGGCGACAATCCTCCACCACATCGTGACTACTGCAGCAGTCTACGTCCCATGGTTATAGGATACCAAATATCTACGTGTCCGATCAGATAAAAAACTGCTCTTCCATCGACATACAGAGTACGTCACCCAAAAAGGACAGAAGCTGATGAAAGCATTGTACCCGATATTCAACAACAGGGAACTGAACGAAGACACCAAGTTCCAACTGTACCGGACGTTTGTCCACCCTTCCCTCACCTATGGCTCCTCCACGTGAGCTACAATTAGTGCCTCCCGCATGCAGACCCTCCAGCGCCTGCAGAATTGGGTGCTTGGGTGGGGGTTGCATGTCCCTCCACTCACGAGAGCTGTAACCCTGCACGAGGAGACAAACATGGACACTCTAAAGACGTCTATTCGAGAGGGCAATGAGTCTCTATGACAAAGTGGATACCCTGCGCGACACAGTCGTTGGCTTACACCACATTCGCACCACGACTCCTCGGCGCTGGCATTGCCATCCTGTTCCTCTTATCTCCCTCGAGGAATCAGATTCGGACCACCGCTAACGATAGCCCTGTAACGGCCACTAATAATGTGTCAGTCTTGACAGGGCCACTCAATATGTGATGTCCTGGGTACGACCACCAGTTTCACTACGTTGCTGTATTCCCTCTTGCCCGCAGTCTTTAACTTCGACTGTCGGAGAGTGGTATGGGACTTCAAGTCGCACACATTCAACGTGCACTCCAATGATGTCATTGTAAGGTAGAAAAATTTTAGCTTTAGGCCTACACCAAGACCTCTGAGACTGCCATCCACCAGCGAGGCTGTACCTCAACCTACCACAAAAAAAGTTAATTAAATTGAATCTTCATCCCATTTTCGGTTTTCAGTTGCACATAGTTAAATCATAGAGCCTAGTTTCCGCATGCATAATGTCAATTTTCTCGGTGCTTCAATGACTACCATCACTCTGACGTGACGTGTTTCATCACATACTGTATATTTCAATATCGTTTTGTAATTTCATTTAAATGGAAGCGGATATTATTTCCAAACGGATCACCATCATTGAAAAAGAAACAAAAATGAGACATTCCATAAAACCAAGGAATAGAAATAATATTATACACAAAGTTACAAAGTAGCAAAAACTTCCAGTGTGCATAACTTGTCTCTACTGGGAAAACCTTCGAGTTGTTGGTCTATGCAACAAGAATTGCAGCAGATACATTATTTATAATAAATAATATCGACTACTGCAGATAATACTTTTATTGAGTTAATAAGAAAACTCGTATTTTTTAAAAAAAAGGTGTAAAAATTTGGAAGTAGCTAGACACGAACTCGCTACCTTTTACTTTAAAATTCATCACAACCCCGACATGGCAGCCACCTCTCCGTAAGCGATATGCACTGTGTAAAGACGGTACCTATACATGTTATTATCTGGAATTTTGCTGTGACAAATTGTACTAGAGCTTTTGATATATCGTAGCTGAGACGAAGTAATGAAATGATATACTTTCATAGCACCCAAGTTATAACACTAAGAACGCCAAATACAGGAAGTCTCTAACTACCTATCACTTTGTTATATCGAAACGTACTTAAACGACTCTTTTTCGAGAGATCACTCAATCTGCCGATGCTTTGAAGCAGCTTATATTCATGTCACATGCTCCATAATAAAAAATATCAAGTACGAAATTTAACTGCATACAACATGGCGCCTCCTAAATTCTGCTTACACGGTGTCGCATCTCATAGGCCACGTTGCTCTCCACGAGGAAAAAATTGTCGTCCCAGATTATTCATTTCACGATTACTATTGCAGAGGAACGTGTGATTCCATACCGTTACGTCACCAACTCCTCGTTCACGAACGATTTCACGTCCTGTGAGAGGAAGGCTTTAGGATCTTTTCATTACTACTGCTCTACTCCAGCGCCGCATGAAACTGCTGCGAGTGATACAACGCTCATTGTACACGGTTTGGCCAGTCCGCGTTGATGCACCAACCAATCAGGCAATTTCATTCATGGTGTGGTCATGGGCACATCACTCTACTCCCATTACATACGTCAGCGGTGGCTGTCAGATGGCCGTCTGTTACATTCGATACCATCAACAACGCTCCAAGCAACCAGTGTGCTTTTTTCATGGGGTGATTAACGTTTGGTCTGATGAGCTTATAGGAACTTGTACTCGTACACCGAACAGGTCCGACAGTGATAGGACGTACAGTTCGTGCCAAGTGAAGTTCGAGCTGTAAACAATGAATCAATGAATAATGTTGTTTACAGCGCAGAGAGGTGAGCATTCCTACTGCTCTTTCCTCCTGTCTGATGTACGGTCAAAGGAACAATACATAAAGTCCCCTTTGCATTTCTCGATTTCATAAAATTCAGTCCATTATCAGTTATTGACATACACTGCAAGAAATGAAAATATCCAACATGTCAAGGACTGTCTTCAGTGGCTCCAGGGCATAACATGTGCTTACTTTGGCTTTATAATGTAAATAACTCATTTGTTACTGTCATCAGCATTAAAATGGTGCTGAGGAGACTTGTTTGTGTGCGATTTGTTTTGACCGTGCTGGCGGTAACTGTGCTGAGTTTAGAGGGGAACAGTGATTGTAACATTCATTCTAGGGTACAACCATACCCCCCCCCCCCCCCCCCCCCCGACTCCTACCGAACAGCTTCATCCATCTGAATGAGGTCGCGTTGTGGTCCTCCGGCAAACTGGGTGGCTGAACTCATTGGGCACAGTCTATCGGTGTGCATCGTTGCTTTCAACAGTGGCCTCTGGATCAGTCCTACTCAGGTTCTGGACGTCCACGTAGTACAGATGCACGTCAATATCGACGCATTGTGAGAGCGGTGGTGGCCGACTGACCGTCATTTAGGGACGAAATCTGGACGCGTCTTGGACCTGCTGTGTCACCAGGCACCATTCGAAACCGTATGCTTGCAGCAGAATGACGATCAAGTGTGCCTCTGACCAGGATACCTTTGACACCACGACACCTCGAAGCATGGATACTCTGGTTTCGTGAAAGAATCGATTCGAGAGTGGAATGGCGCTCTGCTGTCTGGTAGCGTGATGGACGTACGCTTGCATGAGGTAGTCCTGGTGAGTGGTCTAGTCCAAAGTGCATTCGCCTACGACACACACGTCCCAGCCCAGGCTTCTGCAGGGTAAAATAATCAGTACCCACTACATTGCACAGGCTGTTATCCAGTACTATTGTCACTTCTTTAACAGGAAGGTGATATGCTTTTCCAGCAGTACAGTGCATGTTCACATACGGCTGCTGTAGCGCGACGTGAGTTTTGTGGTGTACAACTGATCTGGCCTTCTGGTTCACTATATGTGTCGCCAACTGACCACGTGTTCATGTTGCAGTGGGAACTCATGCGCTTCCATAGAGTGCCGAATTGAAACAAAAGCGGAAAGATGCTCTGGACACTACTGCAGGATGCCGTTCGGCACCTTTATGAGTGTTTGCATCCGAGAATACCACCAGAGGGGTTCGGGGTGGGTGATGAGAGTGGATGGGTGGCATTGGGAGTGGGGGGAGTGCACTGTGTATTGATGGCACTGTTTCGGCACGCTTTACTGTGACATGTGCGTTTAATAAAGTCTGAATTTGTTATCATACACTCCCACAATGATCGACTACCTGTCACCTCATCATCAATAAGAGAAACGCACGAGAAAGTTAAATGTAATCAAATACATTGCAAAATCAATAATTACCCGTTAAAATATGTCATGAACATTTACGAGATGCTCTCCAAAAATATAGTAAAGACAGTTTAGGTCAGAATGTGATAAACGAAACAAAAAACCAAAAATTCATCACTTTACCATTTTATGGTCCTATTAGCAATAAAATAACTGGAGTGTTCAAGAAGAAGAATATTAAAGTAGGTTTCTCAACTGCAAACAGACTAGGCGGGATTTTAATGAATAACATTCATAAACGCAATTACTTGCAAGATTCAGGTGTTCACATGCTTACGCGTGCCGTGTGCCATGTAGGTTACATAGGGCAAATCGGAAGAAAATTAGAAACGAGATTCCGTGAACACGTAGCACTTAAGAGCTGCGGAAAAATCGAATTTCGCGGCCCATCTGATAGCTACTGGACACACAACCCCAGATTTGACATCTCAATCTAAGTTGTTGCATACGGGCGAAAAGGGACACTTTCTGGACCTTATGGAAGAGATGGAGATTTTTTGCCATCAAAAATCTCGTGATATCGCGTTACTTAACAAACAAACTATTTCGAGATGCATGCACTTTTGGGAATGCTGTCAACTAATGGCCAGTCATCACAATCGTAAATCCCTTATATACAACACTTCAGTCGTAGTCGTTACGAGAACACTTCGTTAGCTTCTATTTTAGCTATTTCAGTGCCTAGACACATATGTTCTGGTTTGTACTAATAAAGTTTATTAGTTTTTTAAAAAGTATTCTCCCTTTTGTTCGTCCAATTTTGGAAGTTGAGGAAGCCTATTGAAACATAGTTTTCACTGTAGTCGACATCTCTTAGGCGCTGACACGAAGTGAATAGGAACTATTTTCACTTATATGTAATTATTTTTCATGTAACTTAGCAATTCCTTTGCCATTTGAATGAGTTTTCATTAATGTGTTGTAATAAGGGTTCTGACACAACCCGTGTGTACGTATCTCATAACTGCATTACAATATTTTTATTATGTTAATATTGTTCTCACCTGCTAGGTAATACGTGTGAATCAAATGGCTGAACCGCATTACCCACACATTTCACTAGCCAACAAATTTTAATGTACAGAAATTTTTTGAGGTTCTTTATAAAGACTGTTAATTGACTGGTACTTTTAGCACCGATTTTGTAATTAGATCTGTCAACTGGTGGTAAGGTTGCATAACTGACAGTCATAACAGGCCTTTAACAAAATTCATGCACACTACACATTAAGCGTTTGGTTATGAAAATTTACCTGTTTTCCCAATACCAACACATTTAAATCCTCATCACTTTCGTGTGATTATTTCATGTTTCTGGCTTGACACTACATTTTAATTGCTTTATTAAGTAATTGCGGAAAATGTGTATAATCTGGTTCTAATTTGTCTACAGTACGATGTATATTTTGGGAATAATTTGTACTGTTACCTTTCCTGTGTTAAGACGTTTCTTCTGGCTGTACGATGTATATTACTACTTATCCACACGTTGCATTTTAGATTAATTTTTATGGCCTACTTTGGATATATGGGTCTTTTCAAAATCAAATTTTATGTTATAAGGGGTCCCACTGCTGCTATAAGACATGTAATAAAATTATCTCCTTCATATGAGTAATCATAAACCGTTTGCTTGACAGTTTCATTTCTGTTTTATCAACTGTAAATGTGTGTATGATGGGTTCTGACCCATTGCTTGTGCCAAGGTGTATAACCAGATTGCGATGTATTTTTTGGGACAAAGCTTGTATACTTTAAAGAGAACACTGTTACATTATACCCAAGTTCTGTTTCTATCATATGAGGAAATTTTTTTTCTATAAACAATAGATGCGGTAGTGGAGGTTTCTACTAGGCTAACGTATTTCGTACTATTACTGATGAGTGCGCTAAACGATCTCTGCATCCCCAATGTGTTTTTATATCATTCTGCTTTTCATAATTATGATGATTTTTTGTAATCAAGCCTCAGAAACAGTTATAATGTGTTAACATGTCCAAACGGGACGAATGAGATGTTTGTGACACATGACGTTAAATACGATAAAAAATTGTTAGTCTGCACCCTACAAATTTTTTTATAAAGAATATTGTGTTTATGACCTTTTGATCTGTTAAATCGTGGCATATATTGTACAATCACCACTATTTATGTATTTGACTTCTTGGTTTCAACGTAATATTTTACGTAAATTAAGAACTTTGCACCTCTGACTTCCAACGCCAGATGGCGGTTACCGTGTTATTATAAATTCTGTAGAATTGGATTTCATATTATTCTATAGTTTTCTTTTTTACTAGTCCTGTAATCTGACACCTTATAATTTACCTGGTGATTTTTGTTCTTGCATGTTTCTTTTTTAAGTTGTTTTGAAAATAACACGCCAGTGTATGTTGGCAAGATGTGCATTTCCCCCTTCCTTTTTGCTATGAGTTTTTAATGTACAATTTTATATTTGGGATATTCAATTAATAATTTGCAAGTGCACATTTGGTATTTGTGGTAATCTCTTGCCAAATAAAGTAATGTTCAGTCTTCTCGTGACACATGTTGCATAGAGTGCGTTCCAAGCTCCTGCCACACCGAAGTCATAGGTGAATGTAAACAGCGGTTTCAGTTATTGTAATCGTTTCATAGCTTCTGTTATTGCTAATAACTAGACACCAGTGCCTAAGAGTTTTAATTTGTACGCTAAAGGTATGTTCTTGCCAACAGTTGGTTTATACTCAGGTGTATTTGTGATCTTTTGTTTCTTATTCACTGATCGCTATGTGAAATGTTTAACTTCCAGTACTGAAGAATTTGCTGTTAATAAATCATAAAAAGTGCAGCCAATGCTGACCTTCCTTCTAATTTTATTTATTATATGGTCGTTGTGCACACAGCACTGTATGGGGTCGCCAGTCAATAAAATGAACTTGTCCTTGAGGATGAGGCAATTTTTTCCGGCAGTGTAGAAACAGGGGAAGAACATTTTTGTTGCTCGTTGTGTAAAACTGTACACGAAATATTTATGATTCACCTTTTTAGGTACATCAACGGTTTTGCTTCAAATGACCATTCCTTGAACAGTGATCTTAATCTGTGGGACACCTTGCAGACATTATGTTGATAAGTACCACGAGCTGACGTCTTCTTATATCCTGTGGAAAATCTAGTTGCCTTGAGTACATGTGACATTAAAAAAAAAATCACGTAAAGGGAGGCCATTATTCTTCTTAACGCTGAGTTTCTCCCGCGCTATGGCTAAGGTCTGTCGCATATTGCTGTAGGTTAATGAGGGGCCAGTGGGTACCAATGACAAACTGCCCACGTTTCTAGAAGTATTATGAATGTTTTTATAATTTATGTTTAACATTTCAAGCGGATCATACATAAACCGCTGTGATACGCAGTGCCTAAGGGATTTTAAATGCTTTCTTCAAGGTAATTTGCACCTTCCTGACGTTTCACACGCCATTCATCACCGCCGGCGCGCCACTACATGGGCGAAACAGATTAGTCACGAAGAGCCAGTCACGATTTGCGTTGCCATTTCCACACGCTTACGTTTAACGATTAATCTAATCTGGCGGTAGTACAACACGCCACAGCGACCTACAATAATACTTACTAACAGCGTTTCCTGAAGATTCTAACCACTGAATATATTAATTTCTGTTGTATTCTTTAATACAATCACTGATCACATTATCACACTCATGTTTGGTGGCAGTTCTGTTATATAACATTTCAAGCCGTCCTTTTGGACATGATTTATGGCGGCATACTTTTCATGATTGCGCAGCAGGAAAATATTGTGAATGCCTGTTACATTCGAACCTTGCCTTTCTTGTAGGCCGACCTTTACATAACATTTGAGGCATGAAGTTCCACTGAACGAATGGAAAAGAAACAATTTTCTCTAGCTGAAGGCTAGCGAGGTATTTGTTAATTCAGAATCTTACTGGTGATCTACGAGAACTGTATTTTCATCATGTTATGGCTAGATGTAGCAAATTGTTGTTCTGGAATTCCCCTTAATGCATATTTTCCAGGTGAAGTCCAGTCGGTAATCATCATCATCATCATCAACATTTAAGACTGATATGCCTTTCAGCGTTCAGTCTGGAGCATAGCGCCCTTATAAAATTCCTCCACGATCCCCTATTCAGTGCTAGCATTGGTGCCTCTTCTGATGTTAAACCTATTACTTCAAAATAATTCTTAACCGAATCCAGGTACCTTCTCCTTGGTCTGCTCCGACTCCTCCTACCCTCTACTGCTGAACCCATGAGTCTCTTAGGTACCCTTGCTTCTCCCATGCGTGTAACATGACCACACCATCTAAGCCTGTTCGCCCTGACTGCTACATCTACAGAGTTCATTCCCAGTTTTTCTTTGAATTCCGCATTGTGGACACCCTCCTACCATTGTTCCCATCTACTAGTACCTGAAATCATCCTAGCTGCTTTCATATCCGTAACCTCAACCTTGTTGATAAGGTAACCTGAATCCACCCAGCTTTCGCTCCCATACAACAAAGTTGGTCGAAAGATTGAACGGTGCACAGATAACTTAGTCTTGGTACTGACTTCCTTCTTGCAGAAGAGAGTAGATCGTAGCTGAGCGCTCACTGCATTAGCTTTGCTACACCTCGCTTCCTGTTCTTTCACTATGCTGCCATCCTGTGAGAATATGCATCCTAAGTACTTGAAACCATCCACCTGTTATAACTTTGTTCCTCCTATTTGGCACTCAATCTGTTTATATTTCTTTCCCACTGACATTACTTTCGTTTTGGAGATGCTAATCTTCATACCATAGTCCTTACATTTTTGATCTAGCTCTGAAATATTACATTGCAAACTTTCAATCGAATCTGCCATCACAACTAAACCATCCGCATATGCAAGACTACTTAATTTGTGTTCACATATCTTAATCTCACCCAGCCAGTCTATTGTTTTCAACATATGATCCATAAATAATATGAACAACAGTGGAGACAGGTTGCAACCTTGTCTTACTCCTGAAACCACTCTGAACCTTGAACTCAATTTACCGTCAACTCTAACTGCTGCCTGACTATCCATGTAAAGACCTTTAATTGCTTGCAAAAGTTTGCCTCCTATTCCATAATCTCGTAGAAAAGACAATAACTTCCTCCTAGGAACCCGGTCATATGCCTTTTCTAGATCTATAAAGCATAGATACAATTCCCTGTTCCACTCATAACACTTCTCCATTATTTGCCGTAAGGTAAAGATCTGGTCCTGACAACACCTCTAAGAGGCCTAAACCCACACTGATTTTCATCCAATTGGTCCTCAACTAATACTGGCTCTTTTCTTTCAAAAATACCTGAGAAGATTTTACCCACAACGCTGATTAAAGAGATACCTCTGTAGTTGTTACAATATTTTCTGTTTCCATCCCAGTGCATTACGTAAAACATAGACAGTAGTAGTGCACTTTCAAAATCCGACGATAATACTACGGGTCTGCAAGCGACATAAAACTACAATAATGTCTGCACATAACAGGTAGCAAGAATTATTCCTATGCGGTGGCTCACTAAGAAAGTTCGACGGACTGCCTTAATTATCGTAAAACTCGGGTGGGAAAGTGTGGCCAGTATTAGCGCACGCCCCTTATACCACCATCTAGGGACTCACCGGCGAAGCTGAGACATCTCTGGTGGTTTACTGCTAGTGGGGGACGGAGAGAGTTCCTGCCTGGTCCAGACGGGCCAGCTAGAACCGACCAGCCATTGTCGTCACTTGCGTGCTATCGTCCACAGATGGCAGTGCCACAATAAAGTCGACAGCGCGAATCGATACCACAGACATTAGCGGGGGCGTTCTGCAATACGCAACGGCATATGGGAGGCGCTACAGAAGACCAAGTCGCCAACACAGCCACTGCAGTGCCCTCGCACTGAGATCCATTTGTTTTTGAGCTCGGAAGAGCTCAGCTCCAGTTCGAGACCTCAGCTACAGCAGTCAACATCATCGTCTACAACCAACTAATACACTACTGGCCATTAAAATTGCTACACTAAGAAGAAATGCAGGCGATAAACTGGTATTCATTGGACAAATATATTATACTAGAACTGACATGTGATTACATTTTCACGCAATTTGGATGCATAGATCCTGAGGAATCACTACCCAGAACAACCACATTTGGCCGTACTAACGAGTCTTGTCCCTTCAATCCCACAAACCAAACCAACCGTAATAACGGCCTTGATACGCCTGGGCATTGAGTCAAACAGAGCTTGGATGGCGTGTACAGGTACAGCTGCCCATGCAGCTTCAACACGATACCACAGTTCATCAAGAGTAGTGACTGGCGTATTGTGACGAGCCAGCTGCTCGGCCACCTTTGACCAGACGTTTTCAATTGGTGAATCTGGAGAATGTGCTGGCCAGGGCAGCATTCGAACATTTTCTGTCTCCAGAAAGGCCCGTACAGAACGTGCAACATGCGGTCGTGCATTATCCTGCTGAAATGTAGGGTTTCGCAGGGATCGAATGAAGGGTAGAGCCACGGATCGTAACACACTGTTCAAAGTGCCGTCAATGCAAACAAGAGGTGATCGAGACGTGTAACCAATGTCACCCCATACCATCACGCCGGGTGATACACCAGTATGGCGATGACGAATGTGAGTTCACCGCGATGTCGCCAAACACGGATGCGACCATCATGATGCTATAAACAGAACCTGGATTCATCCGAAAAAATGACGTTTTGCCACTCGTGCACCCAGGTTCGTCGTTGAGTACACCATGGCAGGCGCTCCTGTCTGTGATGCAGCGTCAAGGGTAACCGCAGCCATGGTCTCCGAGCTGATAGTCCGTGCTGCTGCAAACGTCGTCGAACTGTCGTTCAGATGGTTGTTGTCTTGCAAACGTCCCCATCTGTTGACTCAGGGATCGAGACGTGGCTGCACGATCCGTTACAGTCATGCGGATAAGATTCCTGTCATCTCGACTGCTAGTGATACGAGGCCGTTGGGATCCAACACGGCGTTCCATATTACCCTCCTGAACCCACAGATTCCATATTCTGCTAAGAGTCATTGGATCTCGACCAACACGAGCAGCAATGTCGCGATACGATAAACCGCAATCGCGATAGGCTACAATCCGACCTTTATCAAAGTCGGAAACGTGATGTATGACAAATCGGTTGGAAACTTTCCTCATGTCAGCACGTTGTAGGTGTCGCCACCAGCGCCGACCTTGTGTGAATGCTCTGAAAAGCTAATCATTTGCATATCACAGCATCTTCTTGCCGTCGGTTAAATTTCGCGTCTGTAGCACGTCATCTTCGTGGTGTAGCAATTTTAATGGCCAGTAGTATAGTTAAACTTTCAGATGATCTTGTAGTGTTGTTAATTCTGAACATTGTATGTCAAGAGAACAATTTATGAATTACTGCATCAAGTCACGCTTTGCTAGTATATGTCAGTCGTAAATTACCCAGAATTCCTGTGGCAAAGAAGTGTGTCAAAGTTAAATAAATCTTTTATTTATTTACGTTATAAAGTGAACTGATATTTCACGTGCCCTAATATGACGAACTTTCTCTCAGAGCAATCAAAAAACCCACAGCTGTGGCCGGACGACAGTAGTTTCGCATGGTTCCAACAACAACGATGCCGTATGGAGGGGGATGGGGTCGTTCCACCGCTCTCTCCGCTTTATTAACGTTGGAGCCTCTATTTGTTATTCCGGTATCTCCTCAACTGGCCTCACGAGGCTATGCGCACACCGTTCCAGTTCTCCAATCAAGAAACATCTCTGGCCGTACCAGGAATCGAAACTGGTACCTCCGCGTAGCAGCCAGAAGCGCGAACGACTGAGCTACGAAGGTGTACACAGTAACTTAGGTTTCTCTGTATCTTCTATGATAAGTCGTAATGTCAGTATGGTCTCGGGTGTTCCAACATTCCTCCGGAAGCCGAACCGATCTTCTCTCAGATTAGCTTCTACCACTTTTTCAATTATTCGCTAGATTATTCGTCTAAATATTTTCCCGCCACGACTAGTTCGGTGCTATTCACAGCAGTCAGCACGTGCCTTCTTTTGCAATTGCCGTGATTACATCATTAATGACGAATGACATTGAGCAGTTCGCAGTATTCGGTTAATAGGTAGGCCACAGTTACAGTGTTAGTGTGACAGCTTCGTTAAACAGCAGCCGTGCCTCGGCAGGAGCCGGCAGCAGCAGCAGCAGACACGGGGATCCCAGCTCGGCCCTCGGCGCGCCCCGTACAAATGCGCCTGTCCGCCGGGGTCCCAGCGGCCGTCCGTTGTCTGCCGGCCACTGCCGCTTAGCATGGCGCGCGCCACGCACCGACCATCCATCCGGCAGCCTGACAAATCTGTGGCTCCAGCGCGCCGCACCAGCCGGGTCTACTGGCCCTCGTCTCCAGCCTGCTGCGAGGGCCACACTAGAGGAACACGGCCGACCGTTACGCTTACTAGAGCGCGCCGTGGTCGCGTGCGTTTTCTTCAAAACTTCAGTGTTCCGCCCTCGTCTGAAGAAGATACATTACTGGCCATTAAAATTGCAACACCACGAAGATGGCGTGCCACAGACGCGAAATTTAACCGACAGGAAGAAGATGCTGTGATAGGCAAATGATTAGCATTCCAGAGCATTTACACAACGTTGCGCCGGTGGCGACACCTACAACGTGCTGACATGAGCAAAGTTTCCAACCGATTTCTCATACACAAACAGCGGTTGACCGGCGTTGCCTGGTGAAACGTTGTTGTGATGCCTCGTGTAAGCAGGAGAAATGCGTACTATCACGTTTCCAACTTTGATGTAGGTCGGAGTGTAGCCTATCGCGATTGCGGTTTATCGTATCGCGACATTGCTGCTCGCGTTGGTCGAGATCCAATGACTCTTAGCAGAAAATGGAATCGGTTGGTTCAGGAGGCTAATACGGAACGCCATGCTGGATCCCAACGGCGTCGTATCACTAGCAGTCGACATGACAGGCATCTTATCCGCGTGGCTGTAACGGATCGTACAGCCTCGTCTCGATCCCTGAGTCAACAGATGGGGACGTTTGCGAGACAACAACCATCTGCACGAACAGTTGGTGACGACGTTTGCAGCAGCATGGACTATCAGCTCGGAGACCGTGGCTGCGGTTACCCTTGGCGCTGCATCACAGAGAAGACCGCCTGCGATGGTGTGCTCAACGACGAACCTGGGTGCGCGAATGGGAAAATGTCATTTTTTTGGATGAATCCAGTTTCTGTTTACAGCATCATGATGGTCACACCCGTGTTTCGAGACATCGCGGTGAACGCACATTAAAAGCGTGTATTCGTCTTCGCCATACTGGCGTATCACCCGGCGTGATGGTATGGGGTGCCATTGGTTACACGTCTCGGTCACCTCTTGTTCGCATTGACGGCACTTTGAACAGTGGACGTTACATTTCAGATGTGTTAAGACCCGTGGCTCTACCCTTCATTCGATCCCTGCGGAACCCTACATTTCAGCAGGATAATGCACGACCGCATGTTGCACGTCCTGTACGGGCCTTTCTGGAGACAGAAAATGTTCGAATGCTGCCCTGGCCAGCACATTCTCCAGATCCCTCATCAATTGAAAACGTCTGATCAATGGTGGCCGAACAACTGGCTCGTGACAATACGCCAGTCACTACTCTTGATGAACTGTGGTATCGTGTTGAAGCTGCATGGGCAGCTGTACCTCTACACACCATCCAAGCTCTGTTTCACTCAATGCCCAGGTGTATCAAGACCGTTATTACAACCAGAGGTGGTTGTTCTGGGTACTGATTTCTCAGGATCTATGCACCCAAATTGCGTGAAAATCTAATCGTATGTCATGTATGACACAGGCGAAATTCCCTCAGACCTCAAGAAGAATATAATAATTCCAATCCCAAACAAAACAGGTGTTGACAGATATGAAAATTACCGAACTATCAGTTTAATAAGTCACAGCTGCAAAATACTAACGCGAATTCTTTACAGAAGAATGGAAAAACTGGTAGAAACCGACCTCGGGAAAGATCAGTTTGGATTCCGTAGAAATATTGGAACACGTGAGGTAATACTGACCTTACGACTTATCTTAGAAGAAAGATTAAGAAAAGGCAAACCTACGTTCCAACATTTGTAGACTTAGAGAAAGCTTTTGACAATGTTGACTGGAATATTCTTTCAAATTCTAAAGGAGACAGGGGTAAAATACAGGGAGCGAAAGCCTATTTACAATTTGTACAGAAACCAGATGGCAGTTATAAGAGTCGAGGGGCATGAAAGGGAAACAGTGGTTGGGAAGGGAGTGAGACAGGGTTGTAGACTTCTCCCGATGCTATTCAATCTGTATATTGAGCAAGCAGTAAAGGAAACAAAAGAAAAATTCGGAGTAGGTATTAAAATCCATGGAGAAGAAATAAAAACTTTGAGGTTCACCGATGACATTGCAATTCTGTCAGAGACAGCAAAGGACTTGGAAGAGCAATTGAACGGAATGGACAGTGTCTTGAAAGGAGGATATAAGATGAACATCAACAAAAGCAAAACGAGGATAATGGAATGTAGTCGAATTAAATCGGGTGATGCTGAGGGAATTAGATTAGGAAATGAGACACTTAAAGTAGTAAAGGAGTTTTGCTATTTGGGGAGCAAAATAACTGATGATGGTCAAAGTAGAGAGGATGTAAAATGTAGACTGGCAATGGCAAGATAAGCGTTTCTGAAGAAGAGAAATTTGTTAATATCGAGTATAGATTTAAGTGTCAGGAAGTCGTTCCTGAAAGTATTTGTATGGAGTGTAGCCATGTATGGAAGTGAAACATGGACGATAAATAGTTTAGACAAGAAGAGAATAGAAGCTTTCGAAATGTGGTGCGACAGAAGAATGCTGAAGATTAGATGGGTAGATCACATAACTAATGAGGAGGTATTGAGTAGAATTGGGGAGAAGAGGAGTTTGTGTCACAACTTGACTAGAAGAAGGAATCGATTGGTAGGACATGCTCTGAGGCATCAGGGGATCACTAATTTAGTACAGGAGGGCACCGTGGAGGGTAAAAATCGTATAGGGAGATCAAGAGATGAAAACACTAAGCAGATTCTGAAGGATGTAGGCTGCAGTAGGTACTGGGAGATGAAGAAGCTTGCACAGGATAGAGTAGCATGGGGAGTTGCACCAAACCAGTCTCAGGACTGGAGACCACAACAACAACAACAACAACAACAACATGTCAGTTCTGGTATAATATATTTGTCCAATGAATACCCGTTTATCATCAGCATTTCTTCTTGGTGTATCAATTTTAATGGCCAGTAGTGTACTTTCAGTGCCTGTGGGATGGGTATGGGGGGAGGGTTGGGGGGAGGGGGTTGCAGGGCCTCAGTTCACGGCGTACGGACTCAGTGACTCGATACTTATTGAAATGAACTGTTCATCTCACACAAATCTCAAGCACTCCAAGGTATACAAAACCGGAATCGAGGTGTAAAGGGCGATCAAAAAGTTTCCGTTCGAAGGCCACGTACTCCAGAATCGGTATGCCAATCAGGCAAAATTGCCGTGTGTATTGAGGCAATCAACTCACCAACGCACCAAGTTGAAAATACCGGTTTGGTAAAACGCTGTGTCATGCAGCGCGAAGAAGTCACTGCCTGCCGCACACCCTCGTCCCATAGGTATCTTCGACCCGTCAGGGCCTTTTTGTAAGAGACCGAAGGTTTGATAATCACATGGGGAGAGATTAAGACTATAGGGCGGGTGCTCGAGGGTCTCCTTCTCGTGTTGACGTAACTTCTGCCTTACGACATCTGCGATAACGGGACGTGCAGTATCATGAAGCAACAGCAACCATGTCACAGTTTACCTGGACGTTTCGCCTTAATTGCACGCCGTAATTTCTGGAGCATTGAGCAGTACCGTTCCCATTGGAGCAGAAACCAGATTTCTTGAATCAGTGAGTAGTGGGCCCCGGTAATCAACGATTAGGGTGAGCATCACCTCTATAGCAAATTTCCGGCTCTTGAACTGTTTGAGACGAGGGGACGATGGATGACACCATTGATCGTAGAAACGTTCTTTTCCCAGTAGAGTCACCAGCAACAACGCGCTCAAGGAAAGTGTTGCCTTCAACGCTCAAACGCATTAGGTGATTCAGGCAAACAGCTATCCAGTTTGCTTTTTATTCGGCATTCAACTCCTGGAGTATCCATGAGCTGCAGACCTTACAGCAGCCTAACTCGAAGTGGTTGTGTTGCACGCTACCGAAGCTGATGTTCCTAGCGCACGAATGGTTATGCGCCGATGCGTGTTAATCTCTTCACAACAGCCCACTTGTTGTTGTCCATAATGGATGAGGGTGGCCTTCCAGTTCGACCAGCATCTTGTGTCGAATCGCGCCCAGCACAGAACCTGGCGCAACATTCCACAACAGTAGTTTTCAAAGGATATACACATTCTTCGTTCTCTACAAGTGTTTGTCCTTCGGCAGCCACGAAAGGAATGACAACACGTTGGTCCTCTTTGGACACATTCGGTAATACCGTCGCCATATTTCACATTTCCACATTTACTGCTCACACATCGGAAATTCACAAATGCCGAACTAAACCCTTGTCTACATGTCGGTGCGCATATACCTGTGTCGGAATCACGCTGGGTTGCATGTACACTGCAGCAACGCCCTCAAACGATAACTTTTTGATCGGCCCTATACATGCTAATTTTCAGAGGCGCACTGTATCACATGTCACATGAAAGATCTTTAATAACTGTACGATTCATTGTAGTACATGAGAAAGGAGGCAGTGCGTTCATAACGTACAAACAGTTTCTACAAGTTAATTTAGCGATGTGTAGAATTGAAACACATCCTTGGTTCTCTCATAGTCGATTTCTGTAAAGCTGCGATGTCTTTGGGACCCGAGTAGAGACACGTGACCCACTTTGCTTTTGTCCTTAAGGCGATGTAATGTAACTGGGAATACTGTACACTACTGGAGAACATAATACAGCCACCTAGAATAGAAACCAAAAGACATAAGTACTTCGAAGTCGTAATTTCTCTTTTGATCTTTAAATTGTCATTTAGTTTTTGTAATGATATTCCTCAGTTTGGACCCTTCTCTGCAATTTTTTTTTAATTGTGCTCTCTACTCGATAAATTGATAAACTAATAATGTCAATCAACAATAACAATTAACAAGCAATTCATTGTTAACGTCACTTAACTCATAATTTTTCTAAAAAGGTATCAATTTTGTAAAAGTCGTATTTACAGAAAATGTTAAGGAACTTATTAACGTTAGAATCTGATGCGTCCAGCCGGCCGGGGTGACCGAGCGGTTCCAGGCGCTACAGTCTGGAACCGCTACGGTCACAGGTTTGAATCCTGCCTCGGGCATGGATGTGTGTGATGTCCTTAGGTTAGTTAGGTTTAAGTAGTTCTAAGTTCTGGGGGACTGATGACCTCAGATGTTCAGTCCCATAGTGCTCAGAGCCATTTAATAACAACTTCCGGTTAAACTGAAAAAATAAGTTTCTCACTTCAAGTTTAGAACCAAAGTAAAAATTCAAGCTTCAGTCAGGAACAATGAACACTTAACAACTCTTACGGTGTACTTGGCTGAAAACTCACTCAGAGCCAACAGTAATGAAATACTTAAATCAGACAAGGATAGAAAATTCCAGTTTGACACCATCTTGTTCGCTAGTAGAACAACAGCAGGTCTACATACATACCAAGCCTCAATGAGCACACTGGTGATCAGTTAGAGAAGGCTGCGTGCTCTCCAGAAGTGAAGGGTCCAGTCTTTGTCATGATGTAGCGGAGATCTTCATGTTGCTGGCTGCGATGGAACTGCTGTACAGAGCTCGTGCGCCAGCCTAAATAGCCACTTCCCAGACGGATATGTGCGGGCCTATTTGTGGCACATGAGATGGAAGATGCATGAAGAAGTGCCGCTTACCAACGACCTCTACTGCCGCCATGTGCGCCACCTGGTGGCCTGGCCGGAGTGCTGCTGACGCCCTCTGCTGGTCTGGGATTGCAAAGTTCCATATAATCTATAGTGTAGGGGCTCAGCTTGCCGCAGCCTGCACAATCAGTTAAGTTGCGTGTGGTGCTGTCACCGACTGATGTCTACGGTGCCACAACAAAACCTATGTGGGTCAATGTTACAGCTATCAGTATTAAACTGAGAGAACAGAGACAGAAGTGTGGGAGTTTTTGCAACTGCCTCACCAACGGGAAAGGGTAGCAAAAAAATGTACTTGCGATTATGTTAGTTTAAAATGTCAAATACTTTATAATATGAATCCCATAGAGAAATTAATTGTATTTGAAAAATGTTATTTTTATGTCATAAGTTGTAACAAAGAAAAGGATTTCACATCATTGTCAAAAAATTATAAAGGAAAATTCAGGTATGATCATGTGAGGCTAGTTCAGAGCACTGTTTGCTTGGCAGTGCTGTTGACTGTTGTACTGTGTTAAAATGATGCAGACTGAACTGGAATTTATGTGTCAATCAGAAATGGTGAATAACAAAGTTGTGTAATAAATGAATGGCTGTGAGAATTCTGAGTCAGGTTATTTGTGTGGTGTCACCGCCAGTCACCACACTTGCTAGGTGGTAGCATTTAAATCGGCCGCGGTCCATTAGTATACGTCGGACCCGCGTGTCGCCACTGTCAGTAATTGCAGACCGAGCGCCACCACACGGCAGGTCTAGAGAGACGTCCTGGCACTCGCCCCAGTTGTACAGCCGACGTTCACTGACAAATACGCTCTCATTTGCCGACACGATAGTTAGCATAGCCTTCAGATACGTCATTTGCTACGACCTAGCAAGACGCCATTACCGGTTTATATGGCTATTATACTTCTGTATCATCAAGAGCGATGTTCTCCAATTATGGATTAACGTTAAGTATTCCAAGATATTCGTACTTTATTGCAATTCTCAAGATATTGTCCTGTTCCAGACCTCACGCCAGTCTGCGTGTAATTAAACGCGTGCATTTCGGCCTCCTCTAGCAACACAGTGTTGGCTCTTCTGCCAACACAGCAATTTGTATGAGTTAATGATCCTCGACCTGTTTATTCAGCATGCAAGTCACGTCTGTAATTTATTATTGTTCCAATGCTATGAATTTCATCACTAGCATGTGGTGATACGTTTTGGGTTTTCATGCCAATAAAATAGCACCCCGAATTAAATTTATCTCAGTAGTTTCGTAAAAATATCATCGGGCCACAACAAAGATGGCGATGCACATTGATGTCTCGCTGTAATCCATAACGATGAAAGGGAGAGGCTAAAGGAGAGCCGGTCGGTGTGGCCGAGCGGTTCTAGGCGGCTCAGTCTGGACGCGACCGCTACAGTCGCAGGTTCGAATCCTGCCTCGGGCATGGATGTGTGTGATGTCCTTAGGTTAGTTAGGTTTAAGTAGTTCTAAGTTCTAGGGGACTGATGACCTCAGATGTTAAATCCCATAGTGTTCAGAGCCATTTGCTAAAGGAGACCCGTCCTCTCTCTCAGCACAGCAGCGCCCTCACACAGAGGCCAATATAGAGGCGAGCTCAGCTGAAGCAGTCAACATCATCGCGTAGGACTGAAGAGTCATTTAAGTTTCAGATGGAAATGTACTTTTGTAACTATTGAACATTTTATTTCAAGAGAACAGTTTATTAACTGGCGTATCAAGTGCTGCTTTGGTAGTCAGTAACAGTTGTAAATTATCAAGCACTCCTGTGATGGTGTTTGTTTTGTGGGGCACTCAACTGCACACTCATCAGCACCCATACAATGTCCCATTTTTTACACAGCCCAATTTTTACTCAGTCCAATCTATCGACTGTCACGAATGATGATGATGATGAAATGATGACAACACAAACACCTAGTTCACAGGCAGGAAAAATCCCCAACCCGACTGGAAATCGAACCTGGAACCCCGTGATTCACAGTACTCCTGTGCCAAAGGATTGAAGTAAATCATTTTATCATTCATGTAATAAAGTACGTAAGGTTTTCACATGTTTCTCCGATTGTAAATAATTCACCTTTACCGTACTGTGACAAATATGAATAAGTGCACAGCACGAATAGTGAATAAGATCCTTGACCTTGTAATTAAGTTTATCTGTGATTTATTTGCTTGCCTATTAGTTGTGCAGCACTGGAGCATTCTTATTTGAAGCATACCAGCAAGCAGTTGCGTTGTAGAGAAGAAAATTTGATATTTGCGAATCTGAGAGAAATTATCTGGAACACTTTATATGGAGATGAAAACTTATTTGTAAACATACGTTATTGATACAGTTGATGAAGCAGATATTTGGAGTATTTTTTCAAGGTGTGAACAAGAATGAAATGTTTATCCAGACCTATTAATTGAAGAATATCTTTGTCACTCAGATAAGTAATAATATTCATGTTCAGCGTTAATTTGAGCTCTTTGTTTTCATTATGCCACAAGTAACGCAACATGTTGAAATGACTGTTATTTTTTGTTCTCAGAAGTTCATAATTCTTAGGGTCTTCATATGTTACTCAGAGAAGTTCATAATTGTTAGGGTCTTCATATGTTGTACAGTCTCTTTTATCAATAATCAGTTTAAATGTTTCAAGAACGGCTTTCCTTAGAGTAAAGTCCACCTCCATCATTCTTAGGAAAGTTCTGAATATTTTTGCACCTTACTCTGCACGAAGCAACAGATTGTTCCTGACAAGCATAAACAAATTTTGTAGTGAGTAGTTTATTTTTTCTTTAGCTCTTGCACCTGCTGATTTATATTTGCTTTCGAGAGCCTCAGTACACCAAACACAAAACGGCGTTCTGAGTATGAGGTAAGGTACTTTTATTTCAGGGCAAATCTCTCTTTGCATTCTTATGAGGAAATAGTACAAAGTCAGAATTTTCAAATGTTGTTCTAAACAGTCAGATAAATTTACTATGAAGGCTGCAGATAATCTCAAACAGTTATTTTCTTCTGAGCAGAGCAGTATTTTATGTTTATGTACATTCAAGTCAGAAATTGTACATCATGTTACGCTACTTTCATAATGTATTTAGTTTTAGTTAAATAGTTTTCAGTTAGTTTCTTTTGGCATTTAATTAGATTTATTTTCAATAACCCAAGTTCAGTGCTTCATTAAGGCTAAAGTTTGGTTTCATGACACTGTTCACGTGCGCACCGTAAGACCAACCAACGGTCGGTATTGCTCAGCAGCTGAACACGATATCTAAACTACACGTTACACTGAGAGAACGTTTTTGAAAAAAGAATATTAAATATTGTAAGATTATCCGCAAGACTCTTCAATGGTGATTGTGCACCCGCACAGTCACAACAGATGGCTGTTGGCCATCTTTACAAGGACTACAGTGGGTCTGCATCTTTGATGACCCACCAATACCATTATTTCTACAAGGACTACAGTGGGTCTACACCTTTGCTGACTCACCAGTACCATTATTTCTACAAGGACCGCAGTGGGTCTGCACCTCTGGTGGCCCACCAATACCATAATCTCTACCAGGACTACAGTGGGTCTGCTCTGTGATGACCTACCTACCAGTATTCTTCAAAACTTCGACTGACTCTGCTGTGGGTTTGCTCTGTTGTGGCCCATTACCTGTCTGCATGTCAAGAGTCAGCACTGTCTTTCCGTTGGAAGTACAACACTACTTCTTCATGACTGCATGGAAATCTACTACTTCCGTGTGCATTTTCTTTTACTACTCAGACTTTGAGAAAAACACTGCAATTTTACTGTGATGAATGAGCAGGACTGTCTTTATGGACTGTGAGAAAATCTTAGCTTTTGACCGACATTGTATCAATAAGTGTGTTCATTTGATTTCTTTGTTATTGTAATTATGAAAAAATTTTTCAAATCTGTATTGGCCACTGCCCAAAACAATTTGTAAAATTTTTTGTGGGGAGCATGGGGGCTATGTAAGTAGGCTGTTTAGGTTCTTATATTGGTAACGCCACCGCCACCTAGCGCTCTGTATAAAAATCGCTGGCTGTGCTGTGTGCAGTCTGTGGCTGGTTTGCATTGTTCGAATTTGCTATTGTAGTGTTGGGCAGTTGGCTGTTAACAGCGCGTAGAGTTGCGCAGTTGGAGGTGAGCCGCCAGCAGTTGTGGATGTGGGGAGAGAGATGGCGGAA
Source organism: Schistocerca serialis cubense (assembly GCF_023864345.2). Classification (NCBI taxonomy): domain Eukaryota; kingdom Metazoa; phylum Arthropoda; class Insecta; order Orthoptera; family Acrididae; genus Schistocerca; species Schistocerca serialis. The sequence continues at coordinate 147,786,137 of NC_064643.1, forward strand.
TTTTGATAGCGGATGATCTGGATGTGTGTCCATCAGAGACAGTACATTTGTAGGACTGGATGTCATGAACTGCTATATATACTATGACTTTTGAACACTATTAAGGTAAACACATTGTTTGTTCTCTATCAAAATCTTTCATTTGCTAACTATGCCTATCAGCAGTTAGTGCCTTCAGTAGTTTGAATCTTTTATTTAGCTGGCAGTAGTGGCGCTCGCTTATTGCAGTAGTTCGAGTATCGAAGACTTTTGTGAGATAAGTGATTTGTGAAAGGTATAGGTTAATGTTAGTCAGGGCCATTCTTTTGTAGGGATTTTTGAAAGTCAGATTGCGTTGCGCTAAAAATATTGTGTGTCAGTTTAAGCAAAGTCATGTATAATTGTTCAAAGGGAACGTTTCAATACTTTCTTATACAGATAAAATTTTTATAGCAAACTTACAAGCGAAATGATATTTCATAAGTTGTAGTTCCAGTGATGCATCTCCCAGAACGACTAGAGCACACACACAGTTATAGCCGGACGACTAGTTTCTTCCGGTCATAGCAGTCACTGTATTTATACTTACGATATGGCCGTGCCTGTGTTATTCTGAATTACGATGCAGAGTTCCTTTGGACACGCATGCATTTCCAGAGGAACAGGTACTGCGGCGGCGGCAGCCGTTATGAAACACATTAAATGTATTCTCAATTGCGAATATGGACAGCCATCAGCTGTAGATGACATATGCAGGTTTGGGCGTAAGTGGTAAGGCGACCGCTGGCTATAACCGGGAAATTCGGGATCGATTCCCGGCCCGGCACAAATTTTCACTGTCGTCATTCAGTTCTACAGCGGATAGTTGTCCATATTCGCAATTATGAATAAATTTCAGTTCAGTAATTAGGAGATGACACACTGGATTTGCATTAGATCGAGAATATGTCGTCAGCTTCGGCTGGACGTTCTGCAGGTAAAAAGCTTTGTGTGGAGAAGTTCTCTAGTGGTACGAAATGTGGAGAACGGAGCTGTGAAGGATCCTACGCACTGCCAACGGCGGACTTGGCAGCGAAAAGTTTTGTCAGCATTACTTGTAATTCCAGACGCCTTCAGGGTACTTCTCATATAACCGCTATAGTTTTCATTGTCTTCACGTCTTGGCGACCACAGTATTGGCTAGCGTCTGGTAACTCAACCAAAGAGATTTGCGTCTGAACATGCATGTGGGGTAGACCTCTGTATCAGACTTTGGGGGAGATCAGCAATAGCTGACGCCAGCGGTTTATCGACCAAGTTAAGCCCGCAGCTCGTGGTCTCGCGGTCACGTTCTCGCTTCCCGAGCACGGGGTCCCGGGTTCGATTCCCGGCGGGGTCAGGGATTTTCATCTGCCTCGAGATGACTGGATGTTTGTGTTGTCCTCATCATTTCATCATCGTTCATGAAAGTGGCGACTTTGGACTGAGCAAAGGTTGGAAATTTGTACGTCCCACAAACCAAACATCATCACATTATCGATCAAGTTAACGGGCAGGAAGACTTTGGCGGGCGCATACATAGTTGCTACGGGGACGCCGACCGAGCGAAGTGGCGCAGTGGTTAGCACGCTGGCCTCGCATTCTGGAGGACGACGGTTCACATCCGTGTCCGGTTATCCTCATTTAGGTTTTCCGTGATTTCCCTAAATCGCTTCAGGCAACCGCGGGATGGTTCCTTTGACTTCCTTCCCGACCCTTCCCTAACGTAATGGGATCAATGACTTTGCTGTTTTGCCCGCTTCCCCAAATCAACCAACCTACCGGGACGCCGCTTGTACAGTGGCTGCATCCGCTGTGTAGACTGGCTCTGCGTGTTGAATGTGATGGAGTGCATATGGACGCTTTTACGCCGACTGCGATCTCTAACATTCTGTGTCATATTTATGACAGAATAATAATGTTGCCACTTATTCATTTGATATAAGATTCATGATTGGAAAGTCGTTGTTTTTGTAGGCGTTTCACGCTAGTCACATGGACTTAGCATTAAGGTGGATAAGTTCATTTGGGCCTGCAGCTCGATTTCATACGAAAACTTATCATTATAGTTATTAAATGGAGTAAGACATTCATTCCAAGGACTCTGCCGTCTCCGGCCTATTATTCCCTGTGAATATACTTGAAAAAAGGACTTAATATTTTTCTGTAATGTGTGAAAAACACGGACATTATTCAGGTGAACTGCATCGAGTGAAAAGGACAAAGACAAAATGGTTCAAATGGCTCTGAGCACTATGGGACTTAATATCTGAGGATATCAGTCCCCTAGAACATAGAACTACTTAAACCTATCCAACCTACGGACATGACACACATCCATGCCCGACGCAGGATTCAAAACTGGCACCTTAGCAGTCGCGCGGTTCCGGACAAGCGCCTAGAACCGCTCGGTCACCGCGGCCGGCGACAAAGACAATATGCACGATTTATTATCTGTATAGACAATGATTAAAGAAGACAATATATACTCTGTCAAATTTTATTTCTGTGATAAAAGAGAAGACATCGAGTAGTGCAGCTGACCTATCAAGACTTACTCTTCCTAGGCTCCCTATTAAGAGGTCTGTAATAAGTGTAACAATTGTTAATTTATCTACATTGTTTTCAGAATACAAAGTATTTGTTACTGTTTAAACCATCTTTCATTTATAGAAGAATTGCGTCCCTTCCCGCAGTTATTAAAAGTTTTATTAGTTACGATCTTACCCCATTGTCGTCCGCCGTTACGGTCGGTACATCTATTTTTGGCAATTGAGGCTCTTCTAATAGAAATATTAATGAGATAATTAATTTATATTATGCATTTACGAAAAATATTAAAGTGCGTCCGTCCTTATTTTCATTTTCTGATGCAACCCTTGTCGTACTGGACCACAAATATCGATTGCGTTATTCTTAACGTAGGCGCCATTACAGAGAAAGCCATAACTACATATGCTTTACGCAGTTAAAGTTAAAAAACCAGCGAGCTACTAGTGAAACTACATACATTGTTATTGTTGTTGTTGTCTTCAATCCTGAGACTGGTTTGATGCAGGTCTCCACGCTACTCTATCCTGCGCAACCTCCTTCATCTCCCAGTACCTACTGCAACCTACATCCTTCTGAATCTGCTTAGTGTATTCATCTCTTGGTCTCCTTCTACGATTTTTACCCTCCACGCTGCCCTCCAATGCTAAATTTGTGATCCCTTGATGCCTCAGGACATGTCCTATCAACCGATCCCTTCTTCTAGTCAACTTGTGCCACAAATATCTCTTCTCCCCAGTCCTATTCAATACCTCCTCATTAGTTACGTGATCCACCCACCTAATCTTCAACATTCTTCTGTAGCACCACATTTCGAGAGCTTCTGTTTTCTTCTTGTCCAAACTATTTATTGTCCATGTTTCACTTTCATACATGGCTACACTCAATACAAATACTTCCAGAAACGACTTCCTGACACTTAAATCTATACTCGATGTTATCAAATTTCTCTTCTTCAGAAACGCTTTCCTTGCCATTCCCAGTCTACATTTTATATCCTTTCTACTTCGACCATCATCAGTTATTTTGCTCCAAAAATAGGAAAACTCCTTTACTGCTTTAAGTGTCTCATTTCCTAATCTAATTCCCTCAGCATCACCCGACTTAATTCGACTACATTCCATTATCCTCGTTTTGCTTTTGTTGATGTTCATCTTATATCCTCCTTTCAAGACACTGTCCATTCCGATCAACTGCTCTTCCAAGTCCTTTGCTGTCTCTGACAGAATTACAATGTCATCGGCGAACCTCAAAGTTTTTATTTCTTCTCCCTGGATTTTAATACATACTCCAAATTTTTCTTTTGTTTCCTTTACTGCTTGCTCAATATACAAATTTAATAACATCGGGGAGAGGCTACAACCCTGTCTCACTCCCTTCCCAACCACTGCTTCCCTTTCGTGCCCCTCGACTCTTATGACTGCTATCTGCTTTCTGTACAAATTGTAAATAGCCTTTCGCTCCCTATATTTTACCCCTGCCACCTTTAGAATTTGAAAGAGATTATTCCAGTCAACATTGTCAAAAGCTTTCTCTAAGTCTACAAATGTTGGAACGTAGGTTTGCCTTTCCTTAATCTTTCTTCTAAGATAAGTCGTAAGGTCAGTATTGCCTCATGTGTTCCAACATTTCTACGGAATCCAAACTGATCTTCCCCGAGGTCGGCTTCTACCAGTTTTTCCATTCGTCTGTAAATAATTCGCGTTAGTATTTTGCAGCTGTGACTTATTAAACTGATAGTTTGGTAATTTTCACATCTGTCAACACGTGCTTTCTTTGGGATTGGAATTATTCTATTCTTCTTGAAGTCCGAGGGTATTTCGCCTGTCTCGTAAATCTTGCTCACCAGATGGTAGAGTTTTGTCAGGACTGGTTCTCCCAAGGCCGTCAGTAGTTCTAATGGAATGTTGTCTACTCCCGGGGCCTTGTTTCGACTCAGGTCTTTCAGTGCTCTGTCAAACTCTTCACGCAGTATCGTATTTCCAATTTCATCTTCATCTACATCCTCTTTCATTTCCATAATATTGTCCTCAAGTACATCGCCCTTGTTTAGACCCTCTATATACTCCTTCCATCTTTCTGCTTTCCCTTCCTTGCTTAGAACTGGGTTTCCATCTGAGCTCTTGATATTCATACAAGTGGCTCTCTTTTCTCCAAAAGTCTCTTTAATTTTCCTGTAGGCAGTATCTATCTTACCCTTAGTGAGATAAGACTCTAAATCCTTACATTTGTCCTCTAGCCATCCCTGCTTAGCCATTTTGCACTTCCTGTCGATCTCATTTTTGAGACATTTGTATTCCTTTTTGCCTGCTTCATTTACTGCATTTTTATTATTTTCTCCTATCATCAATTAAATTCAATATTTCTTCTGTTACCCAAGGATTTCTACTAGCCCTATGTATCTACATACATACGAACCCTAAATTTTCAGCCCCTGAGACCAAAAGAGATCATGTTGAAATGTTGGTGTGCAAAAACGTATCTGCACAATAACGTAATTTTAATAAAAGGAAATAATTATAATCAGTTATTTAGCACACCGAAGTGTTAGTTGTAATAACTCTGTGTTTACATTTAGACAATTTAATAGGTCGTAAGAAGATCTGTGATAAAAATAATTGTCCGTCATCTGTTTAAAAAACAATTTCATACACACATTATTCAATCGCATTTACACACACACACACACACACACACACACACACACACACACACACACAGACACTGTTCGCCAAGTAAATAAAGTTCATTTAAAGAAGCACATATTGAAACGCGACTGGTGGTGCCCATAGGAGATACGTGGTGCTGTGAGAAAGTAAAGTTTCATTCTTTTTGTCTGATAAAATAGGAGTAATGTAAACTAAAGGAACAAAAAATTGGTCTGGCAAAGATTTAGCGGTAAACTTTTGGGGAAAATGCACGTGCATATGTTGTATACTGTTTGGTTGTGCGTGTGATTTCAAATATAGTTAAAGCGATCTTTCATGTTTGCTAGTTTTGTGTTCTTTGTCTTCTCTTTTCGTGGCACACCAGCGTTGTGTAGAACACGTCCTGTTTTGGGAGAAATTCTGGAGAATGTCTTTTGTTTCACTGATCAGAAAAAATATATGTTTCAGACTGAATGCAGTAAAAGATTTTGAAGTCAGGGACACAAATGAGCTCAGACGAGACAATGGTCGATATGACTTCGACAATGAGGACTCAGGAAGTAGGAATATCGGATGATGGTTCAAGCGAACATAGTGAGAGCAGACGTATTAATACTTGAGCACAGGACAACACAAATATCTAAAAGTAGGCGAAACGATGTTACAGTGGTCTGCTGTGTTAAAGGAAGACACAGGCCATAGAGAGGCCCAGTCAAATAAAAGGTGTGAGCACTTTTATAGAGGTGCGAAAAGATCTTGCAAACAATTTGAAAGGCACCCAGTAAGACCGTTTGATAACTGGAACAGATCAGCTGCGTATGAAGTGACAGATGATGCCTAATTTCACTTATGTACGAAGTACCTGTAGTAAAGGTAAGCTAGGAAAAAAAAGTGAGCTTGTCTCAGCAATCAAAAAGAAATTAGAATATAATGAGAGAAGAGTAAGATACAGTGGCAATCCGAGTCAAGTCGCTGAGGTCGGTACACAAATTGATAATAGTTGTGATGCAGGGGAAATTTCGAATGAATTTAACAGCTATCTAGCTAGTGTGTGCACGAATACTGGCCTCCCGCCAATTAAGGCGTTCCATGCCTGATATGGGGAGGTGTCATGTCTTGTTCTGGCATACTTCGACAAAACAGAAAAAAACGCATCCTTTCCAACCTTGAGATAGGTAGATGACATGGAGGACAGATGGTGAAAGGTAACGTAATTATAAACTCAAAAAGGATGTAAGATGCGCAAATGTGCCTATCTCAGAAACCTGAGTAGTCAGTCTGAAACAGTACAGGTCAAGAGAGGTGGAATATGCGGACGTACAGAGGATCGGCTCGTCCTAAAATATGAAGTCAGACGTAGAAAGAGTCAACAATGGGACAACAAGGTGTCTCTGGATCTGAGCAAAGGCGGAAGAAATTATTGTAACAATTTTATGGATAATAGGCTACAGTGTCAGAAACTTGTGTTTTCTTAGTTATACAAAGTACTAATAAATGACAAATTCAAGGAATATAATGGTAAAGATATAGCATGACGCCAGAATGTGTTTGTGGGAAAGCTGTAGAAACAACTACTGATGCAATTGAAGGTCGGTGGCAGGTACAAACTGGGTGTCTCTCCCGAGGGTCGTGAGGGTGCATTTTCGGTGGTTGTTCGGTAGAGTAACTTTTTGTAACGTTTAGACGGAGTCAGACTTAATCATCTAGTGTTGCGTCCTGTGATGAGAAAATCGTCGGTTTGGTTCTCCTAAAAAAAGATTTAACCGGAATTACTCGTTATTGTTAGACACAGCAGTCCGATATCAGTCTAGCGTAGCACGCGGTTAGCCGATATGTCTACCAGTACTTGCAAATCGGAAAAAAATATCTCTTGCCAAACTTGTCCCCTTCTCGTCTGTGTGCACCTCGCTGTCTGCTACGATGAGTGGTTCGAAAGGTTGCACTCAAACTGGAGTTGACAGAGGAGTCAAAATGCAATTACTTTGGAATGGGAATTTACGGTCTTCGAGGTAATCCTGAGCCAGCGAAAGTTTTCGAATATTGGGAACAGCTAGGACCATCAATGCGCCTTAAGTTCAATAAAGATAATGTGTTGTTTACTCAACAACCTTGTACGTTACAGAAGGTATTGAAGACGGTGATCAGCACATCTTATATAGAGATCGTAAGTGGTAAGCTTCTATGGGACCAAACTGCTGAGGTCAACGGTCCCTAGGCCTACACACTACTTAATCGAACTTAATCTAACTTACGCTGTAGACAACACACACACCCATGCCCGATGGAGGACTCGAACCTCCGACGGGGCGGATCCTCGCGAGCCGTGGCAAGGCGCCTCAGACTGCGCGGCTACCCCAAGCGGCCATCTTATACAGACATAACATCTTTGTAGAAAATTCTGGCGCACTCTACGAAGTACACCAAGCATCGCACGAACCTCATCAGACACTGCAAGTATCTTGGCGGGAACTAGTTTTTCGTAGCCAACTGGAGTCACGTACACCAGACTTTCGTTACGCCCCACAAAATAAGGCGACAGGTAAACAGTGTGGTTCCGCGCGCCGCGGAATTTGAATCCGCGCTAGACGTCATGGACGTCGAAGACACATAGAGGTCTCTGCACCATCGCCCCGTAAGCTGTGGCGGCGCGCGCCTCCTGGCCCGCTTTTAGTGTGAGGGCGCCACCGTGGAACACGTGGTCCCAGCGGGCAATAGCGGTGCCCCCGATAGCGTACTTAAGCGCCTGCCACTCGCTCAGTGAGTGAAAGGATACGGATCCTGTACACCTCCCGCAAACTCGATCCTCCTCACCCGCTTGTCTCACCCATCCTCTCCAACCCCCGCCCGCTGCCGCGCCTGATTTCCCACGTCCCACCCGGTCTCCATCTCTCCACCCTCCTTACCCTCTCACAAGGTGGCTTCCGCCAGCTCCCACTCCCTGATGATGTCCGCCTCCCCTCCATCTACCCCTCCTATCAACTTTGATCCTCCCCCCCCCCACTTCCTGTGTCCTTTCCTTTAGGCACCCTCCCTCCCTTCTCTTTCCTTTTCCCCCGCCCCTTCCTCCACCCCTCTTTCCCCAGGCTTCCCCTCCCCCTTCCTCCCTTCCCCCTATCTCTCCTGCCCATGACATCTGTTCTCCCCTCTCCCACCCCCCTCCTCCTCTCTTGGCAGTTCCCCGGACTCCTACACGGTTAGTGAACTTTCGCGCGCCAGAGATCAACGCCTCGTGTTTCTGTGTGTGCCGTCGTTTTGTGCAGTGGTTCAGTGTTATTCGTTTTGTGCACCTACGTTCACGTGTGACACTCTTCGTCTATGTATGTGTCCAGGTGTCTGACCAAATTTTATCTTGGTCTTTTAAAAAGTGTTTGTCTCCATTTCTATGTCCACCATGTTTTTTTCTCTAAATGTATTCATTTGTATCTTTTGTGTTTCTCTGAGGCCAAAGAGCGGTGTAGTATGCTGCTGCTGGCCCGCCTGTGAACAGGTTTAAAAATAACAATAAAGAAAAAAAAAGAAAAAGCTCAGCCAGTCAGTCTAATCTCGCTTACGTCGGTTGATACCTCATTTCGCGCTAGACAGCTTACTTCGTTGTTCTGTGTACGAGTGGACGTGTTTATTTCCTTGTGACTCCGTTGTTCGATCTTGTTGTATTCGTTCTGTCCTTCGTTGGTCGTGTCCGTCCTCTCTCGTTGTGTTGTTGTTGTTGGCTCTCTCCGCTGGTCCCGCCGCGCTTTCCGTCATTGCTACCCCGCGACCGTCCTGGTCGCAGTTACAACAGTGAGCGAGTTGACCATGCGATTGGACCTCCCCTTCCGATACAACGCCTGGGATATGTGGCATCGAGCACGTCACATACTTGCACAGAGTGCAGTCTAGTTTTATCCACATCTGACGACGCATGTTAGGTAGAATACGCAGTACATTATGTTTGCTGAACGTAGGGTGCGTGTGCATTTACTGTCCTTTTTGTTACATTTCAAAGCATTCATTGGCTGAGGATTACTTCCAATCCCATAAGTTCCTCTTACAATGTTGTATCTGTCGTGTCCTCTATCAGCTGTTCAAGTCCGTGCACAAACTTTGGAATCACCCTGTATATACCGTCATGCAGCAGCAGTACTCAGTCGCTGCCTGAGATCCGGTTATTCTCCATATTTTTTCCTCCAGTTAACAAACATCGTTAAACTAAATACCGCACTAGATTAGTTGGAGACCGAATGCAAACATAAAATTCGTCTTCAAAAATATTTTGATTTTAATAAGAAACGAATCGATGTTTTCCCATGACATAAGGTGGTCTGTGTACCAAGTGTTGTTTACGTTAATTGGCTGTTCAGTTTTTTCATGGTAAAATTTTATACATTATGAATGAGAAACACTGGAGACTTGGTAACATTCTATAATATCTATTATTTGACTAGCTGCTGTTAGGGCAGGAAAGTAACTGATGAAAGTTAACGTTGAGCAGATATAAAATGTAGATTAACAACGGAAAGAAAAGCATTTCAGAAGAACAGAAATTTGTTAACATCGAATAAACACTGAGGTGACAAAAGCCATGGCCGGCCGGTGTGGCCGAGCGATTCTAGGAGCTTCAGTCTGGAACCGCGCGACCGCTACTGTCGCAGGTTTGAATCCTGCCTCGGGCATGGGTGTGTGTGATGTCCTTAGGTTAGTTAGGTTTCAGTAGTTCTAAGTTCTAGGGGACTGATGACCTCGATTGTTAAGTCCCATAGTGCTCAGAGCCATTTGAACCATTTTTGAACAAAAGTCATGGGATGCCTCCTAATATCGTGTCGGACGTCCTTTTCTCCGTTGTAGACGTGGCATGGACTCAAGTCGTTGGAAGTCCGCTATAGAATTATTGTGCCATGCTGCCTCAATAGCCGGTGCAGAACTTTGTGCAAGAAACTGACTTCCCGATTATGTCCCATGAATGATGGGTGGGATTCACGTCGTGCGATATGGGTGGCCAAATCATTCACACAAATTCTCCAGAACATTCTTCAAACCAGTCGCGAACAATTGTGCCCCAGCGACATGGCGCAATGCTATCCATAAAAATTCCATCGTTGCTTGGGGAGATGAAGGCCATGGATGGTCTACAACCCTTTCCAGTCAATGACCCGTTCAAGATGGATCGGAGGACCGTGTGTATTCCATGTAAACACAGCCTACACAACTATGGAGCCACCACAAACTCGCACAGAGTCTAGTTGACACCCCTTGACCGTGCCTGTGAAGGAACCGCGCCTCACTCGCACTCTACCATCAGTTCCAACGAATTGAAATCGGGACTAATCGCACCAGGCAACGGTTTTTCAGTCGTCTAGGGGCCAACCGATATGGTCATGGTCCCAGGAGAGACGTTGCAGGCGATGTCGCGGTGATAGCAAAGGCACTCACATGGGTCGTTTGCTGCAATAGTCCATTAACGCCAAATTTCGCCGCTCTGTCCTAACGGACTGTGCATTCCATATTAATTTGTACACTTATTTCATGCAGTGTTGCTTGTCTGTTAGCACTGCTCTCGGTCGTTATGTGAAAGCCTCCGGACACCGCGTTGTCCGTGCTGAGAGGTAACGCCTGAAATTTGGTGCTCTCGGCACGCTCTCTGTGGATCTCGGAATACTGAATTCCCTAATGATTTCCGAAATTCAATGTCCCATGCATGTAGCTCCAACTACCATTCCGTGTTCTAAGCCTGTTAATTCCCGTCGTGCGGCCATAATCACGTCGGAAACCTTTTCACATGAATCACTTCTATACAAATGACAGCTCCGCCAATGAAATGCCCTTTTATACTTTGTGTAAGCTACACTACCTTCATCCACATATGTGCATATCGCTATCCCATGACTTCGTCACCTCCTTGTAGATTTATGTATTAGGAAACCTTCGTGAAGGTATACGTGTGGAGTGTAGCCATGTGTGAAACTGAAACATGTCGATAAAGAGTTCAGAAAAGAAGGAAATAGTAGCTTTTGAATTGTGGTGTTACAGAAGAATGCTGAACATTACATAAAGAGATGACCTAATTAGTGAGGAGGTACTAGTAGAATTCGGGACAAAAAAAGAAGAGATCGTTTGATACAACACATTCTGAGACGTCAAGGGATCACCATTGTAGTAATGGAGGAAAGTGTGTGTGGTAAAAATCTTAGAGAGAGACCAAAAATGAATACAGTAAGCAGATTCAGACGGCTGTAGGTTGCAGTAGTTATTCAGAGATGAAGAGGCTTGCACAGGATGGAGTAGCTTTGAGAGCTGCATCAAATCTGTCTTCGGACTGAAGACCAAAACATAAACAACTGCTGTTAGGCCATAATCAGGTCCTGTCCTGCTAGACTGATCCAGAATCACAGACTGGTTCGGACACAGCTGCTACGTCAGAGAATCCAGCCCGGCGCATGTTACCCTATCGCTACTCACTTGCATTACCTGGTCGCTACCGCTATCTATCACTAGCCCCCTGCGTGACATAGTTGATGCCTCAATTAGGCTTAGGTTTTAATACTTACTCTGATTCTTGCTTCAAATGGTTCAAATGACTTTTACTTTATGTACAGGGTGTCCGTCTCTGTAACTGAGTGATCATCACAGCTGACTGTCTGGCGGAGGACCCAGGTTCGATTTCGGTTAGTGCCCAGTTCTTTTTCCTAGGTGGGAGGTGTCGTACGGGGTGTATTCAGCTTTTCAGCTTCCTGAGGCCAGTTGAAGCCTACTCGACCGATTAGTAGTGGTTCCAAGATCAAGAAACTCGACAGCGACCAGGAAAGCAGTGTGCTGACCACATCTCCCTACATATCACATCTGATGGCACTTTTGGCATACGCTCCTGGGAGACATAAGCACCTTTAGCGCCGCTCGGGAGGGCTTGCATGCTTCAATGACGCAGAGCGCTATGCTGGTGGTTGTATAGCAACTGGCAAGATCATACAGACCGGTCAAGCCTCAGCAGAGAGGCAAGATGAAGAGTGTCCTACAATTTAGGTAAGGGAGCGCTGTGTTCTTCTCAGCGGGCTCCGCTAGCATGATTTGGGTACGGATAGAGCGACCATGAGTTTCCCGAGCTGGTGACTAGTTAGTTTCATCAGACCTCTTTTGCTATAAACTCTGGGCATACGTCAGGGAACATGGTTTGGGGCGGCAGTGGAACATTGTGTTTTGGTGAACGGGGTCCTTGGCTTCAGCACTTGGACAACAAGGAAGCCCGTAGAAAAAACCCTCAACCTCAAAGTGCGCTATGTGCTGATGAGGTGAATGGCAGTTAAGATAAAACAGCTTCTAGCGGGCAATCTCTGTGTTACCTGTTGCTCTCCAGTTGCTTGCTCAGCCATGTGGGGATCTGTCTGAGTTGACGTTTGTTTCCCTAATGGATCTTAGGACCCCTATGGAGCCACCTAAATTCACATTTTCTCCTGATGGGACTGAGTTTCGTCAGAGAGTACCTACACCGACCCAACAAAGAGAGCTGAATTGGTCGGGTCCACACGAGAAGCAGTTTCAGAATCATAGTAACATGGCACTAGTGTGCCACAACACTTTCATCGCAATCAAGAGAGCATAGGGAACCTGACACCTGTTAGTCAGGCAGGATTCGGTTACGATTGTGGACGGGGCTGTAATTAGTTACTATTGGTTCCCTTTTGCAATTACACACATTTATCTTAAGAAGGTAATTCCAGACTCAGCAATAAATAATCACACGTTATGAATGAAGGAATAAACAACTGTGTAATTAATAGTGCTTTCAGTACGTTACAATTTGCGAAATGAGCATAAAATACAAACACAACAAATAATGTTTTAAAAACAAGCCAATGTGATCCCAATTAGAATTTTAAGGCAAGTAACCACAGTCACAGCTGAAGGCATTGAACGCCAAGAACGGCAATTATAAAAAATTTAACAAACATACTGTAAAACAGCAATGCAATAGCAAGGTTAATTTAAAAAGACTGGCAACTGATCACCAAACGGGTGAGACAAAATGATGGTAAACTTGGTAGCACAACCATTTAAACCTGCTGTAACGCCAAGAATGGCAATTATATAAAAAATTTAGAAACATACAATAAAACAGCAAATACAATAATAAAACACAAGGGCCAGTCACAGACGGTGCACCAGGAATCGACCTCTGAGCAAGTCCAGCAAAAAAACACTTTCGCGAGCCGTGAGGTAGGTAGCCAAGAGTTACATTCACTTCATAAGATGGTAACTCAGACTACTGGCAGTCTGACGAATGACTAATGATAATCTTGGTCAAGCTACCTGACGTCCAATAACCCAAATGCAAAGATGTAAAAATACGCCAAAGCCGGAACCAGCGCTCTGTATTCCGCCCGCAGAATACTATGCTTAGAGCGCCAGGAAGGAGAAAGGAATCACTGCCACCAGAGTAGAAGAACCGCCAACCAATCTACAATCAAGAAAGCTATCAAAACTACACGCCTCACTGGACAGCAGCGGCAAGGACAGGAAACGAACACTGCCGTTACATACACTGACCCCCAGGGCAGATAACTGGGGCAGGAAAGATACTGATGGTTGAACTTAACAAATAGTAATAAACTGAACGCAATAAATAGTAATTAGAAGTCCAGGAAAGCTGATCAGATCCGCCTTCCCCAAGCACTCCTCTCGCTGCTCTTTGCCTCGGAAACACTACAAGGAGCAGCACGAACCCAAGTCACTGGAGAATCGCAAGATCTCACAATGTTGGAGGTCTCTCTACTTTAATCCAAATGCACTCATCTTAAAACTTGCCGGATCCGGTGTACGACGAGGTTGTGCACCCTCGTGACTGCAGGCCATCGATCCGGCAGTCCATGCGCGCCACCAACCAAACTGCACACTGACACGACCCAGAAGAAGCACGATGTCGCCGCAAAGATAGGGCCAAAGTTACTACCTATCGACAACCGCCACTAGCGGACAGGTAACGCTTGCGAAACCAAGTGGCGTCAGTCAACACGAAAAGAAGAGAAGCAACCGCAACCATGTCAGCTAAACGATACGGTCTGGCCTCCAGCAGAGGACAGAAAGCTACAAACAGCACCAACACGAGCCGCAGCACGGCTCAGAACCTTTGAGAAAGTCTCACCTTTCTTTATTCACAAGGCACTGAACGGAACAGAGGGGTCCTTAAAGAGTGTTAAACGACTTCTTTACAGAACACTTCTAGTTGTAAGTGATACGTCAAACCAAGTATCTAATCTTCTGGGGTACGAGGTCTTAGGTGACTATTCTGTAGTGACTGAGTTGCATAACATACTTAACTTCTGTAAAGGGATAGTTACACAGTTACCCGCTCAGGTATAATGGAGATGGACCCTGAAAAGTTGCGTTAAAAATGGAAAATTATGGGTGTCACGGAAGTGCAGAACTATTTGAAGAGTGTCAACGGCACATTGGAAATAACTTCTACATTTATTCTAACGTTCATCACTTGGGAATTACTTGAACATATTTTTGAGGTTCGAGCGTTCGTTCCCAGCTCACTGCGTTGCTACAAATGTAAAAGATTTGATCATACTATTATAACTTTTAATTGGAGGTCTACGTGTGGAAATTGTCTAGGCTCACCTTACGAATCAGGCGATTCTTGCACATTTACATCGAAATGTATAAACTGCTCCAGAGACCATCCTGTGTGGAGCAGGAAGTGTGGGGTTTATAACGAGGAAAGGTAAATTCAGGAGTTGAAAGTTACAAGACGTTTATCCTATGCTGGAGCTAAAAACCTTTCAAAGCTGTGCAACCTGCAGTGTTCCTTTTGCATCGCCCCTTAAGAAGCCAGTCGCCAAGTGTTGTGCCTCCGCACAGAGCTTGGGAGGGCGGGATGGGCTTTCATGCTTCAATGACGCTGAGCGCGCTGGGCAAAAGCTAAGTTGCATCCGAAGTCATTCGGAAGCTATCCAGGACGGACTTGGAGCCTCCGCCACATACCGCTGCACACTATAAGAAGGCCACTAAGCTGTCCTCTCGAACAATGCAAGCAACTCGTCGCGTAAATAAGGAAAAACGTCACACGAAGAGTCGTTCAAAATTAAAGAAAGTTCCAGATAAACCTTCGGACTGACGAGCACTCTTTCTTATTTTACTGTCGAGAATATTGATATGGAGAAACCGGAGAGCCGGGCACCGTCCAAACTTCTCTTTGACTTCTCGGGTAAATCACCGCCGCCGGGGGAGGAACACAAGGGCAACGATCGCTTATAAACGGTCCCCACAGGCACTTCTCTGCCGCAGTGGATCTTACATGATTACTGATCACATTTGGAAGATAAAACTTTTGCCACTCCTTCAGGCTGGCTGGTAAAGCAACCGTATAAACATTATTTTGAAGAGAAACGGTCTTGGTAGCGAGAATTATTGTTTAATGACGCGTTTCGCCTTTTTTAGGACGTAACCAGAAGAAGGAAAGCAAAATATATGTAGCGGGAGATATGGGTCTATGAGGCACAGATCGAAATAAAAATATCAAAGAAGCGTTTACGAACCATTAGAAAGAAAACTTACGTTTGCTATTATGCTGTGAAATAAGCATACGTGAGGGCGTGTACCTATACAATAAATATGAAATAATAAGAAAACGGGAAAGAGGTATTATAGCAGAGGCAAAATTGAAAAATGCAAACATTACCTTCGATGCACACATAACGGCACGCGCGGCGGTGCAGCAATAGGACTACACATACAGATTTGCAGACAAATGGCTTCATTTAAACAGCATAGTGAAATTGTCCAACAGAGCTGAGAACGCCAAGCATGTAAACAGTTAAGCGTTCGACTAGGCATCTCGTCGGATTTACTGGTGGAAACTCAAACAGATGACCTGCATGAGTAACTCTGAAATGGAAATTTTAATTAAAAGCGTATAACAAGAATTAAAAACTAGGCTACTGAACAAAACAGTCTAAATCGTATGTATTAAGATACACCTTTCTAAAAAAAAGACCCACCGAGAAGGAAACATCCGAATGAGACGGAAACTGGTGCATGTGTACATGTACGGATTAACAAAGCCCGCATCTCGTGGTCGTGCGGTAGCGTTCTCGCTTCCCACGCCCGGGTTCCCGGGTTCGATTCCCGGCGGGGTCAGGAATTTTCTCTGCCTCGTGATGGCTGGGTGTTGTGTGCTGTCCTTAGGTTAGTTAGGTTTAAGTAGTTCTAAGTTCTAGGGGACTTATGACCACAGCAGTTGAGTCCCATAGTGCTCAGAGCCATTTGAACCATTTTTTTTGGATTAACAAATAATTACAATTTCAGAAAAAATGGATGATTTATTCAACAGAGAAACCTCCACAACATGACCAAGTCAATAACGCGTTGGTCCACCTCTGGCCCTTGTGCAACCAGTCATTCGGCTTGGCATTCATTGATAGAGTTGATGGATGTCTTATTGGGGTATCGCACATTGACGCGTTACATCGTCAGAATCCGAGCTGGTTTGAGGACGTTGCCCATAATGCTCCAAACGTTCTCGGCCTTAGAGAGATCTGGCGATCTTGTTGGCCAAGGTAGGCACGAAGAAAAGCAGTAGAAACTCTCGCCGTTCGCAGACGCGCATTTCTTGCTGGCTTGTAAGCTGAGGCTGGCTTCCAATTAAGAGCAGTGAAACGGCGTAGAATATCGTCCACGCACCGCTGTCCTGTAATGGTCACGCTGTTGACAACCAAAGGGGTGCTGATATGAAATGATAGGGTACCCCAGACCATCAATCCTGGTTGTCAGGCAGTATGGTGGGCGACAGTCAGGCTAGTATCCTACCACTGAGCAGGGCGTGTCCAGAAGCGTCTTTGCTGTTCATCAGGGCTCAGGTCAAAGCAGGACTCCTAACTGAACAAAATTCTACTCAGTGAGACACGAAGACATGTGTGGAGACGCCCAGGACAGTGATGGGGTTACCACCTCGACTCTCGCCAGCCATACGGCCAAACAGCCAGGAGTGATGGTCCAGGGTGCCATTTCGTTTCATAGCAGGACCCCATTGGTTGTCATCCGCGGCGCCCTTACAGGACAGCGGTACGTTGACGATATTGCATGTTCCGGTTTGCTGCCCTTCATTTCAAGCAACTCTTGAGTTTTATTTCAGCAAGATTACTCCCATCCGCATTCGACGACAGTTTCAACTGCTTGTCTTCGTACCTTTAAGGGGCTCCGGAACGCCCTATACTTGCAATGTTAAAATAACGATTATAAATTACATCTTTCCTCACAAAATATTTGAGGTAGGAAGTTGAACTTTTTACAGATTATTTATTGGAATATGGGCTACAACTTAACACAGGGATTTTACAAAATTTTAGTTCAGTTATTAAAGATGATTTTTTTTCAATTGTAATGAAAATTCACAACATTTTTTTGCAATTTTTTATTTATATATTCAAAAATATACAGTTTTTTGGAAAAAGGCTGTGTTAAATTATGCAGAAGGTACTGTGTAAAATTTACTGAAAGTTTGAAACAAATATGTTTGGGAGATCCTTAAAAAACATGTAATTAGTATGAGAAAATAAAAGTTTTGGGAATCGAGCGACAAAGATTGGATTAACTCTTTAGTCCATTCCAGGTCCATAGGATGGATTATCTTCATCCTCTGCAAACTCCTCCTCCAGCTTCCTCTTGTTCCTCCTCCTGTTTACTCTTGCTTGTATTTCTAGACTCTTTACAGCCATGTCTGCAGCCCGAAGGCGTTCCTTGTCTAAAGCAAGCATCGCTCGTACCATGTTAGAACCTATCTTCATTCCCATATTTCTAAATACCTTGCACCTTACAATGTTGCCATAATTGAAAGTCGCAACAGCATCATACACAACAAAGTGAAGTGTTTCTATTCCAACAAATACAGTCTTGGGGATTCTCGACCATATAACACTATTTACACTTTCATTGGGGTTTTGAGTTTTTCCGTGAATACACTTTTTCAACAGTTCAGGTGCTGCTAAGTCTCTGAAAATAGGTTTTATCACCTCCATTATTGCATGAGGCAGACTATGCTTATGAGTGTACACTTCACCAGTTAGCAATCCTTTGTTATATTTACACCAACTGTCTTCTTCTTTGGGACACTCACTTGGTTATCGTCTTTATTGTTTACAGTAATAACGCATACCTTTGGCCTTCCAACATTTCTCCTTTTCTTAAAAGCCTTCAGAGGATTTCTAATGACTTTACTTTTACTCATTATTATACTTCAACAAAACAGAGACTCAAGAAACAGAATTAATTACGAATATTTTCGAGATAACGACAGAGTAAATAAACATGAAACAATCGACAATCACACCAGCGATATATATTGAACCATCACAGGTTAGCCACAACACATACTTTATCTCACATCACTAAAATGTACCTGATGAACACGGACGTTAATAATAACACCATTTGACAGCAGTTTAATAGCGCCACAGTGGGTCACGCCCATGAAGAACACATTTCAAAAAAAATTTAAAAATAGTTGTAGTCTTCGGAATTGAATAAATTATATATCTATTAAAAGGTAATAGTCTGCAGATTCAGAAAACCTAAAAAAGTAAAAATTGAACTTTTCATGATTTTGAGCCTTTCCGGAGCCTCTTCACAAATCCTGTGCTGACCAGCGAGGTTGCCGGATATCTCGACAATCAAGAACGGGTGGAGAATTGTGGGCAGGGTCCTCCAACAGCTCGGGACTGAATTTGACACTGTATCCCCAATCAATAATGGTTGGGGAATTGTAGGCAGGGTCCTCCAACATCTCGGGATTGAATTTGACATTGTATCCCTCATGGAGGTATCCAACAACTCTATCAATCAATGACAAGCCGAATAACGTATAATGGTCAGAGGCGGGACGAAGGCGTTATTGACTTGCTCAGTTTAAAAAGATCTTTCTCCTGAATAAATCATCCGATTTTTCTGAAATTGTAATCATTCGTTTGTCTGTATATGTACATATCATCTACCGATTTCCGTCCAATTTGGACATATCCTAGGAGGTGCGTCGTTTTTTTAGTCGTGGAAACTACACAGATGGCGTGCATAAGTAATTTTGAAGTGAAAATTATAATTGAAAGCATATAACAGGAATTAAAAACTATGATACTAAACGAAACATTCTAAACATCGATAAATAAATAAATAAACATAAAGAGGTGTGCTAAATAAAAATGGAACAAAATTTTCATAGAGCACCAATGGGCAACACGTGTAGCACCATGTAATACCGAGGAGTGGAGGCCTAAGTAAAAATGCAGTAGAATATAAAATAAAAATGCCCATGATTAAGATAATTGAAATCAGCTGTAGGCAGTTAAGCAGTGATAACCATCGTAAAGTCTACAGAACACACAGAGTAATGTACGAGAGAGCAGCATTTAAAATTAAAGAAAATTATAAATAAAAAATGAATTACGTACATATTTTGAAGACTGTCATCGTGGAGTCGAGATAATTCTGGGTTTTATTAATCAGCTGATCAATAAGCAGTCGGTCACTGATCATGTATGTATGTTTAAGAATTTCCAGTTCCTCAAGAGGATTAAGCATCTTGCCTTTTTTATGTCTTTCACCTCACGATCCGTTGGTTGCAAATGCACTGACGGAAGTCTTCCGAAAGCTCCCATGTCCTCCTCGTGGAAAACTGAAATACACACAATGTGCTGTGGGGCTTGGTTACAACTTTCTCTAGTTGTCAAATTATCGAATGCCTCGTACATTCAAAGAATATCTGCTTTTTGAAGTATGACCAGATGACACACTTTCCCAGAGCTACGGGAATCGTCTTCAGCCACTGATGTTTGTTTTTGGTCCCCAGCTATTTCAGTCTCTGCCCAGAGGGCAGTGGCCACAGATCTGCATTACAGTGACCACTTTCAAGTTTGGAGTCATCTGTTGATTCGAAAGACGGTACACAGGAGACCAAGAAGATAGATTGCTCAAAGGGCAAGTTGTCTGCGATACAGTCAGCAGGCCATCTTCGAAGAACAGAGCTGTGCCCAGGAGATCGTGGACCATATTACCTGTGAGATCCAACGAGCTACCGCTGATTCCATTCTCCAGTCTAGCAAACAACTCAGTCCCTTGGAATGACGGGTGTTGCTCAACAATCAGAGGCAGGTGCACAGCTTTGTGGAAATTCAAAACACCATCCAACTACAGAAAACCTTCGTGTTTTCCTCTCTACGAAAGCACATGTGAGGCGAGTGATGAAAGAACGTAAAAGGAACTCCTGGAATGAATTCGCGACTTCCATCAACCGGTTCCCTTCCAATGCGCTAGTTTGGAACTCAGCAAGGCGGATTTCAGACAAGAGGAGTGCATCTCTCCTTACGGGTTTGTTGTGAAGTGGGGTCTTGGTGAATGCGCCTACGGACATGGCTCGTTTTGTAGCTAACACTTTATCACCAGCACCATCCAGGTGTTCCGTAGGACTGTGGAGATAAGGAGGCTTTGCTTCTTCTTGTGTAATGACGAGGTCTGCGGTCTTCCATTCTCCACGTGGGAATCGGAATCAGTTCTGTTCTTGGCCAAAGACACTGCTCCAGGATCGGATTCATTATGCAATGCTCTCTCATCGGTATCCTGAAGTCGAAAGCAAGGTCCTCCAGTCAGATTTGGTTTGATGGATTGCAGCCCACGACTTGGAAGGAGGCAATATTAATTCCATTATGGAACAGGTGAGGATCGTAACGATCCTAACGGTTATTGGAGTGTAGCCCTTACCAGTCGCACGGGTGAGACTATCGAACAAATGCTCAATCGCTGCCTTGTAGGCTCCTCGAACCTCGAGGTCACCTGTACTGTCCCCAGCGCGTTTTCATGCGACAGCTTTGTGCCCCTGACAAATTTTCTGGAGATGGCAGCCGATACAGAATTCGCCATCTTCACGTGGACGTTTGCCACTTCTCATCCTTGATGACCGGAGGTATCAATAGCATGTTGGCGATGCCTACTCTAATTGCTATATTTAGCAGAATGATGGCCCCTATGGAAGTCTACTCAGTGCCACATTGTTTGTAGTCGCCATCAATGGCATCTCCTTCTGTTTTCTAACGAGAACGAGGCAACATGTCCAAAAGAACGGATACCATCTTCATATATTTAGTTAAGGCTCATCAGCCATTTGACCATCTTCTGTGCGGATGCACACACTTTGCCCGAACTCATACGGGAATCGGTAAAGCCGCGAGAAATGAGTGTAACGGGTGGGGGCACAACGAATATAGTGCGGGACAGTAAGTTGGGAATGTGGGTCTCACGGGGGCGGGCCAGAGATAAGTCCCTGCAGTCGCACTATCCTCTGTGTCCTCGGTAGCTCAGATGGATAGAGCGTCTGTCATGTAAACCAGTATATCCCGGGTTCGCGTCCCGGTTGGGGCACACATTTTCAACTGTCCCCATTGATGTATATCAACGCCTGTATGCAGATCAGGGTATTCATTTCATAGTATTGATTTAATTGTAATTTCATTCCAACGAGCTGCACGGTCACCGATGGTATCTGTTCTTTTGGGCATGTACGAAAGAACAGATACTATGTTCATATAATTGCACGCTAACGGACCCCTCTCCAGGACGACAACGCAACGGCAGCGCCCTCTAAGCGGAGAAGACATTAGCGCCGCGCCGACTGCTCATGGCCCACTTCTACACCAGCATCAAGATTAGGCACTTCAAGACCAGCGACCTAGGAATTGTATATATTGAAGAGATTTCTTATTAGTATGTCGCCCTTTCCAGAATGAGGTTTTCGCTCTGCAGCGGAGTGTGCGCTGTTCGCAGGAGAGCTTCTGTGAAATTTGGAAAAGTAAGAGACGAGGTACTGGCGGAAGTAAAGCTGTGAGGACCGGGCGTGAGTCGTGCTTGGGTAGCTCAGATGGTACATCACTTGCCCGTGAAAGGCAAAGGTTCCGAGTTCGAGTCTCAGTCCGGCACACAGTTTTAATCTGCCAGGAAGTTTCATGTCGCCCTTTGCTTGCGACACTTCTGTGTGTATGATGAAAGGATCGTTGCATACCCAATGTTCTAACGTATTTGCTGAGAAATAACTGAATTTGTCATAGTGCGTGGATGATGGAAACGTACGAGAGAAATGAGGGTAAGCTCCAAATCTAAGACTCAACTTCACATGGCTGAGTTAAAAAACACACGCCAGTTAAATCGCGTCAATTTCGCTCGCAGGTGATGGTGAATGACATTACAACCTCACTGAAACAAAGTTGAGAATAAAAGTAGCAAGCTAGGGCCCTATCAAAAAGCCACATAGCATTCAAAGGCCTACCTAGTACCACGTGTATTGGTTGACAAAGAAACATTGATGAAGACTGAGAAATTACACACACAGATTGAAGGCAATAACATTAGACCAGTATCAAGTCAGTGCAGTCAGAAAGCTCTGTGGGCCCTATTTAACTCCATGAGCTAGATGAAACACTGTCTAGTGCCAAGTGCAAGCGATCACACAGAAATGTTGGCTTAATTATGACAATTACATTCGCGGATTATCGAGAATGCCGTAGAAAACTACTGAAAAAAATTATTTCGATGAAGAAAAACTTGTGGCACCCGTATTACGATAGGTTTATGTGTATTCCGTATAAATTCTCTGCTGGCATTGTACACTAGTGCATCTGTGTAGTCAAGATCACTAGTTGTGCAGATATATAATAATGATGTTGATTATGTTGGTGTTTCAAGAAATTACATTGTAACGGTAACATCTGTAATAAAGCCCTGCCGCTACGGAAGTAGTTCGGCGGGACTGGGAAAGGTGGACGTCGTGTGCAAGGCGCTTGATTCCATTGTGGCGAGTGGCACTTCGAGTTATGACTGTGTTACGAGTGTTCAGCGGCAGCCTTGGTCAGCTATTGTGGTTAATTTCGATGTATATATTGAGGCAGGAAGAGCTTGCGAGCATATGATTTAGCCTTGGATGAAATGTAAAGTGTCTTTCAACCATGGTGTCATTATTGGCCCTTTTGGTTAAATTTACGCCGGCAAGAAGCATTATATCAGAGCGTAGCTAACAACAAGAACCATGGTTGCTTTACCTCCAGTTTCATAGCCACTGTAATTTACCACAAGCACCACCACCTTCAGCAGCACTGTTATCCGAATATGTACATCCAATGGACCAGGTGTTATACTGCATAATAAACGTTTGTGGAACTTCTAACTTACGTGTCCACACCCGTGATTGTTCCCAATCACATTCCTAGACAGGACTCTTTCCAAGTGAATTAATTCCCAGTATCCTGTTTTTATTAAACTGTCAATTTTTGTAGTAAAACATTTTGCAGCTTTTAGTCATCTTTTGGACTATGAAGTTTGGCTAGTTTTCTGAACAGTATAGATGATTTACGCCACACAATTTCTCATCTTTAAGTTTACTAAAGTGTAGTCATAAGGAAAACTTTTCAGTAATTAAGAAGCTACCAATAAAATAATCAATGAAAAAATTATAAAGCCCTTACAGCTGTCTGCAAGTAAAAGTTATAAAATGACAGCAGTATTATTTCACTTTGAACAGGTCTGTAAACTTGTAATTGTTTGTTTCTTTGTATATGTTGTTTTAAAGTAGTTTTTCAAGTTGTGTAGTCATTTACAAAGCCCGTTTGACTGAGTCCAGTGAGAGTCTAATTGCTAGATCTCCTTGTTAACTGTTGAACTCATTTCGCATTATTCATTATACACTCCTGGAAATGGAAAAAAGAACACATTGACACCGGTGTGTCAGACCCACCGTACTTGCTCCGGACACTGCGAGAGGGCTGTACAAGCAATGATCACACGCACGGCACAGCGGACACACCAGGAACCGCGGTGTTGGCCGTCGAATGGCGCTAGCTGCGCAGCATTTGTGCACCGCCGCCGTCAGTGTCAGCCAGTTTGCCGTGGCATACGGAGCTCCATCGCAGTCTTTAACACTGGTAGCATGCCGCGACAGCGTGGACGTGAACCGTATGTGCAGTTGACGGACTTTGAGCGAGGGCGTATAGTGGGCATGCGGGAGGCCGGGTGGACGTACCGCCGAATTGCTCAACACGTGGGGTGTGAGGTCTCCACAGTACATCGATGTTGTCGCCAGTGGTCGGCGGGAGGTGCACGTGCCCGTCGTCCTGGGACCGGACCGCAGCGACGCACGGATGCACGCCAAGACCGTAGGATTCTACGCAGTGCCGTAGGGGACCGCACCGCCACTTCCCAGCAAATTAGGGACACTGTTGCTCCTGGGGTATCGGCGAGGACCATTCGCAACCGTCTCCATGAAGCTGGGCTACGGTCCCGCACACCGTTAGGCCGTCTTCCGCTCACGCCCCAACATCGTGCAGCCCGCCTCCAGTGGTGTCGCGACAGGCGTGAATGGAGGGACGAATGGAGACGTGTCGTCTTCAGCGATGAGAGTCGCTTCTGCCTTGGTGCCAATGACGGTCGTATGCGTGTTTGGCGCCGTGCAGGTGAGCGCCACAATCAGGACTGCATACGACCGAGGCACACAGGGCCAACACCCGGCATCATGGTGTGGGGAGCGATCTCCTACACTGGCCGTACACCACTGGTGATCGTCGAGGTGACACTGAATAGTGCACGGTACATCCAAACCGTCATCGAACCCATCGTTCTACCATTCCTAGACCGGCAAGGGAACTTGCTGTTCCAACAGGACAATGCACGTCCGCATGTATCCCGTGCCACCCAACGTGCTCTAGAAGGTGTAAGTCAACTACCCTGGCCAGCAAGATCTCCGGATCTGTCCCCCATTGAGCATGTT
The DNA here is from genome assembly GCF_023864345.2 of Schistocerca serialis cubense. Classification (NCBI taxonomy): domain Eukaryota; kingdom Metazoa; phylum Arthropoda; class Insecta; order Orthoptera; family Acrididae; genus Schistocerca; species Schistocerca serialis. The sequence continues at coordinate 147,811,100 of NC_064643.1, forward strand.
TGGGACTGGATGAAGCGTCGTCTCACGCGATCTGCACGTCCAGCACGAACGCTGGTCCAACTGAGGCGCCAGGTGGAAATGGCATGGCAAGCCGTTCCACAGGACTACATCCAGCATCTCTACGATCGTCTCCATGGGAGAATAGCAGCCTGCATTGCTGCGAAAGGTGGACATACACTGTACTAGTGCCGACATTGTGCATGCTCTGTTGCCTGTGTCTATGTGCCTGTGGTTCTGTCAGTGTGATCATGTGATGTATCTGACCCCAGGAATGTGTCAATAAAGTTTCCCCTTCCTGGGACAATGAATTCACGGTCTTCTTATTTCAATTTCCAGGAGTGTATTTAAGGCTGTTACTAAATTTATTTGACATTTTCTTAATATTTTGTATAACTAATCATAACTCATTGTGGTTCTTCAAACAATACCAGTTTAAGGGGCACTATAAGCTACTTGTGTGAGAAATTAAAGCAAAGGCTCCTTCTGGACAAGTGTAGCAATCCGTGCAAACGTTTATTTTGCACCAAAACTTTTCTTATAAATAATAATTGTAGTGCCTATTTGTATGGAGCAACTTCACGTGCAGATTTCTGAAGCCTATAGTAATCAGCACTGTTTCAAATCATGACCTTTTTGTCATAGTCAATTAACATAATTGTAGTCCAAGCCACTGCCAGTCAGACTTTGTTAGTAGATTGATATGCCCTTCAGCATTTGGTCATCATACTGCATAGTAGTTTTTGCCAATAGTAAAGATGTTATTGTGAGACCTTGTCTAGTGCTGCATTTATTGGACATTCTATGTTTGCATAAGGATTAGCTGTTGTGTTGTTTGCTGGAGCAAGTTGCTTTATGATATTGAGAGTAACTCTGTTACAAGAAATTAGTTAGGGTATCAAGTAAGGTTGGTGTTCTTAGGTGAAGTTTATTTCCACTTTGCCATAAAACGTATACTACATTGCGAAATTAGGCTGGCGACCGGATGTGTATATACTTACAGATTACTTTCGTATTAGTAGAACGTCAGTTCAAAACCCGTTTGTTTTGCTGTTGTTACAGTTTCACTTATTCCGCGATTACCAAATTATAGTCCGATTCCTTGTCATTAGTTACAGTCACGGTCAGGATAAAACCTTCAAAGAAGGTTAATATTATCGACGATTGCCAATTTGATAAGGGCCGTTAGTGTTACAAACTGTCACGGCTTACTTAGTATCATGAGCTATATGGAACGTTCTCTGCTACTACCTGCCAACAATAACAAAGAAAAATTGCTTACTAACCAGAGGTTGTACAGAGTTACAGGGAGAGCATAAGGGAACAATTGACAGGAATGGGGGAAAGAAATACAGTAGAAGAAGAATGGGTAGCTTTGAGGGATGAAGTAGCGAAGGCAGCAGAGGATCAAGTAGGTAAAAAGACGAGGGCTAGTAGAAATCCTTAGGTAACAGAAGAAATATTGAATTTAATTGATGAAAGGAGAAAATATAAAAATGCAGTAAATGAAGCAGGCAAAAAGGAATACAAACGTCTCAAAAATGAGATCGACAGGAAGTGCAAAATGGCTAAGCAGGGATGGCTAGAGGACAAATGTAAAGATGTAGAGGCCTATCTCACTAGGGGTAAGATAGATACTGCCTACAGGAAAATTAAAGAGACCTTTGGAGATAAGAGAACGACTTGTATGAATATCAAGAGCTCAGATGGAAACCCAGTTCTAAGCAAAGAAGGGAAAACAGAAAGGTGGAAGGAGTATATAGAGGGTCTATACAAGGGCGATGTACTTGAGGACAATATTATGGAAATGGAAGAGGATGTAGATGAAGATGAAATGGGAGATACGATACTGCGTGAAGAGTTTGACAGAGCACTGAAAGACCTGAGTCGAAACAAGGCCCCCGGAGTAGACAACATTCCATTGGAACTACTGACGGCCTTGGGAGAGCCAGTCCTGACAAAACTCTACCATCTGATGAGCAAGATGTATGAAACAGGCGAAATACCCTCAGACTTCAAGAAGAATATAATAATTCCAATCCCAAAGAAAGCAGGTGTTGACAGATGTGAAAATTACCGAACTATCAGTTTAATAAGTCACAGCTGCAAAATACTAACACAAATTCTTTACAGACGAATGGAAAAACTAGTAGAAGCCAACCTCGGCGAAGATCAGTTTGGATTCCGTAGAAACACTGGAACACGTGAGGCAATACTGACCTTACGACTTATCTTAGAAGAAAGATTAAGGAAAGGCAAACCCACGTTTCTAGCATTTGTAGACTTAGAGAAAGCTTTTGACAATGTTGACTGGAATACTCTCTTTCAAATTCTAAAGGTGGCAAGGGTAAAATACAGGGAGCGAAAGGCTATTTACAATTTGTACAGAAACCAGATGGCAGTTATAAGAGTCGAGGGACATGAAAAAAAAGCAGTGGTTGGGAAGGGAGTAAGACAGAGTTGTAGCCTCTCCCCGATGTTGTTCAATCTGTATATTGAGCAAGCAGTAAAGGAAACAAAAGAAAAATTCGGAGTAGGTATTAAAATTCATGGAGAAGAAATAAAAACTTTGAGGTTCGCCGATGACATTGTAATTCTGTCAGAGACAGCAAAGGACTTGGAAGAGCAGTTGAATGGAATGGACAGTGCCTTGAAAGGAGGATATAAGATGAACACCAACAAAAGCAAAACAAGGATAATGGAATGTAGTCTAATTATGTCGGGTGATGCTGAGGGAATTAGATTAGGAAATGAGGCACTTAAAGTGGTTTTGCTATTTGGGGAGCAAAATAACTGATGATGGTCGAAGTAGAGAGGATATAAAATGTAGGCTGGCAATGGCAAGGAAAGCGTTTCTGAAGAAGAGAAATTTGTTAACATCCAGTATTGATTTAAGTGTCAGGAAGTCATTTCTGAAAGTATTCGTATGGAGTGTAGCCATGTATGGAAGTGAAACATGGACGATAAATAGTTTGGACAAGAGGAGAATAGAAGCTTTCGAAATGTGGTGCTACAGAAGAATGCTGAAGATTAGATGGGTAGATCACATAACTAATGAGGAAGTATTGAATAGGATTGGGGAGAAGAGAAGTTTGTGGCACAACTTGACCAGAAGAAGGGATCGGTTGGTAGGACATGTTCTGAGGCATCAAGTGATCACCAATTTAGTGTTGGAGGGCAGCGTGGAGGGTAAAAATCGTAGAGGGAGACCGAGAGATGAATACACTAAGCAGATTCAGAAGGATGTAGGTTTCAGTAGGTACTGGGAGATGAAAAAGCTTGCACAGGATAGAGTAGCATGGAGAGCTGCATCAAACCAGTCTCAGGACTGAAGACCACAACAACAACAACAACGAAAATCACTCTCACGAACTGTCGGAAATGCTGGAGAAACTTCATTTAACCAAATATATGAAGAAGCACTGTAACAACCTAAGAGGTGCGTTCAATAAGTAATACAACACATTTTTTCCTCGACCAAATTCAGCTGAAAAAATGCGAAATCTGTTGTGGGACATCGTGGAATATTTCCTCTTCAGCCCCTGTAGTTTCATGAAGTTCTGATAGGTGGTAGCACTATACGTAGCCTTCAAAGTGGCATCTGTAACTGAGGTGCGTTCCAAGCAGAGTTTCATTTGGCGAGAAACCAGAGTATCGCAGATATTCATAGGCGACTTCAGATTGCCTACGGAGACCTGGCAGCTAACAAAAGCACGCTGAGTCGAGCAAGGCGTCTGTCATCATCGCAACAAGATCGCACAAACCAGTCAGTTCTCCACGCGCCGGCTGGCCGCACAAAGCTGTGACTCTTGCAATGTTGGAACGTGCAGACACTCTCGTTAGAGGTGACTTCAGTGTGTTCGTCGCCACAAAAATGCAAACGAACTTTTCCTTCTCCATGACAACGCAAGGTTCAAATGACCCTGAGCACTATGAGACTTAACATCTGGTGTCATCACACACCTAGAACTACTTGTTAACTGCGACCAGGACGGTCGCGGGCTGGCAAAGACGGAAAGCGCGGCGAGACCTGCGGAGATGCCCGCGAACAACAACACAACGGAAAAGGACGGACACGACCAACGTAGGACAGAACGAGTACAACAAGACCGAACAACAGTCACAAGGAAACAAACCCGTACACGAACCAGGAAGCAAGCAGTCTAGCGCAAAGCGAGGTGTAACCTGACGTAAGCGAGATTAGACTGACTGGCTGAGCGAGTGGCCGGCGTTTAAGTACGCTATCGGGGGCGCCGCTATTGACCCCTGGGACCAGGCGCGATGGTGCAGAGACCTCATGGGTCTTCTACGTTCATGACGTCTGGGGCGGATTCAAATTCCGCGGCGCCCGGTACCAGACTACTTAAACCTAACTAACCTAGGGATATCACACACATCCATGTCCGAGGCTGGATTCGAACCTACGACCGTAGCAGTCGGGCGGTTCCGGACTGATGCGCCTAGAACCGCTCGACCACCGCTGCCGGCGACAATGCAAGACCCCACACAAGTCTACCCACCCGAGCGGAGCTCACAGAACTCCAGTGGACTCTTCTTCCTCATCCACCCTACTGTCTGGATCTCGCATCTGTTTGCTCCAACGAAGGGAGCACTCCGCGGGAAGCAGTACGTGGTTGATGGGGAGGTTATTGGTGCAGCGAGATGCTGGCTCCGATGTCGACTAATAGGGTGTTACCATGTGGGCATACAGACCCTCCCAATAAGGTGGCGTAAGGCCGACGCATTGGACAGAGATTCCGTTGGAAAATAGGGTTTTATACCTAAAAGTGTGGGGAATAATACGACGTACTGGCACCTGAATAAAATCAACTTGCTTTCAGAATAAAAGTGTTGCATTATTTATTTAATGCTCCGCATTAAAACAACGTTGCGTAAGAAGCCCATCTAGTCACCCGTGGTCGCAATCACAACGAGATATCGCGAAACAATGTAAAGGGCTATTGAAAAAAATTGAACTCAGAAAAGATTGGAAAATAATAAGTTACTCTCTAACAATGCAAAAACAGACACAATGTCTGATGGGATACCGCAATCACTGGTTATACAATGTTACTTGTAATCCGTCTTGATCACAAAAATGTTTGTTCACATGACAGGGTTCGGTTCCTTTAGAACCATCTTCAGATCTGAAACGACAATGATACTAATATACTATTTCACAAACGCAAATCTTTTTCATCCTATTGGATCAACGTCAAATGTACCAGAACGCAGCTGCAATTTCGGTTACTGGAGTAATCCGTCCACACACTGCAACCTTCACATGCTGCGTCACGTTAAATTGGTTGGCAGAATGCACGTCATTTGTATTAATTATAAAACTATTACCGACAGGTGGCGTCTGCTACATTCGTTACATTACATATGCACATACTGTATTAAGTAGATTCTTCTGATTTTACTTTTATCTCTAAAAATACTTAGTTAAAATCTGTAGTTGTCACGGTTAAAATGTGTACTTGTCACAATTAAAATACACAATAAAATTATCGTTTTTGTACTATAGAAAACAAAGGGCAATTTCTATATCCATGGCGCTGGTGTAGGATTGTTTTCCTCCATGGTCTGCTTCCGTGGTTCCCGCTATTTCGGCGCACATTGTCTGCTGTGGTTCTTGTCGTTGGGGACAGATTTCCTGATACAACCTTGCTGCCCGCCGTCCGTTGCCATTCGCCTCTCCGTAAGTTAACACCTTGTTGGCAAGCTCTCGATTCGAATACGGAACCATTGTGTATCACGTCCATTACTAAGTGAGTCAGCAAGAGAAGTGAGTCGGACACAACATTACCAATTACTATGGTGGGAGAGGGCGCGAGGGCATGACCGTGTGAGGAACAATGCCACCTTTGTAGGAGAAAACCACGCATACAGTAAATGTGGCTGCATGGTACAGCGGGAATTATACCGCAATCTCCGCAACAAAGTATGATTAAATAAATGGCCGCTAGCAATGAAACAATGCTTTTCAGGACATAAGTTCTTTAGGCGTTTTTTGTTTCTTATCTTCTCGTGAATCAATCGCTAGAGTTTGTGCATGGTGGAAAAAATCACCCTGTATAATGAAAAGCGAAATGAACGACACTCCATAAAACTGCATCAGTCGTAAGAAATATCATGTTTCGCACTTACGTGCATCATGTTCTTCGCTTCGTCAAATTTTAAAATAGATGTTTCATTGTCATTTCTCCTTAATGTAACAACCTTAGAAAGTAAATTTGTCACGAAACGTAATAACGAGCCACCGTGAAGCGACTCGTCTCCGTCTATCCATCTATTGTGACATTATCGGCTGCAGAATTAACACTCGTTGCGGTGCTATGTTGTTCACATCTCTCCATTCTTGACCTGTCTGTCCCTCGCCCCTCCTTTGCTCACACCATGTTGCCGTGAGCCAACCAGTTGCTCACTGCCGTGGCGTGAACGTGAGCCATCTCACATGAGCAGATCACTGAACAAGCATCCTTTAGATTATAATCAGGATGATTAAAATTCAAATGGCTCTAAGCATTTGGGACTTAACATCTGAGGTCATCAGGCCCCTAGACTTAGAACTACGTAAACCTAACTAACCTAAGGGCATCACACACATCTATGCCCGAGGCAGGACTCGAACCTGCGACTGTAGCACCCGCGTGGTTCTGGACTGAAGCGCCTAGAACTGCTCGGCCACAGCGGCCGGCCAGAATGATTAGTACACGTGTAAATGACGCGAATTGGCCTTTTTTTTTACCAAAACATGTATTTGAGGCAACTGATACGGCGAACGTCGGATTCAAGTTGTGTCGTCATGACAACTGCCATTACTATACCTCTATACGTGAAAATCGCCTCTCACAAGGGAAATTTCCCATCGCAGCCCCCTCTCCCCCCTTTCAGATTTAGCGGTAAGATGGACTAGTGGATAACCAGTCAAACACTGAACACAGTGTAAGATGGCAAGAACTATGCCCCTTACATGAAGTCATTAAAGATCACCTAACTCATGTTGAGTGAACAGTAGGGCTGAACAAAAATGACTGACAAGGCACAATGCATCTTTTAGAGGGTATAGTATGGACGTATTGGAATAATTAATGTCAGGTGATGGTTTTAAAGTAATTCACACGACTGAGAAACATTGTGGAAACGCGTTGATTTACTGGAGGCTAGTTTATCCCAGGGAAGTATACAGAGTGACCGTAGCTGGCTGGCGGGGGAGCGGCGAAGGGTAGCGACAATAGGCAGCTTAGGGCGGCTCAAACTCTGAGAAAGCGGTAACGGGGCGCGGCCTCCAGCTGCCGTAAGATGAGTGACAGTGAGTCGGTGGTTGACCCCATGCTGGTGTACCGGGAAGCAGACGGAGAACTTGTACACCTGCTGATAAATGTCAGTCGTCCCGTTTTCAGTGAAACATGGGAGAAAGCCGCGCAAATTCTACGGTGGAGCAGTCAACAGAGGTCAAAATATGCGTGTTCGTGACTATAGCAACTTCACACTGAATTCACGGTCCGCAGAGCCTGAAGTAAATCAGGTGAAGAGTGACATAATGAAATACGCTGGCCTCCAATGGGAACGTAGGACCAAGGAATTTGAAGTACTCTCCTGGGAGTCAGAATTCCGGAAAAATTGGTGTTTGTGCAGACACTAACCTTGATGGGTGGCCTGGGAGGAGCTAAATAGCAGAAGTTGAGAGGAAGGGAAATTTTGTGGGAATTTGTTCACTTCCCAGAGCAGGCATTGGTCGGCACTGGGAAGTGACGCATAATTAACGTGACTTGCGCTGCAATTGGCGTAACTGATTTTACTGGAGGGGAAATCAAGGCAAAGAGCAGACTGGGAGAAGTCTCCGTAGTGGTCTTCCATTCCCAGCTTTCCTAGAGTGCGGACGTGGCGTTCTTTACTCAGCTTGCCTGAGAAAGAGTGAGCATCTCTGCAGTTTAGGACTTAGCAAATGCAACGATTGAGCTTGGAGAGGTCGGCAGACGTCCACACATCGACGCCGCTCTGCCATGCTGTATTCGGTGATATTGCGCCCGCTCCGGCCACTGATTAATTTGTTGGATCACATGGGCAAAGCTTCCATGAGGGTTTCATGGGCTGTGTATTGTAGAATTCTTCTCGCACTTCACATTACGCCTGGGTCAGTCGATAGGAATTACTTTTGAGTTATCGCGCTTTACTCCACGCAAATGCAATTTATTACCACTGCCTCATAGGAGAGTCTTGTAATGTGATGATTGAAGGTCAGGAGCTAAAATAAATTTGTGCTAATCGACTGCATCTGTTTTCAATCAATTAGTTGAAATCCCAAGTCACTTTCTTAATTAATTTTATGTTCAACATTTGCATCTGGTGTTCAATAGCTGAATATAACATCAATGTGAACCCCTTTTTAATTAAAAGTGATCAATTCTGAATAAATTAATGTCAACGCTGCCATCGCAGTTCAATCAGGAGTCACAGGGCCATACAACTTTTTTGCGTTATCCGCTATTGCGGCAGTTTTGCACTCTCTGTTAGTCAATTAGTTGGGGTGAATACACGCCAAAACCAGCTAAGTGATGGGTGGGGTGTTACAACAGATCAAGGATGAAAACAAGAAGAAGGCATACTGAACTGTGAGAAGAAAAGCAAAATAGAAACAGTGAACGGTCCGAGCTCAAGATGTGCAATATCGAGCAAATTGGAAGAGCCACAGTGCCGTGGTCCCGGTGTTGGACTGCAGATGGGGAGATCCGTGTTCAAAACTCCATCTTTTTTTTCACAAAATCGGAAACTATCCGTCCGATGACTGACGTGTCCGTTCTCCTTCTGTAATTTTGGCAGTTGTCATACTATACATTGGCTATAGAATATGATTCGTGTGCTAAGAATATATTATATTTGCAAGTAAATGTGATGAACAGTGAGAGCAGGCGAGATGCCGCATACATCTCTCACAAAAATGAAAACAACAAATAAACGAATGTGAACTACGTTACAACAAAGGAATTCAAGACTGAAAACCTCCTAAACGGATCGCAAGAGTTATAACATATGGTACTCGTGTAGGACCAATAGGAGGTATGCATGTCTGGAGGTCCCTGCTACAAACTCGGTGTTGTAAACGGACGTTCCACGACGACACAGATGTAAATCTGAATACAGCAAACAGACACGCCAATGACTGGACGGACAGTTTATAATTTTGTGAAAAAAAATGAGTTTTGAAAACGGATCTGCTGTTCTTAGTCCAACACTGTGAACACACAATCACGACGCCATGGCTATTAAAGTTCGCTCGATCTTGAGCTTGGACGATTCACTTTTTCTATTTTGCTTCTTTTTTCAGAATTTATTACATCTTCCTGTTTTAATGCTCGATCTGTGATCATTTTTTGACAGGCTATACACCGGGCCATATTACTACACTACTGGCCATTAAAATTGCTACACCAAGAAGAAATGCAGATGATAAACGGGTATTAATTGGACAAATAGATTATACTAGAACTGACATGTGACTACATTTTCACGCAATTTGGGTGCATAGATCCTGAGAAATCAGTACCCAGAACTACTACCTGTGGCCATAATAACGACCTTGATACGCCTGGGCATTGAGTCAGAGCTTGGATGGCGTGTACAGGTACAGCTGCCCATGCAGCTTCAACACGATACCACAGTTCATCAAGAGTAGTGACTGGCGTATTGTCACGGGCCAGTTGCTCGGCCACCATTGACCAGACGTTTTCAGTTGGTGAGAGAGATTGAGAATGTGCTGGCCAGGGAAGCAGTCGAACATTTTCTGTATCCAGAAAGGCCCGTAACGGACCTGCAACATGCAGTCGTGCATTATCCTGCTGAAATGTAGGGTTTCGCAGTGATCGAATGAAGGGTAGAGCCACGGGTCGTAACACATCTGAAATGTAACGTCCACTGTTCAATGTGCCATCAATGCGAACAAGAGGTGACCGACACGTGTAACCAATGGCATCCCATACCATCACGCTATGTGATACGCCAGTATGGCGATGACGAATACACGCTTCCAATGTGCGTTCACCGCGATGTCGCCAAACACGGATGCGACCATCGTGATGCTGTAAACAGAACCTGGATTCATCCGAAAAAATGACGTTTTGCCATTCGTGCACCCAGGTTCGTCTTTGAGTACACCATCGCAGGCGCTCCTGTCTGTGATGCAGCGTCAAGGGTAACCGCAGCCATGGTCTCCGAGCTGACAGTCCCTGCTGCTGCAAACGTCGTCGAACTGTTCGTGCAGATGGTTGTTGTCTTGCAAACGTCCCCATCTGTTGACTCAGGGATCGAGACGTGGCTGCACGATCCGTTACAGCCATGCGTATAAGATGCCTGTCATCTCGACTGCTAGTGATATGAGGCCATTGGGATCCAGCACGGCGTTCCGTATTACCTTCCTGAACCCACCGATTCCATATTCTGCTAACAGTCGTTCGATCTTGACCAACGCAAGCAGCAGTGTCGCGATAGGCTACCGTCCGACCTTTATCAAAGTCGGAAACGTGATGGTGCGCATTTCTCCTCCTTACATGAGGCATTACAACAACGTTAAACCAGGCAACGCCGGTCAACTGCTGTTTCTGTATGAGAAATCGGTTGGAAACTTTCCTCATGTCAGCACGTTGTAGGTGTCGCCACCGGCGCCAACCTTGTGTGAATGCTCTGAAAAGCTAATCATTTGCATATCACAGCATCTTCTTCCTGGAGGTTAAATTTCGCTTCTGTAGCACGTTATCTTAGGGGTGTAGCAATTTTAATGGCCAGTAGTGTACTAAATGTGAAGGGGGTACGATGGGGCGTCTTCCTTGTCAATAGAGGAAGCATACCCCAGCGGAGCTGCGACAAGCTTGCCGCAAGTAAGCTACACTACTGAGGCGAGAAGTTGGGTGTGTTCAGCTGCCAGGAGTCGCCTGCGAGCGCTGCAGTCCTGCCCTGTGCGGCTGGCTCGTTCCGGCGGCTGAGACGAGAAGACGCGCGCTGTGGCGGCGTCGGCGGCTGCGCCCGCGGCTTCTTGATTATTTTTCCCGCGCCGCCACGTGAGGAGGGCGGCCTTTGCGAGGGGCGGCCGTAATTAATTCATAGCGCGTAGCGTGCATCATTAACGTGGCAGTGGCGGCGGCGGCGGCGGTGGACCTCAATCTGCTTACGGCCGCCGTGTTGAGCAGAGCCCTGCTCCGCGGATTACCTAATGGCACAGCGGCGCTCCGCCGGGCTCGGCTAATGGACGAAAGGTCCGACCGGCCATTACACAGGGACGAGTGTGCGTGCGCCGCGCCCCGCTAAATCTGCCCCACCTGCCGCGTTTTCATCGCTCCGTGGATTAACGCCGGCGGCGGCTAAACTTTGTTCATTATTTACGGTCACCTGGCGCTGCCAATTTTTATGAGCGAAGCGCACAGAAGCATCGAGAGACTTCGCAGATTAGGAGTGTCGATGCGGAACATTACTGTTAATGCCGGCTGTCCAGAATGCTGCGGCCGAGCAAAACGCATATTGACTAATCGTATTGTATTTTACTATAGCAGCAATGGCTGCTTCCTGAGTACCAGATGGAAAGCGTTCTAGATATCGGAGCACCAGATCATTTGATGATTTCTGGTCAATTAAGACTTTTACAATGCACAAAAAAATCATTTTCTTCAAGAAACTGAGATTGAAATATATATGCAATCAAACACTTAAAATACCTTCTGTGATTTTTACCACTGTATTACATCGCTAGACGAACGTACAATGCCGGCCGGAGTGGCCGAGCGGTTCTTGGCGCTACAGTCGCAGGTTCGAATCCTGCCTCTGGCATGGATGTTTGTTAGGTTTAAACAGTTTTAAGTTCTGATAACCTCAGAAGTTGTCCCATAGTGCTCAGAGCCATTTCTGAACGTCGAATAACTTCTATAGAATACACATCTAACTTTCAGAAAATTTAGCTTACTGTGTAGTGCTCAGTGTCGCTGAGTGTAGCAGTCGACGCGTGAAATTTTTGTGTTTGGCTACTAACCGCAAGAGGTATTTCTGGCAGCACAAGGGCATTTTTTTCCAGACTGCGAACGGTCGCGAAATGGAAATCACACAGAATATGAAAACTGAAACACAGATGGCAGGGCACTTGCCTGCGACAGGCAAAGGTCTCGAGATCGAGACTCGGTCCAGCACGCACTTTTAAACTGTCAGGATGTTTCATATCAGCGCACACGCGGCTGCAGAGTGAACAATTCATTCTGGAAACATCCCCAGGTTGTGGCAAGCCATGTTTCAGTAATATCCTTTCTTCGAGGAGTGTTAGTTCTAAAAGGTTCGCAGAAGACCTTCTGTGAAGTTTTGAAGGTAGGAGACGATGTACTGGCGGAATTAAAGCTGTGGAGAGGGATCGTCAGTCTTGCATGGGTAGCTCAGAGGGTTGAGCACATGCACGCCAAAGGCAGAGGTCCCGAGTTCCAGTCTTGGTTCGACGCACAGTTTTAATCTGCCAGGAAGTATCATATCAGCGCACATTCCATTGCAGAGTGAAAATTTCATTCCGGGAATATGAAAACTTTTTTATCAGCAACATTTAGCTTTACTGTCACCACTCAGACAGAAGGCGTCTGTGGTTCACACTGGGCGCTTCTACTTCCGTGTGGGGCAATCTATGGTCGCAAGGCGCACTGGTATAAACGCACCTTTAGCCACCTGTCGTAGGATGGCATCAACTTTCCAATATCCCCGTCATTGTAGACAGCCGCCTGTGATTGCGGCTAATTCCCTACGCTTGTCTGCAGCTCGTTGTCTGCGCCAAAATTCTGTCTTCATGCTCAGCGATTCACGTGACCGAACAGTCAAAATAAGAGGCAAACAAGTCCGGTGGGTGGTCAAACATTTCCCACTGAAAACGCTGCAGCAGCATCTCTGTTGCCCATGCACGATGCGGCCGAGAACTGTCATGAAGAGAGGAAACACATTAGAGTTATTGTTATCTGCATGAAATCAGGTGAAACCCCTCAACAGGACATCACACTTGGCACGAGGCACTATTTTGTAGACGTCTTTACGTGCTCACTATGCGCTTAGAACAGGAAACTGCAACATGAGGTGATTGATGGGCATACCATAGACACTTTGTAACACATCTGCACAAAGCTTCACCGGATTTTCACTGTAGTTTTAATCTTCCAGTCGATCGGAGGTTGAAAAAAAAACTACCCTAGTAGAATTTGTGGTGTTAATAGTAGTACATAACTTCTTTCTAGAGAGTAAAATTTGAAATTACTGTAGTTAGTTCATAAAATCGTTTTCATGTATTAGCGAATTCACGTAACCCAGACATGTTTTTTTATATATATATATATACAGTTGTAAAATCCAGAATGAGATTTTCACTCTGCAGCTGAGTGTGCTCTGATATGAAACTTCCTGGCAGATTAAAACTGTGCGTCCGACCGAGACTCGAACTCTGGACCTTTGCCTTTCGCGGGCAAGTGCTCTACCAACTGAGCTACCGAAGCACGACTCACGCCCCGTACTCACAGCTTTACTTCTGCCAGTACCTCGTCTCCTACCTTCCAAACTTTACAGAAGCTCTCCTGCGAACCTTGCAGAACTAGCACTCCTGAAAGAAAGGAGTGCTAGTTCTGCAAGGTTCGCAGGAGAGCTTCTGTAAAGTTTGGAAGGTAGGAGACGAAGTACTGGCAGAAGTACAGCTGTGAGTACCGGGCGTGAGTCGTGCTTCGGTAGCTTAGTTGGTAGAGCACTTGCCCGCGAAAGGCAAAGGTCCCGAGTTCGAGTCTCGGTCGGACACACAGTTTTAATCTGCCAGGAAGTTTCAGTTGTAAAATGTTTGCTATGAGTGAAAAGTGAGGGCTTTGTTGCAAGTTTATGAGTAGAAGATAACGGTGAGACATTTGTAGAAAATATTTTCATTGGGTGGGAACGGTGTGGGGAAGGCGGTTGGTTTCTAGTGAGATCGGAGTGAGAAGTGAGGGCTTTGTTGCAGGTTTATGAGTAAAAGATAACGGTGAGACATTTGTGGAAAATATTTTCATTGGGTGGGAACGGTGTGTAGGGGAGGCGGTTGGATTCTAGTGAGATCGTCTTCTGGTTTTGTAGGATACATAGCAAAAATCAGTTAACAGAGAAACATGTGTGTAAGATCTGTGCCCTTTCAGGTGCAGTTATAAAACTCAAGCGAGGAACTAGATAGGATGAGGAGAGAGAAGGGGGCTGAGGAACGGCAGCTGGCAGTTGGTGGGACCGCTGCTATGAGAAGGAGATATTGAGAGAGTGCAGTTTGAGCGTCACCAAAAGATATGAACTTTCAGAGTTTAGTGGGAAGGAGCATCTTGTAGCTGTAGGTGTAGGAAACATGCAGCAGGCCTCAACAGTTAAGAAGCCTAAGTCAGTTGTAGTTACGGATAGAAAGAAGAAGGTTCTGCTCTTAGGTAGTTCTCAAGGCAGAGGTGTAGGCCAGCAGTTCGAGGAAGTGTTGGGGAGTGAGTACCAGGTCACCAGCATTGTGGAGCATAATGAGGGGTTGGCTTAAGTGGTTGATAATTTAGGGAATTTATGTAGGACTTTTGCAAAAGAGGATCATATAGTGATTGGATCAGATAGTGATTATGGGTGGATTTGGGAATAGTCTTGATAGGGACAGAGGTTATGGCACAGGTAGTGACCAGGAAGAGATAGCTACTCAAACTGATGGCACAAATATGTACCTTGTGTAGATTTTTCTGACTGCGCTAAATCGATATGAATAAACTATTTCCACGAAAAAAGAAAATGAAAACACACTAGTTGCTGCATAATTCCAAACAATGTACACATATACGTAATTAAACAGCGAAATATCAGTGTATCTAGATTTTTTAAATTAGAAACACGATCAGTATAAAGTCGAAAAATTTCATATTATTCTGGCTTCTTTTGGAATATTTTAGAAAATTCCATTGCAATTTTCGAATATTCGAATTGTGTGCATGTAGATATTTCCACCACACACGAAAAATTGTAGTAAACAAATTAATGCTTCAATCTTTCGCCTACTAGGTAGAAGACATGGAAGAGGAAACAAATGACCGGTTTTCAATTAAGCTAATTACTGCTTGGCACCACTGAGAAAACTATGCCAGTGCCTTCCATCTATGAGCAAACAGAATCCTTTGAAAAGACTTAAACCTCAGCTAAGGTGGAATGCACGCAGCCGAGGTATTCAGAATTTTGTAAAAACTGTATTTTCGTGTATAGTGAAGTATTTTGGAACAGTGATATTTTTAATGCAAAGGTTGAGATATAATTTGATTGAGGGTATATATTTTCGTAATTAGTGGGAACAGTTGTAGAGTTTCTTTTTAAAACAAAAGTAGTAATGCGACAGAACAAGTTTCAGTATTTGTGAAGTTCATATGTTTTTGGAACCCTAATTTTTGTTTCTTTTTTTAGCTTCCGATTTCCGAAGTACAGGGATTCTCATTTTTATTATTGGCTGTATGGGGTAGGTTTTTCTATGAATTTTTCAGTACATATGCAGTTTTGGTACAGCGGGTCCTTCATTTTTTGTCACAATTCATGATGTAGTTTAATTTGGAATTACCTTTTAGAATTTGATTTTTTTTTCGTGGCGTTGTCACTGTGGACGAATTACATTAAAATCGATTTCTCACCCAATAAAAAACTCATAAATCAGTTAATCAATTATATAAAACGTTTCAGCGCCCCCTACAGAAAATCGGGAGTATAAATGCCAAAAATGATTCATAGAGATAAGTGTCTTCAGATTTTATTACTTAAATCTGAATATGCGGCTCTCATTGCTAAACTCTCCGCGCAGTGGGGCGTGCTTTTTCCCTTCAGCTAAGTAATGTGGATTTATGACTGGGTACTACGGTGCTATAGTTTTGTACCTGACATGGCCAAACTTTGGCATGCAATTATTTAGTGTCAATAGCTTCTGTTTAAGGCCAAATTATTTTGGCTGAAACCTAGGTAAAGATTGGTTTCTATTTGCAGCTGAGGCTGATGTGTTTTATGTTTAATTATCACAGTTGCCGACGGGGCTGCACGACGTTAAAAATTCTTAAATTCAGATAAATCTTCTTATAAAAATTGCTAAAAAACAGGCATAAGAATAACTACCTACATCTAATACAGAGTCCAAGACAAACATCTCGGCTGCTCCAAAGAAACTACAGTCTATCTCTGGATGATTCAACAAGTTCAAAAATTGAAGTATCTTGAGAAACTTATTCAAATCAACGGCCTGAATAAGGATGAATATGACAGCGGAGCTCGAAAAACTGAGACTGTAGACCAACTCTCGAGGGAAATGGATAATAGAAAACAATCAATCCCCGAAAACGTAAAGATTAGGTATATACACTCCTGGAAATGGAAAAAAGAACACATTGACACCGGTGTGTCAGACCCACCATACTTGCTCCGGACACTGCGAGAGGGCTGTACAAGCAATGATCACACGCACGGCACAGCGGACACACCAGGAACCGCGGTGTTGGCCGTCGAATGGCGCTAGCTGCGCAACATTTGTGCACCGCCGCCGTCAGTGTCAGCCAGTTTGCCGTGGCATACGGAGCTCCATCGCAGTCTTTAACACTGGTAGCATGCCGCGACAGCGTGGACGTGAACCGTATGTGCAGTTGACGGACTTTGAGCGAGGGCGTATAGTGGGCATGCGGGAGGCCGGGTGGACGTACCGCCGAATTGCTCAACACGTGGGGCGTGAGGTATCCACAGTACATCGATGTTGTCGCCAGTGGTCGGCGGAAGGTGCACGTGCCCGTCGACCTGGGACCGGACCGCAGCGACGCACGGATGCACGCGAAGACCGTAGGATCCTACGCAGTGCCGTAGGGGACCGCACCGCCACTTCCCAGCAAATTAGGGACACTGTTGCTCCTGGGGTATCGGCAAGGACCATTCGCAACCGTCTCCATGAAGCTGGGCTACGGTCCCGCACACCGTTAGGCCGTCTTCCGCTCACGCCCCAACATCGTGCAGCCCGCCTCCAGTGGTGTCGCGACAGGCGTGAATGGAGGGACGAATGGAGACGTGTCGTCTTCAGCGATGAGAGTCGCTTCTGCCTTGGTGCCAATGATGGTCGTATGCGTGTTTGGCGCCGTGCAGGTGAGCGCCTCAATCAGGACTGCATACGACCGAGGCACACTGGGTCAACACCCGGCATCATGGTGTGGGGAGCGATCTCCTACACTGGCCGTACACCACTGGTGATCGTCGAGGGGACACTGAATAGTGCACGGTACATCCAAACCGTCATCGAACCCATAGTTCTACCATTCCTAGGCCGGCAAGGGAACTTGCTGTTCCAACAGGACAATGCACGTCCGCATGTATCCCGTGCCACCCATTGTGCTCTAGAAGGTGTAAGTCAACTACCCTGGCCAGCAAGATCTCCGGATCTGTCCCCCATTGAGCATGTTTGGGACTGGATGAAGCGTCGTCTCACGCGGTCTGCACGTCCAGCACGAACGCTGGTCCAACTGAGGCGCCAGGTGGAAATGGCATGGCAAGCCGTTCCACAGGACTACATCCAGCATCTCTACGATCGTCTCCATGGGAGAATAGCAGCCTGCATTGCTGCGAAAGGTGGATATACACTGTACTAGTGCCGACATTGTGCATGCTCTGTTGCCTGTGTCTATGTGCCTGTGGTTCTGTCAGTGTGATCATGTGATGTATCTGACCCCAGGAATGTGTCAATAAAGTTTCCCCTTCCTGGGACAATGAATTCACGGTGTTCTTATTTCAATTTCCAGGAGTGTATCTCTGTAATACGACCTCAAGCACTCTAGGTAGCATAGTGAGTTGCTTTACTGAATAGGGTAAAAATGGGGAACATACGAAAGAGAGAGAAAATTCTGGAGCCAAATTCAAATTCAAATTCAAATGGAACGAGCAACAAAGACCTCAAAAGAAAATGCCAAATCGTTTTGGGACAATTCGGAAGAAAACGTATCACTCTATTTCTAAACACAGAACACCGGAGGAAAAGACACTAACTAAACAAATAATGAACTCAAAACGAAGTAGAGAAAATAAATATTTCTAAAGAAGATGTACACAGAATTAAGAACTTTGAGGGTTTTCAAAAGAAACAAAAAGGCACCTGCAAAGGAATCTTCACAGAGAAACAGAATAAAGAGCAGAGCGAAAGAATGAAAAGGTAATGGGAAGAGATACAAAAATGAAGCGCTATTAGAAACAAGAAGTCATATGAAATTATTCAAGAAGTGTTCTCGGATGGTACTGAATACAGGTACTACAGTTTCTACTTTTTCCGTAATGCACCGTAAATTCGCAAACTACAGTCATGAATGAATAAAGCTGCTTGTATTGTAACACATGTCTAGTAACTTACCGTTACCTCCAAACTTGTACCGCTCTCTAGTCCTCACAGCAATCATGTCCACTCTTGTTTCCAAATTCTGCACGATTCCTGTTTCTACAATGAAATGAATACCCCTGGTTGCATACTGGCGTTGATACAAGTCAACGGGGACAGCTTAAAATGTGTGCCACTACCGGGACTCGAACACGGGATCTCCTGCTTACATGGCAGACGCTCTATCCATCTTTTTTTTCATTTTGTTCGATATTGTTCGTTGCATTTGGTCTGGGCGGACGTCACAACATCCGTTCAAGTTGATCGTTGATTCCTTTACTCAGTTTTTTATTACAGAAGGCGCACAGCCCTCTGACCGAACACGCTGAGCTACCGTGCCGGCTCCATCTGAGCCACCGAGGACACAGAGGATAGTGCGACTGCAGGAACTTATCTCTGGCACGCCTCCCGTGAGACCCACATTCTCAACTTATTGTGCCGCACTATATTCCCCTGCCCATTATACTCATTATTCGCGGCTTTTTGCCGATTCTCGTAAGAGTACGGCGTACAATTTGTGCATCCGCACAGAAGAAGATGCTCAAATGGCCGGTGAGCCTTAGCTATATATATATATACAGGGTGATCAAAAAGTCAGAATAAATTTGAAAACTTAATAAACCACGGAATAATGTAGAAAGACATGTGTAAATTAACACACATGCTTGGAATGACATTGGGTTTTATTAGAATAAAAAAAAAACAAAGTTCATAAAATGTCCGACAGATGGCGCGTGAAAGATCTCTTGCGCGCGTCGTTTGGTGATGATCGTGTGCTCAGCCGCCACTTTCGTCATCATTGGCCTCCCAGGTCCCCAGACCTCAGTCCGTGCGATTATTGGCTTTGGGGTTACCTGAAGTCGCAAGTGTATCGTGATCGACCAACATCTCTAGGGATGCTGAAAGACAACATCCGACGCCAATGCCTCACCGTAGCTCCGGACATGCTTTACAGTGCTGTTCACAACATTATTCCTCGACTACAGCTATTGTTGAGGAATGACTGTGGACATATTGAGCATTTCCTGTAAAGAACATCATCTTTGCTTTGTCTTACTTTGTTACGCTAATTATTGCTCTTCTGATCAGATGAAGCGCCATCTGTCCGAATTTTTTTGAACTTTTGTATTTTTTTAGTTCTAATAAAACCAAATGTCATTCCAAGCATGTATGTCAATTTGTACCTCTCTATGTACATTATTCCGTGATTTATTCAGTTTTCAAATTTGTACTGACTTTTTGATCACCCGGTATATATATAAGATGGTATCTGTTCTTTCGGAACTCCGAAAGAACAGATACCATCTTCATATGTATATTCCTGTTTTCCCCGCATCAATAATTTGCTTGTATTTTTCGCTGGCACCCTCGTGGCTCCAACGGTACAGCAAGGGCAAGAGGCGTGTTTCCATGTTCAAGTCTCTGCCAGCTACACACACTACCCTGATACTTATAACCAGCACAACAAATCATACTTTGTCATAATGTCAGCCAGTCTTACAGAAAAGTTCAAAAAGACGTGCTGTGGCAATGTCACAACAGTTACAAAATGGGATTTCTTGGCTAACTTATTATATGGGGAAAAATATACTGGTAAGAAAAAATTGTTAGATTAATCTTTTTCCCAACTGAAGCTTCTTATGAGTATGCTTCAGTTAACCTAGCATACTTCTGTATTCGACACATGAATTCGAGAATATCTCAGTTTTTTTAGCATGTTTTCACCCTCATACTCAAAAGAAGCTTCATTTGGGAAAGAGATTAATCTAACCATTGTTTCTTTCCAGTATAACTTTCCCTAAAAAACAATTTTTTAAGAAAATACCATATTTTCTGTAGAGCAGTTGGTGATAATGGTCTGTTGTTTAGAAATTTTACTAACAACGTCTTCTTTCTCCAGTCCTGCATCTGCATGACCTTGTATGGTATATTTTCCCAATATTATTAGAAAATTCAACCAAAAACACACATAAATAAGTACTTGTTTACTGCTGGAACTTGCAGCATTCTTTTTACTCTGTATGTGCCTCTTACGGACAATGTAAATAACTACTTCTGTATCATTCGATCAGAGTACTGTGTTTCCCGAACTTCCGACCACACTACTCCAGTTTTCTTTTAACGTTTCCTCTAAAGACCACCGTTGTGTTTTATTGACCCAGTATTTTTCTTAGACTTTGCCTCCCTATGTTCTCCATCTTTTCTACTTCTCCCAGCTAACTTTCCAGATTAAAAGAAAAGAACATGTTTCTCATATTGGCACCTTCACGTTGGGACTGCAATTCAATGAGCTAGAATCCTCCGACGATATTTATCATACTGAAAAGGGTCTCCTAGTTTTAGGAGGAAATGATGGAGTGAGCAAAAAGTTATCTTCAAAATACTAATTTGTTTGTCCTCAATCAGCACTGATGAAACTGGATTAATTTACGGTTATTTTCGTCAAAAAGGTAAATATCAACATATGTTGGAAGGACTGGGAAACTCACAAAAGTCGCATATACTGGATAACGCCTACTCTCTATCCATGGAGAAAAAGCAGTCACAAGTTGCAAAACAGCATCGTATACTGTGAGCTATGGAGTTCAACGACAACTCACATGCTATACATAACACTACTCCAAAACAGCTAAAGAAGCACCAAGTTGTTGGAGCACCAAACAACGACTCTCCAACGATGAGACACGAACAGCCACAGTGCGCTGGCCCTAAAAAGACCACGCAATGACTGCCAAAGCTCACACGCTTCCCAGAACTACCGTAGGGTGGGAGGAAATTGCGAGGTTTGTCAAAACGACAACTGAGAATTTCCCTCTCTCTCCCCTCATGCAGAGAGCCCTTGCAGAATTTATAGCTCTAGCACTTGCGTCCTCCGTTAACGAACTAAAGGTTGGTAATGAACTGGTTCTTGCCTTATGACTGGCGGAAAGATGCCTGGACGTGAAAATGCAGCTCGCTTCCCATCCTGTTAACGGAAACATAACGGCGGTTCTTTCATCTTATCCGCTTCTAGGAAAACGTGTCGGTTTTTGCGCAGTTCTCGTGGAAACTCACGTGGCTCCCACTGCTTTGAAAGATGCGTTTGAAGTACTGTGGCTTAGCGGCTTACTCGCATGTTCGTGCCCTTGAGAGTACCGGTTGGGAAATCACCCAGATTTCCACTACTATCTACCCAAAATCTAAAGCTTGCTGCTGGCCCCATTCACCACATTCCAACAAGTAGAAAAAACACCAGTTAAAACGCCGGTATTCACAAACCCTGCCCTTTTATTCAGAAAGTTTATGAGGGTACAACATAAAACGATTGTATATCTTGTCGCTGAGCTACACGTGTGAAACCACTGTCGTAACATCATCCTTTCGTTCCCCTAACTGAATGAGAAAAGCTCTCCTGGAATGTATCCTCAACCATCAATGGTTGGTATCTTTCCAAGGGAAGAGAATTCCTTGTCAAATTTAGTATCAAAAATAGACCAGAAAAATGAACTAACAGTCTTCCAGAAAGCAACTTAATAATAAAATACGCGGAACTCAGTCCACGTATTAAAATAAAAATAATGGAACATTGTCCATATAAAATATTAAAAATATAGCACTCGGTCCACGAATTATAATGTAAAAAACGTGGAACTCTATCCATGTGGTATTAGCGAAAACAAAAAACAGTGCCATAGGCATAGACTCGGCTTTCATAAGTATAGATCCAGACTTATTTTAACAACAAAAAATAAAATTTCTTTAACAAATCTGATGAATTAATGTTGATTGGACATACGAAAACCAATTTTGTGTAACCCAAAAAAAAAAGAAAAAGAAAAAAATGCGCACTACAGGTAATATTTAATATCCCTGCTTCTACGAGCACGAATAAAAGGAGATTTTATGAGATAATAAAGAGGAATGTGTTAGGAAATTGTGTACATAACACAAAGGTAAAATGTTTGTACCAAACATAATAATAATATTATAATAATGAGCAAATTAATAAAACAAAAAGAAATCTTATAACTAAATCATTTAACGTGAACACTGTTGGCTCTTTAGAAACAAGAATGCCCTTGAATTAATTTTGTAAATAATTTGATGTCACAGAGTACAGTATTGCTAAAGACAAAAAGGGAATGCATAATTAATCAAATTGCATATATGTAAATGTGCGTTATATATATAAAAAATAGGAATCCATCTCAGCCAGCTGAGGACGAGTGACAATGTCACGTGGCCACTCTGCACATCGCACCTTCAGACGTCACACTCTGGTATAGTGATGCCTTATAGGCCTGAAGATGTGTAACTAAGACTTGCCCCGCACACTGCTGGTTCTGGCCGAGGATTAACTGCAGGTGCTCGGACGGCGCGCGAGCACTCGGTGGCTCCACTCAGTCTACTTCCAACTCTAGTCTCTGAATCCTGTAAACACGAACTCGAATGAGTAAAGTACTACTTCGCTCAACTTTCTAGAACCCTGATATATATATGGTTCTGCTGCTCAGAACTAAGAACAAAGTAAAATTTTTGAAGTTGAAGCATAGCCATGGCAAGAAACGGATTTGAGTTAATAAACTTCTCACTAATAAACTCAGTAATAAAATATTAGAAATGAAATTAAAACATAGTTAGCGAAAAGGTAAAATATAAAGATTGATGGACCCTCAAAAACATATGTTTAACAGATACACTTGGTGTTCTCACTGTATGTCAGCCTTAGTGCTTGGCAATAAACGTGAGGCAGGATTGAGAGCAGGTGAGGAAAACACTAAAACCTCGCCTTAGCGCAATAAACCATGTAGGCGACGGACAGGAATTCTACGAGCATTGACAGTGCTATAAATGGCGGTCCACGAGCCAAATATCTCCCGAAATAAGCGTCAAACGAAAAAACTACAAAGAATGAAATTTGTCTAGCTTGAAGGGGGAAACCATCTGGCGCTATGGTTGGCCTGCTAGATAGCGCTGCCATAGGTCAAACGGATATCAACTGCGTTTTTTTTTTTTAATAGGAACCCCCATTTTTAGTACATATTCATGTAGTACGTAAAGAAATGTGAATGCTTTAGTTGGACCACTTTTTTCGCTTTGTGATAGATGGCGCTGTAATAGTCACAAACACATGGCTCAAAATTTTAGACGAACAGTTGGTAACAATTTGGTTTTTTAAATTAAAGTACAGAACGTAGGTCAGTTTGAACATTTTATTTAGGTTGTTCCAATGTGATACATGTACCTTTGTGAACTTATCATTTCTGAGAAAGCATGCTGTTACAGCGTGTTTACCTGTAAATACCACAATGCAATAAATGCTCAAAATGATGTCCGTCAACCTCAATGCAACAGATGATTATGCTCAAGTAGGTGTTTTAGCTGCTGTCGCGACTAATCCGCACATCAGTAGCAGACAAATTGCGCGAGAATCGGGAATCTCAAAAACGTCGGTCTTGAGAATGCTACATCAACTTCGATTGCACCCTTACCGTATTTCTATGCACCAGGAATTGCATGGCGACGACTTTGAACGTCGTGTACAGTTCCGCCACTGGGCACAAGAGAAAATACGGGACTATGACAGATATTTTGCACGCGTTCTATTTAGCGACGAAGCGTCATTCACCAATAGCGGTAACGAAAATCGGCGTGATATGCACTATTGGGCAACGGAAAATCGACGATGGCTGCGACAAGTGGAACATCAGCGACCTTGGCGGGTTAATGTATGGTGCGGCTTTATGGGAGGAAGGATAATTGGGCCCCATTTTATCGATGGCAATCTAAATGGTGCAATGTATACCGATTTTCTACGTAATGTTCTACCGATGTTACTACAAGATGTTCCACTGCATGACAGAATGGCGATGTACTTCCAACATGATGGATGTCCGGCACATAGATCGCGTGCGGTTGAAGCGGTATTGAATAGCATCTTTCATGGCAGGTGGATTGGTCGTCGAAGCACCATACCATGTCCCGCACGTTCACCGGAACTGACATCCCCAGATTTCTTTGTGTTGGGAAAGTTGAAGGATATTTGCTATCGTGATCCACCGACAATGCCTGACAACATGCGTCAGCGCATTGTCAATGCATGTGCTAACATTACGGAAGGCGCACTACTCGATGTTGGGAGCACTGTTCCTATTTAGAAAAACGCAGTTGATATCCGTTGGACCTATGGCAGCGCCATCTAGCGGGCCAATCACAGCGCCATGTGGTCTCCCCCTTCAAGCTAGATGAGTTTCGTTCTTTGTAGTTTTTTCGTTGAATGCTTATTTCGTGAGATATTTGGCCTGGTCACTATCAATGGACCACTCTGAATATACTGAGAGACCAACGTCAGAACAACCATAGTAATTAACAGAGGTGGACAAGAGGTTCGCGAATTTACACCACTTATTGCCCGAACCGTCAGTTTCTCAGCCAAAAATATCCTTTAAGAATGGGAAGAGTTAGCCCAAAAATAATACCATACGTCATAAGCGAATGAAAATAAGCAAAGCAGATTACTTTCCATGTTGAACGATCACTTACTTGAGATACCGCTCGAATAGCAAAAATGGCACCGTTAAGTCTCTGAACAAGATGCTGAACATGGGCTTCCTACAACAGTTTACTATCTATCTGAACACCTAGAAATTTCAACTGATCAGTTTCACTAATCATATGTCCATTTTATAAAATCAAAACGTCAGGTTTTGTTGAATTGTGTGTTATAAATTGTAAAAACTGAATCTTACTGTGATTTAGCGCTGGTTTATTTTCTGCAAGCCGTGAACTTGCGTCTTGCATCATTAACTCAAGGTATTTTCCCAGACAGGTTAAAACATGCCATTGTTCGGTCTCTCTACAAAAAGGGGGACAGCACAGATGTCAATAATTAACGGCCAGTATCCTTGCTTACAGCATTTTCAAACATCTTCGAGACAGTAATGTACTCAAGAGTGGTTACCCATCACAACAGTAATGGGATACTTAGTAAATCACAGTTTGGATTTCCAAAATGCTGTTCCACTGAGGCAGCAATATACAATTTCACTGTCCACATAATAGAGTATTATAGTAAAACGTCACCAAGAGGAATTTTCTGTGACTTGTCCAAAGCATTTGATTTTGTGAAACATTATGTTACAGAAATTACAATTCTATGGTGTAAATGGAATAGTATATGAGTGGTTTAAGTCCTACATATAGAACAGGAAGCAAAAGGTTTCCTTATATGGGTCAAGTGATTTAAATAAATTTGCCACTTCATCTAACTGGGGTGAAATTACATCAGGTGTTACACAGGGTTCAATCATGGGTCCCCTTCTGTTCTTGATATATGTGAATGACCTCGCTTCCTATCTGGAACAGGAATCTGTACTGACACTGTTTGCTGATGATAAAAGCATCATTATTAATCCAGTAAAAGAAACTCCAATTGAAAATGATACAGATAACATCTTTGGAAAATTCATTAATTGGTTTTCTGCAAATGGGCTTGCTCTAAGCTTTCAAAAACACAGTACATCCAATTTTCTGCTGCAAAAAGTACAGATCCTTCAATAAACCGTAGACAGGGTAGTGCATACTAAGTTTTTGGGTATACATATAGATGATAATCTTAATTGGAAAATTTATATTTTAGATCTTCTAATGCGACTAGGTCCAGCACTTTAGCAGTCAGAATAATTGACAATTTTGAGGATATAGAAATTAGTAAGCTAACATGCTTTGCATACCTTCATTCTCTGGTGTCATACGGAATATTATTTTGGGGTAACTCAACATCTAGACAAAAAGTATTCACTGCTCAAAAGAAAGTGGTTAGAATAATGTATGGGGTTCATAGTGGCACATCTTGTAGGCATCTTTTTAAAAGATAAGGAATTCCTACAACAGCCTCACAGAACATTTACTCACTAATGAAATTTGTTCTCAACAACATGGACCAGTTTAAAAACAACAGTGGCATTCATGATCATAATACCAGAAAAAAGAAAGACTTACTCTATCCTTTACTCAACCTATCTTTGGCACAGAAAGGGGTAAAATATGCTGCTATGAAAATTTTGGACAAATTACCAAATAAAATAAAATGTCTGACAGACAGCAGTAATAGCTTCAAAAATAAATTGAAATCATATCTCCGTGGCAACTCCTTCTGTACCACAGATGAATTCTTTAATAGGAATAAATAAATCTATAAATATAGTATAAGCATTTTGTGACATTTAAGGGAATGGGTAAATAATAGAAATATTAATCTTTAACTCTGTATTGTAATATGTATATATATATTACAAAATCTTGTTTCATATGTGCCTTTCTTGTGCACTTGACAAGTTCCACATCATAACGGCTACTGTACCGTGCGATTGATCAATGGAACACGTAACCAACTAACTAAGCAACTAACTATTGAATTGCACTATTTGAAACAGTGCCAACGTTGTCCATAACATCCTTTACTACCAAGCTAGCGTCATCAGCAAACGAAAATATTTTAGAATCACCTGTAATACTAGAGGGCATGTCATTAATATAAATAAGGAACAGAAGTGGTCCCAGCATAATCCCTGGCGCACACGCCCCCTCCCCCCCCCCCCCCTCTCATTTGACAGTGTCCCACTCAGATCCCACATCATAGCTATTCTCAACACTGTGGATAATGACCTTTGCTGTCTGTTATTAAAATAAGAGGTGAACCAATTGTGAACTACTCTCCGTATTCCGCAAACGTCCAACATTTTGAGCAATATTTTGCGATCAAACTTCGTAGTTAAATCAGAAAAGATGTATAGCGTTCGAAACCTTTTGTTTAATCCATCCAGTACCTCACAGAGAAAAAGGAACATAGCGTTTTCAGTTGTTAAAGCATTTCTAAAACCGTACTGTACATCTGATAGCAAATTATGTAAAATAAAATACCCAATTATGCTTAGATATACAGCCTTTTCACTAACTTTACCAAATACTGCTGAGATAGGTCTAAAATTCCAGAATGAGATTTTCACTCTGCAGTGGAGTGTGCGCTGATGTGAAACTTCCTGGCAGATTAAAACTGTGTGCCGGACCGAGACTCGAACTCGGGGCCTTTGCCTTTCGCGGGCAAGTGCTCTACTGTCTGAGCTACCCAAGCACGACTAACGCTCCCTCGTCACAGCTTTACTTCTGCCAGTATCTCGTCTCCTACCTTCCAACTTTACAAAAATGGTTCAAATGGCTCTGAGCACTATGGGACTTAACTTTTGAGGTCATCAGTCCCCTAGAACTTAGAACTACTTAAACCTAACTAACCTAAGGACATCACACACATCCATGCCCGAGGCAGGATTCGAACCTGCGACCGTAGCGATCGCGCGGTTTCAGACTGTAGCGCCTAGAACCTCTCGGCCACCCCGGCCGGCTCCAACTTTACAGAAGCTCTCCTGCGAACCTTGCAGAACTAGCTCTCCTGAAAGAAAGGATATTGCGGAGACATGGCTTAGCCACAGCCTGGGGGATGTTTCCGGAATGAGATTTTCACTCTGCAGCGGACTGTGCGTTGATGGTACCGATCCCCCACGGTGCACAAAACGCTCTTGCAGAAGCAGCGAAAAATGCATGCCAAATGTAAAAGAACGTAAAATCCCCAAAATTGGCAAAGTTTTGCAAAGTTCGGAATATAGTGCGTACTTCAATGTGAGATGTTTTCAATAATTCCCGCAACGAAACTCTGGTCATACATAAAGCACACCAGTGGCAACACGCAATCAATACCTTCACTGCGCGATAGCAACGGTGAAGTCACTGATGACAGCGCCACTAAAGCAGAGTTATTAAACACGACTTTCAGATGATCCTTCACTAAAGAAGACGAAGCAGATATTCCGGAATTCCAATCAAGAACAACTGTCAAGATGAGAAACATAGAAATAGATATCCTAGGTGTCACAAAGCATCTTAAATCGCTCAATAAAAGCAACCTTCCGGTCCAGATTGTATACCAGTCAGGTTCCTTTCAGAGTATGCTGATACAATAGTTCCGTATTTAGCAGTTATATATAACCTCTCGCTCCCAGAAAGATCCGTACCTAAAGACTGGAAAATTGTTTAAGTCACACCAATATCCAAAAAGGGAAGTAGGAGTAATCCGTTTAATTACAGGCCCATATCACTAACGTCAATTTGCGGTAGGGCTTTGGAACATACGCTGTATTCGAACATTATGAAGTACGTCGAAGAAAACGATTTATTGACACATAGTCAGTATGGATTCAGAAAATATCGTTCTTGCGAAACACAACTAGCTCTTTATACTCATGAAGTAATGAGTGCTATCGACAGGGGATGTCAAATTGATTCCATATTTTTAGATTTCCAGAAGTCTTTCGACACCGTTCCTCACAATCGTCTTCTAACCAAACTGCGTGCCTATGGAATATCTTCTCAGTTGTGTGACTGGGTTCGTGATTTCTTGTCAGAAAGGTCACAGTTCGTAGTGACAGACGGAAAGTCATCGAGTAAAACATAAATAATTATCGTTCCCCAAGGAAGTGTTATAGGCCCTCTATTGTTCCTGATCTATATTAACGACATAGGAGACAATCTCAATAGCCGTTCAAAATGGCTCAAATGGCTCTGAGCACTATGGGACTTAACATCTGAGGTCATCAGTCCCCTAGGCTTAGAACTACGTAAACCTAGCTTACCTAAGGACAGCACACACATCCATGCCCGAGGCAGGATTCGAACCTGCGACCGTAGCAGCAGCGCGGTTCCAGACTGAAGCGGCTAGGACCGCTCGGCCACAAAGGCCGGCTCAGTAGCCGTCTTAGATTGTTTGCATATGATTCTGTCATTTACCGTCTTGTAAAGTCATCAGATGACCAAAACAAATTGCAAAATGATTTAGATAAGATATCTGTATGGTGCGAAAAGTGGCAGTTGACACTGAATAAAGAAAAGTGTGAAGTTATTCAAATGAGTAATAAAAGAAATAAGCTAAATTTCGATTACGCGACAAGTCACACAAATCTGAAGGCTGTAAATTCAACAAAATATTTAGGGATTACAATTACAAGAGTCTACCAAAGAATCTACTTACACCACGCTTGTCCGCCCTATTCTGGAGTGTTGCTGTGCGGCGTGGGATCCGTATCATGTGGGACAGACGAATAACATCGAAAAAGTACAAAGAAGGGCAGCTCGTTTTGTATTATCACGAAGTAGGGGAGATAGTGCCACAGACATGTTACGTGAATTGCAGTGGCGATCAAAACAAAGGCGTTTTTCGTTGCGACGGGATCTTCTCGTAAGATCTGAATCACTAGTTTTCTCCTCCGACTGCGAAAACATTCTGTTGGCACCCACCTACATAGGGACAAATGGTCATCACGCGTTGCTCCTCTAACTCTGCCACCTCGAAATTCGCAAACTATGCGACAGAACATTCTGCTCAATACAGAATACAGCACTGAACAAGAACTAACAGACATACAACAATGAAAACTCCGGCAGTTACACATTACACACTGGCGTCTGCAGCGATGCCAACAGCATTTCACTGTAACGCACCATTGATGCAAAATTACGAATGTAATTTTTTGAACAGATCTCGTAAATCCGAGGAGATTGCGAGGGTTTCAGCGGTATTCGCATCGGTGCCTAAAACGGTGGAATCATCATTACCACCACTGTGAGACATCCTAGCTTCGACATGCAGCTCGCGGTATGAGACTTCACTTCGGTGCATTGGTCGACTCACAGGACTTTGGTATATTTCGTTGCTGTGCTGATTTCCGTCACGAATACGTCTAACTTTTAGTGTGGACGCTTGGTGAAATTACATTTTTCCGTTCGTTTACCTAGCCGATCATTAACTTTTCACTGCTTACCGATTACATCTTCTTACTATATTTTCATTCCACCTAGACGAGTGTTACTGCAGAATGGAACTTTATTTCATTTAGTCAGGGTGTTAATTCACTTCGAGCGAAGTAGGAGTGATTTCATTTTGCCCTGTCATTGTCAAGAACTACTGCAAGTATTGCTTTATAATTTTTCTTGATTTACGTAAGTAATTACGAACTCTGTGCTGTTAGCTACTATATCATTTCAGCTCTTCAGTGTATACTGGCTCATGAACCATGTTCAGTTATAAGTGCTTTATTAATAAATATATTGTACTGCTGCCTGTCTCATTACATCCGGGTCGGGATATTGCAGAATGAAAGGATATTTCCTTTGGGAGCACTTTCTACATCCTCATAAATCAGCAGTGATTTCCACCGGCCATTTCATGGAATTCAGTGAACAAGGAAGCTGTGGAGGCTAGTGGTTCTAGGCGCGCAGTCCGGAACCGCGGGACTGCTACGGTCGCAGGTTCGAATCGTGCCTCGGGTAGGGATGTGTGTGATGCCCTTAGGTTAGTTAGGTTTAAGTAGTTCTACATTCTAGGGGACTGATGACCACAGATGTTAAGTCCCATAGTGCTCAGAGCCATTTGAACCAGCCATTTGAGCTGTGGAGGTACGAGGGTGAGTCAAATGAAAACCTTAAATTTGTAATGACAAATCGAAATCTCGCACCGTTATCATGTAAGTTGGTAAGCGTGCTAAAAACAGCGTGCAGAATGGCCTGTAGGTGGCAGCATAGTGCAGATGCACGCATACCGTCGCAGTATCAGTATGAAGATGGCGGCCCCACTTGCGACTTTTATCACGGAAGAAGAGTGTTCTGTTATTCGGTTTTTTCATAGTGAAGGTGTGAAACCTATTGAAATTCATCGACGAATGAGGGTTCACTACGGTTATGGATGTTTGTCACAGCTGCAAGTCTACGAATGGAGTAGGAAGTTCGAAAATGGTGTGACTTCATTTTAAGATGCTCCTCGTCCAGGTCAGGCACAACGAGTTGTGACTCCATAGAACATTGCAGCAGTGGAAGCCATAGTGAAGGAAAACCGCCGAGTGACACTGAATGACACTGCAGCATGTTTACAGATTAGTCATGGGTCAGCACACCACATTGTGAATGATGTGCTCCAGTTTCACAAAGTGTCTGCAAGATGGGTGCCACAGCAGCTGACTCCTGAAATGAGAGAACGACGTGTTGGTGCTTGTGAAGAACTTCTTCGGCGCTTTGAACGAAAAGGTGATGGCTTCCTTGCAAGAATCGTTACTGGGGACGAAACCTGGGTTCACATCCACCAATCAGAAACGAAGAGAGCAAGCAAAAAATTGCGCCATTCCTAATCACCAAAACCAAAGAAGTTTCGAACAGAACCATCAGCAGGAAGGTTATGCTGACTGTCTTTTGGGACGAAAAAGGCGTCATTTTGGAGCTTTACATACCTAGAGGGACCACTGTCACCAGTGCATCATACAGAGATCTCCTAAAAATCATCTGCGGCCTGCAATCAAATCAAAGCGACGTGGATTGCTGCCAGCAGTTGTCCTTTTGCAACATTACAATGCAAGGACCCACACTGCACGTACAACAGTTGCAACAATCATAGGCCTGCATTTTGAGTGTCTTCCTCATCCACCATACTCACTGGACCTTGCCCCAAATGATTTCCATATGTTTGGACCACTCAAAGACGCAGTGGGAGGAAAGAAGTTCCGTTCTGATGAAGAGGTACGCCATGCGGTGCATGAGTGGTCGCGCGGACGACCAAAAGAATTTTTTTCTAAAGGAATTTATGCACTTTGTAAGCGCTGGAGGATTTGCATTCAGCGTGTGGGAGATTGTGTTGAAACGTGATGCAGCTTTGTACCACTTCTGCACTATATATAATATTTAAAAAAATATTTAAGGTTTTCATTTGACTCACCCTCCCACAAGTAGCAGACAATCTGCTGAACCGAGACGAGGGTTTCCAGCTCAAGAATTGGTGGGAACCACTCGTGATACGCCTGCGCTCTCAGAGGAACTACTCTAAGACTTCATATCATCCATAATTGTCAATAACACACTTCGTAAGCAATGTGGATCTCACTGATCCTGCTCTTGCTCAAAAAATTTCCTCTCGGACGCATCAAGTTTAATCTATGACTGACGTTCTTATTACCAATAGTGTTATGGTTCAAATGGCTCTGAGGACTATGGGACTTAATTTCTGAGG
This sequence comes from Schistocerca serialis cubense, assembly GCF_023864345.2. Classification (NCBI taxonomy): domain Eukaryota; kingdom Metazoa; phylum Arthropoda; class Insecta; order Orthoptera; family Acrididae; genus Schistocerca; species Schistocerca serialis. The sequence goes on from NC_064643.1 coordinate 147,843,589, forward strand.
TCATCAGTCCCCTAGAACTTAGAACTACTTAAACCTAACTAAACTAAGCACAACACACACATCCATGGCCGACGCAGGATTCGAACCTGCGACCGTAGCGGTCGCGCTGTTCCAGACAGTAGCGTCTAGAACCACTCGGCCACTCCTGGCGGCCCAATAGTGTTATGTCTTACCCCACAGTGCATAAAGTGATTTGAAAACGTGCAAGTGATTCGCCTTGAGACTGGCTGAAAGGTTGTCAGCCGAAATATCAGAACATGAATTGAAAATGCCCTGGATGCTCGTCCGAAAAGTGATGGAATGTTTTCCATTAGGTTGGTGCTATCCTCACATACGCGACAGGTAGGCACCGCAGACAGGCTGCCACGGACGCTGCACGTGTGTGCTGGGAAGGCGGCACCCGCCGTCCACGTGCGACACCCGTCACGGTCGGCGGCGGGACGGGACACAGCAGGCGGGAGGCGGCGCTGGAGCAGCTGGAAGCGGCCGGCGGCAGCCGCAGCCGCTGCAAGCGGAGCCGCGGTGTCGGATGGCACGGCTGCGGCCTACCGCGGTGGGCCGGCTGCCCCGCTATCTGGCCATCGAGGCGGCCGCCGGACACTGGCCGCCCACCAGCGACTGCTGTGTGCCGGGGCGGGTCCCAGGCGCCGCCGCTAATCAGTTCGCTCTGTCCAGTGCAGGCCACGTTGCGTACTGTAGCCGCCCGTGTGCTTCTCACCACTAAAATACTTGGGCTCGAACAAACACAAATACACCAAAATCGTGTGAGAAATAATGTAAAGGTCTCTTATTGCACTAGTGATACTTCCGCATCTGCAAAACTCTGCAGTCGTCCGTTACAGGCCTCTGCGTATGCCACGCCGCATTGCACACTGACCTGCCGGTACGCCAGTCGGGACCAGTAGGGACGGTGCAGTGTGCCTCTGAAGTTGCGTTTTGTGACATTATTTGTGTATTGAAGCGTCAGATGGCTCGGCGATTGGTAATCAGTCCTGATAACGTATTGCGATTGGTTGAGATGAAGTTACGAAGAACCCTTCTTCGTGAAGATGGTATTGGTGTAGAAGACGAATCATTCGCATGTTTTCTGGTATCTATTATAGTGCAGAAATATGAGCATAAGTTAGAAACAGATACTGTTGTAACACTAACACATAATGATGATGATAGCGATGATAATGACGAACAACTCATTGCAAACGGTAGTGCTACGGCAAGTGCGGGAAGAGGCGATGGAAGCAGTGACAGTGAATACCAACCGTCTCGCAAGAAGAAGGTTAACGTTGTAAGTATCATCACGGCGTTTGATGACAACACTGGAGAACATGTACGATGATTGTTACGTAAGAGGTTTCGACACATACGACAAGCTTCTGAAAAGATACCCTAAACTGAAGTCTAAAAGCAATATTAAAACCATTACGCGGCAAAGAAAATAGAAGGAAATACAGTTTTAAAAGGAAATCGTACACTGCTGTTCAAGACCATCAAGGAGCGTGTAATGGTGAAATTCGATGAAGCGCGAGGATGCGGTTCCGCCGTTTATTATTGGCATTTATAACATTGGGAATTGGACGTAGCCAGAAATCTCGGGTGTAGAAACTTTACGGCTTCACTAGGATTTATTACTTATTTGAAAAAGGAGTTTAGGATAATATCACGCCTTATCACTATGCTCCAAGCATGAAAAGATAAAGATGACGAAGAAGAGCTGATATAAAGAGCTCAAACGTTTGTTGCTGACGTCTATGAGCATATCACGAGAGAAAACATCGATATTAGTTCTGTATGGAACTGTGATCAGAGTCAGTTCAACTATGAACTTTCTTGTGACAGAACACTATCCATGAAAGGGGAGAGAAACACTGTCGCGATGTTGCAATCAGTTAACTGTGCAACACATAGTTACACGATCGATGTTGCTATATCAATGGACGGACGATTGGCAGACAAACTCTACATTTGCTTCCAAGAATCCAGTCGAAAGTTTGGACCCCGCGTGTCAAGGGAAATAGAAACGCGGTGCCCTCCAAATGTCGTCGTCGATGCAAGTGTGAGTGGGAAGATGACGAAACAACATCTGAAGGCGTTTTTTCTGTCAGTTTTGAATCCATATTGTCGAGAAAGTCATTAGTACTTTGTCACTCCTGGTCTGGACATAAGGATGAACGAGTACTACTGGAAGCATCTGGCGGAAAACATGTAGGTTTACAAATCATTCCGCCTAAAACTACAAAATATGCACAACCACTGGATGTGTATTTTTTCAGGCAATATAAAATATATGCCAAGAGAATAACAGACTTCATTAAACTACGTTCCAGTAATATGCAGCCGAAATTACACGACAGAGTCTGTCATTTACAATCAGTTATCTGCGGGAATATACAGACCAATGCTTCGTTACGCGTGGCAGAACGCTGGCTACGATGTTGGTGAACCAGTGAACAACTTCAAAAGTGTCATTGACGTGGCGTTCAACACTGATATTATAGAATGTGCAAATACGTCAAGCGATCAACTTGCATTTCTTCACTGTGCGTTTTGCAGTTATTGGTATTGCTCGGAGCATTTTATTGACATTCCGCATTTACATTTATAGTTAAGATTGCTGCATTGTTTATGGCGTCTACAATTACATCTAGAGCATGACTGCAGAGTTTTGCAGAAAAACGACACCCACCAGCACATTCAGAGGTACATAATGGTCCTGTGACCAAGTACTTTCCTGGTCAGACCAGACCACTACCGCGTGGAGTGAGCAACAGGTGTGTGAAAAGTCCCGACAGATGTGTCGACTAATGCAGGATGACCTTTTGATGTGCAGAGAAAGTCAAACGACATGCGGGTAATGACACATCACGATGTTTCACCTCCTCTTATCTGCATGCACGAGCTGATATGGTTGCGGATGATTCATAAGCACAATTGCCATTTGTAGACGACCACCGTCTTGTTGAAAAATGGCACCAAGATACTGTCACATGAGTGGAAATCCATGAAGACGCAGATGACCATGACGTACCGTTACGCCACCAAAGTTTCCTCAGTCCCAGCCGTGACCTGAAGTCATACCCAATGGCTCTCCACACGATGATGCCGGGAATAACACCGCCGAACCTTCCCAAAACATAGCAAGAATGGTACAACCACCCAAATAACCGCCACTTTAGGCGATGATAGGTAGTGCAGAACTCCGATTCATCGCTAACCACAATGCGACACTATTCGTCAGCAGACCATGCCTCCCGTCGCGACACCATCCCATGTGAAGCCGTTTATGTTGTAGTGTTGATGGTAGTCTACACATGGGATGGAAATTCCGTAGTCTGGCTGCTACTAGCCTCTAATCAATTGTGTTTTTGATGATAAAAAATGTAGCATGGAATCCATTAGTGATTCTTGGATGCTACGATGTGACGAGACCACATACACAGTACAGTGATCCTTTGTTGTGCTGGTCAGATGGGGTAGTCCGGTACATTGGCGTCGAGTATACATGCTACTACGTTCACATGTGGCCCAATATTGGCCCACTGTCACATCTGAATTTCACGACCAGCCAGCCAAATGGAGACCCACAATGAGGCCCCTTTCAAAATCTGTCAGTTGCTGATAACGCTGTCTCACAGAAGTACGAGGCATCTTCGTGTCCTCCACGGTCATCAGTGAACATCTAACACTATTCACGAGCTTTATATACCCTAGAAGGCCTGTTATAAACACAAATAATCCAGAAAAATTGTCAAGTAGCGTGCGAGATCCCCACGTGACTGAACCATGGGATCTCGCATGCCACTTAAATCTGGCTCTTTTTTTTACGTGACTCTTAAGCGCCTGACGATGGGATTTACACCCAGTTCGTGTGAACGATTTTATCCAAGTAAAGAATCTGTTAAGTACAAGTGAACGGATTTATTCATCATGCAATATTTTAGTAACAATTGTGGATGTCCCAAAATAGAGTATTGTCTAAAGGAGTTCATACTATCTTGCTACTTTGGAAGATCACCGTCCCTGTCAAAGATCCTCTCCTGTTCCCCAGCAGCAAACACAAACGACCAAGGAAGGTCTGCTCCCTCTCGAGTGCGTTATGAAAATTTATTTATTTATCGTACGGCATACATAACTACTCTGATACACTTTTTAAACAATTTTATTACAAATTGACATCGAGGCACTGAATAAAATCGATACCCTTATCTTTGCAGCTAGGAAGTCGAGGAAGGTTCCCTTGTAGGCTCGAACTGGGCATTCCTCTACCATGTGCTAGACTGTTTGTTTTCCAGCACCGCAGCCGCGATTTGTAGTTGGTACCTTTTCCCATTTGTAGAGGGCGTCGGCACTTCCTCCGTGGCCAGTGCGTTTGTGGTTTAAAGTTATCCAAATTTTGCGTAACTGATTGAAGATTAATTAGGGGTAAGCACAACGAAACAATATTGTCACTGATGTCCTTATTGCGCGACACAGGTTCCAACAGCACTACTTTGGTAGGTTGAAACTGCGCCGGGACGTGACAACTCTTTCACGAGGCATAACAGGATCGCCTCATAAAACATCACAACACTGAAAAGTGATCTGTGAATGACAAACCCGCTGTGCAATCGTTCCTTATATGCAGAATATAGATGCATATTCAATCATTTAGAAGATTCCAACGATGCTGTGAAGGTACAGCATCTTGAGGTACCAGAACTTGACTGGATAGCAGAGAAAGGATAATTAATGGTCACTGTACCTCATGCCTCATGAATTTTCATCTGCGCAGCCTGTAAGATTTTAATAGCCTGAGCTATTGTAAACACTTGCAGAAATTCTGCTTTCCCGCAACTGACGTTTGTATGTGAACGTGAAGGGAGGGAAGTGGTTTAATACGCAAGTGATTTTATTTGCTTGCGATATGATTTCAGTCACTTGTGTAGGCACTTTGGACGATTCATTCCGCGACAGGATTCTCCGTGAAAGGAAGGGATACCGTAATGAAAAAAAGCTGTTTATCGAGAGTTGGCTTTACATACCTCTCCGGACCACAGGCTGTCCACTTCGACTCCCAGAGAATGAATGCTGCAGTGTGAACCAAATGCAACTCGAAGGAAACCTTGTTGGACTGAATGAAACTTTCTCAAATCCATTAAGTACGTAAAAGCTGAATTTGTAAATTTATGATGCCAAAGTGTTCGTTGGGAGGTGCGTTACATCTACATATACATCTACATCTACATCCATACTCCGCAAGCCACCTGACGGTGTGTGGCGGAGCGTACCTTGAGTACCTCTATCGGTTCTCCTCTCTCTTGATAGCGTTCGTTTGGTGGATGAATAAAGTTGGAACAAGGAGATCTAGTGTAAACCACATGTTTCCAACATCAAACTCTAATGACAGGGGACGTATCATTGATGAACCGATGTGAGGAAGCCCTGAAGCAAGGAAGGGGACTGGAAAAGCACACTTTGCGACGCACAGTTCAGTTGGAGTCCTGCAAGAGCCTAGCTGCTTCAATACCCATTGCTCGTTTGAGAGGGTAAATTTGCCATTGTCTACCGCTGCTGCTACGACCACACTCTTCTACTGATCATGTTGCAGACCTTTCATCAGATTGGTCGGAGATTCGCTGCACCTGGCTGTGAAGCACAAGCTGCCGTTGTTGACGTTGATCAGCTTCTTACAGCCGTCCTGAGCTTTCTGTTGCTCGTCTCTCGATAGCGCGCTGTAAACTGGTCTCTGAGGCAGTAATGAGATCCTCTTTCTTTTCATAAGCCTCATCCCACTGCAGCTTGTAACCGCATGTATCACATATTCCTTATCTTACCAAGGCAAAGCGCCCTGGAAGATTTTCGCTCTGTGAACAACAGGCCGACATCTTTTTAACTAAGTCACTCATTGTAGGTGTTTTCTCTCTTTTTGTTCTTTTTCTGTATATTAACATATGTTCTGTAGGCTGCTCTTGATAGTGGAAGTAAGATTTAAGGAAAACGATATCGTGTTATCCAATCAAAACGACTTGGAATCATTTCAGTCCTTGAGTAATCTGTCACTATTTCTTTTTTTCTGTAAGTAACTCATTGTAGAAGTTTTGTCGTACAGTTTTTGCTTTTTCCCTTGGTTTAATACATTACTTTCCAAACTTAATGTTTTACAGCATGCACTCGTTAATGGAAGTTACACTTCAGAAAATTCAAGACACTTTCAAGGGATTCGTCGACCTAGAAAAAGCCTTTGACAACTTAAAATGTTTGAAATACTCAGAAAAATATACAGGGTGATTTTTTCCATCGTGTAAAAACTCTGGGAACTGATTGATGAGAGGATACGGAACAAAAAAGGGTCTAAAGAACTTATATCCAGAAATGCGTGGTTTCCATGATAGAGACCATTTATTGAATCATGCTTTATTACAGAGACTGAACGGACCGATGACCGTAGCAGTCTGGTGCCTTCAATCCCAAAAACCAACCAACAGAGACTGAGGTCTCTAGTATGAAAAAAACAAATAAGATAAAGATATTTCAATTTTTTTTATTTTAATCTGATAATTATATATATAGTGTTTCATACTAGAATGTCGTGTTCCCAGTTTGGCACAGCTTTGCCACAGGAAACACGAAAGCGGTCGAAGACGTCCGTCTTCTGGTCGGCTCCTGATCGTTGTCAGAAGGAGGCTAGTTTTTGATTACGCAAAGTCTTCTATTATTTGGAAAAGAACAACCCGGATTTCTTTACGTGATCAGTATGAATTTTATAATTACCTAAGGGACCTTTAACAATGAACAATAAAAAAAATTGCGTTTGAAAATGAAATCATTAATAAATGTGGCAGCTTTGAATTATATAGAAGACAAGGAGCGGCCTTCTGTCTACGACCAGGATTCCGCAGTATTCTCTGCTGTAGTAAAGACTGTTTGATATTTACAATTACAATATGACATGGAGGTAAAAAAAATAAAGGAAAAGAATAGAATAAGAAATCTGGTAAACACTAAATATATTCAAACAATTCTCACAAGCATTAAGGACTTAGTTATAAACGGTACATATAAGTAATTTTCTAACTGTATGGTGCGATCAGATTTCAGCCTGTCCTGTACTAGTTTCTTGGTTCACGTTTTTATCACAAATTACAGTCATTACTTTTCTCCTTCCTTCGAGACAATTCTTGCACCGTTCAACACCTTCATAACAATAACTTGCCGAGTTACAGTATCGAACATAAATTACCTGAATTTTATAAATTAATAACTGTTGTCTGCACGCTGGCAAGACCGCTCACTTTCATGGCTTGAAGAGGACCTTCTTTACGTTTTCACATTACAAGCAGAAGTACATTAAAATCTGAAGATCTACAAAAGATTTTTACTGTCATCTTTTCTTTAGATCGAAGCGGAACGTCAGTTTAGCTTCTGTTAAAATGTTTCTTTGACTGCGCAATTGATGTATTAGCGTCCGCGCTAGATGCGCATCTTTACAGTTACGTAAATTATATAAAACAAATGTCTTTCAAAGAATAGGTCTCATCTCATAGGTTGATCATTTAATATACAGATAGGTGAATGCCTTTCCAAGGGTACTCACAGCTTTCATACTACGGAAATCCCAATAATATTACAGGTTTAATACTCGCTGTACCATGTAGCCACAGCTACAGTTCGCATGATTTTCTCATACATCATGCCCTAGAGCCCTCTCCTGCCATAGTAATTGGTAATGCTGTGTCCGATTCACTTCTCTTTCTGACTCACAGAGTAGTGGATGTGATACAGCGTTGTACACAATAGTTCCGTATTCGAATCGAGAGCTTACCGACATGCTGTTTACTTACGGAAAGGCAAATGACAACGGGCGGCGGGCACCAAGGTTGTATCAGGAGACCTATCCCGTCGACAACAACCACAGCATTCAATGTTTGCAGCTGTGTTTCGCTGTTTGTCTGAGACAAGATCGTTTCAGAAGCAGGAAATCATGGAGGACATACCAGAAATGTTCGGATAGCAAACTTGGACGAAAATGTGATTAACACTGTGGAAGGCGACCGCCGTGTCAGTACCAGGCAGTTGGCCCGCCACGTCACGGTAAGCCAGACGACCATGTGGAACATTCTCTGTGAAGAGTGTTACTACCCTTATCACTTAGAGTGTGTGCAGGGCTTACTAGTGACAGACTCTCCACACTGGGAGAAGTTTTGTCACTGGTTTCTTCACCAGGCAACCACGATTCCGTGATTTTTGTCATCCATCCTATTCACAGATGAGGAGTGGTATCTTCAACTTTCATAACAGACATCTGTGAGATAGTATGCAGAACCCACATGGTATGGTGACAGCGAATCATTAGCATCGGTGCAGCTGGAATGTGTGGGTTGGAATAACTGGCGACCGTATTTTGGGACTAGTCTTCCGTTCACAGGCCGGAACTATCGGCGTTTCTTGCTGGTGACTTTGCCTCCCCTACTAGAAGTAGTGTCATTGATGATTCGAAGAGTTATGTGGCTGCTATATTAAGGTGCTAATGCCCACTTCGTCATTAACATCCGGACGCACTTCAATCGTGTTGCCTGGTCGATGGATTGGACGAGGGGGTCCAGTTGCATGGCCTGCTCGTTCGCCGGATATCAACCCGCGCGAGTTGTGGTAGTGGAGCCATCTCAAAAGTACCGTGTATGCAGTGCCCATTTCAGAAGTGAAAACAACGGAGAAGCGTATTTTTTCTGCCTTTGACACGTTTCGGAGCGGCCTGGTCGATGTGAACGTGTGAGACAGAACATGCTACGGCGCGTACACGCATGGAAACTATTTTCAACACCTACTGTAACTCTGGCTGCGTGGTACAGCGCGTATTAGGTCGCAGCCTCTGTAACAATGTGTGATTGGATAAAATTGTCTCTAGCATGGAAACGATGCACTTCCGGACATAAGTTCATTAGACATTCTTTGTTCAGTATCCCTCATCTATCAATTCCTAGAGTTTGTACACGGTGGAAAAAATCACGCTATGTATACGCTGCAGCAAACCTTGCCAAACAACGCTGAGCGAGCGCGAACACTCCGCCGCGCTCCGGTCTAGTGCTTTGAGCGCAGCAGCGACTGGGATTGAGGGGTGAGAAGGTGTACTATGAGATATGTACATATGTACTATTACGAACTATTATCCACGGCTATATAGAGAAGCCGTCGAAATATATAAACATGGGGATAATTTTAACAGAAAAGAAGAAGCCATGAAACTCGACCACAGAACCGATGAGAACTTTTTATCTTTGACGTACTCAGATCGATAGTTTAAAATTTTTTATCTTTGACAAGGTTTATCTCTGCTATCACGTGAAATCTAGACCACGCTCACTTCCCACGGTATTTGGGCCGCTCTTCCAACGTCCGACTCGTCAGTCGACAAGACTCAGCACAACCAGGAGCACCTCCGTAGATGTCCAACGTAGCTTTGGACGAAACTTCAGGGATTGAAGAGTTCCATGGACCACGGCCTTACAACCCGAAAGAATTCTCAGCAGCTGAAACATCCGGTCGTGAAAGCCTTCATTGTATGACGAAGAAGTAGTTGCACTTTTTTTCTGATGAACGACGGTGAATACTGACAGAACTGAAGGCGGGCACCAGGAAGTAAAACTAATCTAATTGGAAATAGAGTGGTCACATAATATTTTACTACTGATATCACAAACTACACTCCTGGAAATTGAAATAAGAACACCGTGAATTCATTGTCCCAGGAAGGGGAAACTTTATTGACACATTCCTGGGGTCAGATACATCACATGATCACACTGACAGAACCACAGGCACATAGACACAGGCAACAGAGCATGCACAATGTCGGCACTAGTACAGTGCATATCCACCTTTCGCAGCAATGCAGGCTGCTATTCTCCCATGGAGACGATCGTAGAGATGCTGGATGTAGTCCTGTGGAACGGCTTGCCATGCCATTTCCACCTGGCGCTTCAGTTGGACCAGCGTTCGTGCTGGACGTGCAGACCGCGTGAGACGACGCTTCATCCAGTCCCAAACATGATCAATGGGGGACAGATCCGGAGATCTTGCTGGCCAGGGTAGTTGACTTACACCTTCTAGAGCACGTTGGGTGGCACGGGATACATGCGGACGTGCATTGTCCTGTTGGAACAGCAAGTTCCCTTGCCGGTCTAGGAATGGTAGAACGATGGGTTCGATGACGGTTTGGATGTACCGTGCACTATTCAGTGTCCCCTCGACGATCACCAGTGGTGTACGGCCAGTGTAGGAGATCGCTCCCCACACCATGATGCCGGGTGTTGGCCCTGTGTGCCTCGGTCGTATGCAGTCCTGATTGTGGTGCTCACCTGCACGGCGCCAAACACGCATACTACCATAATTGGCACCAAGGCAGAAGCGACTCTCATCGCTGAAGACGACACGTCTCCATTCGTCCCTCCATTCACGCCTGTCGCGACACCACTGGAGGCGGGCTGCACGATGTTGGGGCGTGAGCGGAAGACGGCCTAACGGTGTGCGGGACCGTAGCCCAGCTTCATGGAGACGGTTGCGAATGGTCCTCGCCGATACCCCAGGAGCAACAGTGTCCCTAATTTGCTGGGAAGTGGCGGTGCGGTCCCCTACGGCACTGCGTAGGATCCTACGGTCTTGGCGTGCATCCGTGCGTCGCTGCGGTCCGGTCCCAGGTCGACGGGCACGTGCACCTTCCGCCGACCACTGGCGACAACATCGATGTACTGTGGAGACCTCACGCCCCACGTGTTGAGCAATTCGGCGGTACGTCCACCCGGCCTCCCGCATGCCCACTATTCGCCCTCGCTCAAAGTCCGTCAACTGCACATACGGTTCACGTCCACGCTGTCGCGGCATACTACCAGTGTTAAAGACTGCGATGGAGCTCCGTATGCCACGGCAAACTGGCTGACACTGACGGCGGCGGTGCACAAATGCTGCGCAGCTAGCGCCATTCGGCGGCCAACACCGCGGTTCCTGGTGTGTCCGCTGTGCCGTGCGTGTGATCATTGCTTGTAAAGCCCTCTCGCAGTGCCCGGAGCAAGTATGGTGGGTCTGACACACCGGTGTCAATGTGTTCTTTTTTCCATTTCCAGGAGTGTATTTGAATTCTTTAAGTGTCTCAAAGCAAGTGGAGGATCATTTGGTAACAGATGTGACGCACAAGACTGATGCTACCAAAGAAAAATTAATCCTGTTGAAGAATCAGCTTCGCGTTCAGGACATGAAACATGAACAGTCATTTTTGGACTAGATATGATTGAATACGTTTCGGTAACTGAAATTTTTCATCACGTGTTCTCAAAGAAATTGGAAGACTTTGCGGAGCATAAGGTGGATTTCGATTTATTTGTCAGACCATTTTCGCTTTTCCCCTCTAATACACCTTATTACTTCCGACTCGAGGTGGCAGATGTACAGTGAAGCATCCACCTCAACGACCTGTTTGTTCAATCCAGGAAGACTTTTATACAATGATACCCACAGAGCAATATCCTCGAGTGCACAGGCAAGCCACTAAAGTTATTTCAGCGTTTGGCTCAACAGTGTGTGTGGACGTCTTCTCTTCTCTTGCGAAATTGACGAGGCCCCGCCAACATTCGTGTTTAGCAGATTGCAATCTCCTTAACTCCATATGTTTGACTGAATCACGAACTATAGTTCCATAATTATTACGGATTCTAAAATCGAAATGTGTATATAAACAACGCAACGTAATGTTAAAGCCTGTATGTAGTTCTGATTATCGTATTAGCACTATATAGTGTATTTACTTAATCGAGTAATAAAACTAATTGCTTTGGCAGAAAAATGAAGAGTTGAAAATAGACAAACCTGCTTATAAAAACATGCTGCAGTAAAAATGGCTCTGAGCACTATGCGACTTAACTTCTGAGGTCATCAGTCGCCTAGAACTTAGAGCTAATTAAACCTAACTAACCTAAGGACATCACACACGTCCATGCCCGGGGCAGGATTCGAACCTGCGACCGTAGCGGTCGCTCGGTTCCAGACTGTCGCGCCCAGAACCGCACGGCCACTCCGACCGGTCATGCTGCAGTATTCGCATCTTAAAAGCAGCTGCATTGTGTTGCAAACATGTCTTTCTAAGGTTCCCGCGTGTGCAGGAATCAGCATATAGCCGTCATACCGATTCGTATTTACGTTATATACGTTATTACCCGTTGCAACCTATGTGCGTGATTAACACATTTGCACACAGAGCCTCAGACACGGATACTTTAAGTAAAGAGCTAGCCCACCTACTGACGATGTTAAGGGAAATGGATATTCTACACAGCAGATTAACAGATTGTCTAGCCGGTCCTGCCCATACGTTTTAATTATGCTAGAATTGTGCATTTTAAACTATTGCATTATATCTATAATGGTGTCCAAATTAGCGCACCAAACCGCTATTTCCCCTTCCTGTGTCTGATTCACGATATAACTACACAAACTGTCAACCAAATACCCGCATGATCGTGTTCTGTACAGAAGATGGCATTCCAGTCAACGGACAACAATGCCAACGATGACGTCAGGGTCCCTATGACACGAGGTAGTGTTTTCTGGGTAGCCCTACATCCGCTCTGTAGACAGTGACAGACGGTTGCAGTATGGCACCGAGAAGATGTCCTTCAAATTCTCTGCAGTAGAGGGCCACAGAAGGAGAGGAAACAGGACAGTTGCAAAGTGATTTCGTCCGATGGCTTAAAGTGAATCGTTCTGTTGTCTATGGGATGTGGCGACAGGTTATAGGGACCGAATCTGTATCCCGGAGACTAGGACACGACCGACCACGTGTGACTTCGGAAGAGAGGACCGTTATTTGGCCGTAGAGCCACGACAGTGCAGCCCTAGTACTGCACGACAAGTGGCACGCAGCATCCACTGGACGTGTTGTATCGGAGCAAACGGTATGCGGAAGGTTTCGGCAGTGTGGTCTTTATTGTCAGAGACATTCTGTATATCTACCTCTGATGCGTCTTCACAGGAGGGGACGTCTGGTGGGGAGTCACCAGCATGCCACGTGGACAGTCGAGCACTGGGCCAATGTCGTTTTTACTGATGAACCCCGATCTAGTCTGGAGAGTGATTCTCGATGGATTCGCATCTGGGGCGAACGTGCAACATAATTTCGAAATCCAAACATTGTGGAAAGAGACCGATATCGAGGAGGATCCCTGATGGTGTTTGCAGGGATTATGTTTACCACTCGAATCCCTCTTCATGAAATTGTACGGGTGAATCGGCAGGCCGGCCGGGGTGGCCGAGCGATTCTAGGCGCTACAGTCTGGAATCACGCGACCGCTGCGGTCGCACTTTCGAATTCTGCCTCGGGCATGGATGTGTGTGATGTCCTTAGGTTATTCACGTTTAAGTGGTTCTAAGTTCTAGGGGACTGATGACCTCAGATGTTAAGTCCCATACTGCTCAGAGCCATTTGAACCATTTTTTTTGAATCGGCAGGGCATAACTACTGTCAGGTATCGTGACGAGATCTTGGGGCCTCACCTGCGGTTGTTGCGAGATGCTGTGTGCCCATACGTCGTATTCATGGACGATAATGCTCGACTTCATAAAGCATGTTTTCTTGGAAACTGAAGATATTGTACGTATGGCTTGGTCCGCTCGCTCTCCCAATTTTAATCCCGTAGAGAATGTCTGGAATGCACTAGGGAGACGGCTTGCGTCACATCAGCATCCACCAACCACTCTCCAAAACTGCGACCTGCTCTGCAGGAAGAATGGGGGTTACTGCCTCAACGTGAGACTGAAGACATCATTCACAGCATACCCCGCCGTTGTCAGGCCTGTGTTGCTGCCCGATGTGGTCACACCCCATACTGAGCACATAAATCAGTTGTCGGAATGTGTATGCAAATCAGTTAACTTGAAGAAAAAAAAACGAAGAACATTTTTGTCTACCGTTATGCATGTTGCAGTCATTTGCGTTCTGCGTACTTTACATTCTTCCTACTTTACTGTCACCTGTTTACATTGTTTTGAGGCAAAATAAACGCTGTTGTTGTTGTGATCTTCAGTCCTGAGACTGGTTTGATGCAGCTCTCCATGCTACTCTATCCTGTGCAAGCTTCTTCACCTCCCAGTACCTACTGCAGCTCACATCCTTCTGAATCTGCTTAGTGTACTCATCTCTTGGTCTCCCTCTACCATTTTTACCATCCACGCTGCCCTCCAGTACTAAAATGGTGATCCCTTGATGGCTCTTCTAGTCAAGTTGTGCCACAAACTCCTCTTCTCCCCAATTCTATTCAATACCTCCTCATTAATTATGTGATCTACCCATCTAATCTTCAGCATTGTTCTGTAGCACCACATTACGAAAGCTTCTATTCTCTTTTTGTCTAAACTATTTATCGTCCATGTTTCACTTCCATACGTGGCTACACTCCATACAAATACTTTCAGAAACGACTTCCTGACACTTAAATCAATACTTGATGTTAACAAATTTCTCTTCTTCAGAAACGTTTTCCTTGCCATTGCCAGTCTACATTTTATATCCCCTCTACTTCGACCATCATCAGTTATTTTGCTCCTCAAACAGCAAAACTCAGTTACTATTTTAAGTGTCTCATTTCCTAATCTAATTCCCTCAGCAACACCCGACTTAATTCGACTACATTCCATTATCTTCGTTTTGCTTTTGTTGATGTTCATCTTATATCCTCCTTCCACGACACTGTCCATTCCGTTCAACTGCTCTTCCAAGTCCTTTGCTGTCTCTGACAGAATTACAATGTCATCGGAGAACCTCACGTTTTTATTTCTTCTCCGTGGACTTTAATTCCTACTATGAATTTTTCTTTTGTTTCCTTTACTGCTTGCTCAATATACAGATTGAATAGCATGGGGGAGAGGCTACAACCCTGTCTCACTCCCTTCCCAACCGCTGCTTCCCTTTCATGTCCTTCGACTCTTATAACTGCCTTCTGCTTTCTGTACAAGTTGTAAATAGACTTTTTCTCCCTGTCTTTTACCCCTGCCACCTTCACAATTTGAAAGAGAGTATTCCAGTCAACATTGTCAAAAGCTTTCACTAAGTCTACAAATGCTAGGAACGTAGGTTTGCCTTTCCTTAATCTTTCTTCTAAGATAAGTCCTAGGGTCAGTATTGCATCACGTGTTCTGATATTTCTACGGAATCCAAACTGATTTTCCCCGAGGTCGGCTTCTACCAGTTTTTCCATTCGTCTGTAAATAATTCACGTTAGTATTTTGCAGCTGTGACTTATTAAACTGATAGTTCGGTAATTTTCACATATGTCAACACTTGCTTTCTTTAGGATTGGAATTATCATATTCTTCTTGAAGTCTGAGGGTATTTCGCCTGTCTCATACATCTTGCTCACCAGATGGTAGAGTTTTGTCAGGGCTGGCTCTTCCAAGGCTGTCAGTAGTTCTAATGGATTGTTGTCTACTCCCGGGGCCTTGTTTCGACTCAGGTCTTTCAGTGCTCTGTTAAACTCTTCACACAGCATATCTCCCATTTCATCTTCATCTACCTCCTCTTCCATTTCCATAATATCGTCCTCAAGAACGTCGCCCTTGTATAGACCCTCTATGTACTCCTTCCACCTTTCTGCTTTCCCTTCTTTGCTCAGAACTGGGTTTTCATCTGAGCTCTTGATATTCATGCAAGTGGTTCTCTTTTGTCCAAAGATCTCTTTGATTTTCCTGTAGGCAGTATCTATCTTACCCCTCGTGAGATAAGGCTCTACATCCTTACATTTGTAGCCATCCCTGCTTAGCCATTTTGCACTTCCTGTCGATCTCATTTTTGAGACGTTTGTATTCCTTTCTTCCTGCTTCACTTACTGCAAAATAAACGCAACCTTGCAAAATTTCCTTTTGTTGCTTTAATTTTGGACGCCAGTGCTTTTGTATGAAAGATACCTCAAGAGACATTTGATTGTAGTATCTACATGAGACCTTTCGTGCTCTTTTTAAAGTGACCCTTGGGCAACAGCTGTGGTCAGAAGTGGCTGCAAGCATGCGGCTTCCCTGCTGTGGCACTTCCGCGGTGCCCGCGCTCGCTGCCGCGCAACCGCAGTGCCGGGAAGCGCCCCGGCGCGGATCCACTTGTTGCCGGCGCGGCCACCGGATAGCCCCGCGGCGGCGCGACGGCCAGAGGCTGCGCCGCCCGTGTAATTGCTGGCGCGGCTCCAGTTACCCGCCAAACGTAACGTTACCTCTGCCGCCTCCAGTGCCCAGCCTTGCGGCGGCCGCGGCTCGGGTTCTCCAGCGCAGAAGCGCGCGTTCTGTCGCCGCGTATCCGCACCAGCATAGCGCCAACCTGCTCCGCTCGGCCGACACGCGATCCCCGAGCTCCCGGTTTCGGTATGTTCGTTAATAGCGATCGAAGCTGGCGGAGCGTCAAAACTCTACAAGAAAAGTGGCAACTTAATTCCGTCGAATTATGTTTCATCGTTCTCGAGAATACTATAGAAGATAGAGACCGAAACGGGAACAAAAATTACTATCGAAATTGAAGATGTCGACCATAAATTTCTTTTTCTTTTTTTTTGGGGGGGGGGGGGGGGGGAGATCTATAGATCTCGGATTTTATGTGAAAACCTATTTTGTTCCTGATTAACTGAAGGCTATAAAGGCTGTACATACACGAATTATGCCTATTTATGATGGAAAACGCAAGTTTTATAGCACACAAAACTACATAATTTCGGATTAGTACTTGATTGTATCTAAATTTTAAAAATCCGATTAAATAAATTTTTTACGACTAACGTTATCTCATGTACGTAATTTTATGTTATAACCTGACTGTACATCATTTCTAAAAATTCTAAAAATACCTCATTTCATCTTAGAACCTGACTGTATCTAATTTTTAAAAATCCAGTCAAAATTTGTGTGACTAAAACTACTCTTCTAGTCTTCCCGACTACTTACAAAAAAATGATTGAATGATAACTGGTTTGTCTGCGTGCGTGAACGCCAATCCTTTTGAGTCAGACGACGAGAGCATAAGCCAGGCTGTTGCAGCGCGCCCTGCTCCGCAGAGCTTTGTCGCTCGCTGTGAACCGTCAAAGGGGCCGGCAGGGCGCGGAGGAGCCTTGTGATCGCCTCTGGCGCCTTCCTGGCCTGTTGGAACAACCTGTTTAAAACAACTGCACTGTCTTCATTCGGTCGGTCAGCGTGCTGCTTGGATGTGGTGAAATATTTCACAACGACAGTGCATCTGCGGAAAGTCAAGCATGCCGAAGTAGTACGTTCCAAATCATCTCCGATTCGTCAGAGGTTACAAGAATTTCCTGATTTCTGTACAGGTGGAAGAGTTATTCACTGCAATGTGTGCAACAAAGACTTAAGTAAAATGTTAACATTCTATCTGCTACGCCCACTCAGTGACGCCAATGGTTTCCCCGAGTGAACTTGGGCCAGACACATGTGAATGCAAAAGTATTGTTTTTAAACTCTTAAAAATAGGTTAATTTTGCTAAGTAGACCTCGTACGTAAATTCTTCCACAAAGTATTTCTCATTTCATTTTGTTTTTAGGTACATTCTGAATAGAGGTCGCATTTCAGTCAGCATGTTGCAGGGATTAAACACTAGGCCAATTTAAAAAATAAATCAAACTTGAAACAAACGTGCGTAACTAAACCAAATGCAACAAACAAAAACGAATTTCATCTTGACCCGTGTCGATCCATTGTCGCAGTAAACGTACCATTCAGTGTAGTTGAAAATAGATAGTTCAAAAGTCTTTTAGAGAAATATTGTCACTGCAGCATTCCATCAGAATTCACACTGAGAAAGAAATATTTAGTTACTCTATAATTACGAAAATACATTGAACAGGATAAGGGAAAATCTAGGCGATTCATACATGTGGATCTCTGTCGGTGAGACAACTGGCAGACAAGGTCCATATGTGGCTAATTTGATTGTTGGAAAGTTAGATCCTGACACGCGGTCTGTACCTCATCTAATCTGTAGCAAGAAGCTCAAAAAGGCTAACCAGTGAACACCTCCTCACTTTGTTATTAAAGACGTCAAATTATTTTTCTGCAACTGTCTAGATGAAAATAAAGTACTTGTAATCTGCACTGATGCAGCCGCATACATGGTTGCTGCTGTCAAATTACTGAAACTATTTACCCAGCCTTGTTCCATATCACATGCTGTGCTCATGCCATGAATCGTATAGCTGAGACGATACGTCTCGAATTTCCACGTGTAAATAAGCTAGTTTCAACCATCAAAGAGGTTTTTATTAAAGCACCTTCAAGGATCTAGTTATTTCGAGAGGAACTTCCCAACGTACCACTTCCAGCAGAACCCATACTTACTCGCTGGGGAACGCGACTAGAGGACGTGGAATATTACAGCGAGCATTTGGAAGACATTAAGAACATTGTTCTTAAATTGCGGGAGGAGGCAGTGAGCATTACTTCAGCTAAAGATCTTCTAAAGGACCCAAAATTTGCAGCGACATTGCATACACAAAATCTCGTTATGCATTTTTGGTCCCTGTTATTAGAGGCCTAGAGTGTTCAAGGAAACCAGTCTACACGCAACTGCGATTGATAGACTGGAGAAAGAAAAAAAATCAACTTGGTCCCAGGTTCTATTGGTATGAAAGATAGTGAGAAACTAAAGACAGTGCTACAAAAAAACCCAGGACCGACCCCCCTCTGCACAATGGCTGACATCTTGTCAGGTAAATCAACAGAACATGAGTGTGCTGCCGCATTGCGCCTAATACCGTCATTTAAATATCCTCCGGTGACATGTATTGACATGGAAGATGCTATTAACAGACAAGAGACGTATTTCTCAACGGAAAATCTGGAGGAAGTGTTAGTTATTTACTGTGACAGTAATTATGTGTGTGTGTATTACTAAGGGACCAACCTGCTGAGGTCATCGGTCCCTAGTCTTACACACTACTTAAACTAACTTATGCTAAGAACAATACACACAACCATGCCCGAGAGAGGACTCGAACGTCCGGCGGGAGGGACCGAGCAATCCGTGAAAGGCGCCTCAAACCGCGCGGCAACTCCGCGCGTCTGTAATTATGGACATGGACAACAATATAATGTGGATTTTTGTCAATCTGCTTATCTTTGTAGACAATAAAATGTCAGATTTTGTTCACGTATTTTCTGATTTTTATAACCTATTTTTGTAAGTGATAGAACCTATTTTAGGTACCTAATTTAAGATTTTTAGAACCTAAAAGTCCGAGGTCTGTCCATCAATCTTCTGACTGGTTTGATGCGGCCCGCCACGAATTCCTCTCCTGTGCCAACCTCTTCATCTCAGAGTAGCACTTGCAACACTGCGTCCTCAATTATTTGCTGGATGTATTCCAGTCTCTGTCTTCCTCTACAGTTTTTGCCCTCTACAGCTCTCTCTAGTGCCGTAGAAGGCATCCCTCGATGTCCTAATATAATTACTTCCTATCATCCTGCCCTGTCTCCTTGTCAGTGTTCTGCACGTATGCCTTTCCTCTCAGATTCTGCGCAGAACCCCCTCATTCCTTACCTTATCAGTCCACCTAATTTTCAGCATTCGTCTATGTCACCACATCTCAAATGCTTCAATTCTCTTCTGTTACTGTCTTCCCACAGTCCATGTTTAACTGTCATACGCACATTTTCAGCAATTTCTTCCTCAACTTAAGGCCTGTGTTCGAGACTAGTAGCCATCTCTTAGCCAGTAATACCCTTTTCGCCAGTGCTAGACGTCTTTTGATGCTCTTCTTGCTCCTTCCGTCATTGGTTATTTTACTGCCTAGGTACTAGAATTCCTTAATTTCATCTACTTCGTGACCGTCAATCCTGATATTAAGTTTCTCGCTATTCCAGTATTCTCATTTCTGTTACTTCTCATTACTTTCATCCTTCATCGATTTACTCTCAATCCACATTCTGTACTCATTAGACTTTTCCTTCCAATGAGCAGGTCATGTAATTCTTCTTCGCTTTCACTCAGGAAGCAATGCCATCAGCGAATCGTATCACTGATATCCTTTCACCTTGAGCTTTAATTCCACTCCTGAAACTTTCTTTTACTTTCATCATTGTTTCTTCGATGCACAGACTGAACAATAGGGACGAAAGACTAAATCTCTGCCATACATCCTTTTTAATCCGAGCACTTCGTTCTTGGTCATCCACTCTTATTATTCCCTCTTGGCTCTTGTACATATTGTATATTACCTTTCTCTCCCTATAGCTTATTACAGGTGACGGAATCACTCAGAGATTCTAACTGTTATCAATCGGATACACTGCACTTCTCTATACTGTTAAGCTTTCTTCGAGGGGAAATATCCTCGTTACACCCGTTACTTGTTGATTGCAGTAGAATATGAAAAGGACCGTGCTTCAATTCTCCCATGTCGTACAATTTCTTCTTCTTTTATTTTTTATTTTGTTTTCGAAAATGTTTTTATAGATCACTTACGAAGCGCCTGGCAAAGAAAAGTAGCCAGAAGGAGATGAGGAAACAAAATGAAGGTTCACGGGTTGAGAGAGTATGTGAAGTTATTTCTGCGATTGCAAAATCGAATCAAATCTACGAAGAACGAGACAGTTTGAGTCCTCTTATCAATATGACCTTGCACCCTGTCTGGCACGGATGCGTTCACTGATTCGTATGGGAAGAGTGTCATGAAGCCGTCTACCCTCTCCCGAGCCAAGCTCGTCCACAACCGAATCTTCATACCCAGAATACCGCCATTGGAGCGGAGATAACGTCCGAGGTTGCCCCACGTAAATTCTGTCGGGGATAGATCTGGGGACCATATCACGCAGAAAGTGGCATGAGTGGGCGAGCATCGTCCTGTTGAAAAACGGCGCAGTGAGGACGAAGGGTCTCAGTGACGCACCGTTGTTGCGTCAGAGTTCCCTCAGTCACTACCACCAATGACGTAAAATCATACCCGACGGCTCTCACACAATTATGCCAGGAGTGACATCGCTGTGTTTCTCTGAAACAATGGAAGAGTGGGACCTCTGTGCAGGCCGCTCCCACAGTAGCTGGTGATGATCATCCGGGATAGTGCAGAACCGTAATTCATCTCTGAACACGATACGACGCCATTCATCGGCAGTCCATGCTTCAGGATCACAGCACATCTCGAAAAGCAGCCACTTTTCTTGTGTTAATGGGACGGTAATTCCCTAGTACGGTTGCTGCTGGACTCTGACCAATGGTCCCGGACGACACGGAATACCAGAATGAAATTTTCACTCTGCAGCGGACTGTGCGCTGATATGAAATTTCTTGGCAGATTAAAACTGGAAAATTTGTGGTAATGTCTTATGGGAGCAAACTCCGGAGGTCATTGGTCCCTAAGCTACTACGTGCTTGGTGCACAATACGGCGATGCTCGCTTGTGGTGGTCAGTGTCGTCGATCGATCGAAACCTTGCTGACGGCTGAGCGTGTTCTCAAGTTCCCATGCAGTGCAACATCGGGTCTCTGGCGCATCCGAATGCCCTACAAGTCTAGGTACTGATCGATTCAGTCAGTCGAGCACACGGAGACCTGAATGAACAATCGATCACTGAACAGCTGACCCTGTTCAAGCACTTTTATACCCTACTGGGCCTCGAAGCAACACTAAACACGAACAATAGTAATGGCCCATGATGATCCTATTACATGTCACAAAGAATTTTAACCCTAACCATTTATGTTCCAACCGAATGGAGTACACATATACGAAGTTATGTCCACATCCTAAAATATCTTCTGGTTACATCGCTTTAGTCAGGTTGCATATTTATATTCAGGTATCACCGGGTAAGCTTTCTTGTGAAATTACACTCCAATAGAGCGAAAGCGAGTGGCGCAGAGACTAAGGGGATGCCAGCCTACGTCAGATCCCAGTCTTTGGACTGTGAAGCGGAAGAGGCGATTTTACATATGTAGCATTCCAAACATCACAAACCGATGGTTTTCACAAAGGATTTAACAGACCTGTTTAACATATTTTAAGATATATTTTTAGGTGTGTTTAGTTCGTTTTAGGTTATTTTTCAGTCACACCCTTCACAAAGCAATCCCATCCCTAAGGGTACCAGACCGTCTTTTCCCAGCAGTGCTTACTGTACAATGAGTGAAAAATGATGAAAGCGGGTGAGAACCGTCCCTAACAGTGAACTAATGTTTAATGGGATTGAGAATGCGGAAGCCTACGGAAAACAATGCTGTAG
Organism: Schistocerca serialis cubense; assembly: GCF_023864345.2. NCBI lineage: Eukaryota > Metazoa > Arthropoda > Insecta > Orthoptera > Acrididae > Schistocerca > Schistocerca serialis. The sequence goes on from NC_064643.1 coordinate 147,865,810, forward strand.
ACCCAAAAAATGCACCCAAAGGATCCGCAGTGTTCTAAAACCATATCTATTTTTTTCTAGTGACACCTTTCTTAAACCCATTGATGTGTATACTTTTCATACGCTCTGCTACGCTTAAATATATTTGCCAGTAGTACAATTCGCGCACAGTTGCTTCTAAAATTAGAATGTGTGAATTATATTATAAACTCGATGTATTGATATTTTATTTCTGAAGAATAATTATTGAAGTGTTGAATATTTAAAAGAAATGTGGTGTCACCGCCAGACACCACACTTGCTAAGTGGTAGCCTTTAAATCGGCCGCGGTCCATTAGTATACGCCGGACCCGCGTGTCGCCACTGTCAGTAATTGCAGACACGGCAGGTCTAGAGAGACGTCCTGGCACTCGCCCCAGTTGTACAGCCGACTTTGCAAGGAAAGGTTCACTGACAACTACGCTCTCATTTGCCGAGACGATAGTTAGCATAGCCTTCAGCTACGTCATTTGCTACGACCTAGCAAGGCGTCGTATTCAATTGATATTTATTGTGGTTATAACATGTACCGTCAAGAGAGATGTTCTACAATTGTGGATTAAAGTTAAGTACCACATCATCTACGTACTTTATTTGCAATTCTCAAGATATTGTTCTGTTCCAGACCTCACGCCAGTCAGCGTGTAATTAAACGCGTGCATTTCGGCCTCCTCTAGAAACACAGTGTTGGCTCTTCTGCCAACACTACAAGAAACGTAGTCTTTATGATTATATCCTGTACTAAATCGTAGTTGGTTAATTGGAATGCAATCAATCAGCTTATAAGCCACGTTCGTTATGGTGGCACTAGAAAAGAAGACAAGTGTTGTGTTCCCCTGTCGAATATAGGGTGCCTAGGAAACCTGCTTCTCGGCTCGCTACACAACAATTCAAGCAAGTCGCATTAATGAACTTTGTTACAGTAAGGTAAATAACTAAACTTTGAGGAATATACAGTGAGATGTCGCAAGCAAAGGGCGACATGAAACATAAACAATCTCTTCAGTAAATACAATTCCTAATACAAGTAAAACAAAGTTCATAAGTCGCTGCTGTAGTGATCGTAGAGCCGTCCAGTTCGAGAGAGAGAGAGAGAGAGAGAGAATTCCTGAACTGGCATGAAGTAAGAAAGGGGAGATGTTAGCCATGAGTTCTGAAATACAATCACAAAGGAATGAGCTTACGTCATTCCTATCGGTAGCGTAGTGGTTGGTTGGTTGGTTTGGGGAAGGAGACCAGACAGCGTGGTCATCGGTCTCATTGAATTAGGGAAGGATGGGGAAGGAAGTCGGCCGTGCCCTTTCAGAGGAACCATCCCGGCATTTGCCTGGAGTGATTTAGGGAAATCACGGAAAACCTAAATCAGGATGGCCGGACGCGGGATTGAATCGTCGTCCTCCCGAATGCGAGGTAGCGTAGTGATGTTGGATGTTCGCAGGGGATACAGTGTGCCTGCACAGTAGCAACCAATACTCTCGTGAGACGTGCTACTGAAACCAGACTGCCACTGCACATGACTACTCCCAACGTATTGGGAGACAGCACTCGTGTATCAAGATGACAGTAATTTCTGCACTACTACTATTCGCAGTGTGGAGACATTAAGAACCAGCAACCAAATCGGGTCAGAAAGCGTCGTCTCTCTGCTTTTATTAAATCCGGTGTCACACTGTAGTGTGCATCCGTGGGTACAGAAATGTTCTCATGGCCAACATGACAGTGGATGGGGATGGAGCTGCTGCTGCTGCTGCTGCCTCAGATCAGAGGAGTGGCCTGAGCACTTGGCGCGCAAGCTCGGAGATGTGTCTTGGCGCCAGTTCTCCAACTTAAATTCGAACGTAATGGCCCCAAATCCTATATATTTTCGTCATATTTAAATTAGTTAAATGGTGAATGTGAAAATTACTTCACATTAGCCAACTGATCGTCATCCTTAGAGATAAGCCATTGGCTGTGCCCGTTGACTGGAGAAAATTAATCGTATTACATAAAATGGTTGATTTAATTTAATGATTGTTTAGTTAGTTAGTAGACACGTCCGCATGTATTATGAGCAAACTCAGAATTTAGTATCTCGAGTCTGGGACTGAAATTGCGAAATTAATTTTATACGGCTGTCTTTCTTTGCAATGGGGACTGGATTGGACAGGCATTCTGGCTTCGGCACGTGCGCTAAACGCCTACGAAAAGTCTCCACATTACAAATGATACGCTCACTCTCGCACGCACAAGCGCCCGCAACACCGCTAGCACACGCACGCAAACACAGACACAACAAAGAGCATACAAGCACACATACACATGTGCAAACTCACATGCACACACATACGCATGTGCACACAACACACACACACACACACACACACACACACACACACAGAGAGAGAGAGAGAGAGAGAGAGAGAGAGAGAGAGAGAGAGTGAGAGAGGGACACTAAAAACAAATAATGAGATGGTTGGTATCACTTATAGAGACAAATGTCACACTAGACAGTGATGATAACAGTTGGGCCAATGCTATGCAACAAAATTATAATCTCTCTACACAAAATAGTGCAACTTTCAATCAGTTTTCTACATGGGGGAAAAACTGAATGATCTTCAAGTAATTGATTGGATGTTACACTGTAGGTACTTTTTTGTTCAAATGGTTCAAATGGTTCTGAGCACTATGGGACTCAACTGCTCAGGTCATTAGTCCCCTAGAACTTAGAACTAGTTAAACCTAACCAACCTAAGGACATCACAAACATCCATGCCCGAGGCAGGATTCGAACCTGCGACCGTAGCTGTCTTGCGGTTCGAGACTGCAGCGCCTTTAACCGCACGGCCACTTCGGCCGGCTCTTTTTTGTTGTATTATAAAATATTTACGAGAACTGATTTGAATGTAAGCTCCGTTAACTATGTGAAAACAAAAACATCATGTAATATTCTAGGACATCGATTGAGGATGCCTTGTAAAATGGGAAAACACGTATGGTTGTTTAAATAAATTTAATTTGAGCATGCAGTAAAGACGTTTTGTTGTTAACTGTTACAATTCGTATGTACCTTTTGCGTAAAATAGCGACCACAAGAAACTTGTGCTCATAGAATTGCTTACGTGTCCATAGGTCGCAGTGGTGAAGGCTGCTGTTGCCTCTCGTTTGCCGGCCGGTGTGACCGTGCGGTTAAAGGCGCTTCAGTCTGGAACCGCGTGACCGCTACGGTCGCAGGTTCGAATCCTGCCTCGGGCATGGATGTGTGTGATGCCCTTAGGTTAGTTAGGTTTAATTAGTTCTAAGTTCTAGGCGACTGATGACCTCAGAAGTTGAGTCGCATAGTGCTCAGAGCCATTTGAACCTCTCGTTTACGTTTTGACCGGGCGAGGTGGCGCAGTTGTCAGCGCACCGGACTTGCAGTCGGATGAAAGACGGCTCAAATCAGCTCCCAGTAACCCTTGTTTAGGTTTTCCGTGATTTCCCTATATTGTTTCATTAAAGTGCCGGTATGGTTCCTTCGAAAGACACGACCGATTTCCTTCCCCATCGTTGAAATATCTCTAAAGACCTCGATATCGACGGGACGTTAAAATCTAACCATATTTCTTCTCATGCGTGGGACTAGCCTCCGTAAAAGACTGTTGTAGAGGGAACACCATGCGGTGTATGTAGAGGGAACACAATCGGGCGTATCCTGGAAACGTTGAACTAGTGTCAACAGCTAATCCTTCTATCATTGGGAAACAGTAGAGAAAAATGGCGGATACTCGAAACTGAGAACATTGCTCATAATGTTACAAAAAAAGTTGAAGAACCTTTCCCCAGCACGCACGACGCCCAATACCGTGTACAGTTCCTGGATTTGTCCGAGTAGAAAGTGTACTCTTCAAAAGCCGTTTTAACTTCGAAAAAGCGAAGTGGGGGGCTTTCAGAGAACTGGATCCTGAAGTTGACAACAGATGCAGACCCAAAAAACTAGAAAGAATCTGTGGAACCTGGAAAGAAAACGTCAAGGAGGCATAATACACATTGATGCAGGATCCAATGTATATATGGCCTTGGTTTTTATGTATGGCCTTGATTTATATATGGCCTTGATTTATATATGGCCTTGACTCGTACACTACTAAGACAATTTCTCCCTGCCATTATTACACAGCTATGCCCCATGGTCAGGTAACAGCATAGGAGAACTGAGGTACCACAACACTCCAACAAATTAGTAACAAAGTCACAAATTAGTTAAAAAGGTTTACTTATTTTTTCGACTTGTTGAGTAATTAAATCTGCAACACTTCATGTAATATAACACAAAAAGGCCCTCTGTCGCTCAGTGCAAATAATCATAGGTAAACTTCACAGTACACAGCAAATGCAACTTACAACAGCTGTCTGTTCACTTCTAATAGTTCATAAACGACATTACCTGTCTAAGTTTGTAAGTAGGCTGTTTAGATTTTTATGTTGGTAACGCCGGGTAGCGCTCTGTATGAAAATCACTGGCTGTGCTGTGTGCAGTCTGTGGCTGGTTGGCATTCTTGGAATACTCGCTATTGTAGTGTTTGGGCAGTTGGATGTGAACAGCGCGTAGCGTTGCGCAGTTGGAGGTGAGCCGCCACCAGTGGTGGATGTGGGGAGAGAGATGGCAGAATTTTAAGAGCGGAACATCTGGACGTGTGTCCGCCAAATAGAGTTAATATGTAATACTGGATATATATGATGACTTTGAAGATTTTATCCCATTTGTTGCATTAATTGCAATAACAATGCACTGGTGTCTGAAACATGTTCCTCAGTGCTATTCGGCAGTGAATTTGAACCGGCATTTCGAAAAGCAGAAAATGTGTCTTGACCTATTTGAGAAAACGGTGAGGACGCAAAACCTGAATCTACAGTATTTGCAAGATTGTATCCTGCCATTTCGGATTCCTGAGGCGAGCTGTTGCCGACCGATCGATCGATAATGCTTCCCTTTTCACTAATTGTTTCACTGTCTACACCATTATTTGCCGCCCGCTCCATTTCCCTATGCACAATAACCAAGTTATTACTTTGAATATCTGTTAATTCATTACACGGTGGTGCTGATAAGCTACGCTCGTAGTCACTATCATTTCTCAATTTACTTTGGAGCCTAGTGTTACGTTTTTCACACGCCACAATTATCACGTATTTCACACGATAACAAGAAAAGCACAATTTGAAGAGCAAAAATAAGAAAACACATTAACATAGCACTGAAAATAATATATAGTTAATTGTAAGCGCAGCTGCGAAATACTTGGTGCAAATCTACATGCATGCCACAACTGTTTTACTGTACAACAATGAAAGACTACAACTGTTGTGGACTGGCAAGACAGCCAATCCACAATGACGGGTAGCCGAAAGGCACGCGGTTAAGCTCACGCAGGCTGGCGTGAGGTCTGGAACAGTTAAAGGAGTTATACTAGCAAGAAAAGTACGTAGCTGCTGGAATACTTAACTTTAATCCATAATTGGTGAACATCGGTCTGACGGTACATGCATCACAAGATAATTAGCAAATGATAATGGCGCCTTGCTAGGTCGTAGCAAATGACGTAGCTGAAGGCTATGCTAACTATCATCTCGGCAAATGAGAGCGTAATTTGTCAGTGAACCATTGCTAGCAAAGTCGGCTGTACAACTGCGGCGAGTGCTAGGACGTCTCTCTAGACCTGCCGTGTGGGGGCGCTCGGTCTGCAATCACTGACAGTGGTGACACGCGGGTCCGACGTATACTAACGGACCGCGGCCGATTTAAAGGCTACCACCTAGCAAGTGTGGTGTCTGGCGGTGATACCACAACAACTACAAAGGAAATTCTCTCTGTAATTACGCGCTAGCAATAAACAATAGCTACACTAATTACACAAACTGCAAGAAAAAATCAGAAGATTCCAGCGAGGTATCCTCGGCTAAGGGTCGACATATGAAACGTCCCCTTAGAAAACATTAATGAATTACTGTGCTGGAAAACCTCTTACATTATTTGCTTTTCAAACTTCTAAGCAAAACTGAACGTATTCAGACATTACTCTCTTTACTTATTCTGATCAACACTAAACTGACACACAATATTTTTAGCGCAACGCAATCTGACTTCAATAATCTCCACAAAACAATGGCCCTGACTAACAATAACCTATACCTTTCATGAATCACTTATCTCGCAAAAATGTTCGTTACTCGAACTACTGCAATACGGCGAGCGCCACTACTGCCAGCTAAATAAAAGATTCTGACTACTGAAGGCACTAACTACTGATAGGCATAGTCAGCAAATGAAAGATTTTGATAGAGAACAAACAATGTACTTACCTTAATAATGTTCAAAAGTAATCATATATGTATATATAGGGTGAGTCACCTAACGTTACCGGTGACTTTACAAGGTTATAGACAGTTTGATCAATAATAACCCAGTTATTTCCCCATCAAAACTGACATACGACACTAAAGCTGAAATGCACCGCAATTTTAGAAAACGGTTTCAAAATGGTTCAAATGGTTCTGAGCACTATGGGACTTAACATCTGAGGTCATCAGTCCCCTAAAACTTAGAACTACTTAAACCTAAGTAACCTAAGGACATCACACACATCCATGTCCGGTGCAGGATTCGAACCTGCGACCGTAACGGTCGCGCGGTTCCAGACTGAAGTGCCTAGAAACGCTCGGCCACACCGGCCGGCAGAAAACGGTTTCAATTAAGACACATTCTTCTAGAAATCCCTCAAATTTCTTAAGACAAATATTTAAAACATTTAACCCGGGCAACCTTGTAGAGCCACAAGTTTTAGAAAACTGCAGCTTGTGCAATAACTGATCCCCGAGATTGTCAGGCCGCGACTTGGCCACGAACAATGGAGGCGACTGAGTACTTATCTTCGAATTAAGATGTGGACTCCGTTTGTACTTCCACCCCGTTCAGACCATCGAAATCGGAACCAAACAGCACACGCGAGCTCAGGCGAAGTCCGCCGCCCGTACGCCCGCTGGTAATTTAAAAGGGGAGGCTCTGCACTTCGGTGGCCCACTGCTTCCGATCTCTGAAACATAAATCAGAAGCGACAACAGGGAACCAAACAACCCTTCCTTCACCTTAATACTCAAACTTATACAGAAAACTACTTCGATAAAACTGACAATAATAGAACTGATTTCATTCCTTTAGGCAGAACCACGTACACAAATGTTGCAAACTGAACTGGCTCATTAAAACCCAAGCATCACATGGAGCACTGTAAAGTACCACACTGCAATCTTTAGACACGGAATATAGATCGTTCGATAAGGCTGCGCACACATACCAATGTTTTAGACACTTGCCAGCTGAAGTAAGAACAATACTATTAAGGAGCGAAGCACACACTTAATAAGAGGCATGAAATACCACATCACAGTCCTTGCAACCCTTTGCTACCTCAAAAGCAATCATGCTTATATTTCACTAATCGTTAGTAGTACTTGAATTACTTAACTTGATGCCAGCTGCTGGATCGATGTGGCGAAGACACCAGATGTTTCTTAGTCCGATAGTAACAGCGTGTTCCTTCACGGAAGCGAGAACATGCATAGCTTCACGAGGTGGCCAAGAAGCCACAGCGCCAGCCCGCTGTTACTTTTTTTTTTACAAAGAGATGGGGCCCCTCCACGCCCGCACCAACGTGGTGACCAAATCAAAAGTTCTACTGTCACCTCCGTAAGCATGTTAGTTATCTAGTAAGTGGATCACAGGATACTGGGCTGTGATGTTGTCCGTGCGTCTGGGTAAGGCTACGCATTAACACGGTCCATCAGGTGATAGATAGTGGAGGAGGAGGAGATTAGTGTTTAACGTCCCGTCGACAACGAGGTCATTAGAGACGGAGCGCAAGCTAGGGTGAGGGAAGGATGGGGAAGGAAATCGGCCGTGCCCTTTCAAAGGAACCATCCCGGCATTTGCCTGAAGCGATTTAGGGAAATCACGGAAAACCTAAATCAGGATGGACGGAGACGGGATTGAACCGTCGTCCTCCCGAATGCGAGTCCAGTGTGCTAACCACTGCGCCACCTCGCTCGGTGATAGATAGTGGACGAAACGCGAGTGAGGGTAGCGATTTGAAGAGCAGAGGGAAAAAAGTGCCATGGCTCGTGCCGTGGGAAAAAAACCTCTGCGACAGTGGGATGGGTAGTAAGAGCAGTAGTGGCTTACTAGCTGCGATACACGATCAAGGGCCAACTGCCGCCCGTACTCAGGCACACCGTGCTCGCTGTCGTCTCTCCAATGTCTCGCGTGCCCTGCCCAACCTTGTCCCCTTTCCACTCCGTTCTGCCTCCTATATCCTGAGCCGGCCCAGGCTCCAAAGACAAACTTCTGCCAGAGGAAATCGATAGTGCCTAACCAAAGATAGGCCTGGCACCAGTCCCGCCACGGCTCAGATATCTTGGGGAACAACTGTGAAGAAAATCACCTGCGACATGAATCAGAAAAAATGGCAGGAATGCGCATTCCAACTGCATAATAAAGAAGCCTCATGACAGTTCGAAATAGAATGGAGAGCGATTAGACTACAGCACTGCACTGAACCAAAATACTTGGGGGTCGTACATTGTTATCTAAAAAACACTGCTGTGATCTAAAAGTAAAAATATGGGCAAGGGACAATATTATACGTGACCTGACTGGTTCAACATGAGGAACGCAGCCTGACATTCCCGATCATCAGCGATGGCGTTCTATCTGCAGCCAGAGAACATGCGGCACCAGTGTGGGAGGCACCTTGGCGCGCCAAGCAAGTAGACGTCGCTTTAAACGAGAGTGTCAGGATTATCATAGGATGCCTGGGAGCAGTACAATGACTAATGGATATCCATAATGATGCCAAAGTCAGGCGAGGTGCTGCTACCCTGAGGAGCCTGCTTGTGGGCCCATGGGCGAAGCACATTGACGAGCCTAATGATGAGCGCGTATCGTTGAATCACACCCTACATCAGTCCGCAATATTTACCCACTTGCGGCCGTAACACCTCCAAATATTAGACGCAAAGTAGCCAGAGACATAGAGAGGAAATAGCAGCAAACCTACCTACGGCACTTAATGTATAAAGAACAAACAGTTACAACACGTGTTAAGTCCAGGAACAGTTTCATCCAACGGACAGTACCGCTAGAAGTCCGACCTGGGAGCCGTAGCATATCTTTATGGTTGGATTCTCTGCAAAATACAAACCTGAACTTCAAAGAGCAAGCCGGCCGAAGTGGCCGTGCGGTTAAAGGCGCTGCAGTCTGGAACCGCAAGACCGCTACGGTCGCAGGTTCGAATCCTGCCTCGGGCATGGATGTTTGTGATGTCCTTAGGTTAGTTAGGTTTAACTAGTTCTAAGTTCTAGGCGACTAATGACCTCAGCAGTTGAGTCCCATAGTGCTCAGAGCCATTTGAACCATTTTTTTTTTTTTTTTTTCAAAGAGCAAATCACGCAAGGGCAGCAACTGAAGTGTTGTACGCGGAAGCACTGGTTAGATGAAGAACAGGAATCGTAAAATGAGAACTAAACACTGTTAAATCGGATTACTCTGAAGATGACCAGTGTGAATGTGGAGAATCAAAGACAATTATAAATATGCTCTTGTACCCAACGATGGAGTTTGTACAGTGGAGGATCTGTTTTTATGCAATGACGAGGCCATTAAAACTGGAGAGTTTTGGACACGGAAAGTAAGTAACCATGTTTCTTTTTCCTCACGTCTATGTTTCGCGGCGGATATGCTCAAAATACTGTAGCAGAACTGAAGCTTGGCATAGTTTGTGATAGTACCTCCTCCCTCCATCCCATTAAATTTTGGTTATGGTGACAGCTTGATCTGAAGCACAGCCCTATGTCTAGATTACGTTGGAAAGCGACTAAGTGGTTGTGAGGTGCTGAAGCCAACGAGAATGCATCTGGAAAACTGATCTATAGCATAGTCTGAAAGCTGCGTTCCTGTCATCTTTATCACTTTTGATTACAAAAACAGCAAGGTGAATTCACAAACACTATATTAGGTAATACACAAGTCTCGCACGATTAGTTTGATGCATATTATCTATATATGTCATCTGGCCTTGTACTATTAACCAAAATGGCCTCGCTGTGCAGATACCGCGAATGGCTGAAAGAAAGGGAAAACTACAGCTCTTATTTTTTCCCAGGGCATGCAGCTCTACTGCAGGGTGAAATGATGATGGAATCCTCTTGGGTAAAATATTCCGGAGGTAAAATAGTCCCTCTTTCGTATCTCTGGGCGAGGACTACTCAGGTGGATGTCGTCATCAGAGAATCTACGGTCGAAGCGTGAAACGTTAAATCCCTTAATTGAGTCGTTAGGTTAGAACATTTAAAAAGGGAAATGCATAGTTTAAAGTTAGATATCGTGAGTATTAATGAAGTTTGCTGGCAGGATGAACAGCACTTCTGGTCAGGTGAACAAAGGATTACAAATACAAAATCAAATAGGGGTAATGGAAGAGTAGGCCCAATAATGAATAAGACAATAGGAATGCGGGTAAGGTACTACCATCAGCATAGTGAGCGTGGTTTCGTAAACAAAAAAGACACAAAGCCGTCACCCATAGCTGTAGCACATGTTCATATGCCAACTAACTCTGCAGATGATGAAGTGGTCTTGGGTGCCATTAGGTTGTCATCCGCAGCACTGTTGCAGCACAGCGATACATTGACGATATTATACGCCACCGCGCGGGTAACCGCTCGGTCTCAGGCGCCTTGCCACGGTTGGCGGCTACCCCCGTCGGAGGTTCGAGTCGTTCCTCGGGCATGGGTGTGTGCATTGTCCTTAGTGTAAGTTAGTTTAAGTGACATTAAATAGTGTGTAAGCCTAGGTACCGATGATCTCAGCAGTTTGGTCCCATAGGAACTTACCACAAATTTCCAATTTTTTATTCTACATCCCGCTTTGTTGTCCTTCAGGGCAAACCATCTTGCACTTACATTTCATCAAGACAATTCTCGGCCCCTCACGCGGAGAACTTCTACTGCTTGTCCTCGTGTCTGACAAACGGTGCTTTGACCGTCAAGGTCGCCGAATGTCTCTCCAATTGAGAACGTTAGGAGAATTATGGGCAGGACCCTCCAACCAGCTCGGGATTTTAACGAACGATAACTCTCAGGAGGACATCTGACAGCTCTATCAAGCAGTGCCAAGCCGAATAACTGCTTGCATAAAGGTCAGAGGTGGAACAACGCGTTATTGACTTGCTCGAATTGTGAAGCTCTTTCTCTTTAATAAACCATCCATATTTTTCTGAAATTGTAATCATTTGTTTATCTGTACATGTACCTCACGCAAACCAATTTCTATCCCATTTGGATAATTCCTTCGTGCTGCGTCGTTTTTTTCTTATTTTTGCCTTAGAGTGTAGTTTTCATTAATTCTTTTATAACAATAAATATTTTTCACCGATTGAAAAATGTTAGTTGGCATCAGTTTGAATTCCGTAGAAATGTTGGAACAGGTGAGGCAATACTGACCCTACGACTTATCTTAGAAAATAGATTAAGGAAAGGCAAACCTACGTTTCTCGTATTTGTAGACTTAGAGAAAGCTTTTTACAATGTTGACTGGAACACCTCCTTCAAATTCTGAAGATGTAAGGGATAAAATACAGGGAGCTGAAGTCTATTTACAATTTGTACAGAAACCAGATGGCAGTTATAAGAGTCGATGGGCATGAAAGGAAAGCTGTGGTTGGGAAGGGAGTGAGACGGGGTTGTAGTCTATCCCCGCTGTTATTCAATCTGTATATTGAGCAGGCAGTAAGGGAAACAAAAGAAAAATTCGGAGTAGGAATTAAAATCCATGGAGAAGAAATTAAAACTTTGAGGTTCGTCGATGACATCGTAATTCTGTCAGAGATAGCAAAGGGCCTGGAAGAGCAGCTGAACGGAATGGACAGTGTCTTGAAAGGAGGATATAAGATGAACATCAACAAAAGCAAAACGAGGATAAGGGAACGTAGTCGAATTAAGTCGGGTGATGCTGAGGGAATTAGATTAGGAAATGAGACACTTAAAGTAGTATACGAGTTTTGCTACTTGGGGAACAGAATTACTGATGATGGTCGAAGTAGAGAAGATATAAAATGTAGACTGGCAATGGCAAGGAAAGCGTTTCTGAGGAAGAGAAATTTGTTAACATCGAGTATAGATTTAAGTGTTAGGAAGTCGTTTCTGAAAGTATTTGTATGGAGTGTAGTCATGTATGGAAGCGAAACTTGGACGATAAACAGTGTAGACAAGAAGAGAATAGAAACTTTCGAAATGTGGTGCTGCAGAAGAATGCTGAAGATTAGATGGGTAGATCACATAACTAATGAGGAGGTATTGAACAGATTTGGGGAGAAGAGGAGTTTTTGGCACAACTTGACTAGAAGAAGGGATCGGTTGGTAGGACATGTTCTGAGGCATCAAGGGATCACCAATTAATTTTTGGAGGGCAGCGTAGAGGGTAAAAATCGTAAAGGGAGGCCAAGCGATGAATACACCAAGCAGATTCAGAAGGATGTCGGTTGCAGTAGGTACTGGGAGATGAAGAAACTTGCACAGGATAGAGTAGCATGGAGAGCTGCATCAAACCAGTCTCTGGACTGAAGACCACAACAACAACATGAATAACCTTTCGTGATGAAACTTTAGATTACATTTTAACACCCTTTGTCACAAATTAGAACGGCAAAAAAGTCAGATGCCTTAACTATAAGGACGTTGTCTTATTTTTTCCTTCACGTTGGAATGCTGCGCTGCGCCAACAGCTGTAAAATCATGAGTACGGAGAACTTATTCATCTCGTAACATCCTCTTTGTTTACTTTTATAATAGTGCAGCTGCACAAATCATCAACGTCTTTCGAAACGTCACGAGGTGAAGTGCTGGCAGAAAAGTATTCACACGTGTCATCATGTGTAGAAATGTACCGCAACCTTTGCTCTCGCAGTATACATTTACATTCTGAATATTATGAGCTTATGACCAATTCTAATCGTGGTGCAGCGAAGCGTATTGATGCTTGGTAGAGGTTACCACAACACTGTGTGATTGATTTGCAGTGGGAAGCATACGCGATTTTCCACACAATGTAGCAATCTAATAATCTCACGACCACGCCACAAGATGTTGCAAGAAATAGGCGATGGTTGCCAGAAAAACAGATGTGTAAGAGGTACCTTCCACCTGATGACATGCGTAGTAAATGAACAAAAGACTTCGTGACTAACGCAAGAGCCGGGCGAGGTGGCCGAGCGGTTCTAGGCGCTACAGTCTGGAACCGCGCGACCGCTACGGTCGCAGGTTCGAATCCTGCCTCGGACATGGATGTGTGTGATGTCCTTAGGTTAGTTAGGTTTAAGTAGTTCTAAGTTCTAGGGGACTGATGACCTCAGAAGTTAAGTCCCATAGTGCTCAGAGCCATTTGAACCATTTTGAACTAACGCAAGACATATATTCGGCTTGGTACTGCTTGATAGAGCTGTCAGATGTCCTCCTGAGAGTTATCGTTCCAAACTCTGTCCAGTTGGCGCATTATACCATGTTAGTTACCAGTCGCAGTCCTCCGATATAGTCCACAAAGGGTGAAATTATGATTTATAGAGATGCAAATGAATATGAAAACTGATATTTCGATGCCTGTAATGTTATGAAAGATAAGTACATGTAGAGCTTCCTACAAGGCAAGTGAATGATATATATTCAGAACTGAAAAGAAATCTCTCCTAAAATGACGCACAGAAATTGCTAGCGGGTTAATATGTTCCTTTGGATAGCTATTTTTAGCAGTAGCTGCTATATAGCAGTTATTTATACACCAATTATTTTAGCAGGGCACTTGTCCGCGAAAGGCAAAGGTCCCGAGTTTGAGTCTCGGTCCGGCACACAGTTTTAATCTGCCAGGAAGTTTCAATTATTTTAGCGTTTTGTAATTTTAGCAGTTTTTTTTTTTTTTTTTTTTTTTTTTTTTAACACCAGACGCGTTTCGCTTTTATCCGCAAAGAACCATCAACGTTGCTATATTAAATATGAACATACGATTCCACCTTTCCATATGTCAACCAGTCCACCCCTCGTCTTCTGCCGAGTAAACGCAGTGTACGGCGGGAAGAACGTCTCGTAGACGCCCTCTGCCGGCTGCGAGCCTCCCAGCCAATTAAGGCGGTCCATTGTTCGTTTCCCATTACGCATTCCGCGGTCACCAGAGCGGCCTCCGCTGCCACCTGTTGGTGCTATACTGCCATGATCAAGGTCTGCTGTCTCTCTCTCACACACACACACGCTCTCTCCTCTCTCTCCCTCCCCCACCACCCCTTCCCGTGTATTCGTGTGTGGACAAACTCCTACGAAGTAAGGGAGAGACACGGGGGAAAATAGACGAGTAGACTGAGATTCTGCGAAACGTACGGCGTCTGGCCTTTGTTGTGGGTCTATTCAGAGAGGAACTTCAATCGAGGAACCGCCAGGAGCACAAGGTGCGCAGACGTTTCTCAGGACTCGCGCGCTCTTTGAAATTCTCATCATCACACGTATACAGAGACGCCTGAAAGCTATGAAACATTGCATTGAAAGCTCATTGTTCCGAAACATTTATACTTCGCCTCCTGCATCAATCATCTTGCTCCAGCAGGTAGATCGTTCCATTTATACGTTGTTTATAAGTTGTTCTTTACCTAGCCAGGATGTACGCCAGACATTTCTAGGCCCTACAGGCCCAGCTCTTAGGCTGCACTGTGTGAATGGCTCAGTGGTAAGAAACTAGATTTTTATTTAGGAACCAAGCGAGGTGGCGCAGAGGTTGGCACGCTGGCCTCACATATGGGAGCGTATCGGTTCAAATCCGTGTCCGGCCGTCCAGATTTAGGTTTTCCATAATTACCCTAAATCGGTCCATGTGAACCAAGATTCATCATCGGTGGTTCTGTAAATACAGTGTACATAATACATTTCTACATCTTACTATTCGTAGAAAGGGCACTGCTGATTTACTTCCCCATCCTTGAAATATTCCGAGCACGTGCTCCATCTCTAATGACATCGGTGTCGATGGGACGTTAAACTTAGGGTGGGGAGGGGGGAGGTAGGGGAGGGACAGTTTAATGTCACGTGCTGCGAGAACTTCGGAAATTGTCGTGCGGGAGGAGACTATACGAAAACAACTCGCCAGGCTTGGAGGAGACTACAAACACAATAGTTGTTTTGCAAACCCTTGTTTTGCAAATCAAACTGCCTTTTCGTGCTGCTAATTACTTTATTTATCCCATACGCGTTTCGCCTTCTTCTGTTCTGAGGCATGATCAGTGGGATCTATAATGATACAGTTTAGTTAGTTATAGATTATCAAACAGATCACTTCGCGATTTTTTGTAAAAAAAGTAATTACTTACGATTTGCTGATCTGCGTTTCCTCACATCTGGTCTGGAGGTCGCAAGCCGGTTGAGTGGCCGTGCGGTTCTAGGCGCTACAGTCTGGAACCGAGCGTCCGCTACGGACGCAGGTTCGAATCCTGCCTCGGGCATGGATGTGTGTGATGCCCTTAGGTTAGTTAGGTTTAATTAGTTCTAAGTTCTAGGCGACTGATGACCTCAGAAGTTAAGTCGCATTGTGCTCAGAGCCACTTGAACCATTTGGAGGTCGCACTCCCACTTTTGTCACTGCCATATATTCACATCAAACAAACTTGTTACTCACAATAGCCTTTGTAAAGAGATAGAGGGACACTACACGGCGAAATATCTCCAACAGGCTGTCGTGGTGCCACGGGGAACGGTCTTTCCTGCGACAGGGTCCCGTAAGAAATTGAATTTAAAGTAACGCAGTACCGCATTCAAACGGCGCATGTCCTGTTTACTGTAAAGTATAAACAAGAAGAACGTTCAAGTAATCCAAAACATTTTTTTCTCGACCAATTTTGACTGAAAAATGCGGTGCTTGTTGTGGAATATCGTGGAAAATTCCCGCTTCAGTCCAGTCGCACTCATAGTTTCATGAAGCTCCGACCGGTGGCTCTGCTTCAAAATGGCGTCTATAGCGGAGGTATGCTCCAAGTAGACAGTTGTCATTGAGTTTCTTTTGGCTGAAAACCAGAGGATCGCAGATGTTAATAGGCGCTTGCGGAATGGCTGCAGAGACCTAACAGTGAACAAAACTACAGTGAGTCAATGAGTGAGGCGTTTGTCATCATCACAACTAGATCGCGCAAAACTGTCCAGTGTCTCGCGAGTCGGCCAGCTACACACAGGTGTGAGTCCTGCAATTCTGGAACGTGCTGACACTGTCATTCGAAGTGATCGAAGGCCATAATCATATGTTCATGTGTGTGTGAAATCTTATGGGACTTAACTGCTAAGGTCATCAGTCCCTAAGCTTACACATTGCTTAACCTAAATTATCCTAAGGACAAACACAGACACCCGTGCCCGAGGGAGGACTCGAACCTCCGCCGGGACCAGACGCAGAGTCCATGACAGCAGCGCCTCAGACCGCTCGGCTAATCCCGCGCGGCCATAATCAAACATCTCACTGCTCAACTGGACGTCTCTATTGGTTGTGCTGACACACTCGTCCACCTGTTAGGATAATCATGGGAGTGCGCCCGCTGAGTTCCTCGCCGATTAACAGAAGACCTTAGAGCACAACGGAGAATCATCTGTGGGGAACTGCTTGCGCGTTACGAGACTGGTGGTGACAATTTTTTGTCGAACGTTGTAACAGGTGGTGAAACATGGATTCATAACTTCGAACCGAAAACAAAACAGCAATCCACAGGGGCGCCGCACCACTTCTCCTCCGAAGAAAAAGCTCAGAGCCGTACCCTCAGGCGGTAGAGTCATGGCGACGCTCTTCTGGGACTCTGAAGGGGTTATTCTGCTTGGTGTCTTCCCTCGGGGTGCAGCTATCAACTCTTAAATGTATAGGGCTACACTCATAAAACTGAAGAAACGACTTTTTCGTCTCCACGAAGAGAAAACGAACCTCTCCTCCATGACAACGCAAAGCCTCATACAAGTCTGGGCATCCGACAGGAGCTCACAAAATTTCGCTGGCCCATTCTTCCTCATCCAGCCTACAGCCCGGATCTCGTACCTCCCGACTTCCGTCTGAGGGACGCAGTCTGCGGGAAGCAGTACTTGGATGATGAGGAGGTCACTGATGCAGCAAGACGTTGGCTCCAACGTCCACCAGTACAGTGGCACCATGTGGTCATAGAGATCCTCCCAGTAAGGTTGAAACTTCCGCTTTTAAAATTAAGAATGACAGTGCTGAAAAAACTCTTACGTTATTTGATATTCAAACAGCTGAGCAAAACTAAACTTACTGAGACTGTTTTCTCTTTACTTATTCTGATCATTTCTAAACTGACACACAATATTTTATGTGGTGTCACCGCCAGACACCACACTTGCTAGGTGGTAGCCTTTAAATCGGCCGCGGTCCGGTAGTATACGTCGGACCCGCGTGTCGTCACTGTCAGTGATCGCAGACTGAGCGCCACCACACGGCAGGTCTAGAGAGACTTCCTAGCACTCGCCCCAGTTGTACAGCCGACTTTGCCTGAGATGGATTACTGACAATTACGCTCTCATTAGCCGAGACGATAGTTAGCATAGCCTTCAGCTAAGTCATTTGCTACGACCTAGCAAGGCGCCGCTATCCTTTGTTATATTGCTATTATACTTCTGTATCATCAAGAGCGATGTTCTACAATTATGGATTAAAGTTAAGTATTTCAGAAGCTACGTACTTTTCTTTATAGCATTCATTACGTATCCTGTTTCAGACCTCACGCCAGCCTGCGTGAGTTTAAGAGCGTGCCTTTCGGCTTCCTCTCATTGTGTCTAGGCTGTCTTGCCTAGACACAACATTTTAGCGCTACGCAATCTGACTTTCAATAATCCCTACAAAAGAATGGACCTGACTAACAATAACTTATACCTTTCATGAATCACTTACCTCACAAAAATCTTCGTGAGTCGAACTACTGCAATACAGCGAGCGCCAATACTGCCAGCTAAATAAAAGATTCTAACTACTGAAGGCATTAACTACTGATAGGCATAGTTAGCAAATGAAAGATTTTGATAGAGAATAAACAATGTATTTACCTTAATTGTGTTCAAAAGTCATAATATATACAGGGCTATTACAAATGATTGAAGCGATTTCATAAATTCACTGTAGCTCCATTCATTGACATATGGTCACGACACACTACAGATACGTAGAAAAACTCATAAAGTTTTGTTCGGCTGAAGCCGCACTTCAGGTTTCTGCCGCCAGAGCGCTCGAGAGCGCAGTGAGACAAAATGGCGACAGGAGCCGAGAAAGCGTATGTCGTGCTTGAAATGCACTCACATCAGTCAGTCATAACAGTGCAACGACACTTCAGGACGAAGTTCAACAAAGATCCACCAACTGCTAACTCCATTCGGCGATGGTATGCGCAGTTTAAAGCTTCTGGATGCCTCTGTAAGGGGAAATCAACGGGTCGGCCTGCAGTGAGCGAAGAAACGGTTGAACGCGTGCGGGCAAGTTTCACGCGTAGCCCGCGGAAGTCGACGAATAAAGCAAGCAGGGAGCTAAACGTACCACAGCCGACGGTTTGGAAAATCTTACGGAAAAGGCTAAAGCAGAAGCCTTACCGTTTACAATTGCTACAAGCCCTGACACCCGATGACAAAGTCAAACGCTTTGAATTTTCGGCGCGGTTGCAAGAGCTCGTGGAAGAGGATGCGTTCAGTGCGAAACTTGTTTTCAGTGATGAAGCAACATTTTTTCTTAATGGTGAAGTGAACAGACACAATGTGCGAATCTGGGCGGTAGAGAATCCTCACGCATTCGTGCAGCAAATTCGCAATTCACCAAAAGTTAATGTGTTTTGTGCAATCTCACGGTTTAAAGTTTATGGCCCCTTTATCTTCTGCGAAAAAAACGTTACAGGACACGTGTATCTGGACATGCTGGAAAATTGGCTCATGCCACAACTGGAGACCGACAGCGCCGACTTCATCTTTCAACAGGATGATGCTCCACCGCACTTCCATCATGATGTTCGGCATTTCTTAAACAGGAGATTGGAAAACCGATGGATCGGTCGTGGTGGAGATCATGATCAGCAATTCATGTCATGGCCTCCACGCTCTCCCGACTTCACCCCATGCGATTTCTGTCTGTGGGGTTATGTGAAAGAATCAGTGTTTAAACCTCCTCTACCAAGAAACGTGCCAGAACTGTGAGCTCGCATCAACGATGCTTTCGAACTCATTGATAGGGACATGCTGGGCCGAGTGTTGGAGGAACTTGATTATCGGCTTGATGTCTGCCGTATGTGTGTGCGAAGCATTGTGAAAATATCTCAAATAATAAAGTTATTGTAGAGCTGTGAAATCGCTTCAATCATTTGTAATAACCCTGTATATGACAACAAATTAAACAAATTTCCTCTTTCTGACGTACACACGTCCAGATCGTCCGCTCATAGTATCCTCTCAAAACTCTGGCACCTCTCTCCCGACATCCACCACTGCTGACGGCTCACCTCCAACCGCCCAACGCTGCGCGCTGTTTACATCCAACTGCCCAACGCTACACAAGCGAATATTCCAACAATGAGTCCAACCAGCCACAGACTGCACACAGCGCAGTCAGCGATTTTCATACAGAGCGCTACATGGCGTTACCAACATAAAAAGTTAAACAGCCTACTTACAAGGTGGCACAAGAATACTGAATAGAGATTATATTCAAAAATAGGATTTTGTAGCCATAAGAGTGGGCAATGATATGGTGATTTGGAATACCGAATAAAACCAACTTGTTTTCAGAAAAAAATGTGTTGCGTTACTTACTGAACGCCCCTCGTATGAGACATATAGACAAGGATAGTCTGCTTTCCACTTAGTCATCTGTGAGAACAATAATTTTTCCAAGTCACACTTACCACAAAATGAGATGAAAAGCTAAAGTAGCCTGGTGATACGCACTGGCTCCCAATTGGCTGGCAGAAACGCTCTCAGCCTCGACCGAAATTCCCTTGAAAACTTAATTTCTATCTGGGTCCTCGAGAGCGGGTATCATGCAAGATTTCTGGATCGACACTCGTGAACCGACGAACAGATTTAAGTATAGTGATGCACAACTTTGGTGAGACGGTGGAAGTAGCGTATACACAATGTACGAAATGGCAGTACGTTGGCAGAGCTGTCATTTGTACTCAGCTGATTCGTGTGGAGAGGTAATCGACGTGACTGTCGCCGCACGATGCGAATTAATAGACTCTGAGCGCGGAATGGTAGCTGGAGCTAGACGCATGGGACATTTCATTTCAGAGATCGTTAGCAAATTCAGTATTTCGAGATCCGCAGTGCCAATAATGTGCCGCGATACCAAATTTCAGGCATGAACTCACCACGTATAACGCAGTAGTCGACGGCCTCCATTTAGCGATCAAGAGCAATAGTATCTGCGTAGAGCTGTCAGTGCTAACATGCCAGTAACACTCCATGAAGTAACCGTTGAAATCAACCTCGGACATACGACGAACGTATCCGCTAGGACAGTGCGGTGAAATCTGCCGTTAATGAACTATGGCAGCAAACGATCAAATCGAGTGCTTTGCTAAAAGCATGATGTCGCCTGCAGGGCCTTCCCTGGGCTCGTGACCATATCGGTAGACACTGGAAAACCGTGGGCTGATCAGATCAGCCCCGATTTCATTTGGTAAGAACTGATGGTAGGGTTCGAGTGTGGCGCTGACCCCACGAAACCATGGGCCTAAGTAGCCAACAAGGCGCTGTGAAAGCTGGTGGTGACTCCGTTATGGTGTGGGCTGTGTTTATCAGGAATAGGCTGGGTTCTCTCGTCCAACTAAGCCGATTATTCAGTCACTGGTAATGGTTATGTTCGGCTGATAAGAGACCATTTCCGGCCATTTATGGACTGTATGTTCCTAAACAACGATCCGCCGTGTCACGGCCCACAGTTATTCGCGATTGGTTTCAAGAACATTCTGGACAATTCGAACGAATATTCTGGGCACCCAGATCGTCCGACATGAATCCTATCGAACATTTATGTTACATAATCGAGGGGGCAGCTGGTGCACAGACTCCTGCACCGGCAGCACTTTCACAATTACGAACGGCTATTGAGGCAGTATGACTCAATATTTCTGCAGGAGACTTCCAACGACTTGTGGATTCCTTACCACGTCGAGCTGCTTTACTACGCCGTGCAAAAGGAGGTCGTACAAGATGTAAGGAGGTATCCAATGACTTTTGTCAACTCAGAGTATATCAGTTACCTTGTTCCGTTGGTGTCAGTTTTCTCTATTTAGGCTGAGTTGATGGCGTAGCCGTTTATGCATAATTTTCTTCTTCTTTTCGTTGTACCTTTCTCCCGCATCGGTGCAGGGTCGGTACTGTTAACAACGGATTTGGCGTCGTTAATTTAAGGGGTCGCTGAATGCCTTTCCTGTCACCATCCCGCAACCCCCCCCCCCCCCCCTCCCCACAGACGGAACGTACGTACGTACCCCAATTGTCTGCGTGTTGTGTTATTCATGTGAAGGTCAGCGAAAATTTTTAAAATGTATGTGTATCGTATAACTGAGGCGGTACGTGTGTACCAGCCCGGCATTCACCTAGTGCAGTGGTCGTCAAACATTTTTGCTCAAGGGCCAAAACTAACAATATGATGTGGCACCTCGGGCCGCAGATTTCCAGGTCTTTTTATTAACTCGCAAACCACGTAAATGAAGTGTTATGAACCTGCAATAGACTAGCTATAGTAAAGAAGTGAGAAGTTTACCACTGACTTTCTAGCACTTACCGTTATAGTCGATACCATTCGGACCACTACGTGTAGAATGTTCTCTGTTTCAGATTGTTGCCACCCTCAGTGACCCGTAAATTGTAACGCTGTAATTGCCCGACGAAATATTGCTGCGTTGTCTTTGTGGACAGATGGTTAAAACAGCAAATGGACTTAAACTTAAATGTATTATGTAACATGAGAGACGATAACAACTGTTTTCTACATGTTTTGAAAGTCATTTTTCTTCAAGTCACTTGACTGAACTACAACAGCGTTAATTTTATTTCATACTAGATGAGGTACCTGGCATTGACTAGATATGTATTTATTCCAGTCTTATGTTATTCTGTCTCTTCCTTCCCTTACTCTTGTCGTCCATCTCGACTTTCCCCTCACTGACCATCTCTTCACCCCTTTATCTGTCCATTTCGCACTCCCCCTGTGTGTGTCCATGTCCTTTTCCCCCTTCTCCCTCCACATTAACATCCCCCACCCCAATAAGACGTTGCCTTTGCTTACTCCACAATATTTCTTTACAGATTGAAAATAATATGTGTATCACTGTGATTGAAATCGATCCGACGTTTTAGAAGGCTAAGTGGAGGATAAACACACAACCCACACACACACACACACGCACACACACACACACACACACACACACACACACACACACACACACACACACACATACACACATTTTTAAGAGCTAATGACTAATTATTCCTTTTAACCAATATGTACGGCATATGACCGTCTCCATAACGCACGTTCATGAATCCAACGCACGCACTTTCATTTAAGATTGATATAACAGAAGATAGTTGGGACGAGGCATACGCACCCATTTGTTGTCAGCACTAGAAACAAACAAGAAAACATTTCCATTAGTACGTCCCCTTCCACAGCAACGACAAATCTATCTGCCGCCGGCCTTAGTGGCCGAGCGGTTCTAGGCGGTACAGTCTGGAACCGCGCGACCGCTACGGTCGCAGGTTCGAATCCTGCCTCGGGCATGGGTGTGTGTGATGTCCTTAGGTTAGTTAGGTTTAAGTAGTTCCAAGTTCTAGGAGACTAATGACCTCAGCAGTTAAGTCCCATAGTGCTCAGAGCCATTTGAACCATTTTTTTCTATCTGCCCCTATACCAAGTCAGCCGACAGTTGCAAATCATTTATTCTTTACCGGTTTTGAATATATATCATTTATCGTTCTTCAGAAACTGTAAACATTAAGCCTGTTAAAATGAAATAATACTTTCGGAAACAAACAACTCGCAACTGTTGGATGTATGTGACTCCTTCGCCAAATAACATTGCTGTGCAGTTGCTGACAACAATAAGCCATGTTTTTGACACTGAAATACTGCAATACAGGGAAAAAGATTTTTAAATACCCGTCCGCCGGTTTGTCAACTATAGGCTTATGAGGGATATATTCGTAGGAGACATACGAGTAGTTGTGTCACGTTGTCAACAATTACATTTTTAGTCTGTCTTCACAGGAGTCGAGTGTTGAGACCGACTGGAATGATCGTGTGGTAGCATGAGTCAATGATGACATGTGCCATTCCCGGACTTTCACACAATTTCACACAATGACTGTCACCATGTTTATGAGTGTTGAAAACTGCATAAAATGCTGCTGATCAAATTTCAATAAACTGAAAAAAAGCATACAGTGGTGGTGGTTTTTGGGGGAAGGAGACCAGACAGCGAGGTCATCAGTAGCATACAGTGCTTCTGACTATTTCATACCAGTTTAATTATCTTTGTGAAAATAAATGACTTGCATAATCTTACAATATTCGTGTAGCTAGACGAGAGCATATGAAGGGTGAAGGGATGGAAGGGAATCATTAGTAATTTTGAGCCACTACCAAAAACAAATCTGGGATCAGTGTATCTTGTTCCTGAAATTTATTTTAAAGTAATTTCATGCAAGATGAGATAGATGTATTATTAAAATATTATATTAGATAATGCAAATGGCCACAAAAAGTTTATTATAATTGCATTAATCTCAAACTTTCAGAAAATGTAGAAATAAATAATAAATTTAAAAAATAAGAAAAGGAGGGATGCACTGCACATGCAACAGGCTATAGAAGAAAGCTACAGGTCTCTTATTGAATACGGTTTTCATTCATTATAATTGCAAAACAAACGTAAATACAAATATATAATTTTTCATTAATGTGACTTGTGATGTTGAACGTTTTTGGCTATCTCGTCTATATCTGCGTCGTTTGAGCTGCATGCAATCCTAATGCGTCTGCTAAATGACTAGACAACCGATTGCGATATTTATTTTTCAGGTACTTCATTTTTGACAATGAAGCTTCACAAAGGTAAGTTGAAGGAATTAGTGTTAAAATGAACTGTGTACAGTCTCGTAAATTTTTATAATTGTTAGCCACACATTTCCAAAATTCAGTGTACTGTTGTGTTTCACGATGTTCTATAAACAGAGCTTTAAGCTGTGTGTCATGCTGACGTTCGATTATTTCATGTAGCAAATTAGTTTTAGGAAATCCAAGTTGGCAGGATAATTTGAGATCATCATGTCCAACATGCCAATGGTTCTCTACGAGAATGAAACAGCTTCAAATATTTCTAAGATCTGCAAATCTGTTTTTTATTTCTTCCAAATAGGCTTCGATA
The DNA here is from genome assembly GCF_023864345.2 of Schistocerca serialis cubense. Taxonomy (NCBI): domain Eukaryota; kingdom Metazoa; phylum Arthropoda; class Insecta; order Orthoptera; family Acrididae; genus Schistocerca; species Schistocerca serialis. The sequence continues at coordinate 147,890,334 of NC_064643.1, forward strand.
TATTCTTTCATGTTTTGGTAAATAGCTTGGGCGATAGTTAAGCCTGATCTGAGCAGAGCAACAGTTGGAAAATTAGACAGATCTTTTACTTCGACTTCATTTATATATAATTGCAGTTTGGCTTCAAATGCAAATATTTTGTTAGTCATTTGCCCAGGTATCTTGTTTGGTCCTTGTAATTCCAAGTTAAGTGAGTTGAATTTTTGTGTAATATCGGTGAAAAAAGCTGTAAGTATCCACCAATCATCAACATCAAGCTCAGGGTAATTTTTGCCACTTTTTTGTAAGAATAAAATAATTTCAGATTTCAAACTAACGAACCGTTCCAGCACTTTTCCTTTGCTTAATCATCTGACAGCAGTATGTAGGAGACAATCACTATAACGAGCTTGCAATTCCTACAGAAGTTCTTTAAGTTTTCGGTGATTAAGTTCATGGGCACGAATGGAATTTATAACGCTTATAACCGTTTGCATAACATTATTCAATTTGGTATTTGAAATTTGACATTCCAAACTTTCTTGATGCAGTAAACAGTGAATGGAGAGCAAATTTGGCAAATTCCAATCCTTCTTAATCAGTGTTATCAAACCATTGTTGACTCCCGTCATTGATGGACAACCATCTGCACATACTGATATTAATTTGCTCATAGATAAGTCATTTCATTTTAGAAATTCTTCAATTGCATCCACAAAATCACATCCTTTTGTGTGACCTTTCATGGTTATAATTGCTAAAAAATCTTCCTCTATTAGCCCATCATTTGCGCAGTAACGCAAAAATAATGAAAACTAGGCCATCGAAGCTAAATCTGCACTGGAATCACATGCAAGACTAAAGTATTTGCACAGTTTGACTTTATTAATTACTGCCTCAAACATATATTTTGAAATATCTTCTATACCACGTCGACAGGTAGATTCTGAAAGTGTGAGCTTATTTATTTCAGCTGATATTTGTTTACTGTTGGAGAAATTTTGAAACAAAGTTTCAGAAACAGTCATCATACATTGCTTCACAAATTTAGCATCAGTGAAAGCTTTCATATTTTTTGCCAGAATATTACATACTTGGTATGATGCTCTTGTGACAGCCTCACTTTGCCCAACTGCTGCTAACATAGCGTTTTGTTGACGACGAATGGTAGATTTTAGATGAGCAATTTTTTCCTTTCTTTCATTTGATTTCAAAGGAAAAGTTACTGTAAATGAATTGTGCTTATTTGTGTAGTGGCGAAATAAGTTGTATATCATCAGTCCCACACTCGTATCCCGGCATATTAAGCAAGCAGCAGTACTTTCTTGGTGTCCACTTATAAACTCTTCTACCCATATTTCTTGGAAACTTCTTTTCTCTTCACATATTTTCCTCTTAGGCACTGTTCTTGAGGGTACATCAGACATTATTTATTCCACTAATAGTTATATTACCAAATATGTGCACAAATACACTCAATACGCGACGAACGCTCAGGGGCACCGAAACTTAGCTCACGACTGACCCACTGACACGACAAAGCTAACAATGAGGCGGCTGCGGGACAAGCCCGCTGCCGACAAAGAGCAGCCGTGGGCACGCGGCGCGTTTCATGCACGTCTCACATTGTTGGCTAGCAGGCCGCTCACGCCTTTAGCGCTGCGGAACACCGGCAAGTGGCGCGTTAAATGGAAGTCGTGGTTGGGTTTCAGTTACCTAATTACTTCCCCGAATTTAATCACAATTCTACTCAGTTTCCGTAAGCAAATACCGCTACACCAGCAACTAGATAACTAATGCTACCCGTGCGAAGCCGAGGAGGGTCGCATGCGGCCCACGGGTTGCAATTTGACGACCATTGACCTAGTGGGACGTGGAAAACGGACAGAAAAGAACCTCCAGACTCGTCATCAATCCACCGGGTGTATTCGGATCCTGGGGTGGCGCACCTCCTTGTGCCAGAAGCGGTGCTTTAACGCGCACGGATATCTCGTCGGGTTAGTGTAAATAATTCGAATAACATTTAAACTAAGTTTTCTAAAATCAAATCAACACTGTGTTGTAAATGGAGCGTGATTATCGTGATAAAACCCAGTCATATCCTGACTTACTTTATTCCGAATTCGGACCAGGTGGCACCTCCGCGGTTTATTAATTCCTACTGTTATTGTTGTACATGGTGCGCAGTATATTGGTTGTATCCGGTGTGACACACAGCACAGAGGTGGAGCTATAATTTGGGAACAGTTGTGTTAGAACATTACACAGCTGTAGTCCGCAGGTTACAGAATATGCACGTGCTAGTACATCCAAGCAAGAACATTTCAAACCTATTAATGCAACACACAACTTATGCTAACGCATCATCCAGATTTAAGTTTTGCCTGACTTCCATAAAAGTTTTAAGGCTAATGTCGGAATTTCCCTTTGAAAGGACACTGTCATTTTCTTTCCCCATCCTTCCCAAACTGGAGCTCTTGCTCCACCTCTAATGACCTCGTCGTCGACACTACGTTAATCCAGTTTCTGTACTTTTGTTTTCGATGACAGACTGCTGTAAAAACAGTATTTGATCCTTGTCAGGTTTCGGAATTACACCTTCATCAGTTTCATGAGATTCAGCTTTCTGTATACACCTGTATTTCTTCAGTTACTCTTCTCCAACTTCTGAATTGTTTTGGTAGAGGAGTCATTGGAAATGAATAAATCCGATGTCTTGTGACGTACTGCTAACTGTCGAGGGATGATGTACTTCGTTCACGATGACGAATACAATCCTATTCCTCTTAGAGACGCCGGGCCGTAGTGGCCGAGCGGTTCCAGGCGCTACAGTCTGGAACCGCGCGACCGCTACGGTCGCAGGTTCGAATCCTGCCTCGGGCATGGATGTGTGTGTTGTCCTTAGGCTAGTTAGGTTTAAGTAGTTCTAAGTTCTAGGGGACTGATGACCTCAAAAATTAAGTCCCATAGTGCTCAGAGACTCTTAGCGACACTTACGAGAAGTAGCGTCGCGTCAGATTAGTGTGCCTCCTGATAGAACAAGTGAAGCCTGAGGAGGAGAAGATGAAACTGTAATGTAAAGCTTCGTACACAGCGGCAAGGAGAGGTGGGCAACGGAGTGGCCTAGCAACTGTGGACGTAGAAAACCTGGACAGAAGAAGAAATGTTTAATGAACAGGTAATACAGCAAAAAGAAGATTCATCTGCGTCTACATCTACTACACCCACATGGATACTCCGCAAATCACGCTGAAGTGTCTGGCATTCATCGAACCACCTTCGCAATAATTGTCGGCAGATACCTTGATAATTGGCGAGAAACCAAAATTGGCTTGTAGCATTAGGAAATGACAGCTTAATAAATAGTCTTTGACTATAGCATCGTTTTGGGGTATTATACATACTGGGAGACAATTATTGGAATATATGACAACAACGTTAATTAGTTGCAAACTACTGTGTGCACACACTTTATTCAACATGTAAACGTCACTACCGATGTTCGGATTTAGGTTATGGCTTGTTCGATATGCCTGCCATCATTGGCGATGATTTGGCAAACGAAGAGCGAAATTCTGCATGACCCGCTGAAGTTTAACTGGTTCAAATGGCTCTGAGCACTATGGGACTTAACATCTATGGTCATCAGTCCCCTAGAACTTAGAACTACTTAAACCTAACTAACCTAAGGACAGCACACAACACCCAGCCATCATGAGGCAGAGAAAATCCCTGACCCCGCCGGGAATCGAACCCGGGAACCCGGGCGTGGGAAGCGAGAACGCAACCGCACGACCACGAGATGCGGGCACCCGCTGAAGTGTCGGAACATCAATGGTGTCGATGACCTCCTGAACGGCTGTTTTCAGTTCTGGAATGCTTTTGGGATTATTGATGTACATCTTGTCTTTAATAGAGCCCCACGAAAAATAGTCGCATGTGCTCACATACTGAGAATATGGCGGCCAATCCAGGCCCATGCCAGTAGCCGCTGGGTACCCCAGAGCCAGAATGCGGTCGCCGAAGTGCTCCTCCAGGACATCACACTATCCTGCTTTGATGGGGTCGAGTTTCGTTTTCCATGAACCACATTTTGTCAAAGTCAGGGTCACTTTGGATATTGGGGATGAAATCATCTTCCAAATCTTTCACGCACCGTTCGGTAGTTGTCGTACCATCAAGGATTATCGCACCTATTATTCCGTGTCTGGACATTGCACACCACACAGTCATCCGTCGAGGGAGAAGAGACTGCTCGATAGCGAAATGCGGATTCTTAGTCCTCCAGGTGCGCCAGTTTGGCTTATTAACGAACCCATCCAAATGAAAATGGGATTCATCGTTAAACCAAACTATATCCACATCAAAGTTCAGTTCGTCAATTCTGTGGAGAACAGTGTTGGCCCTGGGGCTTAATGGCTGATAGGTTTCAATTTTGAATGGAAGGAGATGCAGGTCTTCAACAACAATATGTCGCAGTGTCTCCTGGTTGATTCCCACCTGTTGTGCAGCTCGTCTGATCGATTTCCTGGGGCAGGCTTGAAACACAGTGCGTTCCTTCTCGATGTTTTCAGGCGTTTTCACCATTTTTGGACAACCGCCATTGCCAACACTGTCATCACGAACACTACCCGTTCTCTCAAACTTACGAATCAAATTCTTGATTGTTAGCCCACTTGGACTGGTTGTCTTCAGCTTGAACTCGGTCGCAAACTTCCTTTGAGCCGCAGTTGGGCTGTTATTGCTCGCATAACAGGCCTTCGCTAGCCCTATACGCTCAGGCACGCTGTACCGTGACATTTTCACTTGCAAATGGAAGACAAAAACATGGCGCGTGCTCATGGGCATGCTAATTCCCATCATGCCCCGCAACCAACATTGCAGTCGAACGTCCTAATGCAAACCGTTCAGAAGTTATGACGATTTTATTTCATATATTTCAATAATTGCCGCCCTGTATAATGAGCATAAATTCGTAACGAGCAGAAAAGGAAAGGTATGCCGGCCTCTGTGGCCGAGCGGTTCTAGGCGCTTCAGTCCGGAACCGCGCTGCTGCTACGGTCGCAGGTTTGAATCCTGCCTCGGGCATGGATGTGTGTGATGTCCTTAGGTCAGTTAGGTTTAAGTAGTTCTAAGTTCTAGGGGACTGATGACCTCAGATGTCAAGTCCCATAGTGCTCAGAGCCATTTGAACCAAAGTAGATACACAGCTAGATACAAACAAATGCATCGGAATTGAAGACAGAAATATAATTACGAGAATTTATCTGAGAATAGGGAAGTATACAAGAATAAATTAAGCAACGAGTACAGTATTTTACAAAATACAGATTACACGAAGCTAATTAAACAATCGCGTTTTGGTCAAGTCCATGCTTCACTACCGTAACGAAGGTCTTGTCAAGGGTTAGTTCAGGCAGATACCAGTGTATTTCTGTAAATTATTTGGCTTTGTTATCTCTATTCCTACAGAAATATTAAAATCACAAATTTTCTGAGATTTCTTCATCTATAGAAATGACTGTGTAAAACCGAGATATTTAAACTATTTCAATCGTTATAATATCCTTATTATACACGTTTCGTTTGGTATGGATCCACTGGTTTTGTCAGTAGACACTTCTGTACAGGATTTATCTGAATTTTTTTTTTTACGGATAGATTTTTGTAGATCTTCTTCTGTACTTGCTCTAGAGCACCGAGCAGTAGAAAGTAAAAGGGACCAGGCTGCGTACGGTTACTTTGAACGATACGATCAGTGCTAACATATTTCAGTTGAGAAGACTTTGAAATGACAGACTGATGGATGGTCCAATAATAGCAGTGTAGATAAGAAGCACAACTCTGTGGCTCCGTCCCGTAAGTTCATAACGGCATCAGTGGCTGTTCTAGCGTAATAAGGTGGCCAACGACAACGAAAAACGCGTCGAGATTAACACCTGAAGAGCAGAAACAATGGGTTTTCCCGATGGTATCCCGCGTCGGAAGAAAGTGACACATTAGTCGCAGCCTGTCCGCGTCGTGATCCGTGTAGCTCGTGGTGTCTGGCGGCAGCTGGCGCCAGTGTGGGGACGCCGCGCCATTATAATACAATGGCGCGCAGCCCCGCGGGAAACCTGTTGGCCACGGCGCCCCTCAGGGCTCCAGATAAGAACTGTGGTAATTAATTTTAATCGTCGCCCCGCGCCGCGCCGCGCCGCGTCCTCTACCAGACAAATTACTGGTTCAACAAAATTATCAGCGCACAAAAACGGGACCTGCAGGAAGGGCCCTCCTTGCTTCTGACGCAGGTGCTCGCCCGGTCACCGATACCGTGAGTTCGCCTTAATGCGCCGCCTCCCAGCTTCTGAAATGAGAGCGGCGCTTACTTCGGTGTAACAATATCGTACCTGGAATTAACGACAATACTTTTTACAAAAATAAGATAATAACAGTTATGTAACGACACTAATCTTTAGTTCTCAGGAATAACATTAAATTTTCGTTTTATATACTCAGACGTCTCTCTCTTTCTTCAGTCATCTTCTGTTTCGGTTTCACTATCGTTTGGCCGTTTACAGTATGGCATCTTCAGTGGGATTAATGTCGAACAATACAGGCTTCTTTTTATGTGTGATACTTGCATATCAGAAAACTGTTCACGTCATAATTGTTACAGTAATTAATTAATACTTACAGTTATTCATTTTTCCGTTTTCTCTCATCTGTTCATATCACTGCATGTATACAAACTCGACACATTTTCACGTCACTTTTGTGGTTTGTCTTCTTCGTAAGCCAACTGGAGCGGAACACCATTACTAGTACGGCATCAGCTGAAGATTATTCACACCAGAAGTAAGAATGATTTCTGTCATAACTATGTGTTCACTTGCTTATCCCTTTTTATTTATTTACCCAAGTTTTGGCAACCTAACGAAGTATTTGCTACCAGACTAACGACCGTTCATTTCTGATTCTCAAATGGTTCAAATGGCTCTGAGCACTATGGGACTCAACATCTTAGGTCGCAAGTCCCCTAGAACTTAGAAATACTTAAACCTAACTAATCTAAGAACATCACACACACCCATGCCCGAAGCAGGATTCGAACCTGCGACCGTAGCAGTCCCGCGGTTCCGGACTGCAGCGCCAGAACCGCACGGCCACCGTTTCTGATTCTCTCCCTCCCTCTCTCTCTCTCTCTCTCTCTCTCTCTCTCTCTCTATGTGTGTGCGTGTGTGTGTGTGTGTGTGTGTGTGTGTGTGAGCATACAAGTTTTTTCCGAGCTATTAACCTCTCTAAGACAAGGAAAAAATTCATATGCACACACACAGTTTTACTAAAAAAAAAGTGAAGTTGGTGCCAGACCAATATCGGCATTCCATAGCAGTTAGCTTATGAAATATGAAAACTACAAACGGAAAGATCGTGATGAGGAAATATGTCGACGTTTCATATCTGAAGTCACAGAGCAACCTCTAATCTATGACCAGATGAGAGAAAACGCAAGTATCAGTAGGAAAAACGAACAGGTGTAGGAAGTAATTTCTTCATGTAACAATTATGAAGTGAACTGTTTTCTAAGCTATAAGTACCGCATATAAAAACGAAACTGTATTATTCTAGATTATTCCACTGAAGATAAGTTAGTGTAGAATGTGAAACGCGTGTGGAACGTAAATCAATGTAGACTGCAGCATGAAAGAGGCGTTTCAGTTTACAAAACGAATATTTATATAATTACTACGGAAAATAGCCACGCAAACGAGCTTGTTACGTTAAATTGTTTTAAAAGTTTACAGCCCTATTATGTCATCCTTCAATGTGAAATACGCGAACCATTAACTTAGTTCAAATCAAATGTTCAAATGTCTGTGAAATCTTATGGGACTTAACTGCTGGCCGGCCGGAGTGGCCGAGCGGTTCTAGGCGCTACAGTCTGGAACCGCGCGACCGCTACGGTCGCAGGTTCTAATCCTGCCTCGGGCGTGGATGTGTGTGATGTCCTTAGGTTATTTAGGTTTAAGTAGTTCTAAGTTCTAGGGGACTGATGACCTCAGAAGTTAAGTCCCATAGTGCTCAGAGCCATTTGAACCATTTGAGCTTAACTGCTAAGGTCATCAGTCCCTAAGCTTACACACTACTTAATCTAAATTATCCCAAGGACAAACTCACACACCCATGCCCGAGGGAGGATTCGAACCTCCGCCGGGACCAGCCGCACAGCCCACGACTGCAGCGCCCAAGACCGCTCGGCTAATCCCGCGCGGCTTAACTTGGTTGAAATGGGTTGAAATTCTTCTACGTATTGCACCAAACTCATTGAAGACAAGTCTCTTGCGAAATAGGAAGAATCGTTTCGTAACTTTTGGTACTTTCCGAGACAGCAGACAAGCATAAAATCGCATTGTGAAGGTTCATTACAATTCCTTCTCTTACGTGTTAATGACGGCGTTCAGTTGGGACTTCTGTTGGCTATTTCTCTTCTCTGAGACATCCGGTAAAAACGCCTAATGTCTATTGTAAGTTCTGCTTACATACTGACAATCATTTAGAGATACTACCGCGAACATTTGACAAAAGAGATATGGAGCTGATGTACCATTTTCAGTTAGTGAAAATTCTCACGGGATCGTACAAACTTAACCTACGAGGGGATCGTTAAAACACTAGAAGCAAATTCGGGAGAAGCGCGGTTCAAATACCTTCCTCGCCTTCATGTTTAGGATTTTTCATGATATCCCTACGCCACTTAATACTGGGACGGTTTCCTTTCCTCACTCATGCCACACAAGTGTACGCTCTCAATAACTAGGGCTCTCATTTTCTGGTAAATAACATTTTTTTGCAATTACATATTTTCTAAAATTTCCTGTTTACCAGTCATTAGCACATAATATTCACATTTTTATCAGTATGCTAGATCCGCCAGTTTATTTAATTTCTGTTTTGTGTTACGTAAGCGAGGAAGAAAATGTGAGCTTTTGAATATTAATACAAATACCCGCTACCCTAAATGTAGAGTGTATGTTACTATACTTCTGTATATGGGGTTGCAGTTGTGTGTTTATCGCCTTATCGGTTGCACTCACCGGAAGAACCGGGATTTCATTGTCTACAGCCATACTGCACCACGTGACTCACCTCCCTTCCAACTCACTCACATGTGTTTCATTTCTGGTGCCGTGAATTGCCTGAAGCAAAAGTAACAAGAAGCTGTAGTCTGCAGCATTTTGTTGCAGAATTTAAGGATGATTTTAGTTGAGGTGGACGTGTCACCGTTCTCCCAACCATATGGGAAAGCAATAAAGGCTGAACGGTGATCTCAGGTCACACGACAGGTGGACGACAAAAACAGACATCGCTGTTGTTTCGCGCCTGACGATAAAACAACCTCTAATTAGTGATGCAGTCCCGGGTTCTTCTGCAGTATGCGATACGTTTTCAATTTATTGTGAAGATTTACGTAGTGTACTTGTGTCAGCCGACATACCTCTTTTTGAAAGGAAGTTTCTTGAAGAGTCAACATTGAGAAGAAAATGTCTTTTGAAGCGTTACCAACAAACTCTACAGCAAATTCGTCCCGTGTGTGAAACTAAGAAAATGTGGGTTACGTTGCATGAACTTCAGACTCAGCTAGCAGGAAAGTTGGGAATGCCATTATAGGGGTATTAAAAATCGATGAAGTGATTTGGAAGAAATGTTTTCTGCCAACAAGCCAAGAAATAACTACTGCGTAGCATGTGACAGTTGTAAGGGCATTTAATGAAGGAATGTAAATTTTGTGGACGGGTGGTGTGAAACACAACAGTGCCTCTGTCGGCTACATCATTTACAGTACACAGTAGCTGCACTTACACCCCTAATTTTTCAGCCAGTACATCGACACCCGGGACATCCTACGAAATCAACAAAGTAGGCGAACTGCTACAAGGCACCAAAGCTTGTTTCGTTGAAGAACACATAAATGAAAAACATTATATTTGGCTTAACACTTTGCCATCCGCACGTCTCGTACAAATTTATTCACTTGGCGCCGGCAGCGCTAAAACGGATTACTTGGCTTGTCGCCGGCCGCTTGTCACCCTTCCGTTGATGACAAGCTTCAGACACAATGACTTTTGCGCACTTCAATTTTTCCGGAAATCCTCTATTTTGCCGTATCGTTTCACAAACTCGAATTTTCTTTTCAAGTAACGTCTCTGCAAGTTCTACACTGGTATAATAGTTATCCATGTAGAGGTGATACCACTTTCCATAAGAAGGTGTCAATAGTTCCATCGCTATTTTTGCTAAAGGTTGTCCAGCGCCGGAATATATCTTGAGCATCCGAATGAGTATGCCATATTTCGTAATTTTCGACGGATTATAAACTTTAAAAATTAACTGTCCACACCGCGGTATCATTCCTTCATCAATTGAGATGTTTTGACTCAGATTAAACATTTCTTTAAACGTTTTGGAAAAATAATCAGTTACGAATTGCACTTTGAAAAGCTGGTCTGCATTATCCGGTTTATTGTTGTTATCAGAAAAATGTAAAAATGATAATATTTTTCTGAATCGGTTGCGAGACATCGTTTTGCGAAATGTCGTAGTGTCTATCAACAGATTCGTTGACCAGTAATCATGGATCCTTCCTTTTTTTACAATTCCCGTAAGGATAGCAAGCCAAAACCATTTTCTAAGTTCGGATCCCGTATCGACGACAAATTTGGCATTTTTTAAATCCAGTTTCCTTCTATTGCAATTTTGACTGGAATACTTGTTGGTTTCGTATTCATAAAAGATACTGCAGTATATTTGAAGAAGATAGAGGCAGTCTTGTTACATACACTGCGCATGGTTTACACACAATATGTGAAGAAATTAGAACATTTTATTCGCTCAGTCAGATTTGGATTTTTAGAGGAGATATTAGTAAGAAGCTGGATTTTTGCACAGATCTTCGTTATGACCTCCTAAACAACTTACTAAAAGTTCCAACCGATCTTCATCGCCACGTTGGAAAATGGCGATCAAAAACTAACCTTTTCCCATTTTTATAGAAAGTGGTTGCATTTATGAGCAAAATATTTCTGGAAAAAGTAAAGTACACAAAACTAGCTACAAAACAGATCCTATGTTTGTTTTCTTAGGATGAACGGTTCAACTTCAAAACGATGTTTATAAATCATTCTGACCATATAATAGCGGGAATTTCATTTCTGATTGCAGATGTCAGTGTAATTGCTGTAGAAAGAGCATGGGGTGATGTATAATAGCACTCCGTCTTCAGGCCATAAGTGGCCCATCGGGACCATCCGACCGCCGTGTCATCCTCAGTTGAGGATGCGGATAGGAGGGGCATGTGGTCAGCACACCGCTCTCCTGGTCGTTATGATGGTTTTCTTTGACCGGAGCCGCTACTGTTCGGTCGAGTAGCTCCTCAATTGGCATCACGAGGCTGAGTGCAGCCCGAAAAATGGCAGCAGCGCATGGCGGCTGGATGGTCACCCATCCAAGTGCCGGCCACGCCCAACAGCGCTTAACTTCGGTGATCTCATGGAAATGGAAATGAGCGTTTGGCGTCATTGGCCGGGAGGCCCCTCGCGGGGCAGGTCCGGCCGCCATATCGCAGGTCTTATTACATTCGGCGCCACATTGGGCGACCTGCACGCCGGATGGGGATGAAATGATGATGAACACAACACAACACCCGGTCCCTGAGCGGAGAAAATCTCCGACCCAGCCGGGAATCGAACCCGGGCCCAGAGGACGGCAATCCGTCACGCTGACCACTCAGCTACTGGGGCGGACGGTGATCTCATGAGAACCGGTGTATCCACTGCGGCAAGGCCGTTGCCGTGATGTATAATACAGGTTTAATTTATATTTATCTATTAAGCATTAGTTGTTCACGTATTATTTAACATTATACACATAGTGCTTTGGTTCATAAGATTGGCGTCGGCCTCTGTAGCCGAGTGGTTCTAGGCGCTTCAGTCCGGAATTGCACTGCTGCTACGGTCGCAGGTTCGAATCCTGCCTCGGGCATGGATATGTGTGATGTCCTTAGGTTAGTTAGGTTTAATTAGTTCTAAGTCTAGGGGACTGATGACCTCAGATGTTAAGTCTCATAGTGCTTAGAGCTATAAGATTGGCTGGTCGTCTTTCTCTGACCCTCTATGGTACCCGTCTTGCTCGTCAATATCGTGGTCTGTTGTTACACCTTCTTCTTGCAGCGCAGGTGTAGATCATTTGTTAAGGAAAGATACACTTCGACAAAAGTTGCACATTTTGGAGCATTGAAGAACAGACTTCCTACAAGTACAGGCAGACTCAGATCCTTCTGCACACTTGCAGCTTATCAACTATAGCAGGCGGTCTGGGATAGGAGGGAGCTGAGTAGTTATGGGGACAGGTGTATTAACAGGTTTCCTTAATCCCCTCTCCTCAGGGAACTTTATAACAGCCAAACACAATCGTGCCTGATCGTACCTCTCTGTAGGATTGTTGTCTAGGTGCTTTCTCTGTTGGGGGAAGTGATGAAAAGTTCACTTCATTTATATTCGCTGATGTTATGAAGTGGTATAAACGCAGCCTCTTCAGAGACACTTCGTGGCAGAAGCCCCATACAGAGCCATAAATCACTGACTGCCGGCCTCAAAGATGGCGTGATGTAGCGCACTGTGATCGTTAAACACTGTCGCTTCATGTACCAGATATCCGTATTTCTTCATTACTTCGAATATTTTCTTTTCTCCTTTAATGAAAGCTGATGATGTGGTGTCACATCCACTGAGGGCATTAAGGAACAATAAATGTTCCTGGAAGTTGTCATTTGTATGCAGTTCCTGTGATGAGCATAATGTTTGTGCCTTATTTCCTTTCCTGGTTAAGAAAGGTAATTTCTTTCTGAGGAGAAGTCAATGCTACAATCAAAACCAATAAACCTACAGTCCATTCAGAATTAGTATAGTATTGACAATTCGGAAGTAGCACAGGTGAGCGCGGAACAGAGTTGCCGAGTCCCGCACGGAACTCGCGCGTAATCTCATGTTTCATTCAATTCGCTAACACACGGTATTAGGTCCCTAAATGTTGCGCCGACTGTAATTCGTTGTGAAATAGTTTTACTATGTGATGGTTTCATTTTTATTTTTTTTTAAAATGTTTATGTAGACAATAAAACGACAGTTTTCGAGAAACAACTTTCCGACGATGTTATCAAATTTTCGACGTGGAAGAAAGTTTTTTGTTATTGAAGTTAGGTGTACACATTATGCAAATGAAATGTCGAGAAAACATCAAATTTTCATATGTACCAAACCTTAGCTGTGTCGAAGATCTCTAACGCGAGATACAGGACTGTAAATAATATGACGCGCAATCGTCTGGTCGCATACAGTAGCGATAGCCATTGATCTCTATATTTGTAAAGACCTGATATATTTCTGATATGGATCCTTATTTCCAACACAACAAAAAATAAAATAATACTTGTTTGGTATCTTAAATTGGGCAACATCACTCTGAGAAACAAAACCAATACAAAAACGGCCACTGTATTGCAGACATTATTTTGTACACTGTATTATGTATGCACAGATTGAATTCTAGAAATGTACTTTCTTTGGAATTAATATTTGATAATGCCGCCATATTAAAATTTCAAAACTTAGTGTGAATTAATTTTGTTATGCCAGTACTTACAAGTGCAAACTGCGCATTTCAAACATGTAGCTGAATCCGTTCGTGCTGCATCTCTATGTGGATAATGGTAAAACTCCACTCACATCACTCACGTCGCTATTACAGACACTTGAAGTTTCGCTATGACTAATGTCATTTAAAGAGATAATCATCTCTTCCACTGAGGTCTCCAAAGCACCTTCATCCTGCCACGCTCTTTCCATAACGTTGTGTGTGTGTTTGACGGCTCTCTTCCAGTCTTCGGAGGTAACGGGAGTAATAGCTTCTTTAGTGCGTGCTTCTACTGCGGAGAGCGTAAATTCTTGGTTGTTCCTGGTAAAGCAACCTTTCATTTGGGCCTATATCAACTCTATAGGGTTGAAGTGGCAGTGGTACGGTGGCAGCCTGACGATTGTATGCCCATATTTTTTTGCCAGTTCGTCGATTTCATATTTTGGAAATTGCGGTTTATGGAAATTTATTTTTTCTGTAAGCTCGACCTTCTTAAGGTCATGAGATGCATTTACGTTACGACGCTCAAGCCAATTAATCATTTCCTCCTTTCGTTTTGCCATGGTAGGTGCTTTATCAACAACATATGAATAATATGGAGCATTGTCTAAAACAATTGTTGACGGTTTATCTAGAATGGGTATTAGAGCTTCTACGAACCACTTTGTGAATGTAATGTGGTTCATATCTTCATGATAATCTCCTGTCTTCTTCGATTTAAAGAGAGGGAGACAGTTTGGTACGAAACCTTGCGAGCTGCTTGCATACAGTAGAATCAATCTGCACCCTTACCAGACGGCATCTGTGTTGTTCCGTTAATCGTGTTGTCTGTCCACCCCTGATTAACTTTTTTTTCACTAGCTGCTTATTTTTTATGACCATCGTCTAATTTCTTATGGTGGGTCGTATGTTGCCACTTAGCCACTGTGACTGCGTCCTGCCGGCCGAAGTGGCCGAGCGGTTAAAGGCGCTACAGTCTGGAACCGCACGACCGCGACGGTCGCAGGTTCGAATCCTGCCTCGGGCATGGATGTGTGTAATGTCCTTAGGTTAGTTAGGTGTAAGTAGTTCTCAGTTCTAGGGGACTTATGACCACAGCAGTTGAGTCCCATAGTGCTCAGAGCCATTTTTTTTTTGACTGCGTCCGGGGTCCGGTGTGACTGATAGTAACACCACACCGGCTCCCGTCTCCACTCACACCGTTGCCCGTGTCCCGCCACGTGGAGGCGGGCTCTATTTGTTTACATCCATTTGATATCTTTTTTTTGCATCATTAGAGAAACTTATAACTAATACAAAATCAAGTGAGATATTAATAAACAAAATGAAATTAAATATTTAGAAAGAAGGAAGGAAGAGAATTAAATAGAGAAGAGATAGGTATAACATTGCCCGTCACCTGATTAACTACGTGATCAGAATTAAGCCACGTTTCATCGAGCCAAACCACTTCATTAACATTTATGCTAAATATCAAAAATCGGCATCGCCATGCAGCAATATCCTCCCTTTCCATCAATAGCTTACGGCAGCAAAATTGTCCGTACTGAAATCCTACGTTGTGCAAAGCTGTGAATAACAACGTTCGACTGCCCTGAAAAAGTCCTGATTCTTTGTGTCACCAATAACTCTGAGAATGTGGGATGTTCCTTTCTGCGATAATAATCGTAAACATGACGCCGAATTGCATCCTCTGTAAATGAATCTAAATTCGTAACACGTTTATCCGTAGAACGTTTGTTCCCGGGAGTACCATGTTTGTATAGTTCTCCAAGTTCCTTTTCTGTCTCAAACAGTTCTTTCCCAATTTTGACGACAGTGTTTTTGCTGATATTCAGGGCTGCTGCCGTTCTATCTACTACCTTGCTAACGGAGAGTAGTGGGCCACCATTAAGTTTTTCACTCTCAAAGAAAGCTCTTAACGAACAAACCATTTCTCTACACTGTCCTCGTAAAGCAATCCCCTGTCCGCGAGAACGACGTCGAACTTTTCCACTTCTAACTTTCGGTGTACTTTCTTCTGACATGGTAAATAAGACACAACAAGTAATTGTCACAGGAAGAATACGGTAACTCCTAAACTGCAACGAAACAAACACAGTGCGCAGCGATCGCACACACTCACTCCCTGCAAGTAAATCGCGGCACAAGCGGAAGCGTTGTGGACTAAGATTTGGTAACTCGGGGTGCACATGCCCGCTAAGCTGCGGCTACAACCTTCACGGGACTGGCTGAATCCGAGCCGTGCCTCCGGCGCGGCCTTCTCCCTACCACTTCCGTCGCAGCTGTCAATACTAAAGTAATTTTGAATAAACTTTTTTTATACATCCTCTGCTACTACAACAATAACTTGACCAACGTGGTTAGAGTTCGTGATTTCAACTGCTGTCTGAACTATTAACGTATCGGCATCCTCCTTTGCTAGTCTCCCTGTGATGCCTTGATGTTTGAGTTTTTCAGGTGGCAGTGTTATGAGATGCGTTTTGTTTGCATCATTTCCTAAGAATTTCTCTTGACAGATTGGAATTGTCATAGTCTGAGTGACAACCAGTTCTACTGAGTGCTTCCTAGTAGCTCTCCTTTGCCTTTCTGCTATGTTTGTACTACTAGTACTCTCGGAATACCCATCAAAGACAACAGTAGTGTTACGTCCATTTTCTGTAAACTTCACTGAATGTTTCCCCATGCTTCCAAATGACATGGTGCTTTAAGAGACCAGCACCAATCACATAATCACAATTTCCTAGATTAAGGTTTTCATTCTTTACAGATTCAAAAATCCTTTTCCCAATAAAACTGCTGATTAGCATGTGTCAGACTTTAAAGACATGACTGCAGTTTTTTGTTTCGTCTCCCGAAACTTTAGCTGTATCTTCATAATCTCTTTGGATACGTGATGGTCTCATATCAATGTGCTGGCTAGAGGAAACAAGGAAACCCGAACAAAAGTTTAAACAACATCACACACACTATTGCAGCAGAAGTCCCAAGAATCCATGTTGCTTTTATGTTATCAGTCATTCTTCTGGCATATGTTAGGCCTCCTACATTTTTCATAGACTTCATGATAGTTTGTTCAATTGCCATATCAGTCTATGCCCCTGGCTAATAATTCTTTGTCCATTGATCTGTAAAGAATTCTCCCTGGGTGAACTTTTTATATTCTTCTTTATGCGTGACAGTAACCAGAAGAGTCATTTCCTGAACATACAGCTGGCAAGATTTCACATTGGGAAAATGACCACAAGCATGGAAGAAGGGGATCGTACCTTTGATGCATGTGAGGTGTAGGTTAAAGTTACCCATTCTTTCAGCTTTGAATAAATTCTTTGCTATAGCTGAAAGCTGGCGAGCCTTTGGATACGCCACATTTCACCCATTGATAATTATGCTAATTATGTCGTCGCTGCAGAGACATTGCGGCCATCTCAGCTACAGAGAGAGCCATCAGGAGAAGTAATTGTAGATATGACAGGAAATGACAGATTTTGTTTGCCGTTAGCAATAAAAGTTGTGGCACTAGATTCTTTTCTGTGTCAGTGAGAACAGCAGCGAGACATTGCCAGGGTGGCAGAAGTCATAGAAACAACCGCAAGCTCTTCCAGGAATACATCCGGGCTTCTACAAAAGTGTAACCGCTTTGCTTGTGAATGCAGGCGATGGCGTCTCGTCATGAAGTCGGCCCACGAGGGCGGCCCGGTCTTCATCAGGACGATGAACAGCAGCCTGCTTTCCGGAGGCGTATTGTGCACCCTGGCTGTGTGACCGACAGACAGGCGCCGGGTTTTATGATTTGCTCTGGGAAGGAGTGCACTGTCCGCTGCAGTCGTGGAATGGACAAATGTTTCTCTGGCCTCAAGTTTAGCGAGGGAGAGCATAGATTTTGGAGCAACTTTCTCATTGGAGGAATACCACTACACTATGGGCTCTGAGCACTATGGGACTTAACATCTATGGTCATCAGTCCCCTAGAACTTAGAACTGCTTAAACCTAACTAACCTAAGTGTGGTGTCACCGCCAGGCACCACACTTGCTAGGTGGTAGCCTTTAAATCGGCCGCGGTCCATTAGTATACGCCGGACCCGCGTGTCGCCACTGTCAGTGATAGCAGACCGAGCGCCACCACACGGCAGGTCTAGAGAGACGTACTGGCACTCGCCCCAATTGTACAGCCGACGTTCATAGCAATGGTTCACTGACAAATACGCTCTCATTTGCCGAGACGATAGTTAGCATAGCCTTCAGCTACATTTGCTACGACCTAGCAAGGCGCCGTATTCAATTGATAATTAATATTATGAAGCATGTACCGTAACGAGAGATGTTCTACAATTGTGAATTAAAGTAAAGTATTATATCATCTACGTACTTTATTTGCAATTCTCAAGATATTGTCCTGTTCCAGACCTCACGCCAGTCAGCGTGTAATTAAACGAGTGCATTTCGGCCTCCTCTAGAAACACAGTGTTGGCTCTTCTACCAACACTACACTAAGGACATCACACAACACCCAGTCATCACGAGGCAGAGAAAATCCCTGACCCCGCCGGGAATCGAACCCGGGAACCCGGGCACTACACTATGTCTAGGTAGGAGTTATGTCATGGGGTTATAAGTATGCCACTGGCGCAATTTGTGTGGGCAGTTTGGTCATTGGAGGGGACAATAATTGGCAACTTAACGTGGACCTTATGTCGAGGAGGGAAGAGATGACAGATATTCGTGGCAATCGGTGGATGTCCACAGGAGACGATGGTCTGCGCAATTTTGGCCGACGTGCACTGTACACTCGGTGAATTGGCGCTGAGCAGCCACAGAGGACCTTCGGTTCTCTCGGCGCTCCAGCCGTGACTGTTCGCAAATCTCGACGCTAGGGTACCCCAGCCGCGGCCTCTGCAGCTTCACGCTTACGGCCAGTCTCCACATTACCTGTTGTGCAGTACAGTGGTGAGCACATTGACAACCTAGGCCTGTTAGCAATCTTTGTCTGAGGACTCCTTCACTGCAACGAGTCCATCTGACATGCAGCCCTGTATTTTAACCAGCCAGTGTCGTATTGACTTTCTGCTAGCGCTTCACAATCTCAGTCAGTATATCACATATAGTCAGAAAGTGTTGTTGCTATTACTTCGAGGGAAGCATCGTTTTAGCTTGACTCCCTTCCCCTTTAATAGCTTTGCCAGCCTTCAACATCACCTGTCACCGTGTATTTTGTTTCGTTTTTTTTAGTTCCGCATTCATTTTGATCATGTGAATTACTCGTATAATAAATTTGTGTGAGCTAATTGTACGTAATAAGTGTTGTGACTTGGCAAGACAGCCAAGCTACTGTGAGGTAGCCGAAAGGCACGCGTTGAAGCTCACGCAGGCTGGCGTGAGGTCTGGAACGGTTAAAGGAGTTGAGTCCAGTAAAAAAAGTACGTAGCTTCTGGAATACTTAACTTTAATCCATAATTGGTAAACATCGGTGTGACGGTACATGCATCACAAGATAAATAGCAAATGATAATGGCGCCTTGCTAGGTCGTAGCAAATGACGTAGCTGAAGGCTATGCTAACTATCGTCTCGGCAAATGAGAGCGTAATTTGTCAGTGAACCATCGCTAGCAAAGTCGGCTGTACAACTGTGGCGAGTGCTAGGAAGTCTCTCTAGACCTGCCGTGTGGCGGCGCTCGGTCTGCAATCACTGATGGTGGCGACACGCGGGTCCGACGTATACTAACGGGCCGCGGCCGATTTAAAGGCTACCACCTAGCAAGTGTGGTGTCTGGCGGTGACACCACGATAAGGGTAGGAAACTTCACATAATAGCCATGTGGTGACAATGCACCCATAACTTTCCTGGACCCACTCTTTAGCAATTCTGGACGCTTGTGGTGTCGCGCTGTCCGGCTGGAATTTCCTAATTCCACGGAATGCAGAATGGACATGAATGGACGCAGGTGATCAAGCAGTGTGCTTACGTACATATCACCTGTCAGAATGGTATCTAGACGTAGCAGGGGTCCCATATTACTCCAACTGTATACTCTCCACACCATTACAGAGCCTCCACTAGTTTGAACATTCCCCTGCTGAGATGCAAGGTCCATGGATTCATGAGTTTGTCTCCATACCCGTACACATCCACCCGCTCGATACAATTTGAAACGAGACTCGTCCGACCAGGCAACATGATTCAAGTCATCAACAGTTTAATGTCGGTGTTGACGGGACCAGACGAGGCGTGAAACTTCGTATCGTGCAGTCATCAAGGGTACACATAAATATTAGATAAAGTCATTTTCTACGAAAGATTTGTTGATGATACGAATATATTGTATTAAGGGCCCACAGATGAGACTGATACAATACTTAACACTTGAGTTATATTCCTTGCAACTTAATATTTACAACTGAACGTGAAGAAAATAACAGTATAAATTTCGTAGGCCTTACGATTTCAAAATACAATGGCAAGCATCGCTTCGTGAGACACAGAAAACCAGCAACATCTCTTATAATTAATGCTGATTCTTGTCACCCATACGGGTATAAGAAAACCTCCTTCCAAGTGATGATCCACAGAATTCTTGAATTACCACCGAAGAAAACTAAAATTCAGAGAGACATTAATACACTAAGGCAAACAGCAAAATTCAATATATCAAAAACTGAAGCCGTAAATTCATTATGTACAAACCTACTGAAAACGTGTGGTGATGCCAAACATAATTAAAGAAGATTTACAAGTAGTCTATAGGGGTAACTTATCAGGCAAAACAAGTAGATTATTCAGAACCACTACCCTCACTGTGGCCTTCACTTTTGACAATGCTTTACAGTATAAACGACCCAACAATAAACAAATGTGACAACAAATTATTCAAATCTGGAGTAAGATGCGATACTTGTGAAAAATAATATTTCGAGCAAACAGGATTTAACTTCCGCATCAGTTTTCGTGAACACACAGCACATACAGCTAGCAGCATTCGTTATTTGGATAGCATACAGTGCAGATGGGGCATCATCGGATCACAACCCCAGCGTCATCCACAAACAGCGTTAAGCATTCCTGTATCGACCACCAGGTGCAGCAGGCATGGAACTCCATCCCACAAGCCGACATCCAGCACCTGTACATCACAACGCATGCACGTTTGCGTACACCCATTCAACATTCTGGCGGCTACACCGGTTATTAATGTACCAGCATTTCACGTTTGCAATGGCTTATCTCACGCTTACATTAACCTGACATCTTGCATTTTGGTCACTTAAATATGTTACGCAGGCAAATGTGGTGCCTAGTCTACGTCAATTATTTTTGGATGTTATTATTTTTTCTGTCAGTGTATATTTCAGAGAAAGGTATTTTGTCAATATGGTTGACGACCTGGTATAAAAATATTGCCCATTCCTTTTCATTTTACTATATATCGATGTTCAAGCATTTAATGAAACATTTTTAGACTTGTATATTAAGCTACCCAAAATATATATTTTAGCCCTAAAACAGAAAACTTTTTCAAACAGCTGTTTGTAATTAAAATAGTGACAACACAGCATTCTGTACATGTTAAGGTGTCTACGTTACTGGTAATGCTGGAAAATGGTTACATTTGTTTTCTATATGTATAACATGAGGCACAAAGGGTATAAGCATGGGCCAAGGAAAGAACAAATTTGAAGTAAAATGTTTAGCCTTTGCGGATGATATGGCATTGATAACTGAAAACCGAACCGACGCAACAGTTATGCTTGATATGTTACACGAGATTGCTGAAAAGACTGGGCTAAAAATATCCTACGAAAAAACCGAGTATATAGAACACAAACATGATACAGAATAGTTTATGAAAACAAAGTATGGAAAAATTAAAAGAGCTGATAGATTCAAATACCTGGGGGAGTGGATCCAAGCCAATGGACTGAATAACACAACAAATAAAGAAAGAATAAAAAAGTTGGAATTCGCATATAAATTAACACAAAACTACTACAATAAGAAATCAATATCCATACAAGCAAAGATTAAACATTATAATTCAGTTATTAGGACACAAGCAACATATGGATCAGAGTGCCTAACATTGAATAAGAAAGGCGAATTAAGAGAATTAGAGAAAAGTATTAAGAAAAATTCTAGGTCCTGAGAAAAACAAGGAAAATAGGAGGATTAAAAGGAGAAATGAAGACCTATACAAAAATACAGAAAAGATCACAGATACAATGAGGAAGAGATGGCTAAAATTTTATGGTCATTTAAAAAGAATGGAAGAAACACGGATTACAAAGAAATATTTTAATTACGTTAGTAAGCTGAAAAAAAAACTATAGGATGGATAGAAGCAGTAAAGAAAGACGCCAACAAAATAGGTCTCACAGAAGAAATAATACGTGACAGGAATAACTTTAGGCTACTTATAGAAAACGCAAACTATGAAGAAGTTGCGCAAAACCTCGACCCAAGAGAGTGTGGACAGATGAGTAGAGACGAGCAGTTGGCGAGAAAATGAAGAAGTACTGGGAAGAACGGAAGAAAAAGAAACACCATAAGTCTTAAGTTGTATGTGGTCCATAGCTGGCCAAATTCATAATAAAAAAAAAAAACATGATATGGAGTGTTGATGCCCAGTGCTGAAGGACGACTTGCAACGAACGCAAAATACGAAAATCATACAAGACCGAATCGAGTGCTGTAGGGCAGCAGTATAATATCTGCCTTGATCGCTGTCGATAAGCCGTCTGCATTGCTAGGCAGCCAGAGGCGCCCTGCAGCACATTTATGGTGTTCGCAAAGTACCGCAGGGGCCACTCCATTAAAGCGTTAGCTGCTGCCATTGGCCGCTCAGCTAAACTTTTTTACGTTATGCTCTATAAAATTGTAACTGTGTAACACACGAATTGTTATTTAGATATAACTTACGATAATACCCAGCATTGTATTAAGGTTTACACTCATGCTGTCTGGCATGTATCGCTTACGCTATATCCTGTTGGAAAAAGTGTGGTGTCACCGCCAGACACCACACTTGCTAGGTGGTAGCCTTTAAATCGGCCGCGGTCCGCTAGTATACGTCGGACCCGCGTGTCGCCACTGTCAGTGATTGCAGACCGAGCGCCACCACACAGCAGGTCTAGAGAGACTTACTAGCACTCGCCCCAGTTGTACAGTCGACTTTGCCAGAGACGGATCACTGACAACTACGCTCTCATTTGCCGAGACGATAGTTAGCATAGCCTTCAGCTACGTCATTTGCTACGACCTAGCAAGGCGCCATAGCATTTGATATTATTTTATACTGTGGTTATAACATGTCTTGCCAAGTCACAACAAAAAGATTATGTAGGATAACATGCAACGGGTGGGACATCTGCTGTTTAGCTCCATGACTCCTCCATATAGTCAGCAGTCGACATCAGTGTGTAGAATCCACAGTTTCTGCTCTGTTCCATAATCTCGACACGTCATCACTGGGTGTAACATTGCATTATTTATTTTTAACTTAGGGTTTATAATATGTTTCCCTATATTCTGTTGTACCCTTAATTAGACAATATTGTCCGAAGATGATACACTTCAGGTCACAACAGGTCCGCTTATCAACGCATGTATTTTTTTACGATAAAGACTGTTCTATGCAATATACGCTAAATCCCCAAGATTGGCGATCTTTTACAGAAGCTCGAAATATAGCGCGGACTTCAATGCGAGATGCCTATAACAGTTTCCACAACGAAATCTTGTCTCGAAACCTGGCAGAAAATCCAAAGAGATTCTCGTCTCACGTGAAGTATGTTAGCGGCAAGAAACAATCAATGCCTTCTCTGCACGATAGCAATGGAGATACTATCGAAGACAGTGCTGCCAAAGCAGAGTTACTAAACACAGCCTTCCGAAATGCCTTCACAAAAGAAGACGAAGTAAATATTCCAGAATTCGAATCGAGAACAGCTGCCAACATCAGTAACGTAGAAGTAAATATCATCGGAGTAGTGAAGCAACTTAAATCACTTAATAAAAGCAAGTCTTCTGGTCCAGACTGTATACCAATTAGGTTCCTTTCGGAGTATGCTGATGCATTAGCTCCATACTTAACAATCATATACAACCGGTCGCTCGACGAAAGATCCGTACCCAAGGACTGGAAAGTTGCACAGGTCACCCTAATATTCAAGAAAGGTAGTAGGAGTAACCCACTAAATTACAGGCCCATATCGTTAACATCGATATGCAGCAGGATTTTAGAACATATATTGTGTTCGAACACTATGAATTACCTCGAAGAAAACTGTGTATTGACACACAGTCAACATGGTTTTAGAGAACATCGCTCCTGTGAAACACAACTAGCTCTTTATTCACATGAAGTGTTGAGTGCTATTGACAAGGGATTTCAGATCGATTCCGTATTTCCGGATTTCCTGAAGGCTTTTGACACTAAACCACACAAGCGGCTCGTAGTAAAATTGCGTGCCTATGGAATGTCGTCTCAGTTATGTGACTGGATTTGTGATTTCCTGTCAGAGAGGTCACAGTTCGTAGTAATTGACAGAAAGTCATCACGTAAAACAGAAGTGATTTCTGCCGTTGCCCAATGTAGTGTTGTAGACCCTTCGCTATTCCTTAACTACACTCCTGGAAATTGAAATAAGAACACCGTGAATTCATTGTCCCAGGAAGGGGAAACTTTATTGACACATTCCTGGGGTCAGATACATCACATGATCACACTGACAGAACCACAGGCACATAGACACAGGCAACAGAGCATGCACAATGTCGGCACTAGTACAGTGTATATCCACCTTTCGCAGCAATGCAGGCTGCTATTCTCCCATGGAGACGATCGTAGAGATGCTGGATGTAGTCCTGTGGAACGGCTTGCCATGCCATTTCCACCTGGCGCCTCAATTGGACCAGCGTTCGTCCTGGACGTGCAGACCGCGTGAGACGACGCTTCATCCAGTCCCAAACATGCTCAATGGGGGACAGATCCGGAGATCTTGCTGGCCAGGGTAGTTGACTTACACCTTCTAGAGCACGTTGGGTGGCACGGGATACATGCGGACTTGCATTGTCCTGTTGGAACAGCAAGTTCCCTTGCCGGTCTAGGAATGGTAGAACGATGGGTTCGATGACGGTTTGGATGTACCGTGCACTATTCAGTGTCCCCTCGACGATCACCAGTGGTGTACGGCCAGTGTAGGAGATCGCTCCCCACACCATGATGCCGGGTGTTGGCCCTGTGTGCCTCGGTCGTATGCAGTCCTGATTGTGGCGCTCACCTGCACGGCGCCAAACACGCATACGACCATCATTGGCACCAAGGCAGAAGCGACTCTCATCGCTGAAGACGACACTTCTCCATTCGTCCCTCCATTCACGCCTGTCGCGACACCACTGGAGGCGGGCTGCACGATGTTGGGGCGTGAGCGGAAGACGGCCTAACGGTGTGCGGGACCGTAGCCCAGCTTCATGGAGACGGTTGCGAATGGTCCTCGCCGATACCCCAGGAGCAACAGTGTCCCTAATTTGCTGGGAAGTGGCGGTGCGGTCCCCTACGGCACTGCGTAGGATCCTACGGTCTTGCCGTGCATCCGTGCGTCGCTGCGGTCCGGTCCCAGGTCGACGGGCACGTGCACCTTCCGCCGACCACTGGCGACAACATCGATGTACTGTGGAGACCTCACGCCCCACGTGTTGAGCAATTCGGCGGTACGGCCACCCGGCGTCCCGCATGCCCAGTATACGCCCTCGCTCAAAGTCCGTCAACTGCACATACGGTTCACGTCCACGCTGTCGCGGCATGCTACCAGTGTTAAAGACTGCGATGGAGCTCCGTATGCCACGGCAAACTGGCTGACACTGACGGCGGCGGTGCACAAATGCTGCGCAGCTAGCGCCATTCGACGGCCAACACCGCGGTTCCTGGTGTGTCCGCTGTGCCGTGCGTGTGATCATTGCTTGTACAGCCCTCTCGCAGTGTCTGGAGCAAGTATGGTGGGTCTGACACACCGGTGTCAATGTGTTCTTTTTTCCATTTCCAGGAGTGTATATAAACGATTTGGGAGACAATCTGAGCAGCCGTCTTCGGTTGTTTACAGATGACGCTGTCGTTTATCGACTAATAAAGTCATCAGATGATGAAAACAAACTGAAAAACGATTTAGAAAAGATATCTAAATGGTGCGTAAAGTGGCAGTTGACCCTAAATAACGAAAAGTGTGAGGTCATCGATATGAGAGATAAAAGGAACTCGTTAAACTTCGGTTACACGATAAATCAGTCCAATCTAAAAGCCGTAAATTAAACTAAATACCTAGGTATAAGAATTACTAACAACTTAAATTGGAAGCAACTCACAGAAAATGTTGTGGGGAAGGCTAACCAAGGACTGCGTTTTATTGGCAGGACAATTAGGAAATATAACAGACCTACTAAGGAGATTGCCTACACTACGCTTGTCCGTCCTCTTTTAGAATACTGCTGCGCGGTGTGGGATCCTCACTAGATAGGAGTGTCGGAGTATGCCGAAAAAGTTCAAAGAAAAGCAGCACGTTTTGTATTATCGCGAAATATGGGAGAGACTGTCACAGAAATGATACAGGATTTGGGCTGGAAATCATCGTTTTTCGTTGCGACGGAATCTTCTCACGATATTCCAATCACTAACCTTCTCCTCCGAATGCGAAAATATTTTGTTGACACCGACCTACGTAGGGAGGAACGATCACCACGATAAAATAAGGGAAATCAGAGCGCGTACGGAAAGAGATAGGTGTTCATTCTTTCCGCGCGCTATACGAGATTGGAATAATATAGAATTGTGAAGGTGGTTCGATGAATCTTCTGCAAGGCACTTGAATGTGATTTGCAGTGTATCTATGTAGATGTAGATACTCTACCAACGACCCTCCGCCATTATAGTAATGTTTGTAAAGTATAAATGGTGGTCAAAATGTTTCCGTTTGATAACGTTGCTGCAGCATATATGCAATGTAACGCGACTCTGATATCGTTACATAAGCACTGACATCCAAGCCAGGGATTAGAGTGGCATTCTTACCTTCCCGACGTGCGCACAGCAAATGTGAAAACGTGAACTTTGGCGACGTTATTAACATACGCGTCTAAACAGCACCAACGTGCTGTTATTCTTTTCTTGGCTGCCGAATGACAAACACTGGTATACACTTATCGGAGGATGAAAAATGTGTATGGGACACCATGACTGTCGAAAACCATCGTTGTGGAAAACTCCGACAAAGGGGTGCTGCTGTTTGATGATAACGCGCTCTCCAAATCGCAAATGTTGTAAAGCAGAAGTTGCGCAAACTCGGGAGGGAGATACTGGAGCACCCACCCTGTAGTCCTGGTCTCTCCCCCATACGATTATCGCGTCTTTGGTCCCTTAAAAAGGGCCTTGGAGGGTCGACGAATCCTGTGGGACGAGGATGTTTAGCACTAATGTGGACTAATTCACACAGCAGGACACGGTGTTTTAGCAGACAGGTATTTTCAACTTCATGTGTCAGTAGGATTGCGTCAGTGTTCACAGCGATTTTGCCTGGTGAGCATAGCGGTACTGGACTGTACGGTCTTTGAATGGAAACTTTTTGATCGCCCCTTACATAATTATGGAGATACAGATGTGACGAAAAGTGGATTCAGTACATCGAAATCCGCACCGCTTAGCAATATTACACAGACAACAGCACCGTCCACGAAAAACCTGCGGCTACATCTGATAATGTACACGCGCTGATCGAGTAACAAACTGATTATCTTTACACATGCTTTATCTTATTCTTATGATTGCTATGTCAGATATACATTGAGGTTGGTACAATGGTATCACAGTTTTCGTTGAACGCAGTTAATTTAAAGTTACCCAACAATGTTACGAGAGATTCACTGAGCTTTTCTGTAGGAGTTTCTCGAATGGGGTAAACCAGCCTGATATAATCCCAGTAGTCTCGTAGAGCTTTCGACACTGTCCACTACCGAGCGAGGTGGCGCAGTGGTTAGACACTGGACTCGCATTCGGGAGGACGACGGTTCAATCCCGCGTCCGGCCATCCTGATTTAGGTTTTCCGTGATTTCCCTAAATCGCTCCAGGCAAATGCCGGGATGGTTCCTTTCAAAGGGCACGGCCGACTTCCTTTCCCGTCCTTCCCTAATCCGATGAGACCGATGACCTCGCTGTCTGGTCTCCTCCCCGAAACAACCAACCAACCGACCACTGTCCATTTATATTTATGGGACTGTTTCGCAGATCAGCCAGAACCAATCACATAACATATATTTGTCAGTAGTAGTGTTTTGTAAACCCCTTCTTTCGTGGGTGGATTCCATTTCCTGAAGATTTCTCTCAGCCTGTATGGTGTAACATAATATTGGACGGTGTCACACCGATGCCCTTACCGCCCCTAGCGAATCCAGGTGAGAAGCTGAAGTAATTACAATTAACTTGCGTTGTGTCAGCCGATTTAAGATTTTATACCCTATGTTTTCTTCCTATTGGAATTGGTTATTACATAAATGTTTGTTTCTTTTTTTGCATGTTGAGACCAAAAGTGATGCAATAAGCCGGTGGTAAAGTCTTCCTTGGGGCTGTCAGAAACGATGCACCCGCCCTCTGCCAAAACCGAAACGACGGTCAGTGATAGCAAGCATATTCTGTTATTGACTGTTGCTAACGTCTGATTTTTGTTGAACAGTAACTGGACAACTCTCATTAAATTCCTGGTGGTGGGGGAAATTTTCACTGCCAGTATGTGACCGGCAAGGGAGAGAGAGGTGGTGGAGTAAAGTTTCCGATCACCAGTCTTTTTAAAGGAATTGAAAATCCTTATGACTCTAATGGAAATGTAATGATGTAGTTGAGTCAGTCTGTCTGTAGACGTCTACTAGACATTCATGCATATTATCTTGTGAAGTATAACAGAAATAAATATGTACCATATGGAATTTTCATTTCGCTGTGTACTTCCTTACAGAATGGGAAATATGATTTTGCTTTCAAAAGAAAGTTTAATGGTAGTTCAAATGCTGTGCTTACATATAATTCCAAACAATTTGAAGAAAGAGTGTGCAGTTTGGTTCATTTTATTGACAAAGCTAACGCAGACTGAGATAAATATATTTGGTGCACATGCTATATATGGCATCTTCCACTGATTATCATAAAAATTAACAATTTTTACAAGAACAAGTGAATGCACTTTTTTACAATCCATTTTCATTGCGATAAAACGTAGCTGCAAGCTTAACAAGGTACTATTTCAATAATTTACTTCATAACTTTGGTTGTGGCTAACACACTAGTAATTGAAATCCGACCGTGGCCGAACTGATTTATTGAAAGAGCAAATCATTCTAAACTCTGAACTTCGGAGCAGAAGCGTTACGCCGCACCTGGCACCTGCTTTTCCTACTGTCTGCTTTATGTAGCCGTACCGCTTTAGAACCCTCCAGTTGCTTACTCCTAGGTATTTTACGGTAGTCACTGTTTCCAGTGTAATAGATCAGTACCAGTCTTTGATGTTTTGCAGTTTACTGCAGTCTACTGGCACTGCTTTCTTCTTCTGATCATCGAGTGCGAGCAGCCTTTGTGTATAACGATAAGCAGACTGCATGTGTTTTGTACACATAGTGCTACTTTCCACCCGAAAACATCTACTTAGCCGGTAAATTTAGTGCATCGCACCGCAATAAAGCAGTACATATTATAAAATTCCAGTCTACAAGGTTGTGCTGTGAAACGTCCCCTTAGAAAAATTAATGAATTAATGTGCTGATAAACCTCTTACATTATTTGATTTTCAAACAGCTGAACAGAACTGAACGTACTCAGACATTTCCCTCTTTACCTATTCTGGTCAGGACTAAACTGACACACAATATTTTTAGCGCAACGCAGTCTGACTTTCAATAATCCCTACAAAAGAATGGCCCTGACTAACATTAACCTATACCTTTCACAAATCACTTACCTCACAAAAATCTTCGTTACTCGAACTACTGCAATACAGCCACTACTGCCAGCTAAATAAAAGATTCAAACTACTGAAAGCACTAACTACTGATAGGCACAGTTAGCAAATGAAAGATTTTGATAGAGAACAAACAATGTATTTACCTTAATAGTGTTCAAAAGTCATAATATATACATCAGTTCATGACATCCAGTCTTACAAATTTACTGTCTCTGATGGACACACGTCCAGATCATCCGCTCTCAAAACTCCGCCATCTCTCTCCCCACATCCACCACTGCTGGCGGCTCACCTCCAACTGCGCAGCGCTACGCGCTGTTAACATCCAGCTGCCCAACACTACAATAGCAAACAACAATGCAAACCAGCCGCAGACTGCACACAGCACAGCCAGTGATTTTCATACAGAGTGCTACGTGGCGTTACCAATAAAGAAAAAACCTAAACAGCCTACTTACAGCTGTGAAGTAATGCCTCAGAGTATTTTATGTGAAAATTCTTGAAGTTTTTAAATGAAACAAGCGTCCTTAACATTCTACGTCTTTATTCTTCATGTTGACATAAATGTTTCTCAACATAGTCACCTCAGCGACGAACACACTTCTCGCCGCTAGAGACCAGTTTGCTGATACTGTCATTACAGACTGTTTTACTTTGCCGATGGAGCGACTGTCTCACTGCTTGCAGCGCTTCAACACTACCAAAGCGAAGTTCTCGAAAGTGTTCTATGAGTTTTGGAAACAGATGAAAATTGGATGCGACCAATTCGAAACTTATGCAGGATAACTGATGACAGTGAACCCAGAGCGTCGTATTGTTTCAGATGTCGCAGCACGGGTGTGCGGTCTGGCATTGACACACTGAAAGAGAGGCTGTTCCGTGTCTGGACAAACTCTTCAAATTCGAAACTCTATTACAGCATGATGTTTCTCATGCCTAACATCGATGTCACACACCGCCATGTTACAAGCTAAAATTCGGAGGCTTCTACTGGCAGAGGGCTGCAAGTACGCAAATATGAAGAATAAAATTATAGAATGTTAAGAACGTTTATTTTATTTAGAAAACTTTAAGAGTTTTTACTTACAGAATTCGGCGGCATAACTTATCAGCACACCCTCGCATTCGCAACATTTTTGATGATTATGATCACATACAGCAATCACTAAGTGATTGCTGACGTACTGTGCCGGCCGTTGTGGCTGAGCCGTTCTAGGCGCTTCAGTCTGGAACCGCGCAACCGCTACGATCGCAGGTTCGAAAAATGGTTCTGAGCACTATGGGAATTAACTTCTGCGGTCATCAGTCCCCTAGAACTTAGAACTACTTGGACCTAACTAACCTAAGGACATCACACACATCCATGTCCGAGGCAGGATTCGAACCTGCGACCGTAGCGCTCGCGCGGTTCCAGACGGTAACGTCTAGAACGGCTCGGCCACCCATGCCGGCTGGTCGCAGGTTCGAATCCTGCCTCGGAGATGGATGTGTGTGATGTCCTTAGGTTAATTAGGTTTAAGTAGTTTTAAGTTCTAAGGGAACTGATAACGTCGGATGTTAAGTCCCATAGTGCTCAGAGCCATTTGAACCAAAACAGATGGGAAGCAGCATAATGGCCGCCTCAGTAACTTCAGAGCGAAGGTCAGAGACAGAAATATCAATTTCTAATACGGCAGTGCAGGATTCATAGCTACAATTAGAAATTATAGATCTGCAATATGACAAGCAGTTGAGTGCTAAATTTCGCAACAAAATAAGTCTTGTAGATCCGTATAAAATTTTTCTTCAACATGAATTTACACACCCTCACAAGATTGCAGTTGTGATTATGACGACGCTTGGACCTACATATCTGTCCGAGTAACTTTCTTCTGCAATGAAGAGAACGAAATCTAGCCACAGAAGCTCTCTGACAGACTTCAGTTTAAAAGTTTAGCTTTGAATTAGAAGTTGATACGCTCGCTAAACCGGCTGGGCAGAACAAGTGATTAGGATTGTGGAAAGGGCCAAATAAGGTTGGGGTCAGTTTCACCCTAAAATTGTAATTTATTATAATTTAATAACACGTTTACAACCAAAGCGGCCCATAGCCGAACTTTTACAACTACAAGTTTCAAAATGCAGTTCTTTCACGGCTGAAGGCCTCCAAACAAGAAATCTTAAAAATTAACAAGATAAAAATGCAGTTAAAATATCAAATAAAATAATTAAATATATATGTCACAGCTAGGCAGAAAGCCTGAAGGCAAGGGTGGATAGACAAATATAAACAAGATCCAATAGAAACGGCTGAAGGCCCACAATAAAATTTTCAAGATTTTAAAAATAAATTACCATAACCTATCAAAAGGCAGAAGGCCGCAATGTTTAAGCGAGAAAGATAAGTTTAAGAATAAGGTTCCAAGGCTGAAGACCCACAATTAATTTTCCAAACTTAAAAAAAATAACAATAAGCCTTAAGTTTTAAGTAGCTAAAACTGCACTAAAAGAAAAGACAACACAATGGCAATAACCTTTCAGCAAATATCCACTTGCCAGAATTCAAACTTACTTACATAAAACACAGTAAAACCAAGAATTTTTTTAAAAATCATTGGCTAAGATAGATTATAAAGAGACATTTAAACACCGGTGAGAAAGACAGTAAAGACAACAGTACTCAGAAGCCTCCAGCGGGTCGGTCTGCCCTCGTTCACTTACGTGATACAGGTGATGAGCCCAACTACACTTGATCCGTCGGAACCTAACCAAGGTACAGCCACGGACCGACCGACAAATGACTTGCTTGCTACCAATCGGTACATGAGAATTCAAACACAAAATGTTACGGGCGTGATTATCCACAATCAAATGTGTATATATATTAAGCAGTCAGAACTACAGACCATGTTGAACAGTGACAACAGGTGAGGAAAGGACACTGCCTGTAATTACGTTAGTGGCCAGGGCAGGTAACCGGAACACTAACGGTCACAAGGCAGAAAATTCCACTGGTGCACTTAAATTGTAGTCAACCAATATAGTTAGTTCCACCGCATGGCGGCAAAATTTCAGCAATACAAACACTCGGCGTTGCTCACAGGAAAACCTCCCCAACAGCGAACTACTGAAATGAACCACACGATATGAATGGACGTGGCTTGGGTATTTGAAACACCACTCAACTTGACGTCCCGGGCCGGTGAACCACGAAGCTCGTAGGAATCGGACAGCTCCACACACGATCCGACACTGCGAAGAGACCGCCAGCAAACCCAGGCGACTGCACCGCGCGGGGATAACTTCCCTGGTCTGCAGCAACTGACCGACTACCCTTAGAATGCCGACAACATCTAAGATAATCATCAGGCAATAACGCCACCTACACACACAAACTGCACGAAGACCTGAACGATACCCAGCAATAACTAAGGACGCACAAAGACAAATCGGGAGTCAATGCGCGTGCGCGCGCGCCCACACACACACACACACACACACACACACACACACACACACACAGCCGACTCATGAACGATCGGCAAGCCAAAACGCGTCGTCTGGTAGACGACCGACCGACGATCCACCAAGACTATGGCCCGCCTCAGGTGATGCATGGCGGCAATGGTCGGGCGAGCCATGGCGACGCAGACCTCACTGCCGCATTGCAACTCCCCGGCTGGCAGGTCCGGACTGCGCTCCAGACCGTTCCAACTGACTAGCAGACCCGAACTAGCTTACGGCAGACAACGACCAGGAAGTAATAACCGTCGAGCATAGATACTACAAGAGGGGATACATCTATACGCGCTGCTAACGCCGCTCACACTCAGGCAAAGCAGCAACTCAGTGACAGTAGTAATTTAAATTAACGTAGTGAGGTGGAAGTACGTTAAAAACAGGGTGTAAAATACATGATGGCGGGAACACGAGCCACGCACGTCTCAGAAGTGTTGAGAAATTGGTGCCATATACTGACGCTTTAACGAAAAACAAAATAACTAGATTTCATCGACATGCAATGTTTTTATGTTTAATATATGAATAAAATAGTCATGAAATACATGTTGATGTCAATTCAAGCTTTATCCAAGAGCGACTGTCATTATTAGACTGCATCAATTTTCTCTCCACAACAATCAAAAGAAATGTAAATTTCATTTCATGGTCGTTTCTCATGAATGCAACAGTTTTAGCAAATAAATTTGTCACTAAAGGCATTAATAAGCCACCGTGAAGCAACATATCTCCGCAGAACTCTTAACGGCCGTAGAAGAGACTCGTTGACAACAGTTTCTCGTGCCGGGTGTACTTGTTCAGATTCCCCCCCCCCCCCCCCCACCCCAACCACCTGTTCCCCTTCCCTAGCTCGCCGTAAGTCGAATGTTTGCTCACAGCTGATTGTGAGATGTGAGCGCGAGGCAGCTGGCATGAGGAGATTGATGAACAGGCCTGGTGTAAACTAGTGTATATCGCTATACGTCAAATAAGCGCCATGTTTTATTACCGGAATGCTTAGAAGATGTATCAATTGTTCTAAGGAGACTGCATACACCACGCTTACCATTGTATGCATATTGTCACCTGCTGCTCCAGTAGTGGCAATATATGAGCCATTCGTATTATACTACTGCTACAGAACGATTAAGTTACAATAGTTGCGCTACATGCGTTATTTATACTCGAAATCTTATATTTTATACTTGGATGCAGTAGGATATTTTTCAATCACGATCAGAGATCTACTTCCGCACTATGACAAGCAACATGCGCGCGTTTTTGGGTTTTGTAAGCGTAGAGTTACTCTACACGCCAAAAGGCCCACTTAGGGACCAAACTCCAAACTCTCAGTCGCTATTTACAGTAAATGCAAATATCTTGCATTCCCTTGTTGTACCCAGATTTTTTCATACGTAGTGTTTAAAGTAGTTTGTTAGTCTTCCTCGCACATTTGCAATCGCCTGCTCTTTTCTTCAGTTTATATTCTTTTTTGGTTGCAAATTGATTTCATTATATACCCCTGTTTTTTTAATTATTTACTTTGACCTCTTCCTTTTTTTCATACACATAACTATTTCTTTAATAGAGAATAGCTGAGACATTGTTTTTTTATTAACATCTGTACAATAACACTGTTTGTGGGAACCAATCCTAATTTGGTAATATCTACGAGGGCTGGACCTATAATAGTGGCAACTATGTATTTACATCTCGTACAAAATAGAAAAGTGTTTCAAAGTTTTACTGATCTTCAAAGTAGTCACCAGCATTGTGTATAACCCGCTGCCAGCGATGTGGAAGTCGTAGGATACTCTCAGCAGTGCCAGTTGTGTTGACAGTTCGAGTGGCGCGGTCTACTGCCCAACGAATTTGTAGCAGTTCTGAAGCGAATGCCGTTAAGTTTATAAACCGAGTTAAACTCACGAGGGCGTAAGTCAGGGAAGCGCAGTATGTGGTATAGCGCTTAGCAGCCCCGTCAGTCAAACAAATCAGTAACAGATTGCACTATACGTGCTTGAGCATTGCCCTGCAACTTGATGGTGAGGTCCTGCAGAAAGTGTCATCACTTCTGTCTCTATGCTGTTCGTTTTTGGAACACAATCTACGACCAGCTTAGAGACAGAAGTGATGACACTTTCTGCAGCACCTGGCCATCAATTTGCAGGACAATGCTCAATCACGTACAGTGCAAGCTGTTGCTGATTTGTTTGACTGATGGGGTTGCTAAGTGCTATACCACGTACTGCACTCCCATGACTTAAGCCCTCGTGAGTTCAACTCGATTTCTAAACTGAAGGAAGCACTTCACGACATTCGCTTCAGAACTGCTACAAATTCGTCGGGAAATAGACTGCGCCGCTCGAACTGTCAACACAACTGGCACTGCTAAGAGTATCCCACGACTTCCACATCGCTGGCAACGGGTTATACTCAATGCTGGTGACTACTTTGAAGCTCAGTAAAACTTTGAAACACTTATCTATTATGCACGAGCTGTAAATAAATAGCTGCCACTATTAAAGTTCCATCCCTCGTATATTTGACAGGACTGTGAGGAAATAATATCCTGCAACTGAGAAAAATACATTTCTCCAGCTCGAACTCAACACTTGAGTACAGTACTTACACCGTCTTTGTGCGAGTCTCTCTTAGCAATCTCCACATAGATCACAGGTAAATAATTAAAACTATGGGCAGACTTTATAATCTTTCCTTGTTCTTTGTGGTCTGGAAGTTTGACTTGTCTACCAGAAAACTTTTGTGTCTTCTTATTGGCTCGGTAGACAAACAGCGGAACATTGTTAAATACAACACATCATCTGTTTTGTAAGTTATGTGAGAATTTATCAGGATCTTATCTATCGAGTATCGACAATTGGTGCAGAGGCATGCAGTTGACACTGGATGTAAGCTAATGTAACGTACTGCATACAAATCGGGTGAAGGAGCACACTAATATTCTATTACGCTATTGATGACAAAACACTGGCGGTAGCCACGACCGTAAAAATATTTAGGAGCAACCATCTGGATTGACCTGTAATGGAATGACAACATAAGAAAAATAGCAGGAAAACTGAATATCAGGAAGAGAGAAATCTTAAGGTAATGTGGCCCACACTTAACATAAGCAATTTATAGAACACATATTCGACCGATTTCTAATTTTTTACTTTTATTTATTAATTTATTTTGTATTGCTCCTCCCTTACCATACTGGTTGGTTGGTTGGTTTTTGGGGGAGGAGACCAGACAGCGTGGTCATCGGTCTCATCGGATTAGGGGCGGATGGGGAAGGAAGTCAGCCATGCCCTTTGAAAGGAACCATCCCGGCATTTGCCTGGAGCGATTTAGGGAAATCACGGAAAACCTAAATCAGGATGGCCGGACGCGGGATTGAACCGTCGTCCTCCCGAATGCGAGTCCAGTGTGCTAACCACTGCGCCACCTCGCTCGGTTACCATACTGGATTAAAACATGTGACAGACAGGATGCTATGCAAAGCGACATGTGTGCGATCGTTCGGTTGAGATGTTAAACGACAAATTCCAGTGGCAGTCGCTACAAGAATGGCGTTGCGTATCACTGGAGCGTTACTATGAAACTGCTGGCAGATTAAAACTCTGTGCCAGAGTGAGATTCGAACTCAAGACCTTTGCCATTCGCAGGCAAGGCACTGGCTGAAGTAAAGATGTGTGGAGCCGTCGTGAATCGTGCTTGGGTTGTTCAGTTGGTAGAGATTTCCATGCGAGAGACGAAGGTATCGAGTCCGACCTTCAGTTTGGCACACAATTTTAATCTACGAGGAAGTTTTATATCAGCGTGGACTCCGCTGCGGAGTCAAAATTTTATTCTAGGAGAATTACTGTTGAACTGTCAAGAGCGTACGTTCGGGGCAACGTATTGCCTCCTCCACATACGTCTCATGAAAAGACCACAACGAAAAATTAGAGCTAGTATGGGTTTTACTGACAATCGTTCTTAAGGTTCAGCCTTGCGATCCCAAATATGCTCCTGTATACGTGCAGATTACAAACGTGGTTATTTCATTGTTCTGGGTAATATTGTCAAGTGATGCAGACCTCCAATTATCGTCCCATCTACATCTATATATACAGGGTGGTCCATTGATCGTGACCGGGACAAATATCTCACGAAACCAGCGTCAAACGAAAAAACTACAAAGAACGAAACTTGTCTAGTTTGAAGGGGGAAACCAGATGGCGCTATGGTTAGCCCGCTAGATGGAACTGCCATAGGTCAAACGGATATCAAATGCGTTTTTTAAAAATAGGAACCACCATTTTTTCTTACATATTCGTGTAGTACGTAAAGAAATATGAATGTTTTAGTTGGACCACTTTTTTCGCTTTGTAATAGATGGCGCTGTAATGGTCACAAACATATGGCTCGCAATTTTAGACGAACAGTTGGTAACAGGTAGGTTTTTTAAATGAAAATACAGAACTTAGGTACATTTGAACATTTTATTTCGGTTGTTCCAATGTGATACATGTACCTTTGTGAACTTATGATTTTTGGGAACGCATGCCGTTTCACGGTGATTAGCTGTAAATACCACATCAATGCAATAAATGCTCAAAATAATGTCCGTCAATTTGGCAATACGTGTAACGACATTCCTCTCAACAGCAAGTAGTTCGCCTTCCGTAATGTTTGCACATGCATTGACAATGCGCAACGCATGTTCTCAGGCATTTTCGATGGATCACGATAACAAATATCCTTCATCTTCCCCCACAGAAATCAATCCGCGGACGTCAGATCCGGTGAACGTGCGGGACATGGTATGGTGCTTCGACGACCAATCCACCTGTCATGAAATATGCTATTCAATACTGCTTCAACCGCACGCGAGCTATGTGCCGGACATCCATCATGTTGTAAGTACATCGCCATTCTGTCATGCAGTGAAACATCTTGTAGTAATAGCGATAGAACATTACGCAGGAAATCAGCATACATTGCACCATTTAAAATGCCATCGATAAAATGGGGGCCAATTATCCTTCCTCCCATAATGCCGCACCATACTGAAACATCCCCTTAGAAAAAATTAAGAATGACTGTGCTGGTAAATCTCTACGTTATTTGATTTTCAAACAGCTGAGCAAAACTGAACGTACTAAGACATTTCTCTCTTCACTTATTCTGATCAACACTAAACTGACACACAATATTTTTAGCGCAATGCAATCTGACTTTCAATAATCCCAACAAAAGAATGGCCCTGAGTAACAATAACCTATACCTTTCATGAATCACTTACCTCGTTACTCGAACTACTGCAATACAGCGAGCGCCAATACTGCCAGCTAAATAAAAGATTCTAACTACTGAAGGCACTAACTACTGATAGGCATAGTTAGCAAATGAAAGATTTTGATAGTAAACAAACAATGTATTTACCTTAATAGTGTTCAAAAGTCATAATATATATCAGTTCATGACATCCAGTCTTACAAATTTACTTTTTCTGACGGACACACGTCCAGATCGTCCGCTCTCAAAACTCTGCCACCTCTCTCCCTACATCCACCACTGCTGGGGGCTCACCTCCAACTGGGCAACGCTACAATAGCGAAAATTCCAACAATGCCAACCAGCCACAGATTGAACACAGCACAGTCAGTGATTTTCAAACAGAGCGATACGTGGCGTTACCAACATAAAAACCTAAACAGCCTAATTACAATACATTAACACGCCAAGGTCGCTGATGTTCCACTTGTCGCAGCCATCGTGGATTTTCCGTTGCCCAGTAGTGCATATTATGCCGGTTTACGTTACCGCTGTTGGTGAATGACGCTTCGTCGCTAAATAGAACGCGTGCAAAAAATCTTTCATCGTCCCGTAATTTCTCTTGTGCCCAGTGGCAGAACTGTACACGACGTTCAAAGTCGTTGCCATGCAATTCCTGGTGCAACGAAATATGGTACGGGTGCAATCGATGTTGATGTAGCATTCTCAACATCGACGTTTTTGAGGTTCCCGATTCTCACGCAATTTTACTGCTACTGATGTGCGGATTAGCCGCGACAGCAGCTAAAACGCTTACTTGGGTATAATCATTTGTTGCAGGTCGTGGTGGACGTTTCACGTGTGGCTGAACACTTCCTGTTTCCTTAAATAACGTAACTATTCGGCGAACGGTCGGGACACTTGGATGATGTTGTCCAGGATACCGAGGAGCACACACAGCACACGCCCGTTGGGCAATTTGATCCCAATAGCCACGCATATCGACCTTTTCCGCAATTGGTAAACTGTCCATTTTAACACGGGTAATGTATCACGAAGCAAATACCGTCAGCACTTGCGGAATGTTACGTGATACCACGTATTTATATGTTTGTGACTATTACAACGCCATCTATCACAAAGCGAAAAAAGTGGTCCAACTAAAACATTCATATATATGTACTACACGAATATG
This sequence comes from Schistocerca serialis cubense, assembly GCF_023864345.2. Taxonomy (NCBI): domain Eukaryota; kingdom Metazoa; phylum Arthropoda; class Insecta; order Orthoptera; family Acrididae; genus Schistocerca; species Schistocerca serialis. Next base: position 147,929,907 of record NC_064643.1, read on the forward strand.
TAATAAAAAGTGGGGGTTCCTATTTAGAAAAACGCAGTTGATATCCGTTTGACCTATGGCAGCGCCATCTAGCGGGCCAACCATAGCGCCATCTGGTTTCCCCCTTCAAGCTAGACGAATTTCGCTCTTTCTAATTTTTTCGTTTGATGCTTATTTCATGAGATATTTGGCTCGGTCAATATCAATGGACCACCCTGTATATAGAGCAGATAAAGGCACATGGCAGAGGTTACCTGGTAGAGATTTTAGCGGTTTTTCTATACTATCCCCATAATGAGCAACAAAATAGCGACCGCCTGCTTGTGCTGTAATCTCTCTTATCTTGTTCCTATGTCTCTCTCCAAGATATGCCTTGGTGGCACTAGAAAGATCTCACAGTCTCCATTGAACGCCCAGTCTCTAAAGTTATCCAACAAAGTTTTGTGACAACTGTATCGATTTTCTTCCACAGGAGCGCTGCAGAGAAGAGAAACCATGTCAGGAATTGTATATGCTGATGTGAGAACAACTCACAGGCCAACATGTGCAAGTGACATGTGGTCACAAATTCCACACGTGTTATAAGGATTTATCTTTATAAAATAACTTCCTCTTTCTACCATCAGTAATGATTCGACCGGTTGACACACACCATATCAATGTCCACTAATACGTATCCCGATGCATTTTATGAAATACTGTATGCCGAACATAGACTGCACATCGATAATATGCAAGCAACTTCGCGCTTGCGTACTTTCGAATAAGTTCTGCACTGTGCATTGTTCTGTTAAGCATTATACATCGTTGTTGGAATATGAGCGTTCGTTTAGATGCTGCGTCTGGCACGTGGAGGATATATGTATATATATATTGGGTGGTCAGATAATGTGTGAAATACTTGTAGGGATGCTGCAGGTCAGGTTGTACTGAGACATAAATGTTAAGAAAGAAATTCGATACGTTGCTCGCATTCAAGCGGCCTCTCAGGGTCGGTGTTGCCCAACGAGTGCTTTGTCTCGTTAGCTGAAGCTTGAATTTACGCGCGCGACTATCTGATTGGCTAACTTCAATGCTAAATAACTCGGAAACGGCGCAACGTATCGAATTTTTTTCTTAACATTTATGTCTCAGTACAACCTGCCCTGCAACATCCCTACAAGCATTTCACAAATTTTCTGACCACCCTGTATATATTAATAAAACGCATCTTATGTGTTGCTGGAGGACTGATATGTGTATGCGCTTGTGCTCATGGCCACTCCTCTAACCTCGTGCTGTGCAGGATTCATTCATTGCACAATGGACAGATGCACTCACACTCTAGTACTGATAAGTGGCGGTAGCAGCAAGCAGTGGCAAGATGGTGCTGGTGGAAAAGCAACCATGGTGCGACTGGGGACACTTAGGAATACACCTTGTGGATAATGGAAGATACCCTCCTGCATTTTTCTTGTTGTAAGTAAAGACGTTATTCTACTCCTCCTATACCACTGGTGGTGGTAACAGCACACATTGGTTGGTGGAATCTGTTTAAATGTGGGAAGCCAGTGTATTTTGGCCTATGTCTTGTGCGTACCCTACATTGTGTGTGCTTTTAATGTACATATGTGCCTATATAAATGTTCCTAGTTGAATTTTTCTCAATTTCCCTCTGCTTTTACATACCCACAGTAAACTCATGATGTCAGTGTTATCTTTGGCAGGCTGATATAGATGTCATAGCGTATCATACAGCAAGGATAGTCCAGAAACGCATCTGGTAACCATAATTTATAATATAAAAATAAGGACAGTACAAATATGTAGGCAAGTACGTTGGCATTTTCTAATTATAAATTATTCTACTTAAGATAAGGCTAAATACACAGGTGGCCATTGTTTGGAGCATAGATTATAGTAATAAAGGTAATGAGGATCATACGTTAAGCCTAAATAAATACTGGATAAGAGCATAAGCGGGGACTACTGAAGTGTAATTTGTCTCCATAAGGATAATACATTGCAGTTATTAGACAATAAATTAGGCCCTAAACATATGTGAGAAATCTGGCAACCATGTTCGCTGGCAAACTATACCTCAACCAAAAGGGTACTGCCCTTTTAACATCTGGCCATTTGTTAAAGAGGGAAGGCACCTTGATTCTGACCTTAGAGGAGATCTGGCAAACAATGTAGCTTGGACTTGGATGCAAATCGTTATATTACAGCAGTGGCTCTAATACAGTGTGGTGGTTAGCGCACTGGACTCACATCCGGGAGGCTGACGGTTCCAACCCGCATTCTGATCAAGGTCTTCCGTGATTTCCTTAAATCGCTTCAGGCAAATGCCGGGATGTTTCCTTTGAAAGGACACGGCCGATTACCTTTCCCCATCCTTCCCTTATCCGATGGGACTGATGACCTTGCTGTCTGGGGGAACCAACCAACCAACCAACCAACAAACCAACCATATCTAAAGTTACTTTCGCATCTGTCAATGACTCCTCATGCTAGATAAGATGCTGCGTCCTCTCTGTCACAATGTTCTCAGTTTAATCATAAATTTCTGAATGCTCCATGAGAACATACTTTTATTAATTGGGTATGGTGTGGTACTGAGCCAGATGTTTTTCGGAAATCAAGAAATACTGCAAGTCCCTGACTACCTTCAATTAGAGCCTCGAGATGACTGGGTGTTTGTGTTGTCCTCATCATTTCGTCATCATTCATGAAAGTGACGAGATTGGACTGAGCAGAGGTTGGGAATTTGTACGGGCGCAGAAAACTGCGCAGCTGAGCGCTCCGCAAACCAATCATCATCATCATCATCATCATCACTTCAATTAGGGCTCTGAAGCTACTGTGCGATATGAGTGTGATTTCGGTTTATCATGACTCACATTTATGGAATGCAGGCTCATTGAAGAAGAGAAGATCATTCTTTTAGAGATGCTTTATTACAATGAGGGCTGAAGGTATTTAGTTCTGGATAATGTATTTTCCAAACTAAATGGTAAACGAAAAATTTAAATATTTACTATAAGAACCGAGAATTTGCTAATTCTGTACAAAGTGAGTGGCTCTTTTGGTTTTCGGAATCGCCTCAGCCCAAAGAAGAGAAGAGGACAGCATTCCCCATAGCAGCCGTTTCTCTTCTATCATATTTAATAACTATTTCCAGATGGTCACAGAGATTATTTAATTCTTAACAGACTCACTTACGTTAGTTCTTGGAAAACAAGATGGTTGTTAAAGACTTTACCATTTTCTTTTCGCTACGCTTAGCGACGTAAATACCCTCTGCCAGACGCTTAAGTGTGATTTGCAGAGTGTCCATGTAGATGTAGATGAAATTGTAACTAATCGAAGCAATAAAGGTCTCTTGTGTGTGCTTGTACGTGCTTTTTTTGTGACCATATATGTATAGTGAAGTTCAAACAACTTACAGGAATTTCACATTAGACTAAACAGTGAAGTAGATTCCCTGAAAATTCAGGTATTTCATAACTTGAAAGTTTTTTTAAGTATGGCTCGAGTGTTTTATCCATTTATTTAACAATATAGCGTCTCCTATGTGCAACTGCTTCACCAGCCTACGACGAAAAGCTTGAACTGGAATTAATAAAACCTGAATATGGAGATTTCTCTCCGAAATACGTGCAGGTAAACGAAACACAGGAAAACAGACAACTGATTGACTTTTACTCATAAAATACACACTTTAATGGGTCAAAGGTAGCTGTACGATTCTTATTGTAGTTGTGTATTGAGGAAGGATGCTGATAGAGTTTCTTAAGCACGACGTTTTGCTTGCTGATCGTGGGACGAGATAGCGTGCTTCATATAGCATACGCATTACGTGGACGACAGTAGCCGATGGAACATTTTACTAGGAATACCATCCATTTTTATTACTCATGTTTGCATCGACAACATTCATACAATTTTTCCCAATTTTATAACGGCGCACAGTATTTTTTGGTGAACTATATTTATCTTAATTCATCACTACCCCCCCCCCCCCTCCCCCATACAGCCGACACTTGCTTCCCTCTGGTGTTCATCTCTGCTCACATGAACCGCTGGCTATAAAGACAACATTTTGGCACTGAAAACGAACTGCAGACCAGCATATACAAGTAGCTGAAAGCAAAGTCGGCTGCTTTCCGTGACGAAAGTATTGGAATAGCCTTACAACGCTACGGGTAATGTGTAAGTCGGAACGGCGACTAAGCAGAGAAGTAGCTGGAAGGTGTAGTAAACTGTTGCAAATAAGTCATATTTGATTTTCATTGTGGGTTCAATTTCGCGACCGATCGAATCTTACTTTCCGAATAGCTCTCGTATAGTATGTATAATTGCTAACAAAATTTTCTTTTTCAGGAGCCATTTCCTTGCTATTACTAGTCTGCATTTTATATCCTTATTTCTCATGTACAAACCAATAACTTTGCGCTGACATAGCAAAACTCCCAAATGTTTTCAGAGTTTATATTCCTAATCTAATTCACTTCTTATCACCTGACTCAATTCAGCTGCATTCCATTACCCGCATTTTACTTGATGTTTATCTTAAAATCCGTTTTCGAGATATTATCCACCCCCTAGGACTACAGGCCTTCGTGACCAGTCAGTTTTCAGGGGGTCATGTTGCGAAATGATTAACCGATGTTGTGGCTACTATTGCAAGCGCTCTTCATCATGGTATACATACTCTGCTGTAGATCAGTTGCAAGTGGGCCGAAACATTTGTACACTGTTTACAATACGAGGCTATTTACAGTCCAAAAGAACATCATCGAAAGCATTTACTTCATTTCAGTGAACTTTCAAGCCTTTGCCGTCTCTGAAAAAACTGCGCTTTGATTTTCCAGAACTTTCAGTTTTTATTTCTTCTCTCTGAACTGCTATTCAGTTCGTAAATGTCTCATTATTAGTTACCGTTGCTGCTTTCCACCTGTCGATCGCGATTAATCCTTTCGTGGTTAATGAGACAGGTATGTCCCACTAAAGTTGAGAGAGGACAAGTTACTCTCTCCCCTATTTTTCGCATATGGAAAGTTATTACAGATTTCATTACAACCTGACGCACCTTGTGTGAGATTCTAGAAAGTTAACGGCCTGAGCAGACGTTGATGGAGCCTGGTAGGGCAATAAAAGTGTTGTGGACTGGCAAGACAGCCAATCCACAGTGACGGGTAGCCGAAAGGCACGCGTTTAAACTCACGCAGGCTGGCGTGAGGTCTGGAACAGTTAAAGGAGTTATACTAGCAAGAAAAGTACGTAGCTGCTGGAATACTTAACTTTAATCCATAATTGGTGAACATCGGTCTGACGGTACATGCACCACAAGATAAATAGCAAATGATAATGGCGCCTTGCTAGGTCGTAGCAAATGACGTAGCTGAAGGCTATGCTAACTATCGTCTCGGCAAATGAGAGCGTAATTTGTCAGTGAACCATCGCTAGCAAAGTCGGCTGTACAACTGGGGCGAGTGCTAGGAAGTCTCTCTAGACCTGCCGTGTGGCGGCGCTCGGTCTGCAATCACTGACAGTGGCGACACGCGGGTCCGACGTATACTAACGGACCGCGGCCGATTTAAAGGCTACCACCTAGCAAGTGTGGTGTCTGGCGGTGACACCACAAAAAGTATGAGGTATTTTTATGGTCCTTAGCTCATAGAAACGGCATATTGGGAGCTGAAAGCAATTGGCAATAAGCCCATCCCTTAGTAAATCTTGCCGGACAGGCCCACAGCCATACAGGGCAGAAAGGGCAGCCCCTTGTCGAGACAGGGCTCCAGCAGAACAATACCGAGCTATCTGTTGTAGCGCCAGCAGTAGCCTGCGCTGGGGGCGACGGTCTGAAGGAACGCTCTACACAGTGGAGTCGTAAACCGGTCATTGGGTGCAGAGCCAAGTGTAATAAAAATTCACAAGTTTTTGTGTTCGCCGATAGTGCAAATAGGCCAGTGAACCACTTCCTGGCCACCTCGGTTGTACAAGAAACTCCGGCATCTGAAAAAGGTTTAGAGATAGTGTTGTGTCTAGACATGACAGCCTAGACACAATGAGAGGAAGCCGAAAGGCACGCGCTTAAACTCACGCAGGCTGGCGTGAGGTCTGAAACAGGATACGTAATGAATGCTATAAAGAAAAGTACGTAGCTTCTGGAATACTTAACTTTAATCGATAATTGTAGAACATCGCTCTGGATGATACATGCTTCATAATATTAATTAGCAATTGAATACGGCGCCTTACTAGGTCGTAGCAAATGTAGCTGAAGGCTATGCTAACTATCGTTTCGGCAAATGAGAGCGTATTTGTCAGTGAACCATTGCTATGAACGTCGGCTGTACAACTGGGCGAGTACTAGTACGTCCACCGAGCGAGGTGGCGCAGTGGTTAGCACACTGGACTCGCATTCGGGAGGACGACGGTTCAATCCCGTCTCCAGCCATCCTGATTTAGGTTTTCCGTGATTTCCCTAAATCGTTTCAGGCAAATGCCGGGATGGTTCCTTTGAAAGGGCACGGCCGATTTCCTTCCCAATCCCTCCCTAACCCGAGCTTGCGCTCCGTCCCTAATGACCACGTTGTCGACGGGACGTTAAACACTAACCACCACCACCACTAGTACGTCTCTCTAGACCTGCCGTGTGGTGGCGCTCGGTCTGCTATCACTGACAGTGGCGACACGCGGGTCCGGCGTATACTAATGGACCGCGGCCGATTTAAAGGCTACCACCTAGCAAGTGTGGTGTCTGGCGGTGACACCAGAGATAGAATCCTTATTACACCTCATAGCTAGGGCTAACAAGCTCCAAGGCGCAGGCGATTTAGATAAAGATCTTTAAGATTGTGTCTGTTCGCTTGTTGCCATGGAAAGCGACATGACTTTGGAGAAAATCATCTTCCCCCCTCTGCAAAAACTTAAAAAAGCCAGTAATTGGTGATTTCCTTTTTTTCCAGAGAAGCTGGTTTCTTAACTCTTGGCCTGGTTCGACATGGATTTGTGCTGTCATGTGGGAGGGGATATTTAGCGCCTCTAGGGCCCTGTGATTGGCTCAAGATGGGGTGAAGGCTGTGTGGCTCAAGATGGGGTGAAGGCTGTGTCGTTCGTGCACTTTGCGGGAAAACGGAATTTTTTTCTGGAGAGGTGCGAAGCATTGGGGTGTGGGACTTTGGTCTAGAATTACTTCTGGTCAAAATTCTGACATGTGTGGTTGGTACTTGGGACCTGTCCTGAGACTGACTTCACTTGCAAGTAGTTTAGACTGGGAAAACTGTGGTGAAGTTCTTATGGTACCAACAATGTGACTTCAAACGTCTCGGATTGCTCCTTTGCCGAGGGCACACTTATTCGTTTTTGGTTTACCAGTCTTGACATTTAGTAACCTTGTGCGCTCTGTCATAAGTGAGCCAAACTGGTTCTTGGTACGGCCATCGAACTGGTGTGTCACACACTGAAATCTACCTTGATTTCAGGGCTCTGGTAGAGAGTAAATTGCGATCCGTCTGCGTGATCACTAGACCATTAGATTTTTGCATTTCTTTCGTGGCCGCGATAGACTCACAGGTGCCGCCTCCACGTCTCAGCTCCGGCGGACACATTACATTGCCACACGAAGCAAACAGGGTAATGTACTGCTGCTCCGGCATTGTCAGGGTGTACAGATCTCAATCGCCACTTGCTATCAGCTGCACCTGTATACAGAAACTTCAGTAGATTTGATCAAAGTCTGCTCAGAGTCACATCAATTCAGATTGCATCATCCACATTTACAGGGCCAAAGTTACACCGTCTTTGCCAACCCAGGGTCCTTGTCCAGTGTAGTCTTAAACCACCTGTCAGTTGTTTACCGTATTCAATCAATGACTTGTTTAGCATAATTTATGTTTGTTTCTTTAGAAAAAATAAATGTTGTTACTAAATTAAATTTTGCCAACACAGTCAATCATTTATACAGTCCTCACCGGGTTACCCTTCAAAGTAATATGCGAGTTTGAACATTGGGACGCCAAACGTCATGTCTGTCAATTTCTAGCAAGTAGGGAGGTGCTTTATTAACTTGGAGAAAAATAATATGGACCACGGAGTGGATATATAGAAGTCTGTGGGAGATCAATTGGGGCGCCGCGTGTTTAAAGGTAGAACAAAGTATTCATTTCACGAAATTCAGATTGAATCACTACCTTCTCAATTCCAAGAATGTCTGAAATAACTAACTATGTTTTCTTGTACATCATAGACATTGTTTTGAAACAGTACTACGCATCTACGTAAATCTGCTGGTTTGTACATAATTTGTATGTAATGGCGTACATGCCCCAAAAAAACTTCATAAAATGTAGAAAACATTGGTGTGAGATATGTCAAAGCCATCTTGAAATGTTATGTTGAAAATTTGTGTGCAATATGTGTTTTTCATTGTCAGGAGAATAAATGTGTTTTGGTACTGATTTGTTATACTCTTTTCCATAATTTCCGCCCTGATAAAATCATGCTAAAATTAAAAATGTAACTCTGAAAATCCTATGTTCGTATGAAAACATGGGTCTAGTTAGGTTCGTGGGAAACATGTGTCCCACTGCACCGATTTTCAAAATCGGTCAGCTTAATGTTTTTTGGTAGTTATAGCTTATTATTTGCCAAAAAGGAAGACAATCTTTGATCTTTTATTTTTTAGAATTATGGAAGATACATTTTAGCCATGAAAGGGTTAAAGCGCTCGCTTCCAGTACCCGTGTACGAACGCCGGTCTCGGGTCGAATCTGCCCCTCGGACTGACGACATCTGTTCATTCCGGGAGTGGATCTTCCACATGCACCGCTATCCCGGTGGGTGTTTTTCCCTTTAGATTACTGATATTTTTCTCATACTAAGGACTTGGCTACCGCCGTTTTTTCTCGAAGTTCGAGGCTTTATTGTGAGAAACTTACAAAGAAATTTATTCATAGTATTGCCCATCGCTGGCCACCACAGTCTCCCATCTTTCGGATGGCATACGAATCCTGTGGCGGAAGAACAGGGCGTCTTTTGTGGGGATCCATGAATCGATTCAGTTTTGCACTTGTTCATATGACCGGAAGTGCTGGTCAGCCACACTGTATGCCACTGATCGAAAAAGGTAGTAGTCAGAGAGAGCAACGTATGGAGAATACGGCGGTTAGGATAGGACTTCTCATTTCAACGTTTCCATGTGTATTTTGACGGGTTTTGAGACATGTGGTCGAGCACTGACCTGCTGCAAAAGTACCTTTACGTGTCTATCGCTGTATTGTGGCCGTTTGTGTTTCAGTGCTGGGCTCGAACGCATCAATTGCTTTCGACAATGATGTTCTGTGACTGTCTTCGTCTGTTTCAGTAGCTACGAAAATGTTCTGTCTTCCCCCGCCATTCCGGTCTTCGACATCAAAATTACCGTTCTTAAGACGTTGAAAACACGCTCTGCACGTTCTTCCACTAATAATTCCCTCACCATTGGTCTTACCCAGCATTTTAAGAGCTACGGTCGCAGATTTCTTCATGTTAAAGCAGAAAACTAAAACTTCCCGCAAATGGCGAGAAATGGGCACGTAAGTTGACGTACTTAATCGAGAATAACCTTATGATCCAATCACAAATCGACATTTTTATGGCATTATGTTTACAGATGCCTAAGCTTATTGTATTACACGTATGACCAACCACTTGAACCCCACTTGCCACTACTGCCATCTATTGCAAAGCGGCGGAGGCAAAGTTGTAGACCTAATAATTTCGAATATGTTGCACTACTATACATTATCGAACGCTCTTCCAGGTCAAAAAATATCAACAGGTCTTGATTTTTCTTAAGTCTTGCTTATGTTTTCAGTCGCAACGTTAGAACTGCCTTCTCATGCCAAAGGAGTTTGTCGAATTAAAAATGTTATGAATCTAATAAACTGGGACGGAAGTTCCAATTTAAACAGAGGTTCGGATATGGCACCCAATTTATTGAAATCTAGCCGCCCAACACATCTACTAGAGCTGGAAGATGCTGACACAAAGTGCGTTTCACGGGAAAACTGTGCGTCTTCCGAAAAACAAATGAGCATTAAAGTGCGTACAGGACGCCGGTAGTGGAGCTAGGCCATGAACAGCGAGGCGACGCCAGCAGTGCCCGGCAGTCTGGTTGGACTCTGGACAGTGAGTACAGCTGACAGCACCTGACACTGGGTCGCCGGTCGAAATATCGTGCAGAAAAATGGACACCTGTGACTGAAGGGGAAGTAGTACAGCCACGGAAGAAACACTGGCAGCAACGGGTAAAATTAAGCCAATTCAAACTATTATGTATTCAGTGCCCTATACAGGGTGTTACAAAAAGGTACGGCCAAACTTTCAGGAAACATTCCTCACACACAAAGAAAGAAAATATGTTATGTGAACATTTGTCCGGAAGCGCTTGCTTTCCATGTTAGAGCTCATTTTATTACTTCTCTTCAAATCACATTAATCATTGAGTGGAAACACACAGCAACAGAACGTACCAGCGTGACTTCAAACACTCTGTTACAGCAAATGTTCAAAAAGCCCTCCGTTAGTGAGGATACATGCATCCACCCTCCGTCGCATGGAATCCCTGATGCGCTGATGCAGCCCTTGAGAATGGCGTATTGTATCACAGCCGTCCACAATACGAGCACGAAGAGTCTCTACATTTGGTACCTGGGTTGCGTAGACAAGAGCTTTCAAATGCCTCCATAAACGAAAGTCAAGAGGGTTGCGGTCAGGAGAGCGTGGAGGCCATGGAATTGGTCCGCCTCTACCACTCCATCGGTCACCGAATCTGTTGCTGAGAAGCGTACGAACACTTCGACTGAAATGTGCAGGAGCTCCATCGTGCATGAACCACATGTTGTGTCGTACTTGTAAAGGCACATGTTCTAGCTGCACAGGTAGAGTATCCCGTATGAAATCACGATAACGTGCTCCATTGAGTGTAGGTGGAAGAACTAAAACATGGGGCCCAATCACGACATCACCAACAATGCCTGCCCAAACGTTCACAGAAAATCTGTGTTGATGAGATGATTGCACAATTGCGTGCGGATTCTCTCAGCTCACACATGTTGATTGTGAAAATTTACAATTTGATCACGTTGGAATGAAGCCTCATCCGTAAAGAGAACATTTGCACTGAAATGAGGATTGACACATTGTTTGATGAACCATTCGCAGAAGTGTACCCGTGGAGGCCAGTCAGCTGCTGATAGTGCCTGCACACGCTGTACATGGTACGGAAACAACTGGCTCTCCCGTAGCACTCCCCATACAGTGACGTGGTCAACTTTACCTTGTACAGCAGCAACTTTTCTGACGCTGATATTAGGGTTATCGTCAACTGCACGAAGAATTGCCTCGTCCACTGCAGGCGTCCTCGTCGTTCTAGGTCTTCCCCAGTCGCGAGTCATAGGCTGGAATGTTCCGTGCTCCCTAAGACGCCGATCAATTGCTTCGAACGTCTTCCTGTCGGGACACCTTCGTTCTGGAAATCTGTCTCGATACAAGCCTACCGCGCCACGGCTATTGCCCCGTACTAATCCATACATCAAATAGGCATCTGCAACTCCGCATTTGTAAACATTGCACTGACTGCAAAACCACGTTCGTGATGAACACTAACCTGTTGATGCTACGTACTGATGTGCTTGATGCTAGTACTGTAGAGCAATGAGTCGCATGTCAACACAAGCACCGAAGTTAACATCACCTTCCTTCAATTGGGCCAACTGGCGGTGAATCGAGGAAGTACAGTACATACTGACGAAACTAAAATGAGCTCTAACATGGAAATTAAGCGTTTCCGGACACATGCCCACATAACATCTTTTCTTTATTTGTGTGTGAGGAATGTTTCCTGAAAGTTTGGCCGCACCTTTTTGTAACACCCTGTATACATATATAGCAATGGCGCTACTTTCAATAGCCTGTATTGTTGGTAACTGGAGATGGAAGAAAAATATTTTTTTTTTATCCAGCTTGGTAGATCGGGGCTAGGCAGGTGTCGCACAGTCATAGTTCACGACGACCAGTTGCGACACAGATTCGCCGCCAGGTGCCAAGGTCTTGTGTGAGCTGGCAGCCGGCGTAGTGCGAGTTTCTGCGCATAGCGTATCGCTTGGCGCATCTACCGTCGCGCATTTCCTGCACGGGCACGTGACCGGCTTAATAACTCAACAAACTAGGCAATTATTCACACTGAAAATGCCGCCAACCGTGTTTATGGAACGGCGCTCTTGACATACGAGACTGTTTACTAATTTTCATTGTGCAGCTTGTTGCATGCAAATAACTCGGCCCTAAACAGTCCCGACAAAGAAGTCGCCGCAGATTTCTGCTGCGATGCAAGTAGCCTAGTTGTGCATCGACGTTCAATAAATTTGTCGCGTAAACGAATCATAAATATCATTGCAGCTGCTTCGATTCTGCGCAGAAAACCAAGACGTGAGTAATTCGCTTCGTTGTGTAACACATGCCGTTATGCGGAGGCTGCTTCTAGTCAAAGCATCTATTCTTACTACTCGCATTTGGGGAATCCAATTCCTGGCGATAAGACACAATATCCTATGCGTCTTACCCCTCGAGCGAAGCGGTCCAGCAGGATTTCTTCGCTTGTAGTAATGAATTACTTGTTGAATATATTCCAATCTTTGCCTTACCATGTCACTAATACTATCAAAAATGGCTCTGAGCACTATGGGACTTCTGAGGTCATCCGTCCCCTAGAACTTAGAACTACTTAAACCTAACTAACCTAGGGACATCACACACATCCATGCCCGAGGCAGGATTCGAACTGCGACCCTAACAGCCACGCGGCTCCAGACTGTAGCGCATAGAACCGCTCGACCACTACGGCCGGCCTAATACTATCAATGGCTCCCTCTACTATCATGGAATTTATTCCTTGACAATATATACAGGGTGTTACCAAAAGGTACGGCCAAACTTTCAGGAAACATTCCTCACACACAAATAAAGAAAAGATGTTATTTAAACATGTGTCTGGAAACGCTTAATTTCCATGTTAGAGCTCATTTTAGTTCTTTCACCTACGCTCAATCGAGCACGTTATCATGATTTCATACGGGATACTCTACCTGTGCTGCTAGAACATGTGTCTTTACAAGTACGACACAACATGTGGTTCATGCTCGATGGAGCTCCTGCACATTTCAGTCGAAGCGTTCGTACGCTTCTCAACAACAGATTCGGTGACCGATGGATTGGTAGAGGCGGATCAATTCCATGGCCTCCACGCTCTCCTGACCTCAACCCTCTTGACTTTCATTTATGGGGGCATTTGAAAGCTCTTGTCTACGCAACCTCGGTACCAAATGTAGAGACTCTTCGTGCTCGTATTGTGGACGGCTGTGATACAATACGCCATTCTCCAGGGCTGCATCAGCGCATCAGGGATTCCATGCGACGGAGGGTGGATGCATGTATCCTCGCTAACGGATGACATTTTGAACATTTGCTGTAACGAAGTGTTTGAAGTCACGCTGGTACGTTCTGTTGCTGTGTGTTTCCATTCCATGATTAATGTGATTTGAAGAGAAGTAATAAAATGGTACTATGAATATAGTGCGGGACAGTAAGTTGGGAATGTGGGTCTCACGGGAGGCGTGCCAGAGAAAATTCCCTGCAGTCGCACTATCCTCTGTGTCCTCGGAGGCTCAGATGCATGCCAGCACGGTAGCTCAGCGTGTTCGGTCAGAGGCCTTAGCTACTGAGTGAACGGATCAACAACCAACCAGAACAGGTGTTATCGGATGTCCGCCACGAACAAATTCGACTAAAAATATAGAACAAAATGAGATAAAAAAAATATGGATAGAGTGTCTGCCATGTAAGCAGGCGATCCCGGATTCGAGTCGCGGTCGGGGCACACATTTTCAACTGTCCCCGTTGACTTGTATGAACGCCTGTATGCAGCTAGGAGTATTCATTTAATTGTAATTCCATCTTAGCATATGTCTATCTTCCTATCCCTTCTCCTAATTAATGCTTCCCACGTATTTCTTTCTTTGGTGATTTTTTCAGAATACTTACCATTTCTCATCAGCAGACAATCTTTTCTCCATCTTTCTGTTACGCTAAACCTGACCGCTTCTGTTTCAAATCGAAACCTATGTTTGATACTGACAGACTTATTTTAACGAGGAATTCTTTCTTTACCTGTGCTAGTTTGCTCCTAGTTGGTTTCTGCTCTCCTCATTACTTCACGTTCCTTTGATATACTCTCAGTCTCTATTTTACGCTCAGTAGTCTTGAAACTTCTTTATTAAGTATTTCACTTAAACTGCTGAGTGAAATTGAATGTAAGTGAACCTACTTTCTCTTTACTTATTCTTATAATGTCAACACTGATCCCACAATATTCTAGCGCAATGCAATCTGACTGTTCAAGAAGAGGATAACCGCAATCTGACTGCTCAAAAAAAGGATAATCTGACTTCAAATAATTAATTCGAAAGAATGGCCCTGACTAAAAAGAAATCTTATCAATAACCTATACATTTCATTAGGCACTTACCTCACAAAAATCGTTATTACGCGAACTACTGCAATACAGCGAGCGTCAATACTGCCAGCCAAATAAAAGATTCTAATTACTAAAGCCACTAACTACTAATAACATGTGGTTAGCAAAGGAAAGATTTTGTTGCAAACTAAATGATGTATTTTTTTACCTTAATAATGTGACATCCAGTTCAGACACAAACATAAATCGTCATTGACATCTAGTACAAAGGTATATAATCAAGAATAATATTCAATTTCCAAGTCGAACATGTACAGATCGTCAGCCTACGCTAACACTTCAGACTTCTACTCTCCATCAATGCTAACTTCTCACATTTGACATCCATCACTGCTGGCCGTTCACCTCCAACTGCCCAACAGTACTTCCATCACTGCTGGCGACTAATTTCCAACTGCCCAACACTACTTGCGATTAACTTCCAACAACGATTCCAACCAGCCACAGAGTCTCCTAGAAAGAAAGCGCAGTCAGAGATCCAATGCAAAGCGCTGCACAGCGCTGCCAACACAGAAGCAGCCCACTTACAGTCTCTTCATTGTATTCATGTAATCCTGTAATTCATTCTCACTCCCGCAGATTAATGATCTTCTGGATAACCAATAAACCCCAGAGTCTTTAAGTGTAATGTATAAAACAGATTTAAACTTCCGGCTACTTTGCAAATCAGTTAATGGTTATTTATTTGGCATTAAGCATGTAAATAAGAAAAAGTTTAGACGAGGTTTGAAATTATGTTTTAAGTTTGCTGGAAGTCGCTAAGTGCTGTCGTTATGAAGCACTCGATAAGTGTATTCCGGGTAACTGTGCTCCATTTTAATCAAAACCTACTTTTGTCACGCATCTCAACGTTTGTGACGTCGTCTTCCCTGACCTGTGTGTCCTACAATGATATAATTTTGCAGGTACGTTGAGTCGCGGATGTGGAACTGCCTGTAAAGTGTGCTACAAACAGCGTTAGTACTAAAGAAGTACAGTAAGAAATTAAAACTTCATGCCTGATGCTGAAATCTGACTCTACGATCAGTGCTGCCGGCGGCTGTGGCCGAGCGGTTCTAGGTGCTTCAGTCTGGAACCACGCGGCTGCTCCGGTCGCAGATTCGAATCTTGCCTCGGGCATGGATGTGTGTGATGTCCTTAGGTTAGTTAGTTTTAAGTAGTTCTAGGGGACTGATGACCTAATATGTTCAGTCCCATAGTGCTTAGAGCCATTTGAACCATTTCTACGAACAGTGTAAACATGTTGTTGTTGTTGTTGTTGTTTTCTTCAGTCCTGAGACTGGTTTGATGCAGCTCTCCATGCAACTCTATCCTGTGGAAGCTTCTTCATCTCCCAGTACTTGCTGCAACCTACATCCTTCTGAATCTGCTTAGTGTATTCATCTCTTGGTCTCCCTCTACGATTTTTACCCACCACGCTGCCCTCCAATGCTAAATTTGTGATCCCTTGATGTCTCAGAACATGTCCTACCAACCGGTCCCTTCTTCTAGTCAAGTTGTGCCACAAACTCCTCTTCTCCCCAATTCTATTCAATACCTCCTCATTAGTTACGTAATCCACCCATCTAATCTTCACCATTCTTCTGTAGCACCACATTTCAAAAGCTTCTATTCTCTTCTTGTCCAAACTATTTATCGTCCATGTTTCACTTCCATACATGGCTACACTCCATACAAATACTTTCAGAAACGACTTCCTGACACTTAAATCTATACCCGATGTTAACAAATCTCTCTTCTTCAGAATCGCTTTCCTTGTCATTGCCAGTATACATTTTATATCCTCTCTACTTTGACCATCATCAGTTATTTTGCTCCCCAAATAGCAAAACTCCTTTACTACTTTAAGTGTCTCATTTCCTAACCTAATACCCTCAGCATCATCCGACTTGATTCGACTACATTCCATTATCCTCGTTTTGCTTTTGTTGATGTTCATCTTATGTCCTCCTTTCAAGACACTGTCCGTTCCGTTCAACTGCTCTTCCAAGTCCTCTACTGTCTCTGACAGAATTACGTCATCGGCGAACCTCAACATTTTTATTTTTTCAAATATAGTAAGCGGTAAATGATTTTCCTCTCATAATTACGTTGGGTGTCTGCGAGAAGTTTCGTAAAGGTTCGGAACTACTTGAAAAGTCTATTGAAATTCACTGAATGCTCTCATTCTCAACCACTGGATGAATGCAGTCCGGGTATTTTCACGACTTAAGTCACGTTGCCTCGTGACATATACACAGTTTCTAAATGTAATACTTGTCTTACTGTGTTAAACCTGTAACATATTATACACGGTCCACTGACATCAATGTGAACACGGCCTATGTGGCATGTCAACGTGCAATAACCACTCACAGACGGCAGGTGGCAGCACTAGCAGTGGAGGCTATACAAAACATGTTGGGGGGACATGGGACACAGTGCAGTCGTTGTCGTAATGCGTAAGCGGATCGATTCATCTGACGTCCAAACGTGCATGATCATTGACTTCCGGACCAAAGGAAAGCATTTCACAAACGGCTAAGTCTGTAGACTGTTTGCATTGCGCCGTGTTTAAATTATGCTGTGCATGACAAAATGGAGCCATCCAAAACAGACGCTGAGGCAAGTGTGGTGCACCTCGGCATAGGTGACACGAGTGAACGGCGACTGCAGAGATCGGCACGGGCTCTGTTGAGCCGCTGACCGACCAGGTGAATCAAGGGCCTACCTTTTGTATACCGCCTGGATAAACGGTGCGCGGGTCTGCTCCGGTGAACGGCTTCTGTAAAATAGGCCGAGAGTGAACGAAGCGAATAGGAGCAAGAGAGGTGAAGCACTTCGGTTCTGCATATAACTTTAACACTTTTAATAGAGTCAAAAAGACAAGTGAATGTCAAAAATATACATAACTTCGGCTAGGATGAGCACGTAGGTGTGAAGCCGTAGCCCATGTCTAATCTTGTGAAGTTAGGAAGATTGTTCTGTATAACCTCAAAGCCAACAACTACTCGTTGCTGTCCAAACTTTAACTGAACGTAACTAATACAAAGTCTCAATGGAAAGCCAACCCACTCAGTAGTAGAAGCGATATTTCCAGGCCGTCTGCTCTTGATGAAGTGGGCCGAAATCAAGACGGCACTCCCTGAGCTCCACAGCGTCGGCCAGAGGGCGCTGTGGTCGGCGTAGTTAGTCTTCTCTCGTAGTGCCAAATTACGAGAGCGCGCACCTACGTTGTGGCATCGTAACTATCGACGCCACACTACCAAATAATCTTTCAGCGTTCGTTGCTGTGCATGCACTTCCGCAGCAGGAGCCTGGTTCGTGCTGACTACTGTTAATCGGCGTTAAGACTGAAGCTGGCACGCCGCTACCGCATCTGGACGTCCACTGAGTCAGAACAGGTGGCCTTTTCAGATGAATCTCGTTTTATGCTCCACCAGACAGATGACCGTTGGCGTGAACGGCGTGAAATGTCTGAAACTGCAACCAGGAGGGAACTTATGGTCTGCGGGATATTTTGGCGGCATTCCCTGGGTGATTTCGTCATTCTGAAAGGCACAATGGATCAACATACACCTCTATCCTCGGGGACCGTGTCCATCCCTACATGTAGTTTGTTTCTCCTCGGCAAGATGGCATCTACCAGCACGAGAATTCAACGGATCACACAGCTCGCGGTGTACGTGCGTAATTCGAAGGCCACCAGGACGATTACTTCCCTGGCCACCAAAGCCCTCGGTTCAAACCAGGTCCATAATCTGTGGAACCACCTCGAGTGAGCCGTTCGCGCCACGGATCCTCAGCCAAGAAACCTAGAGGAGCTCTCCACGGCCCTGGAGTCAGCATGGCTCCATATCCCCGTCATTACCTTCCAGAACCTCACTGAACCTTATCCGGCACATCTCGCAGGAGACTGCACTGTTACAGGTGGTTATTCAGGATTTTGACAGCTGTCACATTAATGTGAAAAGCAGCGTACCTCTTAATAAGTAGATTGTGACAACAGCTTAACAGAATGAGATTTTCATTCTGCAGTGGAGTGTGCGCTGATATGAAACTTCCTGGCAGATTAGAACTGTGTGCCAGTTCGAGACTCGAACTCGGGACCTCTGCATTTCGCGGGCAAGTGCTCTACCATCTGAGCTACACAAGCACGACTCACGCCCAGTCCTCACAGCTCTACATCTGCCAGTACCTCGTCTCCTACCTTCCAAACTTTACAGAAACTCTCCTGCGCACCTTGCAGAAATAGTATTCCTGAAAGGAAGGATATTGCGGAGACATGGCTTAGCCACAGCCTGGGGTATGTTTCCAGAATGAAATTTCACTCTGTACCGGAGTGTGTGCTGATATGAAACTTACTGGTAGACTAAAACTGTATGCCGGACTCGGGACCTTTGCCTTTGCCCTGTATAAAATCATATCTGTGTAAGACCAGTGAAGTCTCTGACATTGTGTCATTTCCTCTATATTCCTTATAAACTGCTTATGAAAACTGAAGAAAGTACGGATAAAGAAATTAAGGAGATGGGACCTGGTTAAGCCTGAAAGATCGCGAAGCTATAGAGAGTAACAATTGGAGCGTAAAGCAACGATTGACTGAATCAGAGGTAGGGAATGCTATAGAAGGCGAACGGGGAGTCTTGAGAGATGGAACAAATGAAGGCAGCAAAGGATCAAAGAAGCAAAGAGACAAAGCCTAGTAGAAATCCTTGGATAACGCATAGATCTTAAATCCAAATGACGAAAGGAGAACGTATAAAAATGTAGTAAATGAAGAAGGCAGAAGGAAACACAGGCGTGTAAAATATAGGATAGACAGGAGGTTCATACTGGCAACGCGGGAATGACAACACTAGAAATACAATGCTGTTTCGGTAGATGCAGCTCCACAGGAAAATTAAGACATTTGGAGGAAAGTGAAGCGCCTGAACGAATATTAAGAGCTCATATGGCAAGCCAGTATTAAAAAAAGAAAGGAAAGCTGAAAGGTCGAAGTATTATATAGAAAGGCTGTACAACTTGAACGTAATATAATAGGAAGCCAAGAGGAAGTACACGAAGATGAGTTGGAAGGTATAATACTACGATAAGAATTTGACAGAGCACTGAAAGACCTAAGTCGAAACAAGGCCAATGAAGTAGATGACACTTCCTCAGAATTATTGAGATTCATGGGAGAGACAGCCACACCAAAAGTATTCCATCTGGTGTGCTAGATATATGAGACAGGCGAAATACTCTCAGACTGTAAGAAGAATTTAGTAATTTCAGTTTACACAAAGGCAGTTTCTGACAGCTATGTTTAATACTGAACTATCAGTTTGATAAATTTTCCATGCAAAATAATGACTTGAATTGTGTGTACTAAAATGAAAAAAACTATTAGAAACTGATCTTGAGTAAGGTCAGTTTAGGTTCCGTACAAACGTAGAAACACACGAGTAGATACTGTCCCTTCGACTTATCTTAGAAGATAACTTCTAGTCCGCAGCTCGTGGTCGTGCGGTAGCGTTCTCGCTTCCCGCGCCCGGGTTCCCGGGTTCGATTCCCGGCGGGGTCAGGGATTTTCTCTGCCTCGTGATGACTGGGTGTTGTGTGGTGTCCCTAGGTTAGTTAGGTTTAAGTAGTTCTAAGTTCTAGGGGACTGATGACCATGGCTGTTAAGTCCCATAGTGCTCAGAGCCATTTGAAGCATTTGATAACTTCTAACCGTCTATAGCATTTGCAGATTTAGAGAAAGCCTTCGACAATGTTCAATGGAGTACACT
Organism: Schistocerca serialis cubense; assembly: GCF_023864345.2. Lineage (NCBI taxonomy): Eukaryota > Metazoa > Arthropoda > Insecta > Orthoptera > Acrididae > Schistocerca > Schistocerca serialis. The sequence continues at coordinate 147,950,202 of NC_064643.1, forward strand.
CTTTCAGATTCTGAAGGTAGCAGGGATAAAATGAAGGGAGGGCAAATTCAGTCTTCTTCATCATTTATTCTGTCCATCGAATCTTCAGTATTCTTCTGGAGCACCACATTTCAAAACCCTTTAACCTGTATTTTTCTGAACTGTTCATCATCCACGTTTCTTTTCTGTATAAGGCTATATTCCACACAAATTACTTCAGAAAAGACTCTAACACTTAAATTTATATTAGATCGTTAACGAATTCCTCTTTCTCAGAAATGCTTTTCTTGCCATTGCCCGTCTACATTTAAAACCTCTCTGCTTCGGCCATCATCAGTTACTTGCTACCCACATAGCAAAACTCATTTCCCACTTTCAGAATCTCATTCTTTAATCTAATTATCACAATATCCCCTGATTTAATTAGACTATGTCCCATTACCCTTGTTTTGTATTTCTTGATGTTCATCTTACAATCTCTTTTCAAGACACTATCCATTCTATCCAACTGTTTTTCCAAGCCCTTTGCCGTCTGTGATCGAATTACTGTGTCGTCGGCAAACCTCGAAGTTTTAACTTCTTTTCCCTGAACTAATTATCTTTCCAGGTTCTCCTGTGGCGTCAGTATGGTTATAATATTGAATTCATGCATTAAATTGAAAGTTCAACACAAAGAACCATTAATTCAAAACTATATAAGCAGTAATAATTAGCACCTAGGGTGGTAACTGAGAAGTACGAGAATAGTTTCTTCTGATTGGTCTTTCATGCCCATAGTGAAATATTATGGGGGAGAAGGCTAACGGGGGGAGAGGCGGGAGGAGTGAGAGGGGAGGATGTTGAGTGCGCAAAGATCCAGGATAAGAATTGGTTAGGGGTTAGCACCGGACCAATAGCCTAAAAAGACAGACCACGGAAGGGAAGAATGAACCGGGGCGAACATCAATACGAGTCACCCAATTTCCGGAATGTGATGACAATGCGATCTAGCTACTACGAACCCGCTGGGAGGCAGTGCTCTACGATAGATGACGAGGAAATCTGCTGATGTAGTGAATCTGTTAGCCCAGTAAAAATTTGTCCCTTACACTTCCTATGCCGCATTAGTTACTGGTTAGCCTTTCACTGGTTTTGCAACTTGCCTATGTTTCTAGCAGCTGGATAACCTTGCCTACGCCACGCCTCCCGTCCGCCCACTGAGAGGCGGGGCTGCAGACGCCATCAACCACAAACTTCCTGTACTAGTACTCCGTGTTTCAGGACGCGGTCGTGTAGTATGTGATATCGAGATTAAATTTTTACATGAAATAATTTCCAAACTTTGAGTGTAACAATAAAGGAAAACACAAAAATTGATCAAGATCATACAAAAGACGTGTTGAAGCTACTACAGATACTACAATCACTTTTCAACACTTTAAATTATATTTTGAGACTCTCACTGCAGGTTACAATACACTTTTCAGCTCTCGTTGCAACACCGTGTGTAGGTCTTTTGATCTCGTCTGGATGTATTTTTATGGTGATAGCTCTGCTCATAATATGCGCGAACATTTGGTCTCAAGAGTTAATTACTGCAACTGTGGAGCCCTATTTTAATGCAGACTCACAGACGAAGAACATGGCTTGTGCGTAACTCAGCTTGCCCTTTTATTACGCCGGCCGCTGTGGCCGAGCTGTTCTAGGCGCTTCAGTCCGGAACCGCGCAGGTGCTACGGTCGCAGGTTCGAATCCTGCCTCGGGCATGGATGTGTGTGATGTCCTTAGGTTAGTTAAGTTTAAGTAGTTCTAAGTGTAAGGGACTGATGACCTCAGATGATAAGTCCCATAGTGCTTAGAGCCATTTGAACCTTTTATTACGTGATATACTGCGAACCACGGATGAAGGTTAACAGATACAATATACCTAGATTTCCGGAAAGCGTTTCACACAGCAGAACATTGCATAATGTTAACAAAGGTCTGAGCATACGGAATAGGTTCTCAGATATGTGAGTGGCTCGAAGACATTTGAGTAACAGAACTCAGTTCATTGTCCTGGTCGGCGAGTGTTCATAAGAGACATGGGTACTGTCAGGTGCACCCCAGGATTGTTCTCTACATATATGAACGATATGCAGGGTATGCTGAGCAGCAGGAAGCGGCTGTTTGGTGTTTGCTGATGCTGTAGGGCACGAGAAAGTGTCGTCGTTGAGTCACTGTGCGAGGATACAGCATGATCTGAACAAAATTTATGATTGGCGTGATGAATGTAAACTTGCTTTAAATCTGGAAAACAATCCTATAATGTTCGAATACAGTATTAGTGGTATGCTGCTTGACACTGTCTCCTCGATTAAATATCGAAGTGTAATGTTGAAAAGCCAACGGCCTTGCCGCAGTGGTAACACTGGGTCCCGTCAGATCACCGAAGAGCTGTCGGGCTGGGCTAGCACTAGAATGGGTGACCATCCGGTCTGCCGAGAGCTATTGGCAAGCGGGTTGCACTCAGCCCTTGTGAGGCAAACTGTGTTGCAAATTGACTGAAAAGTAGCGGCTCCGGTCCCGTAAACTGACATGCGGCCCGGAGAACAGTGTGCTGACTGCATTCCCCTCCATCTCCGCATCCTGTGACGCCTGTGGGCGGAGGATAACACAGCGGCCGGTCGCTACAGTTGGGCCTTGATGGCCTGTTTAGTTTTAACGTTGGAAAACGATGCGAACTGTTACCAGCACGTAAGATCGATAGCAGGGAAGGTGAATAATTGACTTTGGGTTATTGGGAGAGTTCGAAGAATGTCTTGTTCATCTATAAAAGAGACCGCGTAAACTGTATTTAAATGACCCATCCTCGAATAGTGCTCGAGTGTTTGCGATTCCCAACGGGTTGGATTGAAGGAAGACATCGAGCAGCTCATAGAAGAGCTGCTGGATTTGTTACCGTTAGATTCGATGAGCACGTGAGTATTACAGAAATGCTCCGTGAAGTGAAATAGTAATCCATGGAACGAAGAAGACATTCTTTTCACGAAACACTATAGAGAAAGTGTATATATACGGTATTTGCGACAAACTACAGAGCGACCGTACTGTCGCTAACGTATAACTCCTGTAAATGCCGCAATGACAAGAGAAGAGAAATCAGGGTACGTAGGAAGCATACAAGCAGCCTCTTTTCATTCGCTACATTTGCGAGTGGAACAAGAAACAAAGTAGGTACCTGCCACCATGCACCGTGAGGTGGCCTTGGGTGTACACATCTACATCTACATCTACATGGTTACTCTGCAAATCACACTTAAGTGCCTGGCAGAGGATTCATCGAACCATTTTCATACTACTTCTCTACCATTGAACTCTCGAATGGCGAGTGGGAAAAGGGAACACCTAAATCTTTCCGTTCGAGCTCTGATTTCTCTTATTTTATTATGATGATCATTTCTCCCTACATAGATGGGTGTGAACAAAATATTTTCGCATTCGGAAGAGAAAGTTGGAGACTGAAATTTCGTAAATAGATCTCGCCGCAAAAAAAAAAAAACCGCCTTTGTTTCAGTGACTGCCACCCTACTCTCACCCCTATTGCGCGATAACACGAAACGAACTGCCCTTCTTTGCACTTTTCGATGTCCTCCGTCAATCCTACCTGGTAAGGATCCCATAGGGCGCAGCAATATTCCAGCAGAGGACGGTGAAGAGTAATGTAGGCTGTCTCTTTAGTAGGTTTGTCGCATCTTCTAAGTGTTCTGCCAACAAAGCGCAGTCTTTGTTTCGTCTTCCCCACAATATTATCTCTGTGGTCTTCCCAATTTAAATAGCTTGTAATTGTAATTTCTAGGTATTTAGTCGAATTGACAGCTCTTAGATTTGTGCAATTTATCGTATACCCAAAATTTATCGGATTTCTTTTAGTACCCATGTGGATGACCTCGCACTTTTCTCTGTTTAGTGCCAATTGCCACTTTTCGCACTATACAGAAATTCTCTCTAGATAATTTCGTAATTGGAATTGATCGTCTAATTATTTTACTAGACGCTAAATTACAGCATCATCTGCAAAGGGGGCTGCTAAGATTATCACCTAGATCATTTACGTAAAACAAAAACAGCAGAGGGCCCATGACACTACCTTCTACTCGAAAATTTACCGTCTATCACTACGAACTGTGACCTCTCTAAAAGGATATCACGAATCCAGTGACACAGCTGAGACGATACTGCATATGCACGCAATTTGATTAATAGTCGCTTGTGAGGAACGGTATCAAAAGCCTTCTGGAAATCAAGGAATATGGAATCGATCTGAGTTCCCTTGTCGACAGCACTCATTACTTCATGGGAATAAAGCGCTAGCTGTGTTGCACAAGAACGATATTTTCTGAATCCGTGTTGGTTATGTATCAATAAGTCATTTTCTTCAAGGTGAATCATAATGTTCGAGTAGAGTATATGCTCCAAAATCCTACTGCAAACTGGGGTCAGTGATATGGGTCTCTAATTCAAGGGGTGATTCCTATTTTCTTTCTTGAATGTTGGTGTGACCTGTCCTACTTTCCAGTCTTTAGGAACAGACCTTTCGTCAAGTTAGCCGTTGTATGTGATTGCTAAGAAAGGCGCTATTGTGTCGGCATACTCTGAAAGGAATCTAATTTGTGGACCATCTGGACCGGAAGACTTGCCTTTCTTAAGTGATTTGAGTTGTTTCGCGACACCTAAGATATCTACTGTTATATCACTCATGCCGTAGATGGGCTGACGAAAAACTGAAGTTATCAGCATGTACGTAGCTGGCTCATAAGCCTCAGTTTTTAGCGGTACATACTCAGAGTAAACTAAAAAGGTCGTACTACTTTTTAGCGTTATAGACTGCAGGGGTAGATTGGTTTCATTTTTCTATGAGTAGTAGCAGTGCCTCCTCCCCTGACCTTGAAAAATGATGTCATCAGTGACATTATTATCGTTATCAGTGACATCATGCATAACATCATCGATAACCATAAACTCAAAGCGTCATCCATATCAGTGATGTCACCATCCTTGTCAGTGCGGAGTCATGCCCCTTGCTTATCTCCAGCCAATTATACTGCAACATTAAAAATCCGAGATGGTGGAAACAGTGTATATGGAAAATTAAAAACACACTACTCCTCTTCTCTCACCCCAGCCCTACTCATTTCCAGCCAATCAAAAATTCCGAGATGACGGAGAAAGATCAATTATCCTTTATATCATCACCTCTTTCCAACCAATTAGAACATTGTATTAGAAAATAGCTTAATAGTGTTAATGGGGAATTAAAAACTCTCTGCTCCGTTCCTGCTACCTACAGCCAGTCGTAGAACAGTATTTTTCCACGACTTAATATTAAAGTGAAACCAAGAACAAAGTTATGCATTATTTACCTACACATACATAACTCTGGCAGAATATTAAAATTACTCCAAAGGCAAGGATAAGCATTATACATACATACACATGTCTTCGTGTTTATACGTCAAATGCAGCAATGTGTAGCAATCACTTCTCTCTCTCTCTCTCTCTCTCTCTCTCTCTCTCTGTCTCTCTTTCTCTGTCTCACATACACAAAAATACTGTGTCATGCATTAGTTATCTGGTGATACATAACCCTGGAGTAATACTAAAATGACTCCAAGATCAAAGATACACGTCATATACCGGGTGATCAAAAAGTCAGTATAAATTTGGAAACTGAGTAAATCACGGAATAATGTAGATAGAGAGGTACACATTGACACAAATGCTTGGAATGATAGGGGTTTTATTAGAACCAAAAAAATACAAAAGTTCAAAAAATCAGAATAGCAATAATTAGCATAACAAAGTAAGACAAAGCAAAGATGATGTTCTTTACAGGAAATGCTCAATATGTCCACCATCATTCCTCAACAATAGCTGTAGTCGAGGAATAATGTTGTGAACAGCTCTGTAAAGCATGTCCGTAGTTATGGTGAGGCATTGGCGTCGGATGTTGTCTTTCAGCCTCCCTAGATATGTCGGTCGATCGCGATACGCTTGCGACTTCAGGTAACCCCAAAGCCAATAATCACAAGGGCTGAGGTCTGGGGACCTGGGAGGCCAAGCATGACGAAAGTGGCGGCTGAGCACACGATCATCACAAAACGACGCTCGCAAGAGATATTTCACGCGTCTAGGAATATGGGGTGGTTCTAATAAAACCCAAATGTCATTCCAAGCATGTGTGTCAGTTTTTACCTATCTACATGATTTCGTGGTTTATTAAGTTTTCAAATTTATACTGACTTTTTGATCACCCTGTGTATCTATACATACTTGTCACAGTATTTAAAACGTCAAATATTGTGATCTCTAGTAACCATTTTTCACTCTCACTCCCCCCCCCCCCCCCCTCCTCGCCCTCTCCGGTAAACACACAGATCTCTGTATTCCATACGTCAAATTCTGTAGTTGTTGCAAACTCTGTATTTTTTATGTAAAAGATACTGTACACACATGTGATCTGTCTTTCATGCAAAGTAATCAGTCTTACCTCTCTCTCTCTCTCTCTCTCTCTCTCACACACACTCACACACACACACACACACACACACACATACACACACACACACACACACACACACACACACACACACACGCACAAAATAGTGTCAAATTACATTATCATTACAGTATATTACTGACGGAATGAAAAGAAATGAAACTATATACAAAAATTAATAATTTCATTATTAAAAAGTCGATTTTCGAAACTTCAACAATTTATGCTGTCACATCCAATAGAGGTAAGCGAATTTAATGCATATTCTACATCATCTTCCACACTTCTTACAGGATTTCTACTGCAAATAGCAGTTTCTTGAGTAGATACCTGAAACAACTCTATTAGACGGCCAAGATTTCACTGTTGTATCTGCCTTAACGAAATAGAAAGTGCACTGAATGGCATTTTGTGGGCCAACCGGGTATAATATAAATAACATATCTTTAATTTAGCGATCGACCAGCTTCTTATATAGAGACAGAAACAGTTCTTTGTACTAAATACATTGGTACCTGCTGTACACTTCAAAAGCAATATAGTGTTCAGAATCAGTGAAGGACTCTCTCTGAAGCGAGTTTATTATTCTCTCGTTCATCCCTGCGAATGAATGTATATGTGAGAGCTAAATAAGGCGTCATAACATTCTGCTCTTATTATTCCACTGCGCGATACTTTGTGAATAGAAAGTGACACTTTATTTTTCAATTACATATCAATATTTTCAAAATCGAGTGTTCCCCTGTTATTCTGTCTTCCACGATATATTACGCATACCTTATCTCTGTTGAGGAAGTCATGTTCAGCGCGACTGATGGTCGAGAATCTTGACGGTAGATATTTCTTGCAGTCCTTGCACCATTGCTCCAAATTTGGTAGTGCCATGTTCTGCGCTTAATATCAGATGTCGCTGCCATTTTTCTAGCGCTGACAGTCTTACAGTGTGTACTGCGCTCCTCATGTTCTTCAATTTTTTTAAGTTGGGATCCCTGCTTTCATGTATTACAGCAAGTAACTGATAAGCAAAATGTATACATTCTGATTAGTAGTAGTGCTTGTTGTACTTACATCCTCTCTAAAGACAGCGACAGTAATGACAGTGTTGACTCTTCAATGGTTCAACATCAACAGAAGGAGCTTCCTAGTGAATTGTCCAGCTTTTATGGTACGCACCCGTGCTGAATCAGAGGTTGCACAGCTACATTCCCAGAAACAGAGAAACATAAGCAAGCTGAGACTTGTTTTCAAAGACAAAAAGTTTCCAGTTGTAACTTGCTTCCACAGGTTTACTAAGGCTTACGCTCTCAGATTCTCCAAATTCTCCCAACCGCAAGAAGCAGACGAGATGTTGCGAGTTTTTAAAAGAAATCATGGCAACCCAGTTTTAAAACATAGATGTTTATTTGTATTATGGAGAGAGGGCTCGCTTTAACGTGCGCATAATGACTCAGTGCAGTAGCTCGTGTCTCAGCAGCGACTATAGGCAGGCCAGCGTCCTTGTGAGAGATGAGATTAGGCGAACCTGCCGTGCAGACTGTCATCTGGAGCTCTCTTTTTCTTGTCTCAATCCACACTCTCGGAGTAGTGTCACCTATAACGTTTTTAATTCTTCTCCAGAATGCCCGGAATCCAATGCATGCTGTTTGATCCAAATCAATAGTTATGTGGACTGTTTGCGTATGAAATTTTTGCGCGTGTTTCTCAACTGATGGAATGTCCCTCAATCTATAACTTTTCGTGAAGCATCATACTGTCTTACGTAGTAATGGAAGTACCTCTCTCTTCATTACATATTACTGTCTCTCGCTTTCGATACGTTCATGTTACAGGAAAATGTCCTAGCAAAAAAATAACAATATTCCAAAAAAATATATGAGATGTGCCCACCCTTTACTTTTATGATGGCTTGAATTGTACAGGGAAAATTTTCAATAAGGTATCTGAATATCCGTGGGGAAGTGGCAACCAATTGTTTCGCGGTAGCCGAAATTAGTGAGGTTGGAAACATAGATCTGGAGTAAAGTCGACGTTCTACTTCACCCCAGAAATGTTCCATTGGGTTCAGGTCGGCACGATGCAGAACAGTTCATTTCAGGTATATTATTGTCCAAAAACCACTGTTTCACTGATTCTACTTTATGATTGAGTGCATTACCATGTTGACAGGTACATAAATTGTCTCTGAATTGCCCCTGTACTGTACATAACACAAGTGCTGTAAAATGTCTTCACATCCGTCTGCGTTTAGTGTGTTCTTGAGTGCAGTAACGGGACCAAGTCCTAACCACGAAAAACAGCCCCATACTGCGACACCACCATCTCTGTGATTCACTGGCGTCAGGAAGCGTAAGCCGCTCCAAACCATTCGTTTTCAGTCGTCCATTGTCCAGTGGCGTTGCTTAGCACTGATTGCAGAAATGTGGCGATCATTCCACTCCATTCTTTTTTCAGTCGTTTGCGATGTATTATAATCTGAAACATAAAGAAAAAGGCTAATGTCTGGTTTCCTTGAACTATGTGATGCAAGAAGTGGGGCTTACGTGGATGCCGTATCTAATGAATAGTATGAGACAACTGATCTGTGCTAACACTGTTACTCGCTCGATCTTCAAAGAATAACTGACAGAGATAGAACACATTACGCCTCTGCTGAATACCACTGCGTTCACCATTGTGGATGACAGGGTGAAAAACATTATTTCCCCTAATACGCTAGTAGCTTGCATTTATTTCATGAAGTCCGTGACTCGCGGTACATCATCTGTATGAAGTCATTACCTCTTTTGGTTTCATGTTGTTTGTATATAATAAACATGAATGTTGATGTTTTGATCCGATTTGCTGAGATTATATGCTGTAGATTTTACAGTGATATTCACTTAATTTTCCACAACTTCAGGTGATAACTGATGCTTCATGAAGATTCTCTGCAGTAAATAGTGTTTCGTTGTATTGTGAAGTATTGCCCACTGCTTTCGAAGCCAGCTAGAAAACTAACCACTCTACCAATTTAATAACATCGATATCTGCTGGGGCCGGCCGATGTGGCCGAGCGGTTCTAGGCGCTTCAGTCTGGAACCGCGTGACCGCTACAGTCGCAGGTTCGAATCCTGCCTCGGGCATGGATGTGTGTGATGTCCTTAGGTTAGTTAGGTTTAAGTAGTTCTAAGTTCTAGGGGACTGATGACCTCAGATGTTAAGTCCCTTAGTGCTCAGAGCCATTTTGATATCTGCTGGCGATTTGTTGGAGCCCATCTTGTAATAGTGAATGCCATCATCCTCTTTATCTTCCTCATCGTAATCATCATCTTCTTCTTTCAATCTCCTGCTTTCATAAATACATTAATTTTAACATCTTCATCTTGGTCTATCTCCTTTTAGCATAGCTATCTCAATCTCTGAGAAGTGCATGCCTGTTGAATTGCATCTTCTTCTTCTCTAACAATGCCTGCCGTAACTTTTTAGACAGAGCTGAATTAGGGCCTGCAATTAAGTCCTCTCCCATACTGACATGTACGTCATCTGCTCTCATTAATGATCCACCACTTTTATCTAACGCAGCCTTAACGATATGTGTATGTTTATAAACTCCATTGGGATTTACTTGTCTGTGGGCAAGATAGCTTTGCTTAACCCTAGGATGCATATACAGGGCCTCCGAGGCCCTTGTATGTCTTCATTTTTAAAATAATTCTGTAATTTTTTGTTTGATTTCAAACTGCTTTCCAGTACTCTTTCACAACCATGTGACATTCCTCCTATCAAGTCTGAACGAGATACGTTTTTAAGTTTTTTCTATAATTCAATACGTTTACCCATACATCGTGAATGCATAAGCAGCGCTTCAGAAGCTCTCACACATCTATAAATGTTCTCTAGCCTATATTGTCTTCAACATTTGTTTGGGAGCAGTTATTAATTCAACAATAACTGTAGTGGTATTTCCTGTAACAGGAGTGCCTACAGCAGCAGTAGCTGTAGTAGTAATAGTATAACTAAAAAATAATACATACTACTTTCACATATTGGCGACGTCGGTGTATTATTGATCTTTTTGCTATCAAATGTTTTATTATTGCATAGTATTGTTATCCTGTGCTGCTCTTGTCAGCCTCATTGTTGCTGTAGTTTGTTTGTTGCTGCAAGGCCCATATTGTTAAGAGTATGACTCGTTTAGTGCTGCACAAGCTGCTGTTCGAGAGACACGCCTTTTGCTGTGGCTCCGACACGCAAAGCAAGAGAGTCAGTACGTGCAAATGCAGCTAATTTTGAAAGTGTTGTGGCTCAGTGGTTTGAAGAAGATGATTCTTGTGAGGAAGGAATTTTTCTGAAGGTGCAAGTAGTGAAGAATCAGCCAATGAACGTGCAGATGTGAATATTGAGGCAGATGACAGTCGTTCCGATCATATTACTTCATCAGAGTCTGAAAATGAATAACCACCACAAAAAGGTATAGAAGACCACACATACATTAGTCGGAATGGAACGATTTGGAAATTAGATCCGCCTGCAACTTTTCGTATGCCTGTCCACAATATTGTAAAGAAGGCACCTGGTCCAGCCCGTGGTTTGAAAACCTGTAAACCTAAGGATGCTTGGGACTATTTCATCTCCAAGGAAATACTAGAGGAAATCATTAACTGCACAAATATTGAAGGCAGAAGAGTGGATGCTTTACGTGGTAAACCGTGGAAAAACGTTTCGCTTGCTGATATGGAGGGTTTTCTTGGTCTTTTACTGCTTTCTGGTGTTGAGAAGAGTTGGGATGTCCTGATTAGAGAATTATTCTTGGATGAAAAGGCAAATCCTACATATAAGGCCACCATGTCAGTAAATAGATTAGAGGATATAAGGAGAATGATTATATTTTATGGTAGGCGTACCCGTGAAGCTCGATCTGCAGATGACAAACTTGCAGCTGTTCGCTATGTATGGGAACTATTTCTTGACAAGAGTTAGAAATAGAATGATTCCCAATGATTCGCTCACAGTTGACGAACAGCTAGTCCCATTCCGTGGAAGATGCAGCTTCACCCAGTATATGCCTTCTAAATCAGCCAAGTATGGCACAAAAATGTTTTGGTTATGTGATGCTACATCTGCATATGCTTTAGACGGAATTGTTTACATGGGAAAGAAGCCCCATGAACCTATTCAGAAAAATCTTGGATTGAATTGAAACGTCCCCTTAGAAAAATTTTTTAAGACTGTGCTTAAACTGACACACAATATTTTTGGCGCAACGCAATCTGACTTTCAAAATTCCCTACAAAAGAATGGCCTTGACTAACATTAAACTATACGTTTCACAAATCACTTACCTCACAAAATTCTTCGTTACTCGAACTACTGCAATACAGCGAGCGCCACTACTCCCAGCTAAATAAAAGATTCAAACTATGGAAGGCACTAACTACTGATAGGGATAGTTAGCAAATGAAAGATATTAATAGAGAACAAACAATGTATTTACCTTAATATCATCAAAAGTCATAATATATATAGGAGTTCATAACATCCATTTTTACAAATATCAAAACTCCGCCATTTCTCTCTCCACATCCACCACTGCTGGCGGCTCACCTCCAACTGCGCAACGCTACGCGCTGTTAACATCCAGCTGCCGCTGCCCAACACTACAATGGCAGACAACAATGCAAACTAGCCACAGACTGCACACAGCACAGCCAGTGATTTTCATACAGAGCGCTACGTGGCGTTACCAATAAGAAAACCTAAACAGCCTACTTACATAGCCCCCACGCTCCCCACAAAAAATTTTACAAATTGTTTTGGGCAGTGGCCAATAATGATTTGATAAAATTTTTCATAATTACAATAACAAAGATATCAAATGCACACACTTATTGATACATTGTTGGTCAAAAGCTAAAATTTTCTCACAGTCCATAAAGACAGTCCTGATCATTCATCACAGTAACATTGCAGTGTTTTTCTCAAAGTCTGAGCAGTAAAAGAAAATGCACATGGAAGTAGTGGATTTCCATGCAGTCTTGAAGAAGTAGTGTTGTCCTTCCAACAGAAAGACAGTGCTGACTCTTGACATGCTGACAGATAATGGGCCACAACAGAGCAAACCCACAGCAGAGTCATTCGACGTTTTGAAGAATATTGGTAGGTAGGTCATCACAGAGTAGACCCACTGTAGTCATGGTAGAGAGTATGGTATTGGTGGGCCACCAGAGGTGCAGACCCACTGCAGTCCTTGTAGAAATAATGGTACTGGTTGGTCATCAAAGATGCAGACCCACTGTGGTCCTTGTAGAGATGGCCAGCAGCCATCTGTTGTGACTGTGCAGGTGCACAATCACCATTGAAGAGTCTTGCGGATAATATAGCAAGTCCATAACCAACACTTGTGCACTCACAAAGTTTTTGGAATTGTCCTTAGAACCAGCAATGCTGTTATCCAGTCCCTTGCTGAATTATTAACACACGTGCAAACACTAACAGTCCCTACTTCTCACATATTGCCCATATACTATGACCAACAGAAATATGTGCAGTGAAATGGAACTTAATTTGAAGAACTGGTGTCTATACAATTATAAATTTACAACATGAAAATACAATTACAAAGGTACAAAATACATCATTAAAGAACATAATAGTACAGATAACATTTGTAGTAATATGGGCTTTACAAAAGAATCGAAATAAACATATACATCAGTGTTACAGGAATTATGACATAAGTAAATACATAAAAGATCAGAATAATCATTGAAACATCGACTTCACACATGAGCATTAAAACAGAACAGAATTAATAATGTCTAACATCTTTACAAAGTAAATAACATATTATTAATGCAAATTATATTTGAGGATAACAGTATTCCTCATCATAGTTCATGTAGCTGAGTATTAGAAACATTCTACAACATAAGTCTTATCAGATAAACATATTAAGACAGGAAGAACATAAATACACAAGGGTCCACAAACACTTTCTTTACTTCTCGGAGATCTCCCTTCGTTCTTCATTATTCCCAAAAGGTCCTATCTATACCTGCTTTCTGTACTTTTTTCGTATAACTTCTCAATGCGTTTCTTCCAATTCATCGCAACTCATTCTCTTATATAGTCTACCCCCTCTTAAGCTAACTTAAATCTATTGAGCTCAGATGCTTAACTAAGGGGCGAGGCAATGCACCAGCACAAAACAATTAACACAAACAGCAATGACAAAAAAATGCAAATTTGCAAAGGAAGCAGCATTATAGAAATTAGCAAAGCAATTGCAATATTACAACTAATATAAGGCAATGTGCAGCAAACAAGAAAAATAAATCTGGCTTAGCAGAGTAACACAAATTAAAATTCAGTAGCACTATGCCTGGCAAACAGCAGCACAAAATGAAATAACTTATACCTAAACATGACATAGCTCAAGCAGAAAAAATAGTACACTAAAGATAACAATGCAGATAAGGGAAATGTATAATCACATCTTAATGTCTAAGTAATTAAAGTGATGCACCACAAGAAGTTATTCTACCAAAAAAGTTACCAAGTACTTGAAAAGAAAATTATGAATGCAGTTCCTGTGAAGGTAAATGTCTTTTTGTGCTCCCTCATTTTTTTGAAAAAATTATTATTTACTCGATCTGTAGACAGAAAATATTTATATTAGTACATCTATAAAATTTTATTTTAACCAATGCTGCAGTGCCGCTAGAAACTAGATATTAAACAAAATGAGCAATCTCTCAACTAGAAAGACAATGGATGTAAAATGTTTCTCATCATTTCATTAGGCATTTTAGTAAATATCATAAATTAAGAGCTCCACAGTGTAATCATATGTTTTCAAGTTCGAGCGTGTCGTATTTGCGATGCTTTCTACAAAGGAATGTCAATAGCGAGGATAATGGCCTCCTTTTTTTTTTCACCTAATGGCTTTCTTTTGTCAGACGTCTACCTCTCAGCTGGGCGGCCAAAACGCATTACGCCAAGGTCACTTACCTTTCTTGCTGAAATATTTACAACGGCAGTTTCCGCCACAGTGACAGTCTCATATAAAAATATTTCACAGGTCAAGAATTTGGGTTACACATCTGTAGAAACAAAATCCTATAAATATAACAGCGTCCAAAAAATGTTCGCCAGCATTGTGATACATTCACGCATATACACACATTTCATAACTCTTAAAGTACGATTCTTGGTTTCCAACAACCTTTTTCACAAACCAGAGTCCCTTACCACTACTCATTATTCCTTACCTTATTCGTCGACACTTCTTCAATATTTCATCATTACAGATATGTAGCATAATCAAATAACTCATATAGCATCAGCTTACTGATCATAAACATACCGCAACAGCATAATACACATAGTCATCGTAATAATATCATAACACCTCAGTCAACTCTCAAAATCGTCGTAGCTTCCTCCAATAATTTCAAAACCTAAAAAAATTCTCTGCTCATGTCAAAAGTGTCATCTGCCTCAAACACACTTCAAAAATCATGATCCCATACCAAATACATCATTCAAAGCTCTCATAGTATCACAATGGTTCCAAAAAAATATGAACAGTTTACAAAGTACAGACAAAATACAGTTTCATAAGTGTGAAGTTATCCAACTGTGTAATTGCGTAAACATCTGTCGCTGATGTAATAAAAAAAATGTTTGTTTCTCTGTTAAATAATCAGATAGCTGTGTAAGTTATGTGTTAGAGAAATATGGTACCAATGTGTAAAGTTGTGTAAGCAAATACCATATTAGGTAGGGCTCCTTGTGCTTGCCAAACACATGGTGCACAAAGTAAGCGTGTACCCCCCTGAGGATTAATGTAATTATACCCTCAGCTGTTACAGATTACAGCAATGGAATGAAATGTATCACGGAAAATCTTTGTATCATTGTACTTCAAATATCTTTAAAAATAAATGATTTAAGTACAAAATTAATCACTCAAATACGTATACTGTAGCGCTAAATGTGCGTCTTGCTGTAAGATAATTCTGTGGAAGTGTCGTAATTATCGTCCTCCGAAAGCTAAGTTCTGCAGAAGTCAATGTACTTACCCCATCATAAACGAAAGTGAAATGCTTTGTGTATAGATATCGTAGTTATTACGTACATTACTGTGATCAAGAAAGTACTATACTGTAAAGTATTGTTGTGCTACAAGAAAGGCTCTCACATTGTAGCTTACTACTAAAACATGTTTTGCTTTCCAGAAGAATTCAGAAAATCTGTGCAGATATAAAGCAGATACAGCACAAAAGCAACAACGTAAATTGTGTCACACATTAGTAGCGTCGCGATATAATTGTGTAGCTGTCAAAGAAACCAAGTGCTAAGTCATCTTTAATCCCACAGAAAGTACTTCAAATAAAGAATGTCTTTTCAAGTAAACCAAAATGTTGCATGAAAATCTCATTAGCAGTGCCGGTATATGTTCTAAGTATGTGAGCCTGATAGTTGTTACGTAATTGTGCAACTAACAAGCAAGAATGTACAAATACAACACGGTGTCGTCTGTTCACTATAACAATGCAATCGTAATTTCTGTTTAAAAATGTTCCCTAGGTTCTAGACTGGATATTTAACTTCAAACATTGTTGCATGTTAACAGTTTCTTAAGTCAGACAAAGCATACTAGAAATGTGAAGTGAAAAGTTTTATGGCAAAGATAAAGTTAAAAAGCAGATTATCTCTCAATGAATGGTTTTACATGTGAAATGTGGTGTAAACCGATACTCTTCCTAGTACGCAGAGTTTCAACTTCAACGCAATTATCATGTGGTATACGTCGTATTCTGTATGGTCCATTGTAAACTAGAAAGAATTTGTGACTCAAGTGTTTCTTCTTATGTGACAATGAATGAGCTTTAATGAGAACTTTCTGACCAATGTATAATTTCTTTGCATTTGCTTTACCGTGTAGTTTTCTCCTTTTGTCTGCTGCAGATTTTATATTTTTAATAGCCAAATCAATTATGTCTTTGTGTCGAAGTTTACGTGTATTCGGGAAAGGTACAAGCTCTCTGATTCTGTTCGGTGGTTCTTCATTCTTTAGTACAAGAGTAGGTAGTAAAGCAGTGGAGTCATGAGGCATTTCATTCAGCACGTTTTGAAATAAGTGTAAACATCTGTCCCAATGCTGATGCTTTCTGTGACAATAAAGTCTGCACAGCTTATTGATTTCTTTCATAATCCGTTCAGACGGGTTACAATGTGGTGAGTACAATGAAATAAAAACAGGTTTGATTTTATGATTCCGAAGCGTGCGTGACCAAACAGCAGATCTGAATTGCGGTCCGTTATCTGAAATGACTTTACTAACGTGTCCAACTTCATGTAAGAAATTTTTAACAAAGGAGTTGGATACAGACCGTCCAGTGGCTTTACGTAACGGAGTGAAAGAAACAAATTTTGAAGTAAGTTCAACAGCGACTAGAACGTACGAAAATCCATTAGATGTCCTGACAAGCGGTCCCAAGAGATCAACAGCAGCAAATTCTTTTAATTTAGAAGGAATAATAGGAAACAACGGAGCACCATGTGAGACAGTAGATGGTTTCGCCTTTTGACAAAGTTTACAAATAGACAAGACTCTTCGAATTCTTTTTTCCATATTGTTAAAATAACATGTCGCTCGGAGAATATGATTACATTTTCGTGGGCCAAAATGTGCATAGCTGAAATGAATGTACCAAATGAGCTTATTAACAAAATCGTCAGGAATGCAAAGTACCCATAGCTTATCATCAACAGTGCAGCGTTTGAACAGTATGTTGTTTCTAACCAGATAATAATGCCGAATCTGTGTGTGTGTCTTTTCATGCCATTTGCTCTTGATGTCTTTCCAAATCGGATCTTTATCTTGTTCATGAGCAATGTCCTTTAAAGATATGGTGATGAAGTTTTCAAAGGCGACTTTCTGAATGTAAAGAATACTGAAATTTTTCTCGAGGTTGCCTTCTGTGTTACTTTTCTCAAGCCCAGCCGGTGCGCGTGACAGTGCGTCCGCAACAATATTCTCCTTGCCGGGAATGTAGACTATTGTGAAGCGGAATTCTTGCAGAAACAATGCCCAACATTTTAACCTGTCATGATTTAATTTTGAAGACATAAGAAATTGTAATGCACGATGATCACTGTATACTTTTACGTGCTTACCAGAAAGAAAGAAACGGAATTTGTTAAATGCCCAAACGATAGCTAAAGCTTCTAATTCAGTAACGGAATAATTTTTTTCAGATTTTGTTAGCACTTGGCTAGCAAAAGCAATGGTTTTCTGACCAGTAGTGTCATTTTCTATGGCTTCTTGAAATAAATGGGCACCAAGACCGACATTAGAAGAATCCGTGCTAAGGCAGAAATCTTGTGACAGATCTGGATGATTGGCGCGTTAAGTAACGCTTCTTTCAAAGAATTGAATTCCAACTGTGCTTGTTCGTCCCAGTTCCAAATAGAATTTTTTCCAGTGAGAGAACAAAGTTTTGGTGTAACAAGTATTTTCATATTCAGAAAACGACGGTAAAAATTTACGAGACCTAGAAAACTGCGGACTTGTTTTTTTTGTGGATGGAACTGGAATGGCTCTGATTGCTTCTAACTTTTCAGGATCCGGCTGAATGCCTTCAGAAGAAATAATACGTCCCAAAAACATCACCTTTGACCTACCGAATTCAGACTTTTCCAAGTTAACTGTAATTCCAGATTCTGCAAAAATACGTAACAGACTGTTGAGGATGCGAATATGTTGTTCCCATGAAGCTTCCGCTATTAGAATATCGTCCACATAGAAGGTGATGTGACATTTTAAGAACTCAGGTAATATGGAATTTAGCCCGCGAATGAATGCTGCTGAAGAAATGTTCAAACCAAAAGGAAGTTTCCGAAACTGATAACAAACGCCGAAACAAAGGAAAGCTGTGTATTTTCTACATTCTGGATGAAGTTCGATCTGATAAAAGCTGGATCTGAGATCAATAGAAGACAACACTTTTACACCATTAAAATTTTGAAGAAGTTCTTCCAACGTTTGCGGCCTGTCTGTTTCAGGAATGATGATAGTATTGATTTGTCTCGAATCCAAGACAAGGCTGATCGATCCATTTTTCTTCTCAACAACATATAATGGATTGTTGTATGAGCTTACTGCAGGCTCAATAATGCCCTCATTAGGCATAGATTGTATTTCTGTTCTAACACGGTCCCTATAATGTGCTGGAATTACGTATGGTCTAACGCAAAATTTAGTATGCTCGCGAACACGAAATTGGTATTGAAATCCCTTGATTGTTCCTGTTTTGTGAGTAAAAACTGTGGAATGTGCTTGTAAAATCTCAAAAAGGTCCTGCCTATCAATGTCATTACAGTTCTCAATTGATTGAATTTTATTTTGAATTAACTCATTAGTATCAAATATGTCGTCGATATCATCCCTGTCAGTATTTGCAGAGTGAATGTTAATGTCTAGTTCCGTAGAAAACTCCGAACTGTTGTCTAACAGAAGGTAAAGCCGATTAATTTCCTCGTCATGGTTTGAGAGCCAGTCTTCAAATTTCAAAGCTACTGACTTACCTTCTTTCTCTAAACTTATTTCCGCATCGTGAAAGTTTAAGATTGCTTTGTATTCATTCAAAAAGTCTACTCCCAATATAATTTCCGTCGACAATAATGGAACAAAAAGAAAGTTCATAGAGAAGCTGTGGCTTTGGCAAAAGAATTCTAAATTGGTTTGTTGGTGTACATCTACACTTTTTCCAAAGATTGCACCTTGTAATTTAATCTTACATAACGGAAGTGTGGGGCAATCGTTCGATTTGTTGCATTTGCTAAAGACTGTTTCACTAATTACTGAAATGGGACTGCCAGAGTCAAGTACCGCCGTAAATTTTACGTCATTTACAGTAATGTGAAACACCGGATATGCAATGTTGTTATTTTTTACGTCGTGTTCCTGGAGTAAGATGTCCCTAATGTCTTCCATTTTTATGTAATTACTAGCTACGGCAGCTGCGTCGTCAGTTTCATAAGTACGTTTTGTGGCTGCCAGCGGTATGAGTCATTGCCTATTGTGTCTTTGTTGGCGCGCGTCGTTATTGGGATTTGGAGACCTAACTTCTACAAATTCACCTTGTCGAGAGGGCTCTGCTCTGTTTGATTCCCGTCAGTTCTGATGCAATTCAGGTCTGTCGTTACGATCATATCGTCTGTCGTCATTTCGGCAGTTCCTGTAGTTTCTTTCTTGTCGGTTAAGTGGTGGAGAATTTCTCCCTGAATTATCACTGCACGGTGGACCGTTGCGTCTGAAGTTATTCTGTCTCCCGTGGTAATAATAGTTCTGGTTGCCATATTGTCTGTTTCTATGATTGTCTCTGTCATAGTCATTACCGCGGAGAGGTGATCTTTCCCTGTAATTATTACTACTCTGCCAACGGTTGTCATACGGGTGGTGTCTGTTTTGGTCACGATATGTGTTGTGAGAATAGCCTTGTCGTGTCCAGTTATAATTTCTTTCATCACGGAAATGTGACAGATGTGACCTGTAATTGTTGTGTTCCTGTTTCCGCGTTCCGCGATTGTCAGTGTCAATTTCCAGTTCTTGTAACAGTCCCTGAAAAGCTTCAATGTCGTCTTTGCAACGTCCTGCTAAAATAATATGTCGTAAATGTTCAGGCAATTTGAGTAAGCAAATGCGGATGAGTTCTGAGGGGCTGTATGGGTTTGAAAGATACTGATTCTTATGCAACATGTCTTCAAAATATTTGACAAGACTGGAAAATTCAGATTGTTCAAAGTGTTTCATCATCATGATACTATGTTTTACACGGTCTTGTGTAGCTTGTGACCAATATGCTGAGAGGAACGCATGGTAAAATTCTCCTTCACTGTGACAATCGTGAATGACCGATCGCATTCTTACAGCTGGTTCATTCTCTAAGTAGCCACACATAAATTCTAATCTGTGTTCTAACGACCAGTTGGGAGGAAAACAATGAGAGAATTGATGGAGCCATGCTTGTGGATGAATGTCGTTGCCAGAATTCTTAAATGTTTTGAATTTACGTGTAGTAATGAACAGCTTATAGTCAAAATCATCATGTCGGCGAGTCGCATATCGGTCATTGTTAGGTCGTGTCGGCCGTTCCATCTCAAAATTCGGTGCACATTGGCAATTTCTTTCATAACTTCCGAAATGCCCTGTGTTATTATTTTGCGGCTTTTCCGTATTTCTAAGTCCCTCTTCCCGTGTTAGAGCGCGAGTGTCCTCTGAAATTTGTAACTTTTGTATTACTTGTGCCAACTGATCTAGTACTTCCCGGATTTCTCTTTTGTACTGTATATTGATTTGATTTTGATTGAATTTCCTAATTTGTTCGCACTCTTCTGTGTCATTAAAGACTACCGGTTTTGTGTCATTCAGATTATCATCTACCTTCGTAGATAAATTAGTGAACTGATCCGAAAGTTCGGCTACTTTCTCCGATAGTGTACTTATTTCCTCAGTGTGTTTTTCTGAACCAGGTTTCAGAGTATCTACTGTGTCCTTTAAGTTTTCCTGAGTTTTTGCAAGTTGCGTAACCGAATCGGTAGATGCAACTGAGTCAAATTTAGCTTGCAAGGTCTCATGATTTTCATGAACAATAGTTTGCAGTTCTTTTATGGCTGCTTCGTGATTCTGTAATGCATTTTCATGCCGAGAAAAAATAGGTTGAAAATGCTCACAAATTTGTGTTTTTACGTCATTACAGACTTTTTGACATTTCGATTCAATGTTATGTAACTCAGTAGTTAAATATTCACGTGTTTGTTCAAGAGTTTGTTCCAATGAATCTAACTTTTGAAGCTGTTGCTGTGTTTGTCTCTGATTTTGTTCCATCGTGTCTAACTCTTGAAGCTTTTGCTGTGTTTGTCTCTGATTTTGTTCCAGCGTGTCTAACTTTTGAAACTTTTGCTGTGTTTGTCCCATTTGTTGTATTAATTGTAATAACAATGCATTGGTGCCTGAAACATGTTCCTCAGTGTTTTTCGGCAGTGAATTTGCACCGGCAACATTCACATTTTGACAAGCGGAAAATGTGTCTTGACTCATTTGAGAAAACGGTGAGAACCCAAAACCTGAGCCTACAGTATTTGCAATATTATGTTTTGTCATTCCCGATTCCTGAGGCGAGCTGTTGCCGACCGATCGATCGATAATGCTTCCCTGTTCACTACCTGTTTCACTGTCTACACCCTTATTTGACGCCCGCTCCATTTCCCTATGCACAGTTACCAAATTACTACTTTGAACATTAGTAAATTCATTACTCGGCGGCGCTGATAAGCTACGCTCGTCGTCACTATTATTTCTCAGTTTACTTTGGAGCCTAGTGTTACGTTTTTCACATGCCATTATTGTCACAATATTTCACACGATAACACAGAAAAGCACAATTTGAAGAGCAAAATAAGATAACACATTAACATAGAAATGGAAATAATGTCTACTTAAATACTTGGTGCAAATCTACATGCATGTCACAACTGTTTTACTGTACAACAATGAAAGACTGCAACTACAAAGGAGATTCTCTCTACAATTACGCGCTAGCAATAAACAAAATCTACGCTAATTACACAAACTACAAGAAAAAATCAGAAGATTCCAGTGAGGTATCCTCGGCTAAGGGTCGACATATGAAACGTCCCCTTTGAACAATTATACATGACTGTGCTTAAACTGACACACAATATTTTTGGCGCAACGCAATCTGACTTTCAAAATTCCCTACAAAAGAATGGCCCTGACTAACATTAAACTATACGTTTCACAAATCACTTACCTCACAAAAATCTTCGTTACTCGAACTACTGCAATACAGCGAGCGCCACTACTGCCAGCTAAATAAAAGATACAAACTATGGAAGGCACTAACTACTGATAGGGATAGTTAGCAAATGAAAGATATTAATAGAGAACAAACAATGTATTTACCTTAATATCATCAAAAGTCATAATATATATAGGAGTTCATAACGTCTATTTTTACAAATATCAAAACTCCGCCATTTTTCTCTCCACATCCACCACTGCTGGCGGCTCACCTCCAACTGCGCAACGCTACGCGCTGTTAACATCCAGCTGCCGCTGCCCAACACAACAATGGCAGACAACAATGCAAACTAGCCACAGACTGCACACAGCACAGCCAGTGATTTTCATACAGAGCGCTACGTCGCGTTACCAATAAGAAAACCTAAACAGCCTACTTACAGAATGTGGTGAAAGATCTTGCTAAAAGCATTAAAGGATCATCAAAAGATATTAACGTTGACAACTTCTTTACTAGTGTGCAGCTGGCAGATGAGATGCTTCAGAAGCAAATTACAGTGGTGGGAACAATCAAACAAAATAAATCAGAAATTCCTAATGAGATGAAACCCTCTGCCTCAAGAGCGATTCATTCCTCTTTGTTTGCATTTAGAGGTGACATTACAATGGTGAGTTATGTTCCCAAAAAGAAAAAGTCTGTAATTCTCATTAGCACAATGCATCACGACAAAAACATTGATGAAACTCATGCAAAAAAGAAACCAGATATAATAAAGTTCTACAACTCTACGAAGGGTGGAGTTGATCAAATGGACCAGAAAATTCGTTATTACACTTGCAAGAGACAAACACGAAGGTGGCCATTTGCATTATGGATGAATATGATGGACGTCGCAGCAATAAACAGTGAAATATAATTTTCTGCCCAACGTCTGACATACCATAGTGGAAGAAGTGATAAAAGGCGTTTGTTCCTCAGAGATTTAGCAGAGGAAATGGTAAGACTACTAATAGCACTTCGTATTGAGACCCCTAATCTTCCAAAGAAAATCGTTGATGCCATGCAAAGATGTGGTGTTCAAAAAGATGTCATATTGCCGAACCAACTACCTGTTTCAGGAAAAAGAAGAAGATGCAGTTATTGTCTATATAAGAAACACAGGAAGAGTGCTATGGCATGCATTAAGTGTAAAACCAACATTTGTAAGGAACATAGCGGCGTTCTTTG
The DNA here is from genome assembly GCF_023864345.2 of Schistocerca serialis cubense. Classification (NCBI taxonomy): domain Eukaryota; kingdom Metazoa; phylum Arthropoda; class Insecta; order Orthoptera; family Acrididae; genus Schistocerca; species Schistocerca serialis. The sequence goes on from NC_064643.1 coordinate 147,973,737, forward strand.
TGTTTCTTGTTTGTCACATGTTGAAAACTAAGAAAAATGCAGTTTTATGTGAACAATGAATAGTAACTTTTTGTCAAAATATTGCCTATATACATAATATTGTGAATAATGAGTATGTTTTAATTGAAGAAATTGGTTGTACTAAATGTTATAAAATGTAAACTGCAACTTATAAGTGAATTAATAAAATTATTTGTATATGTTGTATGTAAATGGATGTAACTAATAAAAATTCACTCTTAGAGTCTTTTTTTAAAAATTAATAGAATGTAATCAGGCCCACCAGATCCTGTTACTGTATCTTAGGAATCTTTCAATATGACAATAAATTTGACAGAAATAAATTTAACTCCAAAGAATGATTATATGAAAAGAGGAAAATTTTAAATTAGGGCAGGGCCTTGGAGGCCCTGCATATGCATTCATGTGTGTTTTCGTCACCATGCATCCTAGGGATGAGCGTTGGTATCCTTGAGAATTTTACCAGGGTTTTGAATATCTTATCTTGTGCAACTCTGTTCAGGATAATGTAATACAATCGTTTCTGGGTATCTTACATTTTGAATTATTCAATCACCTCCATAAACTTCTACTAGGAAATCTCCAATCATCCACACTCTAAGTGTTGATTCAAATCTAAATCAATGCACAGCATCACGCATTTTTACTGTTGATTCAATAAAAAGAGACGCTGTCACTTGATTCCATGTGTCTTCTTCACCTCCATCACTATCTTGCACATCGCATTCATCTTTCCTTTTCTTATCCTTCTCATCCAAGATTCTGCTTTCTGCTTCCATAAATACATAGTTTTCTTTGGCGTAATCTTGGTCTATCTTTTTTCATCATAAACGTTCCAATCTATGTAACGACTGAGGAACGGGTTTAAATACATTTTCCAGTACAGAGTTTGGACCTTCTGTTTTTATAGATGTTTTTATTTGGTTTCCTATGACAGGAGCTTTCTCAACTGGAGACCGTGTGAGCACACACATGCTTTGTTGCAAACTGCTGGAGATTCGAATTTCTGCACCACTTGATAACTTAGTTGACGAATAAAATTACATAAAATATTTCCACATCTGTTTCATCATAAACTTCTCTCTGATTCACACAAGACAATAAATTTCCAGAGAACAGCATATCACAGAGGGAATACAGTTTTCCCTCCAAGTCTCAAGTTATATACTAGTTAGTTCAGGTATAAAACAAGAAGTAGCTATTATGAGTGTTGATTAACCTAAAATTTTTATGATTAGTGCCAATATGCACGTTGTGAGTATTTTAATAAGTAAATCAGACAATTTAGATATGGAATAAAGTGTGAGAAATCTCACATCTAATACCATAAATGCTAATTTTTATTTATTTTCAAGATATCTACTCCGATATTGTCTTTGGAAATGATACAGTTCTCACTATTACCACTTTTTGTCATCTCTTGTGTGTGGATGAACAACGGATGTTAGTCAGTAATTAGGTCTGTCGTAAAACACCTTATTCCTTCCTAAAATCGAACACCTTCTTCCTTCCTTCCTCCTACCCCAACAATGATGTTGTAGTTGATTACAGGTTTTCAGCAAGCCATAGTTCAGCATGCAGCAGCGGTATGTGTAATATTTATCATCGATTGTATTTTTTATTGCACTATATTATCTTCTCTCCTCTCTTAAACTGGCGATGAAAAAAGCGTTAAATACTGACAGTACACATTATCAGATCCAAAACAAATTGCACATTTAGAAACTGTTGAAATTTAAACAATACACTTTCTCTCAGTGCTAATGCATTCTAGAATATTTTGAATTTCTTTCACCTTGTGTTTTGTGCGAATCTTTATATGGAAATTGGCTGTAGGAGAAATGTAAACAGAAAGATCACGTGCTTGCTCATATAATTGAGTACTACAATTGCTTTTCAATTTATTTCTGTAATAATAATAATAATGAGCATATGGCATTGGCGGCCGGGAGACCCCTCGCGGGGCGGTTTGGCCGCTGCTCCACAACTTCTTTAAAGCCACTACGGCGACCTGCGAATGAATGAGGATGAAATGATGATGAAAGACACACAACACCCAGTCATCTCGATGCAGAAAAAATCGCCGGTCCTGCCAGGAATCGAATGCGGGACCCCATGCGCAGAAAGCGAGAACACTACCGCAAGACCACGAGCCGCGGACATTTCTGAGATGATTAACGTTAAATTGAAGTTTAAAGTATGTACTCAAGATTTAATACTAGCAGTACCAAAATCTGTCCATTTAAAGTAAGAAGTCTAATAAACCTAAAAATGTTTTTAAATTCCAACTACATATTTGTATATATCAATTATAACTTAAAAAAGCACAAATATAGACCAGCACCGTAAGCTTTAAAGGTCGTACCAAGAGCCAGAGCAAAGGCAACTAATGTCTGATTGGTAGCAGGGGGGAGGGGGGGGGGGGGGGGAGGACAGGGAATGACATGTGGGTTATGTGGAAATATGTTCTCAAAGAGACCCTGTGTAAGGCTTACGTATTTTACAATTGTAAGTTTAGGTTCTCCTAACTACGAAACTCACGCAGAAACCAAAGAGATAAAAACAAAAGACAGGAGCAGCTGATAATGAAAGTCTGTGGCATTAGAGATAGGAATGTGCACTAGTCGCAGATGTAAGACATGTAGAAGAAGCTGAACAACCGGAAGAAACTGTAGTTGATTAGAAAAGTCTCAATTAAGATTTCATTATTCTAGAACGTAAAACGCAAAAGACTCAAACCGACCTACCTAACTCAGAGGTATTTACTGAGTGCTGAGTTCAAATCCCCGTCCAGCCGTTCTAACTTAATATTTTACGCGGTTTCCTTAAAACATTTCACGTGTATTCCCGGTGTGATTGCGTAGAGAGAACACGACCCGTCCCGTGCCCGGCGCCTTTCTACCTCAGCTTTGACTCCAACGCGTGCGAAGTCAACAGGAAGGTCAGGTGCAACTTTCGTTTCCTTCCGGCAGACGATGCGAGACAATACGGCCCGGCCTGATACAGGACACAAATGCGCTTCAAGGCTGACAGATTGTTATGAAGTAAGTAATCTGCGATCCTAGAAACACTTTGGAACACTCACAAATCGCAAGAACGACACTGAGATTCTTCACGCAGTGAACTAACACCAACAGTGAGACCATCTGAAGAACCTCGCACGGTAATGCATCAGTAGCCACTGTTTATTGTTAGGTCGATAGCCACTACAAATGTCTTGAAAGAAGTTATTTTCACTGCGTGTGGATGTTTTTTGTTTGAAACAAAAACTTAAGTTCATTTCATCATCGATTAGCAAATTTTACACCCTTTGGACTATCGAGTTACATTACACGAAAATCTTGGTGAATGCTTCCAACACGTCGTTATCCACGTGGTAATATGAGGAGAAAAACATCTAATGACACTCATAAAAAATCACTACCACCGCAGGTAGGGGTGCAACAGTCACAGATGTCAAGTTCTGAATGTGGAGTAAAAAAAGTGCAAACACTGAATATTGCATCCTCCAACCTCTTAAAATAAAAACCTACTACAGTTATGCTTTATTTTTGCTACGGACACCATTACAACTTGTTCTATCCACACTGCTATCAGGACCATGACGTTCTAGAAGCACTGAACGAATTTTTTATGTAGTTTAGACTGATAACACCTAAGGGGGTCAAATTAGCTAAACACTAATAAAGAAAAATAAAGTGTTCATTTGAAACAAAAAAGACAGCCTCAAGTACGTAAATGACTTCTTTCAAGTCACCGAAAATGTTTAAAAAGAGAAAAATATACAAATTTACTATCTCGTAAATTCGGTGTACAGCATTAATTTTCTTTTTGCGGAATGGTAACAGCACCTGCATCGCACACGCTTTCCGTTTGACAAGTCTCAAATACAACCCAAGCGACTGAGAAAGGGCGGTGCTGCCTCATTTTCAGAAACTAAAGAATGTTTTGAGCAAATATTTCGAAGGTTAAGTATCCCACAAAACAAGAGGAAAGAGCAAGAGAAAAAAATACCGTGAGGGGGTAATCACCACGAAAGGAAACGGAATGTTGCTGTACCAACAACAGCACTGAGAACGCTTTTGGCGGTACCATAGCAAGGTGGGATGTTGTGACGCAACTTTTCGCTAGCGGACAGTACACTGTTCTTTCTCACTTAAAGTGGTCTCGGTCACCTGCAGAAAATGTCAGGGCCTCAAGTATTTAATGATACTGCACACTGCCTCAGCGACTACATCCAGGATAAGCTACACAAACTGCTTTGTTGTGGTAATCGATCTGAACGTGATAAATGTGAAACACGGTGTCATACAGCGACACACCACTGGCCATGCGCCAAACACTCGTACCCTAGAACAAGCCTCTTGTAACGCAAGTGTCTCGCCGGCACCTACGCATGGTACTGTAACTTTCTCCAAGTCCGTTTCAGTCAACGATGTCTCGTAAAAGCTATTCAGCGAAATACGTACAAGTAACCCCATTGAAACTTCCTGGCAGATTGAAACTGAGTGCCCGACCGAGACTCGAACTCGGGACCTTTGCCTTTCGCGGGCAAGTGCTCTACCATCTAAGCTACCCAAGCACGACTAACGCCCCGTCCTCACAGCTTTACTTCTACCAGTACCTCGTCTCCTACATTTCTCATTCTGGAAACATCCCCCAGTATGTGGCTAAGACATGTCTCCGCAATATCCTTTCTTTGAGGAGGGCTAGTTCTGCAAGCTTCGCAGGAGAGCTTCTGTAAAGTTTGGAAGGTAAGAGACGAGGTACTGGCAGAAGTAAAACTGTGGGGAGGTGCGTGAGTCGTGCTTGTGTAGCTCAGATGGTAGAGCACTTGCCCGCGAAAGGCAAAGGTCCCGAGTTTGAGTCTCGGTCCGGCACACAGTTTTAATCTGCCAGGAAGTGTTACATCAGTCCACACTCCGCTGCAGACTGAAAATCTCATTCTAGTAACCCAACCGATTTCAAGAAGTGAATTGTGCACATACTATCGTTGACGTAAGTTTCCTCTGCGTGCACTAGAGCATGATATATGCTACTGTTGTCGAGTAATTGACTGATGATGTTCGTTCTGGTTGGCCGTCAATAGGCATCGCATCAGATAATATCCTAGAAATGAAGGTCCTGATTCCGCAAGAGCGTAGTCAGATTATTTAAGACACCTGCAATACGTAGGAGAACACGTTAGGGTACACGTGAACGCATTCTGGCAGAAATGAACATGAGAAGGACTGCAGCGAAGTTTGTGCCACGATTGCTTCGGTGCGATGAGAAACAACGTCGCGAGGTAGTCTGCATGGAATTTACACAACTACGTCAAGATGATTCAAAATTTCTTTCAAAGTTCTCGCTGGAGACGAAAGTTTGGTTTATGGCTATGACACTAAAACTAAGTAGCAGCTTCTTCGGAAAAAAAAGAGGAAGCTGAGTCGGGAGTAACATTAAGTCCTTGTTCACCTGTTTAATGCCCGACGAAAAAAGTGAAGCCTTCACAACGGTCGGAGGAAGAAAGAAAATGAAACTCCACGGGTTGAGAGGGTACGTGCTGTCAGTTCAGTGATTAAAATATCGAGTTAAATTGCCAAAGAACTTAACAAAATGAACCCACTTATCAGTATGATCATGCGCACCCTTTGGCGTAAATACAAGCATCGGTTCGGCTGCAATGCTGGAACACATCTGCTGTAACTGGTCCTTGATATACTGGATACTGGCACTGGGATTCAGTTGATGTTGAAGCCAGTGGCACATACATTCTATCGGGGACAGATCTGGGGATACTGCTAACCGCTGTAGTACCTCAACATCACGCACACCGTTCATGGAGTCACGCGCCGTGTGTGGACCAACATTATGCAGCTGGGAAATTGAATCACGATACTGTCGTATGAGAGGTAACAAGTGAGGACACAGGATGACTCTAACATACCATTGTGCCGTCAGAATACCCTCTACCAATACCTGCGACGACCCACAGTCACACATCATGGCTCCCCATGTAACCGTGTATATTTCTATTGTCAAGCCACAATTTATGAAAGATGTTTATATTTTATTAATAGGATTGAGTAGGAATAATTAATATTTGTCATGTTGGAAATAATTGTGGTAGCAGGGATTGTGTAATGTCTCTTGCAGCGGTCTCTCCGCGAAATTTTCAGAAATTTTTTATAAATTATATGACTCAGTACATATCTCGAAATATCTCTTCTTATCTTACCGATACCTAAACTTTAACATACGATGATTATCAATGAAAAGTAGTTTCGAGCCCTATTATTTCTTGGAGCGTGCATTTACTCCATGGAATAGCTTCTCTGCTATCTATGTTTTCTCTTACGAAAAGAATGATTGGGATCTTGCCGATTAGCCATGAAAGAACGAAGATGTATATGTATGTATTGTTGAGCTAGTCGCCATCTTGATGAGATTCTGTAGCAGAAGGAATTTAATACATGAACTAAACTAAAGTAACTGTGTTCGCGTATTATTTAACTGATTATTATTGACAGTGTCTGCTTACTACGCTGTGTTGCACGGGATCAGTGGAGAATGTCTGATTTACACTGGACGAGGGCCGCGGTGGTCTAGTGGTTCTAGGCGCGCAGTCCGGAGCCGCAGGACTGCTACGGTCGCAGGTTCGAATCCTGCCTCGGGCATGGATGTGTGTGATGTCCTTAGGTTAGTTAGGTTTAAGTAGTTCTAAGTTCTAGGGGACTGATGACCACAGATGTTAAGTCCCATAGTGCTCAGAGCCATTTGAACCATTTGAACACTGGACGAACCTGCCGTTTTGTATGCTCAAGATATCCAGTTTATTACTTTCAGTAAATAGGCTGACACGGTCTTACCAGCAGATCTCCGGTCATCCCCATGTGATCACCGAAAGTTAATAATTACTACAAATGTTTTCAGGGGATCGACTGACAATTTTCGTCGCACCGAGACTTCGAAATTGCTTCACTGCCTTATGGAATTTAAGTTAAGCTCAATTGAATCAGGATAGAACAGTATTGAAGTGTGTGAATGTGATAAGCGCGCTTTCTGAATGAAAATTCCTTTAATATACGCATGTTTTTTACTATCCTGATCAGTGAAGCTAAATCATGCCGGTGTGAGAGAGGTTTTTAAATTTTAGATCCCACAAAAAATATTAAAAATGTCTGCACCAAAGTATTGTTGGCAGGAGAGACCGCACATTGATATAATTTTAAAAAAGGGCGGGAGAGACCGCGTATGGATACATTTTGAAAAAAGAGCGGTGAAGACCGCGCATTGATACATATTGTAATGGTAGCAGGGATTGCCTGCACCAGAAAGCATTGTTGGCAGGAGAGACCGCCCTTGAGCGTTCGTAGGAAGTTAGAAGAAGCGAGATGTGAAGCGAGTCGGCAGCAGGTCTGAAGCGAGAGGTTGAGAGGAGCGGTGTGCCTGCCACCCACCAGCTATTATTTACAAGAGGTTATAAACGGATGTACAGAGACATCAGCTAACTATTATCATAAGAGGAACTAATATTATTGAATTATTTTTTGAGAAACTCAAGACTACTGAAGGTATGTTTGCGCAATGCTAGTTGTAAGATTATTGTAAAAAGTAAGTCCCATTTGAACGTTTGTGAAATCATTTCATTCAGAATATAATTAATTTTTGCCAGCAATATTGCATTACTGATTATAATCCATCCCAAAAATAATCAACGTAAAACTTTGCAAAATTTTATTGTTGTTAAGAAAAAGTTTAACTATGAATTACGCAACCAGAATGAGATTTTCACTCTGCAGCGGAGAGTGCGCTGATATGAAACTTCCTGGCAGATTAAAACTGTGTGCCCGATCGAGACTCGAACTCGGGACCTTTGCCTTTCGCGGGCAAGTGCTCTACCATCTGAGCTACCGAAGCACGACTCACGCCCGGTACTCACAGCTTTACTTCTGCCAGTATCTCGTCTCCTACCTTCCAAACTTTACAGAAGCTCTCCTACGAACCTTGCAGGACTAGCACTCGTGAAAGAAAGGATATAGCGGAGACATGGCTTAGCCACAGCCTCGGGGATGTTTCCAGAATGAGATTTTCACTCTGAAGCGGAGTGTGCGCTGATATGAAACTTCCTGGCAGATTAAAACTGTGTGCCCGACCGAGACACGAACTCGGGACCTTTGCCTTTCGCGGGCAAGTGCTCTCCCATCTGAGCTACCGAAGCACGACTCACGCCCGGTACTCACAGTTCTACTTCCGCCAGTATCTCGTCTCCCACCTTCCAAACTTTACAGAACCTCTCCTGCGAACCTAGCAGAACTAGCACTCCTGAAAGAAAGGATATAGCGGAGACATGGCTTAGCCACAGCCTCGGGGATGTTTCCAGAATGAGATTTTCACTCTGAAGCGGAGTGTGCGCTGATATGAAACTTCCTGGCAGATTAAAACTGTGTGCCCGACCGAGACTCGAACTCAGGACCTTTGCCTTTCGCGGGCAAGTGCTCTCCCATCTGAGCTACCGAAGCACGACTCACGCCCGGTACTCACCGCTTTACCTCTGTCAGTATCTCGTCTCCCACCTTCCAAACTTTACAGAAGCTCTCCTACGAACCTTGCAGGACTAGCACTCCTGAAAGAAAGGATATAGCGGAGACATGGCTTAGCCACAGCCTCGGGGATGTTTCCAGAATGAGATTTTCACTCTGAAGCGGAGTGTGCGCTGATATGAAACTTCCTGGCAGATTAAAACTGTGTGCCCGACCGAGACTCGAACTCGGGACCTTTGCCTTTCGCGGGCAAGTGCTCTCCCATCTGAGCCACCGAAGCACGACTCACGCCCGGTACTCACAGTTCTACTTCCGCCAGTATCTCGTCTCCGACCTTCCAAATTTTACAGAAGCTCTCCTGCGAACCTAGCAGAACTAGCACTCCTGAAAGAAAGGATATAGCGGAGGGATGTTTCCAGAATGAGATTTTCACTCTGCAGCGGAGTGTGCGCTGATATGTAACTTCCTGGCAGATTAAAACTGTGTGCCCGACCGAGACTCGAACTCGGGACCTTTGCCTTTCGCGGGCAAGTGCTCTACCATCTGAACTACCGAAGCACGACTCACGCCCGGTACTCACAGCTTTACTTCTGCCAGTATCTCGTCTCCTACCTTCCAAACTTTACAGAAGCTCTCCTACGAACCTTGCAGGACTAGCACTCCTGAAAGAAAGGATATAGCGGAGACATGGCTTAGCCACAGCCTCGGGGATGTTTCCAGAATGAGATTTTCACTCTGCAGCGGAGTGTGCGCTGATATGAAAGTTCCTGGCAGATTAATACTGTGTGCCCGACCGAGACACGAACTCGGGACCTTTGCCTTTCGCAGGCAAGTGCTCTCCCATCTGAGGTACCGAAGTTCGACTCACGCCCGGCACTCACAGCTTTACTTCTGCCAGTATCTCGCCTCCTACCTTCCAAACTTTACAGAAGCTCTCCTACGAACCTTGCAGGACTAGCACTCCTGAAAGAAAGGATATAGCGGAGACATGGCTTAGCCACAGCCTGGGGGATGTTTCCAGAATGAGATTTTCACTCTGCAGCGGAGTGTGCGCTGATATGAAACTTCCTGGCAGATTAAAACTGTGACGAGATACTGGCAGAAGTAAAGCTGTGAGTACCGGGCGTGAGTCGTGCTTCGGTAGCTCAGATGGTAGAGCACTTGCCCGCGAAAGGCAAAGGTCCCGAGTTCGAGTCTCGGTCGGGCACACAGTATTAATCTGCCAGGAAGTTTAATGAATTACGTAACTTCAGTCAAATTAATTAAAGAATAAGGTCAGCTTTGCTATTAAAGAATTACGTCAGCTTTGGTAATAAATAAAGCCACTTATTATGACAGCCCACCAGCAGCTAATAGGGTATAGTAAACCAGAGTAAGTATATTCACGTCGCAGTTCGATGTAGCAGTCAGATCCAGTAACAGTAAAAAACGTAAGGAACAGTTTTGGGTTATTGCAGGTAACGACTGAGGGAAGTCTTCATTTGTTACTGTTAAGCAAGAGAATGAAATCCTATGGGAAGGTTTCATAGGTTATTGTAGAAGGGAAGGTTGCGTAACAAAAGAGATATAGAGGAGGGGGGAAGGTTTCACCCATATTATCTTGTCAGGAGCAAACCGCTATGTCTCTCGATAGCACTGGAAGAATGGGACTTCTGCCGAGACGGCCACCATAGCCGCCGACGGTGCTCATCCAAGGTCGTACAGGGCCGCAATTGAATGCGGAACACAGTGCAACGCCATCCATCACCAGTCCGTGCTTCCCGGTCACAACACCAGTGCAAACGCAGCCGCTCGTTTCGTGGAGTCAACAAAGGTTACGCATGGGACGATAATTCTATAACCCGGCTACTGCTAGTATCCGACCAATGGTGCAGGATGACACAGAATGTTGCCGAGAGCCCATTACTTTTTCTCCAGTGGCAGGTGCAGACGTGAAGGCACTACAATATGCTTGGTGCACAATAGGGCTACCCTCCATTGTAGTCGTCAGACGTGGTTAACCGGAACCTTGACGACTAACATGGCCGCCCCGATGTTCTCATGATATCTAAAACGAAAAAAAAAAAAAAAATTGGCAACGGCCTTGCCGCAGTGGATACACCGGTTCCCGTGATATCACCGAAGTTAAGCGCTGTCGGGCGTGGCCGGCACCTGGATGGGTGACCATCCAGGCCGCCATGCGCTGTTGCTACTTTTCGGGGTGCACTCAGCCTCGTGATGCCAATTGAGGAGCTACTCGACCGAATAGTAGCGGCTTCGGTCAAGAGCGCCATCATAACAACTGGGAGAGCTGTGTGCTGACCCCACGCCCCTCCTATCCGCATCCTCCTCCGGGGATGACGCGGCGGTTGGATGGTCCCGGTAGGCCACTCGTGGCCTGAAGACGGAGTGCTTTTTTATCTAAAATGAGCCGGCCGTCGTGACCGAGCGGTTCTAGGCACTTCAGTCCGGAACCACGCTGCTGCTACGGTAGCACGTTCGAATCCTGCCTTGGGCATGGATGTGCGTGATGTCCTTAGGTTAGTAAGGTTTAAGTAGTTCCAAGTCTAGGGGACTGATGACCTCAGATGTTAAGTCCCATAGGGCTTAGAGCCATTTGAACCATTTCTATCGAAAATGGGGCCACTGTCACACTCGAATGCCCCACAAATCTGGATATTGGACGACTCGACCAGCACGTCAAACGGAGACCCCAATGAGACGCTTTCAAACTCTGTCACGTGCTGGTAACGCTGTTTGACAAGAGTAAGTGTCATCACAGTGTCCTTCTTAGCGATCACTCCACGTCTGACGCTGTCCACGCTCCTCATACACCCCAACAGGCTTGGTAACAACACTAAAAATGAACAACGATAATGCTCTCTTGTAGTCGATCTACCTGTGAAAACCTTAATCGTTTACTTAGCCTCCTATGGTGTGCGCGTGTACGCAGCTACGTTGACATCAGACCATGTCTTCTGTGTGCTTCACATTTTTTGTCAGATAGTGTGTTTCTCTTCCAGGTATCGTGTCTCCTTTGCTGGATGCCACTCTAGGAAAGCTATTCACTTCTCCTCCAACCAAAGCAATCTGCAACGAGGAAAGCAACCTTATAATAACAAAAATTAACAAACAATGAAAGAACACTATCAACGACGTAAGTAACCTCGACGAGATCAGGTGTTGGTTGACCGTATGACTTTGATACAATCCTTGGTGTGAATAGACATAGGCATTCCCTTCCGTTCCGTAGCACTCCTTTGGTGCGCATACTGATATTCCGCGAATATTTTGACGTGACGTTCCCGAGTCCGTGACGCCCGATCCGAATCCGGCCACTTCGGATTCGAAACTGGTCTGAGAGATCACAGTGAGTTTGATACTAAATTGGAGATGTTACTTAATGAAGGCAAGGCTTGGCAAATGACGTTATAGCCGCTATGACAGGTCGGCCCACACGCACTAACTCTTCTGCAGTTATTACTTCCTGAGACAACGTGACACTGTCTAGCTTTACATTGAGGTGATAAACGCCATGGGATAGCGACAATACGCGCAAAGATGGCGATAGTATTGCGTACACGCCTCCCCGGACAGCCGCGGGCCTCTTGTCACGGTCCGCGCGGATTCCCAGTCGGAGGTTCGAGTCCTCCCTCGGGCACGGGTGTGTGTGTTGTCCATAGCGTAAGTTAGTTCATGCTAGATTAAGTAGTGCGTATGCTTAGGGACCGATGACCCAAGCAGTTTGGTTCCATAAGATCTTGCCACAAATTTACAAAAATTTATTGCGTACACAAAGTATTAAAGAGCATTGCATTGGTGGAGCTGTCATGTGTACGCAGGTAATTCATGTGAAAAGGTTTCCGACGTGATTATGGCACCACGACAGGAATTAACAGACTTAGAACGCGGAATAGTAGTTGGAGCTACACGCATGGGACACTCCATTTCGGAAATCGTTCGGGAATTCAATATTCCAAGATCCACAGTGTCAACAGTCTGCCGAGAGTACCAAATTTCAGGCATTACCTCTCACCACGGACAAGGCAGTGTCCGACGGCCTTCACTTAAAGACCGAGAGCAGCGGCGTTTGTGTAGAGTTGTCAGTGCTAACAGACAAGCAACACTGCGTGAAATAAGTGCAGAAATCAGTGTGAGACGTTCTACGAACGTATTCATTAGGACAGTGCGGCGAAATTGATCGTTAATGGGCTATGGGAGCAGACGACCGATGAGAGAGCCTTTGCTATCAGCACGACATCACCTTCAGCTCCTCTCCTGTGCTCGTGACAAAATATCGATATGACCCTAGACGAAACCGTGCCCTGGTCAGATGAAACTTGATTTCAGTTCGTAAGAGCTGGTGGTAGGGTTCGAGTGTGGCGCAGTTCCTACGCAGTCACGGTCCCAAGTAGCCAACAAGACACTGTGCAAGCTTCTGTTGGCTCCATAGCTATGTGGGCTGTGTTTACCTGGAACTGACTGGGGCCTCTGGTCCAACAGAATCGATCATTGATTCTAAATGGTTATGGTCGGCTATTTGGAGACCATTTGTAGCCATTCATGGCCTTCATGTTCCCAATGATGGAGTTTTTATGGATGACATTGCGACATGTCATTGGGGCAAAATTGTTCGCAGCTGGTTTGAAGAATGTTCTGTACAATTGGTGTGAATGATTTGGCCTCCCATATCGCCAGACATGGATCCCATCGAATATTCGTGGACCGTAATAGATAGCCCAGTTAATGCACAAAATCCTGCACCGGCTATAGAGGTAGCATGGCTCAATATTTCTGCAGGGTACTTGTTGAGTCCATGTCCCGTCGAGTTGCTACACCACTCTGGGCAATAGGAGATCCGCCATGATGTTAGGAGGTATACTATTACTTTTGTTAACTCAGTGGACATTGCAGTCTAATGCTAGTATTGACGCGTATCTTCTAACTGATATCACTAGGAACGATATTCCACAATTCGTATCTTCTCTAAGGCTCTGCCCTAACCACATTTCTCAAATTTCTTACCTCTGCACCAGAGCGGTTTCTGTTTCATTTCACCAAGAATTACGTGCCAGTAAATATCTCACAGAGAGCAAGAAGGAAACCACACTGCAGTTGAGGTCTGTTCTGCTTTGAAGTTACGTGATATGGTATGCATAGAAAGTTAATCTGTTTGTGATAATTTATCAGATCATTTATGGCATTTTACTTTATTATCAGTGTTTCAAACATTGTCTGCAACATCATAATCTAAAGATAGTCTCACTAAGAAGAGAAGAGGTTCTGGAAATATCGAGGAAATGGTGAAAATAGCAAGACTGAAGGGAAAGGGGTTTGTGACACAACTGGTAGGTTAACAAAAGAAGAATCTTGGTATGATTTTGATTCTAATAATAAGTGTACCGTTCAGTTTACTGAGGAGCAAATGGTTCAAATGGCTCTGAGCACTATGGGACTTAACATATGAGGTCATCAGTCCCCTAGAACTTAGAACTACTTAAACCTAACTAACCTAAGAACATCACAAACATCCATGCCCGAGGCAGGATTCGAACCTGCGACCGTAACGGTCACGCGGTTCTCGACTGAAGCGCCTAGAACTGCTCGGCCACTGCGGCGGGCTACTAAGGAACAGAAAGGAAAGATAATTAATGGCGTTTACAGTGGCAGGCCCAAAAACGAACAGGACATCTAATATAATTAAATGAGTGTCATGATCTTGAAAGGCATCTGCCTAAAGGGCCATATTCAAAACAGTTCACGTCACCGTTTAAATATTACTCTGTGATAGATACCAACAGGGTAGAAGTTTGCCGTAAGGCTTTCATGAGCTTCCACGCTGTTTGTAATAAGATGGTTTATCGGCTAATGACTATACTAACAAAGGGTGATCAACCTATTGACATGAGGGGAAGACATAATAGTCAACAGAATATTCCTCAAGGCATTTTAATGAAAGTGAATCAACGCACTGAATCTTACTCCAAAAGATACCTCATTATTCTTCTACGTCGTTCACATACCTAGAGGCGGGTCTGACATACAAACATATGCGTGAAATTGTTTTTTTGACAAACGCCCAGAACTCAACAATGCTATAAAATGTGACTATTTTTAACATACTACAAGTAAAATTACAGATATACATTCGGATGGCCTCAAGTAGGCGTGTGAAGTATTTCATACAATGCAAAGTGAGCTGCCATAGGAGAACTAATGATACACAAAAGGAGGGCATATAAATTTTACATAGCACTGCAATACGTCACTGATCTACGCAGTAATAGGAATAATGTACAGGGAATTTGCTTTGACTTCATACAGAATCGTCCTTTTCCGTGCATGCTCGTACAAGAGATGTTTAATCGTTGAAAATTTATGGCATTGTGTGTTTTGCGTTCATAATTTAGGAGACAGTGCACACATATTACCAGAGAGAGACAAAAAAGACGCAAACGATAAGCGTACTGTGTTGTGTGACTGTATTAAAAACAGCACTGACCCTCAAGTAAAAGCATTACGTGTGCAATTACTCCCGCCCTGGGCAAGACTGGAATCACACACTGGTCAGGTTTTTTTTATGTTTTGTAAAGCGATTTAATGAGGTGCACGTACTTTTTCCTACTACAGGTCACAGTGTTTTGTTCTGTGGCCGGAACTCTGGAGTGATAAAGGATGTGATTCGTCACCACGACAGTGATTATTTCCCTGATCAAGACGACAGTACCGTTAGCATTGCTAAATCAAAGCAGCCTTCAGTCATCTTTAAAACAGTAGTAAATGAAGAAATTTTGAACTTTAATGGCTGGTTGCCACAATTTTTCAAAAATACTTGTGTTAACGTTGGTAACAAACAGTCTTTCAAAGTAAGCATTTACAAGTACGTCACTTTCACAACATCAGAAAGAGGATATGTTACTGCTTTGCGTGTGTTGATCGTAAAAGCAGTGAAGTTTTCAGACTGTACAAAGGAAGTGAAGTTAACTTGGCTGTTGCAAAAGTCTATAATGGAATGGTCGCTATTAAAAAGAAAAAACCTGATGTTGCTAAAATAGTAAATTATGTGCCTGATGTATACGAACAGCTTTATAACAATATTTTACAATGGCCTACAGCTACCACTAGTCCGACTAAAGATGATGACAGTGAGTAACGACTAAGAAACTCTCTAGAAGCTAAAAGGTAAATATTTTATGTCTTTTCTGAAATTTAAATATGTCTCTATGACTTGCGTAATCCATGTCTTGTGTTTTAAGGCAATAAAGCCTTGTAATTCACAGTGAAAAACATTGTTTGTGCGTCATCCTTACCACTTCAATTAGTTGAAACCAACAAGGGAAAGATTCCACCAACTTTGGAAACATATCAGAGCTGAAATAAAGATTTGAAAACAAACCACTACTGGAATATTGCTATTGGTGTTGTAATGAATAAGTTTGTAATTGTAAGTTTCTTCATCCGACTTTTAGTTTGTTTCCTATGAAGTTTTCTTCTCCCAAAAGCGTAGGATCAAATGGAATGTTTCCCTTCTTCATCTCATAGGTTGAGTTAGGTTCTCTCATTGATTTTATGATAGAAACTGTCGGTAAAACTGAATAAAGTTGGATCATCGTCGTCTTTTAGCAGATGGTTCTCAATTCTTGGGCCGACAATTTAGCTATCATCCGCAAAATGATTGCTACAAATTTCGCAGTGTTACGAACGTATCTCGAAATCCCCTGCACACTCCAACCAACCTTTGATTAAAAGTTCTAGGTGCGAGTGAATAAAATAAAAGGATCTTAATATGTTAGTAGCATCGTGTATGTTTCATGAACATAATTTTATTTCAGTTACACAGTATATGTAACTTTATTGTGGAACTGAAGGCCTCTTCCCGTCGTCCATCAATTACAGTACCCGTGTGCCCGTATACTACACTACTCTAGACCATTTCTGTTCGAAATGAAAGAAATAATCACTGAAAAAGGCTACCGTGACTCCCCTTCTATCAAAGTCGGTTGTGAGTAACCTCTTCAGTTTTAATACAGAGCGCACAGAGATCGGGACTCCTCTGTGGTCAATGTGAGGTCGCCATCCAGATGGGGGCGTACACGGTAGAGGCATATGCAAGACTTACCTAACATCTTCAGTTAAATCTACACTCCTGGAAATTGAAATAAGAACACCGTGAATTCATTGTCCCAGGAAGGGGAAACTTTATTGACACATTCCTAGGGTCAGATACATCACATGATCACACTGACAGATCCACAGGCACATAGACACGGGCAACAGAGCATGCACAATGTCGGCACTAGTACAGTGTATATCCACCTTTCGCAGCAATGCAGGCTGCTATTCTCCCATGGAGACGATCGTAGAGATGCTGGATGTAGTCCTGTGGAACGGCTTGCCATGCCATTTCCACCTGGCGCCTCAGTTGGAACAGCGTTCGTGCTGGACGTGCTGACCGCGTGAGACGCCGCTTCATCCAGTCCCAAACATGCTCAATGGGGGACAGATCCGGAGATCTTGCTGGCCAGGGTAGTTGACTTACACCTTCTAGAGCACGTTGGGTGGCACGGGATACATGCGGACGTGCATTGTCCTGTTGGAACAGCAAGTTCCCTTGCTGGTCTAGGAATGGTAGAACGATGGGTTCGATGACGGTTTGGATGTACCGTGCACTATTCAGTGTCCCCTCGACGATCACCAGTGGTGTACGGCCAGTGTAGGAGATCGCTCCCCACACCATGATGCCGGGTGTTGGCCCTGTGTGCCTCGGTCGTATGCAGTCCTGATTGTGGCGCTCACCTGCACGGCGCCAAACACGCATACGACCATCATTGGCACCAAGGCAGAAGCGACTCTCATCGCTGAAGACGACACGTCTCCATTCGTCCCTCCATTCACACCTGTCGCGACACCACTGGAGGCAGGCTGCACGATGTTGGGGCGTGAGCGGAAGACGGCCTAACGGTGTGCGGGACCGTAGCCCAGCTTCATGGAGACGGTTGCGAATGGTCCTCGCCGATACCCCAGGAGCAACAGTGTCCCTAATTTGCTGGGAAGTGGCGGTGCGGTCCCCTACGGCACTGCGTAGGATCCTACGGTCTTGGCGTGCATCCGTGTGTCGCTGCGGTCCGGTCCCAGGTCGACGGGCACGTGCACCTTCCGCCGACCACTGGCGACAACATCGATGTACTGTGGAGACCTCACGCCCCACTTGTTGAGCAATTCGGCGGTACGTCCACCCGGCCTCCCGCATGCCCACTATACGCCCTCGCTCAAAGTCCGTCAACTGCACATACGGTTCACGTCCACGCTGTCGCGGCATGCTACCAGTGTTAAAGACTGCAATGGAGCTCCGTATGCCACGGCAAACTGGCTGACACTGACGGCGGCGGTGCACAAATGCTGCGCAGCTAGCGCCATTCGACGGCCAACACCGCGGTTCCTGGTGTGTCCGCTGTGCCGTGCGTGTGATCATTGCTTGTACAGCCCTCTCGCAGTGTCCGGAGCAAGTATGGTGGGTCTGACACACCGGTGTCAATGTGTTCTTTTTTCCATTTCCAGGAGTGTATATCTGTACTCTGTGAAACACTGCGAAGTACATGGTAGAGGGTACATTCCATTGTACCAGTTATTAGACTTCTTCCCGATCCATTAACATGTTGTTGTTGTTGTTGTTGTCTTCAGTCCTGAGACTGGTTTGATGCAGCTCTCCATGCTACTCTATCCTGTGCAAGCTTCTTCATCTCCCAGTACTTACTGCAACCTACATCCTTCTGAATCTGCTTAGTGTATTCATCTCTTGGTCTCCCTCTACGAATTTTACCCACCACGCTGCCCTCCAATGCTAAATTTGTGATCCCTTGATGCCTCAGAACATGTGTAAGTAGGCTGTTTAGGTTTTCTTATTGGTATCGCCACGTAACGCACTGTATGAAAATCACTGGCTGTGCTGTGTGCAGTCTGTGGCCAGTTTGCATTGTTGTCTACCATTGTAGTGTTGGGCAGCTGGATGTTAACAGCGCGTAGCGTTGCACAGTTGGAGGTGAGCCGCCAGCAGTGGTGGATGTGGGGAAGTGAGATGGCGGATTTTTGAGAGCGGATGATCTGGACGTGTGTCTATCAGAAACAGTACATTTTTAAGAAGGGATGTCATGAACTGCTATATATATTATGACTTTTGAACAGTATTAAGGTAAATACATTGTTTGTTCTCTATAAAAATCTTTCATTTGCTAACTATGCCTATCAGTAGTTAGTGCCTTCAGTAGTTTGAATCTTTTATTTAGCTAGCAGTGTTGGCGCTGGCTGTATTGCAGTAGTTTGAGTAACGAATATTTTTGTGAGGTAAGTGATTTGTGAAACTTATAGGTTAATTTAGTCAGGGTCATTCTCTTGTAGGGATTACTGAAAGTCAGATTGCGCTGCGCAAAAAAATATTGTGTATCAGTTTAAGCACAGTCATGTATAATTATTCAAAGGGGACTGTCCATATGTCGACGCTTAGCCGAGGATACCTCACTGGAATCTTCTGATTTTTTCTTGTAGTTTGTGTAATTAGTGTAATTGTGTAATTGTGGCATGCATGTAGATTTGCACCAAGTATTTCGCAGCTGCGCTTGCAATTAACTAGATATTATTTTCAGTGCTATGTTAATGTGTTTTCTTATGTTGCTCTTCAACTTGTGCTTTTCTGTGTTATCGTGTGAAATATTGTGACAATAATGATGTGTGAAAAACGTAACACTAGACTCCAAAGTAAACTGAGAAATAATGGTGACGACGTGCGTAGCTTATCGGCACCACTGTGTAATGAATTAACAGGCATTCAAAGTAGTAATTTGGTAACTGTGCATAGGGAAATGGAGCGGGCGGCAAATAATAGCGTAGACAGTGAAACAAATAGTGGATAGGGATGCATTATCGATTGATCGGTCGGCAACAGCTCGCCTCAGGATTCTGAAACGACAGGACACAATCTTGCTAATACTGTAGATTCCGGTTATGCGTCCTCGCCGTTTTCTCAAATAAATCAAGACACATATTCTGCTTTTCAAATTGCGAATGTTGCCGGTTGAAATGCACTGCCGAATAGCACTGAGGAACATGTTTTAGACACCAGTGCATTGTTATTACAATTAATGAAACAAGTGGGACAAAAGCTTCAACAGTTAGACACAATGGAACAAAATCTTCAAAAGTTAGACACAATGGAACAACACCAGAGACATACACAGCAACAGTTAGACCTAATGGAACAAAAGCTTCAAAAGTTAGACTCAGTGGAACATACACTTGAATAAACACGTGAAAATTTAACTACTGAGTTACATAAAATCGAATCGAAATGTCAAAAAGTCTGTAATGGCGTAAAATCACAAATTTGTGAGCATTTCCAACCTGGTTTTCGCGGCATGAAAATACATTACAGAATCACGAAGTAGCCATAAAAGAACTGCAAACTATTCTTCATGAAAATCATGAGACCCTGCAAGGTAAAATTGACTCAGTTGCATCTACCGATTCGGTTACACAACTTGCAAAAACTCAGGAAAACTTAAAGAACACAGTAGATACGATTTCAATACCACTGGACACTCTGAAACCTGGTTCAGAAAAACACACGGAGGAAATAAGTACACTATCGGAGAAAGTAGCCGAACTTTCGGATCAGTTCACTAACTTATCTGCAAAGGTAGATGATGATCTAAATGACACAAGACCTGTAGCCATCACTGATACAGAAGAGTATGAACAAAAAACGAAATCAGAATCAAATTATACGCAACACAAAAGAGAAATCCGGGAAGTACAAGATCAGTTGGCACAAGTAATACAAAAATTACATATTTCAGAGGACACTCGTGCTCCAACACGGGAAGAGGGACTTAGAAATAGGGAAAAGCCACAAAATGATAACACAGGGCATTTCGGAAATTATGACAGAAACTGGCAAGGTGCACCGAATTTTGAGATGGAACCGACTATGATTTTGAACATAAGCTGTTCATTACTACACGTAAATTCAAAACATTTAAGAATTCTGGTAACGACATTCATCCACAAGCCATCATCAATTCTATCATTGTTTTCCTCCCAACTGGTCATTAGAGCACAGATTAGAATTTATGTGTGGCTATTTAGAGAATGAACCAGCTGCAAGAATGCAATCGGTCATTCACGATTGTCACAGTGAAGGATAATTTTATCATGCCTTCCTCTCAACATATTGGTTTCAAGCTACACAAGACCGAGTAAAACATAGCATCATAATGATGAAACATTTCGAACAATCTTGATTTTCCAGTCTTGTGAAATATTTTGAAGACATGTTGCACAAGAATCAGTACCTGTCAAACCCATACAGCCCCTCAGAACTCATCCGCATTTGCTTAATCAAATTACCTGAACATTTACGACATATTATTTTGGCAGGACGTTGCAAAGACGACATTGAAGCTTTTCTGGGACTCTTACAAGAATTGGAAATTGAAACTGACAATCGAACTGACAATCGCGGAACGCAAAAACAGGAACACAACAATTACAGGTCACATCCGTAGCAATTTTTGCGATGAAGGAAATAATAACGGGACACGACAAGGCTATTCTCACAACACAAATCGTGACCAAAACAGACACCACCCTTATGGCAACCGTTGGCAGAATAATAGGTACAGAGAAAGATCGCACTTCTGTAATAATGAATATGACAGAGACAACCATAGAAACAGACAATATGGCAACCAGAACTATTATTATCACGGGAGACAGAATAACTTCAGACGCAACGGTCCACTGTGTAGTGATAATTCAGGGAGAAATTCTCCACCACTTAACTGACAAGAAACAAACTACAGGAACTACCGACATGACGACAAACCATATAATCATAACGGAAGACCTGAATTTCATCAGAACTGGTGGGATTCAAACAGAGCTGGGCCCTCTCGGCAAGGTGAATTTGTAGAAGTGAGATCTCCAAATTCCAATAACGACGTGCGCCAACAATGAGACAGACAATGACTCGCACCGCAGGCAGCCACGTGTGCTGGCTCAGCTTGAGGAAAATAACATAGACGCTAATCTTGAGAAAAATTTTAGCATTCCTTACCGACGTATACGGCATGACAATTGTGTTGAAACTGAAACTCTGCGTACTAGGAAGTGTGAAGGACTGCACCACATTTCTCATGTAAAACCGTTTATTGAGAGATAATCTGCTTTTTAACTTAGTCTTTGCCATACAACTTTTCACTTCACGCTACTAGTACAATTTGTCAGACTTAAGAAACTGTCACCATGCAACAATGTTTGAAGTTAAAAATCCAGTCAAGAACCTAGAGAACTTATTTAAACAGAAATTACAAATGCATTGTTATAGTGAACAGACGACACAGTATTGTTATTTGTACATTCTTGCTTGTTAGTTGCACGATTACGTAACGACTATCAGGTTTACATACTTAGAACATATACTGATAATGAGATTTTAATGCAACATTTTGGTACTTGAAAAGATACCCTTTATTTGAAGTTCACTCGGTGAGATTAAAGATGACTTAGCATTTGGTTTCTTTGATAGCTACACGATTATATCACGATGCTGCTAATATGTGATACAATTTACATTGTTGCTTTTGTGGTGTATCTGTTTTATATCTGCACAGTTTTTCTGTATTATTCTGGAAAGTAAAACATGTTTTAGTAGTAACTTTTGTGGTATAGCTACAATGAGACAGCCTTTTTCGTAGCACAACAATACGTTACATTATAGTACTTTCTTGATCACGGTAAGGTACGTAATAACTACGATAACTATACGCAAAGCATTTCACTTTCGTTTATGTAGAGGTAAGTACACTGACTTCAGCAGAACTTTGCTTACAGAGGACGATAACTACGACAATTCCACAGAATTATCTTACAGCAAGATGCAAATTTAGCCATACAGGACACGCATTTGAGTGATTAATTTTGTACTTAAACCATTTATTTTTCAAGATTTTTGAATTAGAAAGAAAGTTTTCCATGATACATTTCATTCCATTGCTGTAATCTGTAACACCTGAAGGTATAATTACATTAATCCTCAGGGGTATACACGCTTACTTTGTGTACCATGTGTGTGGCAAGCACAAGGAGCCCTAGCTAATATGGTATTTGCTTACACAACTTTACACATTGGTACCATATTTCTCCAACACAGAATTACACAGCTACCTGATTATTTAACAGAGAAATAAACATTTTTTTTATTATGTAAGTGACAGATGTTTACGCTATTACACAGTTGGATAACTTCACACTTATGAAACTGTATTTTGTATATACTTTGTGATCTCTTTATATTTTTTCAGAACCAATGTGATACTACGAGAGCTTTGAATGATGTATTTGGTGTGAGATCATGATTTTTAAAGTATGTTTGAGGTAGATGACACTATTGAAAAGAGCAGAGAATATTTTTTAGGGTTTGAAATCATTGCTACGACGTTTTTGAGATTTGGCTGAGGTTTTATGATGTTATTATTAGGGTGACAATGTGTGTTATGCTCTTGAGATATGTTTATGATCAATAAGCTGATGCTATACAAGGAATCTGATTTGCTATGTATTTATTGTGATGAAATAGTGAAGTGTCGACGAATATGTATCTAGGTAATAAGGTAAGGCATAATGAGTAGTGGTTAGGCACTCTGATTTGAGAAAAAGGATGTTGGAAACCAAGAATCGTACTTTAAGAGTTATGAAATGTGTGTAAATGCGTGAATGTATCACAATGCCGACGAAAATTTTTTGGACACTGTTATATATGAGATCTTGTTTCTACACATTTCTAATGTAAATATCTAACCTTTGAATTTTTTATTTTATATGAGACTGTCACTGTAGTGCAAACTGGTGTCGTAAATATTTTGGTAAGAAAGTTAAGTGACCACCTTCACGTAATGCGTCGTGGGCACCCAGCTCCGCGACAGTCGCCTGGAAAAAAGTCATTAGTGTGTGGCTTTCAGAGGCACAGGTGGAGAAAAAAAAAGAGGCCATTATCCTCGCTATTGACATTTCTTTATAGAAAGCTTCGCTAATACGACACGCTTAAACTTGAAAACATATGATTACACTGTGGAGCTCTTAATTTATGATATTTACTAAAATGCCTAATGAAATAATGACAAACATTTTACATCTATTGTCTTTCTAGTTGAGAGATTTGCTCATTTTGTTTAATATCTAGTTTCTAGCTGCACTGCAGCGTTAGTTAAAATAAAATTTTATAGATGTACTAATATAAATATTTTCTGTCTACAGATCCAGTAAATAATAATTTTGTGATATACTTCCAAAAAAAATGAGGGAGCACAAAAAGACATTTCCCTTCACAGAAACTGCATACATAATTTTCTTTTCAAGTACTTGGTAATTTATTTCATAGAATAAGTTTTTGTGGTGCACCACTTTAATTACACAGACATTAAGATGTGAATATACATTTCCCTTATCTACATTGTTGTCTTTAGTGTACTATTTTTTTCTGCGTGTGGGTTTGTCATGTTTAGATATAAGTTAATGCATTTGCTGCTGTTGTTTGCCAGGCATAGTGCTACTGAATTTTACTTTGTATTACTCTGTTAAGCCAGTTTTACTACTGATTTATTTTTCTTGTTGCTGCACATTGGCTCATATTAGTTGTAACGTTGCATTTGCTCTGTTAATTTAGATTTACTGCTGCTTGCTTTGCAAATTCGCATTTTTTTGTCATTGCTGTTTGTGTTAATTGTTTTGTGCTGCTGCATTGCCTCGTCCCTTAGTTTAGCATCTGAGTTCAGTAGATTTAAGTTAGCTTAAGAGGGGGTAGACTATATAAGAGAATGAGTTGCGATGAGTTGGAAGAAATGCATTGAGAAGTTATACGAAAAAAGTACAGACAGCAGGTATAGATAGGACTTTTTGGAAATAATGAAGAACAAAGGGAGATCTCTGAGTAGTAAAGAAAGTTTTGTTTGCAAAATACTGCAGTAAAACAAACCCTGTCCTTTCCTTGTGTTATCCCACTACGTGTTTGTGTACCCTTGGGTATTTGTGTTCTTCCTGTCTTTATGTGTTTATCTGATGAGAGTTACATTGTAGAATTTTCTGATAATATGTTATTTACTTTGTAAACATGTTTAGACATTATTTATTCTGTTTTGTTTTAATGCTCATGTGTGAAGTTATTCTGATCTTTTATGTATTTCCTTATGTCATAATTCCTGTAACACTGATGTATATGTTATTTTGATTCTTTTGTAAAGCCTGCATTACCACAAATGTTATCTGTATTGTTATGTTCTTTAATGATGTATTTTGTACCTTTATAATTGTATTCTTATATTGTAAATTTATAATTGTATAGACACCAGTTCTTCAAATTACGCTTCATTTCAGTGCACACATTTCTGTTGGTCATAGTATATGCACAATATGTTTAAAAAAAAAGGGGACTGTTAGTGCTTGCACATGTGTTAATCATTCAGCAAGGGACTGGTTAACAGCATTGCTGGTTCTAAGGACATTTCAAAAAAAAAAATTTTGTGAGTGCACAAGTGGTGGTTTATGGACTTGCTATATTCTCCGCAAGACCCTTCGATGGTGATTGTGCACCTGCACTGTCGCAACATATGGCTGCTGGCCGTCTCTACAAGGACTCCAGTGGGTCTGCATCTTTGACAGCCCACCAATACCATTATTTCTACAAGGACTGCAGTGGGTCTGCACCTCTGGTGGCCCACCAATACCATACTCTCTACCAGGACTACAGTGGGTCTGCTCTGTGATGACCTACCTACCAATATTCTTCAAAACTTCGAGTGACTCTGCGGTGGGTTTGCTCTGTTGTGGACCGTTACCTGTCTGCATGTCAAGAGTCAGCATTATCTTTCCGTTAGAAGGACAACACTACTTCTTCAAGACTGCATGGAAATCCACTACTTACGTGTGCATTTTCTTTTACTGCTCAGACTTTGAGAAAAACACTGCTATTTTACTGTGATGAACGATCAGGACTGTCTTTATGGACTGTGAGAAAATTTTAGCTTTTGACCAACATTGTATCAATAAGTGTGTTCATTTGATTTCTTTGTTATTGTAATTATGAAAATTTTTTTCAAATTTGTATTGGCCACTGCCCAAAACAATTTGTAAAATTTTTTGTGGGGAGCATGGGGGCTATGTAAGTAGGTTGTTTAGGTTTTCTTATTGGTAACGCCACGTAGCGCTCTGTATGAAAATCACTGGCTGTGCTGTGTGCAGTCTGTGGCTAGTTTGCATTGTTGTCTGCCATTGTAGTGTTGGGCAGCTGATGTTAACAGCACGTAGCATTGTGCAGTTGGAGGTGAGCAGCCAGCAGCGGTAGATGTCTGTATGAAAATCACTGGCTGTGCTGTGTGCAGTCTGTGGCTAGTTTGCATTGTTGTCTGCCATTGTAGTGTTGGGCAGCTGATGTTAACAGCACGTAGCATTGTGCAGTTGGAGGTGAGCCGCCAGCAGCGGTAGATGTCTGTATGAAAATCACTGGCTGTGCTGTGTGCAGTGTGTGGCTAGTTTGCATTGTTGTCTGCCATTGTAGTGTTGGGCAGCTGGATGTTAACAGCGCATAGCGTTGCGCAGTTGGAGGTGAGCCGCCAACAGTGGTGATGTGCTCTTCCAAGTCCTCTGCTGTCTCTAACAGAATTACAATGTCATCGGCGAACCTCAACGTTTTTATTTTCTTCTTCGTGGATTTTAATACCTACTCCGAATTTTTCTTTTGTTTCCTTTACTGCTTGCTCAATATACAGATCGGGGACAGGCTACAACCCTGTCTCACTCCCTTCCCAACCGCTGCTTCCCTTTCATGCCCCTCGACTCTTATAACTGCCATCTGGTTTCTGTACAAATTGTAAATAGCCTTTCGCTCCCTGTATTTTACCCCTGCCACCTTTAGAATTTGAAAGAGAGTATTCCAGTCAACATTGTCAAAAGCTTTCTCTAAGTCTCCAAATGCTAGAAATGTAGGTTTGCCTTTTATTAATCTATTTTCTAAGGTAAGTCATAGGGTCAGTATTGTCTCACGTGTTCCAACATTTCTACGGAATCCAAACTGATCTTCCCCGAGGTCCGCTTCTACCAGTTTTTCCATTCGTCTATAACGAATTCGCGTTAGTATTTTGCAGCTGTGACTTATTAAACTGATAGTTCGGTAATTTTCACATCTGTCAACACCTGCTTTCTTTGGTATTGGAATTATTATATTCTTCTTGAAGTCTGTGGGTATTTCGCCTGTCTCATACATCTTGCTCACCGGATGGTAGAGTTTTGTCATGACTGGCTCTCCCAAGGCCATCAGTAGTTCTAATGGAACGTTGTCTATTCCCGGGGCCTTGTTTCGACTCAGGTCTTTCAGTGCTCTGTCAAACTCTTCACGCAGTATCTTATCTCCCATTTCATCTTCATCTACATCCTCTTCCATTTCCATAATATTCTCCTCAAGTACATCGCCCTTGTATAGACGCTCTATATACTCCTTCCACCTTTCTGCTTTCCCTTCTTTGCTTAGAACTGGGTTTCCATCTGAGCTCTTGATATTCATACAAGTGTCTCTCTTTTCTCCAAAGGTCTCTTTAATTTTCCTGTAGGCAGTATCTATCTTACCCCTAGTAAGATAAGCCTCTACATCCTTACATTTGTCCTCTAGTCATCCCTGCTTAGCCATTTTGCACTTAATGTCGATCTCATTTTTGAGACGTTTGTATTCCGTTTTGCCTGCTTCACTTGCTGCACTTTTGTATTTTCTCCTTTCATCAATTAAATTCAATATTTCTTCTGTTACCAAAGGATTTCTACTAGCCCTCGTCTTTTTACCTATTTGATCTTCTGCTGCCTTCACTACTTCATCCCTCACAGCTACCGATTCTTCTTCTACTGTATTTCTTTCCCCCATTCCTGCCAGTTGTTCCCTTATGCTCTCCCTGAAACTCTGTACAACCTCTGGTTCTTTCAGTTTATCCAGGTCCCATCTCCTTAAATTCCCACCTTTTTGCAGTTTCTTCATTTTTTCTTGCATCTCCACGACACTCTCCGATGGGTCACACAAGCAGCTGATCGTTCTTGCTGCCATTATTAGTTCGCATTCAATGTACCTCGTACGGGTCCCACAAACTCGAAAAAAAAGTTTGGAAATTTGTGATAAGGTCTTATGGGACGAAACTGCTGAAGTCATCGGTCCCTAAGCTTACACACTACTTAATCTAGCTTAAACTACTCTACACTAAGGACAACAGACACACCCATGTCCGTGGGAGGACTCGAGTCTCCGGCGGCGGCAGCCGCGCGAACCATGACGACGCGCTCTAGACCGCTCGACTACCCAGCGCGGCCCCACAAACTCGAGGAATGTTCTAGTGCGGGGGGGGGGGGGGGGGGGGGGGGGAGGGGGGATCGCTCAAGTGTTTCACAAACGATCTCCTTTGTAGACTGACGGCATTTCCCTAGTATTCTACCAATGAAGTGGAGTGCGCCATCTGCATTACCAACGACTGGGCCAATATGTTCGTTTCAATTAGATATGCCTATAAACTTTTACATTGGTTGAATATTATAGTGATAGAGTACTGCTTTTTTTGTTTTTCGAACCGCACAGTTTTATGTATCTGAACATTGAGAGCAAACTGCCAATTTTTGAACCGCTATGAACTATTACCAAGATGTGACGGAATATCTGCGCAGTTATTTTCAGGCACTGCTTCACTCTAGGTAACTACATCGTCTGCGAAAAGTCTCAGGTTACTGCTTATATTGTTTGTAACGATACTGTTATACACTGTATGATCAAAAGTATCTATATATTCTTGTGTAGTGCGCAATAGACCACTAGATGTCAAGGCAGGCGGAACAGCCAGTATAAAAGGAGGCAGAGAGTATTCTCACTCTAGAAGCAGTAACGGCGGACTGGGTCAACCAGGAGAGCTCAGTAACTTGAAGTGTGGACTAGTCACTGGATGTCCACTGAGTAACAGGACCATCAGGGACATTTCAACCCTTCCAAAGCTGCCCAAGTCGACTGTTGGTGATGTGGGCGGAAGAACAACCACAACTAAACCAAGATCAGACAGAGCTCATGTACTGACGGACAGAAAACATCGAGGATTGCAAAGGGTTGTTTTACAAATTCACATGAAATCAGTGGAAAGACTCAGTCGTTAATTTCAAAGAGGTACTAGCAGTTCAGCTGACACAGTGACCGTCCGTAGGGAATAATGGCCGAACAGCTCCACATAAGTCACACATACTTGCTATCAATGTTAAACGATGTTTGAAGTGGTATAAAGAGCGATGCATATGAACAGTGGATGAGTGGAAACAAGTGACAGTCTGATGGAAGAATTTGGCTTTGACAAATTCCTGGAGAATGTCGACTGCCATCATGTGCAATCGAATCAGTGGAGTACAGAAGAGATGGTGTCATGGTATGGGGATGTTTTTCGTGGTTATGGAGTACTCCCATTGTTACGCTTCAGAAAAAAGTAAAAGCGGAAGTATATGACCAAATTTTATGGCATTGAGTACTGCATACAGTAGTGTATTATTTCGGAGACAATGACTGTATTGGCATGACATCACACCTTCCTAGAAAGCAGCATATGCAGAACAATGGTTTGTGGACACTCTAAACTCTCTAATCTCCTGTCGAACAAGCTATGAAAGCCCAACGGTACCGACCAGCCGCCGTGTCATCCTCAGCCCATAGGCGTCACTGAATGCGGATATGGAGGGGCATTTGGTCAGCACACCACTCTCCTGGCCGTATGTCAGTTTCTGAGACCGGAGCCGCTACTTCTCAGTCAAGTAACTCCTCAGTCTGCCTCACAGCGGCTGAGTGCACCCCGCTTGCCAACAGCTCTCGGCAGACCGGATGGTCACCCATCCAATTGCTACCCCAGTCCGACAGCGCTTAATTTCGGTGATCTGACGGGAACCTGTGTTACCACCGCGGCACGGCCTTTGGCTTTTGGACACTAACATTCCTAAAATGAACTAGCCTGCCCCGAGTCCCGACACCATTGGGATGAGTTAGGACGTCGACCTCGCTTCACACCACAGCGCTGAATGTCAATGTCTTCTCTGATTTCGACTCTTGAGAAAGAATGGGGTGCAATTCCTCCACAGGCATTGACACCTGACTAAAAGTGTCCCAGGCAGAGTTTAGTCAATTATAAAGCTGAAGAGTGAACACACTGTATTAATATAATATAATAGGTGTCCAGATTCTTTTGATCAGATAATGTACAACACGAATAGCAGTGGTCCCAAGCCACCTTCCTGGACCACACCTGAAGTTACTTCTACATCTGTCGAGAAACC
Organism: Schistocerca serialis cubense; assembly: GCF_023864345.2. Taxonomy (NCBI): domain Eukaryota; kingdom Metazoa; phylum Arthropoda; class Insecta; order Orthoptera; family Acrididae; genus Schistocerca; species Schistocerca serialis. Next base: position 148,003,637 of record NC_064643.1, read on the forward strand.
TCCACCAAAATCGTGTAACCCTCAACCCATTCACAAATTCCGCTTGATAACCCGTACGACCGCACGTTTGATAACAAGCATAGGTGTCGTACTGTGAATCAGTGTTTTACAAAAACCAAGAAACTACACACGTACCTAACGACTATGGTCCATTACTTTGAGATGAAACATCCCCTTAGAAAAATTTATAAAATACTGTGCTAGTAAACCTCTTACGTTATTTGATTTTCAAACAGCTGAGCAAAACTGAACGTACTCAGACATTTCTCTCTTTACTTATTCTGATCATCACTAAACTGACACACAATATTTTTAGCGCAACGCAATCTGACTTTTAATAATCCCTACAAAAGAATGGCCGCGACTAACAATAACCATACCTTTCATGAATCACTTACCTCACAAAAATCTTGGTTACTCGAACTACTGCAACACAGGGAGCGCCAATACTGACAGCTAAATAAAAGATTGTAACTACTGATAGGCAAAGTTAGCAAATGAAAGATTGTAATAGAGAACAAACAATGTATTTACCTTAATAGTGTTCAAAAGACATAATATATACATATGTATATTAGTTCATGACATCCAGTCTTACAAATTTCGTTTTTCTGTCGGACACACGTCCAGATCGTTTGCTCTCAAAAGTGTGCCATCTCTCTCGCCACATCCACCACTGCTGGTGGCTCTCCTCCAATTACGCAACGCTACGCTCTGTTCACATCCAACTGTCAAAACTACAATAGCAAATATTCCGACAATGCAAATCAGCCACACAGCAGAGTCAGTGATTTTCATACAGAGCGCTACATGGCGTTACCAACATAAAAACCTATACAGCTTACTTACAGAGTATGTTACGTAGTGCTTCATATTTCTTTATACAATGAATTATTTTACAAGTTCCTCTTCCTAATAAGCAGTAAATTTTATCGGTGCAGCACCGAAAATTCCACTTGTTATACTCGTAAAATTCGAAATTGCCACATCCAGTAACGAGGTCCATTCACGCAAAGTAACGACCATAGAGTGAAAGGTGCGGCTACGTACCCCAGGCGCCAGCAGACTGTAACAGTCGGTTTTTGTTGCAGGTACTCAAGCGACACCACGACTTTCTCTCTCCGTAGACGCAGTTAAGACCGTCGGTCGTACCGGCGCCCTCCTAATTTCGCGTCACCCTCTCCCTGGCCCCACCGTAAGTAAGAGCGCGGCCATCAAAAACTGCCTGTTATTGGCGTTTCTGCCCCGCCAGGGGGGACGCGCCCCGCGATACCAATTTATACAGCACGGGTTTGTTTTACAGCTGTCATAAAGCACGCACCCCTAACGTCAATAACATCAATCAGTGCGCCGAGCGCCAGGGTGCGCCCTGGCATTTCCTTAAGTCCGAACTGGCAGAGTTACGCGGTCATTCGGAGCCACCCCTGCGCTGTGCGGCGCGGCGTGGCGGAGGGATGAATCAGACCCTCAGGCAATAACTTTTTAGTGAACCGGGCGGGTGCAGGGGCGGCGGCGGCGGTGGTGGTGGTGGTGGTGGGGAGGGGGAACTGATGGCTGGTAACCTGGCGCAAGTGTTGCCGCTGTAAACATCGCATTAGCGTCTCCCCAGGGGTGGACTGTTGCCGCGCCTGATTCCCTTTCCACGCCTCGCTGCCGTCAAGGTCGCCGCGTGGCTGCTCAGAAGGGAAACTCACGCTACCAAATCTGGTTCCTGCACTGAGAACTCTTCTGGGCAAGGTGATGCAATAATGATGGCGTTATTAGCAGTGAAATTTTGCTTTTCTTATGTCTGTAAATTATAGGAATTGTGAATACACCTCACATATATTAGTCACATAAAATATACACCTGGTAAATGTGTCGCAGCCCTTGCAGCACGTAGTATATGCTAATTACCTGGTATTATCTCAAACTTGTTGCAGGCTGTAACACAGTACTTTGCATCTGGTTGCCCGCTATAGCACAATTCTTTTGATTTATTAATTTTCCAACCTGAAAACTAACTCCTGCCAAGGCCAAGACAACAAACATTCTTATTGTCAACTGATAATGAAACAAGGGGAAATGGTACGAAAAAATTTAATTTATTCAATCAAAATTATGTTTAAAGCTCTCCAAAACTACTTCTAATAATACCTGAAAATACAATCAGTACCTAACAGAGCACCAACAACCCACAAACCTCTTAAGTCCTTGTACATTTCTATCTTATTGACATACTAGTTTCTTTGGTGGAGTGATAAAAATATTAGGTAGGTTTGTAAATTACAATAGGTCATTGACTTTAAAATATTTAATTATTCATCTCTGTATTATCAATAATTCGGAGGAAATTCATTTAGCTATAAATAGACGTTTGAAAGAATTAGATCAATATAAGGAAGTTTCACTGTTATAGTAAACTGCACTGTATTTTTGTTTAACCATAGAGGGCAGTGCCCAAATTAGAGCCTCATTTCGTTTTTGATTTGATTTAAAAACACAAATAATAGTAAGAAATTATGTTTTCAAACTAAATAATATTTACTTTATAGTGCTATACACCATTTATAGTTTTCTCTCAGAAAATATTGTTACAATCTACTATGAAAAAAGATATTTTCGAAAATCTTACACTTAGAGAATTCGAAAAATAGTTGCCAAGATCGGACCTCTTCTAAAAGTAATCAAAGTGGCACCAAACAAAACTGGAAAATGGCATTAAATCAGATCAAACACAGTCTAGTTTCAAAGTAGGTAAAATATAACATCTTTCAGAACGTTATTTAATTTCTCTGTGTTTTCTTTGCTTAACTTAACAGCCCTGCTAGATTGTTACTCTTGACTTTCTTTCTGCCAGGTTTTTTTCCTTTTTTTTTTTGCTATTAAGAAAAACATTAGTCCCCTTTTCCCCAGAAATTTCGTCTTTGAAAGGATGTGCAATGTTACTTATCTCTGCCAGTTGTAAGGTATTCTTCAAAAGTCACTGTGAGTAAGTCCAAAGCAAGGAACTTCCATAGCAAGACAAGACTAAACCATGTCATCTTCATGGTCTTTACCCAAAATTGTTGGTGTGCCTCTTTTAGTTTTCCCTGCTTCCTCAGATTTACCGTACTTCATAAAGGACAGCCTAATAACTGTTGTTTTTGGCACATTACACTGTTAATTGATATTTTTGCAACCTGTCTCCTTTTTCTTAACTGAATCAATAGCTTCAGTAGTTTTTAGTAGGGCCACTGTCTTTGATGAACCTTCCCCATTGTCCTATTCGAATCTGTTGTAGAACTTCAAGGGAATAAGAGTGTGCACTAATACAGGAACACTGTAAACATGAAAGTATAAGAGGTCCAGTTTAAGTAACTGAAGGGCCCAGATTACGCAACTACAGCCTACATTCTGTTAGCCGAATAAACTTTTAGGCAAACATGCAAATGAAACGGTTTGACCAGAAATATTAGCCTTAAACCCTACTGTTCAAGAATCCATGTACGTCAAAGGCTTGTCTGCCATTATCTAGGGGAAATAACGAAAAATGTAACACAAATCAGTAACTATTTCCATTATCGAAACGTGTAACGTAAGGTGGGGCAAATCCGACGTTTGGGCAAGTGCATCTCTCATCCAAGAAAATTTTGTATGTGGCGATCTCAGCAAACTTCGTGAATCTCCCAGTCCTTCGAAACGTTGAAAACACTGTGGTGCAATTCACGCGCAGACAATCCGTTTGTAACTCGCTCGGTAACGCTCGTCAGTTGAAAGAGTGCTTCATATTTTTATCGGCATTCATTATGCTCGTAGTTATACTTTTTTGGATACTTACTGCAGACTCATGTGAAAGGTAAGTCTAAAACAATGTTACATCATACATATACCTGATTTTAAAATTTCTCATCCGGTTTTTGTTTACTGAGGTGGTAGCTCTTGCCCCCTGGAATAAACGTCACGGGGCAAGAACATCAACTAGGAGTGGAGCAAGCGTGTGAGAATAACGCGATTGCCTCGTAATTCCTATACGTATAAAATTTTTAACTTAATACCATTTATTAATTAATATAATTTGTACGTGTAAAACCTACTATTTCTGGTGCCTCATTAAGGTCCACAATTACAACAGAAAAAGCAATGGAGGTAAATCTTACACTCAGAGATGTTACAAAGAGTTGTCGATGGCATAAAATTTGGTACGTTGACGATAAAGGCACCAAGTAGAATGCACAACATTCCTTTGACGGTGCTCAAATATCGTTTGAAAGAGAGAAGAGGAGGTCCGCTGTATACCGATGTTCAACTAAACAGGCGCGAAACTCTGAGTGCTGAGGACATATTGCGTTGCGAGACAAAATGGCAGATCCTGGACAACATCGCCGACGCTAATTCAAGAAAGGCTTTGGTAGGACGTCATCTCATCAGTCAGCGCCCATCTAGTGCACTACGGTTCGTTGCGACAGAAGACCGAAGCAAAGCAGAGAAGACAGCTGAGGCCACCGGATGTGGTAGGCGAACAGCCAATAGCCAATGTACGACGATCGTATCAACAGCATTAGAACGGAAGCGCAACAATAAATCGTGTCTCGTCACCCAAGCAACTGGAATTCGATTGACGTAGGCGCCAGGATGTGGCTGCGCTCCTCACCGACAGTAACGATATTTATGTATGTCCGACTGTAGAATGTTTACTATTCTTACTACAAGACCACTGAAAATCCAAAACATTATGACGACTATCGACAGCGAATTTGAGTACCTCATTGTGACGTTGTCGGCAAGGGAAGCATGTAAGCAGAACAGGGATGGATAAGAAATTATTCTAATAGCGATACAGGTCGCAAATGAAGAAATCTATTGACTTAAGCGATTTTGACAAAGAATAGGTTGTTATGGCCTGGTGCCTGGTGTCGAGTATCTCGGAAACAGCCAAGCTGGTCGGTTGTTCGCGTGCTACTGTCGTGAGCGTTTGTGCAAAGCGGTCGAAGAACAGTGGAGAGCGGAGGCTTACCGGCCCTGTAAAGCAGGATATGTGGCGAACTGCGGCACATCTAAAGACAGAGTAGAATGTTGGTGCAGCCCGCGCTGTTAGCCGTGCCGTGTAACGCACTGCTTTCCGGGCGGGAAGGCGTGCCGGTCCCCGGTACGAATCTGCCTGGCAAATTAGTGTCAAGGTCCGATGTACCGACAAGTCTTTGGATGGTTTTTAAGGTGGGTAGGACGTGAAACGGGCCGACTTGGAGCAGGAGAGGCAGCACAGGACATTTTAATTTACACTGTCTATACATTTACAAATAAATTCATGAAAATTTGTTAGCATGACCAGGAAGGAGTCAGGATTCACACTATTAGCAGAGGAAGTTCAAAAACATAACAAAACAACATACAAACCATACTTACAGGTGTATGAAACTCTAGAATTTCCCAAATCTGTTAAAAACTGTGGTAAAAATTGAGATAATTAACTATAAAATTCGAGTTCTCTCTAAACACGAAGTTTAAAACGTAACACCCACTTCATTTTTCCATAGATTAAATAAATTCTAGAGTTTCATACACCTGTAAGTATGGTTTGTAAGCTGTGCAAAATTCATCGAAGAATCTCTCTTACTTATGAAGAAAAGCGTACCTATAGCAACAAATGCAGCCAACAGTAACTGAAAAAAAATCATGAAATTTCACATTAAAAAAATATTATTTTTACGTGCTTTTGAACTTCCACTGCTACGAGTGTGAATCCTGAATCCTTCCTGGTCAAGCTGACAAAGTTTTATGAATTTATTTGTAAAAATATAGACAGTGCAAATTAAAATGTCCTGTGGTGCCTCTCCTTCTCGAAGTCGGCCCGTTTGACGTCCTACCTCCCTTAAGGCGGTTTTCCATCTGCCTCGGCAAATGCGGGCTGGTTCCCCTTATTCCGCCTCAGTTACACTATGTCGGCGATTGCTGCGCAAACGCTTTCTCCACATACGGGTACACCATAATTACTCTACGATGCAAACATCGGGATTACACTCGTCTGGTGTGAGACGTTCCCGTGGGGATCCACTGGGGGCCGAACCGAACAATAACCCTGGCTTCGGTGTGGGGCGGCGGTGGGGTGAGTGGACTGCTGTAGCCTGTTGTAGAGTTATGAACCACTGAAGGCCATTGGGGGGGAGGGGGGGGGGCGAAGCTTCTCCGTCGTTTCTAGGTCCCCAGTTCTATACAAGACAATGTTGGTGCAGACACAAATGTTTAGAAGAACACCATCCAGCGCATATTGTTTAACATGTGGCCCCACAAAATATTAACCGTACGTGTTCCCATGTTGACCCAACGACATCGTAAACTGCGATTTGTGAAGAGGTCGGTATCATCAAGAATGGACCGTGTATCAATGGAAATGTCCCTGGCTGAATGAATCACGTTTCTTGTTATACCAGGCCGATGGTCGCCCCTGCATACCCTGTTAATCAGACGAACAACTGCTCGAAAAATGCACCGCGCTACGGACCCAGGCCAGTGAGGGCATTATTATTGCTATGGGGGACATTCGCCTCAGCTACGATGAGATCTTTAATAGCAGCCGGATAACCGTCCGCACATAGGGCCAGAATCTATCTACAGCGGTTTGAGGCGTGTGTAGCGAACTCACGTCGAAGTCTTGGCAACCAATTTCGCCTGATCAGAACCCGCTGGAACATATCTGGGATGATACTCGGAGATAGCTTGTCGGACAAAAATCGCCATCCCGTTATTTATGGGGAAGTGGGCGATCTGTGCGTCAGCATCCGGAGCCACGTGCCTCCGGAAACCTCACCAAGCAATTGTCCAGTCCATACCATGAAGTATCGCTGCAGTATTACGTTCCAGAGGTGGACCAACATGCTGTTAACGTTTAATTTGCGATTAAGTTTTATTTAATGAGCACATTCGCCATTGTGATACAGACTGTCAATTATGTTTAGCCGGCCGGTGTGGCCGAGCGGTTCTAGGAGCTTCAGTGTAGACCGCGCGACCGCTACGGTCGCAGGTTCGAATCCTGCCTCGGGTATGGATGTGTGTGATGTCCTTAGGTTAGTTAGGTTTAAGCAGTTCTAAGTTCTAGGCGACTGATGACCTCAGATGTTAAGTCCCTTAGTGCTCAGAGTCATTTGCATTTGCACTGACGTTTACCATCTCTAATGAGCAACAATTTATACATGCCACTCTGGCTTTATACAGAAGTAATTGGTTTGTTTTTAACCGATTTATGATACTAGAGTTAGTCTCAGAAATCATTTCTTGAGCTGATGAGCAGAGTATTTTGAAAACAATTCGTTGCTATCCCTGATTTGGTAGGGAGGATGGAGCATGTTAACTTAAACGGAAGATCATCGACAGCTATAGAAGTAACATCAAGCATGCTTCAGGGTACTACGTTTTGAGATATACTGTTCACGTTCTACGTTAAGAAGCTACCAAACAATATTAATAGTAGTCTCAGACTTTTTGCAGCTGATACTGTTGTCTACTACGAGGTATTATCAAAAACAGCTTTACAAATAATAGATCGTGATAAAATTTTAAAATGGTACAAACATTGGCAGCTTGCTTTAAATGTTCACAAATGTAAAATTGTGCACTTTAAAAAAACGCACTACCATAGTACTCCATGACTGCCATATGAAGGATCACAACTGCAGTCTGATAATTCAAGCAAATACCCGGGACGGGAAGAACCCCTGTCACGTGGAACGAACGTATAAGCTCGAACGTACGTAAAGCATGCGGCAGATTCCGGTTCACTGGTGGGACAGTGGGAAAATACAGTCTACGAAAGAGATTGATCACAAACCACTTCTGCGAGACATCCTGTAGTACTGCTCTGATGTTTGGAACCCGCACAAAATGTGATAAACAGTAAATATTAAACACGTGTAGGTCTGGACAAATGGTCACAGGTTTGTGTTACTCACAGAAGAGTGTCACAGAAATAATGACAAACCTAAAGTGGCAGACATCGTATGATAGACATCAAACATCTCGCGAAAGTCTACTTACATCGTTTCTAACGTCAATATTAAGAGAGCAATGTAGGAATACGCTACAGCTTCCTGCGTATCGCTCCCGCAGTGACGGCAAAGATAAGATTAGATACATTACACTGAGCACAAAGGCAGCCAATCTTACCGTGTCAAACGGAATGGGAGGCGAAGATACACCCCCTACCCCTCATGAACTTCACAGTGATTTGCAGAGTGTGGGCGTAGATGTCGACCAATGATAAATGCAATAAGTAGAAGTGGACCAAGTGCGGAGCCTTGCGGGTGTGCCTTGTGTTATCACACGCTCTTTTGTCTGTATGCTGGACGCTGCAATGCTGCCTTACAAGAACTTGTATTTCCTGATCGGCTACTTTTCGTGCTCCCACTTGCTTCTTATAGATGTCGCACATGTAATTGTGTGTCTCAGCATTCTCCTCAAGATCCCTTTAGCATTTTACTCCAGTTATCCAGCATGAGCTGCATACTTATCGTTCGTTAGTGTTTACATTCATTCTATATTGTTATGTTTCCTAGAAACATGATGATTCAAATCAATGACTGCCACTTGGTATACTTCTCAGTCCGGTATTTTGTTTTGAAATATAAGTCTATCCACGGCGTGACACAGCTGAGCTGTCGTACAAATTGTTGCACTAATAACGTGGACGGCCAATACGAAAGCGCGTGAGCAGAGTAACAGGCAAGAGTGACTGCAAATGTATACTCACTCTTCCTCATTTGCCTTCACCTGTAATCCTCGACATTCCCTCATCCTCTTTTCCTTTCCTGCCGGGTTGCTTTCGTTGTATGTGTTTTATTACGCGTGTAGGCGGTTCTCCAGAACATAGGCGGACCTCATCGCCTCTATTCCACACATTGCCTATCACAGTGTTCTTTAGCATAACCTGTTTCCACACCGCTTAATTGCCGTAAGACAGGCAGCTCTTTAATTTTAAGTAGTTGCCGTGAGTCGACCTAATTACTTTCTCTCAACAAGGTGCCTCCCTGACACGTTCTAGCCGAGAATGAGCCACGAGCGAACTACGGTCTTATGTCACGAAAAGTACATATTACGTAAACTTTTTGGGTGTTCCTATTTTGTTATTGTTGGACACGACGCTTATTCATACGGTGATGAATAAAACAACAACTACTAATATTAGTGCTGATGTTGCTGTGGTCTGCAGCGCGAATACTGGTGTGTTGCAGCACTCCACGCTAGTCTATGCTGTAGAAGTATCTTCACCTCTACGTGGCTCATAATTCCTGCATCCCTTTACCCTGCTTGCTGCGGTGAAACCTTGGTCTCACTCAACAGTTCTTACCCCCCATCTTTCCACATCCAAACTCCTCTCAATTACAAAATTAACGATTCCTTGATGTCTCAAGAGTTGTCATAGCTACTGCTCCCTTATTTGAGTCACGTTGCACCATAAATTTCTCTCTCAGTTATTTAGTCCAGTACCTTATCATTAGCTACTCGATGTAACTACCAAATCTGCAGCATTCTTTTGTATGCAGAGCCTATATTCTCTCCTTATCTGTAGTGCTTACCGCGGTCGTTTCACTTCCACGAAAGTCTAAAATCTAGAAAATCACTTCCAGAAAAGTCCTGCGAACACCTGCACTTAAATTATTTCTTAACATGTTTCTCTTTTTCACAAAGGCATTTGTCACTATTTCCAGACACTTATTTTACTACACAGATAGCTATTCTCGTCTGCAACTTTCAGTGCCTCGTTGCATAATGAAATTTCCTCATAACCAGCTAATTTTATTCAATAACTTTCCATCACCGTCGTTTCACTTTTTCATGTTCTTCTTACAACCTCTACCGAAGATACTATCCATTGCCTTCGATACATCTTCCTAGTTCTTGGCCGTCCCTGAAGGAATTATAATGTGAACGGTAAATCTTAAACTTTTTCTTTCTTTTCTCTTACGTTTGTTTCCTTCCCATATTTCTCGGTGGTTTCCTTTACTACTTGCTCAATGTACAGACGATACCGTTCGGTAAAGGTTTCAATACCGACCCACTACCTTTCCAAATACTGTTTCCTGTCATATTCTTTCACTACTTTTAACTTTTTTTACAAACTGCAAATAACCTTTTGTTCCCAATATTTTATACCTGTTGCCTTCAAAATTTGAATGAGTGTGTTCCAGCCAATTTTGTAAAAAGCAGTTTTTAAATGTGGCTTTATAAGGGGTGATCAAAAACTTTTCGTTAGGGGGCTTTGCTGCAGCGTATATATAACGAGCGTAACTCCTATGCCTCTAAACAAGCAACGACATGAAGACAAGGGATTAATGTGGCGAGCATGTCTTTCCGAAGTGCGTACGGTAATTGCGGAAACGTGAACTAGAAGCGGTAGACGCCCATCGCAGAATGAAGAACGTGTATGGGACAGCACGTCTGTGGAAAACCACTTGTGGAACGGTGCCCCAAGTTTAGTGCTAGTCGCGACAACACGTAAGACACCGATCATTCTGGGAGGCCAGCCTCATCCATTACGGACAACAAGTGCGTGGTTAATGATGCGCCTGGGGTGGAACGGCACATAACCTTTCGTGCGCTAGCAAAGCATCGCTAAATCAGCATCGGCAGTGTGTAACATATAATCCTGTAAGTGTTGTGTTACGGTAAGGTCTGCAGTCAGTGGTTACCCCTGTCGCTGAATGCCGAACGAAAAGCAACCCGGATGACTGTTTCTCTGAAGCACCCGATGCGTTCTAGTGTTGAAGGCAACAGGTTCCTTGAGCGCATTGCTGAAGGCTACGGAAGCTGATACCACCATTGGGAACCAGATTCGAAAGCATCGACGATGTAGCGGTGTCTTTATCTTCGTCTCAAGGAGTTCAAGAGCCAGCAATCTGCTGGAAAGGTGATGCTCACCCGGTTCATTGATTCCCGGTGTCCATTGCTTGTTGATTTCTAGGAACCTGGTGTTTCCATCAGTGGCGAACGGTACTGCGCAACGCTGGAGAAATTACGGAGTGCAGTTAATGCGAAGGGGTACTGCTACTTCATCTACATCTGCATCCATACTCCGCAAGCCACCTGGCGGTGTGTGCCGGAGGGTACCTTTAGTACCTCTATCGGTTCTCCCTCCTATTCCATTCTCTTATTGTTCGTGGAAAGAAAGATTGTCGTTATGCTTCTGTGTGGGCTCTCAACTCTCTGATTTTATCCTCATGGTCTCTTCGCGAGATATACGTAGGAGGGAGCAATATACTGCTTGACTCCTCGGTGAAGGTATATTCTCGAAACTTCAGCAAAAGCCCGTACCGAGCTACTGAGCGTCTCTCTAGCAGAGTCTTCCACTGGAGTTTATCTACCATCTCCGTAACGCTTTCGCGATTACTAAATGATCCTCTAACGAAGCGCGCTGCTCTCCGTTGGATCTTCTCTATCTCTTATATCAACCCTATCTGGTATGGATCCCACACCGGTGAGCAATATTCAAGCAGTGAGCGAACAAGTGTATTGTAACCTACTTCCTTTGTTTTCGGACTGCATTTCCTTAGGATTCTTCCAATGAATCTCAGTCTGGCATCTGCTTTACCGACGATCAACTTTATATGATCGTTCCTTTTTAAATCACTCCTAATGCGTGCTCCCAGATAATTTATGGAATTAACTGCTTCCAGTTGCTGACCTGTTAAATTGTAGCTAAATGATAAGGGATCTTTCTTTCTATGTATTCGCAGCACATTACACTTGTCTACATTGAGATTCAATTGCGATTCCCCACACCATGCGTCAATTCGTTGCAGATCCTCCTGCTTTTCAGTAAAACTTTCCATTGTTACAACCTCTCGATATACTACAGCATCATCCGCAAAAAGCTTCAATGAACTTCCGATGTTATCCACAAGGTCATTTGTACATACTGTGAATAGCAACGGTCCTACGATACTCCCCTGCGGCACACCTGAAATCACTCTTACTTCAGAAGACTTCTCTCCATTGAGAATGACATGCTGCGTTTTGTTATCTAGGAACTCTTCAATCCAATAACACAATTGGTCTGATAGTCCATATACTCTTACTTTGTTCATTAAACGACTGAGGGAAACTGTATCAAACGCCTTGCGGAAGTCAAGAAACACGGCATCTACCTGGGAACGCATGTCTAAGGCCCTCTGAGTCTCGTGGACGAATAGCGCGAGCTGGGTTTCACACGATCGTCATTTTCGAAACCCATGCTGACTCCTACAGACTAGATTTATAGTCTCCAGAAAAGTCATTATACTTCGCGGTAACGATCGTCCCCATATCGCAAATGTCGTAACTCAGAAGTTACGCCAACTCAAGGGGGAGACATTGGAGCATCCGCCTTGTAACCGTGATCTCTCTTCATGAGGTTATCACGCCTTGCGTCCCTTAAAAAGCACCTTGAAGGGTCGGCGGTTACCATCGGAAGAAATGTACAGCAGGCAGTTCCGGTGTTCTTCACACAACAGGACACGGTGTTTTTATAAATGGGTATATTCAAGACGGTGCGTCGATGGAATGATTGCAAGGTTTTACAGTACAAATAAGGGAAAATATCTGAGAAGTGTTGATCCGTAATTATATCACACTAGAATTTTTTTTTGGCACGTTGTCTGCCTGTCTGTCCGTCTGTTACGACCCATTTTTCTCAGGAACGGGTAGGCGTATCCACTTGGAATTTATGTCATATATTGTATACTACCATCCCTTGGCAGTCCAAATAATTTAAGCTCTAGGTCAATACAGTCAAAACATCGGCTATTTATGTGATATACTTTGATATCTTGCCAGTATCGGTATCGATAACAGGCAGAAATTGTTGAAATTCTCGATTCCCATTATGAATGAAATATTTGTATACGCTTCCGCCGTTTGCCGATAGGTGGCGGCAACGGTAAGTAGCGGTCGAAAGAAACAGATCGCAGACGTTGACCTCGGTCAACATAACCTCATTTAAACATTTGTCGATTTGTGTCTGCATCATAAAGTTGTTCTTGATTGAAAATATCAGTTTACGAGCATAATTCTCGTCATTTTCAGAAAGTGTTACTGTTTTGTTTCTATATGAAGCCGCGGCTGAGTCTCATCGAATGTTCTCGGGTACGTATGGCAAGGAAGCTATCAGTGAAGGAACGTGTCCTGAGTGGTTTCAGCGCTTCAAGAACGGTGATTTTAACCTCGTAGACCGGCATAGTGGTGGAAGAGAGAATGTTTTCGAAGATGCAGAATTGGAGACATTGTAAGTAGGCTGTTTAGGTTCTTATATTGGTAACGCCACCGCAACGTAGCGCTCTGTATGAAAATCACTGGCTGTGCTGTGTGCAGTCTGTGGATGGGTGGCATTGTTGGAATTTGCTATTGTAGTGTTGGGCAGTTGGCTGTTAACAGCGCATAGCGTTGCGCAGTTGGAGGTGAGCCGCCAGAAGTGGTGGATGTGGGGAGTGAGATGGCGAAGTTTTGAGAGCGGATGATCTGGACGTGTGTCCATCAGAGACAGTAAATTTGTAAGACTGGATGTCATGAACTGCTATATATTATGACCTTTGAACACTATTAAGGTAAATACATTGTTTGTTCTCTATCAAAATCTTTCGTTTGCTAACTATGCCTATCAGTAGTAGTGCCTTCAGTAGTTTGAATCTTTTATTTAGCTGGCAGTAGTGGCGCTCGCTGTATTGCAGTAGTTCGAGTAACGAAGATTTTTGTGAGGTAAGTGATTGGTGAAAGGTATAGTTTAATGTTAGTCAGGGCCATTCTTTTGTAGGGATTATTGAAAGTGAGATTGCGTTGCGCTGAAAATATTGTGTGTCAGTTTAGTGTTGATCAGAATAGGTAAAGAGCGAAATGTCTGAGTACATTCAGTTCTGCTCAGCTGTTTGAAAATTAAATAATGTAAGAGGTTTATCAGCACAGTAATTCAATAATTTTTCTAAGGGGACATTTCAACATTGCCGAGTGAAGACTTGCGTCAAACTCAAGAAGAATTGGCACGATTAGTGGGAGTGACACAGCAAGCCATTTCAAAACGTCTCAAGGCTATGGGCATGATTCAGAAATAAGGGAATTGGGTCCCGTGTGAGCTGAAACCAAGAGACGTTAAATGGCGTTTGTGTATTTGTGAACAGTTGCTTCAGAGGCAAAAACGGAAGGGATATCTGCATCGCATTGTGACCGGGGACGAAAAAAGGGTTCATTATGATAACCCTAAACGCAAAACATCTTGCGGATATCACGACCATGCTACCACGTCGACGGCCAAACCGAATATTCACGGCTCTGCATTTGGTGGGACCAGCTCGGCGTCGTGTACTGTGAGATTTTAAAACGAAGTGAAACAATCACATGTGCTCGTTATCGAACGCAATTAATGCGTCTGAGCAGAGCATTAAAAGACAAACGGCCGCAATACAGCGAGAGGCACGATAAAGTGATTTAGCAGCACGACAACGCTCGACCCCACGTTGCAAAAGAGGTCAAAACGTACTTGGAAACTTTAAAATGGGAGTCCTACCCCACCCGCCGTATACTCCAGACATGAGCACCCTCTGACTATCACCTGTTTCGATCAATGGTGCATGGCCTGCCTATTAGTGAAAGAACGCGTCGTGAGTGGTTTCAACGCTTCAAGAACGGTGATTTTAACGTCGTAGACCGGCATAGTGGTGGAAGAGAGAATGTTTTCGATGATGCAGAATTGGAGACATTGCCGAGTGAAGACTTGCGTCAAACTCAAGAAGAATTGGCACGATTAATGGGAGTGACACAGTGATGTGACCACAGAAAATTTTAATTTTTATTCTTGCTTTTGTGACCATAATAAGAGTCCAGGCTCCATAGGCAAACAGCCAGGCGACATTAAGAAATAGTCCACCAGGACGTAGGAACAAGATAAGCGGCAGAGGCTGCCAAGTATGGCTTGTTGATCAAACAACTTAGTGTTTGACTTCCTGCCACAGGAAGCAGCATGAATCAAACTTGCACAATGGAAGAGGCAAACACCAGTGCGATAATACAGCAAGAGAGAGTGTCAGTCACCTGCGGAAAAGACTAGTGTGGAACCAAATTAAGTTGTGTGCAGCTAGAAACGAAAGTGTCGTGTGGAACCGAAGGCATTCTTGCGCAGCCGACCAATTAGAAACGAGAGTGTCGTGTGGAACCATAGGCATTCTTGTGCAATCCGATCACTTAGAACTGAAAGGGTCGTGTGAAACAAATTAACTCGTGTGCACCCAAGTACATGAGAAACGAAATGAAAGGCCAGCCAGCGGAATAGCTAGAGGGAGAGATTCAGATGCAAATTCAGAGCCAGTGCCGGCAGTTTGGAGATTCCGCAGCGAGACGCCAGCGGGGCCGAGTAGGCCCTTAGAATCCGATACAGCTGATAAAGACTTCAACTACGAGAAGACAGAACCTGGTGGACACTCAGGAACTGCAGGTCAAGTAGGATTTTTAGAGTTTCACTGGAATAGTGTTGAATAGCGGCTGTTAGTCTTTGTCTCAATCACTTAGAGAGATTTCAGTGCTAACCAAGAACAGGTGATTGCTTTGTACTTGTTTCTTATATGTACCAGCAATAAGCTTTGACGTAGCAAGTACGTATAAATAGACTGAATCTTACTAAGAAGTTTATGGTCCAACACCTCACATAAGTATATGTGAGAATAAATTTGATAAAAACTAACCAATCTTTTCTGCCTATTACAGTTCTGTAACCTATTTTCAGTAAACTTCTTTGCTTCAAACCAAGGAGATTCTCTCCCTCTCATCTCCGATATAAAGGTTGACAGCAATTTCTTACTAACCCATTGTCGTTAACGTCCCGATTGCGCTACGCAGTTCGCACTTACTTCATTCTGGTATAGTGATGCTGTGCTGGGACACGACAACAGTAAGCCATTTCAAAACGTCCCAAGGCTATGGGCATGATTCAGAAAGAAGGGACTTGGATCCGATCTCATGAAGAAGTCACATATTGGATCGATTCGTGGATCGCTTCAAAAGATGAACAATTTTTTCGACGTGGGGTTCGTACACAGCCCGAAAGATTGGGGAAGGTAGTGGCTGGCGATGGAAAATAGTTTGAATGAGACATGTGTAACCAATTTGTTTCATTAAAACCTCAAATGTTGGGAAAAAGGTGGAAGCAAAGTTGTACACTTTGTATAAATAAGTTTCTACAGAACGTTGCGCGAGTCCACCTCGACGCTTATCCGGATTTTTATTGCTGTTGCTGTGCTTTGTGTAGCTTTCCACCTCCAACTGCTACCTAAATGTCAGACTGCGTTATCCAAGGGCCATATTCGCTGTCTGAGGATGTATTTGAGGGCATAAATTATGCCACCATTTTGTATGAACAGTCGTGTGTAGCTACAAAAGGAGAGGCAGCTCACAAGGTGTGTTGGACAGGTGTATGGTCGATGAGATCCCAGCCACGCGGAAAGTGAAGTATGTATCTGTGAATCTGTATGCTCTTGGGAGGAAGCAGCACAGAAATGACGCACCGTCCGAGAGAGGGCACCCAGGCTCCGGGAAGAAGAGGCGAGCTTGGGAGAGCCGGAGGTCCGAACAAACAGCAAACCGCAATCTGGTGAAGCGACGCCGCAGAAGTCCCCGCCGAGGATCCTGGCAGTGGCGGCGGCTCCCCTCTTCCTGCCTCCTTTCATCGGCCCGCGTCGGCCGGGAGGAGGTTTTAAGTTTATTAGAGTCGGTATGTACGGCTTCCCTCGCGTTTATTGGCGGGGAAGCGGTCGGACGCCGCACCGCGGCAATGAATAATGTAAGACGCGAGAAGCGATTGCATTAATGCGCGCAGACACAGGGAAATGGAGCGCAGCCTGTGTGTTTGTTACCTTAAAAGGATTGCGCGCGCGAGCAGAGGGCGCACCGCTCCTGAGGTGCCGGCAGCCCTCAGCTCCAGCGGGGAGATTCCTCTCCATCCCTGACTTGCTAGCTCCAGACCTACGGACTCCAGCAGTTGCGCTCAACTCGTGATCACAATTGAGACCGAACCGCAAGGTCCCCAGCTGGGCACCGTACTTAAGCGGTATATCTCAACGTTGGCATCATTTTCTAAAAACAGTGTATCACGTTGCTGCTACGAGGGGCGTTCAGTAAGTAATGCAACATATTTCATTCCGGAAGCAGTTTGGTTTTATTCGGGATTCCAATACGCCGCATTATTCCTCACTCTTTCGGCTACAAAACCCAGATTCTCAACATGTGTTCAGTGCGACAGTCTTACGCCACCTTAATGGGAGGGCAGGTGTGCCCGAATGGTACCACTCTACTGGTAGACGTCTGAGTCAATGTCTTGCAGCATCAGTCACCACCCCATCATCTACGTACTGCTTCCCAAGTAGTGCATCCTTCATTCGGCCAAACAGATGAAAGTCGGATGGTTCGATATCGGCACTGTAACAACGGCAGTCTAGCGAAGTCTTGTGGGCTCTTCTCGTGTGTGAGGCCTTGCGTTGTCATGAACAAGGTCGTTTCCATTTTTCTGGCGAAGAACACGCTGCAGTTCTTCAATTTCTGAGGTAGCGCAATATACTTCAGAGCTGTCCCTCGCGCAATGAGGGAGGACACCAAACAGAATAACCCCTTTACAGTCCCAGCAGACCGTCGCCATGACTTTACCGGCTGAAGGTGCGGCTTTCAACTTTTTCTTCGGAGGAGAAGTGGTCTGGCGCCACTCCATGGACAGCCGTTTTGTTTCCGGTTCGAAGTGATGGGCCCAAGTTTCATCGCCTATGACGATGTTCGACAAAAAATTGTCACCATCAGCCTCGAAACGAGCAAGGAATTCGGCACGAATGGTCCTTCGTTGCTCTTTATGTTCTTCCGTTAGGCGGCGAGGAACCCTGCGGAGACACATCTTTGAGACGCCAAATGGTTGACGAGTGTTGCATCACTGACAACGGAGACATACAGTTGAGCAGTGAGGTGTTTGATTGTGATCGTCGATCACCTCGATGACAGCGTAATCACGTTCCAACATTGCAAGAGTCACAACTGTGTGCGGTCGGCACGTGAGAGATCCGACAGGTTTGGGCAACCCTCTTGTGCTGATGACAGACGCCACACCCAACGACTCACAGCTCTTTTTGTTTACTGCCAGGTATCCGCAGAAGTTTTGCAAGCGGTTGTGAATGTCTGCGACTCTGTTACAGACGCCAGTTTGCAGGCTACGTACAACGCCGCCACCTTTCAGGAGTTCATGAAGCTATATGAGCTTCTAATATTCTGCGTGGTGTCTGTTCTAAGTCGTGTCTCCCTACCACTTTCGCGCAACGACGCTCTGAGCGTGTTCTTTAGGGAATTGACTAGTTTGAACCTGGGACCTGTTGCTGGTAAGGAGACGGCAGACCACATATGACATGTAGAGTTCAGAAGAGTTCAGTGAGACTAGCAATGATATAATCAAATACTTAATGATTTCAGCGTCAGCTCCACTACACTCCCTGTAAAAGAATCTTAATACTAACTAAATTTTGTGGAAGGGTTTTTAGTTAGCTTGTAAAATAACGTCGAAAAAGCAGTTAAGTTTATCACTGGAATGTTTGTTCTACTCACAAAACATTGTTTATAAATTGTAGTATTGATAAAAGGAAATATTTTAATACAGGATGATAAAAACCAACTGCGTTCAACAAAAAATGTGAACGAATATTCCCTGAATGGGTTTCCAAGTTCTATAATGGATCGAAGGATGACCTATGCCATGTCATATCTATAATCTAGGTTTAAATTAAGTTTCATAAAAGAGAAAACTATGATAAATGGTCTACAGTGACCCTCAATTATCTTTAACTACTTATTTAACTTACAGAGGCTGATGTGGCTTCTCAATAATTATATAACAGAAAAATCATTGCGTTTCAGATTTTAACTTCAAGTAGAAAATGTGAATACCACGAAATTTTAAAAGGGGATGTAACAGATGAGACTTCTGCAGTTCTGAGTGAAGCCTTATGCGCTCATATGTGGTATCACGTGCGTTCATTACCTTGTCGGTGGTTAGGCAGCATCAGGGGCGGCTAGCGGCGCAGCTCCACACACCTCGCCATCTCAGTAGCAACTCTCTCAAACTTATCCTTACTACTGTTTACCGAAGTTGGTTTAAGAAAAAGGTATCTGGCTGTGTTTTCAACTAAGCAATCAGCGTCTCAATGTTAACCTTAAGCTCCGCCTATAAAAATTCTGTCCATCCAATGAGAATCGTTATACTTTTCGTGGTGGGGCAATGTTTTTAATGTTTGCTACGTAACAGAGATGCGTATAGTCTCATGCTAAAACTTGCAGCTGGTGTGGTCGTTTTAGTGTTATCGTAAGATCTATACTGTTCTTCTGGAGGGCTCTATCTTTTAACATGGGCTGGAGCATGGACGTCCCAGCGGTCGGCTGGCGATGTGGGTGTCCCATTGTCCCGCTCTTATTGTAGGGCCTACACGGCTCTGCTCTCGGCTTCTGTTCTCGTTTCTCCCCTCGGAACTGCGTCTGTTTCACGGTGGGAAGGTATGACATTCATTTAGACGTTCTTGTGTTAGTCTGTGGTATTCCATTTGCTCACTCATTGATCGTATTACATTGGTTAATTTAATGTCAGGATTTATTCGGAGCTATGTGACATATTGCCGGATTTGCTATCATGTCAGGGTTTTCATGGAAGGTGTTGGATTCGCCTGACACCTTACAAGCTGAAGTGAGAAATTTTCACGATTTTCCACCACATACTCCGCATTTTTTCAGCCTAATCTGGACGAGAAAAAAAATGTGTTGCATTACTTGCTGAACGCCCCTTGTGATATAAAACTCATAAGAAAAGTTCTGGACGTCGAACACTTTAAAACCGCACGACAGTGTACTTAGAGTACATTTCAAAAACAGTGGTATGAGCAACTGACATGCTAAATGCAGCTGTTGTCTGCTAGCGCACCCCTGTGATTGTTGGTCAGACCATGAGGATAGTACTCTGTCAGATTAAAGTTTTCCGAACAAGTATGTTCACGCTAAAGATCTTGGCAGCGAAGACAACAGAATATTGCTGACATCTTGATATCTACTTCCTTAGGCCATATTAACTCTACAGGAGCAGTGTAGTTGATTTTGTAAGACTACAAAGTGGAAGACCTCAAGTAAAGTTACACGGTCGTCATGTCAACATGAGATTTCAGTCTGCGTCATACAAGCAACTTCCCGCGCCTGAGTGCAAGTCTACGTCAAAATATACGTGGCAAAAGGCGGATAATGACACGCCAATACTATCGATTGAAAACATAATTAGTCTCGAGTTTGATACTGAACTGCTTGAATGGAAAAGTAATGCTGAATGTGAAAAAGTGGGTTTAGTCAGTTGTGCATATTGTTCTGCTCCACTTAAACTATTCACTGAATATTTTTCCCCTTTATTGTTATTTCCATTCCCCATCAGGGGCGGGCTGGCAGCAGCATAAGAGCTGCTCTTTAGCCGAGAGACAAAAATAGACAGGAAGAATATAGAGAAGAAAACATGGCGGAACATAGAAAACGAAAAAGGCGGAACAGAAGAAAAGAAAGCATTAGAAGTGGAGATAAAAATCTTAAAAAAGTAATTCACACAAAAAACACACACTTGATTAAAGGGCACCAGGCAAAGTACAGCTTCACTGAATAGTTTTCCAATACTTATCATGCCAATGGAAAAAGTTTATTGTTCGGGTAGCGTAGTTATTTTCTTCGACATTAACATCATCTTCTTCTTCCTTTGCCTTTTCCCGCTTCTGTTACGAGGTTGCCATTGTTATATGGATTGAGGCAATGTAAGTGCTACAGGATCCACTCACGTTAATGAGACAACCGTCTAAGGTAGATGTCAACGTGCAACACCCATTACCAATCGGCAGGTGGCAGCTCCAGCAGTGGGAGGCGTATAAGCGGAGGGACGCCCGAAACAGTCATGATCGTAATCCGGAAACTGAGCGATTTATATGACGTCCAAAAGGGCATCGTCATTGGCTTTCGGTGGGAAGGTTGGAGCATTTGCGAAAAGGCTAAGTCTGTACTCAATTAACGTGCTGCTGTGGTTCAAGTATACCGTGCAGAGCAAAATGGCGCTATCAAAAACTGGCTCCGAAGCAACTGTGGTGTACCATGGGCCATAGATCACAGGGCTGGACGGCGGTTAAGGAGACGTGTAGAGGCGAATTAGACATGCAGCTGTTGAGCAGCTGACTGCCCAGATGAACCAAGGGGCCAAGTAACCGGAAGCTCACTCCCTGCATAACAAAAAGAACGAAAAAATTGTTCTGCACAATTTAACACCTGCATCAAGAATCATTTTCTGATTGGGAATGGGGTGGGGGGGGGGGGGGGAGGGTGACGATCGTTAATGGAGTCCTACAAAATCCAACATTGACTCTTTTGTTATTTCGCTTAAAATGTTAGTAAACTTCCATTTACGAGGGTTGTAACTTAAATAGTGCTATTTATTCACAACCGATACAAAAGAGTTACATGTTTGCACCTGTTACTGTCCTTCAAAGTAGTTACCAGCGTTGTGTACAACCCGTTGCCAGCGATGTGGAAGGCGTAGTATGCCGTTAGCAGAGCCTGTTCTGCTGATGGTGAGAATGGAGTGGTCTACTGCCTGTCGAATCTCTGGAACTGCTCTGAAGCGAATGCCTCGAAGTGGTTCCTTCATCTTCGGAATCAAATCAAAGTCACAAGGCCTTATGTCCGGGGAGTGTGGTGGATGGTACAGTACTTCCCAGGTGGGTTGCGCAGAAAGTGTCGCCGCTTCTTTTCGCAAAGCTGGTCGCAGGTGATGCTCCAAAAACGAACAGTAATACTGTGCATTGACGGTCTTCCGTGGAGGAACGTAATAACACCATCACAGTCGTACACGAGAATCACCATAACTTTAGACCTCTCCATTCGCACCATCAACAGAATCAGTTTCTAATGATCTCTTTGTGTCTCTCTCTTTCTCTCTCTCTCTCTCTTTCTCTCTCTGGAGCAGCCCATACACAATGTGAAAGTATTGTATATAACTATCTTCATTCCACTATAACGCATATTGGAATAAATGACAGCATCGTCAAAGGAGCTTGCTTTGAATACAGACCTCTTTTCCAGGAACTGTGCTGAGGACCGACGTTGTCAGCGAAATAAAAATGCACCTGTTGATCATGGGACTGGAGAATGGCTCCAAGATTTCTGTCGGTACCTTCCGGAACCACACTGACTCCCTTCCTGCGTCCGAGCTGCAAATGATGGTTATTCAGGCATTTGGCAGGTGCTCATATTAATGTGACTGGAGCGTGTAGTTGGTGGCCGAATGTCCTTCTTGACGCCACCTGTGCAGGACGGAGCTGATGTACCCTTGTGTGGTATGCGTCTGAAGTAAATCCAAGTTCATGTGTGACAATGCTTTTCTAAATGTTTGCACAGTGTGTAACTGAGCCAGGACGTGGATAATAGCCCGGTGTTTACCTAGTTGGATGTGGGAAACCACATAAATCCATATCCAAGCTGGTCGCCTCACCATCCCTCCTCCTTAATCAGGCGGATTTGGGAATCGGAGCTTTATCGCACGGAGATATCCGGGCGCGTCGCATAGCGTAATTATTTTAAGCCTAGGGAAATCCAATGACAACTCACGACATTGAAACACGTGTGTATTTGGTCCTGTGATATCGGTATTTTTAATCTTCGCATTATCAGAGTCTTAGACCTTGAAACGGTGATCATTCAAACATCTCTCGTGGTAATACACGCAGCTTTACATGCGAATGGCTCATACTATTGTTTTTGGGATGAGCGATTTATATTCTAAGCACATTTTTTTATGGTTCTGAACGTTCGAAGTCGCGCACTTTCTTTGTCACCAAATCACAATTTGGATATTAGAAGGGATGTTTAACTGGTATGAATTTCGCTAAAGCCGAAATGTTTGTCTCGAGAGAATCAGCAACTGTTTTCATATTTAAAATAATTCTTTATTGTTGCTCAGTCCGAGGTACACATGTTTTTATTTTTTTAAATTGTTAGTGGAATGACATGTTTCGATCAGTCTGGATCATCTTCAGAACTAAGTAGTTTCACCATCTGACTCACTTATTCAGATCTGAAGATTATCGAGAGTGATAGAAACATGTCATTGCATTAAAAAATTTAAAGAATTGTGCTACTAAGACTAACTACTATTTGAGAATAATTTTTCTGCGGTCAAGATTTTGGTGGTTTTTCAAGGATATTTGCCGAGCATTTTGGTGCAACAGGCCATGGTCTCCAGTGGCTCATAAAAGATCAATTATTGGATGTAATCCCAATTAACTTTATTTCTGCGAAAATACCTTTTCAATATCGAGAAACCGTGTTACATGCACTCACCTACAACACAAAACACGGTGGAATGCAATAACCCTCAGATGTGATGTGATGGTCGTCACTGCGAGGAGAGCTCAGCGTAGCATCCGTCGTTGCGCCCTTCCATTGAATTCAGGTGAACCCATACACGAGATGCATATCGGCCAAATCTTCCTCAGTAAACGTATCCATATTGCTGCGTATCACGCTGTTTCAGAAGGGATGTTTGCCCGATATTAATTTAATTACAGCCGGAAGGTTTGTCTCGAGAGAATCAGCATCTATGGTCATATTTAAAATGATTCTCAGTTATTGCTTAGTCTCAGGTGCGCATTTTTTAAATTGTTTAATGCAATGGCATGTTTCGGTAAGTCCGGATCATCTTCAACATCGCGACAGATACGCGCAGTACTGAGCGCAAGCTTCGAGGACGAAAAGGAAAGTGGACATTAGTGTTGTCAGCACCAAGTACCGCGAGCGAATGGAACGAGCATATCATCAAACACCACGGACGGCGAATATCGTCGGCATTTCACTACTGCAGAAATTTTTTCAATGCATTACAGATACAAATATAAATGAGGGCCACCGAAAACCATGAGTCATCATATCAAAATATGCTTGATCAACCTCCGAAATTTACTCAGCAGCTTTCGGGGTCACCTCGTATTTATTCAGTTTCTATATTTTACAGGTTGATGTTTATGGTCATCTACCCGCAAGGGTAGCCGAGAGTGCTAACGCGCTGCTTCCTGGACTCGGGTAGGCGCACCGGGCGCCGATCGAATCCTCCCGGCGGATTAACGACGAGGGCCTGTGTGCCGTCCAGCCTGGATGTTTTTAGGCGGTTTTCCACATCCCACTAAGTGAATACCGGGCTGGTCCCCACGTCCCGCCTCAGTTACACAACTCGCAGACATTTTAAACACGTTCGCACTATGGGGTATGGGGTGGCGGCAGGAAGGGCATCTGACCACCCCTTCAAAGTTAACCACGCAAAATCAGTATTAACAAAGCAAGCCCCGCAAGTCGGGATAAATGCTTGGAAAGAGAGAGAGAGAGAGAGAGAGAGAGAGAGAGAGAGAGAGTTTTGGTCACCTGTCCAAAGTAATTGACTGTGAAAACATGGCTCTTTTGTTGCAGAAGCTAGTATTTTATGGAACTAACAGTGCCATAACAGGAATCTCACGTCCAATGTAACAACAAGAACATAGAAAATTGTTCTTCACAATTAATCAACTGTATACAGAGGTCGTTTTCTGATGTGAGGACAATCATTGATGGAGTTCCACAATGTTTAACATTGACTGCTCTATTATTTCTCATAAGATGTTGGTAATCTTTCATTTAATGGCCAGAAATGGTTTTCAATCATCTCTCTATCTCTCTCTGGACTCCACAGTCTAGTAGCTAGCATTGCTACCTCTGGATAACAGGGTCCCAGATTCTATTCCTGGCTGGGTTGGGGATTTTCTCTGCCTGGGGACTGGGTGTATGTGTTGTCCTCATCATTCCATCATCATTCATGAAAGTGGATAGATTGGACTGTGTACAGATTCGGAATGTGTAAGACGCTGATGACCATGCAGTTGAGTGCTCCACAAATCAAACATCATCATCATCATCTTCTTCTTCTTCTTCTTCTCCCCCTGGAGCAGCCCATATCAAATTCGAAAATACTGTATATAACGATCTTCATTTCAACTGAACACATATTAGAACAAATGACAGCAACATCAAAGAAGTTTGCTTTGAATACAGAACTCTCCTCCAGGAGCTGTGTTTCAGCATGATTTACACTGATGATCCACCTTGTCAACAAAATTAAAATGCAACTGTTGAATGATTTTTCGAGATTTATACAGACATATTCTATTAACACTTTCAGGACCGCTTACGAGATTGTTTTTGGAGGCGTCAGAAGATAGATATTACACTATGCATTAACTTTCGGTAAAGTATGCAGTTTACAATAGAACATTTTCTTCTGCTTGTTAACTACTATTCCATTTCGTGGCAAACAGACAGAGGATGCAGTTTCTAACACCTGATGACTAACCAACACTGATTGCTTACACTAGAAATAACTGACAGTTTTCTCACAAAAAATTACTATGGAGCGTATCGAAACGACATAGGTTTCGCAGGAAGTTATTTGAGAACAGCACAACCGGGTTGGCGTTTGGTGGGAGTATCGCAAGAATTCCCTTTCACGTGCATCTTATTGAAGCCACTCAGCGACTTTAATTCGAGAACAAAGTCCGTGAGCCCATCTGCCACAAACAAGCAGGGATGATATGTAAGCTGCTTACTGCTCCCCTCGGCTGTACAACTAGATAGTGAATCATAGCGCAACGTAATGAACTCATCACTCAGCAATCTCTTCATATGGTTGAACACACCAGTTCTTGGAGCCTGGACATAGTAGTAGTAAGTTACACCCTTACATATTCAATCTGTATTTCATTCCACTTCAGTTTTCAAAAATAAAGTAAATAAATAAATTAGTATCTGCATCTACATACGTACTCTGCAAGACACCTTAAGGTGAATACCGGAGGATATCTAGAAATACTAGTAATTTTCTTTCCTATTCCATCCGCAAATGGAGCTAGGGAAGAGGTCTGTATGCCTCTATACGACCGCTGATTTCTGATATCTTGTTTTGGCAGTCTTTAGGCGAAATTACGTTGACGGCAACAGAATCGTCCTGCAGTCGGCTGCAGATCCCTGTTCTTTGTATTTTTTCTATAGTGTTTCGCAAAGAGAACGTCGTCTTCTCTCCAGAGATTCCCATCTGATTTCAAGAAGCATCTCCGTAACACAAGAGTGTTGATTGAACACAATTGTAGCAGCACGTGTCTGAATTGCCAAGATGTTTTCCTGTAATTCCACCGTTTTGGGTCCCAAACATTGAATTGGTTGATCAAGTGCTTTACACGCGGTCTCTTTTGTATATGAGCTACACTTTCCTAAAACTCTTCTAATAAACGAAAGTCGACCATTTGCTTTCCCCACTACCGTTCTTAAGAGCTCGTTCCATTTTATATCGAGGTGAAGTGTTACCCCTGGATATTTAACCGATGTGCCTCCTTCAGGCAGCACGCCACTAATAAGCTATTTTCCTATGTTAAAAATGTGGTTCGGATTGTTGTTATTCTGACTGATTATAACTTTTAAACAAAATTAACGGTCAATATTCTCACAAAACATCTGTTATTTTTATGTAATTAAAGCTTAAAAATCATTAAATGTCAAAATCTGTTCACGTGATCCAAAACGCTGATGCTTTGGTTACGACACAGGCTAGGAGTAAAACGAAGCTGTACTTGCATTATAGGAGCGTGAGCCGTAGTTACAAGGTTTTTACGTACTTTTACTGCAAACAGTTTAGCTGTTTGGAGCTGGAAAACCCAGTTACAACTTTTAAGTAACAATAGAAAGGAATTTTGTGAACGCTGATAACGGAAGACATACGAAACCTGATGCGTTAATGCTCCACCTATTTAGGGCGGCGATGTGTAAAACGCCGGACGTCCTTTTCCCTGCTCCCTGCAACACCATTAAAATCGCTCAAAACTATGGAACTATAGAACTTTCGCAAATGGGTCCGTGTATTAAAGCTACATTGTCGACTATCAGTGATGAGCTACGACCCAATGCAAAACAAAATTATTCTTGGCAAAATTTAGTGATGATTTCCTATGTGGAAGGCTCCTCAGCAGAGATACTGCACACGTCAGGCGTTTTGTGGCGGAACGATAGCATTTTCGACCGCACTGTCACACGTCACATATTCGAATCCCCGAACGGCCGTATAGTTTTAAACCTTTTACACGAAATATGAAAACAGCGATACCGAGAACTGCTTGTAGCAGTTGCTTCGATTATGGGATGTATTATATTCAGCTTCACATTAGTCTTAGTCTGAGAAACGGATAACAGCGAATAAACACATTTACTTTGCGAGCAAACCACTTTTTTTGGAAAGCATTGTCTGTAGTGAAGATATCATCATACGTCCACAGTACAACGAGTTGTAGGACTGTGAGATAATACGGAAAGATATAAAGCGTGTACAACATGCAGGTAACACAAACGTAATGCTTGTGATGCTTGTGAGTGTAAACCAACGTTAGCATCTGAGGCGGACTTACTTCACCTTTATGTAATATGATAAACCTCCAAAAGTTTAAACAATAAGGATCCTACCTGGACAGTACGAAGATAAAAACATCGTTTCTAATTAAAAAAAAAGTGTGCTCACATAAACTAGAAAATATCTTTCTAACGTGATGTGTGTGAACAGCGATTGCGAATGTAAGAACATGTAAACAGCAAGAAATATTCTGTTTCTGATCGGTATGGTGACGTTTTGTAATTGTAATTTGGTTTTCATATGAGAGGACTATCGAATCGTTTTACAAATAAGTTAATATTTTCATTCAGGTTAGATTCGAACCAGCGATCTATGGACATCGTAGTATAAAATTCAACGGTTTAGGGCTCCAATAACTGAGCTACAGAATAATTGAGATGTAGTTAGGCAAAACAACAAATTTCATTAGGAGTTTAATTTCATTGAATGACACCATCCTTCATTATAAAAATGGGAGAGCATATCTCGGAGGTTAGTTAATGTTAACTTCACTTTGCAAGGCATTTTTAATTAAATTAGTGAATTTGTGCATCGACGTAGTGGTAATTTGCCTGTAAGCTGCAAACACATTTTACGCATCTTCTCATTCTATGGAAAACTCAAAAACAACTTATCAAGAGTTTTTGTAGATGTATCTGTACAGTATGGTACTACACACCATTTTTAATCCATTTCCCGTAACGTATATTCCCAAACAAAACATCACTATGAATTAGCGTTATGGAAGTAGGATCAGCGAGATAGCCAGTGACGTCACGGGCATCACATGACTCGAATGGAGCGTTTCAGAGGCGTTCAAATTATTTCAAACTCAAGAGGAAAAAATAGGCTTTTAGGAACATAAAATGAGATAATTAATCGTTTAAGACAATTTCCAGGACACAGTCAAATACCCAAGTCTGACTTCAAACATTATGCTATTCATTTTTCCACATTTAGAGCTATCTGCCATTCGTGGCAACAAACAGAATTTCTGTCTAAGTCCTTTTGTGTCACCACATCCTCAGCAGCAAGCAGCCGTAGACCGCTCTTCATTCTGTCCAGGATATTTATGTATACAGAGAATAAGTTCCTGACAATACTCTCGTCTCTGATGAACAATCGCTGTCGAGAACGACGTACTGGGTTCTTCAGACTTTTGACCGCTGCAGTACAGTAATAATACATATTCAGTAAAGAAAGATGAAAATATGGTTAAACAACGTCTAAAATATAAGCCACAATAATTAAAAAGTACGATGTTTTATACCTGTTATGGCTGCTGGTAGCGGCAAACGGAGCGAGATCCTTAGAAGTAAGGTTGTCACTGCTGAATAAGGCAGCTTTGGACGAGATTATATACTGTAAACTCCGCCCATTGCCTACAGCATTACATCACTGATGACCAGTCAGGCGTGAAATATACTACATTGATTGGTTCAGTCGAATTTGTAGGAAAAATAGATACAGCAATAAATACACAAATTACATACATAAAATTTCACGTGTCTAAACCCATCATAATTGATTTTGCAGATACTAAAAGTACTTCTTTTATTTACATGTTTTCTGTCGCCTGTTACTGTGGTGACAACTTTTATTTTATTGTTACATTTTTAGAGAACTTCACTTTCACGTCATTATACACAGATTTATTTATAAAACCAACGTACTATTTTGTTATAAGAATATTCGTTAATGCTAAATAATACATAGAAATTTTCAAGACAGTATTGCCCAAGTTTATAATCAGGATCTTTGACAGTAATGTACAATCCATGCAAATGATCGCTAAAGCGGTTTATTCTGACCACTGGGGGCCACATTGTGGCAGTCAGTCTGCGCTGCTACCGTCGAACAAAACTGAAGCACAGAGATCGACTTCCAAGCCACCAGACATTCGCTGCCTCCTCGGCATTCCATCCACTACCATGGTATCTGTGGTGGGCTTCGCTGTAGTGGAACTATCTACATTGGCAAGCCATTGCTCTAGCAACCATATACAGTTGTTTCTGCTGCGGCAAGTACATACAAATACCCGGGACAATAGCGATTATCGCATGCTTGTCATTTTGTTTCTTTTACTTAAATCAATTATGATAGGTTTAGATACGTAAAATTTTATATATGTAATTATGTATTTATTGCTGTGTCTATTTTTCTTACAAATTCGACTAAACTGACCAATGTATCTGGTGGTTATAATTAAACTTTCCCTATTAGCACATTATAACACGGAAACGATTAGCATACGAGTACCAAACTCGGTAGTGTTAATGTCAAGGACATGGAGAAGGGAAGTAACTCAGAATCAATTCAATTGAAATACTTTTAATGTGCTGCTACGGAACATCATACCCATACTTACCGGTGCAATTACCACTACAAAAGAGGCTCAATATGGCGTCCATCACTGTCCAAAGGAGACTTTTAAGCGTATTGTTATATCGCTGGCATGGTTGCGGAGTATCTTTGCGAGCGGTTGCCTTTGCAGAGTCGAGAACGGGACACGGAGCTGCTATGTTGTGTTGTGGGTAGCTCTGCATGGGAAATGCATTATTAAGGAAGTTCAAGTGTGGCTGCAAGTACTGTTATTTTGAAGTAATGAAATATGGAAGTGTGTTCAGTGAAAAGTGGGTAAAGAAGTAATTATGTATGAGCAGTGCCGCCGATAACGTATTTGAATATCCGCCCGTTTGCGTGTAGTACCGTACAACATCAATCATCCGTGTCGTGCTCGGCCTTCAAGAATGAACTAATGTGCATTAGTAAAATAGTTCACACAAAGGAGAGCAATCAAGTACCCGTGTCTTGTAGCGAGCGTGAGAACATGCGTTCGGCCATCGCGTTTCCGCATCATTAACAATCAGCCGCGTCGCGACGGTTATGCGCACGCTCGTACGAGTGAGAACTGTAAATCGTAAATTAACTTTTATGAACAGTGTTATATTATTACAAGTGTCAAGAAGGACTCGTACAAGATGTCTGTGTATGTGACGAGCGTAAGAACTTTTGTTCGTCCATTGGGCTTCCACATCATCAACAATACCCGTGTCGTGTCGGTTATGCGGACACTCTTTCATGTGATAATTGTAAACAGATAATCATCATCATTGCCTGTGTATCCATCACTGAATGTTCAGCCATAGTAAGACCGCGTGAAGTACAAGAGTGACTGACATCAACATCATCAAGAGTACTGTACAGTAATAAGGAAATGATAATTATGACCATTCATCAAATCAGCAACAATGTAATTGGCATCAACACTTCCTACTTAACGTGTAAACAGTGCAACCTGCTATTTTCTTATCGTCTCAGAATATAATTTTTCATACCAGATGTAGGACAGTGTTGTCTTTATAGTTGAATGGCTCCCCTAAACCCACTTGCGTATATAAATACGTAATTTATGGCAAGCCAGCAGCAGTGTGGAGCAGAAATAATATGAGCGCCGTTGGAGTACCAGGTACGTGGCATGGCCAGGGCGCACAGTCAAAGCATTACGAGTTTAAGGGTCCCCCACCAAATATACGCCCGGACATGTTGCAGACTGAAAGAGCAGAATTGCATTCTGCGCAGCAGAACAAAGCATGTCTCTAGGTATGCTGGCTACCTCTCTTGATATGCTGCGCTTCATATCAGCATATCTGTGAATGTTTCCCTGGTAAACCCTGTCCTTCAGGTAGCCCCAAAACCAGAAATCACAGTGGATGGGATCAGGTGATGGTGCTGGCCAAGAGTTTGAAAACGACTGGCTGATAATTCGATGGTTCCAAATGTGTTTCGGAAAAGCAGGTGAACTTCACAAGCGATGTGCGGTGGGGACCCATCTTGCATGAAAACTGTTGAGTCAATGCGCCTCTTTCCTGAAGGGCAGGTATGATATGTTGGAAAAGCATATCACAGTGGTGCTGGCCGGTCACGCTGCATGTCTTTGGTCCTTGAGCGCCAACCTGTTCAAAAAAGAATGAACCGATGATGAACGTAGCTGTGAAGCCCCACCATATGGAGACTCATTTACCATAGAGAGGAACTTCATGCACAGTGACTGGAGGTGAAGATCCCCACAGCCGGCAATTCTGTGTGTTCGCCTCACCCATCCGAGAAAAATGAGCTTCGTCTGTCCATGGGATGGTCTAGGGTCAGCCCTCATCAAATTCAGTCCTTTTGAGAAAGTGGAGATCAAAGTCAACATGTCGTTGTGTGTCCTGTGGTGCAAGCTACTATACAGTATGGATCCTGTACGGATACCATTTGCGAACGTTCAAAGTACCTACTGTACAGTGGACCACAGGACGTTCAACTGTTGAGACACAGCAAGCGCACTGCCTGACAATCGGGCATTGCGCGCAGTACTGTCTGCCATAGCAACATCGATTTCATCAACCTCCTGTGGTGCAACTGGTCGCCTCTTCCCAGAGCGACACCCAGTTCTCCAGTTGATTCGAACTTCTGCATCATGCTCCGCACAGAAGGTGGAGAAAGAGGGCCCTTTTGTAATCCTTTCAGCCGGCAACATGGTCGAAGTGCAGCTGCAGCATTACTGTTGTTTTGATAATGAAGCTTCAACAAAAAAGCCCTGCTCCTTTTGTCCAGTTTTTTTTTCTCTCGATACACAAATGAACACCACACTTCTGGCACACAATTGGTGGACTTCCTTTGCAGTTTGGCTTTTTCCATCTACCTCTCTTGTCAGACACAACTGGCCAATGTCCAACATTGTTCTGACGAACAACCCTTTGGGGGATTGACTTAGTTGCATGTCGTAGGTTCTGCTTCTTTACATATTCGACATCAATACTTGAAGAAGGTCTACCCCTCTTTCTCCCACTCAAGTCCTTGTTCATTTTGCACAATGCTTCAGCTGTTTCAACCTTGAGCTGACAAAGTTGCCTTTGCTTATTTTTGTTTACACCAAAATAATCACAGTCTGTGCTGTACAGCAACCATGCATTCACTACAACCATATCAAGGAAATGAAAAAGTAAACAACGGTAGTACTTTTTTGATCTGATGTTTATCCAGTATAGTGCAATCAGAGAGTCTAAAAGATCTACTCCTCCCATAAATTGGTTGTAAAGAAGAATTATTGACGGGCAGTCGACTTCAACCTTTGCTTTGGCCTTTTTATCCCATCGTTTCACAATACTTATTGGTTCTGCAGCAGAAAAAGTAGAGGCAAGTACGACAGATCTGTTGTCAAACCATTTGACAACTCTCACACACTGTTCATCAATATCTGCCTCTCGTTCATCGTATGCACCTCTCCCCCCTTTTTTTCAAATCTTTATCAGTTGTCAATACACGTCCAGGTGGATGTGGCTCTGACTGTGCTCAGACAAAAAATCTTCATGTGTGCAAGCTCTGTTAGCAGTGATATTGTCGTAAACCAATTGTAAAAATATAACAAATGGTTTCTTTGCTGTGGAATAACCTTACAAAGCCCCTAAATCTTTCATTTCTTCCAGTTGATCACGTTTTCCACAATGCACTTCGAAATTGTACAAAATTCCTTTACTGTCGCATAAAATATATATTTTATAACCCCACTTGTGAGGCTTTTTTGGCATATATTGTTTCAAACTAGACATTCCTTTGAAGGGTACCATCTGCTCATCGACACATAGCATCCTATCAGTAGGTAGTTTGTTGAATTTTTCGATCAAATGACTTATCAATGGCCTAATCTTAAAAAGTTTGTCTCTGCAAGTACCTTCTGAATCAGTTATTCTGGTATTGTCATTGAAATGGAGATTGGATTTTATGTCTTCCCACTGGTCTCCACTCATCACGTCCGATGCGCAAGAGACGCCAAATAAGCTGGACCAATACATTCGTGTATGTGGTACAGTGAGAAGTGACATATGAAACACTGTTCCGATAAATTGTTTCAGTTTACTGACAGACAGTTGGAGAGCTTTACTTGGATTCTTCTGAACAGAATACAAGTTTGATTGTTGCGTTATATGTTCCAATAGTTGAGTGTCAAAGAAGTGTTTGAAATAATCCACTGGTTCATCGATTGCTGTAGATTCAGGGATGGAGCCTAGCCACTTTGGTATGTCACAAGCACTATTGTCTTTGCTAATGTTTCTACAAACTGGTCTTCGCTTATTGGATGCACATGATGACGAAGGAGCCGAAATGTTGTCTGCGTCACGAACATTAGTATCATCCTCATCACTGATGCCTGGAAGTTACAAATATAATACATAGTTTAGTGTCCTAAAGCTGTACATATTGCTACACAGTGCAACCAAGTGATAAAAGCAAAGGCCATACCATTTTCAGAACTGCTGGACGCAGATTCCCTACTTGTTGGCACATAATCCTCGTCATTATCGCTACAGGAGGCACTCAGGCAACTGTCCTCACTCTCTCCACCAGCTACATGCGCCACAACACTCTTCTTCTTCCCATAAAATGTTGCAGGATTCATTTTCTAGAAAGAACAACAGTTCCCGTGCAAGTGCCTGAGTTGACAAATTCGTAACGTCTAAAACATAAGCTCTCAGATTCTGGCAGTAATTGTTATGGTAATTGTTTTTTATCCAGATATACCTCAAAGTAATCTCTATCACACAATATTTACATATAGTTGATAACTTACGTTTTTCAACATCAATTGTAATAAATATAGACAGCTGAAATGCACACGACCACGCTTCACTCAACTCCCAAGATGCAACTGTTGACATAGTTGAAAAAATTTCCTGAGTGCGGCGCCACTTCCAATACTTGTAGTCTGAAGCGCTACGAATCTGCTACGCTCGTCAACCGCGAGAAAAAGCTTCGCGCTGTGCAGATACAGCAATATATTTTAATCGTTACAAATTTGTCGAGGTCGTCCATAGGGGGTTAATGAACGCCTCTTGTAGGGGCGACCGAGTTATGTTGGCCATGTTTTATTTATTTTTCTTATATTAATTTTTTTACATTTTTAAATTTATGAAATTGTTGGTAAATTTTAGAGCAGCCTTACTGAATCTGGATGTCAACTATTAAACTTGAAAATATGAGTCAAAAAATTTAAAAACAAAATTACTTCCTGGACATATGTTAAGTGCTCTGCTTTTTCAAGAGGTCTGACCTCCGCTGGAGCTGGAAATGGGCTTACGTTTTCCGGTGCCTGTGAAATTTTGTCTGATGGTAACTCTTCTTTGGACGTCGAAGGAATAGACAGAACATGCTGACAGGTGGTGGGTGTAGCGTTTACCTCAGCTCGAGTTGGATCTATTCGAAGTGTAGGAAGGCATAAAATCACTGTCACTACAAATTTTTTTGTTAAAGAGATTGATACCAGTGACGTTGAATCCAGTGGTTATTGGGAGTTGCAGCATTTGGAAGTGCTATTTGCACTACAGACAGAATATCGTAAATAGTCATAGGGTGTTTCTTATTGATAACCCATACGTCACATGCTGAGTTCACGAACTTTTTAGAAGGTCCATAAACACTTCTGGCTAAAGACTCTAGCTTATAGATATAATGCGCCGGAAAAGGTAGATAGCTGATGCCATTATCTTTAAAATAACCAAGAACTTCAGAGTCCAGATGTGAACTGTGGTTAGCAGTCAAAATCAAGCAAGGGCGTTATTTTGAGCAGCGAGAGTGTAGCACAAAATGTTTCATATATTTCGCAAAGTTACTCTCGGTCATCCATCTCGAAAGATGAGCTGCTCCATCACACCCATCCGGGCCGTCACGGATAAAATGAGGCTTGAAGCTGATGCTCAGGAAGATGATGAATAGAGGCGCGCTGTTACCCAACGCATTAACTGCAAAAGCGACCGTAACAAGTGACCCTCTCTCAGCTGATGGCACTCGACCTATTTGGCGAAAACCTCTCTGAGCGACTACACGATCAGGAGGCTTGACGGTAGTTACTCCAGTTTCATCAGTGTCCCAGATGTCCGCTGGGGTCACTTTTAATCTCTTTAAAACAATGTCGAGATTATTAAAAAACAGTTATATATTATGCTTGTTGAAACTGGTGCGCTGGCCCAAAGTAGGTGCTTGAGGAGTCCGAATGGAGAGTTGAGGATGCCTCTTCAAGAATCCTGTGAACCAATCGCTTCCCGCCATTTCGGTCCTTGTTTGGGGTATTTTATTGTTATAGGCAATAGCAAATCTATACGCAAATCGCCTGATTTCTTTTGGGGAAAGACCATAATATATGTCACTTGTTTCATACGGTATTGTTCAAGCATATTTCCTTGTTCGGAATTAAATATCTGAAAATAAACAACCCTAGTTAAGTTACGCTTAGAAGCACGGTTTTTTTAATGTGTTATAGAGAGATAGAGAGAGAGAGAAAGAGAGAGATACGATTCAATACAGTGCACAATACGACATAGAGATAAACACAACACCAATGGCAGGGATTAAAAAAATGCATTAGAAATTGAAAAACAGCTTTACAAATAAAAGTAATTTTAGTTAACTATATTGCATACCTGAAATCTTTTATCTTAGCCAAATTAATCCCAAGGCTTCTTTTTGGGATTAAGTATTTGTAGGAGTCCTCCATGCTGAGGTTTTGGGTCCAGTGGAGTGGTTTGAGGTTCACCTTCAGTTTCCTCGGTTTCAGCTGACTGTGTAAGCTGACATAAGGTCTTTTTGTACTTAACATAGTATCGCGGGAAAATCACTAGTAGCTCATTACCAGCAAAGGTGACCCGTTTCATGTGCCTGACAACAAGAAACTGATCAAAAACAATGCTAGCTGATGAAAGAAATCCGGCCAGAAAAGCTCACTAGGCGTTCCATTTAAACGACAACATCCCTCAGACATTTCTTTTTATTAATAATATCGTGCTTCAGTGACTGGGAGGCAGGGAACAATTTCAGACTAAAGCGTAACACAGCTTTATATTCCCAGATAGCTGTGGAGAAAGCAGAATTTTGTTAATGATAAGGCCTTTTTCCTTCCAATGTAATACAATTTACTAATTCTGTCTTTAGCCGAAAGCCTATACATACCAGTATTGCAGTGAGAATGTATATGGTCACATTCTGTATAACCAGCATACCTTATAAAAATGTTGGTTTCACTGCTTCAGACTTAACCAATATTGCCACTGACCGAGTGATCACGATTAAGAAAAGGTTAACAATGAAGGAAACTCCAAAAATTTACATATATTTATTTTGATAAATGAGGCTGATGAGTACGATGTACTTGCTAAAACTGGAAGTTTTTTTTTTTGTAATTTCAGATTTACACAGAATGTTTATTTACACACAATCCCAAATAACACTGTGGTATCAGATTTACATTTCCTGGAATTCAGTAATGTAACTGCTGCTGTGTGACACTTTTAGTTTTAACAGTTGATCAGATAAAAATCCATTATTTATGGCAAACTAATATGTTGTCTAACAGTGCACATCTATCACAGTTCACAATAACCCAAGACTAAATTATTAGTTAGTTGAGCACTATTTTCAACAGTGAATAGTTTACCAAGTTTATACAATACATGAGAAATATAGTTATCTCTTGAAAATAATTTTTATATCACTATGACCATAGTTCCCCTTTACAACAAGTCAGAGACAATTTCAGTGGAATGACAAAGTAAAGGAAGTAACCATCTAGAATTAAAGTATCTTGTGCCAGGACATTCTAGAAAAAACAGTGACAAGAAAAGACCATCAGAAGCAGACCCAGTGGATTTTCTTTGACAGACATTACCTAATCCACCAGTACACATCAGTTTTGCCAACACAGCTTTTACAGATACTGTAATAATCTTTAGATCACTGAAAAGCAGTAACTTTTCTGGGCATGTTTCAGCCAGAGCAAGTGTACAAGAAACATGTTGACTTGCTAGCAGTCTCCTTTAACTTTACGTACCGACCAGATATGTTTCAAATCTAGAAATAACCGAGCCACAAAGTACTATACTCTTCAAATATACATAAACCTTTGTGCGAACAGCACATTTCAATTTTAGAGCAAATCTTATAGTTTTGTTTGACCATTTGTAAGGGTCTGTCTCAGAAAAGCTTTCCAAGTTCTTTATCTGGTCTGGGTGTAAAAATGTGCTAATCTTGCTCTCCATGGCAACCATCTTCTCTTTAATTTTCTTCATCTTTGAAGAGAGAAGAATATTTTATGTAGGCCTACGATCAAAACATATCTAAATGATAATTATTATAACACATTTCTCACTAGTGGATTTTATTAATGATAAAAGTGATATCACTATAAAAACTCATATCTGCTTTCAGTCTCTTGTTTTGCAGCTGCAAGTTTGCAGCAGTATCTTCATCTGTACTGCATGCTTCCTGTTTCTGTCTTGTGTTTCTTCCTCAAACGGTTCAGTGGCTGGAAAT
Source organism: Schistocerca serialis cubense (assembly GCF_023864345.2). Lineage (NCBI taxonomy): Eukaryota > Metazoa > Arthropoda > Insecta > Orthoptera > Acrididae > Schistocerca > Schistocerca serialis. The sequence continues at coordinate 148,041,435 of NC_064643.1, forward strand.
ATAATTACGAAACTCCCTTACTTCACAGCTAAAAATGTTCAAATAAAGGCAACAGTTGAAACAGCCTTTTCTTTAACCATCTTACCAACATTGCGCCTTTAAACAAACACTGACATGCACTCAGCTATGAAACCAAGTTCCGTAATACCAACATTGCATCTGCAGCTATAGTATTGGCATACAAAGTAGTGTGTCAGGTGCGACAATTGCTATCTTCCGATTTACGGTTTATTCTTAATATAAAATATTTCACTGACTACATTACACAGTAAAAAACTGTACAAACCCATGTTGCTGGCAGAATGCATGCCAGTACAGTACTGAGGATCAACAGAAACTCCAGTAGGCCCAAAGCAGAGTTTTAAACAGAAATGCTTTATATAAATTTATGTGCGTATACAGTATAATTCCGGGAACAATTTTCTCGCCGCTAATTTGGTCCCCTCATAATCTAGCATTGTTTCAGGCGCACAAGTGATGCTAACTGATCATAGATTGGATGGTCACGTTCACAAATGTAAAATAAAGTAAACAACTTGGTTCTATCGGAAACATGGTTACATATGAAAAATATAAAACGTTGATGAATATCTCACCTTCATTGACATCTGATTTAGTTACGGTCCTTGTTTTTGGGTGTTTACTTTTAGAAGAAACTGGCTTGGGTATATATGGGACGTCAAATTTCAATGGAATGGCATTTCATTTTAGCAGACTTCTTCCATCAGCACTCCTAAACTCAAATTGTGAATCCTCAAAGTGAAGCTTTAAAAAAATTGTAAACACATAGAAAACGTACGACATAACAGATGTAATTGTTTTAACCGGTAACGTACTTACCTCACATATCTTGGAATGTGTTGTTGGCTTCCAGTTGTCTCTCCTACAGTTCTGTAACATTTAGCTCTCCGATATTTATGTGTAGGGTGTAGTCCATATCAATTCAGGCAGGCTAGGAAAAAATCTTACCTTCATACTCTCGGATGTTATTGAATTTAGCATATGTAACAATGAAAGACTAAGTAAAGAACACGTATTCTTTTTTCTCCAAAAAAATTTCTGCTCCGAGATACAGCTCTACAAAGATGACACTTAGCATGCCATTTTGAACATGTAAATTTTGGAAAAAAATGTTAAAATGGTTTATCTCTGAAACAGTTCTAGATATTTTCTTGTTTTTTTATTTTAAAGATAATTGCTTTATGATCACAAAGAAACCCTGCATTTGGACTTATCTGTCAAAGTGTTTTACTATAGCGTTCTGAACCTTTTTATAATTTATGGAAAAAAAATTTTTTGCTGTTGATTAGTACCATATAGTTTTACATTCCCTGAAAAGGAGAGCTTCCACTTTTAGGTTGAACAGGTTTTATGAACAACCGAAATGTTTGCCACATGTTTTATTACCACATTATCACGTAACAGGCTCATAAAAATGAAAACCTAGCCTTATTTAACATAATTTTAGTTTTGTAAGATGAGTAAGAGACTAGTTTTTCAAGCATTTTAAATGGTTTCAAAATGTATGTGAAAGGTCCAAAGACTTAAGAGTTTCAATTTTTACAACTTCTGTGCACTCTGTTTTGCGCTGAAATTAGCCAGTCAATGAACTAAAAATGTATTCCACTGCTTCATTATCTTCCTTTGGTATTGAGTGATGCCTTCTTGTTCAACCAATAGGAACTGGAGCACTTACAATCTTCAAAACAATGTGAACAGGGAGTGAGCGCTGATGGCGTTGTTGCTGTCCTTCAGCTGCAAACCTATATCTAGCAGCTGGTCCACCTGGTAGCATAAAGTTCACTACAATTTCGTTTAACTCGTAACTGGTGTCTATAATCTCTGCACTCCACCAGTCACAGTCATACATACACGCCACAAACATCCCCCTTCTCAGGTTGTGAATCTAAGTATTATCCTGATGTTTCTGAGGTGTTGGCCGAACGAACGAAATTTCTTCTTTCTTGCTCTTTAAAGTGCGTGCAGTATGAGATCGCCCATCACTTTGAGTCAAAAAATGTGTCTTCTGAATTCCTTTCACAGGAGTAGTTTGTTTGAGCCATTCTTCTTTTTTCTGCTCACGGAGTTCTTCGATTCCCTCTTTGGACAAAAAGTGAGGGCTGTGGATGTGTAAAATTTCACGACTCTCGTAAAATCCTCATCATTCTGAATCACAACTGTATATGGGCGGAAAGATTATGTTTTGTAGCATGGTGCTTCAGCAGGCTTGTACACAATCAGAAGGACCATTCCCGTGACCAGTAGCACTGTATGCCCAGTCAGTTGGCACAAGCGACTTACTCAATTCGCATTGTGAAGGGACAGATCAAGATAAGATGGATAGTTTTTATGAGGCACTCAGTGGTGTAGTTGTTAGAGTAAAGGACAAGGACAGTGTTCTGCTCATGGGTGATTTTAATGCCAGGATTGGAAATCGAACAGAAGGATATGAAAAGGTTATGGGTAAATTTGGAGAGGACATGGAGGCCAACAGGAACGGGAAACAACTCTTGGATTTCTGTGCCAGTACGGGCTTAGTAATCACAAACTTCTTTTTTAAACATAAGAACATTCACCGGTATACTTGGGAAGGCGGGGGAACCAGATCTGTCATTGACTATATGATAACAGATCAGGAATTCTGGAAGGCTGTGAGGGACAAACGAGCATGCAGGGGATTCTTTGATGACATTGATCATTATTTAATCTGCAGTGAAATTGGGATTGTGAGGCTGAAAGTGCAGGAGGTCAGGTCCATATGTAGGAGGATAAGAGTGGAGAAACTTCAGGATAAGGAAATCAGGCACAAGTAAATAACAGCGATCTCAGAAAGGTACCAGTTAGTTGAATGTAGTCAATTACAGTCATTGGAAAAGGAATGGACAAGGTACAGGGACACAGTACTAGAAGTGGCTAAGGAATGTCTTGGAACAATAGTGTGTAAAAGTAGGATGAAGCAAACAGCTTGGTGGAATGACACAGTCAAGGCAGCCTGTAAAAGGAAAAAGAAGGCGTATCAAAAATGGCTACATACTAGAACTCAGGTAGGCAGAGAAAGTTATGTTGAAGAAAGAAACAAAGCCAAACAGATAATTGTAGCATCCAAGAAGAAATCTTGGGAAGACTTTGGAAACAGGTTGGAGATTGTGGGTCAAGCTGCTGGAAAACCATTCTGGAGTGTAATTAGCAGTCTTCGAAAGGGAGGTAAGAAGGGAATGACAAGTATTTTGGACAGGTCAGGAAAACTGCTGGTGAATCCTGTGGATGCCTTGGGCAGATGGAGGGAATATTTTGAAGAGTTGCTCAATGTAGGTGAAAATACGATCAGTAATGTCTCAGATTTCGAGGTAGAATGGGATAGGAATGATGATGGAAATAGGATACATTTGAGGAAGTGGAGAAAATGGTCAATAGATTGCAGTGCAATAAAGCAGCTGGGTTGGATGAAATTGAGTCGGAACTCATCAAATACAGTGGAATGTCAGTTCTTAAATGGCTACACAGAATAATTGAAATGGCCTGGTAGTCGGGACAGGTTCCATCAGACTGGACAAAAGCAGTAATCACACCAATCTTTAAACATGGAAACAGAAAAGATTGTAACAGCTACAGAGGTATCTCTTTAATCAGCGTTGTGGGTAAAAACTTCTCAGGTATTGTTGAAAGGAAAGTGCGAGTATTAGTTGAGGACCAATTGGATACAAATCAGTGTGGGTTTAGGCATCTTAGAGGTTGTCAGGACCAGATCTTTAGCTTACGGCAAATAATGGAGAAGTGTTATGAGTGGAACAGGGAATTGTACCTATGCTTTATAGATCTAGAAAAGGAATATGACTGGTTTCCTAGGAGGAAGTTATTGTCAGTTCTACGAGATTATGGAATAGGAGGCAAACTTTTGCAAGCAATTAAAGGTCTTTACATGGATAGTCAGCCAGCAGTTAGAGTTGACGGTAAATTGAGTTCATGGTTCAGAGTAGTTTCAGGGGTAAGACAAGGTTGCAACCCGTCTCCACTGTTGCTCATATTATTTATGGATCATATGTTGAAAACAATAGACTGGCTGGGTGAGATTAAGATATGTGAACACAAATTAAGTAGTCTTGCATATGCGGATGACTTAGTTGTGATGGCAGATTCGATTGAAAGTTTGCAAAGTAATATTTCAGAGCTAGATCAGAAATGTAAGGACTATGGTATGAAGATTAGCATCTCCAAACGAAAGTAATGTCAGTGGGAAAGAAATATAAACGGATTGAGCGCCAAATAGGAGGAACAAAGTTAGAACAGGTGGACGGTTTCAAGTACTTAGGATGCATATTCTCACAGGATGGCAACATAGTGAAAGAACTGGAAGCGAGGTGTAGCAAAGCTAATGCAGTGAGCGCTCAGCTACGATCTACTGTCTTCTGCAAGAAGGAAGTCAGTACCAAGACTAAGTTATCTGTACACCGTTCAATCTTTCGACCAACTTTGTTGTATGGGAGCGAAAGCTGGGTGGATTCAGGTTGTAACCTCCCCACCGAAATTTCGAAAGACAGAAATATAATAAATGGGAGCCCAGTGTAACCTCCCTAGCAATTAAATTTAATTACAATAAAAATGAGAATCGCAATCAGACTCAAGGTGTAAGCTCTCACGAAACTAATGAAAAACAGTTCAATACCAATGAGACTTCAGTGACAATGTAAACTCAATTAAACCGAAATATCGGTCTTTGGCCCTGTGCAAAAAATCAGAATTAACTTCTTATCTCATTGAAACTGCATGTCAAATTTCTGCTCTTATTGTTGGCCACGGCTTGGAGGAAATGCATCGCAAGTAATATTTTTTTTTTTTGAAATTTGACTGAAACTTTTCTTTAAAGGAAATGGAAGGAAATCGTTCGTTCAATTAAATAGTTCTTTTGTTAAAAAATTGCTTTGAAATCAAAATTATTATTGGGGCACTTGTTGAAAATTAATTACAATAAATAAACTTTACATTATCTGATGTGTGCAATGCAGCTTGGTTACCTTAATTAACAATATACCTCATTCAGCATCTTGACCAGAGACCCATGTCGACGCCTGCGACTGCGTCCCGCTCGCGACCATACTCGACTACTAGTGCTAACAGACTGCCATTCGCAACTGAACTCGACTACTGCTACCGACAGAGTGCAACAGACAACTGCACTGCCGACAGACTACTGCTCGCAACACTCGCGCGGTCAAGCGCAGACTAGGAATGACAAATAGCTCTCTGGTCAGAGACTCTGCAATGCCTCGCCATCGCCGCCACACAACATACGTGTTTCATAACGCTCCACTGGGGGGGGCAAAAATTTGGCAGCGATGGTGAGTCATTTGGACTTGCCAAGCGCGGCAAAATTTTTTCTTTAATTAATCAACTTCTACCATTTCCAGAATATTTAGATGTAGTACATGAATTAAATGTTGTGCACATGCACCGAGTACAAAACATTTCAGACAAAGACAAAATGTGAGTCCAAAACATAGTAGCAAATCAGAAAAATGTATATACAAATTATTTGACAGATAACAAAGTGCACACGCACTGAAAAAATTCTTTATCATTTTAAGAACAAATAAACAGAATGGCAAAAGATCATGTTGACAAGTGACATGAGTGCACATGCACTGCAGTTCAGAACATATCAGCAAATGAGGAAGTGTATATACAATAAGTAACAAATGACATAAGTGCATACGCACGGAAGTATTGAACATATCAGGAAATCACAAAATGTATACAGAATGAGTACAAATCATATTGAAAAATGAGAAAAGTGCACAGGCACTGAAGTTCAGTAGAAAGCATATTAACACATGACATAAGTGCACATGTACTGTAGTTTAGAACATATCATCAAATCAAAAAAATGTATAGGTCATGAATACAAATCATGTTAGCTAAAAAATGCTTTTTTTTTTTTTTTACTATTTTACAAGAATTAAGATAGGAAAGGGAAGGATTGCATCATGGTTGTAGCACTTTAGATTGCACATAGCTGCTCTGAAAGTCCGTATCTTTCCACAGAAGTACAACACCAAGTGACACAATTTGAAGTTCTTTTTCCATTAGTATCTATCAGCGTAGCCAAGACACTGAAATGTCGTAGTAATCTTCCATGTTATCGTTTTGGCGGTACATCAGGTACACCAAACAGTGGGACCATAATAACGTCTCCATCGCTCACGGTGGTGGACAGCATGTCGTGTCAACACCACGCTCTTACAAGGCACACCAACGTAGAATTAGTGTAAAAACCAAATATAGTGCTCCACGATCAGGAGGATGTACAGGACAAATGGATATTGCAGTAATTCAGGGTAGTGAGGTCAGAAGGTGAAGGACAATACGTCACATACTAGTCTTCATTAGGAATTACATTAGTAGTTTGCGGCATTCATAGCCTAGTTATTGAACATTTCTGTACCATGTATTTAGTATTACAGAATAATGTTCATAAAATTAAATTATTGGCATCATGGGTAATCGTATTACAATAAACAGCGGCGGTCTTTGGCCAGTTACAAAGCATATTTAATATGACAGAACAATGTTCCATCAGAAGTCTTCATTGAAAAAAAAAAAGAGTCAATTATTGGCCTAGCATTAACATAATATATTGAGTTATACAAATTATTGACACTCATTGGCCAGGTACCAAAACATGAAAAGTCATCATTGAAAACAGGAGCTAATTAATGGCATAATTAATAACATAATACATTTAGTGACATTAATTATTGGCACTCAGTGGCCAGTTATAGAACATGAAAAGTCATCATTGAAAACAGGAGCTAATTAATGGCATAATTAATAACATAATTCATTTAGTGACATTAATTATTGGCACTCAGTGGCCAGTTATAGAACATGAAAAGTCATCATTGAAAACAGGAGCTAATTAATGGCATAATTAATAACATAATTCATTTAGTGACATTAATTATTGGCACTCAGTGGTCAGTTACCAAAATATGAAAAGTCATAATTCATTTAGTTATATTAATTATTGGCACTCAGTGGCCAGCAAGTATTGAATAGTATAAAACATTGTTCATCATTCAGTATTATTCAGATCATTAAGAAGTCATTATTAAAAACCAGTTAATTACAATCATAGCATTAGCAATCATGGGCATTATAAGTAGTCTCGTTACAATAAACAGTGGCAGTTATTAGCCAGTTACAAAGCATTATTTTATATATATATATATATATATATATATATATATATTGTATCATTAAGAAGTCATTACTGAAGTGACATACTATTCAGAGCTGATCAGCATCACTCAGAACTCTCTTAAACTGGTATCATTATTTGGGACTGGTAATACATTTTTTGTTAGCAATGCATTGCTTAGGGTAATTATAGGGGAAAGCAAGAAGAAAAAAATTTGTTTCTGGTTTGTTGGTATAAATGAAAAATGTGTAACGTCATCCGTCATAAGTCAGCTGTGGCAAGATTATGAAACAAGTAGAGTATATGTAATCACATTCATAGATTTAATGAACAACTGTTTATAGCACATTAATCTCATAAATAATGTCTCCTGCAAAACATGGATTATTAAGCTGAAAAGAGAAATGCATTTTATGCTGAAAAGTAGTGAACTTCGAATTAACAGGTAGTGAAATGTGTATAAAAAATGTGTTCCATAGCTGTCCTTTCCAAAACCTTCAGTCATTATACTATGCAATATAACACCTGCTGTCAAAACGAACTGCAACAAATACTTAAATAACTACATAGCATAAATATAACTTCAACAGTATCCTCATCTGCAAAGAAAACTTCATTATCCATATCATCAAAACTCCATTATCATCATCACCTGTAAAGAAAAACTTCATTATTCATAGTAGCATATTCTTCATCATTATTCATCAGCATTCATTATCATCTGCAAAAAATCACTTCATTACTCATTACACAACTATTCCTTATCTCTAGCATATTTCATCACTAAAACTAAGATGTGTAGTTCTGTCTGACAGCTTGCATCAATCGCCTTGTATTCTGAGAGAAAAATTAGTTAAGACTGCTATTCTACGATGAGTATAGTATATTCTTGTTAATGCTTGTTAATCCTGATCCATTTACTCTTCCTCATAGTTATTGCATCTTCTTTCGATCATTCCGTAGGTGAAGTTCCCATTTCTGTGTAATTTATTTCCTTTACACGTTATTTTTTCTGAAAATGATGAACAGAGATTAATATCGTGCATTTACATCATATACTCACTAAATAATGACTGGTTTAAGGTAACATAATTAAGCATACAGCATAACATGACAGAAAACATAATATGTCAAAGACATTGACAGTGTTCAGATGCAAAAATGTACACAGAAAATCACAATGCAGCAGCAAAAAATGTAAAACAGTCACGATCTTGAGATGTCATAGGGCAAAAAATGTCAAAGTCAACTGGTGTGTGTGATATCTTAACTATTTCACAGTGCATACAAACAAAACATGAAATAATCGTATATTCATAAGAAAGAAAAAAAATGTAACGTTCGTTATGTTCAGTTTGTATGTAGTGTAGTTAATAGAGGCGAGAATTAAAGCCTTTAATGGAGAAAAAATGTAACGAAATTAATATGTCATTAGATAACATTGCATAATTATTCATAAAATACGTAAGTGTCTCTGGAAAAAATGTGCGCAGTCTGATATATAACGACAAGAAAGGCGACCTGTTAACCTTACCTTGCCGGACACTTGTCAAGAAAAATACGATAATCATCAGTAGTTAACCATGTAATTATAATTGCATAAGTGGTCATAAAGATTAGTAAATGGCATCATAGCATGTTACATCATAAAGTGGTTTCATTCAATAAACGGTTTAATGTTTGAGATATTGTGATTGCCTTTCGATTTTCTGGTTCTCAAAGTTTCGACGTGTACAACATTGGGGTGAGGGATGCTGCGAATCCGATATGGACCTGCGTATAGAAGTTCAAATTTACTGCACTTACCTTTTATTCTGCTGGATAAATAGTGTGTACGTACTAGTATTTACTGTCCAATGTGAAAGTCGCGGCGTGTACAAACCTCTTTTTGCTGTCTTCTCCGGCGCTCTACATCTACATCTACATTGATACTCCGCAAGCCACCCAACGGTGTGTGGCGGAGGGCACTTTACGTGCCACTGTCATTACCTCCCTTTCCTGTTCCAGTCGCGTATGGTTCGCGGGAAGAACGCCTGTCTGAAAGCCTCCGTGCGCGCTCTAATCTCTCTAATTTTACATTCGTGATCTCCTCGGGAGGTATAAGTAGGGGGAAGCAATATATTCGATACCTCATCCAGAAACGCACCCTCTCGAAACCTGGCGAGCAAGCTACACCGCGATGCAGAGCGCCTGTCTTGCAGAGTCTGCCACTTGAGTTTGTTAAACATCTCCGTAACGCTATCACGGTTACCAAATAACCCTGTGACGAAACGCGCCGCTCTTCTTTGGATCTTCTCTAGCTCCTCCGTCAGACCGATCTGGTACGGATCCCACACTGATGAGCAATACTCAAGTCTAGGTGGAACGAGTGTTTTGTAAGCCACCTCTTTTGTTGATGGACTACATTTTCTAAGCACTCTCCCAATGAATCTCAACCTGGTACCCGCCTTACCAACAATTAATTTTATATGATCATTCCACTTCAAATCGTTCCGCACGCATACTCCCAGATATTTTACAGAAGTAACTGCTACCAGTGTTTGTTCCGCTATCATATAATCATACAATAAAGGATCCTTCTTTCTATGTATTCGCAATACATTACATTTGTCTCTGTTAAGGGTCAGTTGCCACTCCCTGAACCAAGTGCCTATCCGCTGCAGATCTTCCTGCATTTCGCTACAATTTTCTAATGCTGCAACTTCTCTGTATACTACAGCATCATCCGCGAAAAGCCGCATGGAACTTCCGACACTATCTACTAGGTCATTTATATATATTGTGAAAAGCAATGGTCCCATAACACTCCCCTGTGGCACGCCAGAGGTTACTTTAACGTCTGTAGACGTCTCTCCATTGATAACAACATGCTGTGTTCTGTTTGCTAAAAACTCTTCAATCCAGCCACACAGCTGGTCTGATATTCCGTAGGCTCTTACTTTGTTTATCAGGCGACAGTGCGGAACTGTATCGAACGCCTTCCGGAAGTCAAGAAAAATAGCATCTACCTGGGAGCCTGTATCTAATATTTTCTGGGTCTCATGAACAAATAAAGCGAGTTGGGTCTCACACGATCGCTGCGGCACGTTTGATGTTGTTCAGCGCAATGTTAATTATTTCATGGTGTCGTAGGCGACGACATTTAAGGAAGTTTACTAATTCTGTAATTTTGTTAGGTGGTTCAACATTTTTCAGTATAACAGACGGAGATAGCATAGTGGACTCATTTGGAATCGAATTAATTACATCTTGGAATGAGAATATGTGTGTATCCCAATCAATATGTCTTTTGTGGCAGTATATTCTACACAGCTTACCAATTTCTTTCATTAATCTTTCACAGGGGTTCGAAGAAGCATGGTACTTGGATACATAAATCGGAGAAATGTTTCTAGCTCGTAACATACGTGTCCATGTAGCAGAACGAAATTGTGATCCATTATCGGAAATTACTTTCAACACATGCCCTACATGAAATAGAAAATGTCTTACAAATGCTTTCGAAACGGCCTTAGCAGTAGCTTTGCGTAACGGAGCGAAAGTTACAAATTTTGAAGTGAGCTCAACAGCGACAAAGATGTAGCAAAAACCTCTATTAGTTCTCGGAATCGGACCAAAAATGTCTACAGCGGCCATGTGTCTTAATTTAACAGGTACAATGGGATATAAAGGAGGAATATGTGAAGTGGTGTCTGACTTAGCTTTCTGGCAAATTTTACATGACGCTAAAACTCGTCGTATACGTTTCTCCATGTTGGTAAAATAACAGTTCTGTCTCAGTATAAGAAAACATTTTCTGGCTCCGTAATGTGCGTAGCTTAAATGAGTGTACCAGATTAATTTGTTAACAAGTTCGTCAGGAATGCATAATAACCAATTGTTGCTGTCTGGATGAGAGCGGCGAAACAGAATGTCATTGCGTACAATGTAGTGGTTCCTAATCGTAACATTATTCTTATCTTGCCAGAGGTGTTTAATTTCTTTTCACGCGTTGTCTTTATTTTGCTCTTTTGCTATGTCCTGTAATGACGACGAAATAAAATTTTCAAATGCAACTTGCTGAATGTATATAACACTGAAATTTGCTTTGCAGAAGTTGGTTGCTACGTCTTGCTGATTGTTGCTCAGAGAACGCGATAGTGCGTCTGCTATAACATTTTGTGTGCCGGGAATGTGAACAATCGTAAAATTAAATTCCTGTAAATATAGCTTCCATCTACTAAACTATCGTGTGTGAATTTAGCCGAAAGTAAAAATTGTATAGCTCTGTGATCTGTGTAAACTGTAGTGTGTCTCCCATAAAGAAAGTGCCGAAATCTCGTAAAAGCCCATACAACACATACTGTTTCCAATTCTGTAACGGAATAATTTCGCTCAGCAGGTGACAGAATGCGGCTTGCAAATGCGATGTTTTTAATTACTGTTGAACCATCTTCTTCAATTTCCTGGAAAATATGTACGCCTAAAGCGGTGTTAGAACTGTCGGTGGCAATGGAAAAATTTCTGGTAAGATCTGGGTGCGATAAAAGTGGAGCATTCAACAGAGCATGTTTCAGGTTCATGAATTCAGAGTGTGCTTGCTTATCCCAAGACCAAATACTGTTTTTACCTGTTAATTGGCATAATCTAGGCGTGTCTAAAGCGGAGTGATGAATAAATTTACGAAAAAAATTAATTAAGCCCAAAAAACTGCGTAATTGCTTCTTCGTCGTAGGAACAGTAATGTCACGTAGAGCTTGAAGTTTTTCCGGGTCAGGCGCAATGCCTTCTGCTGAAATTACGTGTCCAAGAAATTTTATATTAGTTTTGCCAAAGTGCGATTTACTGAGGTTAACTGTGAGTCCTTGTGCATGAAAAGTTTGCAACAGTTGTTCTAGAATCAGATTGTGTTCAGTCCAGTTAGCTTCTGCGATAAGAATGTCATCTACGTACGTCGTAATTCTGTCTTTAAGTTCTGTCGGAAGTATTGTGTTCAAACCGCGAATGAAAGCTGCAGAAGAAATAGTTAATCCAAATGGTAATTCGCAAAATTGATAACAGTCTCCAAAACAGAGAAAAGCTGTGTACTTTCTGCAATTCGGATGAAGTTGAATTTGCCAAAATCCCGATTTCAGATCTGAAGTGGAATAAATAGCAGTACCGTGAAATTTATGTAGAAGTTCCTCTAGTGTCTGTGGTCGATCTGTTTCATTAATAATAATGTCATTAATGTGACGTGAATCAAGTACAAGGCGAAGTGAGCCATCTTTTTTCTTAAAAATATACAGCGGGTTTATGTACGGACTAACTGCTGGTTCAATAATTCCTTGGTCAAGCATATCCTGCAATTCTTTTTTAACTTGTTCTCTGTGGATATATGGAATGGGATAATGCTTTGCTTTAAATGTGTCGTGCTGTTTCACCTGAAATTCATACATAAAGCCGGACATAGTACGAGGAATGTTGTCGAAAACTGGAGCTTGCTGTAAAAGAATTTTGTGTAGCTGCGTGCGTTCGTCGTCTGTATTTGCACTGCTTTGTTTAACTTTATCAGAAATCATTTGCATTACGTCGTAGTCAGCTTCGTCTGGAGTATTGTAGTTATGTACGTACGTATCCGTGAACAATGTGGGATTACAGTCTATGTTACGAGATACGGAAATGACCTCTGTGCGATTAATTGATTGTTCTTCCGCAGACAATGAATGCTGAAACTCTAAAGCCAATTGCACATTTTCATCTTTTAGCATTAAATAGGAATTTTGAAAATCAATAACTGCGTCGTGTTGTACCAGAAAATTCGTACCTAAAATAAATGGCTCTGAGCACTATGGGACTCAACTGCTGAGGTCATTAGTCCCCTAGAACTTAGAACTAGTTAAACCTAACTAACCTAAGGACATCACAAACATCCATGCCCGAGGCAGGATTCGAACCTGCGACCGTAGCGGTCTTGCGGTTCCAGACTGCAGCGCCTTTAACCGCACGGCCACTTCGGCCGGCACCTAAAATAACATCTGTTGTCAATAAAGGAACAATCCAAAAATTTGAGTGGAAAGTATGACCTCCAATACAAAATTATAAATGTGTCTGTAATTTAACGTCTACTCCTTTACTCGATACTGCTCCCTTCACTTTTGTTTTGCCTAATGGTAATGTCGGATGCGTATTCTCTTTGTTGCACTCGTTGAAAGTCTTCTCATTTATTACTGATATAGGTGATCCGGAATCAATTACTGCTGAAAATTTCGATGAACCAATTTTAATTTCGATGACAGGATGTGAAATGGTTTTTTGAACAAATGGTCTTTCCTGCAAAAGAGTGTCTCGGATGTCGTCAAAGGTAATAAATAACATTTTCGTGAATAACATTCTGTGTGTCTAAAGTAGTGCTTGTATTATTGGAAGATGCGACCTGTACAGTATCTAGTCAGATTCTGTCTGATGTGTTACTATTTTCAGCTGGATGTTGTGGCATTTCTACTATTTGAACTGTTCTATTACTTCTTCCAGACGTATTACGTTCTGGATGGTACCTACAGTCGTGTTCATTCATGAGAATATGTTCTTGCGTATGATTTTGCTGTTGGTGAGACCGACTGTTATTATATGTACGCTGATAATTGTGCTCATCGTTTTTACGTCTGTCGTGATAGTCATTCCTATACGGTGCATTGCGATAGGAATTGAAATACTGTCTTCTTTGTACGTAGTTGTTTCCTTGCTGTCGTGCGTTACTATTTGTTGGATCTGGGACTATACGTGCACGCGGCGGAACATTAAAGCCTGGTTGACCTTGTGCATTACATTGTTGGTTACGTATGCTAACCGGTTGACTTTCATGCTGTTGCGGTGGAAAACTTCTATTGTTACCAAAATGTGGTTCCTGTTGCTGATGATTTTGACGATATTGATAATTAGAATTTGGTCTGCTATCAAAGTTCTGGTGGTTGTCATTCCTAAAACGTCTATTACCTCTACTATTGAAATTACGTGACTGATCGTAATTACTGTAAGTTTGTTGGCCTTGGTTATTATATGAAAAATTTTTGTTTACGAAAGAATAATCTGATTGCTGCACTTCTAAAAGCTGCAACAGATCCCTGAATGCCGAAATATTTTCTTTTTGCTGACCTGTTAAAAGTGACACTCTTAATGACCGCGGTAATTTAGAGATACATAATTGAATGAGTGCAGATTCACTATATGGTTCACTTAGGTATTGGTTTTGTTGGACCATGTGCTCAAAAAATTGCGTCACACTGGGAAAATTTGTGTTCTCATAATTCGGTAAGCTAATTAGTTGATCTTTAATTCCGCGCTGTGTCGTCTTCGACCAATACGCTGACAGAAAAGCATTCTGAAACTCTTCTACAGAATAGCATTGTCTCGCGATCGGTCTCATACGAGTTGCCGGTTCGCCTTCCAAAAAACTGCAAATAAATTCAAGTTTATGCGTTACAGGCCAAGTCGGTGGAAAAGCAAAGCTAAATTGCTGTATCCAATCCAATGGGTGAATCTTTGTTCTGTCATTCCTAAACACTTTAAATTTCCTCACTGATAGAAAATGTTTGTAATCGAAATTATCATCTCTGTATGACGGAACAGGTTCTGTATTGTAAGAGAATCTATTTGTCTGTGTCCGTTCTGAATCTAAGTCCCGTACTCTTTGTAGATTGCCCAAATTATACGCGCTGCGCGAGTCTGACAAATGTTCACAAAGTGGCGTCTGCTGTGTTGAGTTATTAACTGAAATATTTTTTATCTCAGTTACTTCTTGCTGTAAATTTGACAAATTTCTCCGTAATGAATTATTAGCTGAATCGATCTCATTGACTGTCTGTTGTAAATTTTGGAATTCCGGTGTTTGACTAAATGAAACCGGTGAAGTGTCGTCTGATTTGTTGCCATTATTACTTTCTATAACGTCAATACGACTGGCCAATTCATCATACTTTTCAGTCGGTATTTTTACCTGATCATCGGTTTTAGTGTCTGACGCATTAATCTGTTTTTGCAATTTACGTGTAGTTTCGTTCAGTTTTTTAACGTCAGCTTTGACGACATCCGAATCCTGTGTTAGTTCTAATTGTTCGAGTCTGTCGGTCACTGTTTGAAAATCGGTTGTGTATGTGTCTGTTTTCGATTTAAGATCGGAAATTTCGTCACGTAATTCTGTGTTCGACTGTTTGATGGAATTAATTTCGTCGGACACTGTAGCAATATTGTTGTCTACGTATGTCTTCGCTTTCGCGAACAATTTACGTTTGTCTTCCTGCCTCTGTGCAGTGATTGTTTCCATTACCTGACGTTTTACTTTATTTTGATCCTGAATAAATTTGCGGAAACGCGTATCACTGTTTTGTATGTGGTGATTAAAGCGCTCATCAATTTGAGTATTCTGTTGTTCAAATTTCGCGTCAATCTTTTCATCCATTGTGCGCGAAAGTTCTGCTGTCATTGCTTTAAACTCGTCGCGCAATTGTGTAGCTTTTTCAGAGCATTGTTTAGTGACTGTACTAATTTCCGCTCTAAGTGTTTCTGTTGCGGCTGTTTGCATTTCTCTTAATTCTTGAGCAACAGACCTAATTTCTTCGCTACTTTTTTTGAACAAGCCTCAATTTCCTCGCGCAACTGTTCCTTAGTGTCATGACATTGCGCGGCAACGTCTCTAATTTGTGCACTAAGCTGTCTGGAACTGTTGTCTAATTTTTCATTTAAGTGTCGTTTGAGTTTTTCGTTATCTTGTTTGACCTGTTCACTAAGTTTGTCTTGTTTTTCTTTCAATCGTTTGTTATCTTCACTCTGGTTGTCTTGTTTTTCAATAATTTGGTTAACTCGTTGCAGCAATAGTGCCATAATTTGATCCGAGCCAAAATTAGCATTTCTATTCTCTGTGCTAATTAATGGTGGATCTGGAATTGTCTCGTTTTGTGTGACCATTTGGTCATTCTGTAATTTACAAACAGCTTTATCAGTCGGATGTACACTGTCAGACACTATTTCGGAATTAAATAGATCCGTCGTACTTTCAGTACACTGTTCATTTTCACTAGAAAAATTTGTCTGTACATTATTTGAATTTTCCAAACCGGTTGTGTTAAGCTGGGCAGCACTCATTACAATAGAACTCCCCGCGTCATCAATTGTCGTCAAATTAACAGAGGAGACAAGTGAGTTCGTATGTTCATCACTAAGACA
Organism: Schistocerca serialis cubense; assembly: GCF_023864345.2. Classification (NCBI taxonomy): domain Eukaryota; kingdom Metazoa; phylum Arthropoda; class Insecta; order Orthoptera; family Acrididae; genus Schistocerca; species Schistocerca serialis. Next base: position 148,057,810 of record NC_064643.1, read on the forward strand.
AAAATCATTATTAGTAGTTGGAACGCACTGATTGTCAGTGAACGCACGATTGTCATCATTACACTGCGTGTCACTAGTACCATTGGTGAAGTTGTTTGAGTCGGTAATTTCATTGATAATACCTCGCGATACACTATTCACAGTCTTTCGCGGCATTTTTACAATAGTCACAATTATTCACAAAACAAATAAGCACAATGCAAAAACAACACACAAATACAACAGAGCAACGAATTGCCGTTGACCTGTAGAAAGAAAGTCACAAGATTAGTAAATACGTTGCGCCAAATCCTAATTATATCTAAGCAAATAAGAGCAGATATCTGACTGTTTTTCAAAAGATTCTCAACGAAATACGATCCTGGACTGGGTGACGCCAAGTGTAACCTCCCCACCGAAATTTCGAAAGACAGAAATATAATAAATGGGAGCCCAGTGTAACCTCCCTAGCAATTAAATTTAATGACATTAAAAATGAGAATCGCAATCAGACTCAAGGTGTAAGCTCTCACGAAAATAATGAAAAACAATTCAATGCCAATGAGACTTCAGTGACAATGTAAACTCAATTAAACCGAAATATCGGTCTTTGGCCCTGTGCAAAAAATCAGAATTAACTTCTTACCTCATTGAAACTGCATGTCAAATTTCTGCTCTTATTGTTGGCCACGGCTTGGAGGAAATGCATCGCAAGTAATATTTTTTTTTTTTTTTGAAATTTAACTGAAACTTTTCTTTAAAGGAAATGGAAGGAAATCGTTCGTTCAATTAAATAGTTCTTTTGTTAAAAAAATTGCTTTGAAATCAAAATTATTATTGGGGCACTTGTTGAAATTTAATTGCAATAAATAAACTTTACATTATCTGATGTGCGCAATGCAGCTTGGTTACCTTAATTAACAATATACCTCATTCAGCATCTTGACCAGAGACCCATGTCGACGCCTGCGACTGTGTCCCACTCGCGACCGTACTCGACTACTAGTGCTAACAGACTGCCATTCGCAAGTGAACTCGACTACTGCTACCGACAGAGTGCAACAGACAACTGCACTGCCGACACACTACTGCTCGCAACACTCGCGCGGTCAAGCGCAGACTAGGAATGACAAATAGCTCTCTGGTCAGAGACTCTGCAATGCCTTGCCATCGCCGCCACACAACATACGTATTTCAAGGTTACCTTATCAACAAGGTTGAGGTTACGGATATGAAAGTAGCTAGGATGATTGCAGGTACTAGTAGATGGGAACAATGGCAGGAGGGTGTCCACAATGAGGAAATCAGAGAAAAACTGGGAATGAACTCTATAGATATAGCAGTCAGGGCGAACAGGCTCAGATGGTGGGGTCATGTTACACGCATGGGAGAAGCAAGGTTACCCAAGAGACTCATGGGTTCAGCAGTAGAGGGTAGGAAGAGTCGGGGCAGACCAAGGAGAAGGTACCTGGATTCGGTTAAGAATGATTTTGAAGTAATAGGTTTAACATCAGAAGAGGCACCAATGTTAGCACTGAATAGGGGATCGTGGAGGAAATTTATAAGGGGGTATGCTCCAGACTGAACGCTGAAAGGCATAATCAGTCTTGTGGGAGAATTACAGACCAGTTCTCAGCAAAATCACAATGAAGCACTAAACATAGCTTTTCAGCCTGTACACACCCTTTCACTTCTGCAATGTGTTGTTGTTATTGCAATTTTTTCAGAAGTTGGTGCGTTACTTGCTTTCACTGACCATTTACCAAGTTCATCAACGAATCTATCAAAGGCAACAGTTTTCTTAATTAGTTTATTTTCCTCCCCTGTCGCATTTGTAAGTTCTGCAGAGTTATCTGCTACGTCTTCCAGGCCAAGTGTCTGTAAAGACAGTCCTCGCTTTCCTGGCAGTCACCACATTCTGGAAACAAACAGGTCTCTCGCTTTACGTCACAGATGACCAATGATTTCACAAGCCTAACCAAGATGTCATACGTCACGTGCTCCAATAAGTTCTTCAAAGTTACTCACAAACTTCCAAATTCGCACAGTAAACACATAAACAGACATCTCTAGGTGGGTGTGGAACTACGCACTTAGGTCGTAGTGCGTAAAATTTTGATCTTCCAATACGTGAAGTTGTATAGTTGCTCTTATAAATTGCGAAAGTTTCTTTAATACTGCGAGTCATGAACCTCTTCACTTTCACAGTTCTTTAACATTGAACTGTTATAGTGTCTTTTTTGTTGGCACTCTGGCGAGAACAGTCCCATTTATCTTCCAGATAAAATGACTACGCTATTTGAACTTGAGCTGCTTCTACAGGATGACCATAATAGGGATCCGGTATTCCAAAGAATGCTTTCACAGACCTCACATTTCTTGATTTGTGTACCATATCGATGGGACGTGGTTCAAAATTGTTTCCTTTGAAAATTTCTCTGGAATAATACTTAAAACTTGCTCCTTTTCAGTTTAGGATGCACAATATTCAACAGCTAAGTTGATATTTGTGAAAAATTCCTGGCAAGATGTGCAAGAGTGCTTTGGTTCATTTTCTTCTGAAGATGGAATTTCTAATTTGAAGAGTGTGGTCAATTTTGCTGTAGTGTATTCATCCATAGCTTTAGTAATTTCTCTGCGCTTTCTTGATACATAGAGCTTATGACTCGACTTCACCAACCACAGTTAGTTAACAGGATTAACACCTACCTCTGTAGCTGACTGAATCACGGTATTTAATTCTTCCTCTACTGATGCAAAATCTGCATCGTGAGAGGCTTCAACTTGCTCAGATACTATCATTGTTGTTATTCTATCAAAACATTTAGAACACAAAAAGCCGTCACTGGAAACATCTTCATTTTGAAACAGAGAAAAGAGAACACATATTCCCAACGTGAACAAAGTTCGTTTTTTTGTTTGTTTTATATATCACTCTCTTATGGATATGCAAATCGTCCGCACACCTCACTCTCCTGTGGCCCCAGTCGAAGAAATTTCAAACAGTCCTTTTCACAAAACACACTGCAACCGCGTCAACTGGCAAATTCCTCACGAAAACACAGAACTCACTGGATGGTCTCTGATTTCTTATTTTATAGAAGCCTCTTCAGTAAACAAATTAGCACTGAACAACTGCAATACAGAAACCTGCAATGAACAACCACGACAAAGAAACTGACAAGAAACTATAACAAAGTGTGAGAAATATCAGCAACAATGAAAGTGAAAAGAAATAACTGCAACAAAGAAAGTGATGAGAAATAACTGCGACAAAGATAACAGAAATAAACATCGTAACAAAGAAATTAGTAAGAAACAACTTCAGTGAAGACATACATCAGCCAGCCGGAGTGGCCGTGCGGTTCTAGGCGCTACATTCTGGAACCGAGCAACCGCTACGGTCGCAGGTTCGAATCCTGCCTCGGGCATGGATATGTGTGATGTCCTTAGGTTAGTTGGGTTTAGGTGGTTCTGAGTTCTTGGGGACTGATAACCTCAGCAGTTAAGTCCCATAGTGCTCAGAACCATTTGAACCATTTTTGAAGACATACGTTACGTTTGAAAGTTAAGGAAAATTATTTTTTAAAATAAAACCTGTCCAATTTAAAAGTGGAAGCTCTCCTTTACAGAGAACGTAGTACTACATGACACTAATCAACAGAAAAAATTTAACTTTTCTGAACTGGCATTTTTGAAAAAAAATTCTGTAAATTATAAAAAAGGCGACAGTAAAATAACTTTGACAGATATGTCCAAACGGAGGATGCCATTGTAATCATAAAGCAATTATCTTTCAAATAAAAAAAACTCTAACAAAATATCTAGAACTGTTACAGAGATACAGCTATTTAAAAAAAATTTCCTAAATTCGCATCTTCAAAATGGTGTTCGCAGTATCATCTTTGGAGGCCTGTATCTCGGGGCAGGAATTTTTTTCTGGATAAAGCGAAAAAAACGTGTTTCTTTTTTCCTCCTGAATTTTAACATTATGTTAAATTCAATAACATTCCAGACTATGAAGCCTGAAGTGATACGGATTATGCCGTAGGAAATCTGAATAATCTGATCCCTTTAAACGAATTGCTGCTACAATTCGGTGCAGCATAGCAACCCATTTCCAAATACACACACTTTCTAGCGACAAACACTGTAGCCAGTACAAAAAAAATCTGCTACAGGCGCGATCGCTATCATGATCGCGAAGGATCGTGGTAGCGTGACCAGACGTGTCCTATATAGACCTCGTACACCACTCGCCAGGCGCCCACTCACTTCCAAGCAACTGCTTCCAGGTGCAGTTCGCTAGTCGCGACTGCGTTCTGCTTCAGCCGCCACGTCCATCGGCACGTCCTCTCCTTTCGTTGATAGTGCTGCCAGCCGCCAGGGAGCGCGCTGTCAACGGTGGACTGCTTTGTTTTCGTCTAGCACTAGTGTGGATGGAGCTCCTTTCGCCAACAGGCACAGAACATGAAGCACCGCCGACACTCTCTCAGTTCCTGAACTTCAGCCGTTCCTACAGCGCCAGCATTACCTGCAATTACGCCACGGAGCACAATTCCTCGAGTTACATTCAGAAGACAACAGTTCCGACATGCAGTTGCTATTTATGCTATTTACGATGCAATAGGAACTGTCAAGGTCGAATGTCTGCGTAACAGTAATAATAATAATAAATATCATAGACTGCCAAAAGATAACGAAGTTAAGAAGGGAAGTCAAAGAATAAAGAGACTTTTGCAATTTCGCGCCGTAGGGCTCGGTACTACTGTTAGTATCCAGGGATGATATATTGTCGTCTGCAGCAGTTCTATACACTGTGTCACTCCCGCGTTAGTCGTTGTAATGTAGCAGACCGTGCGACATCGCCGCTCCATTGTCGAACTGCACTAAGGGGGGAGAGGATAGCAGTGACTCGCTTTATGTTTGCGAAAGGTTTTACACCTGCGGAAATTATTTGTCGAGTGCAAGCGCAGTATGGTGACAGCTGTTTGTTCGCAAGCGCTTCAATCAGGTTCAAAAATGGTTCAAATGGCTCTTCCCACTATGGGACTTAACATCTGAGGTCATCAGTCTCCTAGAACTTAGACCTACTTAAACCTAACTAACCTAAGGACATCACACACATCCATGCCCAAGGCAGGATTCGAACCTGCGACCGTAGCCGTCGCACGGTTCCAGACCGAAGCGCCTAGAACCGCTCGGCCACAGCAGCCGGCCTTCAATCAGGGAAGAACCTCTCTATGTGAAGAGGAAAGATTGGAAAGGCCATTGACTTCAACAACTGAGGGCAATTTGGAAGCTGTGGTAGCCGTTCATTTCATCCCAAGAGGCGAAACTGTAAAACAGTGAGCACTATTGTGATGTGTGTGAACTAAACCGAAAACTGCAATCAGATCCAAACTTCACGGAGAACTGAGAAAAGGTGTCATCCTGCAGCAAGATAACGCTCGGCCACATTCTGCCAAATGGACGGCCTAAACAATAAAGAAGTTGGGATTCGAACTGCTGGAACAACAACAGGCCTGGCTCCAAGCGATTTCCGTGTGTTTGGACCATTTTAGGTAGCGCTCAGGGGAAAAAGATTTGCAAACGATGCAGAAGTCATTGGTGCTGTGCATAATTGGTTACAGGCGCAACCAAAAAACTTCTTTTCTGACGGAATCAAAAAACTTGTCGAACATTGGACAGAGTGCGTTGAAGTCCAAAGAGGTTATGTAGAAAAATAATGTACGTTTCAGTTTTCTATCGTTAAAATAAATATTCCTTTTCTCAAAAGTCTCTTTACTTTTTGACTTACCCTCGTACTTATATTTGATTGTATTAGGTACAGAACATCAAGCGAAACGCATTTGTTGCCAGTGTTAAGTACAATATAGTATCCTCTTTTTCTTTTCCCTTATTCCCGATTCTACGCGGAGTGGGTATTGTTATATATCCGAACTTGCATGGTTAATTTAAGGGATGGCCGCATTCCCTTCTTGTCTCAAAAAGTACAACTTTCTGTCACAAGTAACAGATATACAAGAAAGGATAGCAAGTGGAAACCGATGTTTTTATTCCTTACATAATGTGTTCAAGTACAGAAATGTTAGTAGGAATACCATAATCCAAATGCATTTGACTATAGTAAGATCTATTGTAATGAATGTATAGGAAGGATTGGTGATGACCACAAAGGAGGAAGGCTGCTTACTGAGATGGGAAAGGGAGATTTTCAGTAACATATTTGGAGCAGTGATGGAGCCAATACGGACAAATGTAGAACTATAGATAATTTTTGGACAGATGAATATTGTAGTGAAAATCAAGAAAGGAAGAGTAACATGGGCTAGACATGTAAAGAGAATGCCAGAAGCTCGAAGTGTCAAGAAAGTATTTATAGAAAAGCTCAAAGGAAGAAGGCGAAGAGGAAGACACAGGAATTGTTTGAAGATACGGAGCAGGGTCTCAAAGCAGTGGGAGTCAGGAACTGAAGAAGGAAAGCATGGAGCACACTAGAATCGAGAAAGGTGACAATGGAGGCCAATGTTCTATAAGAACTGTAGCGTCGACCAGGAAGCAGCTATTAACAAATATTATTAGTTATTCCTTACTTAGTTCCCATATTTCTGTTCCAGTGCCGCGCTGTAAGGATGTGTTAAGCAGATTTTAACTAGCGCACATACTACCACCTTTTTAGTTAACTATAGCATAAATACTTTGTCTGCTACTGTGGATGTTTTGACTGAACTCAAATGGTACAAATGGCTCTGAGCTCTTTAACATCTGAGGTCATCAGCCCTCTAGAACTTAGAATTACTTGAACCTAACTAACCTAAGGACATGACACACTTCCATGCCCGAGGCAGGATTCGAACCTGCGACCGTAGCAGTCGCGCGGTTCTGGTCTGAAGCGCCCAGAACCGCTCGGTCACAGCGGCCTGCGACTGAACTCAGTGTAAGGTTCAATTCCTACATCGCAGCATTAGATGATCTTATTTCCGGTAGAAAATGATATTTAGTTTGCTGTGGCATACCATCATTCGGTGCATATATCCGCATTGTAACAGTTGTTACATTCCATCCTGGATTTTCCATTGTTTGATTTATAACAGTTTCAATTCTATGTAACTTTATGGTGTCGGTGAGAAGTCTTTAATATAAAAATGCGTAGACTTTGTATAAGTGCTTAGAGCTTTGTTAATTAGAATGGAAACAACTGCTCTTCCCCCTGTCTGACAACTACAGACCATAAATTTATAAAATTTTCCAACTTTCTCATTTCCTTGTCCCTTTCTTTTGTTTCTTGCAATACAATTATGTCCACATTCAGTCCATTTATTTCATCTTTTACAGGGTGTCCCAGAAGGAATAGTCAGTATTGAGAGACATGATAGGAACTATGATTAGAAGCGAAAAGGTGTAATAAACATGGCCTTTAAAACGCACACCTTAAGAGCTATGAGCACTTGATCAGTATAAGAGATGTGTTTCACGATATCTAGTATGAAAAAGTGCTCGTAGCACTTGAGGTATGCGATTTAGAATGCTTCGAATGATTGTTCCCATCATATCCCTGGGTAATGACTACCCCTAATAGGATACCCTGTTGTTGTTGTTGGTGGTCTTCAGTCCTGAGAGTGGTTTAATGCAGCTCTCCATGCTACTCTATCCTGTGCAAGCTGCTTCATCTCCCAGTACGTACTGCAGCCTACATCCTTCTGAATCTGCTTAGTGTATTCATCTCTTGGTCTCCCTCTACGATTTTTACCCTCCACGCTGCCCTCCAATACTAAATTGGTGATCCCTTGATGCCTCAGAACATATCCTACCAACCGATCTCTTCTTCTAGTCAAGTTGTTCACAAACTCCTCCCAATTCAATACCTCCTCATTAGCTATGTGATCTACCCACCTAATGTTCAGCATTCTTCTGTAAGGATACCCTGTATTTCAGTGTATTCATTTGTCATGCTCTGAACGTCTCATTGCCCTTTTCCTTGTTAATAGTGTCTTAAGGTTTTTCGACCCAATCTCTGAGGCTTCGCTTTGGATTCAGGAGCCTTAGAAAGCTTTTGTGGATAATGGGATGCTGGCGCACTGGTACAGCCCTAATTTGGAGGACCAGGCTTTGATATCAGGATTTAATCCCTCACCAGGTTTAGCTTCACTACGATTAAAGTTGAGAGTAGAGAATGAAAATGAAAGACACACACTGGCTTCGCAACCTAATACATCCGGGGTCGAAAAAGCAAAAGTTGGCCAAGAGAGACCGACAGGGAGAACACAAAAGTCTGATACAAGTAAGTGGAAGCACTGTCAGACTTAGCTAACGGCCTGTGTGGATGCTGCCCACATGCTCCCAAGAGGGAGCCCCCAGGGGACTAATCTTCCTCTGGTCTCTCTGGCGCGGATGACCCTACACCGAGCACTGCTCACGCCATCATAGCTCTTGGGCCATTGAGACACACCAAATCTCCTCGCTATGTTAAGATGATAGTCCATGAGGACGGTATTAATTCTTTTTAGTGACTTATATTTAATTTAAGAAGTGTAAAATTACGTTTTAAGACACTGGTTTGTTACATTTCTTACTGTTACGAGTTTATGTCTGTCAAAACCTAAACACTGTCAATGAATCTCTACGTGCAAAGATGGTTTCTTGTCTGTCAGCCCATTTAACTGGATTTGGTGTGTTTAGCGTTGCAATGGAAGTATTTACGGTACAAATTTTTAAATAACTTCTGACCAAAAATTTTTTAGATCTTCTCAACTATTTCGAAATACAGAACTATTTCTCGATTAGCTTCTTAGCCTCTACAGTACCTCTACGGACTAATTTTAAATTGTTACTTGATTAACCTTTCCACACAACTGAATACGTCTGTCATGACGAACGCTCCATCTTGGCGTCGGGCGGAACATTTGCTCGCACGTAGCGCCTTTCGTTCTATAAGTTCTATTAACTGACGCTCTAACGCAGATTGATCTTTGACCTGGATGGAGGAGGTATGTGATTCGCATATCTTTACGTCAGAATGATGATGCCGTGTGGCATTCGATACATTTCCACATCATTGCTTAGTGAACTGAAAACGAGCTTACTAATTATCGGGCCAGATTTATTTGCAGACAGCGTCAAAACGTCGTTCGTAGGTGAACAGGATCGACAAATGCAATGGTAATTCCAGGAATACTCCAAGGAAGAGATAGAGCGCCGCTACTATTTACAGTTTAATACAATCAAACCTCGTTATAACGAATTTCATGGGACCATGAAAATTAAATTGTCGTACCAGGGTTATTGATATAACGAGGTTTTGTTATCGTGACTCGTAGCAAGGAGCCATGGTTTCGTGGATGAGACGTACATTACTGTAGTACTATTCTGGCGAAAAATAATATTAAAAGACAAATAATGAAACACAGTTTGTTCACTTCATTTATTAATACTGTAGCTGTAGAATATCTTACTTTTGTATACAGAAAAATTCACTTGTTTTCCTTTGTTTCTTTTTTCTTCAAGATTCTCTTATGAATATGGTCCTTATCGTATCTAACTCAATCAACTGCTGCGCTGACACTGGGGATTGAAGATGCTACTTGCTGAATGGTTTCCAACTGACCTACTAGCTCCATCAGAGGAGAGGATTCGCACTTACATCACTGCCATCGTCAGACTTTTCAACAGGCAAATTTCCCTTTAACTCCTCGGTGATAGATTCGTCGGTATATGCTTCAAACACCAACGCCTCCTCATCACCCACTGACAAGCATTCAACTACTGGAGCATCCATGGTTTTACCAGTAATTGCTGAATAAATCTCCAGATCACTTTGAATATCGTCCTGCGTTATTTCATCCAGCATAACATTCTCACCAACATCTTCACTTTCGGAAATTTTTGCATTTATGCAGCAGTTCACATTCGGCTGTACACTGTTGCAGGAACTAGTAATCACGTCAAAAGCCTGTTTCACATTGAAACTGTAGGGATTGCTCACCTTTCTTTCAATTTTTGCGATCACATGTTTAACTAAACGCGAACGGTATTTTGTCTTAAAATTCTTAATTATCTCCATATCTAGTGGCTGAAGAATCGAGGTACAGCTCCGGGTAAGTACCATACAGTAGTTCAACGTTCTTCAACGCTGGCATATTGTTAAGCGCACTACAATTATCCACCAGAAATGCAAGTTTCTTATTCTTCATTGACATATCTTTATCAAGCGAAAGCAGCTACTCACTAAAAAGAGTAGACGCCATCCATGCTTTTCGATTTGCCTTGTAATTAACTGCCGACCGCGGTGGCCGAGCGATTCTAGGCGCCTCAGTCTGGAACCGGGCGACCGCTACGGTCTCAGGTTCTAATCCTGCCTCGGACATGGATGTGCGTGATGTCCTTAGGTTAGTTAGATTTAAGTAGTTCTCAGTTCTAGGGGACTGATGACCCCAGATGTTAAGTCCCATAGTGCTCAGAGCTATTTTGTAATTAACTGCAATAAAAGAAATCACAATACGACTGTAGCAAAAATTACAGCTGAAGCTTTACTGTACCGATTTAACTTATAAATTAAATGAAGGTAAAATGAACTGTATGTACCCCCTTACCTGGTAAACTTCTTGCATTTTTGAAGCACCGTGGGTTTGCTGATCATCCGATCACCAATATGTGTCCTCGACGCTTTGCTGCAGAGAAGGACAGTTAGTCGTACTTTAGACTGCTTCCCTCCTTTATGCTTTTCTCCTCTACGAGCCATCGTCTTGTCGGGCATCCGTTGACAAAACAATCCCATTTCATATACGTTGTATATGTTTTATAGATTGTATTTTTCTAACAGTTTACACACAGTGTTTTCCTCCAGAATTCTGCATCACCTAAAGGTGCTGATTTTTCTTCTCCTGAAATCACTTTAAAAATCATTCCATGCCTTTCCTTAAATCTTTGCGACCATCCGTTACTTGCCTTAGAATGGCCAAGCAACTAAGCGAAACCTGAGGCTTTTTGACATGTTAACGGACCATTAATTGGTGCATTCTGCGCACGCATCTCATTAAACCACCGCAGTGTAGTACTGTCCACATCGTTAGCAGCAGCCGCCTTCATTCCTTTTCTTGAAGGGTGAAATTTACAGTCTACAAAACTTTCTCCAATTTCTTACCGTTTTTTTTAAAGGAATGTAGCTAACGTTGATTGTGCAAGTCCATACTTCCTCGTCACGTCTACTTGTTTCATTCCGTTATCATTTTTGTATCCAACCTTATTTGTTTCCGAGTTCCAGCCATTGTCCAAATTTTAGCAAAGTCCAAAGCGTTTACGTCAGCTAAAAACATTCATAGATTGCAAAAATCACGGAGCTAAGCTGCGGATGAGCCCAAAAAAACACTTCTTTCTGCTACTGAAGCTCAACAATGGACAAACTAAGCACTCGTTCAAACAAAGGAGCTCTTTGACGTTTGCCGCTCAGCACAGCTCGCCCGCGGCTGTACGCTGTTCTCTTTACCGCTAGAATGAATACAGTAGTATGATATGTAGCGAAGCTTCTGGAAGTGAAGCGCCAAAAGTCTAGTAGCTAAATAAACAACACCTACCGCTATAGTGAGCTTCTTAGAAGTAGGAAACAATAAATTCTTCGAAATTTAGTCTTCGTTATAACAGCGTGTTGCTAAATTTACTTCATCGTTGTAATGAGAGGTAATTAACATAGTACGTATAGAAAATCAGCCGGGACCATATATAATTATCGCTGTACCCGGGTTTATCGTTGCATTGGTAATCGGTATACGGAGGTTTGACTCTATTAATGATGGCAGTTAACGCTGGAGGTTCTACGAGGCTATTCGCTGGTTTGAATGGGTCTAAGCACTATGAGACTTAACATCTGACGTGGTTCAAATGGCTCTGAGCACTATGGGACTTAACAGCTATAGTCATCAGTCCCCTAGAACTACTTAAACCTAACTAACCTAAGGAGAGCACACAACACCCAGCCATCACGAGGCAGAGAAAATCCCTGACCCCGCCGGGAATCGAACCCGGGCGTGGGAAGCGAGAACGCTACCGCACGACCACGAGATGCGGGCAACATCTGACGTCTTCAGTCCCCTAGACTTAGAACTACCTAAACCTAACTAACCTAAGGACATCACACACATCCATGTCCGAGGCACGATTCGAACCTGCGAGCGTACCGGTCGCGCGGTTCCAGACTGAAGCGCCTAGAACCGCTCGGTCACAAGGGCCTTCAGACGGGCGACATATTGCTTTTTTTCACATACGTCTCGCTTAATGATCATGATGAGAAAGTTAGAGGAATTAGATGTCATATGGAGTTTTGGACAATCATTTTTTCCACGCGCCATTCGCGAGTAGAACTGGGAAGGGAGCAACTGATGATGTTAGTAGAAGTACCCTTCGCCATATACCGTAAAGTGGCTTGTGGGGTGTAGATGTAATTGTAGATTTCCAAAGAAATCTCTCATTGTTTTAATAAATCGATTTTATTAAATTTTTCACTTTCTCATCTCATGTTAATTTTTCCTAATTTTCCATATCTCTTTAATTTCTTCGGCACCTTATCACCAGTCGTCGCGGCCCAGTTAAGCCCTATTGTAATCTGTGCATAGTGCCCTTGATTACGCAGCGATTGTTTTCCATACGTCGGGCTTACAGGGGGACCGCACCTACTAGTCCTCACCGATTTCGTAGATATTTATGGCGTACGCGTGGCTTGGTCAGAAATTAAAGTGATAGAAGTGGGAGCTCCAGATGGCCAAGTGTTTAGAAAAAAAAGTAGCATTTATGGCGCGGGTCATGTATGGCATGAGCCATTTATGTTAGCGCAGTTTCCAGGTAGCGGTTCGCTAAGTGGAAAGAATACAGAACAGTAGTCCGAGGCTCTTGGATCCAATCCCTGTACGGAAACTTCTTTTATTTTCATTTTTTACGTTACTTATACCGAAAACAACCTGAGATAATCCTCAGTATATCGTATTTATTAATGTTTTCATAAAAGGCATGAAAAGGAAAGGTAAAGGACACCTCTGGCCAAGAGCTACTTGTACCACAAATTGAAACGAAATAGGTGGTGAAGGGTAGACGCCGTCCTCTTATTGGCGTCTAGTGGTAAAATGAGAATCTGGAGACGTTACGGTCGCAGAATGTAATCCTGGTCAGGCAGTGGAATTTTTCAGTGTGCCTTTACGCTCGCCCTCATTTCTGAACGACGTCAAGATTGCAAGGTACGGCATGTGGTTGGGATTCTTCATTAAACTGTAGTTCCCCTTCCGCGGTAGTGTTACTGGGATAGCTTTAAGGGTGCCCGGATAGCCGAAGTGGCGCCCAGGTGAAGGAACTCGGGGCTAAACATCCCTCTTGAAGGACTCGGAGCCAGTCATCCCATACAGATTTGCTATATCTTCTTACGGGCCTTACACTCGAGTGGCGCATCGCTGGTGATACCACCCGCAAATAGGAGCAATTTACCAAGCAGTTTAAAGCAGTAACTTCGATTCTAGAACACCGCTGTCGTGAAGGTCTGCCAGGGTAAATGAACTGCTATGTTTAGCAGCCGTGCCACTGTTGTCCGTTTGTCCACTAATGCTTAAAAAACAATGAAAAACGTGAATTGTAAACTATTAAGCTTGTTTTGAGACGCTTTTCTTGTATTTCACGATACATACCATTTCTCACTTACGCCAAGTGTTTTGTTTTTCAGCTTTCCTGTTTGCTAAAATCGTCAATTCCTTTTTCATTTTTTAATCATTTAGATATCTGAAGTATTTACAAAGAGCTTCTGCAATCGCGACATGTTCATTGAAATGATGTCAAATGCAGCACTGCTAGTTTACGTATCTGTTGTTGTAAATTGTATGAGGTAGAGTTTATTACATGAAATGACAAAGGACTTAAGTTCAGCTGTAGAATAAGTGTGCCCTAAACATTTAAATTACAATCTCCACTTAATGTCACTTCATTTTGTTTAGAAGTTAAAAATTTTTAAAATGGTTCTAGTTGTCTTCACCAGATTCACCAGAGGAGTCCTGTGTATCGTGAAGACGTATCGTGAACTTCCCATGCATTTCTGCTTCTACAGTGCAAGCTACAAAATGCTAATCACTGCAAAATCTGAGGGTGCAATGTTTTTATATTTGTATTCATTCTTAACCTTAATGGCAACTCCGGCGTCAAATTCATGTTTCATAATGGTTTGTGCTCCCAGAAAAACTATAAATTCTTAAGAGAAGTCCTTACACCACGTGGGTATAACGAAATGAAAGCAAACTACACAACAAAACTTAATGTCCAGACAGAGAAGTTCCAGCCTGCTGGCCACATCGCCTCACGTCGCACGCGGTTCATCAGACAGCATGGAACACTCCAAGCGATTAGCGATCGATCTCTGCGGTCTGTGATGTGCTCACACACATGCCGTCGAAGATGCCAATGACGATGGTTTGCTGCGTGCGTCGCTGGGAGGGATCTCAGAGTAAACGACATGTCGCGGCTCAACGTAGTTCTCAACAATGCAGCGGTCTCTGCAATGCCCAGTGCCGTTGCGTAGCATCAGATCGACAAGTGACGATTGGTGTGCAACATAAATGTGCCCGTCCCCAGCAAGAAAAATCTTTAAAAAACGGTGAAGTGCAGTAAGAAGACGAAGCAACGTTAGCAGCCAGAAGGTAAGGCACAAACAAACGCGTGACTTTCACCAATCCGTAGCAGCCAAAACACAGCCGTGAAACAGGTTGCACTTTCCTGCGTAACATAAATTCGGCGAAGTCTCGACATGGGCCAGTCACGGTGGTGTTTTCCTTCTGCTCATAGGTTAGCAACGCATCAGTTTCATATAGCTGCCACGTAATCAAAGAGAGGCGAGAAAATAGCTAATGAATTTTTAGTGACAAAATTGAAGCCATTCTCTTCTTTGCCGTTCATTCTTCTTTGTGAATGTGTCATGAATTATGAGGTTGTGATTAGAATGGAACCTAAGGGCACAGCTTAAATTGCTACAAGTGAAACGAGCAGCAATTAAATTCATAATCTTGGTTGTCACAAATGCTAGAGCGTTTCTTGCGGATATGTTACGATTTCCGAAGTTGCAGTATACTGAGGCTATAACGTGACAATATTCCTTCGTCTCTTACTTCGAAGCACATTGTCTGCCCTCTGCTCTCTCACATGCTGTGCAGAACCACCAACTCACACCCTCCCCCCTCCATCCCCCCTTTTGGTTCCTATCATATTCACGACGGAAGTGGATAACACGGTCTCTGGCCCTGATCTAGACTTCGATCTATAAACTCTCACATGCACGTACATTTGATAAATATGAAGATCTTCACCAATTGTAGTTATAATGAGTATAATCTCATTTTTCAGACTAGTCATAGAGACTGTTTATCAACGTTTGTCTGAGGCAGTTTATACTGTAGAAGCAAGAATTTCATTAAATCTTGTACTGCAGGAAAGTGCTAATTCTATTAACTTTACAATTTCGTACAATCTATAACGAAGTTTTCGTGCTAGTTGATTTCTGCATTCGCTCATATAGACATTGTTCGAAAAAGGCAGTGTGTCTGCGTGTTGTTTTAAAACACACGTTTTCCATGCATATAGCATAAAAAATTACACATTTTAGTAGAATTTCTAATGATTATAGAAAAGTTTCAAGTTTTAGGCTTATTTTTGTCAGAAACCTAATTTTCCTTTCAAATCGTAGGAATGAAGACGAAATGAAATGCGGCTTGAAATTGTTGTATAGAAAATCACTGACTGTGCTGTGTGAAGTCTGTGGCTGGTTTGCATTGTTGTTTGCTACTGTAGTGTTGGGCAGTTGGATGTGAACAGCGCGTAGCATTGCGCAGTTGGAGGTGAGACGCCAGTAGTGGTGGATGTGGGAAGTGAGATGGCGAAGTTTTGAGAGCGGATGATCTGGACAGAGACAGTAAATTTGTAAGACTGGATGTCATGAACTGATGTATATATTATCACTTTTGAACACTATTAAGGTAAATACATTGTTTGTTCTCTATCAAAATCTTTCATTTGCTAACTATGCCTATCAGTAGTTACTGGCTTCAATAGTTAGAATCTTTTATTTAGCTGGCAGTATTGGCGCTCGCTGTATTGCAGTAGTTCCGAGTAACGAAGATTTTTGTGAGGTAGGAATTTATGAAAGGTATAGGTCATTGTTGGTCAGGGCCATTCTTTTGTAGGGATTACTGAAAGTCAGATTGCGTTGCGCTAAAAATATTGTGTGTCACTTTAGTGAATGTCTGAGTACGTTCAGTTTTGCTCAGCTGTTTGAAAATCAAGTAACGTAGGGGTTTATCAGCACAGTCATTGAACACTATTAAGGTAAATACATTGTTTGTTCTCTATCAAAATCTTTCATTTGCGAACTGTGCCTATCAGTAGTTAGTGGCTTCAGTAGTTAGAATCTTTTATTTAGCTGGCAGTTTTGGCGCTCGCTCTATTGCAGTAGTTCGAGTAACGTTACAGTAGGTTTAAATAAGATAAGTCAGCGTTAAATGAGTAGAGCCCGCTGAAAATAGATCTGTTAATACGTTGATTCTTCTCGCTGACAACTTTTGGGAACAAATGATACTTTTCGCTTTAGGCCTGATACTTGTTATTGTTTAATTTTGCGTTTGTTTCGGTCATAAGTATATAATAGAGGTATGAAAGTATCGTTTGTACAGTAGGTTTAAATAAGTCACCGTTAAATGAGTAGAGCCCGCTGAAAATAGATCTGTTAATACGTTGATTTGTCTCGCTGCCAACTTTTGGGAACAAATGATACTTTTCGCTTTAGGCCTGATACTTGTTATTGTTTAATTTTGCGTTTGTTTCGGTCATAAGTATATAATAGAAGTATGAAAGTATCGTTTGTACAGTAGGTTTAAATAAGTCACCGTTAAATGAGTAGAGCCCGCTGAAAATAGATCTGTTAATACGTTGATTCTTCTCGCTGCCAACTTTTGGGAACAAATGATACTTTTCGCTTTAGGCCTGATACTTGTTATTGTTTAATTTTGCGTTTGTTTCGGTCATAAGTATATAATAGAAGTATGAAAGTATCGTTTGTACAGTAGGTTTAAATAAGTCACCGTTAAATGAGTAGAGCCCGCTGAAAATAGATCTGTTAATACGTTGATTCTTCTCGCTGCCAACTTTTGGGAACAAATGATACTTTTCGCTTTAGGCCTGATACTTGTTATTGTTTAATTTTGCGTTTGTTTCGGTCATAAGTATATAATAGAAGTATGAAAGTATCGTTTGTACATGACCTCTCACGCTCTTGTGTACCCTCCGATTCGACAAGTATTAATCGTTCACTCTGAGAAGACTCCCGGAGCAGTTGCTGACGCAAGTTGTTTCGATGGAAATCGAAAGACCGTGTGTGACTTCTAACTAATATTCACTTGTTTATGGTCACTATTAATCAGACCGTTGCATATTGTGTGGAAAAACTATCTTCATTATACGCGACAACAAATTAAAGCCACTTCAGATTCAATGGCATGGAAGATTTCTGCGCCCTACATTTGCTTCCGTTTACGAGTACATATATTAGGTGGAAACAGCACTGTTTATTAGCTAAAATAGACCAAATGATTCGAATATCCTTACGTTAGAATGATTTCCATGACCAATTCTAATTAACTTAATATAGCGAAAGACTTCTTTTAACTGATTTATTTTATTGCATTTTCGATTTTAATTTTTCTCTGTTTTTTTTCGTTTCTTTTCAGAGACTGTAAAAATGTCTTGTGATATATAAGAAAATTTGACATAATGTGCTTTATTTAAAAATGTGTATACAAGTAAACTATTCGCTCTTGTTCTTTTTGTAACTATTTTCCTGATAATATGTTAAAAAGGCAGTAACTCGATAGGTATTTAGAACTTGACACGTATTTGTCAGTGGCTGAAAGGAAGAGGCCAGCAACCAACCGAATTCGACATACTGGCAAGGGGGTCACCTGAACGTAACTTCTGTGAAAAGATTTAAATAACCACGCTCTGATTTAAAGAGTATCGAGGTCAAAGGTAATGGTATAGGACCCGTCCCGGATCCAATGGAAAAGTAAGAACACTCAGAAATAAGGAAATTTCACCTGAACGTATCAGTATTGCAGTATTACATGTAGAAACATCAGAAAGTCCCAAGTGTCGTCCCACGCTTAAACCACTTGAATTCGACCTCTGATGCATTATCGCATGATTCGAAGACGCAATGAAGGGAGCATCGACGTCCTGCTTTTTTGCAGCTCCATTTGTTGCCACAGGTCTTATTACACTGGCCTGAAATCATGCTCAGCAGTGCCTGTTGAGCTGGTTCGTTATTGATTGGCACTGGAATTAGACCATCAACATTCCTCTTTCAGCCAGGCTCGAGGGTCTCTTTTTCGTATTCCATCCACATTTGAACTTGCAGATAAGTTCTGTATGCATGATATTGAACTGCTCCCCTCGCTGGAGGCAGGTGTGCCAAATCGAATTTGGCGTTTGTAGCGCCTTTAGAAAAGTGCAGATATCGCATCTCATCTATACAAATGTTCGAGACAACTCCATAAAGTGACACAAAGCTCTGGATCCTCTCATGCTTTTCCACAGGGTGATCGTATCTAAGCAGTCTGGTGACGACCTGAAAAAGGACTTCGGATATGAACTTACTCCTTTTCATTGTCATTTTTTTCAGGAACGGCAAAGTCGACGTTTTATTCTGCCTTCACGCTCTTACCAAGTGTCATACAAATTGGAGAGAGCAAAGTTGACACAGTAGATAGTGGCTACCTCCTACACCGAGTTCATTGGAATCAGAGAAAGTGTTTGTATGCTATTTGTAAAAGACCTGTGAGCTAGCCACAGCCTGGGGGATGTTTCCATGCTAAGCCATGTCTCCTCAATATCCTTTCTTCCAAGAGTGCTAGTTCTGCAAGATTTGTAGAAGAGCTTCTGTGAAGTTTGGAAGGTAGGAGACAAGGTACTGGCAGAATTGAAGCTGTGAGGATGGGTCGTGAGTCGTGCTTGGATAGCTCAGTGGTAGAGCACTTGCCTGCGAAAGGCAAAGGTCCCGAATTCGAGGCTCGGTCCGGCACACAGTTTTAACCTGCGCACACTCCCCTGCAGAGTGAAATTTTCGTTCACTAAAGTTGTTAATGCAACATTTCTTGGCATATGTAGGGAGTGATTACAAATATTTTGTACGAATCTAGAAGGTAATTAAATCCTTTAAAACAGTGGTGTACGAAACAGCACTAAAAAGTTATGGTAGCTATAACACTGACAAATCTACCATTTTGCGATTTCTCGACAGTGTTGCAGATTTTCGTAGCTTCTTATCAATAGCTGGTCCAAATTTTTCAACATGTGATGTTCGAAATTTGAGGGTTGCCACCTCTCCTTATTTTGCTCGGATTGTCCCTACATGACGGGATACATCAACTTCCTACTTTTTTGTTCACCTTTAAATGTGTGTGTGAATTCCTTAGGGACGAAACTGGTGAGGTCATAGGTCCGTAGACTACACACATCTTAAACTAACTTACGCTAAGAACAACACACACGCAAACACACACACACACACACACACACACACACACACACACACACATGCCCGAGAGAGGACTCGTACCTCCGGCGGGAGGGTCCGCGCGAATCGTGACATGGTGCCTCTAACAATGCGGCCACTCAGCGCTTTACTTTTTTACATCATAACACATTATTTTTTTGTCATATTCTTACGGTTTTCTTCATATTCGTGTTAGCCAAGGACAATATGAGTAAAACACACGAAAGAGCAACAATACAATGGGTTTAAAAATCAATAGTTCCGCCGCCCCGTTTCCATATTATTTCTGAAAAGGCAGTTGTATTTATAGAGCGACCGAATAGCGGAGTATTGACACGTTTTCTATTTTCTGTGTTCTGTAAGAACAAAACATCATTAATACACTGACGGAAGGAATTCGCACCACCAAGAAATAGTTGTGCGACATAAACGAAAGTTGGTAGCCGTATTTCTACATCTGAAAGGAGATCTCTGTTCAGATTTCACGCCAATCGCATAAGAGTGGCGCTAGAAGCACCACTGTGAGGATGGCAGTGAGGTTTGCATTAAATACACGCTGTAACGGTCGTGAGCATTAGTTACCTTTGACATTAGACGTGATGAGTTGATGTCAGTCAAGAGTGCCTATAAGGCAACAAAGACGCCGTTATCAGCACGTCACTGTGTTTGAACGAGGTCATGTAGTAGGTCTACAAGGAGGTGGATGTTCCTTCTGCGATACTGCAGAAACACTTGGCAGCAATGCGGCCACTGCACATGATAGTTGGCAACGATGGTCATGGGGATGTAATGTCGCAAGATGACCAGGTTCCAAACGGCCATGTGGCACTACCGAGAGGGTATGGCTCTTGCGCGTTGTACTGTATCTGCAGTAGCACTCTGAGCAGCATTTTGGCAACACAGAGACATAATGAATTTTCACGAACTGGTTACTTCAGAGACACCTCAGAGCCACTCGCCCTGTAGTGTGCATTCCACTGACCTCAATGCACAGCCATTTACAACTTCAGCGGTGTCAATCGAGAGCTTATTGGAGAACAGGGTTCAGGTCAGTTGTGTTTTCTGACGGAAGCTGGTTCTACCTCGGTGTCAGTGATGGCCGTGTGTTTGTTAGAAGGAAACCAGTTGAGGTCCTGCAATCAACCTCTCTGCGTGCTAGACACACTGAACCAACACTTGGGACTACGATCTGGGGTGCGCTTTCGTGTGACAGCAGCAGCAGTACTCTCGTCGTTATCCCGCACACCCTGACAGCAAAACTATACGTCAGAATGGTGATCCGACCTGTTGTGTTGCTATTCATGAACAGTATTCCAAGGGGTATTTTCCAACAGGATAACGCTCGCCCCCATACCGCTGCTGTAACCGAACATGCTCTTCAGAGAGTCGACATGTTGCCTTGACGTGGTCGATCACCAGATCTGTCTCCAGTCAAGCACATATGGAATAACGTCGGACGAAAACTCCAGCGTCATCCACAAGCAGCATTAAGCGTCCCTGTATTGACCGGCCAAGAACAACAGGCATAGAACTCCATCCCTCAAACTGACATTCGAAACTAGTACTGCACAGTGCATGCACGTTTTCATGCACGCATTCAACATTGTGGCGGTTACACTGGTTATTAATGTGCCAGAATTTCACATTTGTAATGACTTATCTCGCACGTACATTAAACTGTGATCTTGCAATGTTAATCGCTTAAATATGTAACCTAGGCAGCTGTACTCCCGAAATTTCTTTACATTAATTATTTTTTGGATTTACAATTTTTTCCCGTCAGTGTATTACGGTGATTTTTGGTTTATCTCAAGTCCGATTAGTATTTAAAACGCTCAATAGGTGAAGCGGAAAAACAGACAACAATGCAGTGAGTATAGCGATGACATTTGTAACAATCAGAATAAAATCGAATGAAGGAAGTGAAAAGAATGTATTCATTTCGTAATGAATGGTTAAAGAATAAAACAAGTGAAAAATTGGTTAGCTAAAGGTGATGATTAGTCGATGGCAAAATGTGCAGTGTGTCCTGCCTCATTTTCTGTAGAAAGTGAGGGTAT
Source organism: Schistocerca serialis cubense (assembly GCF_023864345.2). NCBI lineage: Eukaryota > Metazoa > Arthropoda > Insecta > Orthoptera > Acrididae > Schistocerca > Schistocerca serialis. The sequence goes on from NC_064643.1 coordinate 148,079,410, forward strand.
TAGGGTCGCTACGTTGGGCAATAAGTACGTCCGTAAGTTCCAGTCCCATCCCGATGCATTTTCACAGATGTGTAAAGTGAACCTGTTAACTTCTCAACATTTTAAATTTCAAGTGTGGTATTTGTAGTTAAGTTTTGGTTTGAGGATTAAAACTGACGAACGATAGTAAGAATTGCACATTTAATATGTATTAAGTGTTACCTTTATCTTGAAGATCGCGCCTTCTGACTCACCGAAGATGGCATTGTTTCGAATTTTGACATGTCTGTGAGTCTTATTCTTCTTACTCAGTATTGAAACATGATTGTCATACATTTTCTTTGATTTAAAGTCAGTTTTGCAAATGAAGCACTCTTGCATTTAATCACACTAATGATCGAAAGCACATTAGAACATATTGCAGACTTCACTCGACACATCGTCCATTTTCGTCTTTCAGTTCCAAGCTGATTCCTATTACTTCCACGAACAGACCCATATTGTCTAAAAAGCCTGTATGCAGCGAACATAGGCTCTGAACATTGTACTGTACTGCGAAATGACGTAACTCTCTCCCCAGCTGCACTGAGTACTGTCAACCCATACTCTATTGTTGTTACTCAAAGATCTGCCAGAAAATGTCGCATCAGTAGAGATGCAAACAACCGAAAAGATAAAAAGAAAGAATGTATCAGAGCTCCCATAGTCTCGACGTATACTGAAACCTCACATAATCAGTGATCGATCATACGGGAGATTTGAATTGGTACAATTTACATTTTTTTAAATTTTTTTTAGAATGAAAACTGTCGTGAAATTTACGTATTGTGTTGTTTTAATAAAGTCAGTTTCATTGTGAGACATGAATACGTACTTAGCAAGAGTGGGTCCAACAAATCATATTCATTTCCTACTGCCTTGCCGAAGTAGTAACATCGGTTGCAGTCAGATCACTGCAGTTAAGCGTCGTTGGGGTTGGTTTGCACTTGGATGGATAACCGTCCAGGTCTGACGAGTGCTATTGGCAAGCAGGGTGCACTCAGCCCTTGTGAGGCCAATTGAGGAGTTACCTGATTGAGAACTAGCTACAGCAGTCACGAAAATTACCAACGGCCAGCAGGGCGGTGTGTTGACCACATGCCCTCCCGTATCCGCATCCAGTGACGCCTAATGGCTGAGGATGAGACGGTGGCCGGTCGGTACCGTTGGGCCTTCAAGAACTGTTCGGAAGCTGTTTGTTTGCTTACAGTTTCGTGCAGTCTAACGAGGTAATTACCGCGATGGTTCCAAAAGCAAGGCTACGGCCAATTTCGTTTCTCATCAGCTACCGAATTCGATGTTGTACTCCGCCTTTAATAACCTCATCTTCGACGAGACGCTAAAACTTTAACCTTACCACTTTTCTGCCCCCTGACATGCCAACGTTAGTATGTAATTGTCCTCTTTGTCAGCTCGTCAAATTTTAAACGTGCATACGCAGTCCTCTGCAGCGGGAGGGTCTAATTCTGGAATCTTAGTTCTTCTCGAAATATCACAGCTTTGACTCCGCGACTCCATCAGCGAAGATAAAACTTTACCGACAGTATGAGGGAGAGTTGCGATAGCAAAAACATCCGTTAGCACATACCTCTGCCAACGGTCACGGAGTCCACCTATCGCGTGTGGAGTACCACCCAGACGTGCACGCAACATCCGCAATGTCTGTTCATACTCCATATGTAAATACGGCCATAACTTTAACTCCCGTGACACCTAAAGGAATTTAGCACTCAGTCTGAGTTACGGCTAACCTCGATACGGTGTCTGTCCTCGTTATTCAACTACGAGAACAAGCGCCTGCAGGGTAACTTTCAATTATCTTTCGAAAAGAGGTCATGTACAAATAAAAGAACAATTATTTAGTTCCTTTCAGTGTTACATACTTCTGGCTTCTTGGCGTTCTTTCACAACTGCCTTTTGAGAAGTCGGATTGCAGGTTATAACAAAGGAAATACTGCCACTCCATAAAAATAAATAAATAAAAAATTCTGACAGTAAATTTCGCCTTTTAAATGGTTGTGTTCTCCCTTTTTCTTCTCTGATCATTTTACTGCACCGATGAGCCGAATCGACTCATTTGGTCTATGTAGCACTATGTACTTCTGAGATATTAATTGTCTGTGTTGAAGCTGTTACACAAAGTGGATAATGCTCAATGGCCGGTCTACAAGTGCCAATGCAATTAGGGAAAGGACCTGTTGGTGTGAATTACTATTTTGCCTACGATCTATCGAGCCTTGTAAAGCGTTTTAGTCACTAGCAACAAAATGTATACTAAGTTGCCAGCGAACTAAAATCTAGGAAATAAAACCATCTTTCTACGCTGGGAATATTGTTACTGACATCTATTCAACAGTGAAGACGAAGTTCCACCTATAGAAAACAGTGGAATTTATGGGATTTCCTGCAATTTTTGTGACAAATCACGCCGCCTAACAAAAAAAGCAGAACACACTGAGGGAGAGGAGGGAACAAAATAAAACACCACAGGCCGAGACGATATACGACTGTAAAGTCGAGTCAGATTTACCAATAACTTGGCTGTATTAGCCCACTTATCAGTATCATGTTGCACCCCTTCTGGTACGGATGTGTTCCGCGATTCGGTTGGGGAGCGGGTCATAAAGTCGCTGTATCCTCTCCTGATGTACGCTGGTCGACAACTATTATTACTAGTCATTCACATTCTGGATACTTGCACTGAGGTGGAGTTGGCATCCAAGATAGTCCCAGACGTCTCCTATCTGGACCAGATATGGAAATCTTGCTGACCACAGGGGGATCTCAACATCACAGAGACAGTTGATAGAGACATGCGTATGTGTGGGAGAGCATTGTCCTGTTGAAAAATGGCAACACAATACCATCGCATGAGAGGTAACACAGGAGGATGCAGGTCGTCCGTGGCTTACCGTTGTTCCATCACAGTTCCCTCAATCAGCCGTGCTACAAGCGCCATAGCGCTAGGTCTGGATGGCACATTAACTCCAACGCCGCCCCACGATCTCTGAGTAAAATGGGTGTGTGGGGGAGGGGGCGAACTACGAACGCACCACATTTGGATAGCAATGCAGTCGCACTGTGTACTACCTCGTTTCATATTTCACATTTCTCAATAACACAGCTCAAAAACAAAACAAATGTTCAGTATCATTTAATTATTTTTGGCGCACTTAAGACATAATTTTTATCTGATACAAACCGTCGCCATTTGGATAGACGCAGATAATTTCACAGATTTTCGCACCCAAGTTGCAGCGTAATCGTGACTCATAAAAAACGCATTTCACAAACATATCTTGGTCGAAATATTGTAGCACTTTAGCAACTTTATTATGGATATGTGGAAAGAGCAAAGCAATGTAGACGTCCTGAACAGTTTCTGCATTAAACCCCACAGCGGGCTGAGCACTCTTTGGTGAGTAGTGCTTTGCTACCGCGGGGTCCCAGCCCTTACAGCGTTGCTTCCTCTTTCTGTGCTGCAAACCTACACTTCTATGATCTCTTCCCTCCTCTGACTTTCCATCGGATGGTCATTTTCGTGCAGACCCTGTTTGAACTTGGTTCCCGATTTTGGGCTTCATTTCTACTTTCATTCCCAGCGCTATTTTCACCTTTCATTACCGATTGTATGTTCCCAGTCATTCGATTTGATCTGACACCTTTTCCAAATTTTACAGAAGTGTGTGTCATGCAGGAAAGGTAGTCTACTGTGTTGTATGCACTGCCTCTGTGCTCTTACACTCTGGCACCCTTCCTTCCTATTGTAGTACGCCTGAAACACATCAAGGTAGCCATCCAGTTGTGGGGTTCGTCAAGTAACTGCGCAATGGTACCACCTGACCATGGTAAAGACATCGAAACTTTACTGGCAAAACTTGATTTTTGCCTCTTTCACGGGACTTACTCAGCCATTGATCTTTCCTTTAGCAGTCTTGGTCTTCTACCATCTATCCACTGAAGGTCCCACTTCCCGATCTTTCTCTCCCTGCCTCAGAGTTGTTCTCCTGGACGCCCACCGATATGGGTTCTCCGTAACGCTGACTGGGATAAGTTCACCTCTGGTGTCGTCCTTAGCTCCCCATCGCAAGGCATTATCAATGCAGCTGTTCAGCATACAACGTCAACCATTCTTTTGGCAGCCATACCCTCTTCCACGGGATTCCCCCCCCCCCCCCCCCATCAGAAGATGGTAACATGGTGGATCCCAGAGATTGCTACGGCCATTAGAGATTATAGGCGAGCTCTCCAACGCCATGAGCAGCACCCTTCTTTGGTGCACCTTATTGCCTTTAAACGACTCTAAGAACGGTACGTTTCCATCATTGTATCACATACCTCTCCATCACAGGTACTGGCAAAGATCATATGACTCTACAGCTTCCAGTCCCTACAGGTGTATCAAGTATTTCCTTAGATGGCGTCATTTATACTGATCTAGACGCTGTCGTCGAGCATTTTTCTGAGCATTAACCTCGCGCACCTGTGTCTGAGAACTACTACCCCGCCTTTCGGCTCATAAAACTGCGATAGGAGCGAATGTGCTTATCTTTTTGTACCCATTCAGTGAATGGGAACACTCCAGTACCCTAACCCATTGCCCTGATACAGCCCCAGGGGCATTTCACATCCACAACCAAATGCTAAAACATCACTCAGTCGATTGTCAGCATCGCATCCTTGTCCTCTTCAATCGGATCTGGAATGAGAGTGAGTTCCCATCTCAGTGACGAGAAAGCGCTGTAGTTCCAGTGCTGAAGGCGGGTAAGAACGCCCTCTTGATTGACAGGTATCGCCCAATCAGCCTTACCAACGATCTCTGCAAGTTTCTCGAATGCATGATGAACAAGTGTCTGTGTTGGCTCCTCCAGTCTCAGTGCCTTTTGGCTGCATCTCAGGGCGTTTTTCGAAAAGGCTACTCCACTTCTGATAATTTGGTTCACCTGGAGTCCACCATCCAGATGGACGTTGCGCACCGTCAGCACCTGATTGCTGTCTTTTTTGACCTATAGGAAGCTTCTGACATGACATGGCGTCATCACATCATTACTGCATTACACTAGTGTGGTCTCTGGGGCCCTCTCACAATTTTTGTCAATAATTTCCTGTTGAACCGTACAATCCGGGTTCAAGTGAGCGCTTCTCTCAGTAACCTCTGTACTGAGTGTCCCCCTCTTTCTGGTGGCCATCAATGGTCTAGTGGCGGCTGTGGAGTCTTCGGTATCGCCCTCCTTATATGATAACGATTCTTGGTTTTATTATTGGTTGTTGCTGAGCATGGCCTACAGGGCGCCATACGGAAGATGAAACCATGAGCTCTCACACATGGCTTTTGGTTTTCAGCCGCGAGGACTCGTATCATGCACTTCTTTCGCCGTCATATTGCCCACCTCCACTCAGAGCTTTACCTAGACGATCAATTACTTCTTGTAGTTGAGACGCACCACTTTCTGAGACTAGTCTCCGATTCCCAGCTGACATGGCTTGCCCACCTTCGGAAACTTCAGCGAAAGTGCTGGCGACACCTGAAAACACTTCGCTGCCCCAGTAACAATAGCTGGCGTGCAGGTCCCTCTACCCTTTCACGGCTCTACAAAGCCCTGATTCTATCCCGTCTTGATGATGAGAGTCTTGCATATGGTTCAGCATCACATCCAGCAATGCAGGTGACGGACCCCATTCATCATTGTGAGGTCTGACTTGCGACAGGAGGCTGACTTGCGACAGGGAGCTTCCGCACTAGCCCTATGAACAGCCTATTAGTCGAGGCTGGAGTCCCTCCACTACCTATCAGTAGCCAACAACAGCTGCTGACTTACGATATATGTATTCGTAGTTTCCCTGAACATCCCAACTACTGTCTCCTTTTCCCTGGAAGGGAGCTTCTCCTCCAACAACGGCGACCTAGAACTGGGCTTACAACTTCTGAACGAATCCACTGCCTCTGTTCGGCACTGCAACTTCCTCCACTGTCGCCTGTGATCAAAGAGACATTGCATCTGCCCAATGGCTTGTGCCTCAACCTCGGATTTAGCACAAAGTCTCTTTCGGTCCAAAAGATTCCGTTTACCCAAGATTTTTCGCCACCTGTCCTTGAGAAGCATCCAGGTTTAGAAATAGTATTCACCAGTGGTCCACAGCTCGTGGTATCGTGGTAGCGCTCTCGCTTCCCGAGCACGGGGTCCCAGGTTCGATTCCCGGCAGCGTCATGGGTTTTCACCTGCCCCGAGATGACTGGGTGTTTTGTGTTGCCTTCATCATCATCATCATCATCATTCGTCCCCATTACGATCGAAGGAAGGCAACAGCAAACCACCTCCATTAGGACCTCGCTTATTACTGCAGTCTGGGTGTCCTGCATCGTTCCCCTATGCTCTGTCAAGTAGCATGGGACTTCATTTTCATTTCCATTCACCAATGGCTCAACAGTCAATGGATGAACATGCTTTGCATACACACATGCACAGTGTAGTGAATTCCACTCTCCGCCAACCGGCTGCAGTGTCTTCACTGCTAAATTGATGGCCATTAAATTAGCCCTTAGCCATGTTTGTTCTTCCACTGGCAAGAGTATCCTACACCTTTAACAGCCTTCAGGCTGTAGATCTGTGCTACTCTCCTTGTCCATTGGTTACAGCTATCCAGGATCTTGTCTCAGACCCCCTTCAAGCAGGGCAGCCAGTCGTTTTCGTTTGGACACCCAGTCATGTTGGAATTTTGGGAAATGAAAGAGCTGACTGTTTGGGCAAGCTGGCCAACAGGATGCCTATTCTGTAAATAAGGATTTCTGAGCCATACCTTTGGTCATTTATATGCCATCGAATGCATGAAGTCTGGAACTCAGAATGGTCTGCCCTGAACTCCCCAAACAAACTGAGGACAATTAAGGAGGTCACAACCATGTGGCAGTCTTCCCTGCATGCTTCTCATAGGGAATTCACTGTCGTCTGTAGACTCCACATTGGCCACACTTGGCTGACACGTGCTCACATTCTCAGAAGTGGGGATCGCCCTAACTGCCAAGGCCAATGCCGATGCTTGATGATGGTCCACTTACTCATAGACTGCCTTAGTTTGGCTGCTTTGAGACGGCATTTTAATCTTCCTGACACACTCCCTCTTGTGGTAGCAGGTGATGCCAACTCGGTTGATCTGGTGTTATGCTTTGCCCAGAAAGGTGGTTTCTATTCATCCCCGTCAGGCATGGCTTTTGGGGGTAACTGACTGTCTATGGGGTTGGAGGGGGCCACTCCTGGCTGCCCTCCCCTCCTTCCCAGGTGTCCCTTAACAACGCTTGCTAGGTGACCCAGCTTTGCCTCTGTCCTTGCCACCTTTTTATTCTCTTTATACTTTTCCATATACTGATCTTTTAATGGCTTACCTGTGCTGTCTATTTTCTGGGCTTAATCTCCGTTTTTATTGTTTTACTTAAACTTAGGCTTTCCAGGATTTACCATTCACCTCCTTCGTTTGAGGGCTTCTCCTGGATTGCCATTTAACAAATGAAAAGACTTATGACCCTCCAGTTTAGTCCATTTCAGTCCAACCAAACCATCAAACAGCATTAATGGGATTTGTGTTTAAAACGGAAATTACCTTGGAGATCAGTCAGCTACATCTGCACCTGCACAGGGACGCTTTCAACAGAAATGGCAAACGGCCTCGAAAACAGCTCGAAAACTGATGTAAACAAATGAATACTGTTTGATCTAACGAAGTTGTACGAACATCTACGATGTTTCACGACTGTAAGTACGAGACATCGACTGCGCACCATACGCGCCAATCACCGGTAGGGCGTCTTCGAACCCAGTTCTGTCGCAACACCATGTTCTCGAAAAGTGCTAATTTTTGAGAATTCATAAGTGATCTATTGTTTATTATTATGAGTTTCCACAAATAAACACATTATAATGACACCCACAGACTTATTTCAAATAACATAGCTATGCACCTCATCACTTAGAATTAGAGGGTGCAGAAGTACACTTCCCAGACAATTCAGTGGTGCTGCTGTACTGTTATTTTAGAGACAAAATTAGCATTTATTCTTGGTTTTCAAATGGTGTCCGTTGAAACTAAACTGGCCTTGTGTTTGTTTCGTCGTTGGGTAATATGATGATAAAAAGCTGTGACAGATTTCTTGTTGCATGCTCTTGAGTCCGTTGAAAGTCGCCATCTTCATTTGCAGATTCGTTTACCAGTCTCCACAGCACCTGTCCAACTCCAAGTTGCCGTAGCGCAGCCGAAATTTTCTATAGTAATTAGAATGACTACACAGACTAATATTTACATTCGAGTCATCAGAGATGAGCGCTCCTTTATTTCTTCCTTGAATACAACACTTACTATCGAGTTGTAATGCGTAATATTCACAAATATAAGCTCCCTTCGTCTTTAGCGGAGCAAGATCAAAATCGGAGTCATTAACATTACAATCAACAACAGAGATAATAAAAATCAGAGATAATGCAATGATAATGTTCGCTTTTCTTATGCGAGGAGTAACGTCTTTGGTTACTCCACACAGCACAGTATTTGACACAGTTATTTCCGTAATAAAATACGATATTACACTGGTACAGCTTCTGCAAGGCACATCAGTCACGAGAGCCTCACAGTAAAACAGGTAGGAGCAAATCCTACGGACGACACAATAAGACAATTCATGGACGGATTGTCTCAATCTCTGCAAATCTCGGATGTAAAAGCAGGCCACTTATACTGTACGCCTCTTATACCATCTTCTACTGACGCACTAGCTAGACAGGAACACTTCAGGAGATTTACTTAAGTGAGGGGATTTTGTAGGATTTCATAACTCGAGCCACATTAAGCTTCCCCCGCAATATAAAAGGTGAAGGAGATCTGCATAGTTGGAGAAATGATTGATATTTGGTGGACTTCAACGCATATTGCCCACACTTCTTCTTAAATCACTTTGGTAATAGTACCTAAGTTTCTCTTTGATTCTGTGTTTGCACACACAAGTATCTCACAACAGAAGTTCGAGAAGCTGACAATAAAACGTAACAGAAAAATCTGTGGGCGGTAATCGACAGGGGGAGGGAGCGGGCGCATGGGCAGTCGGTCCGCATAAGTGCAGGGAGTTGCTACATCTCCTATATATACGATGATTCTTATTAACGTTTAAAAACCCCTTAAATGAGGTAGTTCACGTTGGGACAAGGAATTTACTATGAGACACATGGGACCACAAATGTCGGGAAATACCCCAAAATTTGATGAAAAATGTTGAACATGTGACGTCACCGTGGATGTACATCGCCGCACGCGGGGCCAACGAGGTATAGGGTTCCTGCAACAAACTTCTGACGAGACACTAGTCGGCTTGTCTGTCATACAACGTGGATCCTCGGCTAAATGCAGGGTTTACAGGAAATCAATATTTAATTGTAAAGCTACCCACTAAAGATCTTAATTTTGTTGTGTGGTATCGAGAACTTGCATGCGTATAAGCACGCAGTCGAGAATTATTAAACCCGTCTGAAATACACTCCTGGAAATTGAAATAAGAACACCGTGAATTCATTGTCCCAGGAAGGGGAAACTTTATTGACACATTCCTGGGGTCAGATACATCACATGATCACACTGACAGAACCACAGGCACATAGACACAGGCAACAGAGCATGCACAATATCGGCACTAGTACAGTGTATATCCACCTTTCGCAGCAATGCAGGCTGCTATTCTCCCATGGAGACGATCGTAGAGATGCTGGATGTAGTCCTGTGGAACGGCTTGCCATGCCATTTCCACCTGGCGCCTCAGTTGGACCAGCGTTCGTGCTGGACGTGCAGACCGCGTGAGACGACGCTTCATCCAGTCCCAAACATGCTCAATGGGGGACAGATCCGGAGATCTTGCTGGCCAGGGTAGTTGACTTACACCTTCTAGAGCACGTTGGGTGGCACGGGATACATGCGGACGTGCATTGTCCTGTTGCAACAGCAAGTTCCCTTGCCGGTCTAGGAATGGTAGAACGATGGGTTCGATGACGGTTTGGATGTACCGTGCACTATTCAGTGTCCCCTCGACGATCACCAGTGGTGTACGGCCAGTGTAGGAGATCGCTCCCCACACCATGATGCCGGGTGTTGGCCCTGTGTACATCGGTCGTATGCAGTCCTGATTGTGGCGCTCACCTGCACGGCGCCAAACACGCATACGACCATCATTGGCACCAAGGCAGAAGCGACTCTCATCGCTGAAGACGACACGTCTCCATTCGTCCCTCCATTCACGCCTGTCGCGACACCACCGGAGGCGGGCTGCACGATGTTGGGGCGTGAGCGGAAGACGGCCTAACGGTGTGCGGGACCGTAGCCCAGCTTCATGGAGACGGTTGCGAATGGTCCTCGCCGATACCCCAGGAGCAACAGTGTCCCTAATTTGCTGGGAAGTGGCGGTGCGGTCCCCTACGGCACTGCGTAGGATCCTACAGTCTTGGCGTGCATCCGTGCGTCGCTACGGTCCGGTCCCAGGTCGACGGGCACGTGCACCTTCCGCCGACCACTGGCGACAACATCGATGTACTGTGGAGACCTCACGCCCCACGTGTTGAGCAATTCGGCGGTACGTCCACCCGGCCTCCCGCATGCCCACTATATGCCCTCGCTCAAAGTCCGTCAACTGAACATACGGTTCACGTCCACGCTGTCGCGGCATACTACCAGTGTTAAAGACTGCGATGGAGCTCCGTATGCGACGGCAAACTGGCTGACACTGACGGCGGCGGTGCACAAATGCTGCGCAGCTAGCGCCATTCGACGGCCAACACCGCGGTTCCTGGTGTGTCCGCTGTGCCGTGCGTGTGATCATTGCTTGTACAGCCCTCTCGCAGTGTCCGGAGCAAGTATGGTGGGTCTGACACACCGGTGTCAATGTGTTCTTTTTTCCATTTCCAGGAGTGTAGTTACACGCTCTCCTCCTGAGACCGCTGCTGGCACCCCTAAGACCTGCAGTGTCACGTGTTGTGACGTAACCATTAAGGCCTGTCTCTCTAGTGGGCCTCGCCTCACGTGCAGCGGTTGAGCCTATCCTCGCCGTTAGGGTACAGCACTACACATCGCCCTGCTAGGCTACTTCGCTTTCGTTCTTGTTCTATCTGTACCGATACGGCAGTCCTTGCGATATTAGTAACACAGGACTACGATGGATCGATTTACGTTCAACAAGTTTGCGGACATGCATTAGGGTGCTCCTAATTCCAATGCGCTTGCAGCAACTCGTATTAACGCAGAACGTTTCCAACAGTGTGTATTACCTTCTCATGCACCGTTTGCTACTGTGGAACGATCAACGAATGAAACAGGGACCATGCACGTAAGTAAACACTGAAGGGCAAAGTACACTACTGGCCATTGAAATTGCTACGCCGGCCGCGGTGGTCTAGCGGTTCTAGGCGCTCAGTCCGGAACCGCGGGACTGCTACGGTCGCAGGTTCGAATCCTGCCTCGGGCATGGATGTGTGTGATGTCCTTAGGTTAGTTAGGCTTAAGTAGTTTTAAGTTCTAGGGGACTGATGACCACAGATGTTAAGTCCCATAGTGCTCAGAGCCATTTGAACCATTTGAAATTGCTACACCACGAAGATGATGTGCTACAGATGCGAAATTTAACCGACAGGAAGAAGATGCTGTGATATACAAATAATTAGCTTTTCAGAGCATTCACACAAGGTTGCCGCCGCTGGCGCCACCTACAGCGTGCTGACATGAGGAAAGTTTCCAACCGATTTCTTATACACAAACACTCAGTTAACCGGCGTTGCTTTGTGAAACGTTGTTGTGACGCCTCCTGTAAGGAGGAGAAATGCGTATCATCACGTTTCCGACTTTGATAAAGGTCGGATTGTAGCCTGTCACGATTGCGGTTTATCGTATCGCGACATTGCTCCTCGCGTTGGTCGAGATCCAATGACTGTTAGCAGAATATGGAATCGATGGGTTCAGGAAGGTAATACGGAACGCCGTGCTCGATCCCAACAGCCTCGTATCAGTAGCAGTCGAGATGACAGGCATCTGATCCGCATGGCTGTAACGGATCGTGCAGCTACGTCTCGATCTCTGAGTCAACAGATGGGGACGTTTGCAAGGCAACAACCATCTGCACGAACAGTTCGACGAAGTTTGCAGCAGCATGGACTATCAGCTCGGAGACCATGGTTGCGGTTACCCTTGACGATGCATCACAGTCAGGAGCGCCTGCGATGGTGAACTCAACGACAAACCTGGGTGCACGAATGGCAAAACGTCATTTTCTTTCGGATGAATCCAGGTTCTGTTTACAGCATCATGATTGTCGCATCCGTGTTTGGCGACATCGCGGTGAACTCACATTGGAAGCGTGTATTCGTCATCGCCATACTGGCGTATCACCCGGCGTGATTGTATGGGGTGCCATTGGTTACACGTCTCGGTCACCTCTTGTTCGTATTGACGGCACTTTGAACAGTGGACGTTACATTTCAGATGTGTTGGACCCGTGGCTCTACCCCTCATTCGATCCCTGCGAAACTCTACATTTCAGCAGGATAACGCGCGACCGCATGTTGCAGGTCCTGTACGGGTCTTTCAGGATACAAAAATGTTCGACTGCTGCCCTGTCCAGCACATTCTCCAGATCTCTCACCAATTGAAAACGTCTGGTCAATGGAGGACGAGCAACTGGCTCGTCAGAATACGCCAGTCACTACTCTTGATTAACTGTGGTATTGTGTTGAAGCTGCATGGGCAGCTGTACCTGTACACGCCATCCAAGCTCTGTCTGACTAAATCCCCAGGCGTATCAAGGCGTTATTACGACCAGTGGTGGTTGTTCTGGGTACGGATTTCTCAGGATCTATGCAACCAGATTGCGTGAAAATGTAATCACATGTCAGTTCTAGTATAATTGTTTATATCCGTTTATCACCTGCATTTCTTCTTGGTGTAGCAATTTTAATGGCCAGTAGTGTATGTACAGGGAAAATAACGTTGAGGTCAGACATTTTGTGTCCTGAAATCAACGTCAATAATGAGATAAGATCTACTTATGAAATGAGTTCTCCTTTGTTGCTATTAGCGAGCACTACCGTATCACGTCGGATAATGTAAGAATGAAGAGTACTAGACTATGCAAGAGACTAACGCCGCCCTCAGGAGTTAGGCAGGTGCTGGGCTATTGCATAAACCACGAGGACATTGTCGGAATCATTCTGCTGGTGTATACCTACCATACTGGTGCGTTTAGGGTCACCGCATGAAACCTCTAGTGCGATTCAAGTAGTTTGTATGTGTTGCACCTCTGTCCATTTACTGTAACGCTCGGCCACCTCACATTGATGATGTGACACAGAAATTGCATCACAACAGAATACTACAGGCTCCATGCCGACTTCTCTCCGAGCGACTAACGCGGCGAAGGTCACTGTATGGAACTTCTCCTGGGATCAAGTAGCTTGTCTCCGGCGCACCACTGATAGTTTATTGCAAACATTGCACCCTCGCATTGACGATGCAACACACAAATTACGTCGCCATTGAATACCACAGGCCCCATGCCGCCTTCTCTCCAAGTGACGAAAGTGGCTACGGTCACCATCACATCTGCTGGGAGACAAGTAGCTTGTTTCCAATTTACCACTGCCACTTTACCGTAACCTCGCACTCTCACATTGACTATGCAACACACAAATTGAGTCGCGATTGAATACTACGCGATCCATGCCGACTTTTCTCAAAGCGTCTAACGCGGCTCCGCTCACCGTATGGCACTTCTCCTCAGATTCAGGAAACTTGCTTCCCATGCACCACTGCCAGTATACCGTAACCCTCGCACCGTCACATTGAAGATGCAACATACAAATTGACTAGTGACTGAATATAACAGGCTCCAGGTGAACCTCCCTCCCAGCAACTAACACGGATACGAACACTGTATGAAACTCCACCTGGGGTCAAGTAACTTGTCTCCGGTACACCACTGTGAGTTTATTGGAAACATTGCACCTTCACATCCATGATGCAACACACAAATTGCTTCGCCATTGAATACCACAGACCCCATGCCGGCTTCTCTCCAAGTGACTAACACGGCTAAGGTCACCGTACTTCTGCGCTAATATTAGTCCTAGTGGAGGGAA